>NC_080673.1:198571759-199952273 GCF_030445035.2 Dasypus novemcinctus | reverse complement strand
GTACCCTCCACAAAGCAAGAAAAATGAGAGCTGAGAAGAGGTAGGTCTTTGATTTGGTCTTCAGAATGGGATAGAATGACTCAGCCTATAGATTCTAATAGCTGAGACTAGGTACTTAATGCCTTGATGCACATGTTGTTTCAGACTTGTCCGGTAACTGCCATTTGACTGAACAGAGTTGATAACATGCTCTTAGCTTTAAAACAGACTTTTTCTCAGTAGGGAGGCAGTTTAGTGGACTTTTATTGACTTTACTTTCCATGTAGATATCTGAGGACACTCTGCATCAGCTCCAATGACTAATCTTTCTAAGGCTTTGTTTTATTTCATACCTACACTCTCCTAACCTATGATTCTTAAATCAGATGTCATCCAAGCCCTGTCTGTAGTTCTCTACTGGCTACAGAATTAGTGTACAGATGAAACCAGTGATAGCTTTCATGTCAGCAAGGGGTTTTCCTATTTGCAAGACAGGTCTTACACTGGTCTTGGCCTTAAGAGTTAGTTTAGATGACCCCAAGTCATGCACTAGGGTGCCTCCTACACTGAAGTTTCTAGCAGGGTACTACTGGGCAAAACAGAGGGAGGTACACTTCCTGGAAGAACCGTTGTCTAAGGTCAAGGGAAGAATGAGCCTTGGAGAGAGGGGCTTGTCATTTTTTGATACCCCATTTATTTTTACTTAAATTTTTCTAAATTAGTATGTATTCTATATCTAACCTTTAAATCCATCACTATATTCCATTTTACTATTAATGGAACCTGGCAATATACTAGGCTTTATTTTTGAAGAAGTTTTGGACCACAGAGAGGTTCAACTATGGCAGGGGAGGAACACTGGTGTGGGGTGTTATTGATTAGGGGGACACATGGTTGGGAGGGAGTTCTCCAGGGCATGTATACAGGGTACATAAAAATGTTTGGGTATTTTCATAGTGGATACAGTTAAAAATAACTAAGTTCCTAGTGCCAAGTTCCTAGCCAGGGAAGTTCTGTCACATTCCCCAATGGAACAGCAACAATCCCCCAAGTGCAATGGCAAAGACTAATAAAGGATAGTCCAACAATGAGGCCTTGATACTGATGACTATGTTTATGAGCCTGTGTGCCTAAAATATGAACTAGGCCTAGAGCTGCAAGGTGCCTAAGAGTTACCTCCTGAGAGCCTCCATGTTGCTCAAATGTGGCCACTCTCTAAGCCAAACTCAGCGTTTAAATGCATTACCTTCCCCCCAGCATGGGATATGACTCCCAGGGATGAGCCTCACTGGTGCCAAGGGATTACCAAGCACCAGCTAATTATGTAATTAGAAAAAGACCTTGAATAAAAGGGTCAACTCAGATCAGCAGAATATCTCAGCCTACATGTAATATCAGGTGTTAAAAACTGCTTTTTGATCTTGAATAAAAGGGGGAAATGGAAAGGACAAATGAGTTTGTATGGCTATGAGTCTCCAAAAAAGTCGAGAGGTCATCAGAGGGGTGACACTTATGCATGCCTCAGCAGGGTCCCAGAGACAGCCAAAGTAGATACAAACCCAGTTACTGGTTCTCCTGAGGGCTACAGAGACTCACAGTTTCTATGGTCATGGCAGATGGCTTTGGAGTTGAGTGCCATGTCAGTTGGTCCTATTTTGGAGTTTGTGTTCCTGAGTGTGGTGGAGTTGGATTCAGATGGGAACTTTCTACACATGCCTCTTACCAGATCTGTGGTTGGTGCTTGGGTTGGTGTATACTCGGGAGACCTGTTTTTGCTTGTTTGAACATGCACTGGGCCTACTGAATGAGTAAATGCCTCCTGTAACTATCTGATCCTGAGTTGTCACTGGATCTTTCTGCTAGTGTTGGCCCAGAATTTTCTCCTGATGGACTCCTAACTCCTGTGGTGGAGTGTGTGGCTTCAGGGCACACACAAAGGCAAGATGGTCAGGGAAATTCATTGCTGGGTATCTGGGAAGGGAGTTGGGAGAGCAGGCTGATGGCCCCACTGCTTGTCTGACCTGGGAAATCTCCTGCCCAATAACTCTTGTCTGCCTGAAATTTGTCTTTTGGATGAGCAGAAATCCTTTTTAGCTGCTCACCAGCTATAGGTGAGCTACACTGAGTGGTGGATCTTTTTAGTGATTAGTAAGAAGAGTGAAAAATTTAGTCAATCTTTATCTCTTATAACCAAGACATGAGTACTATTACATTTCTTAAAATAACCCTTTGGAGTGACAGGTTGCTAACATTTTACATTACTTGCCTACAGTTTTCTTAGAAGTAGGTCAGTTCTTAAGCCATTAAAACAACCCTTGTAGATGGAGCCATCCCATTGACATAACTTCCCTGGAATGACAAATGCAGTCTGGGTATCCCAGGAGGGTCTCAAATCAGCTCATGATTGGCCCTTCTGCCTTCTCCCTCCTGCCATCCCCTTCCTGTGTGCCTGGAGAGAGCTGTGTAAGTCACTCGTGATGAAGATAACTTGGATAACCATCTCAGACACTTTCCAGGAGGGAGAGGTGGGATGTCTTTGATCTCAAAGCCCATGAGGATCAGAATTGCTTCCCATGGACAAGATGAGCTCTGTGAGCCTTCACTCTTCTGACGGAATATGTGTCTATGGGAACGGGCTGTGCACAATTGCGAATGTTCTCTGTGATGCCAGTCCTCTAGAACTAGTTAAGTGGGGTGTCCTTACCGTTTCTGGGGATGTGCCCCTCGTGGAGACCAGAGAGTTTTTCCAAGGAGCTACAGATTAGGGTTTTTCATAGGGCTCTACTAGCAAATCCCTGCTGGATCTGAGTATGCTCTTCTAGAGTTAACCCTGCCTCTCCAGAGTGACCTTTGGGAATTGCAGAGGCGGGGATGATGGTTGAGATGCCCACCCACTGGAGCCATTGATCTGGAGACTGAAAGAGGGGTTCATGCTCCCAGATAGGCTATGTGAGCAGTTCCCTCAATAGTACCCTGTTGATTTCTTGTGAAATTTATTCTTTTGCCCTAAAATGTCTCAGGAAGGTACCCAACTTTTTTAGTGGATGACTGTCACTTGTGTGAATTGCCTTGATGACCTTAGATTTAGGACTGGGAACTTCATCCTCCTCTATGGGGTCTTCATTATTATTAGGCAGTCTTGGCACTAGTGTCCTTTCAGTGACTTTATGTACCCATGTAGATTTCTATTGCATAATCTCCAGTGATTAGTCTTTTCCAGGCCTTAATTCTGTTTGCCTTCCTTGACCTATGCTATTCTTAAATCGGATCTGATTTAAAGGAAACGCAGATTCCCGGTGCCGCTGATAAGGAAGCAGTCACAGAAGAACACACAGCGAGTGGACACAGAGAGCAGACAACTGGGAGCGGGGGTGGGGGAGGTGGAGAGAGAAAAAAAAAAGCCATGCTCATCTGGATAATACTTAATCCCTGCCTAATTCTTTCTATGGAATCAATGCAGAGACGAAATATTGGAATCAGTGACAGATGTGAACACTTCGATATGTCTGCATGCCAGACTTTGTCCTATAGTGTCATTGGTGGTGGTCTTGTGGTATAGTTCAGATGTGTTATTTATTGGGGAGGCCTCCTAGGCTGGGCTGTGTTTGAGGATGCTGCTGAGGACAATAGAAGGGAGGCACACTTGCCCAAAAGGGAATTTTTGTCTTGGAGGGGATTTTATAGGTTCAATTTCTTGTAGCTCTCTTCTGCCCTTAGAATTTTCATGCTATTCTTCCATAAACATTAGGTACCTTGTAAGGAGAGTAGGCAAGTTGTGTCCTAGCACAGGAGGTAGATTTAGTCTTTTCTGATTCCTTTTGATTTCTACTCCTTGTTTGGTCTTGCCCACAGATTGCCAGTAAGGCTTCCCTACCAGGTGTTTTGTCAGAAAATTCGGTTCCCTGATGTCACTGCAGTCATGTCAGGTCATACTGCTGTGATGCCAGAGTCCATGCTGGTGCTGGCTCCCATGAGTGCTGAGCAAGCTATCAAGGAATTATCAGGGAACTTTAAATGTCATGTCTGGAGAGTAGATAAGAAACTTCACTGGATGTATGTTATACTATTGCACTGAAATTGTTGGATGACATTTTGGTTTGACATTGTCCCCACTGTGTGGGGCTGTATTGAAGGTGTGGGCTTAAACTCTACTGGATTCTGACCTGAAGCCTGTACTTGCTGGTTTTCTGGTCACTTACTAAGCTTTGTCTTCCTTTGAATGCACTGGCTCTTGGCTACATTCATGTCCCCTCAATTTTCATCTTGTCATAATAATATTTGTTAATGATCCCATACCCTTTCTAGTTTGAATGCTATGTTATCTGCTCTAGGTATTAGGTATCTCTTACAGATGTCAGCAAGGGGTTTTATTTGCATGTCAGACCTTATATTGATAGAATTATCAATTATGAACTATATTGATTCACTTATATTCATTAACATTTAAATATAAACATCCCACTACACTCTCACTGCAATGGTAAGGACTCGGAGCAAGCCGAATTCTCATACATTGTTAGTAAATAGTAGGATCATTTTAAAGAACAGTTTGGCAGTTTCTTATTAAATATGCATTTACCATATGAAGCAGCAATTCTATTCCTAGATAGTTACCTTGGAGAAATGAAAACATATGTCTACACAAAGACTTGTATGTGAACATTCATAGCAGCTTAATTCATAAGAGTTCAACCTAGAAACATCTCAGATGTTCATCAAAAGATGAATGGGTGAGGGAGCTAAGGTGGCTCAGGTGATTGAACACCCTTTCTTCCAGAAAGGAGGTTCTGGCTTCAGTTCCAGGTGCCTCCTAAAGAGAAGATGAGCAGACGCAGAGAGCTTACAGCAAATGGACACTGAAAACAGACAGCAACTGCAAACAAGAAGGGGGCATAAATAAATAAAATCTTAAAAACAAAAAACGAGACAGTGTGCCCGGGGGTCTCGCAGATCTGTCTCTTGCTTCAACAGTGTGTGAATGGAACAGACTTGGGGACTCTTCCCCACACCTTCTCCGCATAGACCACCTTGCAACTGCTTCTCCAGTTGCAACCTCCAGGACCAACTTCTCGGCCATCCCCCGCTGCCAGGACCAGGTAACACCGCTTTTTTGTGGTTACCTCCTCATTGTCAACCGACCATGAACTCCCAGATTCGTCAGCATTATTCTGCCAAAGTATAGGCCTCTGTGAACCACCTAGTCAACCTGCAGCTGCAGGCCTCCTACACCTACCTCTCTCTGGGCTACTATTTTGACCGCGACAATGTGGCCCTGAAGGGCGTGGACCACTTCTTCAGCGAGTTGGCGAAAGAGAAGGGCGAGGGCGCCGAGCATCTCTTGAAGATGCAAAACGGGTGCTGCGGCTGCGCCCTCTTCCAGGACATGCGGAAGCCTTCCAAAGATGAGTGGGGCCGTCTCGGTTGCTGACATGCCATCCAGATTGAGAAAGACCCCGAAACTCTGGGCCATGTGAGCCATGGCCACGGCTGTATTGGCAAACACCGGAAGCATCCAGGAGGCCAGGGTAATGCTGGTGGTATGCCTCACCACAGGATCAGCTCCGACAAATATCACCCAGGTTATTTCGGGAAGGGTGGTATGAGACATTATCACTTGAAGAGGAATCAGAGCTTCTGTCCAACTGTGAACCTTGATAAACTGTGGACCTTGGTCAGTGAGCAGACATGGGTAAATGCTGCCAAAAACAAGACTGGAGCTGCTCCCATCATTGATGTGGTGCGATCAGGTTACTACAAAGTTCTGGGGAAGGCAAAGTTTCCAAAACAGCCTGTCATCGTGAAGGCCAAATTCTGCAGCAGAAGAGCTGAGGAGAAGATTAAGGGGGTGTGGGGAGCCTGTGTCCTGGTGGCTTGAAGCCTTATGGAGGGAGGTTCATTAAATACTAACATGCTTTTCAAAAAACAAACAAACAAACAGAGATGAGTGGGGTAATACCCTGGATGCCATGGAAGCTGCCCTGGTCCTGGAGATGTCCCTGAACCAGGCCCTTTTGGATCTGCATGCCCTGGGATCTGCCAACACAGACCCCCATCTCTGTGACTTCCTGGAGAACCATTTCCTAGATGAGGAGGTGAAACTGATCAAAAAGATATGTGACCACCTGACCAACCTCTGCAGGCTTGTTTTCTCAAAGAGGTGAGTACCTCTTTGAAAGGCTCACCCTCAAGCACAACTAGGAGCCTCTAAAGCCCAGAAGCTGCAGGGGAGGGCTCTATTCCCCCAGCATCCAGGCTTCTGCCTGGGCCCCTCCAGCCAGGAGGCATCTTTCTAACTGCCATCTTGTAGCCCTCTAACAAGCCCTGAACCAGGTGTAAACAATAAAGCTTTTTGCAGCAGGTAAAAAAAAAAAAAAAAACAAAACAAAACAGAAAACGAATGAACAAATTGCAGAATAAGCTCCATATGACAGAATGGTACTCAACTTATGCTTTAAGGTCCCAATAGATGATTTTCTTCCTAGTCTCAGTGCCTATCTCAAGGCATTATCTGTCTTCTCTCTCCCCCACCCCACGTTCCTCTTTTAGATCTAAGGGACCAGCAACCTACACCTTGCTCCCTTGATCCCAGAAGTTGTCTTCTCCACCAAGGGCCTTGTTTAGTATATTCCTCATCTAATAAAGGGAGGATGTTGAGCCTGAGCTGGGTGTGCCAGGATCACTGAGAGTTCAGATGGTCTCCAGGGGTCTATGTTAATCTGGAGAGAAGAACAGATGATCCCATACACTCACTTGCCATGATTAATGATCAATTTCTGAGTTCTGCCTAACTCTGTTTAGGATTATGTGATGTCCTCTTGTTTCCATTCTGGCAGTCTCCATGGCTTATTTTATAACACCTGTGTCCCATTTCTCAAACTTGTTTCCATTCTTTTCCTTGTGTCATCCCATTTTGCCCTGTTCTAGAAGACAATTCTATGCCTGCACCCAGAAGCTGCCCTATCCTTTCTCCAGTGTGATTAAAAAACTTGATGCCCCTTATGGCTACACATTCCCTTTTAAGCCAGGAGATTCTGGTGTAGGAATGATGATTCTTACAGGCAGAGCATGAAGCATCATGAAATCAGTGGTATGGAAGAACTGGAATATGGAGGAATACGAGTAATTTCATCATGAGTTTTACCTAAAATGGCTATAACTTGGCAAGTTTCTGCCCTGGAGATATAAGCTGGAAATAATATGTCCTTAAAGGTCAAGTTTCTCTAGTTATCTGACCCTCCTCTTGGCAGGGAAAAATAAGGATTAGAGCATTTATCCTTGAGCTTTTAAATTTTAAAATTGAAGACTATAATAGCTTCCTGAAAGCTTGATGCCTCAGTATCTTTTCATGGATCATCCTTGATTTCAGTCCGCCTACAGTTGTTTTCAATGTGTGGTCCCCAAATCACAGCCTCAGCATCACCTGGGAGTTTTAAAAACATTCCCAAGCCCTGCACCAGATCTAGTGACTCAATTGGAGTTAACCATGATGTTTGAAAAACTGCCATTCATTTAAGCACTGGATTATCCATTTGGATTAAAGTTTAGTTCATCCAGTTGTGACTTTTATGTTCATCTTTTAAATATTTAGTGATATGTCCTTGGGCTCTTCCCAATAAGTGTTCATAACCTCCAGCAGTGGGGAAATGTCCCTTGACAGCATGGAGACTGTAATTAGCTCTAGGAAATCCTTCCAGGAAGAATGGTTTCTTTCTACCACTGTGTGGGTTTCTACTATTGCTGAACCTGGTGGTTTCAAGGTTATGGAATATTTCCTTAGCATCACTGCTTGTGGTTCTTTACCTTTGCCTACTATTCTGGGAAATGGCAAAGATGTCCTTTTTTGGATTAGGTTTTTCTGCCCTAAAATAGGCTAACCTTTGGGCAGTGGTGAGGGGAGGGAGAAGTGGTCTTGCCAGTACTGAAATGGTGCTTATTTGCAGACTTGGCTTGTGAATTTACCATGTATGACTTAGGAAAAGAAATGAGGTTTCCTTTAGCTTCTTCCTCTTTCACACATTTTGGTAGAGTGTGATCTGAGGTTTTTGGAGAAGGGCAGAGCCTGTGTTAAGAATGATGCTTTCTCAACTTTTAGTACATGGCCAGACAGGACTTCATCCCCCTGACTCTGGCTTGACCCAGTCAGGAAGCTCTGTTTACCTCTCCATATTGGATGTACTAAACATTTAGCCTTAAGATTTCTCTTGTCTGCACAGAACTTGGGGGCTTCCTGTGTCTGGTTGCCCCAAGGGGTCTCCTGTCACCACAAACTGTCTCCATGGGGCAAGTGGACTGGGAACCTAGGGTGCCAGGATGTACTCCTGAAAGAGTCCCAGAACCTCAGCTTTCAGATTTCTTCATGTTTTGGGTTCCCTGTTGTGTCCCCTTTTATTAGAGGTGAAGGTAATGTCTGAGTCTCAAGCAAAAGTGAGACTTAACATGTGCTTGGGTGTAATGAATGTGTGGATGCCTACTGTTATTACTTATTCTGAGCTGTTTGGGGAGGAGTAAGAACAGAAGAAGGAGGTTGTCTGGCTCATATTGTGATGAGGCTGTTAGTATCTGGACTTACCACCCAAGTGCCTGGGCTTCTGGCTTGAATGTTGATTGATCTCAATCTACCTTGTACCCTGCTGGCAGACCAAATGTTCCTGTTGCCCAATCTGTCTGTGGCATTTATTTTTTAAAATTTTAATTCTTTTTTTAAAAAAGATACATAGATCACAAAAAAAATGTTATATTAAAAAATACAAGAGGTTCCTATATACCCCACACCCCAAACCCGGCACTCCTCCCACATCATCAACCTCTTTCATCACTATGGCACATTCATTGCATTTGGTGAATACATTTTGGAGCACTGCTGCACCACATAGATTATAGTTTACTTATAGTTTATGCTCTTCCCCCAATCCATTCAGTAGGTTATGGCAGGATATATAATGTTTAGCATCTGTTCCTGCAGTATCATTTGGGAAAACTCCAGGTCCCGAAAATGCCTCCACATAACGTCTCTTCTTTCCTCTCTTCCCTCAGCAACTACCATGGCCACTGTCTCCACATCAATGACACCGTTTCTTCCATTGCTAGAGGCACAATAGTTCTATAGTAGAATACCAGTAAGTCTACTCTAATCCATATTTTATTCCTCCATCCTGTGGACCCTGTGATGGTGATGTCCACTCCACCTCTAAATTGAGAGGGGGCTTAGATCCCCCATGGCTGATGGATGTGATTCTCTTGCTTGCAGTTGTAGGCATGCTTGGTTCCCTGGTGCGGTGGTTGACCATCTTCACCTCCCTGTTAGCAAACCTGGGTAAGTCCAACAAACCAGAGAGTAGGTGTTACAACTCTGCTGAGGCTCCGGGCCCGCCAGCATGGGACATGACTCCAGGGGATGAGCCTTCCTGGCACTGAGGGATTACTACCAATCACCACCTGGTGATGCAACTAGAAAAAGACCTTGAATAAAAGGGGGAAATGGTAAAAACAAATGAGTTTATATGGCTAAGAGACTTCAAAATGACTTGGGAGGTCATCGGAGGGTCATGCTTATACATGTCTCAGCAGGATCCCAGAGACAGCGAAAGTAGATACAACCACAGGTACCAGTGCTCCTGAGGGCTAGGGAGACACACAGGTTCCATGGTCATGGCAGATGGCTCTGGAGTTCAGTGCCTTGCCAGTGGACCCTAATTTAGAATTTGTGCTCCTGAGTGTGAAGCAGTTGAACTCAGATGTGCCCTTTCTACATGTGCCTCTTCTGTCACTTTTTCTGAACCTGCAGTTGGTGCTGGGGTTGGTGTATACTCAAGAGACTCGAATCTCTGGACTGGCCATGTAGCATTTCTTTTAAATGTGAAGAATATGACCATGGTATAGGATTGATTGAAGGGTGTTTTAGCAGAGCAAGTAGCATCGTGAAGTTAGGGGTAAGTAAGAATACAGCTTATTGGGAGTATAAGGATAATTTTACCATAACTTGAATCTATATTGGGAGTAGTTAGATACTGAACTGGGATTGAGGACATGGCCACATTCTAGAGATCCTGGAAGGCCAAGTTCCTCTACTTGTCTGATGGCTTTGCAACTTAACCTGAAATATAGGATTAAAGTATTTTTTTACTTTACCTCTTATATGTGAAAATTCGAAAAATATGACTGCCAAATCTTTGACTCCTTACATCCTTTCTCAGGTGACTCATTACAAACACAGACCACCATGCTGCAATTCCTCTTCAACCGCCAATCCTCAATAAATGAGCTGATTGTCAAAGTGATTCTATGTGGAAGACTTCATCCTAGAGTCCTTTTGGAGTGAAACATTCATAAGATGACAATCTACTCCATGGGCTTTTTTTTTTTTTTTTTAAAGATTTATGTATTTTTCTCCTCTTCCCCCCCCCCATCCCTACCCCAGTTATCTGTTCTCTTCGTTGTCTTTATCCGCTTCTGTTGTTGTCAGCAGCACGGGAATCTGTGTTTCTTTTTGTTGTGTCATCTTGTTGTCAGCTTTCCGTGTGGGTGGTGCCATTCTTAGGCAGGCTGTACTTTCTTTCGCGCTGGCAGCTCTCCTTACGGGGTGCACTCCTTGCACGTGGGGCTCCCCTACGCGGGGACACCCCTGCGTGGCATGGCACTCCTTGCACGCATCAGCACTGCGCATGGGCCAGCTCCACACGGGTCAAGGAGGCCCAGGGTTTGAACTGTGGACCTCCCATGTGGTAGACGGATGCCCTAATCACTGGGCCAAGTCTGACTCCTACTCCATGGGCTTTCATGATTAAAATTAAATGCCTAGAAATTTATAAATACTGTATAAATATCTAGATCAGGAAACTCC
Organism: Dasypus novemcinctus; assembly: GCF_030445035.2. NCBI lineage: Eukaryota > Metazoa > Chordata > Mammalia > Cingulata > Dasypodidae > Dasypus > Dasypus novemcinctus. Next base: position 199,941,454 of record NC_080673.1, on the reverse strand, counting down.
CCTCCTGAAGTCCCTAACACAAATTGTCCAGGTCCTTTCTTACATTGAGAACACTTCAGAATCATTGGCTATTTTCAAGAGCCATTGCATACTCAGGTTTTGAGGGTGACTATCCAATTGGCTAAGGATAGAATACTTTTTGGAGTTCATCAATAGCATCCTTTACAATCTCTTGAAATTTTCCTTTGTTCCTTAAATCACTGCAGGAAGGTGCCAACATCTCCAGAGCCCAGAGATATATCTTCGTGACTTGTCCAATGTCCCCTTGGCTGATCCTGAGCTTTGAGTGGTTGACCGTGATGCTTAAACCCATGCTTTAAGTGCTATTATCACTTTTCTCAGAACCTTCAGAATCACTATATACTAAGTTTTATATTACTTACCTAATGGCCTTGGGATTGACCTACCTTTGTAGGTAGAGCCTTGCATTTATTATAACTTCCCTGAAATGACTAGCACAGTCTGTTTGGCATCCAAGAAAGGTCTCAGATCAACACCTTTGGTGTGATCCCTATCTTCCCCAATTAGTACAGAGAGGACTGTGTGTGCCACTGAGGTGTTTTGACTAAGATAACTTGGTATACTGCCAGGAGGGAGATGCGGGATGTCCCATGATGTCAAAGCCCATGTGAACTGGGCTTGACTTCCTGTGTGGATTACCTCGTTAAGTAAGCTCTGTCTTGTCTTATCCTGAATGCATGGTATGTGTTCCTATGGGTTCTGGCCATGCAAATGAAGTCCCCAGTGTGTGATGCTCCACTCTCTAGTTCAAATCTAGTAAAAATGAGGTATACTTACCATTCCTGGGCACATGTCTTCTGGAGACCAGAGAACCTCCAAGGAGCTAGACTAAGTCTTTTCATGGGGCACTGCTCATTTGCTGATCTCTGCTGAATCTGTGAATATGCTCTTCTAAAATTCCTGATTCTCCAGAGTGGCCTTTGGGAACCTCAGGGAAGGGGATAACTGTCCTCATATTGAGATGCCCAGCCAGATGGAGCCATTGATCTGGGGGCCTGAAAGGGAACTCATCTGCTCTCTTTCTCAGGTGGGTGGGTGGGTAGTCAGGGCGGCCAGAGGACCCTAATTTGCCTCAAGTGCTGACTCCTGATCTCTGATCAATTGTCTGGCACCTGCAGTCAAGTGCTGGTGATGTTAAGGCTGATCTGATACATTTTTTGGGGAGTTGAGAAGGGCTATGATAGAACCTGCAGGTCAAATAGGGTTTTACCTTCATACCATCTGTAACAAACCGGGCCTGCTTTTCTGAACAATTCTAATAATGTGAATTGTAATTAAAGAAGAAGAAGCAAAAAGCAACACTTGGACTTAAGTGTAAAATTAAGAGTTTATATTAGGCACCATGGCATTTATCAGACTTGTGCCAGATGCTCGTGGATTTGGCAAAATGACCACCTTAACTGATCTGTAAGTTATTTATTTTTGCTGTACATGATCCTGCAGGTATACATTATAGAGTTTAAAGAAAATGTAAACTCTTGAAGCCATTCTTGGAAAACATTTATTAGCTGCCAGTTTTGTCATGATCTCTGGCATGGTTGTCATCTTTTTAGGCTATCCTGTTTATCCGCCTATCTTGAATGGAAGTTTATAGGCTGCTCTGCCACTATTGGCTCTAATTCTTATTCTCTTTCTGCTAAGGAAGGGAATGAACTGTAGAACCCACTTCCCTTGTAATGGAGTCTAGTCTTTCATGACAAGGTACATTTTAAAATGCTTTTTATTAGGGACACTTTTAGACATGCATATATGTGTAGAGCATTGCATACCTCAGTGTCCTCTGCTTCAGCTGCCTGCTGGTCTTTCTCTGTATACTGATCTGAAAGAGTGACATGTATCTGATTTCCTGAGCAGGTTCCTGCTCTCCCTAAATAGGGTTAATCTGACGATGGTGAGAGGAGGGAGACATGGCCTTGCCAGGACTGAAGTGGGCTTTATTCACTACCTGGCTTGTGGGCCCACCATGGTTGACTATGGAATGAATGAGGTTTTCAAGAACTGAATCCTCTGCTGACAAGTTTTTGTGGAGCCTAATCTGAAAGGTTCAGGGGTGCATGATCCTGAGATGACTGAAGAAGAAAGTTGACTATTGTCTATCTTTCAGGCCCTGATCAAAAACTACTCCATCCCTTTGGGATCTACTAGATCCATCTGTGTTTGTTGTTCCCATTATCTGCCCTACATGCTTGCTCCTTTAGTGTTGAGTTCCCTTGTCTGCACAGAACTTGGGGGCTTCCTGTTCTGGATGTCCTATGGGGGTCTCCATTCACCATAGACTGACCCCATGGGACATGTGGACTGGTGCCCTAAGATACAGGGATCTTCTCCTGAAGGCATCCCATACCCTAAGTTCTCAGATTTCTTTGTGTTCTGTGTTTTCAATGCTACTGTCCTTTTTGTCTGAGGTTGAGGGAACAACATCTGCATCTCAATCAAAAGTGGGAAGTATTATCTTAATGTGTGCTTAGGTATAATGCTTGTGTGGCTGCCTCCTGTTAGTGCTCATTCTGAGTTGTCAGAAGAGCTCCCTGGGTGTATTGGCTCAGAACTTCCTCCTCATGGACCATAGTTCTTCCTTTCCAAGGTGGAACATGTGGCTTCAGGGCACATACATGAGCCCCACAGCCAGGGAGGCTCTTGGCTGGGCTTCTGGTGGGGACTTGGATGGGAGCAGACTTATGATCTTCCTGACTAACTCTTACTGAAAGAGACTTTTTATACTTTTTTTGGGTGGGATTCTTCAAATGTCTCATTTCCAAGTAGGGTAGCTGTTCTTTGAGGTCGTTCTATCTGGAAGACTTCCTTGTAAAGGTTCTTTTGTGTTAAATTCCAAATTAATACAATAAACTGACTCCACGTGGTTTCATGATTGAAATTAAACTCATAGAAGACCATATCCTTTTTTTTGGGTGAAATTTGGAAGATGTTTAATTCTTGGCATAAATATTTGTAAAGAGCTATGTCATCTTTTCTGTATTTTCTTCATGATTGACATGCATTTAAGAGTGGGGGATTTTGATGGTTGTTTCACCTAACAGTGATAAGTACTCTTAGATGTGAAACATAGTTAATAACATTTTACTTGTGCATTTAAAAGATACAAATCCTTTATAGCTTTAAACCAAAGGTAGAATGGAATACATCTGAATTTTAATACTTGAGTTTTGGTTTCTACCACTGTCCCAATTAAAGTAATGCAACTGCTTGTTCATTTTTTACCAAATCAGGTGCTAGTTTGAGTTTTCAGAGAAAATCCAAAATAAGAAATGGCATTCCTTTTTTCTCTCGGGCCTCTTTAGAATATAGAGACAAATTCTAAGTTACTCAAGATTCCAACAAAGCTGTGGTGTTTTTCTGCATGTAGTTGTCTAGAGAAAAATCAAATCAGCAGCTTGGTGTTTTATCAAACTTCCTAATGCTACAGGAGACCTGACTAGGGATTAGAAATTGAGAACACTGAACAGCAGTTCAGAGTCGGTTGTTTTTATACACCCCCATGTACCCTGCTTTGTGCCAATTATGGCAAATGACTTTCTAGGGGGTTATGCTTGACACCATATGCTTTGTGGAGATTTTCTAGCTGAATGGAAACCCTTCTATAAAAAATTGGCAGCTTCTGTGAACCTAAAGAGAAGACAGTCTCTCTCTGAATGCCTTTTAAGTTATTGTTCAAATTGCAAGTTCCTATTGGGGGGAGGGAAGTGCATTAAAATAAACGTGATATTTCATTGACAACTTAAAATGCAAAGTACTTTATTTTAAAACTTACTTACATGTGTTCCTCAAAATTTCAGGAAGGTATGCAATGTTTCTAGAACTCACACTTCCTGGGTAGTCTTCCCATTTCCCTTGGCTGCCAATTGCAATGTGAGTGGTTCACCGTGATGCTTATTGTGGGTTTCTGTGTTACTCCAGACATTGACCCCTGTTCCTTGGGAGGGTGGAGGATGTTGCCATAAGTAAGAACTGAAGAAAAGGAGGGTTTTGTGCCTGTTTGTTTCATTGTTAGTGGGATGAGCCTGTTGATCCCTTTACCACCTACTGTCTGGCTTGGAAGTTCCTGGATTTTCAACCCACCCTTATACTCCCGTTTTCCTTGTTATACAGTTGGTCTTTCTTATCAGATACTTCAAAGATGAATCAGATTTATTTCTTCAAATTGAATATGAGTTCTTATATGAAGATCTGTCTTATTAATCTGTGGTCACTGATTCTCAATTGGATGACTCTATATCCATTGCCAAATTATGGAAAAAATGTTGAATCTCTTAGCATTCCTTTGCTTTCTTATGAAACTTTCTTTGGATTAAACTTCGGAAAATGCCCATTTGTAAACATCTTCACAGGCCGGAGTTTTCTAGGTAAACTGTTTACTGCCTTTGTTGGTCAATCCTGAGTATTGAATGGTTCACTCTGATGCTTATTGTTGTACTTCTTGGAATGTTTTTCTGGATTTGACTTCCAATCCCTGGGGTGGAGGATGTTCGGTGATTAGTAAAAATGAAAAGAGTTGTCTGATTTGCCCTTATTATGAGGAGGCTGTTAATTCCTGGACTTACACCCAAGTACCTGATATTCTGGCTTGGATGCAGATGGATCTCAATCCACCCTGAATTCTGCTGCACCTGTTCTCCATCATTCTCTTTAAAGAAGACAGGTGTGTGTGGGGAGGTGAAGATGTAGATCATAGATTTAGATGTGAAAGCTGGGACTAGAATGACTCCCACTTATGATCTGAAGGCATGTGAAACCCCTGATCTGTAGGTTGTTCTGGACTTAGAACATACCTCTCCTCTGGATGAATTGCCTGAAGGAGGAGATTTTGGATCCAGGACTGATAATTCATCTTGTTCTCTGCTTTTTCATAAGGTAGTCCTATCACTTAATACCCTCTTGCTGACTTTATTCTTGACTTCTGAGAATACTTTATGTTGCATTAGCTCCAACAACCAGTCTTTGCCAGGCTTTCTCTTAATTTCCTCTTTGTCATCCCCTAACCTATACTAATCTTATATCAGATGTGATATAAAAGGTAGAACTACTTTGATTTTAACTAACCCCTGCCTGATAACTTTCAGCTACATATGGAATTACTCTGAATGAAATAATTGCAATCTTGATAAATGAGAGAGCCCCTTGTTGATATCATCTACATGCTTCACCTTAATACCATTTGAAATGGCTTTGAGTAGTAGTTGACAGATATCCAAGTCATTGGGGCACCTTCTATAATAAGAGTAGTACATGAGGGTGCTGCTCCCTATGGGGGAGTTTGTTTTGGATATTCTTATATAGTCCAATTTTGGATAGGGTCCATGCCTTGTAAAGAGAGTAGGAAAGTTGTATTATAGTGTGTGTGTGGGGGGAGTTATTCTTCTGTGGGTCTCTTTAGTTTTCCCTTGATGTCTGGCAGCCTGCCAATAAGTCTTCCTGCCAAATGTAGTTTGTCAGAAAATTCAGTTCCATGCTTTCCCTGCAGCCACTTCAGGCCACACTGCATTGCCACCTGGAGTCCATGCTGGCATTGGCTTACATATGAGTGCTGAGAGAAGAAAGCTATCAAGTGAGATGTCACAGAACTTTGAATGTCACATCCAGAGAATAGATTTGGTCCTTCTCATAGGAATATTTTATGCTGTTGCCTGGAAATGACTGGATGATATTTTAGTTTGGCATTGCCCTAATGTGTGGGGTGGTGTGGATTTATGCTTCAGCCAGTTCTCTCCTGGAGCCTGATTTGATTTTTTTTCCCCTTTCTATTAATTAGCTCTGTTATTTGTCTTCCTGTGTTTGTTGGTGTTCTGAAATCACTTCCCCTTAGCTTTCAGCTTAGCCCTATCTTGTTGCACTGATACCCTAACTGGAGACTTAATTATCTATCTTCTCTCTCTGCTATTCTGCACTTCACTGAGACCCAGGGGCTAAGCTAGACCTTCCTCCCAGGGATGGAAGATGTTGTGCTGTTGTGCCTGAGATGGGTTTGCCAGCATTACCAAGAGTTCAGGTGGTCTCCAGGGATGCATGCTAAACCGGAGAGAACTGATGTTATCACAGCCTGGCTCACCATTATTACTAATTACTAATGGAATCTTCTCTGACTTCCTTTGTTATTGCCTCTGCTGAAAGATGGTGTATGGTGTCAGTACTTCTTATTCATCCTTTCAAAATCCCCCAGGCTTATTTCACAGCATCTATATCCTATTTCTCAGTCTTATATTCTATTCTTTTCCTGGTATCCTTCTATCTTTCCTTTCCCTAGAAGTCTGAAAGGATTCTGTGCCTGCATGTAGAGGTTAGCTGTCCTGAGCAAGGGCTCTGAGTGTTTATAAGGAAGGTATTAGCACCATCTCTGGGGTTGGAGCATGTAGTAGATCAAAAGTCTTCTTGCTTTATCTGCCTGTAAATCTTGTAATCAAGGAGAATCAGGGTGTGTTGTAGGAATGATGGGAGAGTGTTTCAGGCAGAGCAAGAAGCATCATGACAACAGTGGTAAGATCATGGCTTATTGGAAGGATAATTTTACCATGATCTGAATCTAGAACTAGAGTTCCCATGGGAAGATAGTGAGCTGTAGATGGTCAGCCATAGTTACATTAGCATTTTTCTTTAGTTCTTGTATAAGTTAAAGAATTTGAAGAAATATGCTCTTTTAAAACTGATTCTTTGGTCTCTTTCAAGTCATCCATTATAAACTCGGGCCACCAGGCTACAATGCCATGGTTTTCAACATCTTATCCCCAATTGCAGCTGCAGCATCACCTGGGACCTATTAGTCAATGCAGATTTCTGGCTCTCACTTCAACTTCTTGCTCAAACTTGATGTGTAGATAGACCCACAATCTGCTTAAGCCCTTCAGATGATTAATTCGTTAATGTTTGACACCACTACTACTGGGTGTGTTGACAAGACTTTCGGTTTGGATTAAAGTTAACTCAGTGGTAGCTTTTAAATTCAGTTCTTTACTAATTAGTGGTATGATATGTCCTTGTTCACTTCAGATCTTTATTTATTCACAACTCCCGTTAGTGGAGAATCCCTGTTTATTTACAACTTCCAGCAGTGGAGAATCTGACTTGGCAGCAGTCAACTGGGCCAGGACATCTGTAGACATATTGTGATGAAAGCTGTAACTAGCTTCTAGTTTTCAGTTTTGGAGCCTTCAGGAGGCCATCCTTCCTCAGGAACATCAATTCTTCCTGTCAGGCCATGTGAGTCTCTATTTATGCTGAAGTTGGGAGATTCTAGGTTGGGAAATGGAATGTTTCCCTTCGCTTCCCTACTTGTGGGTCTTTACCGTCATCCTTTAAATTGATAGCATGAGAAAGATCTTCCTTTCTTAGATCAGGTTACTTGTTCCTTCTAAACTGGAATCATCCTTGGATGATGGTGAGGGCAGAGAGAGGATTGGGCACATGATGAAAGGAGGCCTAGGACTGAAGTGGGCCACGTTTGTGGTCTTTGTTGACTCAGTGTGATGACTCTGCAGAGACTGAGGTTTTCTTCAACCCCTTCCTCACTCCATGGGTCATTTGACTGGAGTCTTGGGGAACCAGGGTCTTCTCAAGGTTCCCAGTCCCTCACCTCTCAGATCTGAGGGCTCTCTGTGGCCAATGTTGCTACATCTTTAGGGTGAGGAAAAGGGAACAATAATGTCGGAGTCACTTAGAGAAATGGGAGGTATTATTTTAACATGTACTCAGGCCTACTGCATGGATGAATGCCTTCTGGAATTGTTATACTGAACTGTCATCAGACAGAGTTGCTTGGACTTCTTAGCCCATAGGCTCTTACTTCTCCTCCTTGTTGGGATGTGTGCTTGAGGGCACACACAAGAGCAGCAAAGCTGCTGCTTGCCGGGGAAACTCCTTGCTGGGCTTGCAGGTAGAGATTTAGGGGCAGCAGTCTAATAGTCCCCTTGCTTATCTGACTTGGGCTAACTTATGCCCAATAACTCTGGTTAGAGGGCAAATGTCATGTTTGTATGATGTGATGGTTAGGTTATTGTGTCAACTTGGCCAGGTAATTGTGCCCAGTTGTTTGGTCAAGCAAGCTCTGGGCTAACTGTAATACAAGGGATTTATGGACTTTAATCACCATTGATTTTATTGCAGTGGTAAATCATAGATAGTTGGATATAATCACATCATTTAGGGAGATTACCATCAGCAATGAGTGACACTTAACCCGATCAGTTGAATCCCTTCAAACAGGTAGTGATTCCAGCATTGAGAGAGAATTTCCAGCTCATCTTTAGACAACCAACATCTCCCAGAACTCGTCAAGAACCTTCACTGGACTTTCATTGCCTACCTGAGGAACCTGGACTTATGCATGCCCATGGTTGCATGAGAGACTCTTGCTGGGACACCTTTTTTCTTTTTTTAACCAAGAGGTATCCCCAGGGATTGAACCCAGGTCTTCCATATGGTAAATGGGAGCTCAGTTGCTTGAGCCACAGCAGTTTCCCTCCATTGATTTTCTAGGTGCTCTCTTTTGTCAAGAACACTTGGGACCATTGGCTATTGTCAAGAGTTTTCATACTCCACAAGCTTAATCAGTCTTGCAAATCAAATACAAATTCTTCTATAAAGATCTGCCTTATCACTCATTGATCTTAGATTTTGAAGATAACATCTTTTTCCAATGGATAAAAAGTCAACACCTGTTGGATCTCTTCTATAGTATCCTGTTACTTTGTGTGTGTGTGTGTGTGTGTGTGCGCGCGTGCTCTAAGTCATTTCAGGAAGGTTCTCAGTGTCTTTAGAGTTCAGAACTCTCATGGTGAACTACCCAAACTTCCCTTGGTCACTGATCCTGAGCCCTGAGTGGTTCACTGTGGTACTGATCCTCATGCTCTAAGATCTTTCCACAGCTTGTCCTGTGATTCCTGGGGTGGAGGATATCTTTCTAGGAAGGACAAAAGGAAAGGTTGTGTTTTTGAAAAACATTCTAACTCGTAGAAGACTTGAATGCTATTATCACACTTAAAGAACACTTTGGAATGACAAACTGCTAAAGGTTTACATTTATCTCTATTGATTTAAAAGGAGGTCACTGCTAAGGCCATTAAAATATCCTTGTAGAAGGAGTCCTACTTTGACATAACTATTCTGGAATAACTAATGCTGTCGGTTGGGAGTCCCCAGAGGGCCCTGGACCAGCATCTTTGATCCTTTTGTCTCCCCGATGTGCCCAGAAAGAGCTGTGTGAGCCACGGAGGTGTTTTGACCAAGGAGACTTGGTATAACAATCTTGGATACCTGTAAATAAGGAAAGGTGTGATGTCCCATGATGTCAAAGCCCAAAAGAATCAGAGTTGTCTTTCTATATCTTTCTGCATAAGATAAATTTCATGTTAGTGTGCACTTATCTGAAGGGATGGTGTGCCTATGGGCACTGACTGTATACCTTAGGGAATGTTCCCAATGCTTCTCTCACCTGGAACTAGTAAAAATGAGTTGTCTGTACATTCCTGGGCACATGCCCACTTGAAGAGCAGAGAGATTCTCTAAGGAGCTACAGTCTCAGGCTCTTAATAGGGCACTGATCACTTGCCAATCTCTGCTGAATTTGTGAGTACGCTCTTGTAGAATAATTCTCCAGAGAGGACTCTGAGAACTGCAAAGCAGAGGGATGCCTAACATCGTGCTGATGCCCAGCTAGGTGGATTTGTTGATCTGGAACTGAAAAAAGTTTCAGGGGCTTAAGCTACCAGATGGGGGTGGTCAGTCAGAGTGGCCAGAGTTCTGTGATTTTTCTCAAGTGTGACCTGGTGGTTCCACAGCCTGAACCCCCAAGCCCTTGCAAGCAAGGTCTACTGAAGTTAGGGGCTGAGCTGTGGTTATATTTTTAGGAGGTAAAGATGGGGAGGGCTATAAAAACAGCCTGCAGGTCAACCAGGCTTTTAACTTTATCACCTGTAATCATGTATGCTCTTCTGAGGAATCTCAACTGTGTGAATTGTGACTGAAGAGTAATAACTTAAGTGAAACATTTGGGCTTCCAAATGTATAATGGGTAGTTAAGCAGCATGATTTTTGTCTTGCATGACATAATTGATCACTTATGCTAAATGGCTGTGGATTTGACAAAATCAGCTTAAGTGGCCTGTTAACTTTGTTCATATTACTGCGGGTTTATTTTAGTGTTTCAAGAAAATACAAACTTCTGAAGTCATTCAATTGTGACTTATGTGTCTCTCCTGATTCTTTAGGAGCACGAACTGGAGTTCTTCAGATAGCCATTCACAACATCCAGCAAAAGGAGAATCTGACTTAGATGCGGTCATTTGGGGCAGGAATTCTAGAACAATCTTGTGATGGAATTAGAAGAGAGTTACAGACTTTATTTGGAGTGCTAAAAAGGTCATAATTCCCAGAACTAGCACTTCCTTCTGTGTTGTATCAATTCCTTTTATCACCACCGATCCTGGCAGTTGCTAGGTTGGGGCATGGAATACTTCCTTAGCTTCAGCTGCCTGCTGTTTTTTTTTTTTCTTGGTTCCCTGGTCTGAAAGAATGACATGGATCTGCTTCCTTGGATCAGGTTCCTGCTCTTTCTAGATAAGATCCTCTTTGGATGATGGTAAGGGCAGGGAGAAGAGGCCTGACCAGGCCTGACTTGTGGCTTATTTACTGCTTAGTTTTGTGGGCCCACTGTGTTTGACTCTGGAAAGAATGTGAAGTTTTCCTCAATTCCTTTATCTACCACCAAATACTGGTGAAACCTAATCTGAGATCTTTGGGGAAGCATGATCCTGATGATGGAAGGAAGATGATGCTTGACTGGCAGGCCCTGGCCAAACAGGAATTCAACCCCTTTGCCATCTGCTGGACCCAGTTCAGGTTGTCTTGTTGCCCTTCTTTTCCCAACTGTCCTCCTCAGTGTCAAGTGTTGTTACCCACACAGAACCTGGGGACTTGAGCCTGGGTGCCCTGAGGGGACCCCGGTTGCTACAGTCTGATGCCATGTAGCATATAGAGTAGTGAATTGGGGCCTCAGGATCTTCTCCCCAAGGTTCCTACTCACTCAGCTTTCAGACTTGGCATTCTTTGTACTCAGTGTTTTATAGCCCCTTGTGCTTTAGGTTGGAAACAGTGATGTAGGAGTCAGAGATAAGTGAGAAATGTTATCTTCTGTGTCCTCAGGCCGGAAGCAAGGTGGACACCTCCTGTAATCTCATCCTGAGCTGTCACAATATAGAGCCTTCTGGTTGTCTTTGCCCAGGACATCCTCCTCACACATTCCTGTCTCCATCTCCTTGGTGGAATGTGGGACTTCAGGGCACACACAAGGGCAGGATAGCTAAGAAAACTTCTGAGTTTCTTATTGGGAGTTTTGGGGAGTTGGCTCATTGCCCTGTCTACTGTCTTACCTGGGCAGTCTTCTGATCTGTAATGACTTACTGCAGGAAATTTCCTATCCTTTACCTGTTGGTTTCTTTTTTAGCAGCCTCTTTGCAAAGTAAGGAGGGTTGTTTCTTGAGCTAGCTCTGTCTGGACTTCCTCCTGAGGTCCTTTAGGTGGAAAACCCTATGTTTAGATGACAATTGGCTACATGCATTGGCTTCATGATTGAAATTAAAACACATTTGAAGGTTATCATATGCTCTATAAATGTCTAGATAAGGTATTGCTTTAGTTTGCTAAAGAATGCCAAGGCAATATACCAGAAATGGGTTGTCTTTTACTATGGGATTTATTAATTTATACCCCAGTAAAAGGATTAAGACCCACCCTGGGCTATGCCTTACTGAAGTAATCTAATCAAATATTCACGACAGGTTTACACCCACAGGAATTGACCAATTTAAAAACATTACTTTCTGGAGTCCACAGAAGACTCAAACTACCACAGGTCTTTTCCTAAATCCCCACCCAGATTTTCTAGATCTGTTGTTACCTCTAAGACACTATAGGATCATTGACTGTTCAATAGTCATTATTCTAGTAATAAGTCAATCCTATTTTCTGAAATATGACAAAATTATATGTAAAATTCTTTTTCTATTAGCAGTTATCTCAGATTTGAAGCGGATGATTCTATTTCCATTCTCCAAGGATAGAAAGCATTTTGAAATTCTTTACTAGCATCCTGTTACTTTTGTTTTTGTTTTTGTTTACATTATGGTTTATATTTTGACTGTACAATTTTCTAAATTTTCAGTTACCTTATGGTTTACAATATGGTTTACATTTTAGCCTGTGGACTTTTATACCTTTTTGGTGAAATTTAACATGTCCTATATCCATCATTGCACAATCTTGTGGAACACTTCCATTGCCCCCCACTTACCCTGCTTCTATCTATTCTATTCCTCTCTCCCCCACCCCTCAGTGCCCACAGTGACAACCAAGCTTCACTGCTTGAAAGATCAGATTCACAGACACTTGCAACAATACTGAGGGCTTGACATGCTAGATGGACCTCCCACATTGGGAGTCACCAATTTTTTCAAGAGACACAATTCCCTCTGTTTGAGAACATCAGGCCTCCCCAGGATGTGGGTACACCTTGTATAGGTCTCCAGCCAATGACATAACACTCTATGACAAGATGAGCACTCACACTCTCTAGAAGACTGCCCCTGTTCCAGATGACCCCCCCCTCCCTTAAACATCTTAAACAGGTAATCCTCCCTTATTATATTTTCTAAAGAGTTTTCTCAATATTATAGTTTCAACACATACCTGACAATCTCCCAAGTTAAACATGTTCACCCCAACCCTCCCCTCAATTCCTTGGACCATCTGACACATCCTCCCAACCTTATTCCCCCTTAAGCCTGCAAAGCCCCATGCAATAGTATCCCTATGCCCCCGTCTTATCCCTTCCCTGGACAAATACTTACCTCCACTTTATCCTAGATTTCACCCATGTAGGTGTCAGCCCACAACCTTCCTCTCTTCCCCAATTTCTTATAAGCCTATCATCCAGTCTCTAGTTCTCTGATACAGCTTGGTTTGCTTATTTCCTATCAGAGAGGTCATGTAGTATTTGTCCTTCAATGCCTGGCTCACTTCATTCAACATAAGGTCCTCAAGATTCATTCATGTTATCTCATGTGCTTGTACTGTATTCCTTCTTATAGTTGAGTAGTATTCTATTGTATGTATATACCATATTTTATTTATCCATTCATTGGCATTTGAGTTGATTCCAACTTTTGGCAATAATGCTGCTCTGAATATTGGTACCCATGTATTGGTTTGTGTCCTTGTTTTCAGTTCTTCTGGGTATATACCCAGCAGTGGAATTGCTGGGTCAAATGGTAAATCTACAGCTAGTTTTTTGAGGAAATACCAAATTGTCCTCCAGAATGGCTGGATCCTTGTACATTCCCACCAGCAGTGAATGAGGGTTCCCATTCCTCCACATCCTCTCCAACCCTTGTAGTCTCATGATTTTTTGATAGCCACCAGTCTTATGGGAGTAAGATGGAATCTCATTGTAGTTTTGATTTGCACTTCCCTAATAGCTAGTGATTTTGAACATCTTTTCATGTGCTTTTTAGCCATTTATATTTCTTCTTTGGAGAAGCATCTGTTCAAATCTCCTGCCCATTTTTAAAATGCATTGTTTGTCTTTTTATTTTTTAAGATATAGGAGTTCTTTATATATACAGGATATTAGTCTCCTATCAGATATATGGTTACCAAATATTTTCTCCCATTGGGTAGGCTGTCTTTTTACTTTCTTGACAAACTTCTTTGAGGTGCAAAAGGCTTTAATTTTGAGGAAGTCCCATTTATCTATTTGTTCTCTTGCTGCTCATGCTTTGGGTGTCATGTTCATGAAGTCATTTCCTAATACAACATCCTGTAGATGCTTCCCTATGTTGTCTTCCAAGGTCTTTATGGTCTTGGCTCTTATATTTAGGTCTTTGATCCATCTTGAGTTGATTTTTGTATAAGGTGTGAGTTGGTAATCCTCTTTCATTCTTTTGCATATGAATATCCAGTTCTCCAAGCACCATTTGTTGAAGAGGCTGTTCTCTCCCAGTTGATGGGGCCTGGTGGCCTTGTCAAATATCAAATGATTATATATATGAGGATCTATAGTAGAACTCTCAATTCAGTTCCATTGTCATTGTGTCTATCCTTGTGCCAATACCATGCAGTTTTCACAACTGTAGCTTTGTAGTATGTTTTGAAGTCAGGTAGTGTGATTCCTCCAATTTCATTTTTCTTTTTCAATATGTCTTTGGATCTTCAGGGCCTCTTTCCTTTCCAAATAAATTTCATAGTTAGTTTTTCTAGTTCATTAAAAAATGCTGTGTTGATTTTTATTGGGATTGTGTTGAATCTGTAGTTCAGTTTGGGTAGGATAGACATCTTAATGATATTTAGTCTTCCTATCCATGAACAGGGAATATTCTTTCATTTATTTAGGTCTTCTTTGATTTCCTTGAACAGTGTTGTATAGTTTCCTGTGTATACGTCTTTTATATCTTTGGTTAAATTTATTCCTAGGTATTTGATTTTTAAATTTACTATTGTGAATGATATTTGCTTCTTGATTTCCTCCTGAGATTGCTCATTATTGGTGTACAGAAATGCTACTGATTTTTGCACACTGATCTTATAATCTGTGACTTTACTGAACTCATAAGTTCTCGAAGCTTTGTGTTAGACTTCTCAGGGCTTTCTATGTATAGGATCATGTCTTCTGCAAATAGTGAAATTTTGACTTCTTCCTTTCCAATTTGGATGCCTTTTAGATTTGGTTCTTGCCTGAGAGCTTGAGCAAGTACTTCTAATACAGTGTTAAATAGGAGGGGTGATGGTGGGCATTCTTGTCTTGTTCCTGATCTTAGAGGGAAAGATTTTAGGATTTTGCCATTGTACATGATGTTAGCTGGGGGTTTTTCATATATACCCTTGATCATGTTCAGAAAGTTTCCTTCTATTCCTGTCTTTTGCAGTGTTTTTATCTAGTAAGAAGATACAAAAGTATTTTGTCAAATGCTTTTTCTGCATCTATAGATATGATCATGTGATTTTTTTTCTTTCGCTCTGTTTATGTGGTGTACTACATTGATTGATTTTCTTATGTTGAACCATCCTTGCTTATGAGGAATGAAACCCACTTGGTCATGGTGTATAATTCGTTTAATGTGTTGTTGAATATGATTAGCAAGTATTTTGTTGAGGATTTTAGCATCTAGGTTCATTAGAGAAATTGGTCTGTCATTTTCCTTTCTTGTAGTGTCTTTTCTGGCTTTGGTATTAGGGTAATGTTGGCATCATAGAATGAGTTAGGCAATGTTCCTTCTATTTCAATTTTTTGGAACATTTTAAGCAAGATTGGTGTTAGTTCTTCCCGGAATATTTGGTAGAATTCACCTGTGAAGCTGTCTGGCCCAGGGTTCTTCTTAGTTGGGAAGATTTTAATGACTGATTCTTTCTCTTTACTTGTGATTGGTTTGTTGAGATTTTCCATTTCTTCTTTTATCAATATAGGCTGCTCATGTGTTTCTAGGAATTTGTCCATTTCCTTTAAATTGTCCTTATTGGCATATGGTTTTTCGAAGTATCCTCTTATGATAGACTTTATTTCTGTGGGGCCAGTGGTGATATCTCCTTTCTCATATCTTATTTTGTGTATTTGCATCTTCTCTCTTTTTTTCTTTGTTAGCCTAGCTAAAGGTTTGTCAATTTTATTGATCTTCTGAAAGAACTAGCTCTTAATTTTTTCTAGTGCTTTCTTAATTTCTATTTCATTAGTTCTGCTCTGATCTCTGTTATTTCTTTCTTTTTTTTTTGGATTAGTTTGCTGTTTTTTTTCCCTAATTCCTCCAAGTGTGCAGTTAGGTCTTCAATTTTAACTCTTCTTTGATGTATGTATTTATGGCTATGAATTTCCCTTTCAGTACAGGTTTTGCTGTATCCCATAAGTATTTATATTTCATGTTGTTGTTTTCATTAGTTTCAGAGTAGTTACTAATTTCTTTTGAGATTCCCTCCTTAACCCACTGTTTGTCTAAGAGTGTTTTGTTTAACTTCCATATCTTGGTGCCAAATCTGGGTCTCTGGTCCTTGCAGATTTCCAGCTTCTTTCCACTGTGGTCAGAGAAATTATTTTGTATGATTTCAATCTTTCTGAATTCATTGAGACTTTCTCTGTGGCCTAGCATGTGGTCTATCTTGGAGAATGATCCATGTGTGCTTGAGAAGAATGTATATCCTGCTGTATTTGGGTGTAATATTCTTTATATGACTCCTCTAAAAATTGTTCAAAGTCTTTGTTTCTTTATTGATTCTTTTTTTGAGAAGTTCTGTCCAATGGAGATAGTGGTGTGTTAAAGTTCCCCACTATGATTGTAGAGGCATCTATTCCTTCACCTAGTTTTTCAAGTGTTAGCATCACATATTTGGAGGTGCCCTGGTTAGGAGCATAAATGTTTATGATCTTTCTTTTTGAAGGGTTATCCCTTTCACTAATATATAGTGTCCATCTTTGTCTCTCACAAAAGTTTTGCATTTCAAGTCTACTTTGTATCATACTAATATAGCTACCTCTGTCCTTTTTTGTTTATTGTTTGCCTGTAAGATTGTTTTCCAGCCATTCACTTTCAACCTCCTTAAATCCCTGGATCTAAGATGTGTTTCTTGTAGACAGCATATAGATGGGCCATACTTCCTTATCCATTCTTCCAGTCGATGTCTCTTGACAGGTGAGTTTAATCCATTCACATTCAGTGTTATTACTCTCAAGGAATTACTTATAGTAGCCATATTTTCTTTGGATTGTGTATATCATATGCTTTTTTTTCTCTTTTAGTCTTTTTAGTTCTTATAGTTTCCTCCAACTCTCTCTCCTGTTTTTTTTTTTTTTTTCTTTCCTCCTGCAGAACTCCTTTTAGTATTCCTTGCAGGGCAGGTTTCTTGTTGGCATGTTCTCTTAGTTTCTGTTTATCTGTGAATATTTTGAACTTTCCATCATTTTTGAATGCCAGCTTTGCTGGGTATAGTATTCTTGTTTGGGAATTTTTTTTTTTCATACCACTATGTCATACCACTGCCTTCTTTCCTCCATGGTTTCAGATGAGAAATCAGCACTTCATCTTACTAAGCTTCCCTTGTATGTGATTGTTCTCTTTTCTCTTGCTGCCTTCAGTATTTTCTCTTTGTCTTGAGCATTAGATAATTTGACAAGTATATGTCTTGAGGTAGGCCTGTTGGGACTTATGCTGTTTGGGGTGCATTGTGCTTTCTGGTCATGTACATCCGTCTCCCTCAAAAGGTTTGGGATATTTTCAGCCATTATTTCCTCCAATACCCCTTTTGTCCTCTTTCCCTTCTCTTCTTCTGGGATGTCCATAATGCGTATGTTTGTGTGTTCTGTGTTGTCATTCACTTTCCTAAGTCCTTGCTGTTTTTTCTCTTTTTATCAATTAATTGTTTGATTTCAGATATAATATCTTCCACATCACTAATTCTTTCCTCTGCCTCTTCAAATCTGCTCTTATTTGCTGAGAGTATATTTCTGATTTCTTGGATTGTGCTGTTCATCAC
This sequence comes from Dasypus novemcinctus, assembly GCF_030445035.2. NCBI lineage: Eukaryota > Metazoa > Chordata > Mammalia > Cingulata > Dasypodidae > Dasypus > Dasypus novemcinctus. Next base: position 199,923,916 of record NC_080673.1, on the reverse strand, counting down.
CATAATCCATTATTTTTTGTGTATGTTTATAATTTCTTCTGTATGCTGTTTTCTTAATACCCCTAATCTCTTACTTCATTTCATTAAATTGGTCCATGATATATGTTTTGAGAGCTTTGATTAGTTTTTTGATGTTCTGCTCCTCTTCCTGATTTTTAGTTCACTGGATTGGTCTGTTTTCCTAATTATTGGTATGGTTTGTAATTTTTTGTTGCTGTTTGGTCATTATTTTATCTTGATGTGCTTAGCTTCAGTTGATTAGCTTCTCCATCTAGTCTCGGGATTTATTTAGGTGTTGTTTTCATGTGCATGTTAAGTCTTCCCTTTGACAGTTTGTTCTTCTTATTCTATTTCCTTGTTGTTGTCTAAGTTCCCTTGGGCAAGAACTCCTTTCATCACTGTCTCTCTAGATCGATGTCCAGATACCTCTTGCTTTGTAGGTTTCTAAAACTTTTCACTCAGGCAAGATTCTCCCCCCACTCAGCTGTTTTTTTGCAGGAGATTTGATGAGGGTGCACTCACTCAGGTGCCATCTTCCCCTCCTCCTTATTACTTTTTAAAGACATTTTTTCATATGTCCAAACATTCAGAAAGGTGCCTAATTTCTCCAGATTTCAGAGATTTCTGACAGACCTGCCACTTTCCCTTGGCCACTGGTTCCGAGGCTGGAGTTGTTCATCATGATACATTTGGGTTTCTTGTAACTCACCCAGTATTAACTCCCATTCTTGGGGTGGTGTTGATGATAGTGGTAGTATCATCTAGTGATTGGTAAGAACACAAGAAAAGGAAGGCTTAAAAAAAATTTTTTTTAACCAGGTTTGATGTCCAGAGTCTGTTTGGAGGTTCTACAATTCTCAACTCACCATGACCCCTGCTCTTCTTGTTCTCCTTGTGCACTAGCTCCCTGCTTTGTAAAGGTCAGAAGGAGATGATGAGCATGGGGAAGAAGTGGTTCATAATTTTGGGCCTTAAAAGGCAGCGGGATATCTTTCCATCTATGGATTCTTAGGTATTTACTGATAGTTGAATTCTAGGCATTTGAGGACCCAGTTCTGTAAGTTTATCTTGACTTAGCAATTGCGTCTCCCCTTGGTGGATCTGCTTTAATGAGATGATCTTGGATTTGTGACTGAGATCTTCACCTTCTCTACAGGTCTGCATTTTGTAAAGGTTATTCTATCTCTTCTTGCTCTTTATTTTCTCTTGTCTGTGTCTAAGGGTACTTTGTATTGCTTCATCTGGATGTGTGAGCTAAAGGTTGGGGGTCCTCCTATATTGAATGGTGTAGTTTGGTATTGTGGGTAATGGAGGAAGGCTCTCAGTCAAAAGGGGAATTTTCTTTGTGGGGATTTTATACATACAATTATTTGAAAGAATATTTTCCTTGGATAGAATTTCCATCTTCCTGCTCCATAAATAAACCTTGGGGACCTTTGAAGGATGGTGTACACTTTGAATTTAGTGCTGAGTGGTTTAGTGTTCTCCAGGTCTCTTCAGTTTCCACTCAATGTCCTGTCTTGCCTGCAGTCAGCCAATAAGGCTTCCTGACCAGGTGTTTGTCAGAAATTTCAGTTCTATAATGTCACCACAGTTGGTTCAGGCCATACTTCATTGCTGTCTATAGTACATGTTGGAGTGGGCTCCATAAGAGGGCAGAGAGAAGAAAGCTATTAAATATGTCATGGAGCTAATAATGTCTTGAATAGATTAGACACCTTTCAATAGATGTATTTTTTTACTGCTGTCTGCATGATTGGATGAAATTCTTGTGACATTGTCCCTAATATAATGTATTGGTGGGTGTGGACATTGTGGGTATATACCCCTGCATGATTTGACATGACTCCTGTACTGTATCAGAAGAATAAGGATAACATTACCATGCTTTGAATATAGAATGAGTAGATTGTTAGAAGATAGTGGCCATGTTCTAGAGGTCCTTAAAATCCAAGTTACTTCCTACTTCACAGATGGCTTTGAACCTTAGCACGAAAAATAAGGGTTTAGAGAAATTTTCTTTTAGTTCTTATATACGAAAAATGTGAAGAACAAAATGTTCTATTTCTGACTTTGAATCCCTGATACCTAGCTTTTTTCAGGTCTTCTATAAGAAATTCAGGCCTCCATGCCACAATCAATGTGTAATACCAAATCGCAACCTAAGCTTCATCTGGGACCTTTTAATTGCAAACTTAAGTCTCACCCCAAACTTTTGGGTCAGACTTCAGTGGAGGGGTAGTGGGGCCCAGCAATCTGTTTAAGATGATGTCTGGATGACTAACTTTTTCCACCCCCAATTCTACTAAATTTATTCATTTTTAAAAAAGATATTACATTAAAAAAAAATATGAGGTCCCCATTTGCCCCCACCACCCCCACCCCACGACTAACATTTTATATACTGAAATTTGACCTCACTGATGCTGGGCAAATGTTTCCGTTTACATCAAAGGTTAATTGTGGTTTTACATTCAGCTCTTTATTCATTAGTTATAATAATCCCCTGGTTTTTCCAGACAAACATTCATAAGACTCAGGAGTAGATAACATGACTTTTGTGATAATTTGGGTTAGGACATCTGCAGAACTCTTGTAATGAAACTAGTAATTAGTTTCCTGTTCTCGAAATTGGAGTCTTCAGGGGGACAGCTTTCCAGGAAGCATTGCACTTTACCTGCTGTGTCTTGTGGGTTTCTATTATCATTGAAGCTGGCAGCTTCTAGATTAGGGAATAATGCTTCCCTTTTCTTCTCTGCTTGTGGGTCTTTATCATGGTTCTCTAGTCTGCTAAAATGAGAGAGGGATCTTCCTTTCTTGGATTACGTTCTTTGCTCTTTCTAATATAGAATCATTTTGACCTATAACGAAGGCAGGGGAGGAGGTAGGCCACAAGCAGGGATGACTGTACAGGTCTAAACTGAGATTGATTTGCTGCCTAAACTTGTGAGCCTGCCATGGTTGATTCAGCCCCTTCCTTCCCCACCAAATTTGAATGGAGCATAATTTGAAGTTTCCAAGGAAAGATTGAGCTTGTGTTGACCAATTAAGGGGGGGTGGGAATGTTCTTCCTTCCAACCCTGACTGGACAGAACTTCATCCCTCTGGATCCTGCTATACAAAACCCCTCTCTGCCCAACAAACCTGCCTCTTTAGTTTCAAGAGTTCTCTTACCTTCACAAAACTTAAAGGCATCATAAATCTGGCTGCCTGGATTTCTCTCCAATTGGCACATCCTGACTCCATGATGCAGATGGACTCTGGGGGCTTGGAGCATCATGTTCTTCTCTTCAAGACCCCCATTTCCTTCAGCTGTCAGTTGTCTGTGTGCTCTTTGTGGCCAATGTTGCTATCTCTTTTAAGGATGAGGAAACAATAATGTCTGAGTATCAAAACTGGAAAGAGCTATTTTATATGTACTTGGCCTTATTGCATATTTGGATGTCCCTGTAACTGTCTCATCCTGAGCTGTCAAAAGATCTTACTGTCATGTTGGCCCATGGCATTCTCCTCATACACTATCTCTTCTCATGCTATGTATGACTTCAGGTCACACACAAGTCCAGCATAGCTAGGAAAACTCCTTTCTGTCTTCCAATGGGTAGTTGCAGGTAGCAGGCTTATGTCCCTGCTGCTTCAATCTTTTGTCCTATAACTCCTGGCTGGAGGAAACTTTCTCATCCTTCATGTTGGGTGGGATTCCCCTTCCAATGCCTCTTTTCCATGTAGGTGAGCTGCTTCCTAAGGTTGTTCTGTTTAGAAATTCCTCCTGGGGTTCTTTTCAGTAAAGCTCCCCATAAGATGACAAAATCTGTATGCGGTGCTTTCATAAGTGAAATTAAACATGGGGAAGGTCATATATGCTCTTAAAATGTCCAGATCAGGAAGTTCTCTCCCCTGATGTCTCCCACAGAAAATTTCCAGATACTTTATTTTACCTCGAGGACATATGCAGATCATTGGCTGTTGTCAAGAACCTTTATTTCCTCCTCTTTTTATATTTTTTTAAATGTTACATTTTTGTGGGACATTCATTGCATTTGGTGAATACATTTTGAAGCACTACTGCACCACATGGATAATGGTTTACATTGTAGTTTACATGCTCCCCAAGTCCACCCAGTGGGCCATGGCAGAACATACAATGTCCAGCTTCTGTCTCTGCAGTACTACCCAGGACAATTCCAAGTCCTAAAAATGCCCCCACATCATATCTCTTCTTCCCTCTCCTTGCCCTCAGCAGCTATCGTGACTACCTTCTCCACATCAATGCTACAATTTCTTCCATTACTAATCACAGTAGTTCCATAGTAGAATATCAGTAAGCCCACTCTAATCCATACTCTATTCCTCCATCCTGTGAACCCTGGGATGGTTATGTCCACTCCACCTCTATATCAAGAGGGGGCTTAGATTCCACATGGATGATGGATGCAATTCTCCTGCTTGCAGTTGTAGGCACTCTTGGCTCCCTGGTGTGGTGGTTGACCTTCTTCACCTCCCTGTTAGCTAGCTGGGGTGCCCTCTGTCAAGAATCTTGAGACTCCTCAAAGATTATTCATTACTGTGACCCTAATAAAAACATGAATTCTTATATAAAGTTATGCCATATCCATCAATGATCCCAGATTTTAAAGCAGATGAGTATTTATACACTGGCCAAGGATATTTTGGATCCCTTTAGCAGGATACTAATACATTCTTATGAAATCTTCTGTTGTAACTTAAAATATTTCAGGAAGGTGCCCATGGTCTCTAAAATGCAGACTTCCACGTGATGTGTCCAATTTTCCTTAGTTCAGCTGAACCCAAGTTGAGTTCAGAGATACTTGTCCTCTGCTTTTGGGGAAGACTTTAGGTTTTGACCCCTGATTTCAGAAGATGCAGCATCTGTTTGGTGATTAGTAAGAATAGAAGAAAAGGGGAGATTTTTGTTCTCAATCCACTGTAAGTGGGATGAGACTGTTATTAATAGTTCCTGGATTTCTACCTGGTATCCAATTTGGAAGTTCATGGATTGTCAACCCAATCTGATGCCTGCTGCTCCTGTTCTCCTTTGGCAGTCTGTACTCCTTAGTGGAGGCTGCAGGAAAGGGATATAAGTGGAGGAGAGGTGGGTCGTAGATGATCAAAAAGGGCAGTGTTTTTCCACCTGTGAATTCTTAGGTATATACGGGGAATTCTAGACGTTTGATGCCCTTCATATTTAGATATTTCTAAACTTAGATATATCTCCCTTTCTCTGAACTGTCTTGACTTGGTCTTAGATTTAGGAGAGGAAACTTCATATTATCATTGAATTCTGCATTTTTATTTCATAGTCCTATATCTTATTGGCTTTGTATTGACTTTATTTTACATGCTGATTTCTGAGGACAGCCACACTCTCTTTGCCTCCCACACTTTCCCACATCAACAACATCCCTCATTAGTGTGGTACATCGGTTACAATTGATGAACACATAATGAAGCATTGCTACTAACTGGATTACAGTTTACATTGTATTTTACATTTTGTCCCACACAATTTTGCAGGTTATGACACAAAATACAATGGCCTGTATCTGTCACTGCAATGTAATGCAGGGCAACATGACAATGCCCCCATATTACACCTATTCTTTTCCTCCCTTCCCTAAGAACCTCTGGTGGCCACTGCCTTTATATCATTGATAAAGAGTTCTTCCATTGCTAGAATAATAAGTCTATAGTAGAAGTCTACTTTAGTCTATTGTTCATTACCCAATCTTGAGGATTTTGTGATGGTGATGCCACTCTGCTTCTAATTGATAAGGGGCTTAGATCCCATGGGGCAGATAGTTGGAACTATCTTGTTTGCAGTTGCAGACACTCTCTGTTCCTTGGGATGGTGAGTCCATCATGTCCTTGTTGGTTGTCTTGGATGAGTCCTATGAATTGCAGAGCAGGTTTTGCAACTCTGCTGAAATTCAGTGCTCAACTGGCATGTGGGTGGATCAAAGATTTAAGTCTCTGGGACATGAATTATTAAGTATAGTACTAATGGGTCCAAATAAAAGGGGCAAAAGAGCCATGTGTAGAGAACCTATAAATGAATCTAATTCTGTTACTTTGGAATTTATGCTCCCCAGTGTAAGGTCCACTGGCAGAGTGCCAAATTCTTTAGCTGTCCGCCCTACTTATAGCTTCTGGATGTCTCTAGAGTCCTCAGGAGCTCTGCTATTTGAGACATTATTTACTGTGGCAGTCAATGAGATCCTGCTGATACTTTCATAAAAGTGTAACCTCTGGAATGACCTCCTGACTCAAGTTATCTCTTAGCGGTAAAAACTCAGTGGCAGAGCAGGGTCATTGGTGCAGGATGTCAGTGATGGGAGGGATGCAGGGGAAAGGGGTTCACCTGGGGCATGCCTCTAAGGCATATGAATATGTTCAAGTGTTCATGGGGGCATTGTCTCAGTGGCTAGAGATCCACAAAATATTTGAAAGAATACTGAATAACCATCCTGGGGAGTTCTACATTCTCTAATAGGACAACAAGAATCCCCCCGGTACAAGGACAGTGCCTTGTGAGGAAAGATAGATCATTATTCTAGGTCCTTGCTATTGATGATTGTCTTATGAACCTTTTCTTGTGAAATTTGAAATGTAGCCTAGTGTTATGTTTCCCAAGAGTAACCTCCTGAAAGCCTCCTTGTGTTCAAATGTGGTACCTCTCTAAGCTAAACTCAGCAAATAAATACACTACATTACCCCTGGCATGAGACATGAATCCCAGGGATGAGCCTCCCTGGCACAAAGATTATTACTAAGTGCCAACTAGCAGTGCATCTGGAAAAAGACCTTGCCAGGCTTTGTTTTGATTCTCTGGTTCCTTCCCCTGAGTAATACCACATTTAAAAATATACCTTATCTTTGTCTACTAATTCTCTACTTCCTGCAGAATTTATCAATATAAAGATGAAATCATTGCACTCCGAATAAGGAGAGGACCCCCTATTGACATCATCTACATGCTGGAACTAAAGGCCTTTGGTGGTGGCCTTGATGTAGTTCACAAATGTCCTGAGCTATAGGTTTGAGTGTCTCCTACAGTGAGTGGTGTGGCAAGGTGCTGCTGGGACAAGTAGAAGGAGGCACATAACCAGAAGTGCAATATTTGCCTTAGTGGAGATTTTATAGGTTAATTATTTGACAGATTTGGGCTTTGTAGGGACAATAAGTAAGTTGTATTGTAGTGCAGGAAGTATGTTAAATCTTCTTTAGGACTCTTATGTTTTTACACGTTGTCTGGTCTTGACCACCAGATTGCCAATAAGGCCTTCCTACCAGCCTGTTTTGTCAGAAAATTCAGTTACATATTCTCTGGGTGGCCACTTGAGGCCAAACAGCATAGCTGCTTATGGTTTGTGCTCCTGTTGTCTCCCACAGGAATGCTGAAAGAAGAAAGCTATCAGAAGACATGTGTCATGGAATTTTGAATGTTGCATTGAAGTAGACTTGACACTTCTAAAAGTCAGCCAACCATTTCAGAGTAGTAAAAAATACATTTGGTCTGGCATGGTCTCCATTTTGAGTCAATGTAAAAGATATGGGTTTATACTCCAGAGCCAATCAACATTATAAATTGCATAAACAGAAAAAGGCATTTCTTAAACCATATTTACTTCAATAGATGCAGAAAATGCATTTGGCAAAATCTAGCTCCATTTCTTGTGAAGAACACTCGGAACACTGGAACTAGAAGGGAAATTTCTCAACATGATAAAGGCATTTTATGAAAAGCCTGCAACTAACATCGGTCTCTGGTGAAATATTGGAAGTGTTCCTTCTAAGATTGGGAATAAGTCAAGGATGCCAAATTTTACCACTGTTATTCAATATTGTACTAGAAGTTCTAGCCAGAGCACCTAAGCAAAAAAGAAATAAGACATGCAAATTGAAAGGGAAAAGTTAAGCTATCTTTATTTGCAGATGATGTGATTATATATGTAGAAAATCCAAAGAAATCTACAGGAAAATTATTATAGATAATAAATGAGTTCAAAGTAGCAGTGTAAAAGATCAATACACATGAAAAATTCTGTGTCTATGCACTGGTGATTAAAGAGGAAATTAAGAAAACGATTCCATTTATAATAGCAGAAAAGGATTAAAATATCTAGGAATAAATTTAACCAAGGATATAAAAGTCTTGTACACTGAAAACTGTAAAAAACAGATTAAAGGCATTAAGTAAGATATATATAAATAACTAGGTATTGCAAGTTAATGGAATGGAAAATTAGTATTGCTAAGATTTCATATTACACAAAGTGATTTTACAGGTTCAATATGATCCCTATCGAAATTCCAGCAGCCATTTTTGCAAAAATGAAAACTCAATCCTCAAATTCATGTGGAATTTCAAGGTGCCCCAAATATACAAAACAATTGTGAAAAAGAAGAACAAAGTTGGAGGACTTTGGAGGACTAAAAATTTCCAGATTTTCCAACTTCAAATTGTACTGCAAAGTTAGAGTAATCAAGAGTTGTGGTACTGGCATAAAGACAAAAGACCATTGGAACAGAATTGAAAATTCAGAAATGAACCCACACATCTTTCACATATTGATTTTTTAAGTTTAGAGAAGTTGTAGTTAGAAAAACCATGCATAAATTAGAGTTCCTATTTACTACCAAATTACTAACACCTTGCCCCTTGTGTGGTACATTTCTTACAATTCATGAAAGAACATTTTTCTAATGTACTACTAACTATATTCCATCATCTACAATAGGGTTCTCTCTATATTGTACATTCCTTGGTTTTTAAAAAATCTTTTAACATATACTCAACCTAAAATTTCTCCTGTTAATCATATTCATATATGTAGTTGAATGCTGTTAATTAATTCACAATATTGTGCTAATATCACCACTATCCATTACCAAAACTTTACCATCAACTTTACTAGAACTCTACAATTTAAATATTAACCCCTAATTCCCTACTCCTACCTCAGATCCTGGTAACCCATATTCTAGATTCTGACTCTCTACATTGGCTTATTCTAATTATTTCAAAGAATATTTGCCCTTTTGTATATGGAACATTTTACTCAACATGAGGCCTACAAGGTTCATCCACGTTATCACATTTATCAGAACTTCACTACCTTTTATGACAGAATAAAATTCCATTTCGCGTATATACCACATTTTATTCATCCATTTATTTGTTGATGGACACCGGTTACTTTCATCTTTAGGCAATTGTAAGTAATACTCTTTATGAACATTGGGTTTGCCTTGCTTTCAAATCATTTTGATATTTACCTAGAAGGTGGAATTCCAAGTTCAATGGTAATTCTATAATTTCTGAGGAACTGTCAAGTCTTTCACAGCAACTGCCACTATTTTACATTCCGACCAGCAATAAATGAATGTTGCTATTTCTCCACATCCTCTCCAACACTTCAAACTTTCCAGTTTTTTAATAGTTGTCATTTCAGTGTGTGAGAAATGGTATAACATTATGGTTCTGATTTGCGTTTCCTTAGTAGCTTATGATTTTGAGGATGTTTTCATTGCTTTTGGCCATTTATACATCTTCTTTGGATAAATGTCTATCCAAGACATTTCCCCCCTTTAAAATGGGTTGCTTGTCTTTTTTTTCAAAATTTTAGGATTTCTTTATGTATTCTAGATATTAAACTATTATTGGATATGTGATTTCCAAATAATTTCTCCAACTGAGTAGGTTCTTTTTTTACTTTCATAAAGTCCTTTGAGGCACAAAAATTTTCTAGCTTAATTTTATCTTAGCTGCTAGCGACTTATACTCTAAAGTTGCAATAAATAATTTTCTTCCTATTCTCAGTGGCAATGTTGCCCTTAATTGGGGACCTCATCATCTCTACTCTCCACTCTTAAACCTAGGGACACCAATATGGACCTTGTTCCTTGATCTCAGGTGGTCTCTTCTTTCTTTTGGGCTAGGAAAATCCTCATCTAATGAATGGTGGATATTATGTCTGAGCTGGGAATGCCAGCCTCACTGAGTTCTGGTGGTTTCCAGGGGCTGTGCTAAGCTAGACAGAACTGATTATCTCATACATTGACTTGCCATGATTACTAATTGATCCATTTCTGAGTGCTTTCTGTTGCCTCTGGCTAAGGTTATGTCGGGTTAGTTGCTCTTCTTTCCAAGCCCATCCTTTCCATGTTTCATGATTTTTCACAGTATCTGTCTCATTTATTGCTTTTGCATTCCATTTTTGTTTCCTCCCATTTTTTCCTTCCCTAGAATGCTGAAAGAATTCTGTACCTGTACCCAGAGTCTGTCTGGCCTGAGTGAGGCTTGAGTCTATAAAAGGAAGCTTTTAGCATTTCATCCTCTGCGATGGGGTTAGGGAGGGTACCCAAAAGTCCTGAGTGACCCATAGGTCTACTGTCACCACTCTTACTTAACATTGTGTTAGAAGTATTTGCTTGAGCACTTAGGCAAAAAAAAAAAAAAAAAAAAAAATATATATATATATATATATATATATGTATAAAAGCCATTTAAATTGGAAAGGCAGAAATAAAAATTTCACTATTTGTAGATGACATGATCCTATACATAGAAAGCCCTGAGAACACAACCAAGCCAAGGTCCACAGGAAGGAGGAATACAGTAAGGATCAGAGTGGACTTAATGATATTCTATTCATGAACTATTGTGGTTAATAATTGAGAAAATGTGGCATTGATGTGGAAAAAGTGGCCATGGTGGCTGCTGGGTGTAGGGAATGGGAGGAAGAGAAGAGATGTGGAGGCATTCTCGGGACTTGGAGTTGTCCTGGGTGGTGCCCCAGGGACAATTGCTGGATGTTGTATGTCCTCCCATGGCCCACTGGATGGACTGTGGGAAAGTGTGGGCTATGGTGTGGAACACGGGACATGGGGCGCTGTGATGCCCGGAGATGTACTCACCAGAACGCAATGGATGTGACATGATGATGGGGGAGAGTGTTACTGTGGGGGGAGTGGTGGGGTGGGGGCGAATGGGGACCTCATATTTTTTTAATGTAGTATCTTTTAAAAAAATGAATAAATTGAGTAGAATTTGGAAGGGAAAAAAAAAAAGCCCTGAGAAATCTACAACAAACTTCTAGAATTGATAAACTAGTTCAGTAAAGTGGTAGGATATAAGATCGACATGCAAAATTCAGTACCATTTCTGTACACCAATAATGAGCAAACTGAGGAGGAAACCAAGAAAAATAATTCCATTTGTAATAGCAATTGTAGCAGTTTGATATGGTTATGAATTCCAAAAATAGATATTGGATTATGCTTGTAATCTGTATCTGGGCATGATTGAGTTACGATTAGGGTGTTGAGTCCCTTGGTGGGTGGGGACTCATAAATAAAAGATATGCCAAAGAACAGATTTGGGGGTTTCTGATGTTGGATTTTTGATGTTGGACTTTGATGCCGAAGACTTAAACCGGAGTCTTGGCAAGTAAGAGAAAAGAGAAGCCAGCCCCAGGAAGAAAAGAACCTTGAACCCAGAGAAAAGCAAGCCCCAGGAACACAGGAATCCAGGAAGCCTGAACCCTTGCAGACATCGGCAGCCATCTTGCTCCAAATAGACTTTGGTGAGGGAAGTAACTATGGCCTGGTGTCTGTAAGCTCCTACCCCAAATAAATACCCTTTATAAAAACCAACCAATTTCTGGTATTTTTCATCAGTACCCCTTTGGCTGACTAATACAGCAACTTAATTTAATACATAGGAATAAACTTAAAGATATAAAGGACTTTTACACAGAAAACTACACAATATTTAAAGGAAATCAAAGAAGACCTAAATAAATAGAAGAATATTTCATGTTCATGAATTGAAAGACTAAACATCATTAAGATGTCTGTCCTACCCAAATCGATTTACAGATTTAACATAACTCCTATAAAAATTACAACAGTATTTTTAACTGAATTGGAAAAACTAATCATGAAATTTGTTTGGAAGGGCAAGGGGGCCCCAAATTGCCAAAGACATATTGAAAAAGAAAAACAAAATTGGAGGAATCACATTACCTGATTTTAAAACGTACTATAGAGCTACAGTGGTCAAAACTGCATGGTATTGGCACAAGGGTAGACATACTGACCAATGGAACGGAACTGAGTTCTGATATAGATCCTCACATATATGGTCAAGTGATATTTGACAAGGCTACTAAGCCCGCTCAACTGGTAGAGAATGGCCTCTTCAACAAATGGTGCTTGAAGAACTGGATATCCATAGCCAAAAGAATGAAAGGGGGTCACCATCTCATGCCATAAACAAAAATTAACTCAAGATGGATCAAAGATCTAAATATAAAAGCCAAGACCATAAAGCTCCCAGAAGATTATGTAAGAAAGCATCTATGAGATCTTGTCGTAGGAAATGGTTTCATAAACTATACCCGAAGTGTGAGCAGTGAAAGAATAGATAAATGAAACTTCCTCAAAACTAAAAACTTTTGTGCTTTAAAGGAGTTTGTCAAGAAAGTGAAAAGGCAAGCTACTCAATGGGAGAAAATATTTGTTAACCATCTGTCTAATAAGGGCCTAATATTCATCATATACATACAACCTCTTTCAAGCAAGGGGAATCTGAAAGTGGTGTCAGAATGATGGGAGACTCAGGCAAAGCATATAGCATCAGGAAGTCAGTGGTAAGAAAGAAACATGGCATATTGGAGAAATAAGGATAACTTTATCTTGATTTGAACCTACAGTAGGAATAATTAGGGCAAATTTCTGAACTGGAGTTGAAGGCATGACCATGTTCTAGAGATCTGTAAAAGACAAGTCACTCTACTTCCCTGACTTTGCCTCAGCAGGAAAAATAAGGGATTAGCGCATTTTTCTTTCATGCCTTGGAATATAAAATTTGAAGAAATGTCATACTTTCATAAAGAGCATTATAGTCATTGTTTTTTTTTTGTGTGTGTATGTGTGTGTGTATTATCCTTAAACTCAGTTGCCATTGGGATGTAGTGATTTTTGACGAGTCCCTCAATTTACAGCCTCAGCATCATCTGGGAGTTTATAAAATGCTATTCCTAGGTCCCACACCAGACCTAGTAACTCAAAATTATAGTGGGTAGGACCAAAAATCTGTTTAAGCTCTCTAGATGATTCATGCTTTGTATGTTAATGTTCAAAACACTTCCACTGGGGTAGGCAGTTTGATTTTCAGTTTGGATTAAAGTTTAGTTCATTCAGTTGTGGCTTTCACATACATCTTATTTTGGTGAACGACTTTGTGTTCTTCCAATAAATATCCACAACCTCCAGCAGTGAGGAGTGTCACTTGGCAATCATCATTTGGTCTTGTGATGGAGACTTTAACCATCTCTAGTTCTCAATGTTGGAACCTTCATGAAGCTGTCCTTCCAGGAAGGATCACTTCTTTGTGCTGTGTTGTGTGCATTTCTAGTATTCCTGAATCTGGCAATTACTAGGTTGGGGAATATAATGGTTCCCTTAGCTTCACTGCGTATGGTTCTTTATCTTTTAGTCTTAGAAATGACCAGGGTCTCTCTTTTTTTTTTTTTTTGAAATTAGGTAGGTTCTTCCTTCTAAAAGAGGCTCGTTTTTGGGTGATGGTGAGGACAAGGAGACAAGACCTGGTCAGGATTGAAATGGAACTTATTGGGTTTTTGGGGAAATGCTGAGCCTTTAAGATGCTTGAGCTTGTGTTGGAGATTATGCTTGTCTTGCCTGCAGTGTTTGGCCAGAAATGATTTCATCCCCCTGACCACTACTGGATCCATTCAGGAGTTTGTTAACTCCTCCCTGCCTTACTTGTCTCCCCTTTAGTCTCAAGAGTTTCCTTGCCTGCTTAGAGGTTTTCTGAGTCTGGGTGCCATGAGGGATCTCCAGTCACCTATTCTGGCTTCATGGGGTCACTGGACTAGGGACCTCTGGAGTGCTAGCATCTTCTCAAGGAACAGGAACTGTATCAAGTTTCTTGGTGCTCTATGGCCAGTGTTACTGCCTTTTGTCTGAGGTTGAGAGAACAATGAGGTCTAAGTTTCTGTCAAAAGTGGGAATTATTTTAATGTATGCTCAGGCATAATCCATGTATGGATACCTCCTGTTACCTTATCCTGAGCTGTCCTGAGATGTATTCTTCTGGATGTGTTGGTCAACGTTATCCTCTCCATAGGTGGATATATAGTTCTCCCTCTCCAAGGTGGATATTGTGTGTTCAGTGTATATACAACAGTATAACCAGCAAAATCTTAGCTGGGCTTTTGGTGGTGAGTTTCAGGGAGCAGGCATCCCTGCTTGTCTGACCTGGGCACTCTCCTGCCTGATAACTCTTTCTTAAGGAAACTTCTTTTAGTTGAGTGGGGTTCCTCATCAACTGTTTTATTCCCAAATAGATTAATACCCCCACTGATAATTAATGGGGGTATGACAAATAGACTCCATGTGGTAGTTTCATAATTGAAATTAAACTCATACCATTTGTCTAGATAAGAAAGCACCCCCAGTACTGAAGTCAGAACATTCAATCTTTACTTGCCTCATGGACACTTAAGCATCACTGGGTAACATCAAGAATTATCAAGCTCCTCAAAGGCGAGTCAGTCCTATCTTCCAAAAGCAAATACAAATTCCTAAATAAAGATCTTCCCTGTCAATAAGTGATCTTAGATTATCAAACAGGTGGGGATATCTGTGGGAAAAAGATGGAACACTTGTTGGATATCTTTAAGCATCCTGTTTCTGTCATATGAAATTTTCATATGTGCCTTAATGTTTCAAGGAGATAACCAAGATGTCGAGGATTCAAACTTCTTGGATAAACTGCCCATCTTCCATTGGCAGCTGATCCTAATGCATGATGTTTTATCATGATCCTTTATTTTTTTGTGGATTATTCTAGCTATTGACCCTCATTACTTGTAGTCTTCTGAAAGTATTGGTCAGAGTTATCCTTATTTTACCTTCAGTGTCCTTGGGGTGGTAGAGGATCTTTCTGGTGGCTAGTAAGAACAGAAGAAAAATGGGGGTGCGTATTTGATTCATTGTGAATGGGTGAGCCTGTTGATTTCATTTAACTTTATTTTTTTAATACACCACCTATGGTCATGGAAGTTCCTAGGTTCTTAGCTCACCCAGATACTCTTCTTCTCCTTGTTGTGCAGTTGGTCTCTTATCAGACAGTTCCGATGAATCAGTTCTATTTCCTCAAATTGAATATGATCTGTCCTATGAGTGATCATAGATTGGAATGAGGTGACTCTTTATCCATTTCCAAAGCATGGAAAACATGTTAAAACTCTTCCATAGTAAGTAGGCAAGTCTTATTATCAGGTAGGTTGTGTGTGTGTGGTGTTCTCCAGGGCCTTTTGCTTTCACTTGACGTCTGGACTGCCCACAGACCAAACTGCCGCAGATTGACAACAAGACTTTCCTAACAGACAAGGCTTGTCAGAAAATTCAGTTCCATGTTGTCACTTCAGCAACTTTAGTCTTCCTTGCATTGCTGCCTGGTGTCCATGCTACCATCGGTTCCCACAGAAGGACTGAAAGAGTGATCAATAATCTGCCATGGAACTTTCGACTTTATATTTGGAGATTAGATTTGACTCTTCAATATGTTTTTGTTCTACTGCTTGGAAATGGTTGGATGACATTTTGACATTGTTCTTAATGTTTGGGGTTGGTGTGGAAGGCATGGATTTATACTACAGCAGGTTTTACCTGGACCCTGTACTTAATCTATTTTCTGGCCACTTATTAAGCTCCATTGTTTGTCCTTCCTTGGACATATTGGCTCTCAGCTGTAATGATATCCCCTCAATTTTCATCTTAATGATATTTGATCTTACACTCTTTGATTTAAATCAATTCCATGTTGATTAGGAATTAGATGTAAATGTATACCCTAAGGTCCCAGTAGATTATCTTCCTAGGCATGTTGCAATGTTGCCCTAGTTGGAGATTTTGTTGTCTCCTCTCTCTTTGATCCCACAATTTACTCTGAGACTCCAGCAATTGTTAACCTGGATTTTACTCCTTGATCTCATATGTCTTCAACAAAAGTCTGGTAATTCCTTATCTACAAGATGAGGGAGAGGGAAGAAGAGAGGTGATTTGAGGTCATTTTCGGGACCTGGAGTTTTCCTAAATGATATTGCAGGGACAGATGCTGGGCATTATCTATCTTGCCATAACCCATTGAATGGATTGGGGGAAAGAATAAACTACTAAGTAAACTATAATCCATGCTGTGCAGCAGTGCTTCAAAATGTATTCACCAAATGCAATGAATATGACACAATGATGAAAGAGAATGTTGATGTTGGAAGAGTGTGGGTGTGGGGGGTGGGGTATATGGGAACCTCTTATATTTTTTAATGTAACATTTTTTGTGATCTATGTATCTTTAAAAAGAAAAACAATAAAAAAAAGTAGGGGGAAAAAAAGATGAAGGGAAGTTGTGCCTGAGTTGGGAGTTCCAATTTTCCTAACAGTTCAGATGGTCTGTGGGGGCCATGGTATACTGAAGGGAGCTGATGATCTCACAGTCTGTTTCACTATGATTATTAGTAGATTCCTTTCTGAATATGTCTTTTCCTTAAATGTGTTTTTTGTACTCCTTGTGTCCTCCTGGCAGAGTCCCCAAGGTTTATCTCATAGAAACTCTACCCAATTTTTCAGTCTTATGTTCCATTCCGGTGTCCTCATATTTTTCCTTTCACTAGAAAACTCAAAGTATATTCTGTCCTTGCACCCAGACCCTGGCTGTCCCAAGCAAGGCTCTGAGTATATATAAGCAAAATTTTAGCCACTTCTCTGGGTTGGTGCATGGAGGGAATCTAAAGTTCTCATTTCCTCATCTGTCTGTACTACTTTTAAAGAAGCATAGTCTGGTTACGGTATAGGATTGATTAAAGGGTGTTTCAGGCACAACTTGTAGTATCATGAAGAATGTGGCTTATTGGAAGAATAAGAATTTTCCCATGATTTGAATCTAGAATGGTAGTTAGAAGATTCAGGACTAGAGAGGTAAGCCATGGCTATGTTATTTACTCTGAATTTGCAACTTAGCAGTAAATCCAAGGGATTGCAGAATTTTTCCTTTAGTTCTTGCCTGTGAAAATTTGAAGAATGTTACACTCCATTCCTAAAACTGATCCCTTTATCATTTTTCAGGTTATCCATTAGAGAAACGGGCCACCATGCTACAATTCCTCTTGAACATTGTCATCCCCAAGTGTGTGAGCAGCTTCAAGAGGTGGCTTTATGTGGAAGACTTCCTCCTGGGGTCTTTTTGGAGTAAAGCTCCTATTAGATGACAAAATCTACTCCATGTGGTAGCTCCATGATTGAACTTAGGCACCTGTAAAGGTCATATATGCTATATAAACTTGTACAAAAGTTCTTCCCCTCCCAAATTCCTCACATATTGACCAGATCCTTTCTGATGTCACAGATACTTCAGGATCATTGGCTACTGTCAAGAGCATGAGATTCCTCAAACACTAATCAGTCCTTTTTCTAAATAAAATATGAATTCTTATATAAATATCTTCACTGTCAATCAGTGATTTCAGATTCTGAAGATGGCATTTTATCTACTGGCAAAGGATAGAACATCTGTTGGATCTCTTAAATAGCATCCTGTTGCCTTTTCATGAATTTTCTTCATGCCCTAAATTTCAGGAAGGTACCCAATGTCTCCAAATTTCAGAGCATTCTTGGCTGATCTGAGTTTTGAGTGGTTGAATGTGATGCTGATTGTTGTGCTGTAACTTCTTTATCAGTTTTGTCCAAACCCTTCAGAGTGTCTAGCTGCTGAGTGGTTTATAATACTTAGAGTAATCTTGGAAGGAGAGCAATTCTAAGGCCCTTAAAGCTCTCTTTGTAGGTGGAGCCCTGTCTTTGACATCATACCTTCCCTGGAGTGACTAATGCAGTCTGGGGTCCTAGGAGAGCTCAGATCTGCATCTTTGTTCCCCCTGTCTCCCCAGTGTGCTCAGAGAGAGCTGTATGAGTCATGAGGCCTTTTGACCAAGATAACCTGGTATTACAATCTCAGCCACATGCCAGTAGGACAAATGGGATATCCCATGACATCAAAGCCCATGAAAATCAAGTTTGCCTTTCTTTGTGGGTCACCCTGGTCAAGAGTGCTTTCTTCTGAAGGCATAGTGTGCCTATGAGGATAGTCTGTACAAAATAGGGAAGGCTCTCAGTGTGTGATGCCTGCCTTCTGGAAATAATAAAATAGGCCATTCTTACCACTCCTGGGCATGTGTCCCCTTAGAGAGACAAGAGAGATTCTCCAAGAAGTTACAGATTAGGGCTTTTCACAGAGGCACCTCTGTGAATGTGTCCCCATCTGAAGGCATAGTGTGCCTATGAGGATAGTGTGTTCACAACAGGGAAAGATCTCAGTTTATGATCTTCCCCCTCTCTAGTCTGCATCAATTTAAAAATGAGGTGGGCACATGTCTTACTATTGCTCCTGGACACATCTTCATGGAGAATCTTGAAGGAGCTACAGACTAGCACTTTTCATAAGGTGCTTCTAGTTTTCCAGTCTCTGCTGAATCTGAGTAGGTTCTTCTAGAATAACTCCTGCTTCTCCAGAGTGGCCTTGGGAGCCACAGAAGGGGATGACCTCATATTGAGATGTCTAGTCAGATAGAACCATTGGTCTGGAGACTGAAGGGGAACTCAGCTGCTCAGATCTCAGGTGGGGTAGCTGGCAGTCAAGGAAGCCAGGGAATGTAACTTGACACAAGTGCCCCTGCTGGTCCCCAGCCCAATGCCCAGATTCCAGTGGTTAAGGGCTAGTGGTTTTGGGGGCTGGGCTCTGGTTACATATTTGGGGAGTTAGGGAAGGGTTATTAAAGGAACTGCAAGTCAACTTGGCTTTTAACTTCATCTGAAACATCTGTAATAAATCAGGCTTGCTTTTTCTAAACAATTCCAGTAGTGTGAATTGTAATCGAAGAGTAAGGGCTTACATGATATATTTGGACATAAGTGTATAATGAGTTTTTATTAAATATAATGGCCTTTGTCCATATTATAGACATATGATCACAGGTGGTTGTAGAGTTGACAAATCACTACCTTAACTGGCCAGTTAGGTTATTCACTTCTGTTCATGTTGTTGCAAGTGTATTTTATAGTGGTTAAAGAAAATATAAACTTTGAAGCCATTCTTGGAAGACATTTATTACCTGTCAGTCTCACCATTACTTGTCAGTGTTATCTTTTAAATTTGGACTATCCTCAGCTCATCAGTATACATTAAATGTAAGTGTCTAAAAGTTGCTATGCCCTTACTGACTCCCTATAATTTTTTTTTTTTAAAGATTTATTTTTTATTTTATTTAATTTCCCCCCCTCCCCTGGTTGTCTGTTCTTGGTGTCTATTTGCTGCGTCTTGTTTCTTTGTCCGCTTCTGTTGTCGTCAGCAGCACTGGAAGTGTGGGTGGCGCCATTCCTGGGCAGGCTGCACTTTCTTTTCACGCTGGGCAGCTTTCCTCACGGGCACACTCCTTGCGCGTGGGGCTCCCCCACACGGGGGACACCCTTGCGTGGCACGGCACTCCTTGTGCGCATCAGCGCTGCGCATGGCCAGCTCCACACAGGTCAAGGAGGCCTGGGGTTTGAACCTCGGACCTCCCATATGGTAGATGGACGCCCTAACCACTGGGCCAAAGTCCGTTTCCCTATAATTTTTATTCTCTTGCATTTAAGGGAGGGAATGAACTGTAGAAATCATTTCCTTTATAGTGAGTCTAGTCTTGCTTGACAAGGTAATCTTCAAAATATTATTTATTAAGAACATTTTTTGACATAGGTATATGTAGAGAACACAGCTTCCCTTATCTTCCTCTGGCTTCAACTGGGCTGGAAAAGGCATTGATCTGCTTTCCTGGATCAGATTCCTACTCCTCCTAGGAGATTTCTGTGAATATCATTGATTAGTTGTCTTAAACACTGTTCCTTTGGCTGGACCATCTCTTCCTGTTTTTTAGTATGGCTTATATATTATCAGCCAAAGGGATGCTAATGCAAAATACCAGAAATTGGCTGGTTTTTTATAAAGGGTATTTATTTGGGATAGGAGCTTACAGATACCAGGCCATAAAGCATAAATGATTTCCCCCACCAAAGTCTGTTTGGAGCAAGATGGCTGCTGATGTCTTCTTGGGTTCCTACGTTCCTGGGGCTTGCTTTATTCTGGCTCAAGGTTCCTTCCTTCCTGGTGCTGGCTTCTCTTTCCTCTGGGTGCTGACTTCCCTGGTCTTCAGCATCAAATTCTAACATCGGAAATCCCCAACTCTATTCTTACCATGCCTTTTGTCTGTGAGTCCCCACCCACCAAAGAGTGGGGATGCAACGCCCTAATCATAACTCAATCATGCCCAGATACGGATCAGATTACAAGCATAATCCAATATTTCTTTTTGGAATTCATCAATTATATCAAACTGCTACAGCTTGTAACTTTTTGCTGAAGACTAGGCATCTGGTTATGTTGGTGAATTTACTCTGACAGTCAATTTCCCTCTTGCCTAGTGGTTTTGTTTCACTGCTCTTTGATTTTTGGTCCAACCTAATCTGAGTCTTTAAAGTTACCCAGCTTGAGTTATCAAAATAGGGCCAGGGACTCACTAATGAGGTGCAGATCAGATCCAAGGTTTCCTGGCCTGCCAGCAGATGGCACTCTTCTGTGACTCTTTCCATGGAGGTGTCTCTTGCCTGTGATTCTGATCTGGCCAAATCCAAGATTCAGAGCAGGCTCTGCTGGCCAAACTCACTAAAGAGAAGCCCCTCTTCCCCAAGGAGGAAGACATCAGTTTCCTCTCAGATGGCTGCAGTGAGCCATAGGTTTTACAGTGCCGTTCCTGACTGCAGGGGCTAGTACCTCAGTTTTATTTCAGCTTTACCTCTGTGTCCCTTGTCCTCCTGGAGTGCTGCACTGTCCTGGTCTGAAGATCCCAGAGCAGCTCCCTTGGACAGCTTTTTTCCCTTCCTCCATTGTTTTTATAAGAGTTGAGCCCTGCCTACCTACTCTGACACCATCTTCCTGGAATTCCTTCTAATTAAGCTTCTCTACAGTGGTAAGGGAGGGAGAAGAGGCCTGACCAGGCTTGAACTGGGTCTCACTTATTGCCTTTGCTTGTCAGTCAGCCAGGTTTGGCTTTGGAAAGGATGTGAGGCTTTCTTCAACCCCTTCCTTTCCCACCAAATTTTGTGGTTTGGAGAAGCATGAGACTGGGCTGCCTAAGGAAGATGGTGCTTGGCTTTTAGGCCCTGGTCAAACAGGATTTCATTGCTTTGGTCTCAACCGGACCCAGCTGGGTTTATCTCACATGGGATAAGGGAATCTACCACTAAAAGAATAGGCAATTTGGGCACTCCCCACATGGGAGGTCCCTTGTCCACGTAGAGCTCTGGTGCGTCCTTTGTCTAGGTGCCCTGAAGGGTCTCCATTTGCCATACCCTGACTCTGTGGGTCATGTGGACCTGGGACCTGTGCACCAGGATCTTCTCTTCAAGACCCCAGTATCCTTAGCACTCAGATTTCTTTGTGTCCAATGTTGTTCCCCCTTTTGTTTTGGGTCAAGAGAAAACTCATGTCTGACTGACAAAAGTGGGAAGTATTATTTTGTGTGTGCTCTGGCCTGAAGCATTTGTGGATGTCTCCTGTAATGACCTTAACCTGAGATGTTACCAGTAGAGATTTCTCCTGCCCTATAACTCTCATCTGTCTGAAATTTCCTATCCTTTAACTTTGTGGAGGTTTCCTCTTCTACCTTCTCAAGTAGATGTGTACCAGAGGGTTAGGGAATCAACTCAGGACCTTGTATGTGGGAAGCAGTGCTCAACCACTGAGCCATATCGGCTCCCCTGAGTTGGTTCCCCCCCCCCTTTGTTTGCTTTTGTTTTTAGGAGGCACTGGGAACCAAACTGGGACCTCCCATGTGGGAAGCAGGTGCTCAACTGCTTGAGCTACATCTGCTCCCTATATGTTGCCTTTTGATGTAGGTCTATTTGATATACATTCTCCTGAGGTTCTTTTGGAGGAAAATTCTGCCTGAGATGAAATAGTCTGCTACATTTATTGATTTAATAATTGAAAATAAACATACTTGAAGGTCATTATATACGCTCTTTAAATGCCCAGCTTGGGTACTTTCCCCACTAAGTCCCCCACCCAGATTTTCTAGGCCTTTTGATATCAAGGATATTGTCATATTTCTAAAGGGTGAGTCAATCCTTTTTTCTAAAATCATATATGAAGTATTACATAAAAATGTCCTACTAGAGATCTTGGATTTTGAAGCAAATGAGTGTACTTTCAATGTCTAATATTGCAAAACATGTTGAATCTCTTCAATAGTATCCTGTTGCTTTGTTATGAAATCTTCTCCTAAGCTCTAAAACATTTCAGGAAGGTGCTCAACTCCCCAGAATTCAAAGCCTTCTAGGTCTCCTACCCAATTTCCCTTGACTGACAATACTGAACCTTAAGTAGTCCACCATGTTGCTGATCCTTCTGCTTCTTGCATCTTGCCAGTTATTGGCTCCTGTTCTTTGGAGGAGAGGGGTATAGCATCAGCCTGGTGACTAATAAGAATAGAAGAAAGGAATGGTTTTCCTTTTTGATCTGTGAGTGGGATGAAGCTGTTTTTCCCTGTCTACTATCTGAATATCTGGGTTGCATCGTAGTTTCTGGGGTTCTCAACCCACCCTAATCCCTGTAGCTCTCATCCCCTTGTTGTGCACACTGTCTTCCCATTTTGTGAGGGCCAGGAAAAGAATATGAAGGTGGGGAAGAGGTGGGACTCGGTCCACAGAGGGAAGAAGAATGTCTTCCAAATGAATTTTTAACCATATGCTGATAGTTGAATTGTCATTTCATGTCCTTTATCTTTAGGTTAAGCTGAACTTAGAATGACTCTGTCATTTAAGTGAACTGCCCTGATGAGATGATCTTAAGACTTAGAACTAGGACTTCAAAACTTAAATGCTATCATCACACTTAATCAGACTCCTTCAGAGCCACTAGCAGCTAGATTTCATTGCTTAGCTCTATTTTGAAAAGAGGCCCCTTCTAAGACCAATAAAAGGGTCTTTGTAGATGGAGCACTGCCTGTGACATCATAACAGCTCCAGAGTGACTAACAGTCTGGGTGTCCCAGGAGAGCTCAGACTAGCACCTTTTGATTCCTTTGTTTCCCCAGCATGCCCAGAGAGGACTATGTGAGCCACTGCTTCCTTTTGAATAAGATAAGTTGGTACCATGATCTCAACCACCTGTCAGGAAGGAGAGGTGGGATGTTCCATGTCAAGCCCATGAAAATCAGGCTTACCTTCCTGTGAGGATAACCCTGGTTAGATGAGCTCTGTGTGAGCATGCACTTATCTTTCAGCATTGCGTAACTATGGGGATGGGCTGTGTACAAGAGGGAAGGTTCTTAGTGTGTGATGCTAGATCTCCCTAGCATGAAACTAATGAAAATTGGGTGTTCTTCTCATTCCTAGGGCATGTGTCTTTCATGGGTACTGCTCATTCAGCAGGCCAGCTCCTGCTGAATCTGTGTGATTGCACTCCTACACTAATTCCTACAGAGACAGGAATGCCTGTACTCATGCTGAGATGCCTTGCCAGATAGTGGTGTTGGCCTGGAGACTGAAATAGAATTCAGAGACTCAGGTTCCCAGGGTGGATTGTTAGGGAACCAGAGGACCTATCTTGTCTTGATCTCCCTCACCGATCTCCAGTCCAATCTGCAGGCTTCTGCATTCAAGTATTAGTGATGCTGGGAGCTGTACATTTATGGGGGTAGTTGGGGGTGGGAAGGGCTATAAAAGCAACCTGCAGGTGAACCAGTATTGTGATCATCTACGTTAATCCTGAACAATTCTAATAGTATGAATTCAATTAAAGAATAACAATTTATATGAAATTCCTAGAATTCAAGTATGAATTTGTATTAAACAGCATGCCTTTTTATCATAGACTTCAGACTATATCACTATGCCAAATGCCCATGGATTTGACAAAATAATAACCTTTATTGGCCTGTTAAGTTATTCAAATTTGCTGTTCATATTACTCCAGGTATTTTTCATTGTGTTAAAGAAAATACAACCATTTAAGGTCATTCAGCTGTAGCTCTTATGTTTCTCTCCTAATTCTTTAGTAGTATGTGCATGGGTTCTGCAGGTGACTGTATACAAACCCAGGAAATAGAGAATCACACTATCTGCAGTCATTTGGGGCAGGAATTCTGGTGGTCTTGTGATGGAGGTAGTAAATGAATTCAAGTTCCATTTTTTTCCCTCAGAAGAGCGTAATTTCAGGAAGCAGCATTTCCTTATGTTATGTAAAGGTTTCTAATAGGCTTATAGGTTGGGGAATGGAATGCTTTTTAGTTTCAACTGCTTGCTGGTACTTTTTCTTTGAAAGAATGACATGGATCTGCCTTCCTGGATCAGGTTCTTCTTCTAAATAGGGTCTTTTGGAAGATGCTGACAGAGGGAGAGGAGGTCTGGCCAGGACTGAGTTGGATATTATATATTACGTTGTTTCATGGGTCCGCTGTGGTTGACTCTGGAAAGAATGAGGTTTTCTTCAAACCCTTACTCTCTGACCAAATATTGATGAAGCCTAATCCAGATTTTTGGGCAAACATTATCCTGAGCAGTAGAGTAGGAAAATGATGCTTTTCTTTTAGGTGCTATCCCTATAGGGCTTCAATCCATTGGTTTCTGCTGGACCCAGAATGGCTTGTATTGTTCCCCTTCTCTGCCTACATGCCTGCTCTTTTAGTGTCAAGCATTCCATTTTCAGCATAGAACTTGGGAACCTCTTCTATCTGGTGTGCTGAGGGGTCCCCAGTCACCTCACCCTGACATAGAGCATGTAGAATGGGGATCTAGGGCCCTCAGTTCTTCTTATCCTACTTCCTCAGATGGAAAAAATTTTGGTGTTCCTTTTCTTAACGTTGCAGTGCCTTTTGGTTTAGGTGGAGGAAATGATGTGTCTGAAACACAGAGATAAAGGGAAGTGTTATTTTACATGTACTCAGACCTAAAGCATGGATGGACCCCACCTGTAATTATCACATACTGCGCTGTCATGGTGTAGAACTTTCTGGTAGTGTTGGTACAGGGAATCCATCTCATAGGCTGCTAGCTCTCCTTCTTCAAGGTGGAACATGTAACTTCAAGGCACACCAGAGTAGCACAGCAGAGAAATTCCTTTCTGGACTTCTTGTGGGTAGTTGTAGGAAGCATTCCTCATGGACCTACTGCTTCTCTGTTCAAAGTAATCTTCTGACCTAAAACTTTTCACTGCAGGAGACTTCCTACCCCTCACTTTTTGTGGGTTTCCTCTTCAGCTGCCTCTTTTTAGATGCATTGCCTCTTGAAATACATCTATCTGATATATGGCCCCCTAAAGTCTTTTAAAAAGAAAACCATCCATTAGATTAAAAAAATCTTACTACATGTATTGGTTTCATAGTTGAAATGAAACATATTTTTGAAGGTCATCATATGACCTATAAACATGTAAACCAGGCACTTTACTCCTAAGTTCCTTACCTAGATTTTGTAGATCCTTTGTTACTTCAAGTGTACTCTAGAATCATTAGCTATTGTCAATAATCATCATTCTCTTAATGGTAAATCAATCCTATTTTCTGAAATCTGATTCAAAATAATATATAGGGAAGTGGACTTGGCCCAGTGGTTAGGGCGTCTACCACATGGGAGGTCCGTGGTTCAAACCCTGGGCCTCCTTGAACCATGTGGAGCTGGCCCATGCGCAGTGCTGATGTACACAAGGAGTGCCATGCCATGCAGGGGTGTCCCCCGTGCAGGGGAGCCCCACGCACAAGGAGTGTGCCCCGTAAGGAGAGCCGCCCAGCGCGAAAGAAAGTGCAGCCTGCCCAGGAATGATGCTACACACACGGAGAGCTGACACAACAAGATGACACAACAAAAAGAAACACAAATTCCCGTGCCACTGACAACAACAGAAGCGGACAAAGAAGAACATGCAGCAAATAGACACAGAGAACAGACAACTGGGGTGGGGGGAGGGGAGAGAAATAAATAAATAAATCTTTAAAAAAATTAATATATAAAACTCTGCCCTATTAGCAGTAATCTCAAATTTGAAGCAGATGACTTTTCATCCCATCTAAGGATGGGAAATACGTTGACTCTTTAATAGCATCTTGTTGCTTTCTTAGGAAATTTTCTCCTGTGTCCATAAAGATTTCAGAAAGGTTGTCTACCTCTTCAGAGTTAGAGATATTTGGATATCTGTTTAATTCCTTGGCCTTGGATTCTGAATCTGGTATGGTCCATCAAGATGCCTATCCTTGTGCTTCTTGGAAGTATGTGAGCATTGGCTCCCATTATCTGGGGGGGGAGGGTATGGGGATTGTTTTAGTTTGCTATAAAAGCTACCAAAAATAATATGTACCTCAGATGAGTTGGCCTTTACAATGAGGACTATATTGAAATCTTATGGTTCTGAGACTGGAGAACAGTGTCCAAATCAAGGCATCAGGTGATATTCTCTCCCCAAAGACCAGCTGTGAGTGATCCTGGACTCCTGTCAAAGGGGAAGGCACATGGCAGTGTCTGCTGGTCTCTGCCTTCTCCTTTGGGCTCCATTGCTTTCTGCTTCTAGCTGTTCTGTCTGTGGCTTTCTCTCTCAGCTTCTGTGGTTCCTTTCTGAGCTCTTGTAGTTTTGTCTTTCTTCATTTTCACCCCTTTTATAAACTTCAGTAAGAGAAGTAAGGCTCACTGTGGACCACACCTTACTGAAATAATCTAATTAAATGAATCTCCCACCCACCATAGGTTTAAACCCACAGATATTGATTAGCTCTAAGGATATTTTCTTTACTGGGGTCCATAAAAGCCTCAAACTACCTTGCACTACCCTCTGCACCCCAAAGACATGTTCTCTCCATATGCAAAGTACATTCATTCTATCACAGTATTTCAAAATCTTAACTCCTTTTAGTAAAAGTATTAAGCACAAAGTTCTCTAGGGCATGCATGTAGGGTATATAAATATGTTCAGATATTCGCTGGGTATTGTAGCTAGAGTTACACATGACAACTTAGGGAGTGCTGAGTTCCTAGCTGGGGGAGCTCTGTCACATTCCCCAGTGGAACAGCAACAATCCCCCAAGTGCAAGGGTAAAGACCAGTGAAGAAGGATGGTCCGATGATGAGCCCTTGATAATGATGACTATGCTTATGAGCCTGTGTGCCTGAAATTCCAACTAAGTCTAGAGCTGCAGGGTGCCTAAGAGTTACCTCCTGAGAGCCTCCATGTTGCTCAAATGTGGCCACTCTCTAAGCCAACTCAGCATGTAAATGCATTACCTTCACCCCAGTGTGGGACATGACTCCCAGGGATAAGCCTCCCTTGTGCTGAGGGATTACTACCAATCACTAGCTGGAACTAGAGAAAGACCTTGAATAAAAGGGGGAAATGGTAAAGACAAATGAGTTTATATGGCTAAGAGACTTCAAAATAAGTCAGGAGGT
Source organism: Dasypus novemcinctus (assembly GCF_030445035.2). NCBI lineage: Eukaryota > Metazoa > Chordata > Mammalia > Cingulata > Dasypodidae > Dasypus > Dasypus novemcinctus. Next base: position 199,896,343 of record NC_080673.1, on the reverse strand, counting down.
CATCAGAGCGGTCACGCTTATGCATGTCTCAGCAGAATCCCAGAGATAGCCAAAGTAGATACAATGCTAGGTACTAGTGCTCCTGAGGGCTACAGAGACACACAGGTTCTAGATCATGGCAGATGGCTCGAGTTCAGTGCCTTGTTAGTGGGCCTTACTTTGGAATTTGTGCTCCTGAGTGTGATAGTTGGACTCAGATGTGATCTCTCTACACATGCCTCTTCTGTCACTTTTACTGAACCTGTGGTTGGCACTGGGGTTTGTGTATACTCAGGAGACTTGAATCTCTGGACTGTCCATGTACTAGCTGTGCCCTGAGCTTCAGTGGAGTTGCAGCACCTACTCTCTGGTTCATTGGTCTTACCCTGGTCAGCTAACAGGGAGGTGAGGATGATCAACCACCACACCAGGGAACTGAGAAAGTCTACAACTGCAAGCAGGAGAATCATATCCATCAGCCATGTGGGATCTAAGCCCCCTCCCAATTTAGAAGTGGAATTGACATCGCCATCCCAGGGTCTACAGGATGGAGGAATAAAATATGGATTACAGAGGACTTACTGGTATTCTGCTATGGAACTATTGTGACTCTAGCAATGGAAAAAATTGTATCATTGATGTAGAGACAGTTTCCATGGGAGTTGCTGAGGGCAAGGAGAGGGAAGAAGAGGTGTTGATATAGGGGCATTTTTGGGAGTTGGTGTTGTCCTGAATGATATTGCAGGACAGATGTAGGACATTGTATATCCTGCCATAACCCACTGAATGGACTGGGGGAGAGTGTAAATTACAATGTAAACTATAATTCATGTGTTGCAGCAGTTCTCCAAAATGTATTCACCAAATGCAATGAATGTCCCACAATGATGAAAGAGGTTGTTGATGTGGGAGCACTTGGGGGGGGGTGGTTGGGGGGTGGGGTATATGGGAACCTCTTATATTTTTTAATGTACCGTTTTGTGTGATCTACATATCTTAAAAAAAAAAGACAAAAAAATTTGCTAAAAAAATCTGACATAAGCATGGTCTGTCCTGGGACAAAATTCCCCTCAGGCTATGGACCTGTGAAACTTACAAAACAAGTTACTGTATCCAATATACAAAGGAAGAACAGTGCTAGGATATATGTTCCCATTGCCATTGGGAGAGATGGCAGGAAAGCATGGGTCCCAAACAATTCTGAAAACCTGTAGGGCATATTCCATTAGATTTCAAGGTCTGAGAGCTGTCTGTGGAGCCATGGTTTCTTCTCAGGTCCTGACGGAATGGAAGCCCCACCCTTTCCAAGGGCTTGCCCAGTGGCTATGCACTCAGCTCCATCCTCATCAAGCAACAGGGTGTGGTCAATCTCTGGGCTCCACCCTCTGAGAACACTGGGGTGACAGCCAGACTCTCCCAAATCTCTGGGGCACATATCCCAACCCAACCCCCTTAGAAAAGTGGGGTGGTGGTCAAACTCTCCCAAATCCCCAGGGAATGAGCCCCACCCTCTCTGAAGCCTGGGGTGGCAGTACTCTTCCTGAACAATGGGGCAGAAGGTCTGCCTCTTCAACTGCCGGGGCATACTCACCTTTTCCACAAAGATTGATGGGACTATTCTCCTTGCCTGGGAAAGTGCCTTCAGTTCCCACCTCAGCCTTCCATGGTTCTTCTTTGAAGTCCTTTTTTCCTTCAATCTGGCCACTTTAGTCTAGGCTGACAGTGGTTCAGTTGATACCGATCTCACAAAACTTGGTTTTGCATGCAGGACATAGGGGTCCAAACCATCAGACAGGGAGGCTTTCCACTGATCCTTCCTGGATAACTGCATTTCCAATCCTGACTTGCACTGAAATGGCTGGCTGGTTCCAAGTTCAGTTAAATCCTCACATGTGGCACTATTCTACGGGGAATAGTCCAGCTATACTCTGTTATTTAATAAATATATCACACCTGCACCAACATGTTCCCACGAGAATAATGTTGTTTTTTTAAATTTCAATGCAAGCTCATGGACCCTTTGTTAAAACCCCTGGTCTAAGACTTTGTGGGAAATATCTTAGGCATCCAAATTTCTACCAGCAGTCTCTTCAAAGCAATTCAGGCCTTTTATAGCAAGCATTTCACAAATATGCCAAAAATCTAACCCTTAATCGATTTAAAAGCCTTTTTAGAAATTTTGGTATGTGCAATCATAGCACCCCACTCTAATGGCACCAAAATTTGTTTTAGTTTGCTAAAAGCTGCTGAAAGCAATATACCAGAAATGGGTTGGGTTTTACAATGAGGGTTTATTGGCTTGCAAGCTTATAGTCCCAAGGCTGATAAGTGTCCAAATCAAGGCATCAGGTTACACTTTCTCCCTGAAGACTGACTGTGGTGATCCTGGACTTCTTGCCACATTTTTTTTTTTTTTTTTTTTTTTAAAGATTTATTTATTTATTTAATTTCCCCCCCTCCCCTGGTTGTCTGTTCTCTGTGTCTATTTGCTGCGTCTTGTTTCTTTGTCGGCTTCTGTTGTCGTCAGCGGCACGGGAAGTGTGGGCGGCGCCATTCCTGGGCAGGCTGCACTTTCTTTCACGCTGGGCGGCTCTCCTTATGGGCGCACTCCTTGCGCGTGGGGCTCCCCTACGCGGGGGACACCCCTGTGTGGCACGGCACTCCTTGCACGCATTAGCACTGCTCATGGCCAGCTCCACACGGGTCAAGGATGTCCGGGGTTTGAACCGCGGACCTCCCATGTGGTAGACGGACGCCCTAACCACTGGGCCAAAGTCCGTTTCCCTCTTGCCACATTTTAAGGCACATGGTAGCATCTGCCAGTCTCACCTTCTCTGGGCTCAATTGTTTTCGCTTCTAGCTATTCCAGAAGTAGCCTTTTCTCTCAGCTTCTGTGGGTTCCTCTCCAAGCTCCTGTAGTTTTCTGTGTCTCTCTATAGTCATTCCATTTATAAAGGACCCTAATAAGAGGATTAGGACCCTTCTTGGGCCATGCCCTATTGAAGTAGCCTAATCAAAAGGTCTCCCATGTGAGTTGCTGAGGGTAGGGAGAGGGAAGAAGAGGTATGATATGGGGGCATTTTTGGGACTTGGAGTTGTCCTGAATGATATTGCAGGGACAGTTGTAGGACATTTTATATCCTACCATAATCCACTGAATGGACCGGGGAGAGTATAAACTACAATGTAAACTATAATCTATGTGGTGCTGCAGTGCTCCAAAATGTGTTCACCAAATGCAATGAATATGCCACGAAGATGAAGGGGTTTGTTGATGTGGGAGGTGTGGGGTGGGGTGGGGTGTGGGTTACATGGGAACCTCTTATATTTTTTGGTGTAACATTTCTGTGATCTGTGTATCTTTGGAAAAAAAAAAGGCAAAAGAAAAGAAAAAAAAATAAAATAAAAGGTTTTCCGTGTAATAGGCTCATACCCACAGGAAGGGATTAGCTCTGAGGACATGATATTTTATGGGGTCCATAAAATACTCAAACTACCATAGGGGAGATTAACTTAGTGACAGGTAGGAATGGAAAAGTGGTTTTTAAAAATTTAATTTTTTTCCCACTGTGGGTTGGATTGGGCTCTCCCTCTTGACCATGAAGGGGGGTCTGGGGTCAATCTGGATGTTCTGGGTTTGTGAAACCACCCTGATATTTGCTGCTCTTTTTTTTTCTTGGTTTACCTACCTCCCTTATTTGTGAAGGCCAGGAAAAGAAGATGAACATGGGTATAATTTTGGACTTCGAAAAGGAGCAGAATGTCTCCCCACTTATGAATCCTCAGGGATAAAATGATAGTGAATTCTGGGCATTTAATGCTTTGATTCATAGGTTGATCTGTACTTAGCAGATACCTCTCCCCTTGGCAGATCTGCCTTGAGATACTTTTGGATTTAGAACTGGGAACTCATCTTTTCCACAGGTCCCCATTTTTATTAGGTAGCTAATTCTATAACTTAGTGCCCTTTTATTGACTATTTTCCCATGTCAGTTTGAGACACTTTGTTACTTCATCTCCAATTCCTAGCCTTTTTTCTGATTTCTTGTTTGTTTTACCTTGATTATGCTGTTCTTCCATTACATGTGATGTCTACCCCCATGTGATTATTCCAATTTCCTGTGTACTTAATTCTCTACTGGCTACAGAATTAGTGTATGATGACATCATTGCTATCTCTGAAAAATGAGACCCTTTTGTAGACATCTTCTGCCTGCCAGACTTTAAGCCATTGATGGTGGTCCTGAGTTGTAGTGCAGACATCTCTAAGCTAAGTGTGGGTTTTCCTTCTATACCGAATTGTATAGTATGGCATTGCCTAATCAGAAGAGGGATTTTCTTCTTTGTGGGGATTTTATATGTACGACTATTGGGTAGAATCTCAGAATTTTCATCTTCCTGTTCTATAAACATATATCATGGACCTTTTAAGGATGTTTTAAATTTGTATAATGTAGTATGGGCAGTATGTTAAATCTTTTTCAGGGTTCTTTATTTTCCACTCAATGTCTTATGTTGCCCAGAGCCTGCCAAGAAGGCTTCCTGACAAGATGTTTGTCAGAAATTTCAGTTCCAGGATTTCACTGCAACCAGTTCAGGGCACACTTTGTTACTCTCTGTGGTGTCTGGGGCAGTTGGCTCCACAGGAGGAAAGAGGAAGAAAACCTAATGTATATCATGGAGCTTTGAACATCAGATATGGAGAGAAGATCTGACACCTCTGAGAGTATTTTGTACTACTGCCTGAATTCGAGTGACATTTGGATCTGATAATGTCCCTTATGTGTTGGTGTGGTAGTTGTGGTTATTACCATGTAGGTTCTGACCTGGATCCTGTAATTTATTGCAAAATTAGGAATAATATTACCATGATATGAATCGAGAATGAGAGAAACTATTGATAAGATACTGAGCTGGAGATATAAGCCATGGCCATGTTACTGAGGTCCTTAACACCCAAGTTACTTTCCTTGTCTAATGGCTTTGCATCTTCGGAAGTATAAGAATTTAGAGTAATTTTCCTTCAGTACTTGTACTTGAATATTTGAGAATATAATACTGCCTTCATAAAACTTTGCATCCCTCATATCTAGCCTTCTTAGTTATCCATTACAAAGTAGGCTGCCATGATAAAATGCAGTGGTTTTCAATGTATGGTCCCAACTTGCAGCCTCAAATATCATTGTGACATTTAAATATAAATTTCTGGGGCTCACCCGAAACCCCTCGATTCCAACTTTGAAGGCGTGGTAGTGAGACTTTGTAGTCTGTTCAACAAGCTGTCTGGATTTTTTAAAATACATTTAAATTTGACTGCACTGATGCTAGGTGGGTGGTAAGATTCAGTTTGGATTATAATTTAGTTGTGGCTTTTATGTCTGGTCATTAGTAAAATGAAAGATTGTTTTTAGAATTTATTTATCTCAGGAAAGCTTAGACCAGCATCTTTGATCCCTTTGTCTTCCCCAATATGCCCAGAGAGAGTTGTCTGTTGTACCAAGTTGTCGTGGTCAAAAGACCTTAATAGATCAATCTCAGACACTGGCCAATAAGGAGAAGTGGAATGTGCCATAAGTTCAAAGCTCATGAGAAACAGGCTTTCCTTCCTGTCAGAGTTATTGAGTAAGATAATATCTGTGTGAGTATGTACTAATCTGAAGGAACATTGTGCCTACATAGACTGGTCATGCAGAATTGGGGAAGGTTCTCAGTGTGTGATACTTGTTCTCTTGAGCCTGGAACTAGTAACAATGGGTTGTCCTTCTCAGTCCTGACCATGTGCTCCTCATGCAGATGAGAGATTCTCCAAGGAGCTGCTTACTAGGCCTTTCTATAGGGTACTGCTTATTTGCCAATCCCTGCCGAATCTGTGAGTACACTCTTCCAGAATAATTCCTGCATTTGCAGAGTAGCCTTTGGGAAATTGCATAGAAGGGGATGCCTGTTATGTTAAGATATGCCCAGCTGGTATGAAAACCTTCTAATCAGGGATGTCATATCAGGCCTTGGTTTCTAGTGCCACTCCACATGCTGGGGATCCAGGGAGGGCTTCTTCCAAGTCCTGCTTACCTGGATGACTAGGAACCTTTGTGTAAAGGAAAAGCATTCCCAACCTCCCCAGAAGGCACCATGGGTCTCTCCAGAGATGGGAATGTCTCATGGAGAATGTCTTGCTGCTTGTAAACAGTGTTTCCAGCTCTTCTAGCTGCTTAGGGATGACCTTGGTGGGACCCTTTTGGGGATCTCTGCTCTGGTGCTCCCTGATCCAGATTAGGTAGTGGGCTGGTTCCTGGCCCATGTCAGCACAAGCCTGAGGCTCCTGCAGGACTGGCCAAGAGGGCCCAGCCAGACTCTCAAGATATAGAGTGTTATATGCTGTGATTTTCTGAGACCCAGCTCAGGGAAGAAACTTGCTAGTTCCAGGCAGTATCTGGCCTTTGGAGGGGTGTCTATTCTGGAAGGATGGATGCTGGGGAGGTGAGGTATTCAGAGTGATTGGCACTCAAGGTCTTCTGCTCCAGAGTGCTGCTGGGAGGTGAGGGGCAGGTCTGGAGAGCTTCAGGCCTGAGTGGAACAAACAATGTACAAAAGAATTCATATTTCACCTACTGGCAGGGGTAGTGGTAGATGGGGCCTGCTGAGGTGTAGTGGGCAGCAGCAGAGTAAGGCAACTAAAGCAGGGACCCTAGTATTTTTCTGGACATGGGAGCTGTGGTTTCACAGGATGGAAAGTGTTACTAGTGGGTTGGCAGAGGGTCATGTGGGACCACAAGGGCTCTGGGTCTAGAGGAAGGACCCTCAGGACTCCAGTAGGACACGGGCCAGGTCAGCATGTTCCTGATGAGATCACGAATGGGCAAGTCTCTGTTGCAGAGAAGGCAGTTGGAACAGCAGGGCAGTTACTTTCTGATTCATGGACCCTCAGGCAGATGGTCCAACTTTGCACAGTGACTGGGAAAGAATCACTACTAGGGTAGAAATGTGGGCAGAGGAGTGGCTTTCCTGTGCCTCTGGCTGTGCTCTTGAATGTGTCACATGGCACATGCCTGAAGAACCCACAGCCAACAGAATCTGTTTTCATGGTGTTTAAATAGAAACTTCAAAAAAGTTGTAGGAATCAGTGTATTTCTCTTAATAGGGTATTTTTCTCATTAATAGTATCATTCTCCTTGAGTAGGGCTGTTGGAGACTTTCATGACTGGCCCATTTGTTGTCAGGGAGTTGGAGTGACCTTGTTGAAATGAGCCAGCTTGGCTTCCTGGGACATGTGGAGAGAGGCTTAGGTGTCTGGATGTGGGCTCTGGGGTTCCTCTCCATGATGTTCCTGAAATAGGCTAGGTTGGGAAAGTTACTTCCTTCCCAGTGGTGAGCCATGACACAGGGAAAGGTGGTAGACTTCTCATATCCTTGGCCAAGGTGTTGGGCTTCTTATCTGGCTCAGGAAGATCCAACATGAAGGGCTGGTCCACATGGGTATGTAGGTTGACATCAATGTCATCAGATCCCAGGAGGGTATGCACAAATCAACCCAAATGGGAGTAGAGGTGAGCAAGTGGGACATGTTGTAGTTGCAGGATCCAGAACTTAAGGAATATTCTAAGGAATGGTAGGAAAGATTTCATTCAGAGCAGGAACATATCATTTCAGGTACAAATTCAATGTTCAGTCTTACATCTGCTTATTCAAAATCAGTAATTGCACTCAAAATCAGTAATTACACTATCTACTGTGAAGCCCAGGAGGCCTCAAAAGGCTGTGTGGTCATTTGACTTGAAAAAGTCTAATGGACCATGTTTGTGGTATGGCTATCTCCACTTAGGAGGGTCTGGGACCTTCAGAATGACCTACAACAAAGCTTTTCATAGAACAAATCAGTTGTACAGGAATCTGGTTTAAATAGATTAATTAACAAGACTTAAACAGAAGACCAGTTTTACATAGGTGAACTATTCAGGTGAATGAGAATATTTTACCTTGGACTCAAATGAGCTAGTCCTCCTTAGAAGTAAATTTTTTTTTTTTTTGATAGGCATACTTAAATATACTACTTTCTTCAATGTCTGGTCTCTTAGAAATAACTGACCTGTATCTGAGTCCTAAGCACAAAAGAAACAGAGACAAATAAGCAACATTCCTCCTAGAATACCTCCTCCCCAACCTCTCACCCAAGCCATAAGGTTTAGTGACTATAGTCCATCAGCAATTCTAGCCATCATTCAAAAAATAGGTAACAATTACAAATCAGCATTTTGAATACTCATTATATCAGCTTGCAATTGGTAAATATCTAAGCTCAAGTTGTCTTGATGTCTGAGTAAGTGGCGTTTTATTTTTCCCCACAAGAGATGACTATTATTATAAACATGTGGGGTTACACAGAAGTTAGAAACATTCTAATCACATTTTAATTTCAATTGCATATTTACATTTTGTAACTCCTCTCCAAGGAGTAGTATGGCATTTTCCAAATCTACTAACCTAGAATTGATTTTGATTTGACTTCACCAAGGCAGACTTGCATTATGATGTTAGGCTTGGACAAATTCTGTAGTTTGGACACTTTGATGTAAAGTCACTCCAGAAACAGCAGCTACTGTAGTAAGGGAAATAATGCCCATAATAGCTGCTAAATAAATAAATCTTTTTGTGTGCTTAACCACTTTTTATAAGACTAATAACAAAGCATGCATATCAGGCAAAGCTTACCAAGGTTGAGTTTGATTAACTGGTATCCAAATGCCTAGCTGCCGTCTAAGAATAACATAGCTATGATTACTATTGAATAAAGATGAATTAAGGCAAGTATATAATTTACATGAATTATCTTCACACTGGACTTCTCGGTTTGTCTGATTTAGCTAAAAGCTTCCAGTCATGAAAACATATATATTGTGGACACAGGACTGAATATGGAAAGAGAAATTGTCAGAAGTGTAAATGATAAAGCATAATTATTGGAATATTGATAGTGGCCTTCCCATATGTGAATGGACACTACACTGAAGGGAATTTTCCATAATGTTACTTGAGCTGGTCCATGACCTAATACTGGAAAAAGGTGGGACCATCCCCATCCCATGACAGATAATGGGGTGTTTTGCAGAAGTTATAATAACATAGTAAAATTATGTTTACACACCTTCCAACTCAGTGCTTCATAAGTAGAACAGGTCTCATTCATACTGCAGTTCTGAATTGGGTACCCCTTAGGGGACCAGTCAGTTACGTCCATGGGAACCATTAATTAGCAGTACACTACTAGACCCCCGACAATCTTCCCAATAAAGGGGTTCACTTTGTGACTTCCTACGAGAAGGATATCTACGTATCTTATCAAACCTAAATTGGGTTTGTCTGGAGGGTTGTCTGGAGGGTTGAGGCCAGTATTATTATAATGTTTATGTTAAAAATTCAACCCTGATATAAGATGTAATTGAGCTCTAGAAATATTTCCATGTTTAGGGGTGACTGACCGCCATGCTTGACATGTTAAATTTAGACACCTGTCAGCAGGGCCAACAAATAAGGGTAGCTTGATGAATCCTAGGGTCCCATTAAAATTAGTGCCCTCCTCTCGTGGACGTAATGGCAAGTGGTAGTTTTCTGGCCCAGGGACCCAGGAAGAATCACTAATATAAATCTCAGGATGGGTTTCCATCCAAGGTATGGGACATAGGAAAGGGGGGTTAGGAATATATACCCTAGTAAGTATAATTAGTTTCAGTAGTTGCTTACAGGCAAAACACTTATGGTTGCTGTTACTATGGTGAGCATATCTACCAGCAAATTAGGAGCAGTAACTGGCAATTCTTCCTTTTCTGATTGTTGTTCAGCTTCTTGACACTCAGACGTTTAATTTGCTCCCGGGTGGGAGGTGAATCTGCTCTAATCTTTGAAGTGGAACCCAGCCATGTGGTTTCCAGCCTCAATCTCTCCATCTGCATGACCAGAGGTTCTGGGTCCCACAGGAACTTTCTTCGTCTTTCGGCGTTCATGATATGGTTTTATTTGATGAGCTAGTACCCACACAGGATGTTCTCTGTCTCCTGGGGAAACACAAGCATACCCTCATCCCCAAGTTAACAGCTTCCCTGTTGACCATTCATTGGTCAGTGGACCATTCCACCAAATTAAAGGTTTTTCAGACAGGGTTTGGGCTTGAGTTTTAGAATTATTTTGAAAATGCCTTTCAGCTGCTGTCCCTTCCAGTTAAGAAAATTAAGAGTGAATGGTGCTTTATGTAACTGCATGAGTGGTATTTCCTTGTCTCCCTTTTTTTGTTTTTGTAACATGAATTTAAGGGGTTGATTTGATTGCTCGACAAGAGCTTGCCCTTGGGGGTTATAAGGAAGTCCTATAGTATGTGAAATACTCCAAGTATCTAGAAGTCTTTTAAGGCAGACACTGGTATAAGCAGGGGCATTATTTGTTTTTAGAGACAGAGGAAGTCCCAGTATAGCAAAGTAAGCTAACAAATGCTGTCTTACATGTTGAGAAGTTTCTCCAGTCTGAGCTGTAGCCCAAATAAATCCTGGGCAAGTTTCTACAGAGACATGAACATAACATAATTTTCCAAAGGGGGAGATATGAGTTATATCCATTTGCCACAGTGTGTTAGCAGTTAAACCACAGGGATTTACTCCAGGTTCCAGTTGCTTTGGATTATTAAGAATTTGACAGGATGGACAAGTTTGAACAATGTCCCTAGCTTGTGTCTGTTAAAGGAAAATGAGCTTTGAGGCCAGCTGCATTTAAATGAGCTGAAGTACGAAAATGAATAGCTTCTTGTAAAACAGGGGTGACTAATTTATCAGCAGCATCATTGTTTCATACTAATGGTCCAGGTAAATTTGAATGAGATCAAATGTGGGTGATAAAAAATGGACTTTTTCTATTTCTAGTTATCTGTTGAAATTTATGAAAAAGCTTACAAAGAAACTGATTTAAGTTAGGCTTGATAAGAGCTGTTTCAATCAGTTGAATAACCAGGATGACATACACCGAGTCTGGAAGGATGTTTATGGACTCTAGTATGTCTTGCAAAGCAGTAAGTACTGCTATTCATTCAGCTTACTGAGCTGAAAATCCAGGAGTAGGAATTTTCTTAATTTTATACCCAGTACACCCAGCTATGCCATTTCTAGACCCATCAGTAAAAATTGTAGGGGCATCAAGTATTGGTTGAGACTTAGTTATACTAGATAAAATCCATTGAGTGCTTTTAATGAATTGTAATATATGATTTTTAGGGTAATGATTTGTCCAATATAATCTATTTGTCCAATATAATCAGCAAAGGCTATTTGCCATGGTAAGTGATTTTGTAGGCAAGCCTCAACTTCCTTGCATAAAAGTGGAAGAATGATATGAGACGGGCCCTGTCTGTGAAGAGCATGAGTGTGTTCATGGCCTTTAAGTATAATCTAGGCCATAAAACCCACACAAGGAGATAAAGTTTTAACAACACTGTTAGGTAAAAATATCCATTCTACAATATGATCTTGTTGCATAAGGATTCCCATGGGAGAGTATAAGGAAGGCTAGATAAACAATTGCATTGGCTGTTCTAGATTAATGCATTCAACTTGGGCACTTTGAATTTTTTTCTCTATGAATTTTAATTCTGCTTTTCTCATCAGAACCCAGGGGCTGTTTAATTGAGGATCTCCTTGTAATAGGGAAAAATGATTAGACAGTTCATATGTGGAAATGCCCACTTTGGGCCTCAGCCAGTATATATCTCCTAATAATTTCTGCAGATCATTCAGTTTTAATAGCGTCCCTACGAATCTGAACCTTCTGAGGCTTAATTGTAATTTTGTTAACTATAGTCCCAAGATAAGAAATGGGAGTAACATTTTGAATTTTCTCAGGAGCAGGTTTTAACCCTGCTGCAGTTAAGCTCTTTTCTAAGGCCTGGCAAGCTAAAACTAGAGTCTGGGAAAAGGGAGCGGCACACAGTATAGCATCCATGTAGTGTATAGTATAACAAGAAGGAAAAGTCAATGACTGGATTTAAGGCTTTAGCTACGAAATTTTGACATTGTGGGGCTATTAAGCATTCCTTGAGGAAGATATTCCCACTGAAACCATTTCAGACATTCCTTATTATTGAATGAAGTTATAGAGAATGCAAATTTCTCACAGTCCTGGGGAGCCAAAGGTATTGTAAAGAAGTAATCCTTTAAATCAATAACAAATAGCCAGCTACGAGGGATCATAGATGGTGTGGGCAAACCTGGCTGAGGTGCACCCATAGGTTGAATGACTGCACTAACAGCCAAAGGTCTGTTAAAAGTCTCCATTTGCCTAATTTTTTCTTAATAGGAAACACTGGAGAGTTCCAAGAACTAAAAGATTCTTCAATATGCCCCTTATCTGTTTCTTAACTAATTTATGAAGTGCCTCCAATTTTTCTTGAGTTAATGGGCCACTGTTCAACCCAAACCAAAGAGGTTATAGTCCATTTAAGAGGAATGGGTTTGGGTGGTCCAAGGAGGCTAGACTGGACAGTGGCCACTATGGAAAAGGTGAATATCCAAATATCTCACGATTACTATGAGCCATAGGGTTTATTGGTTCAACAATTCCCTGCTGATGCTTACCCAGTCCTAACCCTGGAACATGCTCTTGTTTCCTCATTCATTGTTCACTTTGTTTACTATATTGGCTAACCTGGGGAATATAAATTTCAGCCTGCCATTGTTCTAATAGATCACATCCCCAGAGATTAATAGGTAAGTCTGCAACATATGGCTGCAGGGTGGCAAGTTGCCCATCAGGTCCCAGACAATGAAAAATTTGCACACTCTGTTCTAAACCTCTGGGAGTGCCAAGTCCCACCACAGAAATAGATGCATCTTGTAATGGCCAAGCAGAGGGCCAATGGTTAGAACTTATGCTAGAAATGTCAGCTCCTGTATCAATAAGTCCTCTAAAGAGCTTGTTCTAAATAGTTACTTCGCAAACAGGACGAGATTCTAAAATTTTTTCAGTTCAGAATACTCCTGTCATTCCTGTACTTCCAAAGCCATTTTTCCCTCCGACTTTCTTACTAGCTCCTACAGGAACAAAAGGGAGCAACAACAATTGGTTATGCGATCTTCAATATCAGCTTTCCAAGGAACTGAGGTGGACATGATAACTTGAATCTCTCCTTGGTCGTCACAATTACTCCTATATCTAACTTCCTGGGAGGTGAGACTGCTCCTCCTGAGAAATCCTACCATGCCAATTGGTAAAGGTCCCTTTATTCCCATTTTTACACAGATGGGGGTGTCCCCTGGAAGCAAGATAACAGATTCTACCATAGGGATATCTACCGCTGCACTTCCTGCTGGAGCGGGGGATAAGTCCAGGGCACTGTGGAGTATCCGGGAGTGCCAGGATTGCTCTGCTGAGCTGGGAAGGCCCCCTTTTGGAACGGGGCTAAGAAAGGCCACTGGAAGTTTCTCAACTAGGGAGTGCCATTCTTATGATAATTAGACCTACATTGGCTAGACCAATGATTTCCTTTACCACAGTGGGGACAAGGCTCAAATCATTTCGCTCAAATCATTTCAGAGCAGAAATATTCTGTCTGGGTGGCATTGTTTTTCCTTCAGACCTTTTCTGATAATCTTTTTTCATGTGACCAATTTTTCCACAATTGAAACATTTTCCAGAGAACCTCTTATTGGTTTTCATCCCTGCGCTAGCCTGAGCCATCACTGTAGCACGGTGGCCCTCCGTCCCTACATCCTGGCACAATTTAATATATCCAGTCAAATCTACTTTACCTTTCATAATCCCAACAGCTTTTTGACAATCCTGGTTAGCATTTTCATAAGCCATTGGCTGTAAAATAGTAGCAGCAGCTTCTAAATTATTGACCTGTTTTTTGATAGCCTCTAGTAACCAGGCGATAAAGTCAGGGTAAGGTTCTTTAGGTTCTTGTAATAATTTTTGAAATGACACCAGAGGCTGGCCTTTCTTTCAGTTTTTTCCCCAGGCCCTTAAGTAACAGCGAAGGACCTGTGCGATGGCTTGATCATTCATTGTTAATTGCTGATCTACTCCTGCCCAATTCCCCACCCCCACTAACTGATCCAAGGAAATGGGGATATTATGGACTCTATTATGAGCAGCCTGAGTCTCTGCATGATCTGTCCACCAGGTTTTGAATTGTAAAAACTCTCCAGACCCTAGGATGATGCGTGCCAATGTGGACTAGTCAGCTGGAATCTGCCTCAGCCTTCAGCAAGACCTTGCACTGCACCCTTAGGTGAAAGGAGAATTTGGACCATATTGTTGCTCTGCTGCTTTTAACTCTTTCAAAATTTTAAATGGGAAGGGCTCATGAGTGAACTCATAAACTCCATCTGGATTTTGAGGGTCCACTCTGGGAGCTACTCTTTCTCGTACAGTAACCGGAAAGGCCATTTGAAGTGCCTCCAAGTCACTCTCCCTTCTAGCCTGTAAAATGCGCTCTTGTAGAGCTGACAACTTTGGCTGAGCCTCTCCAGGTATAGGAGGGGGAGGAGGTGTCGGCGGGAGGGGAAAGTGACTTTCTAAAGTCTGCTAATGAAGGAGCTGAAGGCAAAACAACTTTAGATTTAGTATCATCAAAAAATTCAGTGGTTAACCCCATCGGCCATGACCATAACTCCCATGGGTCTCTTTAGCCCTCAAAGGAACCAATATCTGGGGGTTGTATCTGCTTTATCTGTCTCTCTGACTCTGCTCAGTTGTGCATGAGGGCAAACCTTCTGCCAGCCTCCAGACTCTTTTTTAGAAACTCGTAGCCATATAAACTCATTTCTCCTTTCCATTTCCCCCTTACTTTAGGTCAAACAGCATTTTAAAGTCATGGTATTTTATGTAGACATGGATATTCTGCTGATCCGCATTGAACCTTCCATATAAGGTCATTTTCCAGTTGCATCATCAGTTGGTAGTTGATAGTGGTCCCTCGTTGCCAGGGAGGCTCATCCCCGGGTGTCATGTCCCACGCTGGGGGGAAGGCATTGCATTTACATGCTGAGTTTGGCTTCGAGACTGGCCACATTTGAGTAACATGGGGTTAACTACCAGGGCAGATGGCCCCTCTTTGGAAATGATGTTTATGTGTGATGAATCTGGACTCAGATGGGATCTCCCTTCATAAGACTTTCATGCTAATGTGCTGGAGGTGCAGTTAATGTTGGGGTTTAAGATATATTTAGGGGATTTGAATCTCTGGACTGACAATGTGATAGCCAGATCCTGAGCCTCAACAGACTCCAGCACCTACAATCTGATTTATTGGACTTACCACACTCAGCTAAGATGGAGGTGAAGAAGGACAACCACCACACCATGGAGCCTAGAGTGATTACAACTGAAAATGGGAGGATTGCATCCAGCATCCAGGTGGAATCTGAGCCTCCTCTTGACATAAAGGTGCAATGGACACAACCAATCCAGTGTCCACATAGAAGAGGTGGCATTGGATTGGGAAAAGTGGACATAATGGACAAAGGGTATGGGGAAAGGCAGGAAGAGATGAGAGGTGGAGGCGTCTTAGGGACATGGAGCTGCCCTGGATGGTGCTTCAGAGGTAATCACCGGACATTGTAAATCCTCACAGGGCCTACATGATGGAATAGAGGAGAGTATGGGCCATGATGTGAACCAATGTATATGAGGTGCAGAGGTGCCCAAAGATGTACTTACCAAATCCAATGGATGTGTCATGATGATGGGAACGAGTGTTGTTGGGGGGGGGGGGGGGGGGAGAGGGGGGGGTGGGGGGGTGGGGTTGAATGGGACCTCACATATATATTTTTAATGTAATATTATTACAAATTCAATAAAAAATAAAAAAATTAAAAAAAAAAAAAATCAAAACTGTCAACCAAATAATCAAGACAAGTATTGTGGAGGAAGACTCAGCAACTTGTTAACAATTTCATCAGCAGTAGTTTTTTAATTTTACAGAACTCGTCAAAAATTAAACTGACTCTACCTGTTTTACGTGAAATTTACCATTTGTATGGTAGTGCAGATTTTCCATGGGCAACATTACCAGTTTGAAGTGTTGAGTAATTATCATTCTTCTCACAATGTGAAATTTTAAAGATAAAATAATGTAATAATAACTTTAAAATGTTTACATTTACAAAATGCACTGTAAAGATAATATGGTATTATTAACATTAGATTGTGAATAATTTAAAAAACATTAGAAAAAGCAATCAAATTTGTAAAAGAGGGCAATTTTTACTGTATAAATAAGAGAAATAAAGTAATGATTAAATGATAAAAAAAAAAAAAAATTCAGTGGGAGGAACTTCCTCACATTCTCTATTTTCATTTTTCTCTTCCTCACCTTCTGTTTGCAAGGGTTCCAAAACAGATTTAATAATAGGCAAAGGGTTTCTGTAATCAGTAAGAGTTCTAAAATATGAGGCTGACTGACCTTGGCTCCTCCTGCTTTAAGGAGCTGTTTCAAGAGACAGACACACGGGTGCTATTTTGTTGAACTGTCTCCATTTCCCATCGTAACCCTGCTAAAATACCTGAGAATGTCCTTACTCACCAAGGACTTGGATGGCCTTCTAAACCACTCGGGGCTCTGCGCCATGACAACACCTTTAGTTTTGCTTGAAGTGATTCTTCTTCCCCTTGAGTCCCTGTTTGGACACCAGTTCTTGAGACCAGCTCAGCGACAGGTTTGCATGAAGGGAAGGCGATGCAGATCTTAAGAAATAAAAGAACAGAGAGCAAAACACAAGAGAGAAGATAAAGATGGGACCAGGGGACTCAACAGCTTCTGGAATGGAGAGCCTCGACCCTAGTTTCCACATCGTATTTATTAGAAATTGCAAAGCATTAGTTATCTATGTTTATTTTCAAGGCTGCTTGCTATTAAAGCTGTAGCACCTGCAATACTAGGGAACAGGCCATACAAAGTTCAAACGCCTCCTCACACAATTTTTGTGCTGATCAGACAGTGTGTTCCATCTAGTCAAGGCTGGTGTTCCTAAGCCTACCCTTTTTTTTTCATATCCATAAAGTTTATTTTAAAAATTATTAAAAACTAACAATACAGGAATATTTAATATACTTAAAAAGTTCCCCATGTTGAAGGAAAATACATTAGCAGCATCTTCCAGACACCATCTTTATAAAAGTAAAACTTCTAGATGACGAAATGCACTACAGCAGATTCTATTGTTTACACTTTTAATCACTCTCCCTCCTTTCCCCGAATGTGGCAGAGCTGTTATTAAGCAAATGAAGTGTCCTCTACCCCAGATTCTTGAGCAAGAGGGCACAATGCACACCTCCTAACAGAGCGCCTCTTCGACCTGGTGTCACATGATTGGTGTGATCTCGTAGCATCTGATTTTTAAGAACAAACAAATTCCACATCCCATGATTGTAAACATTCGCCAAGAACTTCGGAGCACAGTGAGTGACGAGGGCGGCGGAGGCGTCGAGCGTCCCTCACTCATTTGGCTACTGCTGAGTTTAAGAAATGGGGTTCTGAAGGCAATTACCACAAGCTTTATTTGTATTTCTGTAAGAAAGTAGTTCTGGATATATATCTTAGTCGAAATCAGTTGAAAGTCATTCTAAAGACTACATGAAGCACCATTTTCACTTACCTGAAATATATTGAGTTAATTCAGCATTTCTGATCATTAGTATCAGAAATTAAATAAGCACGGGTCCCAGGCTCCTCCGTGGACACGTTTGGGGCGCTGATTCTTCCCTGGCATGTGGTGTGCCCCCAGGGCCCCAGCACCCACAAGTCCCAGGCACCCCATGACCTCCATCAGCAGAAGCCACACGAGATTTAAGGCTGTATTCGACTAGAGTCTAGTCTCCTCTTTAATGTTCCTTCTATGTAGATCATTTACACAGCTCAAGCATCACAGGATGGGAGGTGAAAAGTCCCCAAAAGCTTTTTTTTAGGGGTACTGGGGATTGAACCCAGGACCTAGTACATGGGAAGCGGACGCTCAACCACTGGAGCTATATCCGCTCACCCCCAACACTTTTTAAATACTTTCCTCCTTGGTTTATTGTTTATTTACAGAGAGAGTGTTCATATCTAAAACCATTAAAAAAAAGCAACGATGATTTCAGGATTCTGATCCCCGTTCCCCAGGCATGTCCTCGTCCGCGTGTTCCGACCTCGCCCAGCCTCACACCGGTCGTGCTGCTCCTGCAGTCGCACTTTCCGGGCAACCTGCTGCTGCTCCCCAGGAGAATAAAAACGACGGCATGTTCACTGCCACCCACTCTGGGAGAGGCCTGGTTGCTGGGAAAACGGTGTTCCCGGCGCTGAAGGGAAACTGGGAAACATGGCGGGCTGAGCTGGACAGCTTTGCAGACCTGCCGCGGGATGCACCTGCTGGAGCCACGCCGGCTGCGCGGCTGTGCTGTGCGGGAACTCCTGCAGAGACCGCTGCCAGGGGCTCTGGGAGAAGCCGGGGATCCCCGGGAGGGGCAGGAGGCCTGGGAAGACAGAGCTGCCTGCGGCCTGGAGTCCAGAGGACAGACCGGCTTGTGCGACGAGCACGGAGTTGAAACTGGAACTGAAGGCTGACGCAAATCCTGGGAGGACCGGGGCGGGGGACGAGGCGGGGGCCGTGCAGGACACCTGCAGCCCCGGGAAGGAGGCCAGGGCAGGGCTGGCGCTCGGGGCGCTGGAGCCGGACAGGCCGGGGTAGGGCGGGGTCGAGGCCGGCAGCGGTTCCTGCGTGACCGAGAAGAGCGAGGGTACGGCGGTGGACAGGTTGAGCAGGAAAGGCGCCGGCGGGGAGGCCGGTGAGGCGGGTCGTGGAGCTGGGGGGCGCGGCGGACCCGGCGGCAGACGACGAGGTGGCGGCCAGCGCGCCGGGCAGGGCCCCTGCGGGGCTGAGGGAGGCGCCGCCCGCCAGGGGGAAGTTGCTGGCCTTGGACGCGAACGCCGGCAGCGCGGCGAAGACGGGCGCGAGCGGCTCGGCGGGGCCGGGCGGCGGGAGGGCCATGGGCGCCAGGGCGTTCGCGGTGCCCAAGGGCGAGCTCCGGCCGGACACGGCCAACAGCGCGGGGTTAAGGCACGGGGGCAGCGCGAGGGGCCCCGCGGCGGGTGCGGGGCCCCGGAAGGCCGAGGGCGCGGGGCTGGTGGGCTCGGCCTTGATGCGCACGGGGGCCGAGAGCTGCCGGGGCCCTGGGCGGCAGTCGGGGCGGGTGCTGCAGGCGTGGCCGGGTTGGAGCCCGGGAGAGAAGAGCTGGCCGGGAGGGGCAGGAAACGTTTGATTCTGTGTGGGTTTTGCTGACTGGAAGCGTCCTCATTTTCTGCTCCTGCGGGGTTAGGCGTGTGCGGAGGTGGCGGGGGCACACCTGGAGCGAGGACCCTGGCTGGTGGCACCAGCCGCGCACTGTTGTAAGCGCTTGGTGCAATAGTTGCGTGTGGCCGGCAGGGCGGCATCGGGTAAGGAACAGGTTTGTGTGGATTATATGTGGAAGGAGGCGGTTTGGACGGTCCAAGGATCGGCGCAGCGACTCCTTTGCCTTCGTCGCTGCAGCCTTCGCTATCTTTCTTCAAAGGGGCTCCTGGGAAAATTCCGTTTATGCGACTAGGCTTTCCTTTAGGACATGGATTTCCTGGGATCGTTCCACACGACGATATCGTGGCATGAGGAGCTTTGCAGCCTCCCTTGAAAGCCTGTTCAAGCACTCTCTCGCACAGTTTCTTCTCAGACATGTTTATCCTGAATAAACTTTCAATGGGACGGGAATTCTGTGCATCAGCAATGTTTGAGGCTAACAGTTCGAGTGCAACTAGTTTGTCTTTACTGAAGGTGGAACAGTGGAGTATATTGACCACTTCCGCTGGGTGAACAGCCACCATTTTATGTTGTAATTCTTTCATTGCCTTCAACTGAGGCTCAGCCCAGGAAAAATACCTCAGTAAATCAACCACGTGCTCACTGGAGAAGTAGCCGTGCACGTGCTCAATGGCCTTCAACTTGGACTCTGTCAAAACAGCCTTTCTAATTTCGTCCAGCACCGTCTCGAAGGACTTTTTGCCCATCTTGCCACCACCTCGGCGCTGTCCTTCCAGCAGCGCTACTTTCATCCCGCTCCGCTGCGAGGACGGCGGAGCGCTGACTGCCGAGGAGGGCGAGGCTCCGGGAGGAGAAAGGCTGGGCAGAGGCGGGGAGCCGCGAGCGCCGCGAAAATGGCTAGAAACGGACTTGGGGAAGGAAAGTTTCAATCAGAAGGCAACACGCCGCTGCTCCCGCCGGGCAGCCCGAGCTCGGGGCCTGGGGCCGCCTGGGCCCCGCAGATCGCCGGAGGCCAGGCGGCTCCGCAGCCGCTCTCGCCCGCCACAGCGGCCCGGCTCCCGGCTCCCGGCTCCCGGCTCCCGGCTCCCGGCTCCCGGCTCCCGGCTCCCGGCTCCCGGCTCCCGGCTCCCGGCTCCCGGCTCCCGGCTCCCGGCTCCCGGCTCCCGGCTCCCGGCTCCCGGCTCCCGGCTCCCGGCTCCCGGCTCGGCCGCTCTCGCTCCCCCGGCCCCGGGCGCGAGGGGCCCTTTGTTGCCAGCAGCTGCGGGTTCCGGGAGCGGGCCGGGGCCAGGCGGAGGGGGCCTCGGGGAGGCAGGGGGGCTCCCGGCCCCGCAGGGCCGGCGCGCCCCAAGCCCACTCTTCTTATCTGCATTATGGAAATGTTTCAACTTCAAGCCAGGTTCCCACATTCAAATTCAAGCCATTTTCCCACATCGGACTTCTAATCTCCAGGTTGGCTGTGGTTGGCTGTGGTGCCCCAAGACCTCCAGGTGTTGCTAAAAGAAATTGAACCTAAGAAAGTGGCCAAGGTAGTTGCTGAGGGCAGGGAGAAGGAAGTAGAGATGAGATATGGGGGCATTTGTGGGACGTGGAGTTGTACTAAATGATATCGCAGGAACAGATGCTGGACACTGTATATCCTTCCATAACCCACTGAATGTATTGGGGGGAAGAATGTAAACTACGATGTAAATATAATCCATGTGGTGCAGCAGTGCTCCAGAATTTTTTTCCCCAAATGCAGTGAACTCTTGTATTTTTTAATGTAACATTTTTTGTGATTTATGTATCTTTAAAAATTTATTATAAAAAATAATAAAAAGGAATTGCACTGGCTCTGGGGTCTTGTAAAAGTATTTGAGGACTTCAGTGTGGGGGGGTGTCTTTCCTCTGCCTGACCACCTTTGCTTTTTCCCTGTTTTCCTTCAGAGGAAACTATCCTGTGTGAACACCATATCCCCATTGTCCCTTACCAAGTCCACACACAGTGAGATGTGATCCCATGTCTGGGGAAGATGTGCTATGCCCAGGAGGGCCTGGGAATCCTCTGCTTCTAGGACTTTCAACCCCGGTAAGCATAGGCCCCGCACTCAAAGGCTTCTTTGCCTTCCAAGTGGTAGGTTGCACACAGAGCAGGTAAACACTCTTCACAAGATTCTACTGTTGGTGAACATGATGTGATTTTACATTCATGTGGCTTCTGGCACCACAATCCTGCCTCTAAATAAGAAATGTGTTTTTTTAAAAGTTAGTATAAAATCAGAAGCTTCATTTAGGAACCACAATATAAAAATCTAACTTGGCAAAGGCGAAAGTGGAGAATTGTTACACAGTAATCAGGGACATGAAACTGAGAAATGACAGTCTTTTCCGTAAATTAAAAAAGCAGTAGTTCACAAGGCAGAAGTTACATTTTAATTTGTTTTGAATTCTTATTTTTGAGGATTTAAGGTATAAGGATAAACTATAAAATTCTGACTTTAATGAATATGTAAGTATCCAGCAATTCCCTATAGTAATTTGAATAAAAAGTCTAAAACTTTTATTGAAGCTATTTATATACAACATTGCTAACTATACTGATGGCCCACTACTGTTGATCTTAAATTTCTTCTGAAGCTCATTGTCCAAATTACTCTTCAACTGCCTTTTCCCAGAAGGGTATTTCCATTAACACTAAAACTTGGAACATGAGTTTGTCTCTAGAAATCCAGGTCAAGATTCCACAGGCCAGTCATTATTAGAAATCTGAAGACCAGAGAGTTAGATTATTTCCAAGAATAGCAGACATCTTGAAACTGATATTTGTTTCTCCTTTACAGCCCAAGGATACCCTATACATATCAGCAGAGGTAAGGATAGAATAAGTTGTCTTGACTCACTAAAGAGGATTTACAAGGACAAACAGAAAAAGAGTTCAAACAGTATTTACAGATGTTTGATAACTGTTGATCGGCAGCTACTGCCATCTTATTTAGCTCTAAGAATATTAGCTTTCTCCCCCTTTCACGCTCCACCTAGGTTTTTCTTCAATCTGAGCACATGGAAGTTTTTCTTTTGGATGTCGATTCTGTCTCTCTGGTTCATGCACTTCTTGGGCAACTGCAGATTCATTTTCTGAGATTCAAGCTCTGAAAGGGGCGTCTATTGATTCAGACTCATGGAGACATAGGAAGGACTTGAGGAAAGGCAAGGCTCAGTCCCAGGAAGCTTGAGTCTGTATTGCCCTCTCAGTGAGGTCTCTGTCCGTCCAATGACCATCAGTTGCTACCAGAGCCATTTCTTGCAACACAGTAGAGTGCAGGCATTAAGCACAGAGATAATGAATTTGAAAACATGATTAGAGAGTGAAGCTGAGACCCTGAAGCTTTGGGGATGTAGTCAAGGGAAGGTTGAAGGCTTAGGGGTCTGTTGAGCTCAAAGAGATGACCAGACAGTAGATCTGCTCAGATCAGAGCTGTCTCTAGATCCAGGCCCCCCTGTGAGTCTGTAATCACTTCAGGCACCATTTGTTGTGGCTTTAGGGAAAACTGGGGCATCAGAATTGACCCACATGGAGATTGTCAGGCAGGGCTCCCCTCTCTAGAAACAGCCATAGGGGCCATCCTGTACATGGGGTAAGGAGGCACCAAACCCTGATAGATGTGAAGGGGAGAAGGAGCCATGTGGGCCTCCCAGCAGTCCTCCTAGCAGTCCTTGGGAGGGAGATTCACTGCAGGCACCAGACCTCCTTACCTGGTGTATCAGTCAGAATCAACAGGAGATAGCTGTAAATAGTAGGAGATTCTATAAGATTCTCTCAATTGACCATGGGGATGTACAAGTCCAGGTTCCACAGGCAGGCTGCAAACCAGGGGTTCTGATGAAAGTTCATTGAAGATCCTTGATGAGTTTCCAGGAGAGGCTGGTTGTCCAAAGACAAGCTTGGAAATTCTCTCTGAATGCTGAAATCACCTCCCCTTTTAAGGTATTCAACTGATTGGATAAAGTGTCACTCATTGCTCATGGTACTCTCCCTGGTTGATTGTAGATGTAATCAGCCATCTAAATAACTGATGACTAAAACCCATATATGTTCTTGTATTAACATTAGCCCAGTGCTTGCTTGACCAAACAACTGGGCACAATTACCTTGTCGAGTTGACACATTAACCTAACCATCACAGTTCACCCCTTGTCAACTCAGAAACCATACACATTATCTTAGATCATACTTAGACTCTAAGTGAAAACAACAGACATACATATATATATATTTCTGCCTAACAATGTTCAACTCTCCTGCATACAACCAGAAACACATTAATTCCCTCCAGAATAGTGCAAGTCCTTGGGTAATATTCACTCTTAAACTTACATCCTTAAATATTATGACATGAAATTAATACAACTAGTCATATGATAAGGGAAAAGGTTGGGAAGAAAAATTCATTTTATGTACACATACAGTCATACTAATAAAACAAAGAAGAAAGATTCATGACTATTATTGTTCTTTCTGTGACTGGTCACATGGCCAAAGTTCATATTTATCACTGCCTTCTTCCACTACCCGTTCCATGTTCCTGTTACCTCAGCAAGCACTTTAGCTAGTCGTAGTTCTTTGCCTTTCATTCCTGAAGACTCTGGCCCATTGTTAGTCCTGCTTTTATTGGGTTGTTGCAATTTTCATTTGACTTTAATCACAGGGCATGGCAGTACTAGGAGATGCCCTAGAGGATCTCCTGTATTCCAGGCAAATTCTTCTTTACCCTCATTATGTGGAAGCAGTCTATTTCTCTTTGATAGTCAGGATCAATCACCCCAGCTAGCACAATGATTTCCTTCTTTGCCTGTTGATTCAGAGGTACTAGGAGCCCAAAGTGGCTGGTGGCAGTCTTAACTTCCAGTTCAATGGAATCATTGTTGTTGTCCCTGGTGTCAGCACTCCTCCTTTTGAAATTAAGATCTGTAGACCAGCTGAGCTTAAGGTTTGCAGGGACAGGAAGCAAAAATTTTCCTAGTGGGTCACTAGGGGTAATAGTGAGTGGTGCCACTCCCATTTCCACCTCTTGTTTCCTGGACCCATGAATTCTGGCTATGGGAGAAACAGTACCATAGAGTGGATGCTGATTTAGAGTATGCACAGTCTCATGGAGAACATTACCTCAGCCCTGCAAGTTATTGTCTCCTGGTCGGCACTGTAATTGAGACCTCAGAAGGCCATTCCACTGTTCTGTCAATCTAGCTGCATTAGGATGATGGGAAACATGGTAAGACCAGTGAATTCCATGAGCATGTGCCCATTCCCATACATGATTTGCTGTGAAATGGATTCCTTGATCAGAAGCAATGCTGTGTGGAACACCGTGGTGGTAGATAAGACATTCAGTAAGTCCACAGATGGTAGTTTTAGAAGAAGCACTGCATGCAGGAAATGCAAACCCGTATCCAGAGTATGTGTCTATTCCACTTAAAACAAATCACTTTCCCTTCCATGGTAGAAGTGGTCTAATGTAATTAACCTGCCACCAGGTGGCAGGCTGATCCCCTCGGGGAATGGTGCCATATTAGGGTCTGAATGTGGGTCTCTGCTGCTGGCAGATTGGGCACTCAGCATTGGTTGTAGTCAAGTCAGCCTTGGTGAGGGGAAGTCCACGTTGCTGAGCCCATGCATAACCTTCATCCCTACCTCCAAGTCTACTTTGTTTATAATCCCATTGGGCAATGACAGGAGTGGCTGGGGAAAGAGGCTGAGTATTAGCCACATAGGAGGTCATCTTATTCACTTGATTATTAAAATCTCCCTCTGTAGAAGTCACCCTCTAGTGAGCATTCATGTAGGATACAAATATTTTCATGTTTTTTGCCCACTCAGAAAGGGCTACCCACATACCACTTCCTCAGACCTCTTTGTCACCAATTTTCCAATCAAGTTCCTTCCAATTCCCTGACCATCCAGCCAAACCATTGGCAAAAGCCCATGAATCAGTGTACAAATACACCTCTGGCCTTTCTTCTTCCAAGCAAATGAACAACCAGGTGCACTGCTCGAAGTTTTGCTCACTGGGAGGATTTGCCCTCACCACTGTCCTTCAGGGATGCCCCTGAAAAGGAATGCAGTGCTGCAGCTGTCCGCTTTCAAGTGTTATCTGCATATTACATAGAACCATCTGTAAACCAGGCCTGATTTTTCTCTTCCTCAGTCAAGTTATTGTAAGGGACTCCCTGAGAGGCCAAATTTGTGGGCTAGAAAAAAGAAGGTAAAATGGTGGGGGTAGTGGCCATGGACATTTGGACTACTTCCTCATGTAACTTACTTGCACCTTCAGGACTCACTCAAGCCCTGTTTTGTATATATCACTTCCACTTTATGATGAAGTGATGCTGTGCATGCCCAAATTTATGGTTTGGTGGGTCAGACAATACCCAGCTCATGATAGGCAACTCAGGTCTCATGGCAACTGGATGGCCCATGGTTAAGTGTTCAGTCTCTACTATGGCCCAGTAGCAGGCCAAAATCTGTTTCTCAAAAGGAGAGTAGTTATGTGCACAGGATGACAGGGCTTTGCTCCAAAATCCTAAGGGTCTTTGTTGTGATTCTCCTATAGGAGCCTGCCAAAGGCTCCAGACAGCATCTCTATTTGCCACTGAAATTTCTAGCACCATTGGATCTGCTGGATCATGTGACCCAAGTGGTAGTGCAGCTTGCACAGCAGCCTATACCTGTCACAGAGCCACCTCTTGTTCTGGTCCGCAATCAAAACTAGCAGCTTTTCTGGTCACTTGGTAAATGGGCTGGAGTAGCACACTCAAATGTGAAATGTGTTATCTCCAAAATCTATAGAGACCATCTAAGCATTGTGTTTCTTTTTTGGTCATAGGAGGGGCCAGATGTAACAGCTTATCCTGCACTTTAGAAGGGATATCTTGATATGCCCCACACCACTGGATACCTAGAAATGTCACTGAGGTGGACTCCCCTGTAATTTTGTTGGATTTATCTTCCATCTTCTCATGCAAATACCTTACCAATAAGTCTAGAGTCTTTGCTACTTCTTGCTCACTAGGTCCTATCAACATGATATTATCAATAGAATGGACCAGTGTGATGTCTTGTGGGAGGGAGAGACAATCAAAGTCCCTGCAGACAATTTTATTACATAGGGCTGGAGAGTTGCTATACCCCTGAGGTAAGACAGTGAAGGTATACTGCTGGCCTTGCCAGTAAAAGCACACTGTTTCCTGGTGGTTCTTACTAATGGCAATTGAGAAAAAAGCATTTGCCAGATCAACAGCTGCATACCAGGTACCAGGGGATGTATTGATTTGCTCAAGCAATGATATATTTGGGACAGCTGCTGCAATTGAGTCACCACCTGGTTAAGTTTACGATAATCCACTGTCCTCCTCCAAGATCCATCTGTTTTCTGGACTGGCCAGATAGAGTTGAGTGCAGATGTAGTGGGAATCACCATCCTTGTATCCTTCAAATCCTTGATGGGGGCACTAATCTCTGAAGTCCCTCCAAGAATTTGATATTGCTTTTGATTTACTATTTTGCTAGGCAGAGGCAGTTCTAGTATCTTCTACTTGGCCTTTCCTACCATTATAGCCCTCCCTCCATAAGTCAGGGATCCAATGTGGGGATTCTGCCAATTGCTGAACATGTCTATTCTAATTATGCATTCTGAAACTGGGGAAATAACCAGAGAATGGGTCCAGGGACCCACTGAACCCACTGTGAAACAAACCTGCACTAAAACTCCATCAATCACCTCACCTCCATTAGCCCCTATTCTGTGGACCACAATCACTTTTGGGTCTCCTGGAATTAATGTCACTTCTGAGCCAGTGTCTAATAATTCCCAAAATGTATGATCATTTCCTTTTCCCCAATGCACAGTTACTCTGGTAAAAGGCCATGGGTCTCCTTGGAGGAATGTGAGAGGAAGGTTAACAGTATAAATTTTTGGCAGTTTAACAGGATCCTTTCCCAAGGGTATCTGGCCTACTCATTCAAGGGGATCTGGGTCTGTAAACTGTCTCAAGTCTGGGAATTGATTAAGGGGTCATGATTCTCTGAGTCTGTAATTTGAGTTAAGGTTTTGTTCACTTGACCTAGAAATCTTCTGCTTATACAGATCCAGAAGAAATTTAGTAGACTGCCCAAATATTTCACTTCTTGGTACCACATGATCTATTAGCCAATGTCATAACTCTATGTGACTCAGACTATTTTGAGCTGCTTTGAATCTGCCTTTCATTGTGGTAGCCATGTCCACCTTGTCTTTGGTGATTAACTGTTGAGACTTTTACTGGACTAGAACTGATCATCTCCTAATGTTTAAGGATTCTAATTCCATTACAACCCACCCTACAATAATATCTGGACTGCAGAGAATAGCAACAACAGAGCTCTTCAGGGAAGATTGAGTTAGTCTTACAAATTTATTCCTCACAGTCCTGGTTAAAGATGTGTCCTATGGACAGTACTGGGATGGGTGTGTAGGTCTTAAATGGTAAATCCATTCTAGCATTCCAATTTCTCTAAGCCTTTGAATTCCCTCTTCTACTGTATACCAGGGCAAATTGGGCATCTCAACCTCAGACATGCAAGGCCATCTTTTGGTCTATGTTTCAGTCAGCCACCCAAACAAACTGTTAGAGCCCTTTCTAACCCCTCAACCTAGTGTTGAATCCAAAATTTCTGCTTAGTGGGCCCATATCAATAAGTTCAGTATGATCCAACTTTATATTCTTTCCACCATTATTCCATACCCTTAGTATCCATTCTCACACATATTCCCCTGATTTCTGTCTATGTAAATTGGAAAATTTATGCAGTTCTTTCAGAGTATAGCATACTTCCTCATTGGTCAAATTTTGCATTTCACCTTTGGGGGCTTGTTGTGATTTTATTCTTCTAACAGGTCTTGAAGAGAAGATGGGTGGTGATGTTGGGTATGGAGAAGGATTAGAAATGCCTTGCAAGCTACTGACCTCAGGGCATTCCTTTGCATTTTCTTTTGGTAAGATAGGATTAATCTCTTCAGTCAGATTCCTCAGGGCAGGCCAGAGACTGGGCAGTGCAGGCTTTAGTTTGGGTGGAACCCACTGCAGGGCTGGAAGGTGGTCCAGACTCCCTGGGGTAGGCTGGAGGCTGGGTAATACAAGGCTGACAAAATGTGGTCTCCACAATGTAGAACATTATAGTTTTATCTGGTAAAATCTAAGCAGAATTTAAGGTTCCAATGTCCCTGCCAATATTATCATCATCCCATATATCTCCTTCCCAATCCTCTGGGTTCCACTTCTTTCTAATTAATGCCTTCACTTTAACTGCAGGTACCCTGTGGGGTTGAGAATTTAGTTTTCTTTGTAACTGTGCTACTTGTACAATGAGAATCTGAGTCTGGTTCTCAGATATCTCAAACCTGTGGCTGCACAAAACAAGATTTTCTTTCAGAGCCCACATAGAAGCTTTCACATCATTCATGTGACATTTAAGTTGCAAATTTGAAGGCTTTAGCTCAAATTTAGCTTCCTTCTGTAACTGTATCTAGAGTATCTAGGAGGACCCAGCCAACATCATTGTAACTTTTGACTCCACAAAACTCTGTTAAGTTGTTGAAAACACTCTCATTTAGATCCTTTCCTCTTATTAAGCATGGAAGTAGGGAAATCCAGTGATGATATTTTGCATATCTCGACTGCAAACTCATGCCATGGACTGTTAGTGGCCTCTTCATTGTTGGAAAGGGAGTCATTAGTATCCTTGAGTCCAATTAAAGTAGAAAACTAATTGCAAAACTCCCAGAACTACCTCTGATATCCAATGTTTAAGATTCTATTCCTCGAGAACCACTCCTGGTACCAAGCTGTATTAGTCGGGGTTCTCTAGGGAACAGAATCAACAGGAGATATCTACAGTATGAGATTCTATAAGATTCTCTCAAGTGACTGTGGGGATGCATAAGTCTAGTTTCCACAGGCAGGCTGCAAACCAGGGGCTTTGATGAAAGTCCAGTGAAGGTCCTTGATGAGTTTCTAGGAGACATTGGCTTTCCAAGGACAAGCTTGGAAATTCCCTCTGAATCGTGAAATCACTTCTCCTTGTAAGACATTCAACTGATTGGATAAAACATCACTCATTGCTCATGGTACTCTCCCTGGTTGATCATAGATGTAATCAGCCATCTAAACTGATGACTAAAACCCATACATGTCTTTGTATTAACATTAGCCCAGTGCTTGCTTGACCAAACAACTGGGCACAATTACCTGGTAGAGTTGACACATTAGCCTAACCATCACACTTGGGTGTATTTTAGTTCTCTTCTGGGTATCTATCCAGTGAGGTAGGTCATACTTGATTTCTATGAATGCTGTCACATTCTGCCTAACACATTCAGCCTTCAAAGTTTAGATGAGGTCCCTGATATCACTGCCCATGCACTGCTCTCACAGGCTTTTAGGGACCCATCTGAATAAGAAATTGTGTTGTTTAGCATCAAATGGCAAACATCTCACATCTGCAATGATGAGAAATATTGAACATACCTAAGATGTCAGGTTTTGGCATGTTTAACTTGCCTGTTTTAAAGGCCATATACTGACTGGTGTTTGTTAGCATTTAATTTTGTCCAGTTAGGCTTAAAGAACAAGTCACTTATTCTTGCAAGCATTTTATTTTCCTTGTCCTGTCATCTTTAAATGTTCTATGTGGAGAGTTAGGGAGTGGGGATAATTCATCTCACAATAGCTGTGTAGTTCTTATGCTCCCCGCCCCCCACCTCAGTATATTTAGTGTAATGCTGTAAACATTTAAGGATAAACTCCAAACATTCTTAAATGGTAAACGAGTAAATGTAGACAACTGAAATTTTGAGTATCAATACAACTGTATCCAATGAAACACTGGACAAACATCCACACATCACTGGATTTTGAAGTCAATATATTCACTGCAAACAAACTTCTTTCGGACTTCTCAAGGTCTGCTTTCTGAGAGCCCAAAGTGAGACAAGGATAAGGGTGCAGGTAGTTCATCTAGGAGATGACCCTAGAAAGCATGGGTGAAATAGTGAGGCCAAAAGTGGGACATGAAAGGGAGACAAACAATAAAAATTGTTAAGTAAATTTATTGTCCTGAGCAACTGGGGCTCAGTCCTCCGGGGGTCCTCAGATATACAGTACTGTGTAGAACATACCTGAGACTCTTTCCACCAAGTGTTGGGGTAGCTGGGGCAGTTAGTCAGTGACAGTCCTGCATTAGTTGCATAGGTGGGTAGGCATTAACTCTTATTCATTTTCTGTTTGCAGTTTTTTGTAACTGATCAAGTTCTTGTGGTATCAGAGAAAGCATTCAGGGAAAATGAGAAGCAGGCACTTGAGGTGAGGAAATTGTTGGTATGTAAGGATCATGTTGAGTCTACTAATGCTTCATGGTGGCTGTGAGGTTAGATTCTCTGGAAGTAAATGCTGAGAGAACAGGGCAGCAGTGAGGAGTGCTCCAGTGAATTGGAGTTTCAGGCATAGTCTTCCCCCCCCCCGTTTTTCATGTAGCAGCATATCTTGCTAGTCGACTGGCAGAAGGAGCCCTAAATGAAATATCCTTTAAGTCATCTGGTAACAACATCTAGAATCATGACATGATCTCTAGATCTGCTGTACTTAAATTTGTGGCAATGGAAAGTGAAATTTCCCTGTTGGGTCAATAGGAGTCAGGATAAGAATGAACAAATTTGCTTCCATTCCTTGGTTCCCAGACCCATAGTCTATCTATTGGGGACACAGCATAATTATAGCAGCTGCTGGTTTAAAATATACTGCAACTTGAATGCACAGTGCTTGTTGCAGGTTGGGTTCTTTGGTAACAGATTCAGACAGTCTGAGGTATAAAATGTTTTTTGAGGGATTAAAACCTGTGAAAGGAAGGGGAAGGAAGCAAGACTCTGCAGTAGTCAGACTGGGATTTAAGACTGGCAAAGCTTCAGCCAATTTATGGGGAACTCCAGAGCAAGTGTATTTCACTAGCCTTATACATCACGGGGAAATGGCTGGGATTTCTACTCCTTACCATTCAGTTCCTGGATGTGGGCTTCCCCTGGAGGAGCTATAGTTAGCTGGAGGCTGTATTCCCTATCAAACTGCATGACCTACCTTGAGGTGGGGATCTGACCAGTGCATTTCTCTGTCTACCACAACAACCCATCTCTGCAGTTTATCCTCAAGCTGGTGCTTTAGTTGAATAATTAAGAGGTCATTCTAGTATTTCAGGCTGACTGCTTTCAGCTGATGTATAATGAGATACCACCCCTATGCCTGTTCCTCAGACCTTCTTTCCTCCAAATTTCTGGTCTTGTTTCTTTCAGGACTTGGACCAGCTAACTAATCCATTTGTCAATGCACATGATTCTGAATACTCTTATATGAAATGAGAAGCAATCTAAGATAACTTAAGATCAAACATACTGATTTGTAGGAAGCCACCTGCTGTGAAGTCTATTCACAGCCCTCCGCAACATGGCGAAATTCACAAGTCTGCTCTGTCACTTCCTTGTTCTTCCTCCCTGCTTCTTTGTTCTCTGTTTCCCGCCACTGCCCAGGCTAATACAGCAATGCGCAGGCGCAAGGCGTGAAACTCAAGTCTGCCTTCCACCCCAGCAACAGCGACAGCCAATCCCTAACCACCACCTCTCCCTATCCACCGCCCCTCCCCTTCCCAAGAGTATATACGCTTTGTCCCCTCAATAAAATTTTGCAGCTTGATCAGAAACCTGTCTTGCTGTCATTCTTTGTGTCTCTTGTCCCACCATTCCTCCCTGGCAGGTGCTCGTACCCTCGTTAGTGTCCTGCGGGTCGGGACCTCCACACCGATTGAACTTCTGTATACTGGGAGGATTTTCTTTAACATTTTTAGGGTACCTCCTAAGGAGACATAGTGTTGCAGCAATCCATTTTCAATTTTCTCCAGCATATTAAGCCAATCCCATCTATGAACCACTGTTTTAATTTTCCCTACTTTGTCAACTTGTCATAGGGACCTCCCCATGAGGCCAAACATATGCATATGTTGAGAAAGTTATATAGGTGCAACAGACATTGGGACCATGGGTCTCTGAGACATCTATTATAAATTAAACATGGCCTTAGATTTGCTTGGGAGTCATTGCAAATATGCTGTGTCAATCATAAAATTGTTTTTTGCCTGCTTGACCTTATGCCTTTATGTATGTTAGAAAGAATGCTGCATCTGTAAAAGAGAAGAAATGCTCACCTGATTGTGGAGGAGAAAAAAGAATTTTATTACTGCTCTTGCAAGAATGGACACACGACCTGGATAAAAAGGCCAGAGCACCAAACAGCAAGAAACACTGACATTTATATCCTAAACTTAACACGTAATTCCCTCCGCAGTTCCCTCCCCAGTTCCCCGTTGATTGGGTACTTCAGGGGTTACAACCTATCCGAGAGATCTAATCAACTTATGCAGTTCCTTCTCTCAGTAATTGCTCCTCCATTCTTTCACTCCTGGCGCTGCTTTTTAAGTTTGGAGCTTCTTTCACTATTGGCCCTGCCCTCGCTTCTTACCATAAGTCATCCTCACTTTGGCCCTGTCCTCGCTTTGGCGTCACTTTTCAAATTCTTGGCACCAAAGCCACCAGAACCCCTTTCTCTCCCTCCTCCAACTGCAGAGCCAGCTCTGGCTTCACCGTTATGTGAAAATTAAACTTAACCCTTTCCTTAAACATATCTTACAGCATCCAACTGATAATGGGCAGTTCAAATACATAGTTACTTGATATTTCATGGTCAGGAGCTCAGTCTCTACTAAGACCCAGTAGCATGCCTAGAGCTGACTTGCAATTTCTAAGTCTTTACTGCTGAATTTATGGACTTGCTCTGGAATCTCAGAGGTCTGAAGTTTACTTCTCCTACTGAGGTTCACAGAGACCTCACATGGCATCCTTTCCTACCATAGATGTGTCTTAATACTGTAAGATCTGCTAGGTTATGCCTTGACTGGCAGGGCAGCAGGTATTACAGCTAGACCAGTTGCAGTGCCCTCCTGTTCATTCTGGTTCTACTTGAAATTGGCACCCTTTTGATCTCACTGAAATGGTTTGGATCTGTATTCCCAAGTGTGATGTATACTGTCTCTAAAAATCGAGAGGTCTACCAATTTTGAAGATGTACTGTTAAGATAAAAGATGTAATTTTTAACTTAGAAGACAAAAGATGTGACATTGTTCTTTCATTTTGGAAGTTGACAGTGTTATCCCAAGATACCATAGACACCTAAAAGTATCACCAATGTGGTAGGTCACCAAATTTCTTTAGGTGTATCTCCCACACTCTGGCATACATTTTCCAGAGTACTTGCAACTTCTTGTTCATCGGTTCCAAATAATATAATGCCAATAAAGTAATGTTAATATAATCAAGATTTGTGCAGATTAAATTGTGGCATAGATTAGGAGAATTAATATAACCTAGGACAAGACTGTGTAAATGTATACTGCTAGCCTTCCCATGAAAAATAAAACTACTGCTGATCATCTTTATTGTGAGATTGAAAAGAATGTATTCTCCAGATCTGTAGCTGCACAACAAACACCAAAGGTGGTGTCATCATTTTAGTAAAGACACTATGTCCTGAATAACAACTGTGATAAATCTATTGTCTATTACCTGACATGGGACTATAAATGTTAATTACAGGCATTTCCTCATGTGGAGGGCTGTCCTGTATACTATAGGATGTTGAGCAGCTTCCATAGCCTCTTCCTACTATATGCCAGTAGCACCCCTCTTTACAACATACCTGTCTTTAGACACGCCATATTCTCTATAAGAGGTAAAGTCTCTCCTGGTTGAGAATCACTGAGCTAGGTTGCTTCAAGGAACATCCTAAAGTTCTTGTAGAAGTTCTCTCACTTGACCTGGAAGGACTAGAATGCTTGATACTTGTGTATTGAAGTTTCCCATGATCTCTGAAGGGTGGGAGAATAGATTGGGCCATGCCATGCAGAAGCAAGCTCTCTCCCTTCTTGGAGAGTTCCCCAGTTTAGCAACTAGGGTCTGTGGGATTTTTTTAACTTTATCATCCCCTCTATCACTCTGAAATAATTTTTGCCAGTTAATTCTAATCATGAAGCTTGTTGCCCAAAGTCAAATGTCCTCATGGTATATGTCCCAGTGTAGGCTTCTTATGACTCAGGGGTCTGAATGTACTTGTGTCCTTATGTCTGACACTGCCAATATTTGTTTCATTCACTCAGCCAGGACAATGCTGTAGACTTCTTTGTAGTTGTCATAAGAGGATATCCCTGAACTATTACTGCCCCAAGATAAAAACTAGCTTTAGATAATCTTGAGGTATCCTCAAGAAGTAGATACATCACAAATTCTAAACACCTGAATTCTGGAGAAGTTGTCCAGTGATGGAATTCAAGAAAAAAGGCCCTTGTGTATAATCTGAATTATTTCCAAATACCAGTCTCTGGAAATCAGCAGGCAGTTTAATCACAAAATATGTTTTATTCTGAAATCCCAATAGGTGTCTGCTCTAATACCTCATGTACTGGTAATTCAGGTTATCTTGATTCATACAGAGTATTGCAAATCCAGATGAGAGACGGGCTTCAGATCTGGAATACTTTAATATTTTTTAATTTTTGATGGAGCTTTGGATTATATACATGTTATATATAAAAATATAGGGGATTCCCATATACCCGACTTCCTCCCCTTCCCATGTTTCCCCCCATTAACAACATCCTTCATTAGTATGGCACATTTGCCTTACAGTTGATGAACACATATTGAAGCATTGTTACTAACCATGGTTTATAGTTTATATTGTTTTATACTTTTCATAACACAGTTTTATAGGTTTTAAAAAAATGCATAATGGCTGGCATCCATCATCATAATATCATGCAGAATGATTCTAATGTCTCAAATGCCCCATGTAATACCTATTTTTCCCTTTTCCTCCCTTCAGGGCCTCTGGTGACCACTGTCTTTATATCAATGTTACAAGTTTTTCCATTACTAGAATATTAAGTCTACTTTAGTTCATAGTTGCATTCTCCCCTTATGTTTGTTCATTCCTTTATCTTAAGGATTTGGGGATGGTAATGCTTGCTCTGCTTCCTACTGAGAGGGGGCTTAGATACCATGGGGCAGATGGATGGAACTGTCTTGCTTGCAGTTGAAGATACTCTACTTCTTGGGTTGGGAGTTGGGCATTGTCCATTGTCTTTTTGTTGTCCTGGGTGCTGTCTGATGAACTGGAGAGTAGATGTTGGCTGCAATTCTGCTGCGATTCAGGACTCACCTGGCAACTGAACAGTGAGAGGATTTAAGTCTCTAGGACATATATGTAAAGCAGGAGTTTTTGGGAGGGAGATGTGGCTCAATGGATAGAGCATCTGCCTACCACATGGGAGGTCCAGGGCCTCCTGACCCATGTGATGAGCTGGCCCATATGCAGTGCTGCTACATGCAAGGAGTGCTGTGCCACGCAGGGGTGTTGCCCATGTAGGGGAGCCCCACATGCAAGGAGTGTGCCCTGCATTGAGCCACCCTATGTGAAAAAGGCACAGCCTGCCCAGGAGTGGCACTACACGCATGGAGAGCTGACACAGCAAGGTGACGCAACAAAAAGTGACGCAGATTCCCAGTGCTGCTGAGAATGCAAGGGGACACAGAAGAACACACAGCGAATGGACACAGAGAGCAGACAAGGGGGGAAGGGGAAGGGGAGAGAAATAAGTATTTAAAAAAAAGTTAAAAAAATAAAGCAGGGGTTCTTAACTTTTTTTGTTCCATGGACCCCTTATTAAATCCACACTATACTGTGCATTATTTAATAAATATATCACACCCACACCAACATGTCCCCACAGGAATGTTTTTTTTTTAAATTTCAATTCAAGCTCATGAACCCCTTGTTAAGAACCCCTGATTTAAAGGGTATAGTGCTAATTATAGGTTCAAATAAATGGGATAGAAGAACCATAGATAGGAAAATTATTAATGAGTAACTCTGATACACTGTGGGAGATAGGTTATCATATATTCCAAGGTAAGGTCCCCTGATAGGGTGCTGACTTCCTAGGGTTGTCTGCTTTGCCGATAGCATCTATTTCATAGTGGCATTATTCATTATTGCCAAAGTTGGAATATTACTCAGCTGTAATATTTTAAAATCTTCTGTCTTAGTACATGTATGGCAATGGCCACATCAGTTGTTCTGGATACAACTCTGAGTTGGAAGCTATCTCTGCCTGCATTAATAGAAGTGTGGATGGTACAATGAGGTTTAAGAGGTAGATAGATTACTTGGTCTTAATATATTAGAGATCTTCATATATTTACCTATCATTAGTGAAGTCTAGCTCTTGGATGATTGGTACAGGGATTTGATTCAGGGCAAACAAGAGATGAGGGGCAGTTTCCCTTGGAAGAGATCATGTTGCTATTTCAGTGAGGAATGTATTTAAATTTATCTAATATTTAGAATTTATGGTCCTGAGAAGAATGGACTTGATGAGGAAAGGGGACTGGTGGTGGTAGAACAGCTGGGTCATTGGTTCTAGTGAGAAACATACACTGTCTGTGGACTGAGCAAGTCAACTGGCATTTTGTAAAATAGGCCTGATGGCCTTCACTTGAACATTAAGATATTGGAATAAGCCTATGTAGACTGCTCTAATCAAGAAGTTTCTTTGTATAGACAAGGCCAGAAATGTTCCTCATTGTCCTTGCCAAGGTTGGTGCTTGCTTTGCTTTGTGTCCTGGAATATTCCCCTCAAGCTTCCTGGAGCTTGCTCACAGGAGTTATACATCCATCTCATTCTCTGCCCAGAAGACATAGATTGCTGCAGCTAATGGGTGAAGTAGATGTCTCTAGATGTTTGCTTGGAGGAGTTGACTGTGGGTCTGCAGATATCCAGGCTTTTGTATCATTGTGTGACCTACTCAGTAAGAAAGCTTGGAGATGCTCTGTGGTTGCCATGAAGGCATGGCCAGGACATGGGTGCTTTTTAAAAGCTGTGGCTGTTTCCTTTCTTACAAACACAAATATTCCAAAATCTAACCCTTAACCAATTTAAAAGCCTTTTTAGAATTTTTGGTATTTGGAATCATAGCACCCCACTCTAATGGCACCAAAATGTGTAATAGTTTGCTAAAAGCTGCTGAGGACCATCTCTTCTGTTGAGTGGGACATGGGTAGTTTCTAGTGTCTGCTGCAAAGTAGATCTGTAGTTGTTGGTGGCTGGTATCTGAGTAAGAGTGCAATTAGTTTGAAGGACAGGAGGTAGACAAATACAGTTTTTGGAGATATTCAAATGAGCTCAGCTGGCTATAAAACACCTTTGAACCCTATCAGGCCCACAGGGGGTAATTTCATCCCAAGTCTGTGTACGTGCCTTATCTTTCCCAAGGGTCAACACAGATTAATCTATGTTGAAAAGTGAAGTTTCATTTGGGGCAATTTTTGTGAAATGCAGCCTTGCTACAGCATTTTCAGGACACCATCAATTGTAGAGTTCACAGAAGTGTCTCCCTTGCACAGGGCTGTCCTTGAGGTTACTCTGAATGGAAAAATTAGCTTCTATGTAAATTGCCATTGGGGGTAACATCTAAGTGTCACTTTAAGAATGCCTGCTTTTTAGGTGATCTCTTTCTGGCAAGTTCTGTTCTTTTGTCATGGTTATTCTGAGACTACAGCAAAGATGTCACAATTCCATAGCTGAGTTCTCCAACATCTATCACTTATGATAGTGACACTTTCCCCTCTCCTGGGAAGACATCCTTTACAGAACCCCATATCACATTCAGCCTTGACCCCACCTCTGCCTCTCAGTTATATCTGCCTGAATCAAACACCTGTGAACTCTAATAATGGGAGATTAACTTCCTTTCATTCACTTCTAGGTTGGTTTTACTATGTATTTCCAAACATCATTCTTTTTCATCCAGGAATAGAAGATGAGTATGTTGCTTTGTTATTTAGAACTTGATCTACCTTCAATGCTATGAGTTTTTCCAAGAAACATACTGTAGAAGAAATCTATAATCTTATTCCCATATTGGAATGGAATGGTACTGAGGCTTCAAGTTTCCAATTCTGCATGAATATTAAGATCTGTTAGTCACTGCATTTCAAAGGGTATGCACTATACATTATTCCTTAGTGTGTAGGGAGAATATGATATATTTTTATCTTATTACCATTTAGGTTTTGGAGACTACTCTCTTCATTCTTTGAGCTTCTAAGAACTTTTTCACTTGAATATGGGCACCTTGTGCTGTTTTTATGGAGGGAAAAATTTAATTCTGTCTTCTGACTTCCACCTTCTTCAGCTCACAGGATTCAGATGGAAGAGTGAGATGGGCTGGAAACCCCTCTCCTTTGTGCATTTCCTGGCATTGTCTAGCCTGAATCTCTTTGGTTGGACTAGACCCTGTGTGTTGGCTCATCAAAGCAATGCTTCCAAAACTATTTGCTCTGACTTTGCCCCTGGGAATGTGTGTGGGGTATGTTCTCCTTGTCCCAGCCCCTGTGGAGGTGACCTCAGTCATATTCTAGTACTTGTCTGCCTAGGACTCTGTTTCCCGAAGAGTCAAGAGGGATCCTTCCTATCTCAGAGTTTTTTGGGATGATCCAGGTGAGGTTTTATACCTTAAAGATGCCTTAGAAGAGAGTTTATCTCCAATTTACCCTTGGACAAGTCTCCTGGTTGTTGACTGCCTGAGCATTATTTAATAGGGTACTGGACACCCTGACCTGTCTTCCTCTTTCCCCCAAGGCTCACTGCTCTCTGGCTCTTGGATCTCCCTCTGGCTTTTTGATCTGCTCAGTCATGTGGTCATTCTGCTGATAAATGTCTTTATGAGTTATACTCCAGCATCTTAGTGTTGGTTCATGTGACAGCCTTCTTTGATCTGTGTGTCCTGATCCCCTCCTTCATAATTACTGTTTTAGAATGAATTTTAGGGGACCCTCTCCCGGCAGAAAATGAATCAGTTCTCAATCCTGGCTGTAGGGTCATCACCTGGGTTACATGTAACTTTATTCAGCAGGATCATAAGATGTGCTGTCTTAGGAGCAGCTGCTTGAAAGTTCACCCAGATGGAACATAAGACTGAATTCAGGAACGTTGCATCCAGATGCCCCCTGAACTAACTTCCTGATGCATTTTTGTACTATTAAATATGATTGTCCATGAGAGGGGGAGGCCAGTGCTCAAGATGGATAAAGGCATACCTCCTCCTCTGGGCAACCAAGGATCCTGTTGAAAGACATGGAGCAGAAGTTTCACCTTAACTCTTTATGCTGACATTGTTCTCTCTGACTTTGTTTTTTACCTTTAATGCATTTAAGATCCAATAACTGCCAGTATGTATAAGACACTTTAGGTTCATTGGGCCAGTTGAGCATCACCACAACTCTGTAGGATTAGGTAAGTACCTGCAAACTTGTCTCCTGGGGAATGCTAGGTAGGATGTGGGATTCTTGAGTTCTTTCTTTTCAGCTATTACAGGTGAAAGATCTTACAAATGTCACTGATTTGTAAATTTGCTAAACTCAGAGACTGGATCTAGTTTTCACTGTCATTATTAAATAGAGGTTTCCTGTTTATTGCCTGCCATCAATTGGGATTTTTCATGTGGGCCCTTCTGTTCAAGTCAAGAATGAGAGGAATAAGAACAATGAGGGAGTCACGTGATAATCAAATCATTCTGCTTGCTTTTGCAGAACTTTGACCTAAGGTCATAGGTTCTTAGCTCAGCTGCTGCCCAACATACTAATCTAACCTGCTACCAGGGAACTATTAGGCCACACCAGGGCCTTGTCTAGAATTGTGGCAATGAGGTAGGGTTGGAGGTGGGGACTTGTGGTCCTGGGATCCTACAGATGGGCCCCACGAGAAGGTTAGTGAGGAGATGCTGGGTGACTGGGCGAAAGGGATCCTGCCTGTACCACCACCCCAGGGGCCAGGAGTAACAATTAGTCCTGTGTCTCTGGTGCCCTCCACTGAACTTCAGGACCTCTGAGGTCCCATCTCTGAGGGCCTGGGCTTTGGCCTTCAGCTAGTTCCTTGATCATTGTGTTGATAAGTTTAAGATGGAGCAGCATCTCTGAACAGGTTTTGGGGTTTTGCCCAACCTTTGTCCTTTGGAGAGCCCTCAGTATTATGGTCTCTGAGGAGTGTGGGCCACTGTGGAGCCTGGCGGGAAATGGTAGGAGTTTCCATGTGTGTATAGATCTTTTCCTATCTAACTTGACCCAGGTCTCATCACTCATGAGTCCGTGACCCTAAGATAAAGGTGATATGGATGTTTCCATATGTTCTCTATAGCATATGTAGTTTATACTGCTGGATCACATGAAGCTGGGTCCTGCTTATAGAAATCTAGGTCCTAGATGGAATGAATGACTGAGCTTAGGTAAGACCAAATCCCATTGCCTGTCCTGTCCCCTATAGAAGGGATTCAGTGACCTTAGGAGCACTATTTTTGCCCCAGGATAATGATGTTCAGGTGTAGCCTGCAAAGCTTATCTGTTGTGTGGGCTGTGCTTTGTTTCTGGATCATGAATAATTGTTGATAATTTTGGTCTTACAGTAGCTGAGGCAAAACTTTACTGAAGCACCTTCTTACATCTCACTGGTCACAGCAAAAAGCAGTTTGTGTAACCTGAAACTAGGTAGTCCATTGACACATTTTCAATAAAGTGTAGGCAAACTGGTACAAGGTGCCCTAGGGGAGGTTTGAACTTTAAACACCATATTATAAAGTTCCTACAACTGAAAGCCGGAGAATTGCATCCAGCATCCATGTGGAATCTAAGCCCCCTCTTGATATAGATGTGGAGTGGACACAACCATTCTAAGATCCATGGAATGGAGGAACAGAGTATGGATTAGAGTGGACTTACTGATATTCTATTCATGAACTATTGCGATTAGTAATCAAAGAAAATGTGGCATTGGTGTGGAGAAAGTGGCCATGGTGGCTGCTGGGGGTAGGGAGTGGAAGGAAGAGATGTGATGTGGGGGCATTTTCGGGGGTTGGAGTTGTCCTGGGTGGTGCTGCGGGGA
Source organism: Dasypus novemcinctus (assembly GCF_030445035.2). NCBI lineage: Eukaryota > Metazoa > Chordata > Mammalia > Cingulata > Dasypodidae > Dasypus > Dasypus novemcinctus. Next base: position 199,854,960 of record NC_080673.1, on the reverse strand, counting down.
CAGTTACTGGACATTGTTGTCCTCCCATGGCCCACTGGGTGGACCATGGGAGAGTGTGGGCTATGGTGTAGACCATTGACCATGAGGTGCAGCAGTGCTCAGAGATGTATTCACCAAGTGCAATGAATGTCTCATGATGATGGAGGAGGTTGTTATGGGGGGAGGAGTGGGGTGAGGGGGATGGAAGGTATATGGGGACCTCATATTTTTTTGAATGTAACATTAAAAAAATAAAGACAAGTAAAATAAAATAAATCACTAGCTGCATCCTTCTTGCTCAGGTTCAGTGTCATGGTTCCAGATAATACCTGAGGAGGTTCTTTGTTGGTATCATTCCCAGAATCTGGGGCACTGCAGCCTTCCTTGAAGGAGGATATGAGTAATTGCTTCCAGTTCTATGATCCATCATCAGGATTGCCAGGCCACTGAAATGGCAGGATTGAACTTGTTTTGGGGTTAGTGGGTATCTCCCCATCTTTGATATTCACACATATTACTAAGGTTTCTGAAGTGAATTCTCCTTACTGTTCAGCAGGTCAATAACTTTACATGATCATTATGTCAGATCAGTGTGGTGGTCTGTGGGGGCTAAAGATGAACAAGCTTCTTGTAGATTATACTGCAATAGAGTAGGAAGGTTGGCATTACCATGATTTAGATCATGAGGGTGTTCTGTTGTCTATGCCAACTAAAGGCAAATAACTTCTGACTGCTTTTAGTGACTGGTTTTCTAGTGAAAGTACTAGCTAGCCCAGTTGTGGCACACCAAGCTCTGTGGATTTGCAGTTGCAATAACACATCTGGAATTGCAGCAATGAGTAGAATCACTACCCAAGGGGTTGGGGGGGAATTAGGACAGGTTATCACAAGCCCCATCTGACTCTAACCTACTTAGTTGGTACAAAATAGGCAGGTGAAAGGAAACTCCAGCTCTGGCAGCTTTTCCATATTTGTTAATACCAAGCTCTGCAGTTCCCTGGGGGATGTGGTATTGTTCTTGATTTACTGTTTTTAAGGTATAGGACAATTCCAGTACCTTCTACTTGATACACTCTCTCCCATAGTAATCCTCACCTCAAAGGGTTGGGTATAATAACTAGAAAAAGTGCATATTGTTTTATCTCCCCAAATATAGGCCAAGGCTCCATTTATAACCTGACTGCATGAATTCATTCTATGATATGTGAGTCAGACTCTCAGCATCAGCTCAAACCTCTGCCCATTAATATTCCTCTGGTAAGGGTCTGCAGGTTCTTAGGGAAACCCCAGAGGACACATGATGCTGTTGGACTCCATTGCTCAGCTTTTCTCCATGCATGTGTAGTGCAGCTGTATGACACAGAGAGATTATTGCAGCGGGACCTTTCTCCTGGTCCTCTGTGTCCAGTTCCTTGTCAAAACCCCCTTCAGAAACTTGGAAAATTGCATTTTGGAGGATAATTGCATTTTGAGTGCTTTGGGCAGGTCTCTAAGTAGACCCTAGAACACAGTCCTGCCTCTGGCCTCCACTTGGAAGCAGTGCTGCATCCTCTTGGTGTCCTTCTGGGACTGCTCAGTTAGGCTGTAAGTGTCTGTGCTCTATAAATTAGATCCCAAAATACTCAGTGGAAAAAGCTTCCACCTGCCCACTTGACCACTTAATCACTTTCCCTTCAGGATGGATTTGGGAATCCCAGAATAGGTTGTCCCAGGTCAGAAACCTGGGAATAGATTGTGGGAGGGAAGGGTTGTGAGCAGGAAGTTAATTGGCTACTGCTGTAAGAGATACATATCTTATAAGCGCAGTGGGTGAAAAGACCAGTATTTGGCAGAAGATCAACTGCAGAGTAATCTAGACAAAGAACTCAGTCAATGCTATTGGGATTGTGGAACTGGGATGGTCCTTTCTAGACCCATATTAGAGAGAAGGGCTGGGCCTTCATATTCCATATCAACCAATTCATGGTGGCTGCTTCTAAGAAGGAGGCATATACTTGGTCAAGGCCACTTCCTTTGGCCTAGGGCAATTTTGAGAACAGACATGAAGTTTGACTGCTCTGAATTATATGTTGCAATTATGGATTGTACTACCAGGTAGCTCCTTTCATGAAGTCTTTATAGACAATAAGTGACAGACTATTTAGGTGTGACTACTGGACTTTCCATTCAAATGCTACATCTTAGTCCTTCTAGTTCATATCTCATGCTCTTGCCATCTGAATTATACCCTAGGTGTGAGGTCAAGATTTAATGGTGGTTTTTCTCAAAGAATCAAGAATACTGTTTTCATGCCTCCCCTTTGATATTTGCTTTTAAAAAAAAAATTGTTTTATTGTTTTTGTTTTGAAGATACATAGATCACAAAAAATGTTACATTAAAAAATATGAGGTTCCCATATCCGTACCCCACCCCACCCCACTCCTCCTACATCAACAATCTCCCTCATCATCTTGGCACATTCATCTTATTTGATGAATACATTTTGGAGCACTGCTGCACTGCATGAATTATAGTTTACATTGTAGTCCTCTGACATTCTTTGAATACTGTTTTGTAAAGTACGACCGTTTTAAATTCTAAGAGGTGTTTACTCCTGCATTAGCAAGTATGATTAAAATATTTCAGAATAAATGTAGTGGCTCAATTATATGAATTTCTAACTATTATTAGGTTAACATGTTTAGGTTGCTTTTCTGTCTTCTCTAGTCTTGTCCTGGTACCTCATGGTAAAATGGTAGGGGATCTGGTAGGAGTGTTGTCATTATCCCATTATCTGCTACAAATTGTGTTACAGCTCATTGCAAATTCATTGTTAGCTGACAAAAAAATAGTTTCTGGAATGAGAGCTGCAGTCACCCTTCCTTTATATGAGGTAGTAGCTGCCTGGGGTTCACAGAATTCCAACAGCTGGGTAATACATGTGCGTGGGCATCCAAGCAGCATCCAGCTATGAATCTTGAGGCCGATCACAATTTCTCCATGCCAAAAATCTCTGGGAATGAACAACAGACACTCTGATAAGTGATTTGTCTGAATCTCAAAATGCTTTTTCTCTACTGGCTTCTGGGGAGTGTGTGTTCCTAGGTGACTTCTTGGTAACTTCCTGGTGTGCTTTGTTATATGAAAATCCTGCACAGTACTGGATCCATCTCTACCATCTTTTTAAATACGTGTGCTGTATTTTATTTATCTGACATACCTGAAATACTTACATGGGTCTGAATATTGTGCTGGTCTTTATAAGTGAACTTTAGGCTATGTTGAAGTCTGAAGCCTTTGAAAATTAGATGTGGGCTCTTGAATTCTGGTTTGTGGTTAGTACAAAAACTTGTCTTCTCAGGGCTGGGGATGTGGGCCAGTAGAGGATATGGGTTCCTTGAACTGATATTTGTGGAGTCTGATCTGCCTCACCTGGGCTAGGAGGATCTGAGTGGTGTCTTCTCTATTCCAGTAGTTACTAGAAATAAAGTGTTCAGTCCTAGATGTGGTCCCTGTAGAGATGGAATTCTACCATTGGCTCATTGCCTTGGCCTTGTCACAGAGGCCAAGAGTTGCATGCCACCCCACCAAACAAGGAAGTGAGTCTACCTGGAGTTCTCTTGACTGAGCTGGAGGCTGCATTGACTGTCCATGTCTATCCAAAGTGGGGCCATCCTGCAGGGGTCCTCTGGCCTCCTTTCCAGAAAGAAGGGCATTGCCGGTTTCTTCCTCTGTTCATAGCCGGAGAGTTGGTAACAGTAGTGAGGTTTACAGTAGAACTTAAAACCCTCAATGTCATAGGCATAGGCCTAGAGTTGCGAGTGGTGGCACAGTTATCGCACTTGAAGCAGCTCTGGTGCACTGACCCCTGGATCAGTGACTCCTGGACACTCAGTCTTTCCATCACACAGACCTGCTTCTGGCAGAAGTAGCACATGTCGCTGCCCACCAAGTTCTGCCGGAACACCACCTTGATGGAGCTCTTTCTCTGAAAGCCAGGGAATAGTGGGTGCATGTTCTCTTCAAATCTGGCCAGCAGCTGGGTTGCCATGCATTTCACTTTATTCAGGTTCCCAGTGGTAGCACCCATCCTCCTGTCGGTGAGTGTGCTCACCAGCAGGGGTCATTCACCTCAGCAGCCCAGGGGGAATTCCTCCTGTCCAAGTCCTTTTCTTTTGATCCTTGTGAGAATGCTTCTGAGAGATGGTTTGGCCCAGTTTGTTGAGGAAGGTGATGGGGGATTTGGTGCTGGCTGTCAGGATAGATGGCCTTCTTCTTAGCATCCAGGTCTAAGGCCTCACTGGAGAGGAGCAAATCCTTAAAAATCTGGTAGACCTGAGTCAGGTACATCACTGAAGACGGCTTCTCAGGTTCCCCTATGGAGGCCATTTCTTTGCCTGTCATCATTGGGAAATACCTAGCTCTTTCTCAGCAATATGAAAGGTCAGCTGGTTGTTCTTCTCCCAGTTCTGCTCATCCAAAGAGTCAAAGTCTATTAGATTGGGGCAGTATCTGAAGATAATTGTACAAAGAACCAGGCTACTTTTCCAAGACATGGTGAGGTCTGTCACACGAACCCCTGCATAAGCCATCTCTCTGCCTCTAGCACCAAGCCATGAGTTTGCTTGAATGAGCTTGGAATCATTGCAAGTCAAATTTTGGGTAGTTGGGGAATTCACTGGGTTCTCCATTTCCAGATGAATGTCCTTCATTTCTCCAATATTATAAATGGTTCAGCTGGCTTGACTGGAGGAAGGTGACATTGATATTGAGATATCTGGTGGCAGGGTTGATGTTGTATTAGCTGAGGTTTTTACTCGCATTCTCAGTGGTGGCCTGAGGCAGTAACATATAAATCCTCTCCCTCTCAGTCAGTACTTCCAAGGGGCTTGTTCATAAGGACCAGCTTTGTACCATCCAGGCAGAGTCCATAGCAGCTAGAAAGTCCTGGGTTATTCTGTCCCCATTAGCCAGAAAGACTTGAAGAGGATGTTCCCCACTAAAGCCACTAGTAACTGTTGTCCATTCTGCTCCTGCACCAAGGAAGTATTCTTTGAGGCATATATGCAAGTGAAGTTGAACATGGCCATGTCAGGCTGACTGTAGTGGCTGACAGCAAAAAATAAAGAGATGGCATCTGCTTCTGGGTGGAGATGTATGCTGCCTTTCAGTCTTAGCTGAGCAGAGCCTCCTGATCCATGTTCTCCTGGGAAAGCAAGAGCTCTTGTCCATGTAGTCATGCAGTATTATACCCCGTGTTGAGTAAACTCTGCTTTTTGGCTTTCATTATGAAATAATATGTGTCATCTTTGTAATAGATGAAGTTCTCGAAATTGATACCTGTGGCTTCCCTCAGTTCCTGGAAAAACTTTTGGTTGAATATAAAAGCAACATCACTGATCTCTTCTACTTTGGCTTCTGTGGTTATATTTCAGTTCATAAAATTTGCCATGATAGTGATGGCCTGATTGCCACAAAAGTCTTTCTGATGAAATCCTTCATACTCTGATACAAGATGGGTTTTGGGGTGTACTAGTGCCCACCATCCTATCCATTCATTCTCTTGGTCTTCAGGAGGTTGTACAGTCCTTGAAATTCCACACTAATATGGATTTCAATGCCTAGGATCAGTGCTACTTTCAAAAGTATTTGTTGGAGTTGCTGGATACTGATATGGTTGATGGCTCCATCAAAGAACTTGCCCTTGAGATTCTTGGTGCCCAGACCTTGCAGATCATGGACGGTGAACAGCCAGAGATGTAAGACATTGTTGTGGGAGAAGGAATCTTGTTTCTCAATAATGACCACCTCGGTTCCCAGCAAGGCTAAATCGAAGGCTGTGCGGAGGCCACAAGGGTCAGCTCCAATGATCAGGCACTTAGTGTTTGTGTGTGCTTTTCCCTTCTTGTAGTCTTTGTGGCTGTCCCATCTGTCTAGCTTTTCCCAGAAGGCTTTGGCTTCTATTAGTTAAACTTGGACTTGAGCTTGTGATAGGAGGAGTGGTAGTCCCTGGGCTTCTGTTCCAGGTGGTCATAGAACTCTTGAAAGGCCTTAAGGGTTCTCTTCCAGTAGTCAGCCTGGACCAATTGCCAAAGAGGACATAAGCTCAATTCATGGTCTCGTTCTTACTTTCTTCCATGGTCCTGCACTCTCTTCTCTCCTCAGAGCAAGCAGTGGGCTGGCTGGTGGTCCACCTGGCACTGTCACATTGAACTCCACCCCATGCTTGTGTGTTCTCATGTCCAGCTGGGTCCTGAGAACCTCTGGCCTCCTGAGCCCTGTGGCCCCAGTGTGCCAGCCCACCACATTCTATGTGAGCAGGAGCTGCAGAAGCAGCCTGCTGCCACTGGTGGCTAGTCAGGCACATCTGATGGTCTCTTAATAGGCACATCTCTGCTGGTATTGTGATCTTTCTAACACTGAAAAGTCCAAGATTCATTCCATGTTTGATTAGGTGGTAGATTACTTTTTCAAATTCTTCTGATTTGCTGGAGTGTTGAGGTCTCTTGATTATCAATATGATATACAGTCTTCCATGGCTGGGGCAATTAGCATTGCAGAGTCTCCACAGCTTATAAAGATTTCTACTCTTCAGAGCTGTCGTGTGCCATTAGGATACTGAGAGACACAAAATTACCTAAGTATCCAAAAGTTCAGAGGCAGCTAAGACTAGATTCATTGAAGGCTGAGCTGAGGTTTAGTTCCTGTCTGTTTTGAGTTCTTCTCCATATAGCCCAGAAAAGTCCCTTTGTCCTCAGAACAACTTGGGAACATCCCATACTCTAGAAGTTCAGGAATGATCTCCAGATCTGGTTAATTCATGGTCAAATCCCTCCCTGTATAGGAAATATGGGGAAACTGATTTTGAGGTTTGGGCATGAATACCGTCTTCCCAATTCTCCCTTCATCTTAACTTCAGTCAGCAGGAGAAGATACGATGGTGTAGGAAGAATCTCCTGAGATCTGAGAGTTAAGGAGTTAATATTATCTCAGTCTCAGAGGTGACATTGGAAAGAATTCCTATTTGGGCTTCTTCTTGAGTTCCTTCTGGAATGAAGACTCTTACTAAGATGACTTAATCAGTTCCATCAAGAGGCTTTATTCATACTAAATCGATATACTGGCCATTTAGCAGTCATGAACACTCCTGCTTTCTAGATCTCTTTGAGTCTAGAAAATACCCAATGAACCTGAGGTGCCCTTAAGGTTCAGCCACTGTAAGGATAAACCAATTCTGCTCTCTCAAGTAAATATGAGTAACATAAAACCATTTGTCCTAAATAACCAGGGTTCACAGATTTTGAAACAGATTACTGTGGCAAAGGCTGGAGATCTGTGGCTCTTTCAGATTATATACTGTCACTTTCCTAAAGTTCCCTATTGTAACAAAAATTATTTCAGGTGAGCTTCTAAACCAGTATAGTCTCCAGGGCTGTGTGAAAAACTTACGGACTTCCCCATAGGGGACGATTGATAGTGTTTGCGCAGTTGACCATGCGTCCAGTTGGATGGTCTCCAGTCATTTTCTCCCTGAAATCCCAAGGTTGGTCTGAGCTATGAGGACAGGAGACAAGCAGGGATTTTATTTCCATTATACTTATTAGTTTCTGCTGAGTTTTTAAATACATAAAGCAGGATCATATTTATCACTCACAATCAAAGATGAAGGGGGCTGGTTTATGAGGTGGCTTGGGAGAAAGGATGCCTGATGTCCCCAATCTTGCTTCATATCTCTGAGCACCACTCTATTTATTAATTTCTGCCTGTGAAAATGTACAGGTTAGTGATAAACCTCCTCACCTTTCATGCAAAGTGGAAAGCATATGCATAACCTAAAGGTCTGTATTCTGGGAAGTCTCCCATTTCATTCTCTTTCAGGTCCTTCTTGAAAGGGGCTCCAGTGCAATGAGTGTCTATTTCCTAGATTTACCTGTGTACTTTTCAGACCCATCCATAGCCCAGGTTTACATATGTTGTGGGAAACTGGCTTACCTGTTTGTTATTGTAAATGTTACACCTGTTAAATGTAGCAGTTGTTAGATGTTGTAGTTGTTTCTTGTTATTGTAAATGATGTTGCAGTTCATATAGCAAACAGCTGCTTGATAGTTTCCTAATAAATGCGATGGGGAAACTAAGGTTGGGGCTCTCAGTTTCAGAAGCTGGGAGTCCCCTGGTTCCAGGTTTGTCTCCTCTCTTGTGTTTCTACCTTTATTTCTGTGTTGCCTTCCCTTCGAGCCAACTTATTGTGAGCTGAATGCAGCATACATATTTCTTCTTCTGGTGATTCTTCTAGGTAATTCCCCAGAATGCCATAAGTGTGGGTTGAGAGAGTTGGTGAAGGAAGAGGAGAAGGTACCATGAGAGTCTGAGCTACCTGCTCATTCAATACACTGTGCCTTCTGGAATGATTCCACATTGGTCTTTTCTTTTATGTTTTATTCATTTTATTCACTTGTTTTATGATGGAAAATTGTGGTGCATGTTTCTTTTGTCACCTGAGCTCTCTACCATATATTGGAATGTTTTCTGATCATCAAATATTATGGTCAATGTGGTGTTCTATGGCCTTCACTCTCTTTCTAGAAGTAGCAATCCAAGGCAATGTTAGGAGAAAATAGTGTGGACTTGGTCCTGTGTCCTATGGATTTGCATTGTGACTTTTTTGTTCAGACTGTGTGAGGCTCCACATGGCTTCCCTGATTACCAAGAGAGTTTTGATGTCTTTGTTTCTGCTGTGTCATAAGGCCCAAGTGTCAGAGGAGCTTGCATCTCCTGCAGAGTCCACTTTGGCTTTTAAATGGAGGCCTATGGATTATCCAATAAATGGGTCTGAGTAGCACCCAAATGTAGTATGTTGCCTGTATAGCCTAAAAAGATGAACTGGCCATGGTCCACCTGCTTCCTTGTAGAGGGTGAAGATGCAGGTTTTTCTTTGACTTTAGAGAGGATACTGTGATATGCCAGGCTCAAAGGTGCAGGAATGAACTTGTTTAGAGGATTGGTGGGTATGTCTTACTAACAGCCTCTGGGATGGTTGCTTCTTACTTTTAATCAGAACAATGACAATGCCATCAATATATGACAGTCAAGGGTGGAAGTCTGGGGTATCAAGACAAACAAGGTTCTTGAGGACTATACTGTAATAGAGCAGGTACGTTGGCATGCCCATGATTTAGACAATGCAGGTGTTCTGTTATCTATGAGGAGTGAATACAAAGGGTTTGTGGTTGCTTTTACTGATTGGTTTCCAATGGAGAACATTTTGTTTCCTGGTTGTGGTGAATTAAGTCATTGGGATGTTGATTTGCTGTTGTGATAACACATGTGGAATTGCATGTTCAAGTGGGTTGGAAGAATTAGAGCAGGTTATCACAAACCTCTTCTGACGCTAACCCATTTGTTTGGTGCAAAATAGGCATATGATTGGAACTGTTACCCTTCAGCTTTTTCACCTTGGGTACTTCCAATATTTGCAATTTCCTGAGGATGTGGTATTACTTTTGTTTTACTGTTTTTTTCAAGGTGGAGGACAATTCCAGAAACTTTCATGTGATCCTTCCTCTCATAATAATTCTCACCTCAGTGGTTTGGGTATAGTAACTAATAGAAAGTACTTATCTTTTTATCTCCCCAAATGTAGACCAAGGATACATCTGTAACATGACTGCATAAATTCATTCTATGATTTGTGAGTAGAGCCTGTGAGTCTCAGCATCAGTTCAAAGCTTATAAGTGTAATTCCCTTTCTCCTATGTACAACGTCCCCCATGTAAGTGCCTGCAGGTCCTTGGTGAAGCCTGCGGGGAGCCTTGAAGGACACCCATGATGCTCTTGGACTGCATTGCCGGGCTCTTCTCCATGCCTGGGGAGTGTGGCTGGAGGGTACAGGGAGATTATTCCAACAGGGCTTTTCTTTTGTTCCTCATTGTCCAGTTTCTTAAACACTTCTCCAGAAACTTGGAAAGGCACACTTTGGAGGATAGTGCAGAGCTCTTGGCAGGCCTCTAGGAAGTCCTTAGGTTGGAAATACCTGACCCTGGCTTCAGCTTAAATGCTGTGCTATGTTCAGCTGGGAGGTATGTTTGTAACATCTCTCCTCTGTATTCAGGGCAATGTGCCCAGTGAATAAATGCTCCATAAGCTATTGCCATCTGGATGGATTACAGAATCTCAGTGACCTGTTATCCCTGGACAAGTACGTGATACTGGAGTAGGGGATGGAGTTTGGGAAGGAAATTAATTTGGGAGTACTCTCAGATCTCCTCTTATTGGAGCAGTGTGTGTGAAGAGCAAGATTAGTTAGAAAGTGGACTGCAATGCCTTCCTGATTTACTCAGTCTCTACCAGTCCCATGGGGCGTGTAGAGCAATGAGGGTCTTTCCTAATAGTCCCAGATTAGCAAGTGAGGTTGGGTCTTTGTGCCTATATCACTCATTTGATGTTGGCTGTTTTCAGGGGTGGGGAGTTAAGTACTTGGACAAGGCAGCTCCCTTTGTCAAGGGCAATTTAGGCAAAGAGAGTTGGTAGCAGATGGCTTTAATTAAACTCTCATCTGTGTCCTGGCCCTGCAGGCGAGAGTAGCTGTGCATAAAGTGGGGAGGTGGGAGGTGACTGAGGTTGCCTGGGAAGAAAGGGCCTTGCCCTAGATTCTTAGTCCAAAGTGTATACTATGCCTTCTAAAGCTGTTGGGTGCAGCTTGGGGATATAAGTCACTCTAGGCACCTTGAAAACACTGTATTTGGCTGTTTCCTTTGGTGCAGAACTATAGCTCGTTTCTTGCCCTCCAAGGAGGCACAAATGGGCTCACAGCCCTTTCCATTAGAGGCACATGTGTCAGAAAGTTTCTCCTATATTACTAAGCCAGTGGAAGTAAACTGGACTGTCATAAATTTATTAAAAATAAGTTATTACAGTGTGAAGTCGCACTTGACCACTACAAAATAACCTGAGCTGGGCCTGCCTTTTATAGTCTAAATATCCAACCAGTCAGATATGTTTTAATGTTTTAACTACTTATTGCTCTACATGGTAGCTCCTTTCATGAAAGTACTGTATAAATAATGTGCTTACCATGTACATCTCATAACTGGACTTTCCATACAAAACAATATTAGCCATTGCTAACGGTCCACTATCATAATCTGCCAATCTAGCCATCTGCTTTCTATAGTGGGTAAATAAAGTTAAGTCTTGACAGTATATTGTTTCTTAGAGCCAAGAGTTAAGTGTTAGCTCTTATGACATTTTGTGTCTACTCAACATTTATTTCAATACTTCTCTATGGAGTGTCACATCCTGAATTGGCAAGGATATGTACAATAAGCTTTTCATATAAATTAAGTAGACCAGATAAATGAAATTCTAAAAAACAAATTAGGTAAATATCTGTAGATTTGTTTCACTAACTGGTCTTGTGTTTTTCTGCTACCTCAAGGTAAAATTGGACCTGAAGAGATTTTATAGGGACATTGCTATTATCCAGTACAAACTATACCAGAAATCACTGCCAAGTTGTCTGTTAGCTTGAAAGAAGGAACAAGTCTCTCTAGAGTGAGAGCTTCAGTCAGCCTTTCTTTTTACAAGATAGTTGTTTCTTGGGGCTCATTGACTTACTGCAGAAGGTAAAGCTTGTGTGCAGGCATCCAAGTAATGTCCAGCTAGGACTCAGAATGCTGAGATTCTTGGCCAAATACTAGACATTCTGAGAAGTGATTTGTCTCAATATGACTTAATGTCTTGCTTTTCTACTGGCTTCTAGGGAAAAAGTATGCTACTAGATGATTTCTTGGTGCCTTCCTGGTGGGTTTAGCTCTCCAAATGATGTATGGACCTGGAACCATATCTTTTTAAAAATTTTAGAGTATATTCTTCATCTGACATACCTGGAATACTTACACGGATCTGAATATTGGGAAAGGGGGACAAAAGGAGAAATGAAAATGATAGATTATAGTAGGGGAGATAGTTGACTTGTTTCCATGTTATCTTTTCAAGAAGAGACATTCACCATCTTCTGGCAACCTATGAATGTGGGTCCAATGTTCATTTCATTCTAAAGGACAAATAAGTAGTCAGTTCAGCACTTGTGGTTATGCCTCTACCATTAGATTACACATGGCCTTCTCACAAACAAATCTCATACTTTCAGAAAGCCTGATTATACAACACTGTGATATCATCTCAGTTGAGAAAAGCAAGAGATTCCTGTTTGTGTTTGGGCCTTGACCCTTGAATACTTTCTTACAACTGGTTTCCCTGGCCACTGAATTATGATTTTTTTTTTTGTCACTAGCTACCATCTCCTCACATTACTCTACCAGACTACACTACTGGGGAAATCATGTATTGAGCTTTAGGACTGATTTTGGTGCTTCCCTTGAGTCTCCTTCAATGATTTCATTTGTCTTTAAGTGGAAATCCACCTTTATCAGTTCTTAAAGTGTAAACTAAGTCTTTCTCACTCTCATTTTCTGGGATGCTGTTCCCATAGTTAGGACTTTGTTTCTATCCTTAACATTGTAGCCTCTCTTTCCTTATGTCTCTGGGAGTGTTCCTCCAACTGATCTTCAGTTGTATCTAACATATGATTTTCCTACTCCTATATTATTCTACATATTTCTACCTATATTATACTACCTATTTCTTCTGATTGAATGTTCTAACTTCATTGGATAATACTTTCCCCTATATCTTTGAAGATGTCAAGTTTATATGTCTTAATTTTATGATCATTCTTCCAATAATTCTCCTCATGGAGTATAGGTTCAGTTTTCTTAAAACAGGTGGTGTCCTCTAGGTAACTACTTTGTCCTGAGGTATTTTATAGTGTCTATGTTAAGAATATGTTGCCAGAGGTGCTCTATTGAGAAATATTTCTGACCAATATGGCTGAAGGGTTGTCCACCTAGCTGAAGGTCATGATGGATGAATCCCAAAGCTGTGTCTCAGGTGAAATTTTCCTGAGAGGAAATGAAAAACTAGATCCTGGTAAGTTGGACCTGAATAGTTCTGTATTTTTTTCCTAATAGCTCTCTTTTTTTCTTGAAACCTTTGGAACCAACAAACATGATTGCATCAGCCAGGTTGAAGACAGTGTTCATCAAGAACAATAGTAGGACTTTCTCCTCAGTGCAGTCATGTGCCATATCTAGGGGACATGGAGCAAAATTCTGATATCAGTCCAGTTACATAGAGTCACACTTCTATAGTTGAGTGGCCCCTTTTCCCAAATATGTGTGCTTGGGCTATTTTCAGGATTGGAGGGACAGCTGTTGGCCATGCTTTCCAGGCATTACCACTTTTGGTTTATTCCTGATGATACTTCTCTGGGAACTGTGGCTCAGACATCCTGGGGAATGACTGTAATAGACCAAGACACACAATGTCATAAAGTACTTACCTGTTGTCATTATATGGAAAGGAGAGCCTGCCTCTCCTGGCAGCCATATTGACCAGTGGTGAGTGAATCAGGGACCTCATTAACCAGCTGTTACGCTTGAGCAATCTCACCAGGTCTTATCTTTTCTGGCAGCAAAATCATGGGAAATGCACTAAGTGGTTTTGTGATTCAACTGGCCTCTCAGTTGTAATTTGGAAGTTTTCAGTCTTTTTCTATTATCTAGATACATTTGTACATGTTTGGAGTATTTCTGCCTTCACTGGTGTATAAATCCAGTGAGGAGGCCCTATGGGCTCAGATTATTTTAGGATATTTATATTATACCTGCAGTTAATAGAACACCTAAATAATCATATATACCTCTTCCTTAGTTTTGGTAAGTTGTGCCTTGAAAGTATACCAATTTTGAAGTTTAATTGAAATACACAGTTTCACAACTGGAGGCACTGAAAGAATATTATGAACTTTAAGATATATCGCTTTTTTTATTGTCTTTTCTTTTAGTTTAGTGTTACCAGTGAAAGAATATTCAAGAGGCCTCTTAATTTAAAGATTGAATTAAATTTAGTGTCATAGTCTGGTTTCCCTTAATGCAAACCTGAGAAAACCTTGGAGAGGATAGTAGAATAGGAAGTGATCCCAGGAAGCACAGGAGGAAGGTGGGAACTTGAGATGGCTGACATGCCACACAAGTGTATAGTATTGAGCTGATCTGGACTCACGATGACTAAGGATCAGTCACACTGGGAAGTCAGTGAGGAACTTGCTAGATGTATGTTAGAGTTGTCCATCCTGGGTGATAGGAGTTTGGAATTCATCCACCTACTCTTTCTGCCACATTCTTTATGGTGTACTCCCTGTTATTGCAGGCATCAATTCCCCTGCATTGCTTCAATGCTTTGTTGTGCACTTGGTTGAGCTGACTTTGGAAATTTGCAGAAAGTCTAAGTCAGAGTGTCATTGGAGAAGAACATCAGATCTCTGGGTTGACTTTTAGTGGAAAGGGGCAAGCTCAGTACCTAGAGCAGCAAGGCAATCACAATTCCATAGTGAGTTCCTGGCATCAATCCCCTTGTGAAGGTGCCTTTTTTCCCCTCCTGGGGAGACATTCCTTACAATCTTGTTCCCATCTCTGGCTCTCAGTAATGCCTTCCTGAAAGAAATAGCTCAGAATTCTGTTAATGGGAGATTCAGTTCCTTTCATTGTGTTATAAGAGAGGTTTTGCTTTGTTTTTCCAGCTAGCATTTTATTTTCCATCCAGGAACACAAGGTGTGTCTTCATACCTAAAATTCAATCTTCCTTAAATATCAAGAGTTTTTCTAAATCATTTTATAGGAGAGATCTACAGTATATTGCTTAATATTGGAGTGTAATGGATATGGAGACTTGCTTTCTAGCCCTGTGTGAATATTTTAGAGTCTGTCAGTTATTGCATTTTTAATGGTACTCACATCACTATATTACATAGGTTGGGGGGGAATATGATCTAAAATTATCTTATTGCATTTAGATTTATTAAGCTATCCTCTTCAGTATTTGAACGCCTAAGAACCCTCTACTTCTCTTCAGAATATGAGAGAATACAATTCCATTCTCAAACATTGAATCTTTTTCTTCAGATCTCATAAATCTTAGCAAAGCCTGCCCTGGAACATGCTACCTTCTCATTTCAAACTTCGGGTCTGAAGCAAAATCCCTGAGATATGTTTGAAACTCTTCTCTTGCTTACATTTCTTGGCCATGTATAGCCCGAATCAAGTGGTTGCACTACTGGACCAAGGCAAATACTTCCTAAGTTATTTGTTCTGACTCTGCCTCCAGGCATCTGTGTGCAGAATGTGATATTTGTCTTCCATTTTCTGTGTGGCCTTGGTTGGCCTTTATCATTTGTCTCCCTGATAACTCTTCTTCCCATGTGCCAAAAAGGGGGTCCTTTCAATTTCGCGGTATTTGGGATGGTCCTGGTGAGGTTTTTTACCTTGTAAATGGCCTAGGGAGGGATTTTTGGCTCTAACTGACCCCTAGAGAAGTCCTCTGGATGTTGACTATGTGGGTAGTATTTATTTTGGGACGGCATCACCTGGAACCTCCCCCCGCTCACCCCGTCCCTCATTGCTCTCTCACCCTTTGCTCCTGCATCTCTTTCTGGGGGTTGAATCCTCTCAACAGTACTATCATTCTGCCAATGAGTGTCTTCCTGGGGTTCATGTCCAACACCTTAGTTTTGTTTTTTTTAGGTGATGTTCTTTTTTGCCCTTGAGTGCCATTTCTCCTCAGTCATGACTCCTTGTCTGGCAGTGCATTTTGGGTGATGAGATCTACCCAGAAAATGGATCAATTCTTGGTCCTGTCCATAGGGTTGTTCACCTGGATTAAATGTAGGTATCTTCTGTCAGCAGCTGGATAAACTCTTATGCTGTGATGTCCCAGATGTGACTACGTGAACTTTCACCCAGAGGAAGCACAGGACTGAATGCAGGAAGGTTGTGTCCAGATTGTCCTGAATTTCTTTCTTGATGCCTTTGGTCCAACCAGAAATAGGATAATCCCAGATGGGCTATGGGTTATGCTCATCATGGACAGCAGTATCACTCTACACTTTAGCCATGACATGATCTGGGGGGACACAATTCTAAGATCATTCCAATCTCCATTGTATCTTCCTCCTGGATTAATTGATCCAAAGATGAAAAACCATGAGCTATGAGTATCTCTGGTATAGAGAAGGTGCTGTTTGGTTGTGCTTCCAGGGTTCAGCTCTTTCTGTACTGTTCTTGGTAATGCTTTTCTAGGAAGCCTGTTTCAGAGATCTTGAGTGATAGCTGTCATAAAAGAAAAAGAAAAATGTCATTTTTTCTCAGACAGAACTTCCTGTATGTTAGAACGTGGTGGCATGTATCCATTCTTTCTGGTAACTGGGCTGATCAACAGCGATTTGTGAAGCAGGGCCCTCAATAGCCAGCTGTGAAGTCTGAGGATGCTCATCACATCTTAGCCTATCAGTAATGTTGCTGTGAATGTCCCTAGTGGTTTGAGCATCTACTTGTTGAGCCTAGGAACGAGTCTCCTTGTAAACCCTGGCTGTTCTGTTTTCAGCCTAGGGTTGCTGCACTTGTCCATTTGGGGAAATAGTACCCAAGAAGTGCCTAACTGGATCACTTGTGAACAAAATGTATTCTTCCCTGCTTCAGTTGTGGATCAGTTGCCATTCATTAGCCTGCAGTTAAGGGTAAATCCCTATGACAAAATGAAGACTGGCATAGTTTTTGGCAAAATATCCCCTCTCCTGTAGTACATTTCCTCTTTTCTTTATTCCATCTTTGCCCAATTTTCAATGAGTGCCCCCATTTCCTTTTTGCTATTGTCTCCTCAAAGTGTTAGATAATTGAAAATGTCTGTTCAAATCCCATGCACATTAGACTGAGCTATGATTTGCCAGGACCTATTTTAGTACAATCACACTTTGGATGATCTCAATAGACACTTCTCCTCTAGCATTTTGATCTTGTAACACTGCAAAATGCAAGATTCATTCCATTTTGTAATCAGTTGGCAGATTCTTTCCTCTACAAGTTCTTATGATTAGCCTGAGTGTTTATTGAAATCTCTTGGTTGCCACATTGGTGTGTAAAGTCCTCCATGGTTGTGGCAGTTGACATTGAAGATTCTCCTTGGCTTACTAGGATTTCCTCTCTTCAGACCTGTTGTGTGCCTTAATGACTTGGGTATCTAAAGTGTTAAGAGGCAGCCAAGACTAGATTCACTGAGGGCTGGGTTGAGGTTGATGTTAACTCCTGTCTGTCTTCCTGCCAGTCCTTCTTCATATAGCCTACAAGAGTCCCTTTGTCCTTAGAACAAATTGGGAGCCTCCCACACTCTAGGTGTTCTGGAATGATCTCCAGGACTGATTAATCCCTGGTCAAATCCCTCCTTGAATAAGAAATATGGGGAAGAGATTTTGAGCTTTGGGCATCAGTATCTTCTACCCAGTGCTCCCTTCATCTTAACTTCAGTTAACAGGAGAAGATTAGGATGTGCAAGAAGAATATTCTGAGTGAGAATGAAGGGGTTAGTGCTTTCTCAGTCTCTGAAGTGACTTTGGAAAGTAACCCCTACTTAGTGTTGATTCAGGCTGGACCTATCACTGCATGGCTCTTCTAACTCTTGTTGATCCATCACAAGTTGAGGTTGCCTGGAAGTCTTGGCATAGGGGTGCCCTTGTAATGATATTTTGTCCCTTTTTCTTTGGGGTACACTTTTGGGGTGCCCAACCATGGGGTGCATTGTTGGACAAAGTTTCTGTTTTCTGATTTGACCCTTGGAAGTTATCAAGTAAATGTTTCCCTAAGACACAGACCTCTAGCAGAGGCCAGAACCTTCAATGTGACTTTTTGAGGCAGTTACACTTAAAGACTTCTTCCTGAAGCCCTGTGGAGTGCAGAGCCCTTCTAAGATGACATAATCAGTTCCATCTGGAAGCTTTATTCAAATAAACTGATACACTGGCCGTTTTGCAATCTTGAACATGCTTGCTTTTCTAGATCTCTTTGATTCTAGAAAATACCCAATATACCTGAAGGATCCTTGAGGTTCAGATTCCCCAATGATAAATCAATCCTGCTTTCTCCAAGTAAATCTGGGTTATATAAACCCATTCATCCTGAATAATTTGTATTCACAGTTTTGAAATAGGTTGCTTTGGCAAAGGATAGAAAAAATGTGGATCTTCCAGATTACATACTGTCAACTTCCTGAAAGTTCCCTGTTGTACCCTAAAATATTTCACATGAGCTTCTAAATCACTTTAGTCTCCAGGGCTAAATAAAAAACCTTCCCACTTCCTGTAGGGGAAATCCATGGTGTTTGTGAAGTTAACCATGTGCTAACCCTGGGTCCATTATGGATAATTTCTAGTCATTTTCTCCCCAAAATCTCAGATATTCTATCTGATCTATGAGCACAGAAGACAAGAAGGAATTTTAATCCCATTACACTTATTAGTTTGTGCTGAGTTCTTAAACATCTAAAGCAGGATTATATTTATCACCCATAATAAGGATGAGAGAGGCTGATTTATGAGATGACTAGAGAAAGGATGGTTGATGTCCTCAATCTTGGTTGTTTCGTATCTCTAAGCAATTGCCTGTGAAAATGTATACATTAGTATGACAAACCTCCTCTCCATGCAAAGTGGATACAGCATAATATATGGCCTGAAGGTCTGTCCCTGGGAGGGCTCCCATCTCTTTCTTTCGGTACTCCCTGAAAGGAAGTCCAAATCAATGAGTGCCTACTTCTTATTTGCCCACATACTTTTCAGACCCAGCCATAGCCCAGGTTTACATATAACTAGTTCAAGTAAATGTTCCTAAGAAATTCCCCAGGATGCCATAAATATGGGTTTAGAGAGAGCTGGTGAAGCAAAAGGAGAAGGTACCATGAGCGTCTGAGCCACCTGCTCATGCAATACTGTGCCTTCTGCAATGATTCAGCATTGGTCTTCATTTACGTTCTATGATGCAACTTCATGGGGCATGGCTCTTTATATTGGACTGGAAATGTCCATCATAAATTCAGGCATTGTATGGTCTATCAAATATGGTCAGGGTGGTATCCTATGATATTATTTCTGTGTTCATCAGTAGCAAGAGAAGACTGTTACCAGGAAAAGGTAGCATGGTGTTGCTCCAAGTGCCCCCTATACATTTGCATTGTGATTTTTTTTTTTTTTTGGTTCAAACTGTATGAGACTCCATATAAATTTCCTGATTCCACAGACAATTTTGATATCCTTGTGTGCTGTGTCATAAGACCCAAGTGGCAGAGGAATATGCACCTGCTGTAGAGTGCACTTGTACTTTGAGTTCCACTTAAACCTAGAGGTTTAAGGATTACCAATAAATCGGTGTGAGCAACATCCAAATGTAGTGTGTTGTTCCAAAGTCTAAAAGTCTGAAAAGATGTGTCAATCATTCATCCACCTGCTTCCTGATGGTTTGGTGCATGTCACAGAATTTTGATTCTTACTTTAGAGGGGATATTCTAATATACCAGGCTATCGATAGCATGGGAATTAACTTGTTTAGGGGTTTGTGGATACCTTCCATCCTTGATACTTGCGTGTCTTACTAAAGGCCTCTGTGACATTTGATTCTTACTTGTCAGCCAATCAGTGACAATGACATCAATATGACAGTTGAGGGTGCAGGTCTGTGGGTGTGAAGACAAATAAGGTCCTTGTGAACTATACTGTAATAGAGAAGGAAGGTTGGCATACCCATGATTTAGACAATGTGGGTGTTCTGTTGATGAGGAGTGAAGACAAAAGGGCATGTGATTGCTTTTACTGATTGGATTCCAAAGTGGAATCATTTTGTTTCCCAATTGTGGCACACTAAGCCATAGGGCTGTGTTGATTTGCTATTGTGATAACACATGTGGACTTGCATCCATGAGTGGGTTGGGGAGAATTAGAGCAGATTATCACAAACCTCTTCTGATTCTAACATTCTTGGTTGGTGCAAAATAGGCATGTGAAAGTCCACCCCTGAAACTTCTGTCTTTGGTAGAACTATTCTCCGCATTTACTCGGAGACATGACATTACGTTTGTTTTACTACTTTTAAAGGAGGAGGAGAATTCCAGAAACTTCCACTTGAGGCTCCCTCCCATTGCAATCTTCACCTCAGATGTCTGGGTACAGTAACTAGCAGAAGGTACATGTTATAGCTCCCCAAATATAGGCCAAGGCTCCATCTGTAACATGACTGCATAAATCCATTCTATGATTGTGAGTAAGAGACAGTCTCAGCGTCAGTTCAAAGCTCCCTTTCCCCTATGTACAATCTCCCCCTCCCCCCACCATAAGTGTCTGCAGGTCCTTGGGGAAAGCTTAGAGGACATGTGTGATGCTCTCGGACTGTATTGCAGGGCTCCTCTCCATGCCTGGTGAGTGCAGCTGGAGGGCACAGGGAGATTGTTCCAACAGGGCCTTTCTCTTGGTCCTCAGTATCCAGTTCCTTAAATACCCCTCCAGAAACTCAGGAAAGCACGTTTTGGAGGATAGACCAGGGCTCTTGGGAGGCCTCTAAGGAGTCCTTAGGATGGTGATTCCTACACTTGGCCTCAGCTTAAATGCTGTGGTATGGAGGAGGCTGGGCAAGATGGTGTCTAAGTGAGTACACTTCATAATCTCTCCTGCAAAGAAGTGGCTGAGTAGGATTGGAGTCCTGCTGGACCAGGCTGTTTCAGGTGTATGCAGGGCAGGAGGTGTCTGTACATCGATTTGGTGGGATGGTGACAGAGGAGATTCTTGCAAGAGGTAGAATTTTGGGTCTCTTGCACGGAGGCCAGAGGTTGTGGGTGGGACCCTTCCCCCTGGGGCTGGCAGCCTGGCTGCAGCAATTCCTGAAGGCTTTGTTGAGCTGAAGATTTCCCAAGCCCTGAGCAGGCTATTTTGGGGGCTTGTAGGGCAGGAAGTGTCTGGATGTTGATTTGGTGAGTCAGTGACAGAAGAGATTCTTGTGAGAGGTGGAATTTTGGGTTTCTGACACCGAGGTCAGAAGTTGGGGGCAGGACCTCTCCCCCTAGGGCTGGCGGCCCAGCCACTGCAATCCCTGAAGGCTTTGTTGTGCTGCGGTCTTCTCAGGCCCTGTGTTAACCAGATGCATGGTTCCCAGGTCTGTGTCCCCTAAACCTTGGTGGCCCACACTCCAGAGACTCACACACCTTGAGTCTGCAATATCACGGACTTCCCATCCCGGAATCCACCATGCCCTGAGGTCCATCTGAGGTCTTTGATTACCCTAGCCTTCTGGGTTTTGTGTTGCTTTTTTTCTCTCTCTCTCCTTGAACTTGGAGGAGTGTACCAACTGACTTGGGAGAGCCTGGGAAGAAAGGAGAGGCGAATCTGCTGAGAAAGCCCAGTTTGCCTAAACATCCTGGGATAGGAAACTTGGTCTGGGAGAAGGTGGAGTCAGAAAATCAATTAGACCTCTCCTAGCACACCTAAGAGGGAGGGACTGTAGGAGGTGCTATTCAAGCTTCCAATAGCATTTTTAGGATTTCTGGTGAGGTGTAGGTGCTCTCACACTGGAAATAGAGTCATCATCATCTTCTGTGTTTAGTTCAACAAGGACCCTCTTGAATCTCCTACCGGACCTCTCAGGCAGCTTTCCTGCTGCTCTGGGAGAGAGAGAAATGAGGAAGGGAGAAAGGGGGAAGGTCAGATCCCTAAGCATATTATTTAACTGCAAAGAGGATTCCTAGCTTAAAACATTGGTTCTTTTTTTGTTTTTGTTTTTGTCGTGGTTGCTAATATTGCATTGTCTCCTGTTTTTTTCTCCCATTTTATCCCCCAAGGTCCTTTCATTTATTTAGTTTTTTTTCCCTCTTTTTCTTGCTTGTTTCCCCTCCTTTTCTTTGTTCCCCCTTTTTCTCTTTTTTCTTTTCTCTCTTTTTCTTCTTTTTTTATTTTATTTTCTTTATATAATATGTGCTGCAGGGAGCACTTCACACTTGCTGTGTTTCTTCATCCTCCATTTCCTCTTTTCTGTGTGTACTGATTTGGCCACCTACACTTTCCCCCACATCTTTCTATCCTCCATCATCTACTGTTTCTCTTGCATTCTACTTCCCTTTCTTTGGGCCCAAATTGTCTGACTTTTTATTTCTAATACCTTTGTTCTGTTTTCTGTCTTTTATCCACTCTTGACATTATTGTCTTTCTTTTTGCTTTCCCTCTTTCATGAAAACACTGGTCTTTTAATTCATACTATATTCCTCCCCATATTCAGTTGACTGTCTCATTATAGGTGCTCTACTTACTGCTATAACTCTGTACAACTTACATGAGTCTAATATCCATTCTCCTAGATCTCACATTGTTGCTCTGTTAACATTTATTACCAATACTACTTTATACATTTTCTTTTCTTACTCATTTTTCTTTCCCTAGCCCTAATATTTTCCTTCAAAGTGAACTTAGCAGGCAACAAGAAAACAGAGTAAGAAGAACAAAGTGACAAAGAGAAGACATAACACTTAAGCACAAACAACAACTAATTAATCCCCAAGACTAGACAAAGAAGCTAAGGAACCAATTAAACCTGTCAAGATAAAATGATGACCAGACAGTAACAAAAACTACAAACCAAACCAATAATCAGGAAAACATGGCCGAATCCAATGAACAAACTAAAAACCAGGAAGGGGAGCAGAACATCGGACAAATAATAAAAGATCTCAAAACATATATTAGAGACCAACTTAATGAAGTAAAGGAAGAGATTAACAATATGAAGAAAACACTTGAAGAGGAAATTGCAGACATATGCAAAAAGGTAACAGATATGATGGTCAACACCACAGTTCAAAAAATCAAATACACACTCTCAGCAAATAGCAGCAGATTAGAAGAGGCAGAGGAGACAATTAGTGACATGGAAGAAAGTACATCTGAAACCAAACAGAACTGATTGATTAAAAAGATAGAAAAAATCCAGCTGGGACTTAGGGACCTGAATGACAATGCAAAATGCACAAACATACATATTATAGGCATCCCAGAAGGAGGAGAGAAGGGAAAGGGGATAGAAGGGGTGTTGGAGGGGATGATGGCTGAAAACTTCCCAAATCTACTGAGAGAGATGGATGTACATGTCCAGGAAGCACAATGCACCCCAAACACCATAAATCCCAACAGGCCCACCCCAAGACATATACTTGTCAAATTAGTCAATGCTCAAGACAAAGAGAAAATTCTAAAAGCACCAAAAGAAAAGAGAACCATCACATATAAGGGAGGCTCCATAAGATTAAGTGCTGATTTCTCATCTGAAACCATGGAGGCAAGAAGGCAGTGGTATGATATAGTCAAGGTACTAAAAGAAAAAAACTCCAACTGAGAATACTCCATCCATCAAAGTTAGCATTCAAAAATGATGGAGAGTTTAAAATATTCACAGATAAACAGAAAAGAGTATGCCAACAAGAACCCTGCCCTTCAAGAAATACTAAAGGGAGTTCTGCAGGAAGAAAGGAAAAAAACAGGAGAGACAGAGTTGGAGAACAGTGTAAGAGCAATAAAAAAAGACAAAAAGAGAAAAAACCAAACAAAATATGACAAAAGTCCAAAGAAAATATGGCTAACATAAATAATTCATTGAAAGTAATAACACTGAATGTCAATGGATTAAACTCACCTGTCAAGATTCAGACTGGAAGACTGGATAAGGAAATATGACCCATCTATATGCTGTCTACAAGAAACACATCTTAGACCCATGGATTCAAGGATGTTGAAAGCAAATGGCTGGAAAACAATCTTACAAGCAAACAATAACCAAAAAAAGGCAGGAGACAATGGCCTCTCCAACAAATGGTGCCTGGAGAACTGGATATCCATATGTAAAAGAATGAAAGAGGATTACCAACTCACACCTTATATAAAAATCAACTCAAGATGGGTCAGAGACCTACATATAAGAACTAAGACCATAAAGATATTGGAAAGCAATGTTGGGAACCATCTACAGTACCTTACAATAGGAAATGGCTTCATGAACTTCACACCAAAAGCATGAGCAGCAAAAGAACAAATAGATAAATGGGACTTCCTAAAAATTAAAGCCTTCTGCACCTCAAAGGAGTTTGTCAAGAAAGTAAAAAGGGGGAAACGGACTTGGCCCAGTGGTTAGGGTGTCCGTCTACCACATGGGAGATCCGCAGTTCAAACCCCGGGCCTCCCTGACCCATGTGGAGCTGGCCCATGCGCAGTGCTGATGCGCGCAAGGAGTGCCCTGCCATGCAGGGGTGTCCCCTGTGTAGGGGAGCCACACGCAAGGAGTGCGCCCTGTAAGGAGAGCCGCCCAGCATGAAAGAAAGTGCAGCCTACCTCACACTTCCCATGCCGCTGACGACAACAGAAGCGGACAAAGAAACAAGATGCAGCAAATAGACACAGAGAACAGACAACCAGGGGAGGGGGGGAATTAAATAAGTAAATAACTCTTAAAAAAAAAAAAAAGAAAAAAAAAAGGAAGTAAAAAGGGAGCCTACACAGTTGGAGAAAATATTTGGTAACCATATATTTGATAGGAGACTTATATCATGCATATATAAAGAACTCCTATATCTTGAAAATAAAAAGACAAACAACCCATTTAAAAAATGGGAAAAAGATTTATACAGACACTTCTCCAAAGAAGAAATACAAATGGCTAAAAAGCACATGAAAAAATGCTCCAAATCTCTAGCTATTGGGAAATGCAAATCAAAACTACAATGAGATACCATCTTACTCCCATAAGATTGGCAGCTATGAAAAAAACAGAAGACTACAATTGTTGGAGAGGATGTGGAGGAATGGGAAATCTCATCCACTGCTGGTGGGAATGCAGAAGGATCCAGCCATTCTGGAGGACAGTTTGGCAGTTTCTCAAAAAACTAGCTATAGATTTGCCATATGACTCAGCAATTCCACTGCTTGGTATATACCCAGAAGATCTGAAAACAAGGACACAAACTGATATATGCACACCAATGTTCATTGCAGCACTATTCACAATTGCCAAAAGTTGGAATCAACCCAAATGCCCATCAACAGATGAATGGATACATAAAATGTGATATATACATACAATGGAATACTACTCAGTTTTAAGAACGAATACGGGGGGCTGGGGTGTATATGTGGACCTCATGTTTTTTGAATGTAATATTAAAAAAATAAAGACAAAAAAAGATATAAAAAAAGAATGAATACACTACATACACATGTGATAACATGGATGAATCTTGAGATCCTTACGTTGAGTGAAGCAACCCAGGCATTGAAGGACAAATACTACATGACCTCTCTGATATGAAATAAGTAAACCAAGCTTTCTCAGAGAGCTAGAGACTGAATGATAAACTTTAAGGTAGTTGGAGTGTAGAGGAAGGTTGTGAGCTGACATCTACATTGGTGAAATCTATGATAAGCTGGAGGTAAGTATTTGTAAGGGAAGGGCATAGGGATAACTTTGGGTGGGGCTGCATGGGCTTTAGGAGTGCTAGGGGTGGAAGGATGAGTCAGATTTCTGAAGAAATTGGGGAGAGGGTGAGGGAACATTTGATCATGAGAGATTGTCAAGTATGTGGTTGAAATTGTGGTGCAGAGAAAACTCTTTAGAGAATATAATATGGAAGGTTGCCTGTTTGGGATGCTTAAGAGAGGGGCATCTGACACAGGGCAAGCTTCTGGGGACTGTGTAAGTGCTCATTTTGTCATAGTGGATTATATCCTTGGGTGGAGACCCATACAATGAGAGTGAAGGTATACCCACAGCCTGGGGAGGACTGATGTTCTCAAACAGAGGGAATTGTATCTCTTGAGAGAATTGGTGGCTCCCATGAATCGGTGGTTAGGGCAGTCAAGTATGTCAAACCCTCAACATTTTTGCAAGTATCTCTGAATATGGTCCCTCAAATAATGAAGACTGATTGTCATGGTGGGCCCTGAGGGGAGGGGGAAAGAGGTGTTGAATACACGGAATCAGGGTAACTGGGGGGCAATGGAAGTGTTCCATAAGATCATATCATGGTGGATATAGGTCATGTTAAATTACACTAAAAATGTATAAAATCTATAGGCTAAAATGTAAATCATAATGAAAAACATAAGATAACTAAAAATTTAGAAAATTACATAGTTTAAAATATAAACCATAATATAAACCCAAATGGAACCATGTTTGAAAGCTATCGTTTCAATATCTGTACATTAGCTGCAGCAAATATAATATGAACGTGTAAAAGATCACTGTTGGGGAAGAGACAAAGGGTTTGATATTGGATATGTGGAAGTACCATATATTGTATATGTGAATTACTGTGACCTAAAACTTATGTCAAGAGAAACTTAATAATCAGGAAAAAAAAAAAAAAAAAGGAGGTAGATACTGAGGAAGAAATGGAAGAAATTGCCTTGACACTGTACATACAGGGCAACACCTGTAGCAGTGATGAAAGGCAAAATGTCAAAAGCTTTTTCATTTTTTCATTTCTTTGATACCCCAATTTATTTTTCCTTTATTTAATTTTTCTAAACTTCTATGTATTCTATATCTAACCTTTAAATCCATCACTATATTCCATTTTTCTATTAATGGAACCTGGCAATATATTGGACTTCCTTTTTGAAGAAGTTTTGGACTACAGAGAGGTTCAACTATGGTGGGGGAGGAGCACTTGTGTGGGGTGTCATTGGCGGGGGGCACACAATTGACAGGGAGTTCTCCAGGGACATGTATACAGGGTACATAGAAAGGTTTGGATATTTTCATAGTGGTTTCAGTTGGAAATGACAGATAAGAGAGTGCTGAATTCCTGTCCGGGGGAGCTCTATCACATTCCCCAATGGAAAAACAACAATCCCCCAAGTACAATGGCAAAGATCAATAAAGATGGATGGTCCAACAATGAGCCCTTGATACTGATGGCTCTGATTATGAGCCTGTGTGCCTGAAATATGAACTAGAGCTGCAGGGTGCCTAAGAGTTACCTCCTGAGAGCCCCCATGTTGCTCAAATGTGGCCACTCTCTAAGCCAAACTCAGCATGTAGATGCATTGTCTTCCCCCCAGCATGGGACATGACTCCTGGGGATGAACCTTCCTGGCACCAAGGGATTACTACCAAGCACCAGCTGATGATATAACTAGAAAAAGACCATGAACAAAGAGGTCAACTCACACCGGCAGAATATCTCAGCCTGCATGTGATATCAGGTGTTAAAAACTGCTTTTTGACTTTGGATAAAAAGGGGGAAATGGAAAGGACAAGTGATTTTATATGGCTAAGAGTCTCCAAAAAAGAGTCGGGAGGTCATCAGGGGGTGATGCTTATGCATGCCTCATCAGGGTAACAGAGACAGCCAAGGTAGATGGAAACCCAGGTGCTGGTTCTCCTGAGGGCTGCAGTGATCCACAGATTCTATGGTCAAGGCAGATGGCTCTGGAGTTCAGTGCCATGTCAGTTGGCCCTACTTTGGAGTTTGTGTTCCTAAGTGTGATGGAGTTGGACTCAGATATAACCTTTCTACACATGCCTCTTCTGTTACTTTTACTGGACCTGTGGTTGGCGTTTGAGTTGGTGTATACTCAGGAGACCTGGATCTCAGAACTGTCCATGTGACAGCTAGACCCTGGGCCTCAGCAGACTTGCAGCTCCTACCCTCTGCTTTATTGGACTTACCCTGGTCAGCTGATAGGGAGGTGAAGAGGGTCAACCTCAACACCAGGGAGCCAAGCGTGCCTACAGCTGCAAGTAGGAGAATTGCTTCCATCATCCATGTGGAATCTAAATCCCCTCTTGATGTAGAGGGGGAATGGACATAGCCATCCCAGGTCCACAATATGGAGGAATAAAGTATGGATTAGAGTGGACTTACTGGTGTTTTGCTGGGGAACTATTGTGATTAGTAAGTGAAGAAATTGTAGTAGTGATGTGGAGAGGGTGGCTACGGTGACTGCTGATGGTTGGGAGAGGGAAGAAGAGAGATGGTGTGGGGGCATTTTCAGGATTTGGAGTTGTCCTAGGTGGTGCTCCAGGGACGGATGCTGGACATTGTGTGTCCTGTCATGGCCCACTGGATGGACTGTGGGAGAGTGTGGACTACAATGTGGACCACTGTCCAGGTGCTGCAGTGGTTCTCCAGAACGTATTTGCTAGTTGCAGTGGATGTGCCACAATGATGTAAGAGTTTGTTGATGTGGGAGGGGTGTAATGTGTGGGGTAGGGTGGGGGGTATATGGGGACCTCATATTTTTTTAATGTAACATTTAAAAGAAAATAAAGAAGAAAAAAATGTAAAAAAAATATGAGGTTCCCATATACCCCCTCCACTCCTCCCACATCAGTAACTTCTTTCATCATTGAGGCACATTCATTGCATTTGGGGAATACATTTTGGAGCACTGCTGCACCACATGGATAATAGTTTATGTTGTAGTTTACACTCTCCCTCAGTCCATTCAGTGGGTTATGGCAGGGTATATAATGTCCAGCATCTGTCCCTGCAATATCATTAAGGATTACTCCAAGTCCCAAAAATGCCCCCACATCACATCTCTTCTTCCCTCTCCCTGCCCTCAGCAACTACTATGGCCACTTTCTCCACATCAATGTTACATTTTCTTCTATTCCTAGTCACAAGAGTTCTAGTAGAATATCAGTAAGTCCAGTGTAATCCATATTTTATTTCTCCATCGTATGGACCCTGGGATGGTGATATCCATTCCACCTCCATATCAAGAGGGGACTTAGATGAGTTTATATGGCTAAGCGTCTTCAAAAAAGAGTTGGGAGGTCATCAGAGGGGTTGCGCTTATGCACACCTCAGCAGGACCCCAGAGGTAGCCAAAGTAGATACAATCCCAGGTACTGATGCTCCTGAGGGCTACAGAGACCCACAGGTTCTACATCATGTCAGTTGGCTCTGGAGTTTGGTGCCTTATCAGTGGGCCATACTTTGGAGTTTGTGCTCCTGAGTGTGATGGAGTTGGACTCAGATGTGACCTTTCTACACATACCTCTTCTGTCACTTTTACTGAAACTGTGGTTGACACTGAGGTTGGTGTATACTTAGGAGACTTGAATCTCTGGACTGCTCATGTGCCAGCTGGGCCCTGAGCCTTACCAGAGTTGCAACTTCTACTCTCTGGTTTGTTGGACTTACCTAGGTCAACTGACAGGGAGGTGAAGACGGTCAGCTACCACCAGGGAACAGAGAATACCTACAACAGCAAGCAGAATTGCATCCATCATCTATGTGGGTTTCCTCCATTTTAAATTCATTAGTAATTATTTTTCCTCAAGTCCTTGAGGTCTATTTATATCATAGATTTTGCAGAGTACTCTATGACTGGGGGAGTTACCACTCCATGTTCTCCATGGTTTACAAGGACTTCCAATCTTCAGATGTGTTGTATGCCTTAAGGTCACCAAGGGCCCCAAATGCCTTGATTGTCATTTAATGCTTTTGATGCCCCAAACTGGGACCATTGGGAGCTGAGCTGAGGCCGATGTTAACTCTTTTTATTCTTTTTTGTTACAGTCCTTTCCTATAGTTGATTCATGTTACTTTACCCTTACAGAAAAACTAGGAAGCCTCTCACATTCCAGGTGTCCTCAGCATCAGAGCTGAGCCCCACGGTGAGCTTCCCTGGTTAGACCTCTCATAATGTGTCCTATTAGCCATCTATGTATATGTTCATGAATGGGTTATGGGTGAATTTAATCCTTCATATCTCATTCAGATGATGGTTCTTGGAGTAAGGAACAGATTTGGACAATGTCCTGGAAATGATCAATAGCTCTGAATGAGCTCTTTCTGCATCTTACCTTGAGCTTTGCTTCACATCTCAAGCTTAAAACTTTAATTGAAAAAATACTTTTGGTATTCTCTTAATCTCACTACCTAGACACATTAAAAAGATAGGCTATATTTTTTAGCCATAATATAAGTAATTATGCTTTTTTTTTCCATGGTCAGATTTTTCCTGCAAAAGCAGTTATGAATCCTCTTATTTACAATATAAAGTAAAATCTGAGAGTCTTAGTCAGGATTCCCTGAATGCAGAATTTGAAACATGGAAGCAGAGAGGAGGGGAGGTTGAATGTGAGCCAGGGTGGGGAGAGCAGCATTGAAGGCTATACTATGGAAGGCACCAGGAGGCCAACGGGGCTCAGTTCCAGCATTCATTCTCTTGAGTTGGTAACATTTTCCTCTGCTGGAAAGATATTCTTTACAAAACCTCATTACCATTCAGCCTTGTCTTGAACTCTGCCTGCCTGAATCAGATACTTCAGACTCTGATAATAAATTAATTTCCTTTCATTATATTCTAAGGGCAGTTTTGTTTACCAACCAAATATCACTTCTTTTCCATCCAGGAATATAAGATGAATGTGTTTTTATTATCTAATATTCTATCTAACTTCAATGTCATTATTAAAAGAAAAATATTGAAGAAATCTAGAGTATCACTCCTGTTTGGAATGGAATTGATTCTTGAGGTTTTAGGCTTCCAATTCCACATGAATATTTAACTCTGTCAGTTATTGCATTTCTAGTGGCACAAACATTACTATATTACTGTTTAGAGGGGAATATTATCTATTTATTGCACTTATTTTTAGGTTTGTAACCCATCCCTTCATTCTTTGGCCCTCTAAGAGCTGTCTACTTCTCACTTGAGTCTATCAATTTTTTTTTTCTGTCCTCTGACATTCTACTGTCTCCTTTATTTCCCATGAATTCTACTGAAACCTGATCTGGAATTTGCTACCTTCCCATTTAAAACTCCTGGGACTAAATCAGAAGGAAGTGTGAGATGAGTTTGAAACCCCTCTCCTGCCTGCATTCCCTGTTATAAGTAGCCTGACAAGAGCTGACCAGCCAAGGCAAATGTTTTCTAAGCCATGGGCTCTAACTTTGTGCCAAGGGTCTGTGTGGTGAGTGGCTCCTCATCTTCCCAGTCCCTGTGGATACTGCTTCCATTGTCCTTTAATTCATGTCTACTCTTATTCCTATGTGGCTGTCATAAAGGGGTCTCTTCTTCCAGAGTATTTGTGTTGCCCATGTGGACTTTTATACCTTCTGGATGCCCTGGAAATGATTTTGACTACAGATTATTCCCAGACAAGCCTCCTGGATGTTGATTGCATGAGCAGTGTTTATGGGAATCCTGGGCCACTTATCTTCCCCACAAGACTCTCTCACCTTTAGCCCTCACACCTGTCTCTGGCTGTTCAATCTCCCTCACATGTGATCAATCCTCCAGTAATTGTCTTCATGCAGTATATCGGAATCTTAAAATGTTGGTTCCACTCAAGTTATAGCCTTCTTTGGACTGTGGTTTCCTTTCTCCCTCAGTCATGGTTACTCTGTCTGAGAATACATTTTGGGTATGAGATCTATGCAGAAAATGCATCAATTCTTGGTCTTGGCTATAGGGTAGTTTGCCTGGGTTGAATACAACTATGTACAGTTGACAGATATGCCATTGGGTTTTGATGTTTCAGGTGACCTGCTTCAAAGTTGACACAAAGGAAATGCATGATGAAATGCAAGAAAGTTGCAGGCAGATATCCCTGAATCTTCTTTCTTGATGCCTCTAGCACCACTGAAAATATAAATGTCCTTGGCAGACTGCGGACGGTGATTATCATGGTCAACACTGTTCCTTCTCTGGGCAGCCAGGGGCCCATCTGGACACATGAAGTGGAATTCTGAGACCATTTTGGTAACCACGGTCACCCTGCTGGGTTAACTGACCCAGTGATATTTTCTGGATGTGCAAGCTTCTGTTGGTCATGCCTTGCCTTACCTCTCTTTTCATGCTTGATGCTGCTTTCCTGGGAGAGTGTATCAGAGGTTCTGGGGAGTGGGTTTCATGTAAGGAA
Source organism: Dasypus novemcinctus (assembly GCF_030445035.2). Classification (NCBI taxonomy): domain Eukaryota; kingdom Metazoa; phylum Chordata; class Mammalia; order Cingulata; family Dasypodidae; genus Dasypus; species Dasypus novemcinctus. Next base: position 199,823,153 of record NC_080673.1, on the reverse strand, counting down.
AATGGTATTAGGGCTGTTTTAAAAACAGAACCTGCTGGTTGAGGGGACATGGAGGTAGGATTTCATCCCTGGTAGCAGCTGTGCTGACCAAAAACCTTGTGTAAAGCAGGTAACTCACAGCCATGACATAGAATGAAGAAAATCTTGAGTCAAAATTCACTTTTTTAAAAACAAATCAATTTTATTGATATATATTAATGAAACATACAATTTATACAAAGTATACAATCAATGTATTTGGTATAATCAAATAGTTGTGTGTTCATCACCTCTATCATTATTAAAGCATTTTCATTATTTCAATGATAATAAAAAACAAGGAAATTTCTGACCTCTTAATCTGTTCCCCCTGCTGTACATAGCTGCTATTTCTGGCTATTATTGCATAATTATTTATTAATCAGTTTTATTGAGATATATTCTCATACCATATGATCTATCCGAAGTGTATAATCAGTGACTTTTTTTTTAGCTGTTAAAAAGTCCTTTATTGTAAAATGGTAAAATAATTAGAAAGAAATTCCAGATTTTCAGAGTGCAAGACTAGGTTAGATTTAATATAATCAATTATAAAAAAATAGCATAGCAACAAACATGTATAGAGTATTCTTAGCTGGAAATCTTTTTCTTTTAGTGCCTTGACAATGCCATACCACTGCCTTCTTGCCTCCATGGTTTCAGATGAGAAATCAGCCCTTAATGTTACTGAACTTCCCTTGTATGTGATGGTTCTCTTTTCTCTTACTGCCTTCAGTATTTTCTCTTTGTCTTGAGCACTGGGTATTCTGACAAGTATATGTCTTGGGGTAGGCCTGTTGGGATTTAAGCTGTTGGGATGCTTTGCACTTCTTGGACATGTACATCCATCTCCTTTATTATGTTTGGGAAGTTTTTAGCCATTATTTCCTTCAACACTCCTTCTGTCCTCTTTCCCTTCTCTTCTCCTTCTGGGATGCCTATAATGTGTATGTTTGTGTGTTTTGTGTTGTTATTCAGATCCCTAAGTACAGTGTAAACTGTAGTCCATGCAGCGTAGCAGTGCTCCAAAATGTATTCACTAAATGTAATGAATGTGCCAAACTGATGAAAGAGGTTTTTGATGTGGGAGGAGTGGGGGGAGTGGGGATTGGGGTAAATGGGAACTTCTTATATTTTTTAATGTAACATTTTGTGTGATTATGTATCTTTAAAAAAACAGGACAATAAAATTTTTGCTAAGAAAACATTTATAAGTGTAAACAATAATTTGAATAGAGAAATTATAACATAATTCTAAGTTTTATATTACAGCTCTAACTATTGGACATAATCTCTAAGAATGAAATAAATTTGGATTATTTAATATCCATTTAGGCCATAATTCTTCCTAGATAGTCAAATTCCTATTTTGGAATTCTTCATATCTTATTGAAATTAATTATAGCAGATAATTTGTCAACACACAATTGATAGAAGTGATAGAATATGTTACCAAAAGACCAGTTTAAAAGAGAAGTAAAGGAGGTGTTGCAGCCTGAAAGGAAAAAACAAGGGTGAGAGATATGGAGAAGAGTTTACAAATAAAGATTATTAGGAAGGGTAAAGTAAGGATAAGAAGACAGACAATAGAACGATATGACAACAGAGAGCCGAAGGACAAAATGGATGAAATAATGCCTTTATAGTAATAACACTGAATATTAATGACTTGAACTCCCCAATCTAAAGACATAGACTGAAAGAATGGATAAAAAAAATATGTCTACAAGAGACTCACTTCAGATGTAAGGACATAACCAGGTTAAAAGTGAAAGGTTGGAAAAAGGTATTCCGTGCAAATAGTTACCAAAAAAGAGCTGGAATAGACCTGATAAATATAAAATAACATTATAGTATATGGACAATAATTAGCACAACTGGCAAATTGTTCTTGTGATCAGTATTTCTGTAATTTTCATATAAAATAAACACTTGCTTTTAATTGAGGAGAACTAGAGAAGAGATATATTTTTGGATACTTCATATTTCTAGTTTTTGAGAAATGTATGTTTTTATTCAATTGTGTTTTTATTTTTAAGTTACTTATATTTTCAATGAAATGTACAAAATAAAGTTAAAAATGGAAAAAGAAATTTTCTCTAGAAAGGATATTTTAGCATAGTGAGTATGTGTATTTTCACAGTGTATGCAGTCTACTCCCCTCTTCATAATCTTCATAAAAACGTCTCAACAACTCAGGAATTCTAGGTATCACAATGCTCAAGCATCGAGTAAAATGTCTTCTGATAATGCAGTTGACTTGAATGTCTTCTTCCAAGGCCAAAAGGGCTGCTTCTCTACATAGGGCTATAATTTCAGCTTCTGAATATGTATCTGTTTGGAGGATGAGTTGATCCAGTTCAACTTCATTACTGATTGGCATAGAGCAAAACTGCAGGTTAAATATTTCCCTTCTTTTTTTGCATCTGGTAAAGGTACCTAGAAGTTTCTATCAATTCTCCTGGGCTGCATCAAAGCCTTGTCTCTCCTATCTGGGCAGTTACTAGCTGCCAAGGTACTTCTGTCTCAAGGGAGATATGTTAATTGTTGTGAGAAAAACCCAGGTTTAGAAAAAAATGATGGTTCATCACATGAAGATGAGAAAATCTCTGAGAGACAACAGACTATCTAAAGAGTTCTCCCTAAAACACACATTCCCAAGGTATCCTAATCAGTAAAAGTTCAGTGTGAAAGCTTTTCCCTGTTAACCACCAGGGCTACTCTTTACTGTTTTTTTTCACTCACTGAGCATCTGGAGACACATGTGTCCAGGAGGTGTGGGTCCATGTATCAGCCTGTCCTGGAGAATCCATGGGGCCGTACATGGGATCTGTTTTATTTTTATTTATTTATTATTTTAAAGAAGCTTTAGATTACATAAATAATACATAAAAATATAGGGGGTCAGGGGACCTGAATCTCTGGACTGACTATGTGATAGCCAGGCCCTGAGCCTCAACAGACTTGCAACTCCTACACTCTGGTTTATTGGACTTACCCCACTTAGCTAACATGGAGGTAAAGAAGTGCCAGGGAGCCAAGAGTACCTACAACTGAAAGCAGGAGAATTGCATCCAGCATCCATGTGGAATCTAAGCCCACTCTTGATATAGATGTGGAGTGGACACAACCATTCCAAGGTCCACAGGATGGAGGAATAGAGTATGGATTAGAGTGGACTTACTGATATTCTATTCATGAACTATTGTGATTAGGAATCAAAGAAAATATGGCATTGGTGTGGAGAAAGTGGTCATGGTGGCTGCTGGGGGTAGGAGTGGGAGGAAGAGATGAGATGTGGAGGCGTTTTCGGGACTTGGAGTTGTCCTGGGTGGTGCTGCAGGGACAGTTACCGGACATTGCATGTCTTCCCATGGCCCACTGGGTGGACTGTGGGAGAGTGTGGGCTATGATGTGGACCATTGACCATGAGGTGCAGCGGTGCTCAGAGGTGTATTCACCAAATGCAATGAATGTCTCATGATGATTGAGGTGATTGTTGTTATGGGGGGAGGAGTGGGGTGAGAGGGGTGAGGGGTCTATGGGGACCTTATTTTTTTGAATGTAAGATTAAAAAAATAAAGACAAAAAAATATAGGGTGGAAATACATACACAGAGGAACCTACATAGAATTATACAGAGAGCGGATAGCCCCCCCCACACACACAAAGCTGCAAGGGCGCGCTAAAAAAAATACATAGGGGGAAGCAGATGTGGCTCAACTGATAGAGTGTCTGCCTACCATATAGGAGGTCCAGGGTTCAAAACCAGGGCCTCCTGGCCTGTGTGGTGAGCTGACCCACGTGCAGTGCTGCTGTGTGCAAGGAGTGCCATGCCACGCAGGAGTGTCCCCTGCATTGGGGAGCCCTACACACAAGAAGTGCGCCCCTCAAGGAGAGCTGCCCCACACAAAAAGCATAGCCCACCCAGGAGTGGCACTGCACACACAAGAGCTGACACAACAAGATGACACAACAAAAATGAGACACAGATTTCTGGTGCCACTGAGAATACAAGCAGATACGTAAGAACACACAGCAAATGGACACAAGAGCAAATAACGGGGAGGGAGGAGAAATAAATCAAAGTAAATAAATCTTAAAAAAATATATATATATAGGGGATTCCCACATACCCCTCCCCCTCCCACATTTCCCCCCATTAAAAACATCCTTCATTAGTCTGGTACATTTGTTACAATTGATGAACACATATTGAAGCACTGCTACTAACCATGGATTGTAGTTTACATTACACTTTGCCCCACACAATTTTATAGGTTTTGACAAAATATAGAATGGCTTGTATCTGTCATTGTAATGTCATGCAGGACAATTCCATTGTCCCCAAAATGCCCCCATGTTACACCTATTCCTCCCTCTCCCTCCCCTCAGAACCTCTGATGGCCACAGCCTTTATATCAGTGATACAAGTTCTTCCATTACTATGGACTAGTTTCCTTTAGTCCATAGTTGCATTCCCCCCTTATGTTTGTTCACTCCTCAAACTTGAGGATTTTGGGATGGTGATGCCTGCTTTGTTTCTGATGTGATCTGTTTTTAAACACTGTACATTTCCTGGTAATGTTGGCTGTAGGTCAGAACTGGTTAGGTAAACCACCCATGGGGTGGCTATTTTCTACTGCAACACTTTTGAAAACAATTTTCCATGGATTTAAGAGATTCTCTCTCCCTCCCTTTCCCTCATCCCTTTCTGCCATCTTAGATCATTGCAAGAGGGCCTCATCCCAACCACAACCACTCCTAAAAGGAGAAGTTTGCGCTAGTGATGAACTTTATCTCTTTCTTCCCATGTTGATATAACTGTTCTCCCTAATTCCTAGTTTTCCCCTACCTGCTCTGGTTATTAAAGGGATGCTGTCTCTTTGGGGACTTCCACTGAAGAGAATATTGGGGTTTTTATGTCTTCAGATCTTTATTAGTCAGAAAGGCAAGTGGGTGTTTTTGCCTAGAATTCTTCTTTGGCCATAAAAATTTCAGGCAACCCTCCCAACCCCCATCTAATTTGCCTGCATGTAACGTAGTCTAGGAGAAAATAAATTGGCTTTTTGGGCAAAGCATTTTTGGAGAAGTCCTTCCTCCTCGACTCAAGCACTACCACCCCCATTGAACAGGCCATGGATGTAACAGCCCTTCCCCCAAATCTTTGGAGACTGGCTTTGAGGGAAACCTTTAAAAGTCAGGGGTGTCTGCCGGAAGGGATGACAGATGTGTGTGTTATGGTCTCCAGTTGGATTCTGTTTGGCCAGCTGATAGTTGATCAATGTTGTTTGATCCGGGAGAAGACAGTATAGGTTGCTGCCTGAGAAAGGAAATACAGGAAAGGGGCCTGTATTTCTACATCTTCTGATGTTCATGAGTTCCTCTGGAGTCCACTTGAATGAAGCATGCTCTTTTCCAGTGAACTGTGCTCACATGACTAAGTTCTAACCCGTGGAGCATAAGCAATTTTATTTGAATCAAGGACCATGCCCTTTAAAAGGTTATCTCCCATCAGCCATCATGTGGAAGATAAACTTTTAAAGGGCATGGTCCTTGATTCAAATAAAATTGCTTATGCTCCACGGGTTAGAACTTAGTCATGTGAGCACAGTTCACTGGGGAAAGGCAGGAAGAGATGAGAGGTGGAGGCGTCTTTGGGACATGGAGCTGCCCTGGATGGTGCTTCAGGGGCAATCACCGGACATTGTAAATCCTCTCAGGGCCCACTGGATGGAATGGGGGAGAGTATGGGCCATGATGTGGACCATTGACCATGAGGTGCAGAGGTGCCCAAAGATGTACTTGCCAAATGCAATGGATGTGTCATGATGATGGGAAGGAGTATTGCTGGGGGGTGGGGGGGTTGAATGGGACCTCATACATATATATTTTTAATGTAATATTATTACAAAGTCAATTAAAAAATAAAATAAAAGGTTATCTCTTCTCCCTATTCACTGTCTTCATTATTGAATGAAGCAGAGTTGGCCCTCTCTAGGAATGGCAGAACAAGGAGAGGGGTATGCTCTAGAGGCCATCCTGCTACATTTTTAAGAGGTGCCTAGTGAACAAAGACATCCCAGCGAAGAACTGCTGCCCCATTCACAGGGCTTGATCTAGATTTGAGGAGAGAAGATGATCCCTGGAGGTGAAGTGGATATCTGTATCCCCCAGATAAGGGAAACATGCAATAGGTATATCCATGTATGCCCCCCCACCCCCACCCCAAGCACCCTCTTAATCCCACATGCTCCAAGATGATGTATAGTCTTCCAAACCACCATGCATTTGGAACAGAAAATGCTTAGTGTTAGGAAGAGAAGGAGCCACTTCTGGGAGAGATGGTTCTAGATATTCCATCTCAGGTTACTGTTCTCTTCCTGTAATTTGCATTTGAATAATTTATACTGTTGTCAGGGGAAAGAATTTAACACTGGTCCTCTGACCTCCCATCTTGTCCTTCATCTCACATGAAGTGCAGCAAGACCTGACTTGGGATATGCTGCCTTCCCATTTGAAACTCTGCATGGTTGAATCAGGAGTGAGATGTTTTTCTATCCCTTCTTATAATCCCTGACAAAGCCCTTTTCAGAGATAAAGCCAATCTACATACTGCTCTAGCTGTCTAAGGGGATTGACTCCCAAAGCTATTTTGCTATGACTTCTGGGGTGGCGGTGGGAGTGGTTAGAGGATGGATATAACCTACATTATCCCAACCAAAGTTGGAAACCGTTTAAGTCTCCCTTTAATCCTTGACTCCCTGATACCATGCCCCTTATCTCAATAAGGGATTCCTTCCCAACACTGAATACTTGGGATTACCCTAGTGAGACTTCTCACTTTCTTAATGCCCTGGAAGAAACTTTAGCTCTAATTTATTCCAGGAAAAGTCCAGTATATTGATCCCATTGACAGTATTTAATGCAGGCCTGGGCTGCCCAGGTCTTTCCTCCAGGGTCCCACATGCCTGGTGCTCAGATCTCAGAATTTTCTCTCTGCTCTGTTTTGGGCTCCCTTTGAGTTGGTGAGGGGCCCAGTGATGTCAGTACTTATACACATCCTCTGGCAGGCAGAGGAAGAGTAATCCCTCTGGTGTTCCTAGGCTGAACTACAAATGTGGATGCCTGGAGGATGTGACCTATATTGTCCTTTTTAAAGGATCCCAGTCCTCGCTTTCCTTGTTGGGGTGAGGGAGGAGAGGGTGTAAGGAGAGTGTAAAGCCAGGAAAACTCCTTGCTGGGTATTCTTCTGCTGAGGTAAGGACTATAGGCTAATGGTCTCCATCCAGAGTCATATAGTAGTAGCCTGCCTAAGTCAGGTGCCACATGCCACTACTTACCTTACATGAGTGGACAATTTCCCCTTGTGCTGTCATCTCTAAAAGTAAATGGGCTCTGTCTTAATGTCACCCCACCTGAACATGTAAGTCTTACGGTGTATTTGAGGATATCCTGATCCACTTAGTGGTCATGAGTGACCAGATCAGAAATTAAATCCTGAGTATTCCAGTGTTGTTGTTTTTTCCCTTTATTTTTTAGTCCTCACAATAGCCAGTGATCTTGAAGTATACTTTCAGTTCTACACTCCTTTAAGATAAATCAGTCCAAAAACAAAGCTTTTTAATTTTTTAATTTTTTGATACCCCAATTTATTTTTACCTTAATTTTTCTAAACTTCTATGTAATTCTATATCTAACCTTTAAACTCATCACTATATTCCATTTTACTATTAATGGAAGCTGGCAATATATTGGGCTTCACTTTTCAAGAAGTTTTGGATCACAGAGAGGTTCAACAAGGTCAGGGGAAGAATACTGGTGTGGGATGTTATTGACAGGGGACACATAGTTGGTAGGAAGTTCTACAGGGCATATATCCAGGGTACACAAAAATGTTTGGATATTTTCATAGTGGCTACAATTAAAAACAACAACTGAGGGAGTGCTGAGTTCCTAGCCAGGGGAGCTCTATCACAGTCCCTAAAGGAACAGCAACAATCCCCCAAGTGCAACGGCAAAGACCAAAAAAGAAAGAAGGTCCAACAATGAGCCCTTGATACTAATGACTATGCTTGTGAGCCTGTGCACCTGAAATAAGAACAAGGCCTAGAGCTGCAGGGTGCCTAAGAGTTACCTCCTGAGAGTCTCTGTGTTGCTTAGATGTGGCCAGTCTCGAAGCCAAACTCAGCATGTAAATGCGTTGCCTTCCCCCCATCGTGGGACATGACTCCCGGGGATGAGCCTCCCAGGTGCCGAGGGATTACTACCAAGTACCAGCTGATGATGTAACTAGAAAATGACCTTGAATAAAAGGGTCAACTTGGACCAGCAGACTATCTCAGCCTACATACAATACCAGGAGTTAAAAATGCTTTTTAACCTGAATCAGTGGGGGAAATGGAAAGGACAAATGAGTTTATATGGCTATGTGTCTCCAAAAAGAGCCAGGAGGTTACCAGAGGGGTTGCCCTTATGCACACCTCAGCAGAGTCCCAGAGACACATAAAGTAGATACAACCCCAGGTATTGGTTCTTCTGAGGGCTACAGAGACCACAGGTTCTGTGGTCATGGCAGATGGAGTTCAGTGCCATCTCAGTTGGCACTACTTTGGAGTTTGTGTTTCTGTGTGGTGGAGCTGGACTCAGGTGTGATCTTTGTTCACAAGCCTCTCTTGTTACTTTTACCAGAACTGTATTGGAGGAGTGGGGTGAGGGGGGTGGGAGGTATATGGGGACCTCATATTTTTTTAATGTAATATAAAAAAAAAAAACAAAGACAAAAATAGATAAATCAGTCCTGATTTTGCATTTATATATGGAACAAATATCTAATCCTATTAGGAAATCAATTTTGTATATTTTATTTCCTGCAGTATAACATATAGAGACACTTTTAACTTGCATCTTGCTACTGCTTATGAAGTTTTTAAAAAAATCTTAACCTCAGAGAGATCAGAAGAGCTGCTAAGCACAGCAGAGGCCATAGGTGTTAAAATCACCTGCCCACTGCCATGGAGGGCACCTGACAACCAGAAGGCCTGAAGGTTCTGAGCCACCCCCTTTCTTACCTGTGTGGGCCTCTTTGGGTAAACTTACCTTTGCTCTTCTTTGTAGTCACTGAGGCTAGAGATAACCAAATGGTATTATGAAAGTACTGCTTATGTTGCCATTTGAGAGGAAAGGAGAAACTTTCTTTGGTTCTTTGACTCAAGAATTTAAAAATATTATAACCTTAGTTATTAAAGACCAATTTGTAAAGAAATTTCAAGACCTCTGCACCCATACGTATTTATAACTTCACATGTAATCACATTTTCTATTCCTACAAAGTTTGTATGGGTTAGGAAATGAATAGCCTAGTTTTCCAAAGGTCTGAGAAGATGCAGGAAAACTCAAATTCCACAGATGGTCTGGGAAACCACATTGTGTTTGGGGGAAGTGCATAGGCACTCAGGTGCTAAATTCCCACACCCTGACCAGATTAGTACCATTCTCAAGGGCACAGATGGCTAGTGCTGATGCTTCTGGAACTACTGTCTCATCCAGATTAAGGGTAGAATCCAGTTTCTCCAAGGTACCCTATCTGGGTAGATGGTCTTACTGAACACAACTTTCAACAATCCTGATGTCTCCATTGTGCAATTCAGAGAGGCACCCTTTTGTCTTTATGGGCCAGAACATCCCCAGTTCCTTAAGGGACAGCCCTGGTGAAACAACTGACTTTCCCTATTGGAGCCCCTTTATGCCACAGTATTAAGATGTGCATGCACAGTTTTACTATAAGAATGGGGAGCAGACTTATCAGGGACCAGTCAATTCACTTTGTCCATGGAAACCCTCTGGACATCCTTTGTTGAGAAGGCCAGCTATCACCCAGCTGGACTCTCCCAGTACAAATCTCAGGGAAGAGTTTGTAAGTGGATATGTGTGCGTATATTGGCACCTTCACAACTGATCTACCTGGAATGATCCTCACATGAACTCAGGCCCATTTCTTGTGAGCTTTGATACTATGACACTTCCCTATCAGCTATATACTAATTGCCATGCATATAATTTAATTATTTTATACTACACATGTTTTGTCCCCTTTCTGCAGGTGTGTTTTTTTACCAAATGAAAAAGTCTCTGAAAATGGTAATTCTCATACTTTGTTAGCCTCAATCAAACCTCAATAAAAGGACTGTAGAAAGTTCTGATGAACTGATGTGGGATTCTATACCACAACACCGTCGTTGAATTCTTATGTTATTACCACTTATGTTTTGTCAGTTATCTCCATTCCTTATACTAAGAACTGTCTACTCACTTAAATATCAGTAACTTATACTCTGTTTTTAGAGGGAAGAGTTTAATTATATCCTCTGACTTCCACCTTTTCTTTCAGGTCTCATGAATCTTAGTGAAATCCCAGGATGGAATTGGAAGGAAGAGTGAGATGAGTTTGAAATTCTCTGCTGTTTCCTGGCCACATCCTAGCCCAAATCACCAGGTCGGACTAGATTCTGAGCTGACTGAATAAGGTTTATGCTACCTTACCTACTTACTCTGATTTTTACCCTCAAGGGTATGTGTGGGGAAGGTGAGCCTTATCTTACCTGCCCTGTGGAGGTAGTCTAGGTTGAACTTTCTCCCTTGTGTGTCCTCTGCCTAAGACTCTCCTTATGTGTCAATAATAATTCCTTCCCATGCCGGAGTATTTGGGAAGGTCCAAATATAGTTTTTTGCCTTGTATGTGCCCTGAAAGAGGTGTTAGCTCAAATTATCCCCAGATAATTACCCTGGAGGCTGATTACATGAGCAATACTTGTTGGAAGCCTGAGCCAATTGGTCTTCCATGCATAGCTTCTCACTCTTAGCTCTTTCTCTGCGTGGCCAGGTAATTATTCTGACCATAATTGCCTTCATCATATATAGAGGTTTAGTATCTCAAAGTGGCGGTGACCTTTTGGTGCTGGCCTTCTTTGTTCTTTGGATTCTTTTGCTGTCCATTGTGGTCACTTTGAAAAGCATTTTGAAGATGCACCCTACCTAGAAAATGATCAGATTTTAGTCCTGACTATTGGGTGGTCTACCTGGGTTGTATGTAGGTAACTTTGTTCAGCTGATCCATGGGCTCTGACACTGTGATATCCGATGTGCAACTGATGGAAAGTTCATGTAGAGGAATAGATGACTGAATGCAGGAAGGTTGCAAATGATGAACCTGAGTATTCTCACTTCATGCACTTGGTCCCACCAAAAATGATTGCCTAACCAGGCTAAGGACAATGCTCACCATGGACAACAGTATCACTCTCTACTCTGGGCAGCCAGGGGTCCTTTTGGGGAGACATGGAGCAGAATTCTGAAGACATTCCATTCACCAGTGTCATCCTACTGGATAAACTGATCCAGTGGTATAAAAGCATGAGCAAGAGGCATTCTAAGGGATAGTGCTGGCTTTAGTTATGTCTTCCAGTCCTTACTCCCTTTCTGGTTCATCCTTGGGAATGCTTTCTGGGAAATGTGTTGCAGAGGTCCTGAAAGATGGGTGTCATAAAGGAAAAGCAGAATATTAAGGCTGCTTTTGAGATGGAACTTGTGTGTCAGTGCATGGTGACAGACTTCCTCCTGGCAGCTGTGCTGACCAAAAACCTTGTGTGAAGCACAGAACTCACTGGCCAAATGTGAAGTATGAGGACTCATCCCGTCTTAGCTTCTCTGGCATACAGTTTTCAGGAGTGAAACCGGATCTCAATAGATATCTACTTTGAGACCTCATGTAGCAGTAACCAGGGAGTCTGGACTCAGTAATCCAATGCTTGCTCAGGGAAGGGCTCCAATTCTGCAAAGCTTCATTTAATCTCCTCTGCACAGTCCACATACAGAAAAAGCCCATGCCATTTACTTTGTTGATATCTCTGGATGTGGAAATATGGATGGTGAATGAAGCTTAAGAAGCAAATGTTTCTTCTTTTTTTTTTTTTTACATTTTCTTTCTGTCTTTATTTATTTTTTTAATATTATATTAAAAAAAACATGAGGTCCCCATATAACCCCCACCCCTCTCACCCAACTCCTCCCCCCATAGCAACAATCTCCTCCATCATCATGAGACATTCATTGCATTTGGTGAATACATCTCTGAGCACCACTGCACCTCATGGTCAATGGTCCACACCATAGCCCACACTCTTCCACATTTCACCCAGTGGGCCATGGGAGGACATACAATGTCCAGTAGCTGTCCCTGCAGCATTACCCAGGACAACTCCAAGTCCTGAAAACGCCTCCAAATCTCATCTCTTCCTCCCATTCCCCACACCCAGCAGCCACCATGGCCACTTTCCCCACACCAATGCCACATTTTCTTCGATTCCTAATCACAATAGTTCATGAATAGAATATCAGTAAGTCCACTCTAATCCATATGCTATTCTTCCATCCCATGGACCTTGGAATGGTTGTGCACACTCCACATCTATATCAAGAGGGGGCTTAGATTCCACATGGATGCTGGATGCAATCCTCCTGCTTTCAGTTGTAGGCACTCTTGGCTCCCTGGTGTGGTGGTTGACCTTCTTCAACTCCATGTTAGATGAGTGGGGTAAGTCCAATAATCCAGAGTGTAGGAGCTGAAGTCTGTTGAGGCTCAGGGCCTGGCTATCACATGGTCAGTCCAGAGATTCAGGTCCCCTGGGTACATATTAAACCCCAGCACCAACTACAGTTCTGGTAAAAGTAGCAGGAGAGGCTTGTGAACAAAGATCATACCTGAGTCCAGCTCCACCACACAGAAACACAAACTCCAAAGTAGTGCCAACTGAGATGGCACTGAACTCCATCTGCCATGACCACAGAACCTGTGGTCTCTGTAGCCCTCAGAAGAACCAATACCTGGGGTTGTATCTACTTTATGTGTCTCTGGGACTCTGCTGAGGTGTGCATAAGGGCAACCCCTCTGATAACCTCCCGGCTCTTTTTGGAGACTCATAGCCATACAAACTCATTTGCCCTTTCCATTTCCTCCTTGATTCATGTCAAAAAGCATATTTAACTCCTGGTATTATATGTAGACTGAGATATTCTGCTGCTCTGAGTTGACCCTTTTATTCAAGGTCATTTTCTAGCTGGTACTTGGTAGTAATCCCTCAGTGCCAGGGAGGCAAGAAGCAAATGTTTCTTGACCTCATCTATTACTGGATGTCTCTATGAATTTACTTGGTTGTTAACACATTCCAGCTCTTGGTTAATGGTGAGGTTCCTAGATCATTAGTCCCATGGGGACTAATACAAATCAGGTAAAAGAAGACAGCATGTTTTCTGTGGAAGGAATCGTGCTGCTATTTAGGTAGGAAATGCCTATCTATTCACTGCCTGTTTCTAATCTGGCTGTAAAATCCTAGTCCTAGGCTGGTTGGACTGGTTAGGGAATGGGACTAGTGATGTTGGAACAATTATTTGTTAGGGATTCTTGCCCTCAAGATACACTACCTGTACACTGAGAAAGCAATCTGGCTTGCCCTACTCCCTGCTCAGTTGTCTTTACTTGAGTATCATGAACTCAGTAGGCCCAACTCCAATCAAGCATCCCTCTGTGGATAGAGCTGTCACCTTGTCCTTTCCAAAGTTAAAATTTCCTCTCTTTGTGTTATTGAGTGTTACCATTGACTCTCTTGGAGCCTGCCTACTGCAGGAACACATCCATCTGCTCAGGCCAGAAGGAATAGTCTGCTGCAGCTGACGGTGGAGCTATATGTGGCAACTGGGCTGATTCTCTCTAGATCTCTCCTGGATCTGCTGACACCCTGGCCATTTGATCAGGCTGTGTTGTTCTCTCCATAGCAAGGCCTGATATATCCTGTGATTTCCAGGAAGATAAAAACTTTTGAGAAAGTTACGGTTCATTTTCCATTTCTTTCCTTCTATTTAACAAGCATTTGAGCACCTTCATGTGCCCAGCTCTGTTCTAGCTTCTTGTAGTACATCAGGAACAAGAAGGAAGAACTTTCTCCTTGTGTCTCATGAGGGATTATGATGTTGGCTTATATTAAATTCCTACCGTGTGGTTGTTTGAGTTATGTACCCCCAGAAAAAAACATGTTTTTAATCCATTCCTGTGTGGGTGAACCCATTGTAAATAGGACTTTCTGAAGATGTTATTTTTAGTTATGGTATGGCTAAGAAAATTGAGATGGGCCTAAATCCTATAACTGGAGGCCTTGTAAGACAGAAAGCCATGAGGAGGAGCCAGAAGCTGGAAGTCAACAAAACCTGGAAGAAAAAGAAGAGGAGACTGCTGTTTGAAGGGGAAACCAAAGAACACAAGGATTACTAATTGATCAGAGTGCTACCAACCCCATAAAGAAGAAAGCCTTCTAGCCTCTGAAACCATAAGCAATAAATTGCTGTTGGTTAAACCAAGGAATTCTGTGGTATGCCCTTTTTTTTTTTTCCCCAGTAGTTTATAAGTATTTATGAAATCCTTACCATGCTTTTAATCCTGGAACAGTTACTTTACAAGATACAGAAGTTTTTAAAAATCTCCAGCCCTCAAATAGCTTATAATTTAGTTGCTCATGATGTATATTTCTTTTAATGTGCTTTTGCTATGGGTTGTATTTTGTGGAGGATTTTTGCATCCATATTCCTTAGAGATATTGGTCTGTAATTTTCTTTTTTCTTTTGGTATTTTTATCTAGTTTTGGTGTTAGGGTGATGTTAGCATCATACATAGACTTTGGTAGCATTCTTTTCTGTTCAGTTTTTTGGAAGAGCTTCAGCAAGTTTGGTATTAGATTGCCTTTGAATGTTTGATAGAACTCATCATCGAAGCTATGCTATTTTTACCACTGTAGCTAAGTAATATGCTTTAAAGTCAGGAAGTGACTTTTTGTCTCCTGGGCTTTTCATCTTTGGGAAGTTTTTGATGACTTTTTCTTTCTTATTTATTTATTGTCCTTTTTTTAAAGATACATAGATCACACAAAATGTTACATTAAAAAATATAAGAGGTTCCCATATACCCCCCTCCCCACCCCCAGCCACATCTCCCACATCAACAACCTCTTTCATCAGTGTGGCACATTCATTGCATTTGATGAATACATTTTGGAGCACTGGCACACCACGTGGATTATAGTTTACATTGTAGTTTACACTCTACCCTAGCCCATTCAGTGCATTATGGAAGGATATACAATGTCCCTTATCTTTCCCTGCAATATCACTCAGGAAAAATCCAAGTCCCAAAAATGCTCCCATGTCACACTACTTCTTCCCTCTCCCTATGCTCATCAACTCCCATAGCCACTGTCTCCACATCAATGATAATTTCTTCCATTGCTAGGATCACAATAATTCTAGAATACTGGTAGAATACCAGTAAGTCCACTCTAATCCATATTTTATTCCTCCATCCTGCAGACCCTGAGATGGCGATGACCACTCCACTTCTAAATTGAGAGAGGGCTTAGATCCCACATGGCTCATGGATGGGATTCTCCTGCTTGTAGTTGTAGACTTTCTTGGTTCCCTGGTGTGGTGGTTGACCATCCTCACCTCTCTGTTAGCTGACCTCGGAAAGTACAATGCACCAGAGAGTAGGTATTACATCTCTGCTGAGGCTTAGGGCCCAGCAGGCACATGGACAGTCCAGAGATTCAAGTCTCCTGAGCATACACCAACCCCAGCACCAACTACGGGTTCAGTAAAAGTGACAGAAGAGGCATGTGTAGAGAGGCCACATCTGAGTCCAAGTCCATCACACTCAGGAGCACAAATTGTAAGTAGGGCCCACTGGCAAGGCACTGAACTCCAGAGCCATCTGCCACGAATGTAAAACCTAGGTGTCTCCCTAGCCCTCAGGAGTACAACTACCTGGGGCCATATGTACTTTGGCTGTATCTGGGAACCTGCTGAGAAGTGCATAAGTATGACCCCTCTGATGATCTCATGACTCATTTTGAAGTCTCTTAGCTATATAAACTAATTTGACTTTACCATTTCCCCCTTTTATTCAAGGTTGTTTTCTAGTTGCATCACCAGCTGGTGCTTAGTAGTAATCCCTTGGTGTCAGGGAGGCTCATCTCTGGGATTTATGTCCCACACTGGGTGAAGGTAATACATTTACCTGCTGAGTTTGGCTTAGAGAGTGGCCACATTTGAACAACATGGAGGCTTTCAGTAGGTAACTCTTAGACACCCTGCAGTTCTAGGCCTAGTTGAAATTTCAAGCATACAGGCTTATAAGCATAGTTATCAGTATCAAGGGACCATCATTGGACCACCCTTCTTCACTGGTCTTTTTTTTAAAAAAGATTTATTTATTTATTTCTCTCCCCTCCCTCCCCACCCCCGCCCCAGTTGTCTGTTCTCTGTGTCCATTCGCTGTGTGTTCTTTGTCCGCTTCTGTTGTTGTCAGTGGCACAGGAATCTGTGTTTCTTTTTGTTGTGTCATCTTGTTGTGTCAGCTCTCCGTGTGTGTGGTGCCATTCCTGGGCAGGCTGAACTTTCTTTTGAGCTGGGCGGCTCTCTTTACAGAGCGCATTCCTTGTGCATGGGGCTCCCCTACGTGTGGACACCCCTGCATGGCACGGCACTCCTTGAGCACATCAGTGCTGCACATGGGCCAGCTCCACATGGGTCAAGGAGGCCAGGGGTTTGAAACACGGACCTCCCATGTGGTAGACAGATGCCCTAATTACTGGGCCAAGTCTGCCTCCCTTCACTGGTCTTTACGCTTGCCCTTAGGGGAGTGTTGCTACTTCATTGGGGAATGTGAAAGAACTCCCCAGGATGGGAACTCAGCACTCCCTCAGTTGTCATGTGTAACTTTACCAACTATGACAATACCCAATGAACATCTGAACATATCTATTTACCCTATATGCATGCCCTGGAGAACTCCCTCCCATGCATCCCCCATCAATGACATCCCATACCAGTGCTCCTCCCCTGCCATAGTTGATCCCCAATGTGTTACAAAACTTCTTAAAAAACAAAGCCTAATATATTGCCAAATTCAATTAGTAGGAAAATAAAATAGTAATTTTAGGTTTAAAGATTATAAATAGAATACATAATCATTTAGAAAAACTAAAGTAATGTAAAAAATAAATTGGGGTAAGAAAAAAATGGAAAATATCATTAAAAAGATTTTTTTTTCTGCCTTTCATCACTGTAATAGGTGTTGCCCCGTCTGTACAGTGACAGGGCAATCTCTTCTATTTCTTCCTCAGTGTCTACATCCTTTAAAAAAAAAAGTTTTTTTTTATGTCTTCAAAAAGTTTTAGGTCACAGTAAAGTCACATATAGAATATAGGGTACTCCCATTTACCCAACATCAAAACATTTTCCAGCTTCCCCAGCAATGATCTTTTTACATGTGGATGTTACATTTGCTACAACTGATGTACAAATACGGAAACATAGCTACTAACATTGATTCCATTATGGTTTACATTATGGTTTATATTTTAGACTGTACACTTCTATAAATTTTTGGTTACATTATGGTTTACATTTTAGACTATACAAATTTTTGGAGAAATTTAACATGGCATGTATCCATTGTTTCACAATCTTGCAGAACACTTTCATTGACCCCCCCCCCCATTACCCCCTCTTCCATCTATTCTATTCCTCTCTCCTCCTCCCCTTGGGGACTACAGTGACAATCAAGCTTCACTACTTGAAGAACAAGACTCATAAATACTTGCAACAATGCTGAGGGCTTGACACACTAGTCTGTCTTCCCCCATTGGGAGCCACCCATGCTCTTGAGAGACACCCTCCCCTCTGTTTGAGAACAGCAGGCTTCCCCAGGATGGGGGTACAACACCTTCCCATTCATTGTATGGGTCTCCACCCACTGATAAACACAAAACACACACTCCTTAGAAACCTGCCCCAGGTGCACCTGATCAAAAACTTTAACCAGTAACCCTTCCTGATTATATTTTCTAAAGAGTTTTCTCAACATAATAGTTTCAACCACATACCTGACAATCTCCTGTGTTCATGTGCTCCCCCTCAATTCTCCCCCCAATTCCATGGACCATCTGATCTATCTTCCCAACCTTAGCCCTCCCATCAAGCCTGCAAAGCCCCACCCAATAGTATCCCTATGCCCCCATCTTATCCCTTCATTCCACACTTACTTCCACATTATCATAGATTTCGCCCATGTAGGCATGGGCTCACAACCTTCCTCACCCCCTATTTCCTGTAAGCCTATCTTCCAGTCTCTAGCTCTCTGAGACAGCTTGATTGGCTTAATTCATTTCAGAGAGGTCAAGTAATATTTGTCCTTCAATGCCTAGCTTCCTTCACCCAACATAAGGTCCTCAAGATTCATCCATATTATCCCATGTGTTAATATTGTATTCCTCTAAGCACACTCTCGACATAGAGGTGGACTGGACATAACCATCCCAAGGTCCACAGAATGGAGGAATAGAGTATGGATTAGAGTGGACTTACTGATATTCTATTCTGGAACTATTGTGATTAGTAATGGAAGTAAATGTAGCATTGAGATGGAGAAAGTGGCCATGGTAGCTGCTAAGTGTGGGGAGTGGGAAGAAGAGATGTGATGTGGGGGCATTTTCCGGACTCGGAATTGTTCTGGTTGGTACTGCAGGGGCAGTTACTGGACATTGTATGTCCTCCTATCGCCCATTGGGTGGACTGGTGGAGAGTGTAGACAATAATGTGGACCATTGATCATGTGGTGCAGCAGTGCTCAGAGATGTATTCACCAAGTGCAATGAATGTCTGATGATGTTGGAGGAGGTTGTTGTTATGGGGGGAATGGGGTGAGGGGGTTGGGGGTATATGGGGATGCCATATTTTTTTTAATGTGACATTAAAAAAATAAAATACTGTATTCCTTCTTACAGCTGAGTAGTATTCCATTGTATGCATATACCACATTTTGCTTATCCATTCATCTGTTGATGGGCATTTGGGTTGATTCCAAATTTTGGCAATAGTGAATGTTACTAAAAACATTGGTGTGCATATATTGGTTCATGTTCTTGTTTTCAGTTCTTCTCGGTATATACCCAGGAGTGGAATTTCTGGGTCATATGGCAAATCTATAGTTAGTTTCTTGAGGAACTATCAAACTGTCACTCACAATGGCTGGATATGTCTACATTCCCACCAGCAGTGGATGAGGGATCCCATTCCTTCACATCCTCTCTAAAACTTATAGTCCTCTTTTTTTTTTTGCTTTTTGTTTTTTATTTTTATTCTAATATTTTTATTAAATTCTCTTTTTTTTTAAAGATACATAGATCACAAAAAATGTTACATTAAGAAATCTAAGAGGTTCCCACATACCTCACACCCCACTCCCCCACTCCTGCCACATCAACCACCTCTTTGATCAGTGTGGCACATTCTTTGCATTTGGTGAATACATTTTGGAGCACGGCTGTACTGCATGGATTATAGTTTACATTGTAGTTTACACTCTCCCCCAGTACATTCAGTGGGTTATGGCAGGATATAAAAAGTCCTGCATCTGTTTCTGCAATATCATTTAGGACAACTCAAAGCCCCCAAAGTACCCCTATATCTCATCTCTTCTTCCCTCTCCATGTCCTCAGTAGCTACAGTGGCCACTTTCCCCAGGTCAATGCCTCAGTTTCTTCCATTGCTAGTCACAATAGTTCTATAGCAGAATACCATTAAGTTCACTGTAATCCATATTTTATTCCTCCATCCTGTGGACCCTGAGTTGATGATGTCCTCTCCACCTCTATTTTGAGAGAGGGCTTAGATCTTATCTGGTTGATGGTTGTGATTCTCCTGCTTGGAGTTGTAGGCACTCTAGGTTCCCTGGTGTGGTGGTTGACAATCTTCATCTCCTCGTTAGCTGACCTGTGCAAGTCCAAAAACCAGAGAGTAGGAGCTGCAACTCTGCTGAGGCTCATGGCCTGGCTGGCATATCAACCCTCTGTTTTTTTAATAGATGCCTGTCTCATGGGTGTAAGATGGTATCTCACTGTAATTTTTATTTGTATTTCTCTAGCAGCTAGTGATGTTGAGCATCTTTTCATGTGCATTTTAGCTATTTGTATTTCTTCTTTGTAGAAGCATCTATTGAAATCTCTTGTGCATTTTTAAAATGGGTGGTCTTTTTATTTTTGAGATATAGGATTTCTTGATATATGCTGGATGTTAGGCTCTATATCTGTTAGGAGCCTAATATTCAGATATAGAGATTACTAAATATTTTCTCCCATTGGGTAGGCTGTCTTTTCACTTTCTTGATAAACTTCTTTGCAGTGCAAAAGGCTTTAATTTTGAGGAAGTCCCATTTATCTACTTTTTCTTTTACAGCTCCCACTTTGGGTGTGAAGTTCATGAAGCCATTTCCTATTACAAGGTCCTGTAGATGCTTCTCTACACTGTCTTCCAAGGTCTTTATGGTCTTGGCTCTTTTATTTAGATCTTTGACACATCTTGCGTTGATTTTTGTATAAGGTGTGAGATGGTATTCCTCTCTCATTCTCTTGCATATGGATATCCAGTTCTCCAAGTACCATTTGTTGAAAGAGGCCATTCTCTCCCAGTAGAGTGGGCTTTGTGGCCTTGTCAAATATCAGATGACTGTATATATGAGGATCTATATCAGAATTCTCAATTTGGTTCCATTGGTCAGTGTGTCTATCCTTGTGGCAATACCTTGTCATTTTGACCACTATAGCTTTGTAGTATGTTTTAAAGTCTGGCAGTGTGATTCCTCCAATTTTCTTTTTCTTTTTCAATATGTCTTTGGCTATTTGGGTCCTCTTTCCCTTCCAAATAAATTTCATAGTTAATTTTTCCAGTGCATTAAAAAAAGCTGTTGTAATTTTTATTAGGATTGCATTAAATCTGTAGACCAGTTTGGGTAGGATATATATCTTAATGATGATATTTAGTCTTCCTATCCATGAACAAGGAATATTCTTCAAGTTATTTAAGGTTACTTTTTTTTTTGTACAAGAAGTCTATGATTTATTTTCAAGTTTTTGGAACAGTTTTCAGATAAAGTTGACAACAAAGACAAATATTGAAAGCATTCATTGAACTATGACTCTTAGCATAGGAAGGGACTTTTGAAGTACTCAAGCCTCTAAAAGCAGGAATCACTGCTACTATGTTCTCCAGATATTTAACCAGCTTCTTCAAATCTTTTTCAGCCCATAAAAATAATACAAACAGTGTTTAATCATTTAAAACAAAAGAAAGAATAAAAAAAAAAGTGGGCAGATCTTAGCCTGAAGCAGTCAGAGTGGACATTGTCCCAATCCCTCAAGGCTGCAGAATGAACAAAAATAAGGGGCAGTGTAACTGCTGTCTAAAGTAGATTTGTTGTTATTATAGTTACCTTGTGTTATTTGGGTAACTTGTAACATTAATATAAAACATATATTTTTAATTAAAAAGTAAAAACTTTTCAAAAAGGGGGGATAGGACTCTCAAGTTGTATATTTCTAGAGAGAGTTCACATTCTTGAAGTAGCTTTGCAATATGCAGAGCACAGTACTGGCTTCAAAACAGTAGAAAGATTCTGTGCACTTGCATTATTTAAACTATGACAAGCTGCTGACAGCTTCCTCTATACTCATTCAAGCACATTAATTTACTTGTACTTCATATAGTTTTATATTTGGGATGAGGCTAAAACCAACAAATGAAAAAATCACAGCTAGCGAAGATCTGTTTTAAAAAAAAACACTTTAAAGTATTAATCGTGATGAGATGTGATCAAATGAAAATCTATCCTGGATAACAACAGCAAAATTTTCCATTACATGAAGAAGTTCTGTTATTTACTGAACATTTCCAATATAAGAAGATCCTTTTTAAAAGAAATATGTAAAACTGGAAGAGTAAGTCAATACGACTATTTGGATCATTTCAGAAGTTCTGCCCGCCCAGCTACCAGCAACGTTTCTCTGGGTTCTCAGTGGAGCGTGACCAGTTCTTCTGAAGAGGTAGGGTGAATGGCCACTGTGTTGTCAAAGTCGGCCTTGGTTGCTCCCATTTTCACAGCTACAGCAAAGCCCTGCAACGTTTCATCACACCCGACTCCTTGCATGTGGATCCCGACCACCTTTTCCTCTTTGCCAGCACAAACCATTTTCATCACACACTTTATTTTCCTTCTGGTAATAGCATGATACATTGGAGTAAAGGAGTTTGAATAGATCTTCACATTTTCTTCTCCATATTTAGAAGTGGCCTGATCTTCCGTGAGCCTCACCGTCCCAATAGGGGGATGGCTGAAGACCACTGTGGGAATGTTCTCATAATCTAATTTGGAATCATCTTTGTGTTCAAAGAGCCTGTGAGCAAGTTTTCGGCCAACAGCTATGGCAACGAGTAAGAAGAGCTTTTCCACACACATCCCCAATTGCATAGATGCCTTTTTCACTGGTATTCTGGAACTCGTCTATGATGATATGCCCTCTGTCATCAGTCTGAACACCCACTTCGTTTAAGTTAAGGTCTCTGGTGTTGGGGTCCCGCCTGATGGCCCACAGCAGGCAGTCAACATGCTGGATCGTGGTAGAGGTGGGTTTTCTCCTGGGAACTGAAGTAACCATAGAGAGTTCCAAGCCAGAGGAGGTCTGTTTAACTTCCCTGACCTGGAAGTATTTCAGGACCTCTATGCCAGCGTTCTCCAGCTCTTCAGTGCAGTTTGAACTGATTACTGAGTCGAAATTCCTAAGTACCTTATCATGCCGTATCATGAGTGAGGTCCTAGAGCCCAGGGCTGAAAGGATTCCGGCGATCTCCACAGCGATGTACCCTGCGCCCACGATGACACTGTGGCGGGGCAATTCTTCTATTTGAAAAAACCCATCACTGGTTATTCCCAGGCTGGCACCAGGGATCCGGCTCTCCTGTGGAAAGGAAGGCATGCCTCCTGTGGCAATCAGGATGTGCGGAGCCGTGAATTTTCTCCCGTCGACCTCTACCGTGGGCTCGGGGTCTCCTGTGAATGCTGCACGGCCACGGATGATTTCTATATGGGACTTGGTTAGGTTGTTTCGATAGATGATGTTCAGGCGGCTCACACAGGCATCCCGCTTTTCCTTTATGACACGCCAATGAAATTTACTCTCACAGCTTTCAAAGCCATAATCAATGTGGTCGTGCATGAGCTCAAAGTGGACAGCTGTGTTCCACATTACCTTTTTGGGCACACAGCCACCATTCACGCAGGTGCCGCCCAGCTTGTGGCTGTCCACCACGGCGGCCCTGGCGCCGAGCTCAGCCGCCGGCCGCGCGCTGGCCAGCCCACCAGAGCCGCCGAGCACCAGATAGTCCAAGGAGGTGCCGGCGGCGGCGGGCGGTGGCCCCGCGGCTGCGGCCTGCTCGCCAGGGCGCGGGAGAGGGCGGCGGGCCTACGCCGCGGCGGCAGCGGGAAGCCAGGCGAGGCGCGCACCGCCCGCCCGGAGCCCCACAGCACGCTCGCGCCCAGGGCGCGGGGCAGCAGGGCCATGCGCGCCAACAAAGGTAAGTTGATTTTTTTCAGTTCAAGCTCATGGGCCCCCTGAAATATTTACATGTAGACCCCTGGTTAAGAACCCCTTCTCTAATGTGTTTCTGATTCTTATCGTCTTTCATTCCCATAATCTGTTACTTTTCTGTTCAGATTTTCAGATTCTTCTTTGTGCTTGCTCAGTGTCTTCTTGATTTCCTTTATCTCTTTAGCCATAATGTCTTTTAACTTATTAATTTGATTTTGGAAATTTGTATGACTCTCACTGATTAGTTGTCTCAAATCCTGTGTCTCTTCTGGGGCTTTGATATATTCCTGTACTGGGGCCATTTCTTCCATTTTCTTAGTATGGCTTGTAACTTTTTGCTGATGTCTAGGCATCTGATTATGATGGTGAGGTTACTCAGATGCTCAATTTCTCTCTTTCATAGGGTTTTAGTGTGGGAGGCTGTGTGTTACTGCTGATCTTTGATTCTTGATTCAACCTGTTCTGGGTCTTTAGGATTGTGCCTGTTAGTTGCTCAGTTCTGGGCACTAGACCCAGTAATGGGTTGCAGATCCACTTTCAAGGGCCTTGGGGAGGGAAGCTATAAAGGCCAAAAAAAATAGCCTCTCTTATTTACTTTTTTTTTTAACCCCCCCCCTTGCGGCTTGCTTGCTGTCTGTTCTCTGTGTCCATTCACTGTGCATTCTTCTGTATGTCTGTATTTATTATTTTTATTTATTCTGTCCCCTCTTGCAGCTTGTTTGTTATCTGCTCTCTGTGTCCATTCAATGCACACTCTTCTGTGTTTTTACTTGTCTCCCTTTTTGTTGTGTCAGCTTGCAGAGTCGGCTCTCCGCGGTGCTAGCAGGCTGGCAGCACTCCGTGGTGCTTGTGGGCTGGGTGACACTCTGTGGCACTTGTGGGTCAGCAGCTCTCTGCAGCATGCAGGCGAGCCTGCCTTCACAGGGAGGCCCCTGGACATGAACCCAGGGCCTCCCATGTGATAGACAGGAGCCCACCTGATTGAGCCACAGCTGCTTCCCTTATTAATTTACTTTTAATTTCCTCACATGCACTTCCTGGTCCACCAGCAGATGGTGATCTTTGGTAGTCCTCTCAGTTTAAAACCTGGGTGGAGTGTGTTCACTGCAACATGGACTGGATCAGTGTGACAGAGGGTCATGCCTGGAGTCTAAGAGCCTCATAATTCAAACTTTCTCAGAGACTGTTCTCCAACCATTGTAGGCAGCTCCCTTCCTTTTCCTGGGTAGGAAATTATTGCACTCCTCTCTGTGTCCTCAACAACAAGTTTTGGTTAGTAAAGGGCAAGATTGAGAGGGTTGGTTCTCTTTAGTTCCATGCCAGGTCCCAGAGCAAATAATGCTGAGACCCCACCTGGCCTGGAAGGGCTCATGGACACAGTAGGCCAAATTTGTGAGACAAAACGTGAGGCAGCCTTAGGCTGCATCCCTCTCTCTCCTGTTTCATGGGGAGGTGGATCCCTGTTGCACTCTTTGTCTGTAGTCACTATCCCTGAGGCCTAAGAATTCAAAAGCATCTATATTGTGGGGGAGGATGCCAGCAGTTAGAGCTACTGCTTCTATTTATTTATTTATTTTAATTAAAAAATTTTTTTCTTTTCTTTTCTTTTCTTTTAAATGTTACATTAAAAAAAATATGAGGTCCCCATATACTCCCCAACCCCCTACCCCATTCCTCCCACATCAACAACCTCTTCCATCATCATGGCTCATTCTCTGTACCTCGTGAATATGTGTTGGTGCACTGCTGCACCACATGGACAGGGGTCTACATTGTAGTCTATACTCTCTCCTAGTCCACTCAGTGGGCCATGGCAGGACATACAATGTCTGCTTTTAACTCCTAGTTTTGTGATCACAATTCTTTCCCTTTTCTCCTTTCTTTTCTGGGTGGTGGCCAGGGTTCCCCTGATGTCCTAAACCCTAAAACATTTTCCAGGCCATTTCTGCCTGTTCTTTAGCTGTTATTCTGAAAGAGAAGAGAGTCCTGTCTTTCTAGTCCACCCTCTTTGTTCTTTTGTTTAAGTGATTTTGTGAGGTGTTGGTCTAAATATATCAACAAGTAATACTTTATTTTTCTAACCTTTTCTATGTGGTTTTCAGTTGGACTAGATATTCCTGCCTCTTGGAAGTTTGTTGGTTTCATTACCTCCTGCAAAATTTGAGGACATATCAGATCAGATCAGCCCCAAATTGTAGTCCTTGCTGTGCTTGGTTCGATAAATGACTGGATTCTCCTGGGTGCTTCTTAGGTTGGGTGTTTTTCACTGTAGAAGTCAGTATTATCCGTAACTGATAGTTGGTCCTTGGTTAGAGTTTTCTCCTGTTGGCCTCTAAGGCCGTACTGTGACCTTGAGGGGTGAGAGGCATAGTTGCTCAAATTTTTGGATAACCTGAATCATGGGGTGGGGGTACTACCTCCTGTACAGATTGGTGATATTTGAATGTCTGAGCATTTGAATGGGGGGACCAGATGCCCAAGGAAGGACATTTTGTCTTGAAGGCAGATATTGAGGTCAGCTCTCAGACTGGAAAAACAATATGGAAACTAATCAGAGGCAAGTGAAATCCTAGGATGATGATCAACATTCCATAGAAGTCAAAAGATTAAGAACTAAATACCCACTCAGAGGGCTCTAGAAGGGTAGGATAGTTTCACTGATGATGTTCAGGGTTTATGCAAACACCACACCAGTGTCTTTTACTGTCTTATAAGACGATCAGTATGGATGTCTGATTATATGGGTTTTACCAGAGGAGCTTATTTTCCGTTTTGGCTTCTTGGCATTAGGTATGCATCTCTGCCTTATTTTTTATGGGGCATTTATTACCTGAAAAAGGGAAGTCTGAGAGTTTTTTTCTGTCTGGTCTTCTATGAGGGTCAAGTGTCTCTGCTACTATGTCAGATGCCAAATACAAGATATATCCTTAAAATACTTGTACTTTCTGTCATCACACTGAAATTCTGTCACTTATGAGACAGGCAATGTTGCTATAGCCTGTGGTTTGAGGCCTATTAAATATGAGCTATGTGGAAATGTGACTTCCCACTCTAGTGGGTTCTGAATTGGAGCTTGCAATTTGTAGCACCTCCTAAAACTCACCAGATTTCACTGTGTATCTTTTCCAGATTTCTTAGGTACTTCTAGACAACAGGCTCAATGCAACCGCTTCTCAAAAACTGGAGGTACCTAAAAAGTGAATCTGATATCCCATTTCCTTCCTTCCCAAAGCACTTGTTGTTAAGTGAACTCACTACCTTGGACATTCCTGCTTAGAGAACAGAGAGTCTGGGAAGGGCCAAGACCAGAGATGTGGTGATGGGACAGCTTCTAAGAACTGAGGGTGATGTGCCTGCACCAAGGGTGCCTGAGGGATGAAGCCTTGGCTGGGAGATTTCCGTGCTAAATACAAAGTGTGTGTCTTTCTCAAGTGGATCTGCCTTGAAGCTACAAAGTCTGTCATTGCTCTCCCCTAGCACCTTTACACTCTCTTGAATGTTTCTCTATTTCCTCCCCAAGTTTTCCCCAATCGCCTTTCATAGCCACCTTCACTTGATCCTTTATTTTCACTCTCTCCATTCATGCCTGCTAATTCTTTGAGTACTAAAGGGGAGTTTTCTGATCTGAGTGCTTAAGATTTGGCTGGCTTTGTCAACACCTGAGTCTTCAGGAAAGAGATGTTTTTCCTCTACTGCAAAGAATGCCAAGACCAGGTTGTCCACGTGACCATTTTAGGATATTGGGAAGGTAATGCAGGCTGTAGGACAGGGGTATAAATAGTGCCTGCAAAGGACATGAAGTAAGAAAGCATTTTGTGGGTAAATCAGTGTTTCATGAGGGGCCCAGCAAATGTCTGCTGTACCCCAGGATATAAAATCCTGTCAGCATGCACAGAGCCCTTAGAACTAATTATTGTTCAAATTGTGTCAAAATGTGGGACCCACATTAGTTGGACAGCAGAGGGTAATCATGCTCCCATGTGGCTACCACTGAATCTCCCCAAGGAGGTCAGCCTTGAGGTCTGATAGACCTATTATTCCCATTCTTGTTATCATCTGCCCCAAGGAATGACCGAGAGTGGAGGTGGGGTGACAGATTGAGAGGATTTGCATGGAAAGGTCAGGACCTTGGCCATCCCTGCTGTCTGGTGCATGGGCAGAGCCTTCTGGCAGGACTAGCAGACTCAGTCAGTTAGATTCATAGTACATCTGCAGTTTGAAGGAGCTTCAACTGGACATTTAGCTCTCCAGAAGCTGTTCTGAGAGACAACAATGATGCACATCCCTTCCCTGCATATCCAGGATCTAAGGTTCCCTTCTATGGTCCAGGCTTGCATTCTCCTCAACTGTCTCAGTATCAGCTGACATATTCTAGCAACTTTAACCTCACCTCTTTTCCAGTCATCTCCTCTTTGTACCTACCCCTTTCATTTAGAAAGTAAAGTCCAAGAAGGCAGAAAAGCATTTTCTTTTATTTTAACCTGAATTAAGTCACATGGGGCCCACTTTTGGCCAAGGTTCCATTGGAGGGTGTACCAACTAGACTAACTTGGGGTTGTTGTTAGGAGTTGAATGGCACATCATTCTTAAGGATGGTTGGGGCAAAAAACTCAATTTTCAATAGAGGTTCAGAAAATTCCATGGGTTTTTACAATATCCTACCCTTTTTACCATGGTCATTTCACAGTCAGCTTCGCAGAGGAAATAACCTCTTTCCAAGGGCTGCTACATTTAATGATCAAACTGCCTTACTAAGTTGTGAGTACCATAAGGATATGAGGGAGTGGACTCAGCCTATCAGCTCACTGTTGAGTATCTTTTCTCATAAAAGCCCATCATCTTCAGACTACAAATACTATGGAAAGCTGAACTCATGAAACTGATCAGTTTCAAGGGCCACATGGATATCACTAAATTGAGCTCATCAGTTATCTGAAAAACTTGAGATACCACAGATTACCCAGAGAGATCTTCAGAAGTCCAAAGTAATGGCAGAAATATACTCTATGCTCCATATGTAACCTCCTCCTGTAGCTGCATTATTAAATTTACTAAGGGCAGTGTCATAGGACCCCTAAGATATAAGCACAGAACTGCAACAGACAGCTACAAGTTAAACTTGTCCCATATAAATTCTCACCTTCGCTTCCTTCTGGTTATAAATTTGGAGCATCTGTGAGCTCATAGCTGGAAGACATCAATTTCTTTCCAGGAGATCTAGCCTTCCATCTGGTGGACTTTTCTTCATCACCAAGCTGTGCTGCCTCCTGAATGCCCTCTCCAGCACCCACAAGACATTTGAACCCTGTTCATCTGGAAGTCTTTCTATTTTAAGAGGATCCAGTTCTGTTTCCTAATCTAGGGGACCATGGAAGGTTGGCCCAGTTGCCCAGATCCAGTACT
The DNA here is from genome assembly GCF_030445035.2 of Dasypus novemcinctus. Classification (NCBI taxonomy): domain Eukaryota; kingdom Metazoa; phylum Chordata; class Mammalia; order Cingulata; family Dasypodidae; genus Dasypus; species Dasypus novemcinctus. Next base: position 199,794,210 of record NC_080673.1, on the reverse strand, counting down.
CAGTGGGTAAAGTCCAGGGAATCACTGTATTGATCCAATGGTGGGATTATCATAAGGGGTTTGAGACATGACTGGTAAATACCTATTGCATCTGGGATCAAGGAGATATTTGCCAAGTAGACTGGACAGGCCATTACTGGCACCAGAAATATACTATATACTGTAGAGATAGATCTGGCCAAGATGAACTTAATGGAGACAGATGATAATCAGGTGATCACTGACCACAGTTATCCTAGCATCCAAGTGGCAGTGAATTTCTGGGGCTTACGGTTATATATGCTGAGTGGCATAGTCAGATAGCCTGATCTTTTATGAGCCCCTTTGTAATTTTTCAAAGGTTAATGGGATCAGAATTGTTAATCTAAACATGGACCATTCATGAAAACATTAAATATGTCACAACCTCTTCTAAACTGGTATCCTAAATACACTCTCAACTATGATCCAAAGAAACGATTACAAAGCACATGGTGATATATCAAGTACTCCTATGCTGACACAAATAGGTGTCTTTCCATGGTGGTTTTGAGGCATTTGATTTATCCAAGTATTGCTATTGCATTGGTTCTATTGACTGACTCTCCCATCTGATATTAAATGTTTCTGGGTTCACCTTTATAAAGACAGAGAAGGAGATTCAATAACTTGGCAAGGGTCAAATTCTCTAGCAGCTCATTCCATGTAATGGATCAATTGTGTATAGACATGTGTTCATGAGATCTTCAAAGGATGCCATAAGTTTTTCAGTCCCTGTCATAGTTGAGGTCATCCACAAACTAACACAAAACATGGTGTGCAGGATATTTGTTAGGGAGTATCCTTTGGATCCACACTTGTAAAAGGGAAGAATAGAAACAAGACTTGGGAGAGGAAGAGGTTGAACCTGCAATATGGATCTGACAGCTGACCTCATGGAGAACTCTGGACTTGAAATGGTCTATGACAGTTGTGATGTGTTTGTCCATAACCATGCCTTGACACTTCTACCTCCTCAGTCTATGGGTATGGGCCATACTGGAAAGCCATGGCTTAGTGTGAGGTGACTGCAACTGAGGCCATCCCTCTCCTCTGACAGTACTCTCAGCAGCAGGGGCAACAATTCATTCCTTGTAGGGAGATCTGGGCAGTGCATCACCTTGTCTACCATAACCTATCCTTGGGCCACTTGGATCTAATCTTCATACACATTCAAGGGACAGTTCTGCCAAGATTCAGATGGGCCTATCTCCTCTCTGAAGAGAAAAACATAAAGCCAGGTCACAGGGACAAACTATAGTCTCTGTGCTCTAGCTATCTCAGGGTCATCATTGATATTCACTGTCTCCTGATGATGGTGATTCCTCTTCATCATCTACCTCCTCCACTATCCACTATCCAGTCTTGATTCTCTTCACCCCTCAGTTAGAACCTTGAGATCAACCTCAGTTGATCTCTTACCTGGTGGCATAATTAAGAACTTCATCCCTGAAATGTGTAAGCAATGGTCACCTTGTGCTTCCAGGCTGGGGTTGCATCCCTTGTTCATTTATTGTCACAATTGGGAAAGGAACACCAAGATGTGCCCAAGTGGATCACATGTACACCAAACATATTCCTCATTGCACCAGTTGTGGATTAATAGCCCTTAACTCTCCTGCTGATCAGTCAATACTTATGAAAAGATGGTGACTCCTCTTGTGTGTTTCTCCCAGGACAAAAGAAACCCAAAGTGTATCTCCCTTTGTTGTCTGCACAGTTTAAGCTCTCAGTCTCCAAGTCTGCATGAGTGGTAAGCACAAATTTCTCAGGGGGTCCCTAGGAATGAAGGTAATGGGGCTATTTCTCCTTTCACCCTGTGATTTCAGATATATTTCAGATTAGTAACAGTAATATATATAAGTAATTGATTTTATTATATGCTGTAACACCAAACAGCAGCAGGTCCAATAAAGAGCTCAAATAGTAATTCAACAGTGCCTTTAGCAGTCCATATCAGAGTAGATTCTCATGAATGTGATGCTATCTTCTAGCATGCATTTTGATTCAGAGTTTTCCATGGTCTTAAACTATGTTAGCACCTCTTTCACTATAAAGTGGATGCCTTTGTCTGTTGTGATGTATTGTGGATCTGATGCTCTAAGCCTTCTGATAGTGGTGCTGGCTGAGCATCTGTGGGAAGAAACTGTAAAGCCTCACCTGAAATATATATACTTTTCTTCTTAGAATGAAATTTTGGCCATTCCAAAGTGGGAAGATCCTAATGTTGTCAGCTTGCTATCAAGTGGCTAGTTGGTTGGTGTATTAGTCAGGGTTCTCTAGGGAAATAGAATGAATCAAGAGATATCTGTCAATAGTATGCAATTTTGGGAAGCAGATTTGGCTCAAAGGTTAGAGCATCTGCCTACTACATGGGAGGTCCAAGGTTCAAATGTAGGGCCTCCTGACCCGGGTGGTGAGCTGGCCCATGAGTAGTGCTGATGTGCGCAAGGAGTGCCATGCCACACGGTGTCCCCTGTGTAGGGGAGCCCCACGTGCAAGGATTGTGCCCCATAAGGAGAGCCACCCCACATGAAAAAAGTGCAGCCTGCCCAGGAGTGGGGCTGCACACACAGAGAGCTGACTCAGCAAGGTGACACAATAAAAAGAGACACAAATTCCTGGTGCCGCTGACAAGAATACAAGTGGACACAGAAGGCAGACAACTGGAGTGGTGGGGAGATAAATAAATAAAAAATAAATCTTAAAAAAGTATGTGACTTCTCTCTCTCTCTCTTTTTTAAATGTTACATTAAAAAAATATGAGTTCCCCATATATCCCCCACCCCCCTCACCCCACTCCTCCCACATTAACAACCTCTTTCATCATCATGGCACATTCATTGCATTTGGTGAATACATTTTGGAGCACTGCTGCACCACATGGATAATGACTTACATTGTAGTTTACACTCTCCCCCAGTCCACCCAATGGGCCATGGCAGAACATACAATGTTCAGCATCTGTCCCTGCAGTACAACCCAGGACAACTCCAAGTCCTGAAAATGCCCCATATTACATCTCTTCTTCCCTCTCCCTCCCCTCAGCAGCTACCATGGCCACTTTCTCCACATCAATGCTACAATTTCTTCCATTACTAATCACAATAGTTCCATCGTAGAATATCAGTAAGTCCACTCTAATCCATACTCTATTCCTCCATCCTGTAGACCCTAGGATGATTATGTCCACTCCACCTCTGTATGGAGAGGGGGCTTAGATTCCACATGGCTGATGGATGCAATTCTCCTACTTGCAATTGTAGGTGCTCTTGGCTCCTTGGTGTGCTGGTTGACCTTCTTCATCTCCCTATTAGCTGTGCTGGGGTAAGCCCCATAAACCAGAGGGTAGGAGTTACAAGTCTGCTGAGGCTCAAGGCCTGGCTGTCACATGGACAGTCCAGAGATTCAGATTTCCTGAGTATATACCAACCCCTGTTCCAACCACAGGTTCAGTAAAAGTGACAGAAGAGGCATGTGTAGAAAGGTCACATCTGAGTCCAACTCCATCACACTCAGGAACACAAACTCCAAAGTAGGGCCAACTTACATGGCACTGAACTCCAGAACCATCTGCCATGACCATAGAACCTGTGGGTCTCTGTAGCCCTCAGGAGAACCAGTACCTGGGGCTGTATATGATTTTATAAGAATCTCTCACACAGCCGTGGGGATGCACAAGTCCAGGTTCCACAAACAGGCTGCAACCAGGGGCTCCAATGAAAGTCTGATGAAAATTCTTGATGAGTTCTGGGAGCTGTTGGCTGCCCAAAGACAAGCTGGGAAATTCTCATTCAATGCTGGAATCACTTCCCCTTTTAAGGCATTCAACTGATTGGATAAAGTGTCACTCATTGCTGATGGCAATCTCCCTGATTGATGTAATTGTAATCAGCTATCTATGATTTACCACTGTAGTAAAGTCAATGGTGACTAAAGTCCATAAATGCCCTTTTATTACAGTTAACCCAGTGTTTGCTTGACCAAACGACTAGGCAGTGTTTGCTTGACCAAACGACTAGGCACAATCACCTGGCTGAGTTGACACAATAGCCTAACCATCACAGCTGGTCTCCATAAGGAAAGGTGCTATATTGGGAGCACAGCATCACTCACTGTTGCTAATAGTGTAAATAGCAGAGGTTAGATGAAAATTGTCAAGTCGGATCCCTTATCATGCCCTGTAGAACTTCCATCTCTGCATTTATGGCCATTGTGTCCTCAGTCTCCCCAGAGCTGTTGGCATAAAGGATGATCAGAGGATGTATGAAATCAACTGGCAAACTCAAATTGTATGCTTGCTTATTAATTTCTTTTCTTGGGGAGATGGTTCTCTGGAGGGCCATAACACATAGTATAAAGATCTGCCCACTTTTTGCCCACTCCCCAATGTCTGTCCATGTACTTCTACCCCAGATGTCCTACCCCAGACTTTCTTGCCTCCAATCTTCTGATCTTTTTCTTTTCTTATCATTATCAACTGGTCAGGCATTTTCTACTGCCCATAAGCACATATATTTTCTAACCTTGGACCACATCTTTATCCACACAAAGTGATTCTATAAACCCACTAAGATGGTTTTTCCTTGTCATTGTCTTTCAAGGCCATTCCTGAGCCGAACTTGACTACAACAGCCTTCCACACCCCTTTTTGTTTTTTATCATATACATTACTCACTTATAAAACAAATCTTTCCATTTCCTTCCTCCTTCAGCTATTTGAAATGGATCCCACATTAAGGCATAGGATGAGCTAAGGACAGTGTTTGTACAAAAGTAAAGCTGTAGGACCTGTGATACCAGCTCATGCAGTTTGCTCTAGTCCTGCTTATGCTCATTCAAGTATTTACTGCTTACAAAGCATGATGGCTTGCTGTTGAGCTCACCCAATCTTACCCATGGTTTCTTGAAGGGACTGACCTCTTAATAGCCACTTGTGATGCCATAGTTGGACATTCCCTCTCTACTGGGGCCTGGTCACGTGCTGGGGTTGATTTACAAAAGTTAATTCTCTGAAGCAGATGGCATAGCCATGTTCCGGAACTGAAAGGCCTATTTGGTACTTTTCTCTCAGGGCATTTTATAGTGTCTACAAAGAATCATTTATTTCTACCACCACCAACGACCCTAATATTATAGGGCCTCCTGGGTTATAAGGATCAATCTTCTGATGATTTGCAGGATCTTTGGTGCTAAAATGATCTAAATAGATATTCCACATTGTTTTGACAGCCTAGATTTTATATGCCTAACTTGAATGGTCATTGGCTTTTGGCCATCCCCAGAGGGAGTGACCTGGGGTAGGTTTGCTCTTTGCAGCAAAGGCAGTAACTGAAGAGACTATCTGTTGATAGCCCTCCAGAAGTTTGGGCTCCAAGTCCTTCCTTGAAGGGGTATCTGGGTGATGTCTTTCCAAGTGCCACCATCCACCATCAGGATTTGCTCTATTTTTGCTCTCTTTACCCTGTATTCTCTCTGGGATCTCCTATTTTGACCATCTTAACCTGTCCTACTTACCTTCCTATTACTGGATTTTTAAAATTGGAATCCACCAATGATAATTCATCCAGGCAACAACAGAGACAAGGGCAAATAGATGCTCTTCTGTGAATGTCCACTGATGACTTTCTTCTGGCCATCTTATTCTGAAGGTAAGACATCCAACTTAGAAATTTTGCTGGAGTGTTAGAGTTATGATTTCTTTTTAGAGATTTCTTCTTCCTTCAGGTTGAACACACCGCCATTTCTAAATATCTTGGCTTAATCTTGAGATGATCTGCACAAAGATCTGCATGACAATGTCAGAGTATCTTATTCCTGTAGTGGAATAGAATAGATCCTGAGAGCTTAGCTTTCCAATTCTGTATGAATACTTTAATATCTCCCAGTTTCCACATTTCTATGGGCATACATTTAACAATATTTTTGTTTACTAAAATTCTTCTTACCATTTCATTTTTGTAAATAATTGTTTACAATTTTGTTTACAATTTTTTTTTGCAATTTTGTTTACAATTTTTGTAAATAATTGTTTTGTAAATAATTTGTAAATAATTGTTTTGTAAATAATTATTCTTGGAGAACTATCTCTCACTTGAATATGAGCAGTTTGCTCTTTTTAAGAAGAGTTTAATTCTATCCTCTCATATTGCACATTCTCCTTCAGCTGCATGATTCCTAGTGAAGCCTGGCCTGGAGGTGCTATCTTCCTATTTGAAACACCCATGATTGATTCAGAAAGATAAGTGAGATGAGTTTAAAACTCCATTTTGGTTGGTCAGCACATGGTCTTGTCTAACCATATAATTTGGGCTAGCTATGGCTGAGGACTGCACCCAGGAAAGAAGTTGAGCTGTTTGCCCTGACTTTGTCCCCTGGAGTCTATTTGGGAATTGTGACCTCATATTCATATCTTTGGTCACCCTTTAACCCTCATCGACCTGAGACTGTGGTTCCTTATGTGGCAAGAGGATCCTTCCCATCCCAGAGTACTTGGGACAGTCCAGATGATAAGTTTCACTTTATGGTTGGCCTGGAAGAGATTTTACCTCCAATATATCCCCAGACAAGCTCCTAGGATGTTGATTGCATGGGCAGTGTTTATTTTGGGTTTGGGTCAACCAGGTCCTCACTTACCAGTTGCTCACTTACCCCTAGCTCTCACATCTCACTTTGACTGTTCAATCTGCTTGGCTCTGTGATTAATCTTTCAACAAATATTGTCTTTAGATTCGGTTTTAGTACCTTAGTTTTAAGGTTATTTAGGGGACTTCCTTTTTGCTTCATGGGTTCCTTTCCCCTTTGATCATGGTTACCGTCTGAGAATGCATTGTGGAGATGAGATCTACCCAGAAAATGGATCAGCTCTGGATACTTGCTGTAGGGTTGTCCATCAGGTTTGAATGTACATAACTTTGTTCAGTTGGTAGAAGTCTGCTTCGCTGTGATATCTCAGGTGTGGCTGCTTGAAGTTGATATAGGAATTTCAGAACTGAATGCAGGAAGGCTATGGCTAGATGCTCCTTGAAATTTCTTTCTGCATAACTTTGGTATCACAGAAATGATGAGAAATTTTTATCATAAAGGAGAAATAGACAATGTTAGGCCATTTTTTTTCAGACAGAAGTTGCTGGTTGAGTGTACCTAGTGGCAAGTTTCCATCCTTCCTAGCAGCTGTGCTAACAGCATCATGTGAACCAGAGAGCTGTAAAGCCTGAGGACTCTTGTCATCTCTTTTCTTCTTGGTCAGTAAAGTCATTGAGAAGGAAACCAGTGGTTTGTGAAACTACTTGTCCTTAGGAATGAATCCCCTTGAGAGCCTGGGCTTCTCTGTGTCCAGACTATGCCTTGGGAAAGAGTCAGGTCATTTCAGTTTGGGGAGTTTTCTTCATGGGGAGTGTGAATTGCTATCAGCACCATCAAAAAGAACTGTGGAGTTCTGCCTTTGAAAGTGGTTCCTCAGGTCTTTTTCAAATATCTCTTCCTTCCTCAGAGAGGAGAGCTATAAGACTCTTTGTTAGTCTCTTGTTAGTCAGCACAGTTAGCTAGGTCAACAGTGATTCACTTGTTTTTTTATACCGACATTTCCTGGCAGTGCAAAATTAATTTCCCAAGTCTGAAAGCATGGTCTAAGTTCACTCAGGCTGTTTCATTTTTTTGTCATTTCTTGTCTTTTGTTCCTTAATTGTACTGCTCTTCATTGGCCAGCATCATATGTAGACCATTTCACACTCAGCTTGGAAAGTTAGTTCTCTCTTGCCATAGGATAAAGAAAAGTCTTAGATCCAATTAACTGTAGAAGTCTAACTCCCTATCTTACTTTCTGAAATCTCTCTCAGCAAAGACAGAAGCTCCTGATTTTCTGTTCAAAGCTGTTTATTTGAAATATAAAATATAAAACCAAACCAGAATGTTCCGCTTTGAATTCCCTGAATATGGAATCTGAGTCCACACTTGGGGCAGTTCCTCTGAGGAACTATGTAGATGTATCTCAGAGTTTCCCTTCCTTTGAGAATAGGAACCTGGGAATTCACCCACCAAATCCACCCACCCAAGTTGTCAAAGCTCACACCTACACCTATAATTTGATCTGCTTTCAGTGTCATAAAATATTGTGGGAGTAATCTTCAATACTTATTCCTATATTGGAGTAGAACAGACACTGAGGTTTTAGATTTTCAATATTGTGTGAATTTTTAAATATCTGGCAAGCGCTTCATTTCTTACAGTCCACATATCACCATATTACTTATCATTAGGGTAACAATTTTAGATCATGTCTTTTACTGCCATTAATTTCTATAAGCTTTCGTTTTCATTTTTGAGCTTTTAAGAACTGTCTGCTTCTCCCTTGACTATAAACAATTATGTTATTTATTTGGAGGAGTTTAATTCAGTCCTCCAACTTATCTTTCCCCTTAAACTCCCATGAAGCCAGGCCAAGGAGCAATGCCTTAGTCTTTGGCTAGACCTGGCAAGGGAATGAACACAGGTGAAAGGGATGCTCCAAATTTTATGACTGGACTAGACCCTGTAATGACCAACCAATGAGAATCCTCCTAAATATATTTGCTCTGGCTTTGCCCCTAGAGGTCTGTATGGGAAGTGTGACCTTCCTCTTCCCAGTCCCCGATGAATGCAAACTCATTTGTCCTTGAAACCCTGTGGGACTGATACTCTTCTTCCCATGTGTCAAAAATGGATCCTTCACATTTGATAGTACCTGTGATGGTCCAGGTAAGAAATCATCTTCTGGATGCCACGGGAAGATTTTAGCTGTAATTTATCCCCATATTAGTCCCCTGAATGTTGATTAAATGGAGAGTGTTCATTGCATGCCTGGGTTACCTAGATCTCCCTGAAAGATTTGCTCACCCTTGGCTCTCACAGCTCACTCTAACTGTATGATCTGTTCAGACACGTGATCATTCCTGCAATAATTTTCTTCATGGGGTTCAGATTCAGTATCTTAAAGTGATGGTGCTTTTTAGGTGACATCCTTTTTTTGTCTTGTAGGGCAATGCATTTTGGAGGATGAGTTCTACCCAGAAAATGGATCAGTTCTTGGTCCTGGCTATAGAATCACCCACCTGATTGAATTTCACTTTATTCAGCAGCTGGATGTATTCTTAGGCTGTGAGGTCTAAGGTGCAGCTGCTTTAAAGTTTGCAAAGAGGAAGTATAGAATGGAATGTAGGAGAGTTGCAGCCAGATTGCCATAAGCTTTTTTCTTGGTGCCAGACCAAATGGGATTGTCCCAGGTGGACTTAGGAAGTGCTCATAATGATCAATACCGTATCTTTTCCTATGGGAATCCAGGGGCTGCCTGGCAGTCATGGAGCAGAATTCTGAGACAATTCTTCACCATGGTACACACTGCTGGGTAATCTATCCAGTGGGGTGAAAACAGGAGGTAGATTTTCTGGGTAGGGGTGCTGCTGTTGGTCCTGCCTTCCAGGTCTTAGCCCTTTCTATCTTTGCAGTTGGTGATGCTTTCCTGGGACTATGTTTCCGTGGTCCTGGAAGATAGTATCATAAGGGAAAAATGGACACTGCTAAGACTGTTCATTAGAACTTGTCATTTACCATTACAGCAGTAAGGCTCTCTTTCTTTCATGGGAGCTCAGCTGACTAACAATATTATGTGAAGCAGGGAACTCACCAGATAAAAGTTGAGTCTGAGGACTCTCATTGCGTGTTTTTTTTCAACATATTTTTTTATTTTTAAAGAAGCTTTAGATTACATAATTGTTACATCAAAAATATAGTGGAAGGATCCCAGAGATAGTCAAAGTAGATACAACCCCAGGTACTGATGCTTCTGAGGGCTACAGAGACACACAGGTTCTATAGTCATGGCAGTTGGCTCTGGAGTTCAGTGCCTTGTCAGTGGGCCCTGCTTTGGAATTTGTGTTCCTGAGTGTGATGGAGTTGGACTCAGATGTGACCTTTCTACACTTGCCTCTTCTGTCACTTTTGCTGAACCTGTGGTTGTTGCTGGGGTTGGTGTATACCCAGGAGACTTGAATCTCAAGACTGTCCATGTGCCAGCTGCGTGCTGAGCCTCAGCAGAGTTACACTCCTACTCTCCGGTTTGTTGAACTTACCCAGGTCAGCTAACAGGGAGGTGAAGATGATCAACCACCACAGCAGGGAACCAAGAGTGCCTACAACTCCAAGCAGGAGAATCGCATCCATCAACCATGCGGGATTTAAGCCCTCTTCCAATATAGAGGTGGAGTGGACATCACCAACCCAGGGTCCACAGGATGGAGGAATACAGTATGGGTTAGAGTGAACTTGCCGATATTCTACTATAGAACTATAGTGACTAGTAATGGAAGAAACTGTAGCATTCATCTGGAGAAAGTGGTCATAGTAGTGGCTGAGGGCAGGGAGAGGGAAGAAGAGATGAGATATGGGGGCATTTTTGGGACTTGAAGTTGTCTGAAATGATATTGTAGGGACAGATGCTGGACATTATATATCCTGCCATAACCCACTGAATGGACTGGGGGAGAGTGTAAACTACAATGTAAACTATAATCCATGCAGTGCAGCAGAGCTCCAAGATGTATTCACCAAATGCAATTAATGTGCCACACTGATGAAAGAGGTTGTTGATGTGGGAGGAGTGGGGGTGGGGGTGGAGGGTGGGGTATGTGGGAACCTCTTATATATATGTAACATTTTTTGTGTTCTATGTATCTTCTTTTAAAAAGGACAATTTAATTTAAAAAATAGAGGATTCTCATATACTCCACCTGCTCCCCCTCCCACACACTTTTCCACATTAACAACATATTTCTGTCGGAGTCTACGGACCCGAAGGGTATTGGGAATGAAAGAAAGAGAAAAGGGGGAAGGAAACAAGGAGAAAGAATGAGAGAGAAAAAGAACGAGAGAGCTGGGATCAGGGGGTCTGCAAGTAGAGACTCATCAGACAACTTTATTGATTACAAGGGGCTCTTTATATACCACAGTGAGTGTCTGTGTCTACAAGCGGGACCACGACAGCCTACGAGCCAATAAGCACAGACCTAGTAGAAACATAGCTTACGTGGCATTAAGGAGCAACTCGTATTAACTATCAGCATTACCTATAGTCTAAGGAATTTTAGGAAAAAACCTTATCTCAAGGTACAAAGTCTAAGTGTTCTATACATCACAAAAGGTATGAGCTCATCTTTTCCTTCAGCCTTTAACAGCTTCAGCCCATTTGCCTGGAACTCCCAATCACTGCATTCCTTAGGTTGCAAGTATAGTCATGAAGACAGCACGTTTCTCCTTGAGAGGCCACTGTGCCTCAGTTTCCAACATATTTCATTAGTGTGGTACATTTTTTACAATTGATGAAGACATAATGAAGCATTGTACTAACCAAGAATTATAGTTTACATTATAATTTACACTTTGCCCTGCACAATTTTATAGGTTTTGACAAAATGTATAATGGCCTATATCTGTTATTGTGGTGTCATGTAGGACAATTCCAGTGCCCCCAAAATGCCCCTATGTTGCACCTATTCTTCCTGTCCTTCCCCTCAAAGTCTCTAGTGGCCACTGCCTTTATTTAATTATTTTTTAGGTTTTTTTTTTTTTTCACTTTTTTTCTTCCTTAATTTCTTTTAAATGTTACATTCAAAAAATATGAGGTCCCCATATACCTCCCACCCCACCCACCCCACCCCTCTCAAATCAACAACCTCTTCCATCATTGCAGCATGTGCACTGCACCTGGAGAATATATTCTGGAGCACTGCTTCACCACATGCACAGTAGTCCATATTGTAGTCCACACTCTCCCACAGTCCACCCAGTGGGCCATGGCAGGACACACAACGTCCAGCACCAGTCTCTGCAGCACCACCCAGGACAACTCCAAATACTGAAAATACCCCACACCAAATCTCTTCTTCCATCTTCCTATCATCAGCAGCCACGGTGGCCATCCTCTCCACATTTCTACTACAATTTCTTCCCTTACTAATCACAATAGTTCCCCAGCAGAACACCAGTAAGTCCACTCTAATCCATACTCTATTCTTCCAATCTGTTGACCCTTGGATGGTTATGTCCAGTCCCCCTCTACATCAAGAGGGGGCTTAGATTTCACATGGATAATGGATGCAATTCTCCTGCTGGTAGTTGTAGGCACTCTGGGCTCCCTGGTGTGGTGGTTGACCCTTTTCACCTCCCTGTCAGCTGGCCAGGGTAAGTCCAAGAAACCAATGATACAAGTTCTTCCATTGCTAGACTAATAAATTTACTTTAATAATCCATAGTTTCTTTCCCCCATTATGTCTGATCATTCCTCAATCTTGAGGATTTTGGGATGGTGATGCCCACCCTGCCTCTGATTGAGAGGGGACTTAGATCCTATGGGGCAGATGGATGGAACTGTGTTGATTGCAGTTGCAGAAACTCTGTACTTCCTGGGATGAGTGTTGTCCATCATCCTTTTGTTAGTTGTCCTGGGTGTGTCCAATGAACTGGAGAGTAGGTGTTGCTACTCTGCTGAGACTCAGGGCTCAACCAGCATATGAACAGACCAAAGATTTAAGTCTCTAGGATATATATTTAACAAGTATGCTGCTAATTATAGGTTCAAATAAAAGGGGCAGAAGAGCCATGTGTAGGGAAATTATAAATGAGTCTAACTCTGATACATTGGGGAGCATATATTCCAAAATAAGGCCCACTGACTGGATGTTGAATTTCTGAGATTGTCTGCCCTGCCTATAGTGTCTAAATGTGTCTAGAGCCCTCAGGAGCCCAAATGTTTGAGACGTGGTTTGCTATGGCAGTCAGTGAGATCCTACTGAGATGTGTATAAGCGTAACCTCTATGATGACCTCCTGACTCACTTTGAAATCTCAGCCATAAAAACACATTTGTATTTAATATTCCCCCCTTTTGGTCAAGTCCTTTTTCCAGATTCATTGCTAGATGGCACTTGGTAATAAAACCTCAGTGCCAGGGAGGCTCATACCTGGGAGTCATGTCCCACACTGGGGAGAAGGTAGTACATTTACATGCTAAGTTTGGCTTTGACAGAAACTGCATTTGATAACAAGGAGGCTTTCAAGAGGTAACTCTTAGGCAATATATAATAATAGGCTAAGTTTCAGTTTCACAAGGAAAGGTTCATAAGTACAACCAGCAATATCAAGGGCCTAGCATAATGGTCTGTCCTCCTGTACTAGGCACTGCTGAAGTACTCAGGGGATTCTTGCTACTCTATTAGAGAATGTAGTAGACTTCCCAGGATGGGAATTCAATATTCTTTCAGTTATTGTGTGGGTCTTCACCCACCAAGACAATGCCCCATGATGATTTGAACATATTCATCTACCATAGAGGAATGCCCCAGGTGCACCCCTCCCCACCTAACCTGCGGCGGCTTGCTCGGTCGGTAGAGGTGGGGTCTGGCTGTGGACGAGGGGTCGGTCCAGCTCTGGATGAGGGGTCGGTCCCGCTTGAGACGAGGGGTCGGTCCCACTTGGGACGAGGGGTCGGTCCGGCAGCAGATGAGGGATCGGTCTCACAAGGGGTTGCGCGGTTCGGCTGACGGGGTCGCCCGGCGAAGCCAGCGACGAAGGGGTCGCCCGGCGAAGCCAGCGACGAAGGGGTCGCCCGGAGAAGCAGGTGACGAAGGGGTCGCCCGGAGAAGCAGGCGACGAACTGGGGACAAGGGAGGCCAGGCCCTTGTTGAGGGCTCTCAGGACTGGAGGGCGCACGGCAGAAGAACTACCGCAGAGACGAGGTAAACACGCAGGTCCACTTTATTGAGGGAGAGGCACAGTTTTATAGGGGCTGGGGAAGGCTGATTGGTCGAAGCCATGCCCTGTTCTGATTGGTTGCCGGTGAAAGGTCAGTGGGCGGTACTGGACGGGGGAGGGGTGGTGGTTAGGGATTGGCTGTCGCTGTTGCTGGGGGAACGGGCAGGGTTTAGGGATTGGTGGCTGCTGTTGCTGGGGTGGAGGGCAGACTTGAGTTTCCCGCCCACGCCTGGCTGTTGCTGCTGTTGGGGGAAGGGAAAAGGGTGGGCTGGATTTTTCCACCCACGCCTGGCTGTTGCTGCTGTCGGGGGAGGGGAAAAGGGCAGACTGGATTTTTCCGCCCACGCCTGGCTGTTGTTGCTGTCGGGGGAGGGGAAAAGGGCAGACTGGAATTTTCCATCCTGCGCCTGCGCAGGGAGAAAGAAGAAGAAGGGTGCCGCCCCACAGGCATCCTGTGGCGCCATCCGGGAGGAGGGGCGGCCGCGGAAGCATGGCTGCCGAGAAGGGGAGACCCGAGGGCACTCTGCGCCCATGCCGAGCTCCCTTCAGGGGTGGCGGTGGGCCCGACCAACCACCCTATTATGGGGGCAGCGGAATTAGGCCTACCGCGGCCGCTCCCCTCGCCAGGCCAGCAAACCACACTTCAGCCCGAGGGGTGACTGCACTAACCCCCCATCACTTACCTTTTCTGGCAGTAGAGTTGTTGAGAATGAAACAATTAGCTTAATGAGTTGATTTACTCCTAAAAAATGAGTCCTCTGTGAGCCCAGGGTGCTCTGTCCATACTACACCCTGAAAAGGCTCATGTCATTTCAGCCTGGAGAGTGTTCCAAAGGAGATTTTGAGTTGCATTATCCCCATGGAAGTAGAATCCTAAATTCAAGAGTAGGTTTTTGTTTCTGTTCCAAATTTCCCTTCCTTCCTCAGAGAGCAGAGCTATAAAACTGAGTTCAATCATGAATTGGGTGTTGTCTGATTCATAAAATCTTGTGGTTACATGGTATATTAGTCAGGGTTCTATGTAAATATTATGAGATTTTTATAAGAATTGTCTCATGTAACTGTGGGTCTGGGCAAGTTAAAATTCTGTAGAGTACAAGTACAAAAAGATGGAAGATACCTACCATTAAGAAAGAAAATACTGGGGATATTGGGCTTCATTCAGCCATGTACTGCTCCCTCATGGTGTTTTTAGCAGATGTCCATTAGACATCATAGCAGAAGAGTACATCCATCAGCTATATGAACTGCATTCAACCCAGGTGGATGAACCCAAGTGACAGGGCATCTTGTATCTTCTTGCTCTTGGTTCTATTAAACTTTGCACCTTATGAATTACCTGGAAAATGGGTCAGAACAGCACCCATATGTGGTATGTGTTGCCTCCAGAAGTCCAACTTCTTCCTGGTGGGTGGATGCAAGTGCAACAAATTTACCCTTCCATTAGAGGGAAATTCTGATATGCCAGGGCACCAAAGTAGCAGAACTGGACTTGTTTATGGGGGTGGTAGGTATCTCCCATCTTTTGGTGCTTGTATTTCTAAGATGCAGGAATGCTTTCTCCTCACTGTTCATCAGATAAGTAACATGATGCTATCAACATACTGGACTAGTAGTGGTCTGTGAGATATTGAGACAAAGAAGATCCCTGGACTAAAAGTGGTCATGAGGTATCAAGATGAAGATCCCTGAGGTCTATACTGTGATAGAACAGAAAGGTTGACATAACCATGTATTTCAACATTAAGGGTATTCTGTTGTCCAAGCCCAGTGAAGACAAATTACTTCTTATTGCTTTTACTGCTTGGTTTCCAAGAGAAAGTATTTGCTAACCCAGTTGTGACAAATCCAAAACTAGGGCTGAGTTGATTTGCTGCTGTAATAGCACATCTGGAATAGAGCCACATGTAGGACCCCTAATGGCTGGGGAGAATTAGAGTTGATTAACACAATATTCTTCTGACTCTGTTTGATGAAAAATAGACAATAGGAACCATCATCACCTCAACATTCCCATCCTTGTTGGTATCACAGTTCCTGGGGGTATGATATTGTTATTTACTGTTTTGTCAGGGTGAAGGGTAATTACTGGATACTCCTTCCCCAAATTGCCTGTACCACAGAGGCTAGGAAAACAGTATGTGGAAGAAACCCAACATTGATCATTTATTTCAAAGACTCAATTTATACCCTCATTCTAGAACTCTATTCTCCTGCATATGGGTTCAGAATCTTGGGGTTCAGCATCAGCTCAAAATGCATATCTAATCATTCCCTCTTCCCCATGGGCATCCCCCTGGTAAGTGACTACAGGTCCTTGGGGAATTATTGGGGAAGCCCTGAAGAACATACATGATGCTCTTGGGCTGCATTGCCAGATTCTTCTCCATGTGTGGGGAGTTATTTCCACAGGACATCTCCCCTGGCCATCGGTGTCCAGTTTCTTGACAAAACACCTGCAAAAATTTGCAAAAGCACATTTTGGATAATAGTCCAGTGCTACTGGCAGTCCTCTGGGGATTCCTGAGGATGTTGACTCCTCACTAGCCTCAGCTTGGTGGCTGCACCGTGTCCTGTTGGTGTCCTTCTAGGTATGCTTCTGGGCTGCCTGTTTATAGTGTTTGCTGTCAGTAATCGATACTGGTGATGCTTAATGAATGAAGGTTCTACCTCCCAAATGTCTTGGCCATTCCCCCTTCAGGGTGGAGTCAGGAATTCCAGTGACAGGTTTTCCTGGTCAGGCACCTGAGAATGGACTTTGGGAGGGAGAATTGTGGGCAGGAAGTAAATTGGGGAGTTTTCTGAGAACATCATCTCTCAGGAGGATAGATGATGAAAGGAACAGAATTAGGCACAAGAAGAAACACCCTCAGCCAATCTTATTGGGAATGTGGAGATGACAGTACCTTTGAGTGTTTTTAGATTTCACTGAAGGACTGAGCCTCTGTACACTATGCAAACCAGTTGATGATGACTGCTTCTAAGGAGAGTGCATATACTTGGATGAGGCATTCCCCTGCGGAATGGCTCAGTGGTAGACAGATCTCAATTAAACTTTCATCAGTGACTCAGCCTTAACAGTGGGAGGGAGTGAGCTGACTGAGAGCTGTGGGAGAAGAATAGGAAGGGCATGCCCCAATTCTTAGGAAGAAGTGTTAAGTGTGCCCTCTGGGTTAGATACTCTGTCATTTGGCTAACAGAGTAGACTATTACATAAGACATTGTTCTACCCTCCAAAGACATGCACATGG
Source organism: Dasypus novemcinctus (assembly GCF_030445035.2). Lineage (NCBI taxonomy): Eukaryota > Metazoa > Chordata > Mammalia > Cingulata > Dasypodidae > Dasypus > Dasypus novemcinctus. The sequence goes on along the minus strand of NC_080673.1, from coordinate 199,777,160 downwards.
GTTCAAGGCCCTTTTCATGTGACCATATTGGACAGAATGCTTCTCAAATATTCCTAAGCCAGTAGAAAGTGATTTGAAATGTCTTATTCATATACTAAAATTATAAGATATTACAGTGGAGAATTGAACTTTACTTCCACAAAATACCTGGAGCAGGGACAGCCTTTTAAAGCCCAAATAGTTAACAGTCAAGTATAGGCTTTCCTCATTTTATTGCACTTCACTTTATTGCACTTTGCAGATATTGCATTTTTTGTTTGTTTTTACAAATTGAAGGTTTGTGGCACCCCTATATTGAGCAAGTCTATTCATGCCATTTTTCCATTGGTTTGTTCACTTTGTGTCTCTGTAACATTTTGGCAATTCTTATGATATTTCAAACTTTTCCATTATTTTATTATTATTATGGTGATCTGTGATCAGTAATCTTTGTTATTTGTTTTGAGACACTCCAAACCGTGCTCATGTAAGAGAGCAAACTTAATTGACAAATGTTGTGTATGTTCTGACTGTTTCATTGATTGGCCATTCTCCCATCTTTCTACCTTTCCTTGGGGCTCCCTATTCCCTGATATACAAGAATATTGAAATTATACCAATTGATAACTCTACCATGGCCTTTAAGTGTTGATGTGAAAGAGTCATATGACTCCACCTTTAAATAAAAAACTAGAAATGATTAAGTTTAGTGAATAAGGCATGTTAAAAACAGAGATAGGCTGAAAACTAGTCCTCTTACACCAAACATGTTCTGAAGGCAAAGGAAAAGTTCTAGAAGGAAACTAAAAGTGCTATTCCAGTGAACATACAAATGATAAGTTAGTGAAACAACTTTATTGCTGATATGGAGAAAGTTTGAACGGTCTGGATAGAAGATCAAACCAACCACAACATTTTCTTAAACCAAAGCCTAATCCAGAGCAAGACGCTAATACTCATCAATTCCATGAAGGCTAGGAAGACTAGGAAAGGCGAGGAAGACTTATATTGGAAGAAGATACCATCTAGGACTTTCCTAGCTAGGGAGGAAAAGTCAATGTCTGGCTTCAAAGCACAGGCTGACACTCTAGTTAGGGGCTAATGCAGCCTGTGACTTCAAGTGGAAGCCAATGCTTATTTACCATTCTGAAGATCCTCAACTCCTTAAGAATCATGCTAAATCTACTCTGCCTATGCTCTATAAATGGAACAAAAAAGCCTGAACAACCTCAAAATTGTTTACAACATGGTTTACTGAATATGTTAAGCCCATTGTTGAGACCTACAGATTAGAAAAAAAATTCCTTTCAAATATTGCTGCTCATTGACAATGCATGTTTTCACCCAAGAGCTCTGATAGAGATGTACAATAATATAAATGTTTTCATGCCTGCTAACACAACCAAGGAGTCACTTCAGCTTTCAAGTCTTATCTAAAAAATATGTTTTGTGAGGTATAGTTGCTACAGATAGTGATTCCTAGGATGGATCTGGGAAAAATCATTTGAAAACCTTCTGGAAAGGATTCACCACTCTAGATGCCATTAAGAACATTTGTGATTCATGGGAGGAGGTCAAAATATTAACGTTAACCCTCATGGAAGATTTCAGTGGAAGAAGTAACTGCAGATGTGGTAAAAACTGCAAGAGAACTAGAGTTAGAAGTAGAGCCTGAAGATGTGACTGAATTGCTGCAATCTTATGACAAAACTTTAACAGAGGAGGAGTTGCTTCTTATGGATGAGCAAAGGAAGTGGTTTCTTGAGATGGAATCTACTGTTGAAGATGCTATGAACATTGTTGAAATGACAATGAAAGATTTAGAATATTGTGCAAACTTATTGATAAAGTAGCAGCAGGGTATGAGAGGATTGATTCCAATTTTGAAAGAAGTCCTATGGTAGGTAAAATGCTCTCAAACAGCCTTGCATCCTACAGGAAAATTTTTGTGAAAGAAAGAGTAAATTGATGCAGCAAACTTCATTGTTTTCTTTGAAGAAATTGCCACAGCTACCCTGACCTTGAGCAACCACCACCCTGATCAGTCATTAGCTGTCAACATTGAGGCAAGACCCTCCACCAACAGAAAAGATTAACTCATTGAAGGCTCAGGTGACTGTTAGCATATTTTAGAAATGAGGTATTTCAAGGTATGCACATTTTTTTTTTTACCTAATGCTATTGACCACTTAATTGACTATAGAATAATGTAAACATTACTTTTATATGAACTGGGGACAAAAAAGTTTGTGTGACTTACTTTAATGTGATAGTTGCTTTATTGCAGTGTTCTGGAATCATACAGGCATACCTCAGAGACATTGCAGATTCGTGTTATATTACAATAATTGATTTTTCTCCATGGTATTCTATATATAGACCTTTTGTAAAAAGAGTTGTCTAGAAGACCACTTAAGTCTAATGGTTGGGCTTTCCATTCAAAGACCGTATCTTGGCACTCCTGGTCCATTGTGTTATTTTGTCTTATATCTTGCCATTTGAATTATATGCTAGATAAATGAGGTTAAAATTTGGCAGCAGTTTATTTCTTATTTGTTCTTTACCTTGATATTCCTTGTTAATTCTATCCTAAAGTATGGACATTTGAATGTCTGTTTACTGGAGTTTTAACTCCTGCACTGGCAAAAGTGATTGCAATATCATTTTGGTATAAATGAAGTGAAGCAGTTGTGAAATTCTAAACAATATTTGGCAATATCTATAAGTTTTCTTCATTTCTCTAGTGATTTTCTGGTCCTTTATGATAAAATGGCATCAGGGGATCTGGGAGGGGCATCATCATTTTTCTGCTGCAAAGCATGCAGAGCTCATTGCCAAGTTCACTGTTGGCTCAAAAGAAGGAGCACATGTTTTTCAAGTGAGAGAAGCAGTTGGTCTTTCTTTTTACCAAGGGGTAGCTGTCTGGTACTCACCTATTTCCAGCAGCAGAGCTATGCATGCATGTGGACATCTGTGCAGTGTCCACTTTAGAATTAGATTGCCAATCTCAACTTATTTCTTCCCAGATATCTTGGCACCTACCCTGAGAAATGATTTTTTTGAATTTCAAAATGATGTATGGGGGAAGCAGACTTGGCCCAATGGATAGGGCGACTCCTTACCACATGAGAGGTCCGTGGTTCAAACCCCGGGCCTCCTTGACCCATGTGGAGCTGGCCCATGCGCAGTGCTGATGTGCACAAGGAGTGCCCTGCCATGCAGGGGTGTCCCCCACATAGGGGTGTCCCCCACGTAGGTGTCCCCTGCATTGGGGAGCGCCATGTGCAGAGAGTGTGCCCCGTAGGGAGAGCCGCCCAGCGCAAAAGAAAGTGCCGCTGATAAGGATAGAAGCGGTCACAGAAGAACACACAATGAATGGACACAGAGAGCAGACAACTGGGGGGGGGGGAGGGGAAGGGAAGAGCAATAAATAAAAAAAATAAATCTTAAAAAAAAATGATATATGTTTTGCCTCTCTGCTGGATTCTAGGGTAAGTCTGTGAGTCCTGGTAATTTCCTGGTAACTTTTTGGTGGCTTTGGTACTAAAATGGTCCATAGCACTGGAGCCATTTCTACCATTGGTAAAATGTGCTTATAGTATGTACTTCATTTGGCATAACCAGATAATTTGAAAGGGTCTGGGTATTGTGCTGATCTTATAAAAACTCAGGTGCTTTAGAAAGTTACTCCTTAGTAAGCCACATCCTGTCTACTACACATTCTGGGTCACTGTCCCTGTTCAAATCTAAAGTTTTCTTTCCCAATGTTATATGATAGCAGCAGCAAGTATCCGGTCCTGGAACTTTACTATTGATGTGGGTAAGCACCACAGTTCATTCAGATGGCCAATATTGTTGATCTGAGTCAAAAGAACTTGAAGCTCTAAATGAAGCTCTTAAACATTAAGAAAGAGATTTAGGAGATGAGGTTTGTGAGATATCACTCCCATTCTAGAAACTTTCATCCTTTATTTACCGATCATACTTGTAATGAAGAGAAGAGCTGAGCAACTCACTTTGCTTTTAGGCACAGCTTCAAGTTAGGAAGCAATGGAAAATGAAGTTACTCTAATGAGAGTATAAATACAACAGATTCCACACACCACTTAAGTTTCATGATTGGACAACTTCCTTTGTGCTGCCGTCAAAAATACAAAAGGGAGAGCTCTTACTTGAAGTTGCCTTATCTGAAAAACTTACGAGAGAAGTAGCTAGTTTTTAGGGTTCCTCTGGTCATCTCAGTGGTCAGGATGGTTTCTAGAGTGACTCAATCAGGAAATCAGGTAAGAGATTCTTTTTCTTAGAAGTTCATATGGTTTACAAGAGTGTTTATTGAGGTCTCTTTATTACCATATGGTATGCAGAGTCCACCATGGTTATGGGTCTTGATGCTCCAGAATCTCTTAGGTCTGAACACTGGAAGTTCTAGTGAGTCCACTGTGTGCCTTAACATCACTATGTGGCACAAAAGAATTGGTTCCTCCAAAAGAATTGTCAGCCAAGACTGGAACCACTGAGGTCTGAGCTGTCTGAATGATTTCCTCATAGCTCATAAGAATTCCTTTACACTCATAGAACAACTTGGGAACCTTCCCTATTCTCAGGGTCCTGAAATGGTTGCCAGGTCTGATTAATTTCTGATCAATTCCCTTCCTACATTGGAGAGATGGGGAAAATTGATTTTGAGCATTGACTAGTACCCTCCACAAGGTTTCTTTAATCGTAACCTCCAAAAGGAGAAGATAGGTTCTTCTAACTGCACTCTTCTGAGATGTGCGAGCTAAGGAGTTAGTGATATTCTCAGTCACTGAGGGCAGGATTAGAGACAGCCCCTTCTCAGTGTTGATTCAGGCTGGGCATAACACAGGATGGCTCTTCTAGCTCAGGCTGAACACATCATTAGTCAAGGTTGCCTGGAAGTCTTGACACAGGGGAGTCCTTATCATGAAAATTTATTCCTCCTTTTTCTTTGGTACACAATTGAAATATTTCCCTAAATCACTCACCTCTATTACCAGAGACCAGCACCTGCCATGAGAATTTTCTGGAGGCAATTTCCTATCCTCCTTAATTGCTTCTTCCTCAAACACATAGGCTTGAGGTGTTTTTATCAGAAAGCCTTCCTTTTGAGGTCCCTCTGGAATAAAGACTTCTTGCCTCCTGAGGTAACAAAATCAGTACCATCTGACTGTGAAATAATTCAAACTAAACCCATGGAGTGAACAATTTACTCTTTAGATCATTTCTAGTTTTGTAAATCAATTTGACTAAAAAATACCCAGGCATCCTGAGTATTTGTGGTTCAGTATGTGTGGTGCAGACTCTCCAAGGAGGAACCAGTTCCACTTTTCCCAAGTAAATCTGAACTATTTGAAAACACTTATCATGAATAATCAGGATTCTAAGATTTTGAGCTAGATAACTCTGTAAAAGGAAAAAAAGAGTTGGATCTTTCAGATTGCACCCTGTCATTTAATGTTTCCTTTTTGTAAAGCTTCCTTTTGTAATTAAAAAAATATATCAGGTGGGCTTTGAAACCACCATTGAATCCATGGCTGTTTGAACAACTATCATCCCACTTCTCCTTCGGGCTCAATTCTTAGCATTTTTGCAATTAACACTCTTATTTACCCTGGGTCCATTGTCTCCAGGAAATCCTGAGTTTGGCCTATTCGATCTATAAGAACAGAAGATAGGGGAGGTTTTTATTTCTATTATACTTCTTAATAGTGTCTATATTTTTAAACAGCTAAAACATTATTTTTATCTCCTCAAGTTAAGGAAGCATGGGTTGTCATGAGAGAGAGGCTGGTTGATGTCCCAATCTTGTTTGTTTCATGTGTCTTATCACCAGCTAACTTATTAGTTATTGCCCATGAAAATATACAGATTCTTGACAATACTTCTTCCCCCATACATAGGACCTGATGGTCTGCCCACTGGGAGGGGTTCCCATCTCCATTCTCTTCCAGGACTGCCCTGAAAAGACCTCCAGTGTAGTGACTGTCATCTTCCCAGCATTGCTGTATGCTCAGCAGACCTATCCATAACCCAGGTTTCAACAATTCCCCTTCAGTTAACTGTCCGTAGGAATTGCCACCCAAGAGGCTGTGAGTGTGATTGATTGAAACCTGCAAAGCAACAGAAGGGACCTGGGGGTTCTGGCCACATGCTCATGAAATTTACTGTGCACTCTGGAATCATTCAGCATTGGTCTACATTTTTTCTGTGATATGAGGCACTTCTAAATTTGTAACCTGAGCTGTCCATCACAAACTGGGTGTTGTCTGATCCATCAAATCGTACTGTCTTGTGGAGTCTATTGTCTTCCATTTCTAGCACAGCCTAGTTGCATGCCTAGGAGACTTTCTGGAGACTAGGGAATGGACTTGGCTCAGTGCCCTGTGGGTCTGCATTGTGGTTTTCTTATTGGGACTATATGGTGCTACAAATAGCTTCTCCATTTACCTTAGGCAATTCCAACAAATTCCAATACCTTTGGTCCTGTCTTGTCATAGACCAAAGAGGCAGGGCAGCCTGCATTCACTGTAGAGTACACTGTTGCTCTGGGTTAGCCTTCAATTTGGCAGCATATGGATTACCCAGTAAATGAGTCTGAATAGTACTCTTATTGTGGTATGTATTGCTACCAAAATAAAATGATGAACCTCCATTAGACAACTGCTACCTGGTGGGTGATTGTAAGATCCAACAACCTGTTTCTCACTTTAGAAGGGGTTTTCTGATATGCCGGGCATGGATTTGTCAGGGCTTAACTTGTTTAGAGGGTTGGTGAGTATCTCCCAATCTCTGATACTCCTGTCTTACTAAGGCCTCTGGGGTACTTGCTTCTTACTATTTAGCAGGTCAATAACAATGCCATCAATATGATAGGTCACCAATATGTTGGTCTGTGTGATATCAAGACAAGATCCTTGTGGACTTGTGTTAGAGCAGTAAGGTTGGAATGACATGAACTTAGACATTAAAGGTGTTCTGTTGTCTATCCCATGAGAAGACAAATTGCTTCTGATTGCCTTTACTTATTGGTCTCCAATAGAAAATATTTATTATCCCAGTTGGGCATGCAAGCATTAGGGCTGTGTTGATTTGCTGTTGTGGTAACACATCTTGAATTACAACCTGTCAGCTAGTGATGCCACTCATTGCTGCAGAAATTGAGTAGATTGACCTCAACTGATTTTACCCATTTGTGTGATGGAAAAAAAAATAGACATTGGATAGAATGATATGAGCCAACTCAATTGCAGCTTTCCCATCTTCAGTAGTACCAATATCTACATTTCCTGGAGATGTTGTATTGCTCTTGTTTAACTGTATTTTCATGATAGAGGGCAATTCTAGGAGCTCCCATTTGACATTCCCTCCTAAAATATTCCTCACCCAAAGATTAAGGAAATGGTAATTGACAGAAAATATCTATAATATCTCCCAAATGTAGGCCAAGTCTCCATCTTGGTCTAGTCTTAGACCAAGAATTTGTTAAAAAAAACTTGTATTTGATAATTCCCTCTCCCCTGTATACATCCCCTTAGGAAGTGCTTGCAGGTACTTGAGGAAGCCTCCGAGGACATACTTGATGCTTTGGGGCTGCATTGCAGGGCTCATCGCCATGCATGGGCAATGTAGCTGGAGGGACAGGAAGGTTATTCCAGCAGGGCCTTTCTCCTCATCCTCAATGTCCAGGTCCTTGACAAATGCCTCCTGAAATTTGGAAAAACACATTTTGAAGGATAATCCAGAATGCTGGGCAGGCCTCTAAGGTGTCCTGAGGATGGAGATTCCTGAACTGAGCCTTGGCCTAAATGCTACACTATGCTATTTTCTGTCCTTCTGGGACTGTCTGGTGGAGATTCTTGTTTGTAACTTCTTGGCACATACTTTAGAAACTGGAAGTGATTTTGCCAAACCTCAAAATGGTAGAATGCCTCTCCCTGGAAACCAGTGGAGAAACAAGTCTATCTTCCAGGTTATTTCTTGGTATCAGGATTGAATATGCTCAGTAAATAAAGGTTCCCTATGCCTACAGACTTGGCTACTCCCCTTTTGGGACTGGGTTCGGTATCCTAGTGACAAGTTGCACCAGGTTGGGTATCTGGTATAGAGTTGGGGCAGGAAGTTAATTGGTGGAGGGTGAAAAGGACTGAATTGGGCATGAGAAGACAAACTGCTCTGCCAATCTCATGGTGTGCGTGGAACTCTGAGGGCCCTTCCAAATACTCCAGACTAACCCAAAGGGCTGGGCCTCTGCAGCCACATCAACCATTTGAAAGTGGCCACTTTCAAGGAGGGGGCCTTTACTGGGACAAGGCAGCTCCCTTTGATCAAGGGCAATTTTTAGGAAGGGACTCAGTGGTAGACAGTGATTTGATGTGACCTCTTGAAAATAATCTGAGGTGGGCCTGCCTTTTATATTCCAAATATATAAATACTTACATGTGTGTTAATATTGGAACTACAGATTGCTCCTTGTGTTAGCTCCTTTTGTGAAGGGCCTGTGTATAGTATTAATGCTAAAGTCCGAAAATCTGGCTTTCCATAAAAGGCTATATTTTAGCCTTTCCTAGTCCACTGTTTTATTCAGTCCTATCTAGCCATTTGGATTATATTCTAGGTAAATGAGGCTTATGGCAGCAGGCTATTACTCAAAGAATTGAGAGTAATGTATTGGTGGCACCCACTTTGACATTCCTTCTCTACTCTATTTCCTAAAGTATGGCAATTTCAATTCCTCTTTAAGGAGTGTTGAATATTAGCAAGGATGAGTACAATAACCTTTTGGTAAAAATGTACTGGGCCAGTTGTGTTAAGTTCTAACCAATATCAAGTTACCATCTGTAGATTTCCTTCAATGATTTGTCTAGTGTTTTCCTGCTACTTCATGTTAAAATGGGAACTGAGGGGCTCTTGGAGGAATATTGTTATTTTCCACTACAAACATGTCAGAGGTCATCACTGAGTTTACTGTTAGCTTGAAAAAAGGAGCTGGTGTCTCTGGAGTAAGAGTTGCAGTTGGCCCTGCTTTTTACTGCATAGTAGCTGCCTGGGCCTCATAGGTTTCCGAATGCTGTGTCCTGGATGCATGTGGACATCCAAGCAGTGCCTAGCTGAGAATCTGGATGTTGATCTCAACTTGTTTGGAGCTTCTTGGCACATACTGTAGAAAATGGAAGTGATTTTGCTGAGCCTTAAAATGGTAGAATGCCTTTCCCCAGAAACTAATAGAGAAACAGGTCTAGGCTTCCTCATGATTTCTTAGTACTGTTTTGTTTTGCTTTCAAAATCATATGTGGGACTGGACCATCTGTGACCATCTGTGATGGTTAAGCTATTGTGTCAACTCAGCCAGGTAATTGTGCCCAGTTGTTTGGTCAAGCAAGCTCTAGGCTAACTGAAATACGAGGACATTTATGTACTTTAGTCACCATTGACTTTACTACAGTGGGAAATCATAGATAGCTGATTACAATTACATCAATCAGGGAGATTGTCATCAGCAATGAGTGATGCTTTATCCAATCAGTTGAATGCCTTAAAAGGGGAAGTGATTCCAGCATTGAGTGAGAATTTCCCAGCTCGTCTTTGGACAGCCAACATCTCCCAGAACTCATTAAGAACTTTCATTGGACTTTCTTTGGAGCCCCTGGTTGCAGCCTGCCTGCAGAACCTGGACTTGTGCTTTCCCATGGCTGCATGAGAGACTTTTATAAAATCGCATACTATTGACAGATATCTCTTGTTGATTCTGTTCCCTAGAGAACCCTGACTAATACACCATCTTTTAAAATGGGTTTACAGTATTTACTTCATCTGACAAACCCAGATAATGTGAATGGATCTGGATATGGTATTGATCTTTATAAAAATGGAGGATGATTCTTCAGAGTATCTGAAGTTTTTTTTAAGGAAGTCTTCAAGAGACATCCTAGCTATACATTGTGAAACACTGTTCCAGTCTAAATCTGAGGTCTTTAATCACCTGTCATGGGGCAGGAGCACCCAGCATCCTGTTCTGGAACTCTAATTTACATGTAGGTAAACAACTCAATTTTGCCGAAATAAGTTCATTCACATGGCCCAGCTTGTAAGTGCGCATCAACAAAACTTAACGAAAGTCTAAGTGAAGTGCTTAAGGGATTCATCAGGAAATAATGGGTGTGGGAGAAAACTCTTATTTCAGAGTCTTCCATTCTTGTGCCACTAATGCTTCCTGTAAAGACAATGACAATCAATTTGCAGAGTTTGTGGGAAAGGTTTCAAGCTTGGAAGCAATCAAAAAGAGTTTACTCTAAAAAGCATATGTCTTTGAAAGTTTTCCTTTGAACTATAAGTTTTAAATGAAAAAAGTTATCTTTCTTCCATGTGTTTTTTTCCTTATTTATTTATTTATTTATTTAAATGTTACATTAAAAAAATAAGAGTTCCCCATATACCACCCACCGCCCTCTCCCCACTCCTCCCACATCAACAACCTCTTTCATCATCATGGCACATTCATTGCATTTGGTGAATACATTTTGGAGCAGTGCTGTACCACATGGAGAGTGGTTTACATTGTAGTTTACACTCTCCCTCAGTCTACCCAGTGGGCCATGGGAGGACATACAATGTCCAGCATCTGTCCCTGCAGCACCACCCAAGACAACTCCAAGTCCTGAAAATGCCCCCACATCCCATCTCTTATTCCCTCTCCCTCCCCTCAGCAGCTACCATGGCCACTTTCTCCACATCAATGCTACAATTTCTTCCATTACTAATCACAATAGTTCCATAGTATAATATCAGTAAGTCCACTCTAATCCATACTCTATTCTTCCATCCTGTTGACCCTGGGATAGTTATGTCCACTCCCCCACTTTATCAAGAGGAGGTTTAGATTCCATATGGATGATGGATGCCAAGAGTACCTACAACTGCAAGCAGGAGAATTGCATCCATCATCCATGTGGAATTTTCCATGTGTTTTATAGCATCTTCCTTAAAAATGGATGGCTCTTTCCTTTTCTTTCCCTCTTCTACTTCCTGGCCTATGGTTTCTCAGCTGTGGGGCATGGAGGATGCGCAAATGTTTCCAGAAGCCTCTTTTGACAGATGGCACATGATATGATGAAAATGAGGTGCAAGGCTAAGTTTAGACTGGATATGACCCCCATGGATCCTTAAATGTGTTCAGATTCATTCTTGAGAAAGAGGGTACCTATGGAGAGGTTTTGGGTTGGAAAGGGGGAAAAATGCCCTATAAACTAAATGTTCTAAAGAAGCCCAAACTGCATTTAAAGACTATAATTCTCTTTTATTTCTCTGTATGTATGTGTGTTTGCACCAAGGGAAGGAGGTTTTTCCTCATCTCAAAGTCTCATCAGATCTGTTTTCCTTATGTTGACTTGGTCTTTATCTGGCGAAGTCCATGGAACCAAGGAGCCTCTCAGCTCTCTTGCATTTACATTTTTAGAGAGATGAGTTTTTTTCTATATTCCAACTTCTACCTTCTCCTTTCTGCTCTTGTGACTCCCAGAGAAGCCAGGACAGAAAAATGTTATCTCCTGATTTGGAGTTCCTGGACTGAGTTAGAAGTAAGAGTGAGAAGCATTGAAACCCTTCTATTGTGTGCATTCCCTGACAATGTCCAGACCAAATTGAACAGTTGGACAAGACCCTGTGCTGACCGCCCAAGAAGATTCTTCCAAAGTTGTTTGCTTTTTCTTTGCCCCAACATGTCTGTGAGTGGTATGATCCATATCTTCCAAGAACCTACGGATGTACCCTAGGTCTTACTTTATATCTTATCAGGCTAATATTCATGTTCCTTATATGTCAAAAAAGGGGTCCTTCCCACCCCCTAGTATTTGGCTTGTTCCAGGAAAGCTTTTACACTTTCTGGATGTCTTGGAAGAGATTCTAGTTCCAGTCAATTCCCAGACAAGTCCCTCAGATATTGATTGCATGGGTAGTGTTTACTGCCACCCAGGTCTTCCCCAAACTTCTCACTCACTTAGCTGGTGACCTTTATTTGATGACTCTCTGTCTGTGGATTCCTTTCCCCCTCAGTCATGGTGACTGGGTCTAAGAATGCATTTTGGGGGATGAGCTCTACCCCAGAAATGGATCAGGTTTTGGTCCTGGTGACAGGTTCCTCCACCTGGGTTCAATGCAGGTAACTTCATATAGCTGATGGATGTACTCATGCTGTGATATCTCATGAACACCTGCTAAAAATATCACTCAGAGGAAGCACAGGACTGAAAGCAGAAAAGTTGTAGCTCAATACTCCTCAAATTTCTTTCTAGATGCCATTAATCCTACCAAAAATTATGAAAGTCCAGGGCAGTCTGAGGTCAGTCAGTGCTCATCATGGATAACAGTAGCACTCTGTCATTTGGCAGTCATGGGCCCCATTTGGGAGACATAGGGTAGACTTCTCAGACAATTCTAGCTGTCATGGTGTCACACTGCTGGGTTAACCAATCCAGTGATTTAACAGAATGAGCTGGGGGTATTATCTAGAATGAGGAAGCTGCTATTGGCCATGCCTCCCAGACCTTAGGTTCTTTCTGTGGAGTTTTGCAATGCTTTCTGGGTAGTATATTTTAGATATTCAGGAGGATAGATGCCAGAAGGGGGCAAAAAAAGAGATGACATTAGGATTTTTTTCAAAGAGAATTTTTGTCTGTCAGTGCATAATTGCATGTTCTCATTTTTCCTGGCAGCTCTGCTAACCAATAATATTATGTGACGCATGGAACTCATGGCCATCTGTGAAGCTAAAGTCCCTCCTCCTATCTTAGCTTCTCTTACAGTAAAATCTTTAAGAATGCAACAAAATTCTGATAGGTATCCACTCTGTTACTTCACGTACCAGTAATGCAGGGCTTCCAGCATTGGACTATTCCAATGCCCGGTCAGGTCAGAGTTCCAGGATTGGCAAGTTTCATTTAATCTTCTCTGCATTCGTTTATGTGTGGAAATATCCAACAACAGTTGCTCTGGAGATATTTGTGGTTTTGGAAATATGGATGGTATAATGAAGTTTAAGAGGCATATAATTACTTGATCTCATGTTATAGGATGTCTTATATATTTACCTGATAATTAATGAAGTCCAGCTCTTGATGGTTGAGCATGTAGATCCTAGATCACTACTATGGGACTAATTCAGAGAAAGAGATAGAAAAGGGGATGTTTCCTGTAGAAGGGATTATATTACTATTTGTATAGGGGATGCCTCTATCTTTACTTCCTGCTCATATTTGGCCATGAAATATTGACCCCAGGCAGAGTCAACTGGCTGAGGGAGGAACAATTAGTTCTTAGGGATTCTTACACTCAAGACCTTCTATCTTTGGGTTGAGAAAGTGACCTGGCTAAGTTGTCCCCCTTAGATACAATGGTGCCAAAGAACCCACGCATAACTCTAATTAAACATCTATCTGTAGAGAGATGGTGCATTGTCCTTGCCAAGGTCAGGACTTTCTGTGCTTGGTGACATAGAGTGTTGCCTCCAAGCCTCTTGGAGCTTGTCTATAAGAGGTACACATCCATCCTGTGCTCTGGCCAGAGGAGTAGGCTGTTGTAAGTGATGGGAATGGTAGACTTTGTCAACCAGGTTGACTGTCTCTAGATGTCAGCTTGGAGGAATTGGTCATGGATCTACTAACATTCAGGTCATTGAAGCTTGGTCCTCTCCATGGTAAGGTATGGAGATGTCCTGTGACTGCCAAGAATACATGACCAGGGCAGGCTTCCTTTTGATAAGATTGTTTTTCTTTCCTTTTCCTGCCTTTCTTTCAGTTAAAAGATATCTGAGCATCTCCATATGCTTTGTTCTTTAATATTTCTAGTAAATCAGGAAAAAGAAAAAAGTTTCTACTTAGTATCCCATGAGGGCGATACTAATGCTGGACCATGAAATCTGTTCATATTTGCTCTTAGAGTGGCCTCCTGCCACATCCTGAGGTTCCCCACACACAGAGTGGTCTCTCTTCTTCCACAGTAGATTGTGCTGCATAATGAATGTCTTCCCAGGTCTCCAGCTGCTCCACACTGAACAACCTTGCTCCAAGTCTCTGTTTCTTGAAAGTTCATGTTCTAGCGAGCCCTAGAAAACAAAATGCTTGAATCTGTGGAGGTGGCTCATCTGTACCAAGGGTCTGGTGATAGTCTGTGTTGATGAGTGAAGTTCTGTGCATGGCACTTCAAATTGTGGATGCAGCCTTGCTACAGCATTTGCTGGAAACCATCAACCATGGACACCACAGAGGTATCTCTCACTGTTCAGGTTTCAGGACCCAGTAATGGTCTTGAAGTTGTTTTGAATGTACAAAAAGAATAAATTATGGAGCAGGTGTAGCTCAGTGGTTGAGCATTTACTGCACATGTGTAAAGTCCCTGTTTCAGTTCCTGGTAACTTCTATTAAAAAATAAATAGACTTCTTCATTGATTGCTATTGAGGCTATAGTCTAAGTATAATTTCATGGGTACCCTGTTTGACTAAGATTCAGAGTCTGAATTCAGTTTTGACCCTTGTCTCATACTGTGTCCTGCACCCAATATCATCAGATTGGTCCTATATAGAAAGTGTTACAGGCAGGTTGGTACCCCATTTTTAGTTTTATAGATGTTACAACACAGCCCTGACATTGTCAGTGTCCCCAGAGGGAAACAGGAAAAACCAAACTGTCACCATTGACTTCTGTGTCTTAGGGACACACCTTGGAACACAGTAATGAATGGCAAAGGGAAGAAGTCTTGGAAAACATTGAAGGAATAGGAAGATGGGAGCCTTTTTGTTCTGAACAATATTAATACTTTCCAATAATGTGAGTTGGGTTCATTTATCCTTGTGTGCTGCTTCAGGTTGGATATTTAGAAATTCTGAATTCTATAATTAGATCTCCTTTATTTTTTATTTTTTTATTTATTTTTTTATCTTTTCAAATTTTGTTTTATTATCAAAAGAAACCATAGAAGGGAGCAAATGCATTGAGCTAAGCTATAAAATACACTCAGGAGAGTCTCTGCAGAATGTCCTGCCAGAACCAAAAGTAGAGTACATAAAGAGGCAGAGTGACTGACACTTTCTTTCTGTCTCTGTAGAACCTGTGATGGTCAGGATTATGTCTTTATATCAAATCTGGAGGAAAATAACAAGGACCAGAGGAAGGAAAGGAGAATGAGAATGAGTCAAAATAGGAAATTTTAAATAAAGAAGGCACAGGGAAGAGGTAGTTGACCCATTAGGGTGGTAAACCCTCTGTTCTGGGCTTTTATTTCCTCTTTCAGAGACTGAAAATACCCATTAGAAGAAGCTAGAATTAGTCAGCCAGGTGGTAAAAGACATGTGGTCCTGTCAACCCAGAGCCAGGCTGATAACCAGCTAACACACATGAGAAGGAAATTAAAGACCATAGGGTCTAGCAGATCTCCTTTAAATATTATGAGACTTTTTTTTTTGTTGAGGTATAGTAGGGGTGGAGAGTGAACCCAGGACCTCCTATGTGAGAAGCTGGCATTCAACCACTGAGCCACCTTGGCTTCCCTGAGTTGGTTTTATCATTTGTTTGCCTGTTTTTGTTTTTGTTCCTCCAGGAGGCACTAGGAACTGAACCTCCCATGTAGGAGGTTGGTGCTCAAGTGATTGAGTCACATCCACTTCCTTCAAGATTTCTTTCACAATATTATGGTTTAAAAAAATCTCGTAACTCTCATCCCTTCATTGGATTTGCATATGTGAATTTATTAATATTTGTCAGTTATTGCATTTCAAATGGTGCACACTTTATTATCTTAATGTGTAGTGTAGTTTTAACCAATATTCTTTTTCATTCTTTAAGATTAAAAACTGTCTACTAACTCATTTGAATTAGAGCAAGTCTACCCCCTTTTTTTTTTTTTTTTAGTGACATTATACCTCATCCTCCAGCAACTATGACTTGTAGTGAGACCTGGTCTGGAACATGCTACCTTCCCATTAAAACCCCCACAGTTTATTCAAGGAGGAAAGAGTGATTTTTTTTTTCTTGTTCTTCTTTATTTTCTTTTAAATGTTACATTAAAAAAACATGAGGTCCCCATATACCCCCTCAACCCACCCACCCCAACCTTCCCACATCAACAACTTCTTTCATCACTGCAGCACACTCACTGCACCTGGTGAATACATTCTGGAGTACTGCTGCACCACATGGACAGTGGTTCACATAGTAGTTCTTCTACTGCTTGGCTATCCCTGGAAGAGCCCTGCCCAGGTCACAGCTGGACTCTGCTCGTGCTGACACTCTAAGGAGACAGAGTCCAGAGATAATTAGCTTGAATTTATGTCCACAGGTGTAAGGGTTGGAGATTGTTATCTTCATAATCTGAAACTCTACTAGATAAGCTTAGGTCCTGCCTTAATCCTTCTTTCTCTGACAATCCTGTTCTTTATGTATCAAGAAAGGGTTCCTGTCCATCAGAGTATTCCTGGCTTTCTTACCCTTTTTGCTTTCCAAGAAATGCTTTTTCTCCATTTTACTCCAGACTAGTGTCACTGGATATTGATTCCAAGGAAAAAATTTGAGCCTGGATTCCTGGGGTGTTTGCTCTAAGACTCCAACATCTGTGACTCTCAGATCTCAGGAAATTCAGTTGTCTCCTGTTTGTGTTGGTAAAGGTCTGAAGTTAAGAATCCAGTGTTTTCTGAGTTTCAGAGTTAGTGTTCATTCAAGCAGTCCTGAGGAAGAGCCTGCATCTCTCCACTGATGATCTCAGGTGCAGCTTTAAGTATGATTTTCCAAGACTTGACACAAGTGTGTCCTTTGTACTGTACCCTGGTTCTAACATTCCTTAGATTGTTGAGTGGGTAGAGTGTGGCTCAGAGGTACTGGGGGTTGACTTTAATAAGAAAATAGACAATGTCAGATGTTTAAATAAAGGGCTTGCTTTTGTCAGTGCACAGGGTGAAGGGTTTGACCCTTCCTGGCAACTTTAGTGGTCAACCACTCAAGTAGGGACCTCACTGACCACCTGTGAAGCCTGAGGACTCTCATCATGTCTTATCTTCCCTGGTAGTAACATTGGTGAAAAGTCAACCAGTGGCCTTAGTGAACCTAGTTGGCCCTCAGAGATAATCCCACTTGTGAATCTAGGGTATTCCAGGCCATGATTATCCCTAGAGAAAGGGGCAGAGAAATTCCACCTGCACAGTTTCCTTGGGAGAGGTCCAGTTGCTGCTCATCTCCTTGGGTACAGATTTCTGAACTTGTAATTACCTACTTGCATATATTTCAAATGATTTTCATTCCTCAGAGGGCAGAGCTATAAGTTTATTTGAGCCTTCCATGGTGGGCTGTCCTGATGGTGTCTCATCTGGTTATAGCTCCTAACAATGGAGTCCAGACTGGCTCAGAATAAAGAGGTACTTCCAGTTTTCCTTCTTATGCTAACTTTCTGGCATCTCATTACTAATCATTCCAGGCTGAAGGCAGCTTCTGTCCAGGCTCACTCAGGGTATTTCACTTCATCGTTTGTGGTTTCTGATTCCTTGATCTACTGCTGATGAATTTTTACCTTGATGTTGTGACATTCTCAAGATGGAAAGTAGGTAGGACCCCAGGCATAGGATGAAGAAAGTCTTTGTGTCAAAATTCATTGCAAGTGTTTAATACCTATATTTTGCTTTCAGGGATATCTCTTTTGGTGGAAGGCAGGAAGTTCCTGTTTAGCTGATCAAGGCTTGCAATGGTACGGAAATTGTAGGTCTCTAGAGCAAGAAGAAATAATAGGAGACTCACCCAAGTCCCTTCACTTCAACCCTTCCCACATTCCTGGGAGGGCTCCTTATATGTTCATGCTCAGGTGACCTATGTTCTATTACCTGACAAAAAGGAGGTCTGCCAAAATTTTGGGGGAGAGGGGAAGATGGAACTTTAGAAAAAGCTCATCAATTTGTACATGATGCTGAAGTGTTGTCTACCTGATTGAACACTGTGTTGTATTGTAGCTGGACCTTCTCCAAAGTTGTAACTCAGGTATGCAGCTCCTTGAAATTTTCCCCAGAGGAAGCAAAGAATTGAAATCTAGCCCATCAGAGCCCTATGCCCTGTAGTTTTCCCAGACACCTTTGGCACCATCGGAAATATAGTCATCTCGGCCAGTCTAAGGACAGTGCTCCTCCTAGACAACAGAAGAGCCTTCTCCCCAGAGTAGCCATGGGCGGTGTCTGGGAGATATTGAGCAGAATTCTGACACTATTCTAATTACCACGTTCTCATATTGCTGGGGTTCACTGACCTTTCTCTAAAATACGTGAATGAGAGACTTTCTGGATTGGAGAAGCAGTTATTCATCATCCCTTCCACATTTGCACTTTTCTGGTTTTTTCTTGGTGCTATATTTCTGGGGAAGGTGACTCAGAGATCCTGGAGATATGGTGTAATGATAGCAAGATAGACAATGTTAAGGATATTTTTCACAAAGAACTAGCTGATTGTAAATGTAAATGCATGGGTTGACAAGCCCACCTCTCCTGGCATTTCTGCTGATATCAACTGTTAGTGAAGCAGGGACCTCACTAGGCAGCTGAGAGCCTGGGAAATATCTTTGCTGGCAGCAAAGTCATGGAAAATGCAAAAAAAAGTGTTTCTTTTTTTTTTAAATTTATTGAAATTTATCACTCATACATAAACATACATAAACAATAAGTGTATAATAGTTGTGAACTTACAGAATATCTTTAAGACCTGGTGGTAGATGGTGAATTCTTAAACGAGATAAGAGAAGGACTGAGTGAACTACTGATGTTTACTGTATATAGAAGTTTTAATTAGTTTTACTGTAAAGGTATCTTCATAGCAAGGTGATAGCTATTCCATAGTTGAGTTCCAACATCCATATTCTTGTAATGATGATGACTTTTTCCTTCTCCTGGAAAGAGATTCCTTACAGATGTACATAGCCCCTTCAGCCTTGTCTCCCCCTCTAGGCTTTTCAGGAATGCCAGCCTGAATCAAAAACCTCAGAATTCTGCTAAGGGGAAAATAATTTTTCATTGACTTCTGAATGGTTTCCTTTGTCTTTTCACATAGCATTTCTTTTAAATCCAGGAATAAAAATGAGTGTTTTTTTCCCTATAAAATACAATCCATCTTCAATGTATCATAAGTTTTTTCCAAGAAAATTATTGTGAAAGAAATCTACAATATCTCACTGCTATTTTGGATTAGATTGGATGCTGAGGTTTTGAATTTCCATTCTTGTATGAATATTTTAATATCTATCACTGCATTTCTTTTGGTGAGTCTCTCACTACCTTATTGATTGGGAAAATATGATCTAAAATTGTTATTCTATTGCCATTGAGATTTGTAAACTATCCCCTTTTTGCTTCTAAGAACTATTTCTCACTTGAATAAGAGCAACTTATGCTCTTTACTGGAATGAAGAATTCAATTCTATCTCATGATGCTCCACCTGTTCTTTAAGTTCCCATGAATCAGAGTGGGACATGCTACCTTTCATTTGAAACTCCTGAGACAGAATCATTAGGAAATGTGAGATGTGTGTTTAAAATCCTGAGAGTGTGGGCTATGATGTGCATTGACCATGAGGTGCAGCGGTGTTCAGAGATGTATTCGCCAAGTGCAATGAATGTCTCATGATGGTTGAGGAGGTTGTGGTTATGGGGGGAGGAGTGGAGTGAGGGGGGTGGGGATACATGGGAACCTCATTTTTTTTAATGTAACATTAAAAAAATAAATAAAGACAAAAAAAAAATCCCTCCCCTGCATGCATTCCCAGGCCATGTGCAGCCTGAATCACACAGCTGGACTAGACCCTGCACTGACCAAACAAGGTGAATGCTTCCAAAGTTAATTGTTCTGACTTTGTGCTTTATCTCTGTGGGTTATGGGGCCCTTATCTTTCCAGTCCCTGTAGACAAAAACTAGGGTGTCCTATAATGTGTCTGCACGATGCTCTTATTCCTTAGGTGTCAAAATCAGGGTCCTTCTCATCCAAGAGTATCTGAAATGGCTCTGGTGATATTTTTTATATTCTGAATTCCCTGAAAGAGATGTTATGTCCAATTTATCCCCACAATATTCCCAAAGATATTGATTTCATGGACAGTATTGGGGGAGGGGGTGCTTGGGCCACTCAGGTCTTCCATACACAGCTTGTTCACCCTCAGCTCTCAGATATCCTTCTGTCTATTTGATCTGCTCTGCCTTGTGATCATTCTGACTATAATTGGCTTCCTAGGGTGTAGGTTCAGTATCTCAAAGTAATGGTGTCCTGGAGGTTCCAGTCTTTAATCTGCAGATTCCTTTCACCCCTGGTAGTGGTTACTCTGAAGAGAATGTAGTTTTGAGATAAAATCTCACTAAATAATGGCCTGGCTGTCAGGTGGTCCATCTGGGCTGTTTGTAGGTAACTTTGTTCAGGTGATCCATGGGTTCTTAGGCTGTGATATCTGATGTGTAGTTGATTGAAAGTTCACATAGAGGAAGCAGGTGACTGAATGCTGGAAGGTTATACCCGATGCACCTGAGCTTTCTGTCTTCTTATACTTGGTTCCACCAGAAATATGTTTGTCCCAGACAGGCTGAGGACAGTGCTCATCACAGACAATAGTAGCTCTTTCTACTCTTAGAAGCTGGTAATGTATAAGTATGAGCCAACCATTTTATTCTCTGGGATGTGGAAGCCTTCCAGTCTTTAATTTCTTTCTGTGTGTTTGATGATGTGTTTTAGGGGATCATGTTTCAGAAGGTCTGAAAGATGGGTGTCAAGAGAAAAGCATGAAATATTAGGGCTGCTTTTCACAGAACTTTGTGTATCAGTGCATGGTGGTAGGTTTCCATATTATCTGGCAGCAGTGCTGACCAGTAAACTTGTACCAAGCAGGAAACTCACTGGCCAGCTGTGAAGGACGAGGACTCTCACTGCTTCTTAGCTTCTCTGGCAGTAAAGTCTTTGAGAATGTAACCAAATCTCAATAGAATCTTTTTTTTTAATTTTTTTTATTTTTTATTTTTTTACTTTTTTTTAATTCATTTTTTTAAAAAATATTACATTAAAAAAATATGAAGTCCCATTCAACCCCACCGCCCCCACCCCTCACTCTCCCCACAGCAACACTCTCTCCCATCATCATGACACATCCATTGCATTTGGTAAGTACATCTCTGGGCATCGCTGCACCTCATGGTCAATAGAATCTTGAATCTACTCTGAGACCTCACATATTGGTAACCCAGGGTATCTAGGCTCAGAGTATTCCAATTTCCCTCAGGGAAGGGCTCAGTCCCGAAACATCTCATTTAATTTTCTCTGCATCAGTCCATATGCAGCAAAGGCCCACATCAATTGCTTTGTTAGTATCTCTGGCTGTGGAGATTTGGATGGTGCAAAGTAGTTTAAGAGATAGATATTTGACTTGACCTCGTATGTTACTAGTGCTTTTATATATTTACCTGATTGTTAATGCATTCCAGCTCTTGGATGATTGATAGTGTGGGTCCTAGATCACTACCTTAGGGACTAAAATAGAGCAGGTGAAAGAAGAGGGCATGCTTCCTGTGGAGGGGATCATGTTGGAATTTATGTATGGGATGTCTATTTGATGCCTGCTTCATATTTGGCCATAAAATATTGGCCTGGGCTGGTTTGACTTGTTATGAAATGGGACTGGTGATGTTGGGACATTTGATTGTTAGGGATTCTTGCCCTTAAGACACTGTATTATCTGCAGGATTAGAAAACAGCCAGGCTTACCCTACTCCAGGCCCAATTGCCTTCACTTGGGCATTATATCAGAATGAACCCAGTGGGCCCAACTCTAATCTTCTGAAGTGGTTTTCTGTAGAGAGAAAGATGGCACATTGTCCTTGCTAACCTCAGAATTTTCTCTCTTGGCATCATGAGTGTTACCCTTAAGTCTCTTGGAGCTTGCCTTCAGGAGATTTGCATCTACCATGAATTCTGGCCAGAAAGAGTAGGCTGCTGCAGTTGACAGGAACTTTAGACATGGTGACCAGACTGACTGTCTTTAGATGTCAGCTTGGACTGTTGGTCATGAATCTGCTGACATCCAAGTCATATGGTCATGGGGTGTCATGGAAGGCCTTCAAGTGTCCAGGTGTGTTTGCCAGGAAGACATAATCAGGGTATAGGTATCTTTCGTTAAGATTATATTTCCCTTTCCTTTACCTTCTTTTCTTCCAGTTAATAAATATTTGAGTATCTCCATGTACCTGATTCTGTTCTAGCTGCCTCTAGTACATCACAAGCATTAAGACATTTTTCCTTGAGGGATACTGATGTTGGTCGATGGGATCTGTTTAGATTTTTCTGTTGGACTTGCCTCATTCTGCATTCTATGGTTTCCCTCACATAGGATGGACTCTCCTTTTCCCCATGACATTGTGCTGTGTTAATGTTTCCTTAGCTTAAAGCTGCCCTACCTGTAACATAGTCTAACCTTATTGAAAGCCTCTCTAGTTCTTGAGGGTCAAGGTCAAGCATGGTTTAAGGAAGCCTAGAAAACCAGGCAGTGTGACTGAATCTGTGCAGGGATCTCATCTGTGCCAAGGGTCTGGTGATATCATCTTGTGTTATCCAGTGGTGTTCCATTTGAGGCACTTGCAATTATGGGTGCAACCTTGCTACAGTATTTGCAGGATACTGTCAATTGTGTGGGGGCCACAGAGGTATTTATGCTGTTGTTTGTTTTGTTTCTTGTTTTTGGCTTTTGTAAAGGGTATTTATTTTGGGATAGAAGCTTACGGTTACCAGGCCGTAAGGTGTAACTTCCTTCCCTCACCAAAGTCTGTCGTCATGTGTTGGAGCAAGATGGCTACTGACATCTGCAAGGGTTCAGGCTTCCTCTTCCTCTTTTTTTTTTTTTTTTTTTTTTACAGTGTTTACTGGTAAAAATATTTTATTTGAATATTAAAGTTATTGCAACTATGTTATTTTTTAAAATTTTTTCACTGCTAAAGAAATTTTTTTTCAATTTTTAATTCTTTTTTCAAAGATACATAAATCACATAAAATGTTACATTAAAAATATAAGAGATCTTTAAAAAAAGATAATAGAAAAATGAAAAAAATATATAAGAGGTTCCCATATACCCCACTTTCCACACACACACCTCCGCCTCCCACATCAACAACTTCTTTCATTAGTTTGGTACATTTATTGTATTTGATGAATACATTTTGGAGCACTGCTACACAGCATGGATTATGCTGTTTTTTTAACCTAGAGGGAAGAGTTTAATTCCATTCTCTAGCTTCCAGGTTCATCAGGAAGCCTGGCCTGAGGACAGTGTCTTCCATTCAGAACTCCCAGGTCTGAATCAGATGGAAGAGTGAGGTGTGGTTGGAACCCCGAACCCCTTCTCTACATGCACTCCCTGGCTGTATCTAATCTGAATCACATTGCTGGTCTTGACCCTGGGCTGACAATCCAAGGCAAAATCTTCCCAAGCTATTCTCTTTGACTTTTCACTCAAGGGTCTGTGATCCTCATTTTCCAAGCCTTGTGGACACAGACTAGTCATGTTTAATGCTGTCTGCTTGAGAATCTTTTTTTTTTTTATTTAAAGATTTATTTATTTATTTATTTCTCTCCCTTTCCCTCACCCCCCACTCCCCCACTCCCCCCACCCCAGTTGTCTGTTCTCTGTCTATTTGCTGCGTCTTCTTTGTCCTCTTCTGTTGTTGACAGTGGCATAGGAATCTGTGTTTCTTTTTGTTGCGTCATCTTGTTGTGTCAGTTCTCCGTGTGTGCAGCACCATTCCTGGGCAGGCTGCACTTTCTTTCACGCTGGGCGGCTCTCCTTACGGGGCGCACTCCTTGCGCATGGGGCTCTCCTCCATGGGGGACACTCCTGCGTGGCAGGGAACTCCTTGAGCACATCAGCACTGTGCATGGGCCAGCTCCACATGGGTCAAGAAGGCCCGGGGTTTGAACCATGGACCTCCCATGTGGTAGACAGAAGCCCTAACCACTGGGTCAAGTCCACCACCCTGCTTGAGAATCTTATTGCTTTGTGTCAAAAAGGGATCCATCCCCTTGCAGAGTATTTGGGACGTTTCAGGCAAGCTTTTATACATTCTGGTTGTCCTAGAAGAGATTTTAACTCCAATTCATTCCCAAACAAGTGCCCTGGTTGACCACTCAGGGCTTCGCCTTGAGTCTCATTTACCCTTAGCTCTCACATCTCCCTCTGGTTGTTTATCTGCTCTGCTCTGTGATTACCCTTCCAACAATTCCCTTCATAGTATTTAGTCTGAGTATTTTAAAGTGGTATTACCCTTTAGCAGACAGCATCCTTTATTTGTGGGTTCTTTCTCCGTCAGTCAAAGTTACTGGGCCTGTGAACACATTTTGGGACATGAGCTCTAACAAGGAAATTGAATCAGTTTTCTGCCTCATGCATAGGGTCATCCACCTGAATTGTGTACAGGTATGTTTGTTCATTTGATGGATGAGCTATTACACTGTGAGGTCACATGTACACCTGCTAAAGATTTCACACAGAGTAAGCACAGCACTGAATGAAGGAACGTTGCAGCTGTTGTCCCCAAAATTTCTTGAGGCATTAGGTCCTGCTAGAATTATAATTGTCCCAGACAGGCTGAGGACAGCACTCATGATGGATAGCAGCAGCAGGGCTCTCTTTTCTGGGTAGCCACAGACCCCGTTTGGAAGATGTAGGGAGGAATTCTGAGACCTTCCAGTCACCACAGTGTCACATGCTCAGTTAACTGATCCAATAATGTAACTGGGAGCCAGGGGTATTCTCACGGATGTGGAAGCTGCTGTTGGTCATGCCTTCCTGGACTTCAGCTCCTTCTGTTGTGCTTGGAGGTGCTCTCTGGGTAGCATGCTTCAGAAGTTTTGGATGATGGATGTCATAATAGAAAAATAAAAAAAAAAAAAAGAAAAAAAATAATGAAAGAAAAATAAACAATATTAGGGCAGCTATTCAAGTAGAATGCTTTGTTTGCCAAATGCATGGTTGTATGTTTCTATCTCTCCTGGCAGCTCTGCTGACCAATAAAATAAGGAGTAGCAGGAACTTACACCAGTGATGAAACCAAAAGCAAGCTGCTTATCCCATCTTAGCTTCTCTGGCAGTAAAGTCTTTGATAATGTAACAAAATCCCAATAGATTTCCATTCTGATAGCTCATATACTAGTAACCTAGGATGTCCAGACTCAGAGTATTCCAATGTCTGGGCAGGAAAGGGCTTTAGGCTGGAATGTTTCATTTAATCTTCTCTACATCAGTCCCTATGGACAATAAACAGTGTCAATTGCTTGGAGCCATCTCTGAATATGATAATATGGATGAAGTTTAAGAGGCAGATAGATACTTGGCCTCATATATATGAAGATGCCTTTATAGGTTGATCTGATCATTTCTGAAGTCTACCTCGTGAATGGTTGATAATGTGGGTCCTAGATCTACCATGGGGACTAATTAAGAGCACATGATGGAAGAAGGGATATTTCCTGTGGAAGAAATCATGTTGCTATTTACGTATGGGATTCCTATATATGTCTTTATATAGGCATGCTTTATATTTGACCATGAAATACTGGTCATTGGTAGGTTTGATTGGTTAGGGAGAGGGGACTGGTGATGTTGGGACAGTTGGTCCTTAGAGTTTCTTGCCCTCAAGATATTCTATTAACTGTTCCTTGAGAAAGTGACCTGGACTACCCTACTCCTGATTCAGTGTTGTGAGTTGAACGTTAGGGTCTATCTGGATTGGCCAGTGCTTATGTTTAGAGGAAGCAGGTATTAGTTCCTCTACTCTAAGAAATACCTTCCCAATACCCTAAAAGGGTCATATGGACAATCTGGCCTTGGGTAATGCAGGATGTGGGGTAGGGGTGTGTATTAGTCAGCCAAAGGGGTGCTGATGTAAAATACCAGAAATTGGTTGATCTTTATAAAGGGTATTTATTTGGGGTAGAAGCTTACAGCTACCAGGCCAAAAAGCATAAGTTACTTCCCTCACCAAAGTCTATTTGGAGCAAGATGGCTGCTGAGGTCTGTGCGAGTTCAGGCTTCCTGGGTTCCTACATTCCTGGGGCTTGCTTTACTCTGGCTTCAAGGTTCCTTCCTTTCTGGGGCTGGCTTCTCTTTCTTCTCCGTGCTGACTTCCCAGGGCTCCAGCTTAAGTCTTCAGCATCAAACTCCAAAATCAAAACTCCAACATTAAAAGCCCCAACTCTGTTCTTTGACAGGCCTTTTATCTGTGAGTCCCCACCCACCAAGGGGTGGGGGGTCAGTGCCCTAATCCTAACTCAATCATGCCCAGGTACAGATCAGATTACAAACATAAACCAATGTTTCTTTTTGGAATTCATCAATTATTTCAGACTGCTACAGGGTACAAAGAATAACTGCAAAAAAGATGAAGTAAAAAGAACGGAGTGGGGTATATGGGAACCTTTTATATACAATCTTGAGAGCACACATGGGATCACTGGAAAACATTATTGTTCACATTGTTGTGACCCTAGGTGGGATGTACTCAGGACAGCACAGGGTTACTATGCTCTCTATGTGCCCCCCCTCATTGGACCTACCCCAGGAGGTAAGCCATGGGGTTCCTGGTCTTTTTTTTTTTTTTTTTTTAATTTCTTTGTCTTTATTTATTTATTTTTAATGTTACATTAAAAAAAAAAGAGATCCCCATATACCCCCTCACCCCCCTCACCCCACTCCTCCCATAACAACAACCTCCTCCAACATCATGGGACATTCATTGCACTTGGTAAATACATGTCTGGCACTGCTGCACCACATGGACAATGGTCCACATTATAGTTTACACTCTCCCCCAGTCCACTCAGTGGGCCATGGAAGGACATACAATGTCCAGTAACTGTCCTTGCAGTACCATCCAGGACAACTCCAAGTCCTGAAAATGCCTCCATATCACATCTCTTCTTCCCACTCCCCACCCTCAGCAGCTACCATGGCCACTTTCTCCATCTCAATGCTACATTATCTTCTATTACTAATCACAATAGTTCCAGAATAGAATATCAGTAAGTCCACGCTAATCCATACTCTATTCCTCCATTCTGTAGACCCTGGGATGGTTATGTCCACTCCATGTCTATATCAAGAGGGTGCTTAGATTCACTTGGATGATGGATGCAATTCTCCTGATTTCAATTGTAGGCACTCTTGGCTCCCTGGTGTGGTGATTGACCTTCTTCACCTCCCTGTTAGCTGGCCGGTGCAAGTCCAAGAAACCAGAGGGTAGGAGTTGCAAGTCTGCTGAGGCTCAGGGCCTGGCAGTCACATGGACGGTCCAGAGATTCAGGTCCCCTGAGTATACAGTAAACCCCAGCGCCAACCGCAGGTTCGATAAAAGTGACAGGAGAGGCTTGTGAACAAAGATCATACCTGAGTCCAACTCCATCACACTCAGGTTCCTGGTCTTGATCATTGACTCAGGCCTCGTTTTCATCCCCTCCATGGGATTACTGAGAATGGAGGAGGGTGATATCTGGAGGGCATTTGCACAGAAGGGTCAGGACCTAGGCCATCCCTGCTTTCTGAGGTATGGTTAGAGCTTTCTGGCAGGGTAGTCAGACTCTGCAGTCAGACTCAAAGTGCTCCTACAGTTTGGAGGAGTTGCACCTGGTCGTTTGTCTCCAAAAACTGTTCTGAGAGACAAAGACCATGACTTCCATACCCTCAGGGTCTTGCATATCCCTCCCAGGGATCTGAGTTTATACTCTAGTTCTGTCTTAAAGTCAGTGTGTTCCATTCCTGCAATTCTAAGCTCACCTTCTTTCCAAATCATCCCCTACTTGCACCCACACCTTTCATTTCAGAAGACTGTGGTCCGAGAGGGACAAAAGTATTGTCTTTAAACTTCACCAAAATTAAGTCTGTATCCCCTAAGCCCACTTCTGGCCAAGGTGCCAATGGAGGGTGAGCCAACTATGCTTGCTTGAGGTTGTTAGAAGTTGAATAAAACATCATTCTCAGTGTTGGTTGTGACAGACAGTTCAGTTTTCAAAATAGGTTCATATAAATCCATGGGTCTTTATAACACCTCAGCCATTTGGTCATGTACATTACCCAGTCAGCCATCTAGAGGAGCTAGCCCCTTTCCCAGGGCTCCTGCATTTAATGATCAAACTGTAAGGACCAAGAGGAGAAAAGAAAAGAAGAGTCAGCCTGTCAGCCCATTGTTGAGTAGCTTCTATAGAAACGCATCACCATCAGACTGCAAGTATGCTGGAAAGCTAAGCACATGAAGCGGCTCAGTTTCAAGGGCCACATGGCTATCACTAAAGTGAGTTGATCAGTAACCTAAAAAAGTCAACATGGTGTGATACCAAAGATTGCCCAGAGAGGGCTTCAGAAGTCCAAAGTAATGGCAGGAGTGGGCTAGGGGTTATTTGTGTCCATGCTCCATGGGTAACCCCCTCTACTTTGCAGCTTTTGGCATGAATCACTAGTTTGGCATGCAGTTAGAGCCTTAGACTCAGTCGGTCTTGAATAGCTTCAATTTCTTTTGGTCTCATGAAAGAAGAATCCCTTATTACCGTGGATACTGACTTGAGTAACCCAGGTGGTTGACTCAGTTTACATGACCTGTTTTCACAGTACACAGGCAAGTTAAGTCTTGAAGAAACTTGAGTTCCTATTCCAAGATGGTGGAGGCCCAGAGGGGAAGACTGATATATCAGTAGATAAGTGTAGAATGAGCTTGCCCTTTCTCCTCCTGACTCTTCTTTCTTGCCCTTCTGGTGGAGCTCCAGTGTGTGACCCTCTATCTTTGATCACATGGAAACTCAGCTCTAGGCGAAAGTGAGAGTGAAATTTCTATCTTGTTGATGGTGATCTTACCAGATTCAGTAGTGATTTTGTCAAGTGATGCAACATGAATAAACTAAAGTTCTAGGGCAGCATGCAGTACTTCACAAAAGATTCTGCATCCTCTTCAGTTTACCTGGCATTATCCAGACCAAGAGAGGTAACTGCAGCTTGTTTCTTCCTACCTCTTCTTCCTCCATTCTTTAGTTGCCCCCAGGTGCCCCCATCAGAGAACCAGAAGTCATGTCCACAGCAGACTTCTTTCTTCTCATTTCTCCCCCCACACCAAGCTTGCTCTGGCCAGGAGTGATGTCTATCCTGCCTCTGTCCAGGATCATGTAGAAGCACCAGCTGCCAGAGCTCCACCTCACATCTCCCCAAATGTAACCTCAAGGAGCTTGAGAGCAGCTTGAATTCTTTTAATATTGCTTTTAATGGCCTTACCCTTTTTATTTTAATGATTTATTATGCCTACTTTATACATTCTTAGACCTTTTTCCCTTTTATGCAAATGAAGACAAAAACCGTCAGATTTTGTCATGTGCTTTATGTCTAGAGGATTGGCTGAAAGATGCTGGTGTGTTTATGGGTTAGGTAATTGGACTGCAAGCTTGTGGGTGGTCTGCTGGGCAATGCTGGATGGGATGTAGTTTTAGCAAACTTTCTGTTCAGCTCCTTGCAGGAAAAAGTCCTTGAATAGTATGTCTCTGAATTTCACAAAGGTTGGAAATCAGTGGTATTGACTAGTTTTGCCATATCCCTGGCCTCCATGTCATTTTTTCCTTTTACTCCACCTTTTGGGAAACCCCAACAATATGGGTTGAATGGCCAACTCTTTCTAAAGGATGTGTAGTTGCTGATTCTCAGCAGCTGTGGCAACATCTAATTCCCTTGACTTTCATGTGGACCTTCTTATAAACTGAACCTCATTTACTCATAAAAGCTGAGTTAATATAATGTAATATCATGATATAATTGAACTTGTGAAAAGCAAATATTTTTATCTCGACCCTTGGGATATTTCTTGCAATCAATTTTCCTGGCCACTAAATTATAATTTTACCACTAACTTTCATCTCCTCTTATTTCTCTAATGAATTGCACTGTTAGAGAAATCTTATTTCTAGGTTTAGGATAATATGATACTTTGCTTGAATCGATATCAATACTCAAATTTGTATTTCGGTGGTAATCAGTTTTCATCATCATTTCTTAAAATATAAGCCCCCTACATTTTCATTTTCTTACTTCTTCTAGTAGTTGGTCATTTGCTTTTCTCCTTCATCCTGGAGTCTTTTTATTTCCTAATGCCTCTGGGAGATTTCCTCCATTGGATATTCAGTCACATTTGTTCTATGACTTCTCTCTTATATGCTTTTCCTACTCCTAAATTTTTGTGCCTGATATTTCTACCTATTTCATATGACTGCATGTTCTTCCTTCATTGGCTAATCCCAACCCCCATATCTTTAAGGGTATTAAGTCTATATATATTAATTTCTTGATTATTCTTCCCCAAATTCTCCTCATGGAGCATAGGGTCAGTTTTCTTTAAAAGATGGTATCATTTAGGGCTACTCTCTTTGTCTAGGGTATTTGTAGTGTGATCCTGGCTAAGAATATGTATGACAGAGGGACTTTATGAAAAATGTTGCTGTTGTCCAATGCACTGAAGTGTCATCCACCTGGTTGAATGTCATTCTCTGTCATAGCTGGATATTCTCTGAAGCTGTGCCTTAGGTGCTGCTCTTTGAAATTTTCCTCAGGAGGAGTGAAGAACGGAAACTGGTAGGTCAGAGTTGGATGCCTCCTATGGTGTCCCAGATGCCTTTGGCACCACAGCAACATGGTTCTCGTTCATCATGAACAAGAGCAGGGCCTTCTCTCCTGGCAGCCATGGGCTGTGTCTGGGAGATACTGAGCAGATTTCTGACTCTGTTCTAGTTACCACATTCTTACATTGCTGGGCTTTGCTGACCTTTGCTCAAACTACGTGAGCCTGAGATGATATTTGGATCCGAGAGGTGGCCATGCCCTACAGACATTAGCCCATTTCTGGATTGTTTCTGGTGATATTTTTCTGGGAAGGATCCCTCAGAGGTGCTGGGGATGGCTGTAATAGAGCAAAATAGGCAACTTCAGGGATGTATTTTTTATGAAGAACTTGCTGACTGTTAATGCACAGGGTAGAGGATCAGTCTCCCCTGACCAATGGTGAATGAATCAAGGACTTCATTAGCCAGCTA
This sequence comes from Dasypus novemcinctus, assembly GCF_030445035.2. NCBI lineage: Eukaryota > Metazoa > Chordata > Mammalia > Cingulata > Dasypodidae > Dasypus > Dasypus novemcinctus. The sequence continues at coordinate 199,746,072 of NC_080673.1, read as the reverse complement.
TGAGGTATTAGTAGGGGTCTCATCACATCTTATCTTTTCTTGCATCAAAGTCATGGTAGTATAACCAGTAGTTGTATACATCTACTTGCTCCTTATGCGAGCCCTAATTTGGGTAGTTTGCATTCTTTTCCTATTCTCTAGATAAGTCAGCATATGGATATTGTATTTTCACCTTCACTCATAAACAGATCCAGCAAGGAAACACTCTGGGCTCAGAGTTTCTTTGTGGGTAGTTTATATTGTGTTAATATACCCAGCTCATTGCATTGGAAATTTAAAGAGTTAGTATATATCTCTTTCTTATAGTCATTAGTTGTATCTTTGAAAGTATTTATGCCTATTATTTTGAAATTTAAGTGAAATGAATACAGTTCTTATGTCTTTTCTATGCCTGTAGGTTAAATATAGGTCATATATTCATATTCCTATATTTAATGTCATAGTCCAGATTGCCTGAATGTATACTTGGGAGAATTTGGGATATGCACTTTATTGGGAAGCAATCCCCAGAAACACAGAAGAGGGAGGGGTGGATGTGAGACAGGGTTGAGAAGCCCCTGAGGGTGTAGTATTGAGCTGTTATCACTAGAGGGCACTGTGGCTCATTCCTAACAGGAGCCCATCTGAGGAACCCTATGGATGCATCTCAGAATTGTCACTTCTGAGGTTATAGGAGTCTGGGATTCACTCAACTCTTCTTTTGTCACACTTCTCAAAGAAAAATATTGTGGAAGAAATCTACAATATCTTATTCCTATTTGGAACATAATGGCTGCTGAGGTTTTAGGTTTCCAATAATTCCTCAATATTTAATATCTATTGGTGACTGCATTTCAAATTGTACACACATCACCATGTAACTTTATTTGGAGGAGACTATTATCTAAAATATCAAATACCAAATTACCTCTTAGTTTTTAATCTATGTATTCATTTTTCTACACTCTAAGAACCATCCACTGTTTTTCTTTCAAATTTACAGAAAAATTGCAAAAATAATATAGAAACAATACATAAAACTCAAATGTACCCCCATGCATATATCCAGATTTGCCAACTATTAGCATTTTTCTACATTTGATATGTTGTTTCATCCAATTATATTTACGCATCATTTATATATTTATCTATCATAGCTGATCTGTCTGTGAAATATTTGAGAGTAGGTTGCAAACATCATTCTCCTCTAATACTTAACAGTCCTGTATATTTCCTTAGAATAGAAACACTCAGCTATACTTAAGGTGGTTACTATTACATCAAATTGAAGAAATTTAACATTGATATAAATTTAACATTAATGTAAGGCATATAGTCTATATTCTGTTAATTTTTTTTCCCCAACTGTCCCAATAATGTCCTTTTGGGCATTTTCTCCTCCATTGTTAGATCCAATCCAGGATCATGTATTACATTTAATTTTCTTTTTTTAAAAAATGATTTATTATTTATTTATTTCTCTCCCCTTCCCCTCCCCACCAACTGTCTGCTCTCTGTGTCCATTCACTGTGTGTTCTTCTGTGTCCACTTGTATTCTTGGCAGTAGCACCGGGAATCTGTGTCTCTTTTTGTTGCATCATCTTGCTGCGTCAGCTCTCTGTGTGTATGACGCCACTCCTGGGCAGGCTGTGCTTTTTTCATGCCAGGCAGCTCTCCTTACAGGTATATTCCTTGCATGTGGGGCTCCCCTACTCAGGGGACACCCCTGCATGGCACAGCACTCCTTGCGCGCATCAGCACTGTGTGTGGACCAGCTCACCACATGGGTCAGGAGGCCCTGGGTTTGAATCATGGACCTCTCATGTGGTAGGCGGATGCTCTATCTGTTGAGCCAAATCCACTTCCCATATTTAATTGTCTTTGTCTCTCTTTAAAACCTCCCTAGACTATCCTTTCAGCCACATTCACACTTAAAAATTGGCATTGTTAGTTATACTCACTATAATGTGTTACCATCAACTCTATCCATTTCCACACTTTTCAATCGAGCTAATTAAAACTTCTACATACATTCAGCATCAGCTCCCCCTTCTAAACTCACATTCTATCTCCTAGTAACCTATACTCCATAGTTTAACTCTGAGTTTACTCATCGTGTTTAGTCCATGTTAGTGAGACCATGCAATATTTGTCCTTTTTGTATCTGGCTTATTTCACTCAACATAATGTCCTCAGGGTTTATCCATGTTGTCATATGCTTCCTGACTTTAATTGTTCTTCAGCTGAATAGTATTCCATCAGTGGATATACCACATTTTGTTTATCCATTCATCAGCTGATGGATACTTGGGTTGTTTCATCTTTTAGAACCATCCACTTTTTGAATTGTAACAATTCATGATCATTTTGGAAAGAAGAGCTTAATTACAATCTCTGACATTCTACCTTCTTCTTCTTCTCCCATGAATTCTGAGAAAGCATGGCCTGAGATATACTTCCTTTCTATCTAACATACACAGGACTAAATCAGAAGGAAGTGTGAGATCTGTTTGAAACCCATCCTGATGTGTTCCCTGGCCACGTCTAGCTAGAATCTCCTCGTTGGACTAGAGTAGACCCTGTGCTAATCAACCAAAGTGAAAGGTTCCTAAGCTGTGTGCTCTGATTCTGCCCCCAGGGATCTGTGTGAGGAGTGTGGACCTCATCTTTCTTATACCTGTGGATGCAGCATCAGTCACCCTTTAGCACTTATGTGACTGATATACATTTGTCCTTATGTGTCTCAAGAGGTCTTTTCTTTCCCAGAGTATTTGTGATTATCCAAATGGTCTTGTATACCTTCTGGATGACCTGGAAATGATTTTACCTCCAGTTTATCTCCAGACAAGTCCCCTGGATGTTGATTGTATGGACAGTGTTTACTGGGGGCTTGGGCCACTTGGGTCTTCCTCATAAGGCTTACTCACCCATTACCTCATGTCTATCACAAGCTCTTCATCTTACTGATGTGATCAACCCTATTTTCTTCAAGCAAAATAAGTCTGGTATCTTAAGTGGTGATGTCCCTTAAGTTACAGCCTTTTTGAATGAGCTGAGTGTTCCTTTGTCCACTTGCTCATGGTTACTTTGTCTGAGAATGGGTCAGTTCTCAGTCCTGGCTGTACAGCACTGTATACAGTTGATGGATGCACTGTTAAGTTGTGATAGCTCATGTGAAGCTGCTTCGAGGTTCCCAGAGAGGCAACACATAATGGAAAAAAGGAAAGTTGCAGTCAGATGCCACTGAATCTTTCTTCATGCCTTTAACACTACCGGAAATATGATGTCCCAGGCATGCTCAGGAAAGAGATCATCATTGTCAACACACCTTCTCTGGGCAGCCAGGGATCCATCTGAGAGAGGTGGAGCAAAAGTCACATTCCATTCTTAGAGTCAAAATTCAATGCAAGTGTTTAATTTACCCTCTTTTGCTTCCTGGAATCTATGCATGAGTCGGTCCAAATATCATCATGACCATTCATCTGCAGTAGAACAAAGGAAGAAAAGGCCTATAATGATGAAGATAAAACAGTCTGAGTGAACCCAGACAGAACATGCCTCCACCCTTGGCTATTTAATGCTGAGGATCCCAGAAAAGTCAGTATGAAAAAGACAGACTGATCACTTTGACCCAGCTGACTACACTGATAGGAGCTGTCATGTCTGAGACATCATCAGAACCACCCACATTGGAGAGCTCACAGTCTTATAATATTTCATTCTGTCCAAGGAAGACAGGCATTTTGCTTTCTCTACAAAAGTAATGGGGGCTGTGAACCTCTTCAGCAGAATGCAGGAAGAGCATAGAGCTCATCCCAGTTTCTACACTTCTTCACTAACCCACATTCCCAGGAGGATCTCCTGAAAACCTCATGTACAGGTGACTGCCCTATTACCTGCCACAAAGGAGGTATGTCAATCATTGTGGGAAAAAACCAGGTTTAGAAAAACTGATGAAACATCATCTGAAGATGAAAAATTCTTGTGGACAAGAGCCTGTCTGAATAGTTCTCCCCAAAACCCATGGTCCTGTAGTAGCTCAATCAGGAAAGTTCAGTGTGGAAGCTTTTCCCTGTTAACCACTGGGAGAGCAGGACTACTCTTTACTGTTTTATTCACTCATTGAACATATGAGGACTTATGTGCTGAGGAGATGTGTCTGTGTGGGGCACTAAGATGGTATCAGTTTGTCCTGGAGAATCCCATGGGACCATATGTGGGATCTCTGTTTCAAAGCCCTGTACATTTTCTGTTAGGTATCATTGGCTGCAGGCCTACAACTAACTGGGCGAACCACCAATGCTGTGACAATTTTCCACTACAACCTTTTGAAAACATTAATATTATATGGAATTTAAGAATTTTCTCTCTCTCTCTCTGCCATCTTAAACTGATGGAAGATGGCCTCATCCTGACCCCAGCCACTCATAAAAGGAGAATTTAGCACTAGCATTGAACTGTATTTCTTTCTTCCCATGTGGATGTAGCTGGTCTCCCTCATCTCCAGTTTTTCCCTACCTGCTCTGACTTTTGAAGGGACCTTGTTTCATTGGGAACCTCCACTGAATAGGATCTGGATAATTTTATGACATTAGATCTTTGTTACTTGGCAGAAGTACAAGTGTTTATTCTTAGAATTCTTCCCTGGCCATAAAAATTTTAGACCACTCTCCCAACCCCCATCCAGTTTGCCTGAATGTAATGCAATCTAGGAGAAAGTAAATTGGCTCTTTGGGCAAAGCAGTTTTGGTGAAGACCTTTCTCCTTGACTCAAGCACTACTAACCCTCATTGAACAGGCCATGGAAGTAACATCCTTTCCCCCAAATCTTTGGAGATAGGCTTTGAGTGAAACCTTTAAAATTCAGGGTTGTTTGCAAGAAGGGATAACGTGTGTGGCATATTATATTCTCCAGTTGAATTTCTGCTAATCAGCACTGTGCTGCCTGATCCAAGAGAATTCAACTTTAGAGATTGCTGTCTAAGGAGGGGCCACAGAGAAGGGCCTGTGTTGCTGTAATTTCTCTTTACAGAGGTGCATGTGTTCCTCATTAGGCAACTTGAATGAAGCAGATTTCCCTGCTCTATTTCAGATATCTGTGGTCATGTTGGTAAGTTCTGAGAAATAGAGTATAAGCAGTTTTATTTGAACTTAAGGATCATGCTCTTTAAAAGGAAGCGATCTCTCCTCCCTCTTCGCTGTCTTCATTATTGAATGATACAAGGAGTGACCCTTTCTAGGAATGGCAGAGCCAAGGAGAGAAGTGTGCTTTAGCGTTCTTGCTGGTGTGTTTTTGAGGTGCTGTGTAAGCAAGGAGATCCCAGCAAAGAGCTGCTGTTCCATTCGTGGGATTTGTGGTAGCTTTGACAAGATCAGTTGTTCTTGGATGTGGAGAAGCATATGCATTAACACCAGAAGGAAAACATATAATAGATATGCCCTTGTCGGTAACTACAAATACCCTTTCAATCTCAAACACTCTGAGATACATGGTCTTCTAACAATGCAACACAGATGGAATGGAAGGGAAGTTGGCTTACTGTCGGAGGAGAAGCGGCCACATTTGGGAAAGGGACTTCTAGACATTCCTAGAGAAGCAGGAGTTTGCCATGTACTCTTTTTTTTTTTTTTTTTTTAACAATTTGTATTTGAATAATATATGCTGTTTACAGGGTAAAGAGTTTAATTCTGTCCTGACATTCCACCTTCTCCTTCATTTCCCATTACTTGTAGGGAGACCTGGCCTGAAATGCTCTGTCTTCCTAGTCAAAACACTCTTGGTTAGAAGCAGGAGTTGAAGCAAGATGGTTTTCTATACTTCTTGCAGTCCCTCATAGAGCCTTACCCAAGGGCACGGTCACGCTACTCACTGCACTCACTCAGGATGCTTCCAAAGCTACCTTGCTTAGACTTCTATCGGGGGGGGGGGGGGGTAGTGGGACCCACATTGTCCCCACCCCTGTTGGACAAGCCTGGGTCCTCTTTAGCCATTGTCTCTGAGATACTATATTCTTTGTCTCAGTAAGAGGTTGCTACCCATCCAGAAGCTTGGGATTATCCTGGCAAGATTTCTCACCACCTGGATATTCTGTAAGAGATTTTAGGTCAATTTATGCCCTTAAAAGTCTACTGCATGTTGATTCATGGGCAATATTTATTGTGGGCCTGGATTACCTGGGTCTTCCCAAGTCTTGCACACCCATGGCACTCAGCTCTCGGGCTGTTCACTTGGCTCTGCCTTGGGCTCCCTTTGGGGTGTTGAAGGGTCCAGTGATGTCAATGCTGAAGGCAGGCCTGACCCAGGGGCAGACGCACCTCTGACAGAACATTTCCCCCTCTGCCCTTGTAATCTCAAGTAGAGCTACAAACAGGGTTGCCTGGAGATCTTGACATAGGTGTGTCCATTTCATGAATCCTAGTCCTGGCTTTGCTTATTGTGGTGAAGAGATGAGGATTAAATGAGTGAGTGCAAAGCTAGGGTAAACTCTTTTCTAGTATTCTTCTTGTGCTGAAATAAGCCCTGTAGGTGACTGGTCTCAGACAAGAGTCATATATGCTCTTAGGTATATGCTTACCTAAGTCAGGTGCCACATACCACTTCTTATCTTTCATGATCAGATGGTTTCCCTTGTACTACCATCTCTGAAAGTAAATAGACTCTGTCTTGATGTAGACTCATTTGAAAGCTTAATCCTGTGGTCTCCTGATGGAGCTGCTTACCTCAGTGAGAAATAAAATTATATTTCAGGGTTTCCTAATCCTTTCAGTGATCAGGATCCTTCCAGAATGTCTATATCAGAATCCAACACTGGACATTCCAATTCTTTTTCATTTTTAACACTCATAAAAGTCAACGATCTTGATATGTGTTTTTTAATCATTCCTGATTTCTCAGTTATATGTGGAACAAAATCTGCAATCCAACTAGGAATGATGATATTTTATGTTTAGACAATAACTTATTTTCTGCAGCATAATATTCAGCAGGATTTTTACTTGCATCTTGCTACACTTGAAATTTCCATGTCAATCTCAGGAAAGTCAGATGAGCTTCCTGAGCCCAGTATAGGCCATTGGTATTCAAATCACCTGCCTAGTGCCATGGAGGGGACCTGATTACCAAAACACTTACAGGTCCTGAACAACCCTCCATCCTAATTGTGGGATCCTCTTTGGGATGGGGAAGAGTTCAGTAAAATAAAAACATTCTGTGTGTAGGATTTGTCTCTGCTTTTCTTCTATAGACATCCAAGCAGTGACAATCCAATGGATTATTATTTTTAAATATTTTATTGTCTTTTTTTAAAAGATACGTAGATGACACAAAATGTTACATTAAAAATATGAGGTTCGCATATCCCCCACTCCTCCCACATCAACAACCTCTTTCATCAGTGTGGCACATTCATTGCACTTGATGAATATATTTTGGAGCACTGCTACACAGCATGAATTATAGTTTACACTGTAGTTTACACTTTCCCCCAGTCCATTCAGTGGGTTATGGCAAGACATAAAATGTTCTTTATCTGTCCCTGCAATATCATTCAAGGCAACTCCAAATCCTGAAAATGCCCCCATACACACCTCTTCTTCCCTCTCCCTGCCCTCAGCAACTCCTGTGGCCACTGTCACCACATCACATCCATTGCTAGAATCATAATAATTCTATAGAATACTGGTAAGTCCACTCTAATCCATATTTTATTCCTCCACCTGAGGACACTGAGATGGCTATGTCCACATCGCCAATGGATTATTAAGCCACAGTTTCTAAAAAATCCAGATTCGAGGCTTCCTTTAAAAATGTAAATTCTCATACTGTCTGAGTGCCAAGCAAGTCCTAATAAAGAAAAAGTTAATTTCAGAAATTTCTGATTACCACAGGTATATGTAAATCTGTACCAGTTAGGTCATTTGACCCCCATTTAATTCTTACTTTACTAACATTTATTTTTTGTAAGCTGTGTCTTCATTCCTTGAGCTCTTAAGAACTATTTCTCATTTGAACATGAGCAACATATGCTCTTTTTCAGAGAAATATTTAATTCTTTCCTTAGACATACCACCTTCTCCTTCAGCTCTTGTGAATTCTAGTGAAGTTTGGTCTGGGGTACTGCCTAACCATTTGAAACTCCCAAGGACTGAAGCAGAAGGAAGAGTGAGATGAGATTTAGACCCCTTTCTTGCATATGTTCCCTGGGTATTCATAGACAGACTCACCTTGTTTGACTAGATCCTGTTACCAAGGTGATGCTTCCTGAGTAGTCTGACATTGCCCCTAGGGATTTGACCCTCATCTTCCCAGCCCCTATGGACATGGACTAGGTCATCCTTTAACCCTTCTCTGTTTGAGACTCTTGTTCCTTATGTGTCAAAAATGGGGTCCTTCCCATCACAGATTATTTGCGATGCTATAGTTGAGGTTTTTTACCTACTGGATGTCATAGAAGAGATTTTAGTTCCAATTTATCTTGGACAAGTCTGTTGAGTATTGGTACATAAAGTGTTTATTTTGAACCTGGACTACTTGGGTCTTTTCCCAATGGCTTTCACCCTTAGCATCTGTCTTGCTGTTTGATCTGCTCAAGATGTGATCCTTCTTCCAATAATTGTATTCCTGGGATACAAGTTCAGTTTCTTAGTTTCGGTACTTTTCATGTGATTTCCTTTTTTGCCTGCTGGTCTCTTTCCCCTTAGTCATGGTTACCCTTAGAATACATTTTGGACAAAAGTTCTACCCAGGAAACAGATCAGTTCCCAGTGCTGACTATACCATCATCCACCTGGACTGATAATCACTTTCTTCAGCTGATGGATGAAACCTTAGGTTGTGATGATTTATTGCAACTGCTTGGAGGTTCACACAGGAAGCACATGTTTGAAGGCAGGAAGGTTGCAGCCAGATATCCCTGAAGTTACTTTCTTGATACATTTGGTCCCGCCAAAAATGTGCTTACTTCAGATGAGAAAAGGACAATGCTCACCACAGACAGCAGCAGAAGTCCTTCCTCTGCATGTCAGCAGTGGGACAAGTTCTCAGATGTGTCAGAGATGACAACACTTAAAAGTGCAGTGGGGTTTTTCCTCTCTAGTTGTGCCAGGTTTGCCCAAGAGTCTAAATTCAGAAGTCCTTCCTCTGCATGTCAGCAGTGGGACAAGTTCTCAGATGTGTCAGAGGTGACAACACTTAAAAGTGCAGTGGGGTTTTTCCTCTCTAGTTGTGCCAGGTTTGCCCAAGAGTCTAAATTATGTCAACGATCTCTTGTAGATTTCCAATTTCACCTTTAAAGTGGTGTCAGTTATCTGGAAATCAATCATTACATTCAGCTGTAGAAAAAGTTTCATAAGGTAGACTTTTAGCACATCAACATAGCAAACAGGATGTCACTGTTCAGACTATTGTTAAAAAATTCAAGAATTCCACATATGAGGTCACTAAATCTTTCTTAGGGCTATTGATGAGTGAAGGATGAAATATTCCACTGTACTTTTCTATTTTCTATCTTGGTAAATGACTGGGTAAGTATCTATCTTTGTAGTGGTGCTTTGGGGTACTTCCTTGAGGGTCTTGATCTCCTCTTTACTCTGGGGCTGAATGCTGAGGAAATTGCCCTAGAGGCTGGGTTTCTTCAATGACTGAACCTTCAAAATAAGACCATGAAGGAAAAATCCTAATGCACAGTGCTTTTCAATAGCCCTGGAAAAATTTACCAGCAGTTTGCCCTAGACTGGTAGGGATATAGATAGCAGTCACATGTAGTTGCTCTAGGAAAAAGCTCTGAGACAGAGTTTTCTAGCCGTTTATTTGGGATGGCCCTAGTGGGCTCCTTTGGTGGTCTGAAGTTCTTTGTTCCCCAGATAAACATGTTCTTAAACTTAATCCATTCCTGTGGGTGTGAACCCATTGTAAGTAGGACCTTTTTTTTTTTTAAAGATTTAATTTTTATTTATCTCTCTCCCCTTCCTGCCCCCCTCCCCCAGCTGTCTGCTCTCTGTGTCCATTTGCTGTGTGTCCTTTTGTGACCACTTCTATCCTTATCAGCAGCACCAGGAATCTGTGTTTCTTTTTGTTGTATCATCTTGTGTCAGCTCTCCGTGTGTGTGGTGCTATTCTTGGGCAGGCTGCACTTTCTCTCATGCTGGGCGGCTCTCCTTACACGGCACTCCTTGTGCGCATCAGCACTACTCATGGGCCAGCTCCACATGGGTCAAGGAGGCCCAGGGCTTGAACCGTGGACCTCCCATGTGGTAGGCGGACGCCCTATCCATTGGGTCAAGTCTTCTTCCCAGTAGGACCTTTTAATGGTGTTACTTCAGTTAAGGTATGGCCCACCTCAATTAGGATAGGTCTTAATCCTATTATTGTAGTCCTTTATAAGTAGAACAAAATTCAGACATAGGTAGAGAAAGCCAGAGGGAGCAGCCAGAAGCCAAACATCAATAGAACCCAGAAGAGATGGGAAAGACTAGGAAACACCACTGTGTGCCTTGCATGTGACAAGCTAAGGACCAAAGATGGCCAGCAGCCAGTTGCAGAATATTGAAGTCTTTGGGGAGAAAGCATTGTCCTGATGATGCAAGTCCTCGACTTGGACTTTTCCTAATCTCAAAACTGTGAGCAAATAAATTCCTATTGTCTAAGCCAAACCATTTTATGGTATTTGCTTGAGTAGTCAAGGAAACTGAAACAGCACCCAACATGGAAATTGTGGAAGCATGATCAGGCAAATGCAGAAACTGTTTCCTCAGCCAGTCCTCTGGGGATCTCTGAGGTTGAGTTGGCCCTTTGTACTTCACATCCATGAGTTGATATATCATTGGATGCAAGCTGCTCCAGGAAGGAGATGTGACTCAGGGAGACTGGACCACTATGTGGTCTTAAGGTTGGAGCCTGGAAGGCAGATAAAATTTCTGCTCTGGGTCTTCCTTTATCCATTTCCAAATTCATTAATTTCCTTCATTCCCTTTATGTACTTAATTTTCTTAACTATCCATGGTTAGATATGACTGATAGCAATTCTGTGATCATGTTCTTACAGCTTTATATCTAAGATAAGATGAAGAACCCCTTTCCATTCCCTATGGTGATGTACCAAGGGGGTTTCAACTGCCTGTTCCTAGAATAGGGGCCCCGGATTGGGCCACACTTGGTGGCAACAGAAATTGGTTCTTTTATTGGGCATGTGACACAGGGGACCTCTCTCTCAGGATCTGGGAGGCATGACCTGTAATAAAAATAAAGGCACTGAGTAAAACAGCCCAGGACATTTCAGTCAAAATCATAACTTTCCTCTTGGGATGTGCTTCTATTGAAGAAACAGGTACAATGACAGACCCAATCTTTCTCAACACAACACTCTGGAACTGGACCTCAGAACAGAACAAGGAATATTTTTCTGGCCAAGTAACAGTGCCAGATACCTGCTTCCCCTATGAAACCACCTTGGACAACAGAACCAGTGGACATAGGTCAGAATATTGCCACATTGCTCCCTGTAGCACCAACCTGAGATGCTCCTCTTGGTAGGATTAGTCACATCACACCTTCAGCCCCTAAGAACAAATATTGTCCTGGAATTGAGAGCAATGCTGAGAAAAGAGGGACAACCTGGGAATAGCCAAGAGCACAGCAACTAGAAGCAGGCTTTCCTTTAGTAATGTATGCTCCACTGTTTGAGATTTCTTCTTCAGGAAAGGGTCAAGGATTTGCCAGGACATGTGTTTACCACTATTTTTTTTTTTTTAGATTTTTATTTTTTATTTATTTCTCTCCCCTTCCCCCCCACCCCCTGCCCCAGGTGTCTGTTCTCTGTGTCCATTTGCTGCATGTTCTTCTTTTTGTCCACTTCTGTTGTTGTCAGCGGTACGGGAATCTGTGTCTCTTTTTGTTGCGTCATTTTGTTGTGTCAGCTCTCCATGTGTGCGGTGCCATTCCTGGGCAGGCTGCACTTTCATTCGCACTGGGCGGCTCTCATTACGGGGCGCATTCCTTTTGCGCATCAGCACTGCGCATGGGCCAGCTCCACACAGGTCAAGGAGGCCCAGGGTTTGAACCGCGGACCTCCCATGTGGTAGATGGACGCCCTATCCACTGGGCCAAGTCCGTTTCCCTGTTTACCACTATTGACTGCCTCTTGTGAGAATAATACAGGCAGTCTCTAGTCTGTCGTAAAGTAAATTCATAGTCTCCATTGGTGGTGGCCAGTTTCTGAAAAATAATTCAATCTGCTGGATGAGTAGGAGGAAGACAAATGCAAATTCTAGAGTGGCCCTGTTAACTCAGCTGGTGTAGAATATCTTTTTAGCCCAAGTCTGTGTAGGTGGATCCTCTGCCTCCAGGGTCAAGTGGCCTTAGTATATGTTGTCCAGTAAATTTCCATTTGGGACACTTTCAGTTGTGGATGCAGGCTCATTCCAGCATTTTCAGAATACCAGCAATGGTGGACAGTGCAGAGGTTTGTCTGAGCAGAGGCATTATGACCACAGACTGCTCACAATGTTACCCTGCATGTAGGAAAAGAATTTTTATTTTTATTTTATTTACCAATTGCCATTCAGGCTAAGGTCTGTGTAATTCCATGGGTGTCTCGGTCTACTGAAATTGAGAATTTGACTACACTTCTTTGAAGTTCTTGCCAGTGCTGGTCTACTTCTGAGCAACAGATGGAGAATGGAGTAAGCACAACATTTTCCAGAGAAAGAGAACATGCTCAGGGTCTCAAAGCTTTGGTGCTGTAGTCTCACCCTTGCACCCAGTATGTTGGGTTTGGATTCCAGTGGAAAGAGTCGTGGGCATGTTGGTGCCCAGTCATTGCTTTTAAGACATCACAATGTGGCCACATTTTTCTCAGTGTCTTGAGAGAGAAATGGGGAAAAGCCAAACTCTCACCATGACCTTCCATATCAAATATGCCCACTCTGAGAGCAGCAATGTATACCAGAGGAAGAAATCTTGGGAAACTCTAGGAAACTGGTAGACAGTGTCACTTCTCACAGCTCTGGACCACAAGATCCAAAAATATGGCAAGGGCTTATTTATCTTTGTGTGCTTTTTCAATCTAAAGACTATATAGAAATCCAGAAGTTTTATCTTTACTCCTGGACAAACTCAAACAGCTTCAAATTATTCAGACTTTATGCTTCCAAGGTGTCACCTAGGTCAGATCTTCTCAGCTTTGGCAATTTCTATTTTGCATTGCAAAATTCTTTCTCAGGAGCAGAGCATTCTCCTGTGCCTTGCATGATGTTTACCAGCATCCTTTGCCTGTTTCTAGTAGATGCCAGCAGCATCTACAGGTTGTGATAAATGTTTTCAGACATTACCATATTTTTTTTTCTGGTGAGCTAAATCTCTCTTCATTGAGGACCAGTGTTCATCCTTTTAAGAAACTTGTGAAAATATATTTCAGCAATTCTTCCTCTGGGCTTTCCAGGTCTGAAGTTTCTCATCATCTAGCAAGGGAAGGAAGGAGAATGCTTTGGGGAGAGTCCTGAAAGTACCAGAGGTGCCAGCTCTCTCTTCCTGAGAACATTTCCTCCATTTTAGCACCTAGTATCCCAGGAAATTGCCTCAGTTTCTTCCCTCTCTCATCTTCTAAGTTCCTTTTCACTTGCTGGCATGTGTCATGGAACTTTTAGCTCAAGATCTCATGTCCTCATTGTTTGTATCTCAGCATTGTCTTCTTATACTTAAGGGTCTGAATGAATGTTCTTTGTGTCCTCATCTGGGACACTTTCTGTTCATATTTAGTTCTGGAAAGAAGTAAAATGAGAGAAATAATGATGCTTCCTGTCTGTCTGCAGCCTTGACATCACTATAGGTGTCATAGAGACTGCCATGGAACAACTTTCTCCAGGCAAAGCCAACTTCAGTCAATTTCTGGCCATCATCAGGAACTGAAATAACAAACATTTTAAATGCCTGATTCCTGGATTTACTGTGTCCAGTACTGGAAATCAGCAGAAAATATCCTCTTGAGCGTTCTTATTTTTTTCCAATATACCAGACTCCTGAAATCAGTCAGTTTCATCACCAGGATTTTTTTTTATTAGGTATAAAATAGAAATCCTAGAGGGTGCATGAGATGTCATGTACCACTAATCCAGGGTGTCCTGACTCAGAGTATCCCAAGCTAGGTCAAGGAATGGTTCCATATCTAGAATAGTTCTCAGAATATTGCTCTAAATTATCTTCTTGATTACTACAGAGTCCATTCCAATTACTCTGTACATATATCTGGCTATGGAAATGTGGATGGTGAGTCAACTTTAAGGGGCATATTTTACTTGACTTCGTATTGCTGGATGTCCAGCTCCAGGACAGTACATGGTATGGTGACTGCATAACAACCATGGGGACTAATTAAGGGCAAACATAGAAAAGGGATGTTTCACATGGAAGGGATCATTTACTATTTATGTAGGCAATGCTTATGGATTTATTGCCTACTTCACATTTGCCCATGAAATACTGTCCCTGGGTAGGCTTGACTGGCTAGGGAGGGAATTGCTGATATTGGGACAGATAATCAATGGGGATTCTTGCCCTCAAGACATTTTACTGCATGTGATTTGAGAAAGAGACCTGGAAAGGCTTGGGTGCTTTCACTTGGACAACATGATAGCTGAATAAATCCATGTAAGCTCAACTCTATCATTCTTCTATAGAGAAATAGATGGCATATTTTCTGTGCTGAGATCAATATTTTGCATGTTGGTGGCACGGATTATTTCCCTCAATCCTCTCAAGCTTACCCATAAGAAGTATACATCCATCCTGTGCTTAGGACAGAAGGAGTAGGAAGCTAATGCTGATAGAAGGGTTATGTGTGGTAATTGGGCTGAATGACTCTAGATACCAACTCGCAGGAGATGGCTATGGATTTACTGACATCCAAGCAATTTTATCAGGGTGTATCCTCTTCATGGTAATGTCTGGAGATGTCCTCTGATTTCCAGGAAGAAAACATCAAGTCATGGCTTCCTTTGATAAAGATATATTTTTCTTTCCTTTTCCTTCTTTCTCCCCATCACCAAATATTCAAGTATCTCCACATGTCTGGCTCTGTTCTATGAGCTTGTCCCCTTGAGGGACAAGAATAAAGAAGTTTCTCCTTGTGCTCCATGAGAGAGATCATGATGTTGGACCACAGAATCTGTTCAGAATTGCTGTGCCATGTTCTGAAATTTCTCCCAATAGGGTGGACTCTCTTTTTCCCTAGAACATTATGCTATCTTCAGCTCTCAGCTGCCCAACCCTGAACACAGTCCAAATTTGTTGTCTCTCAGTTTTTTGAAGATTCCTGGCCAATCCTGCTTTAGAGAATCCCAGAAAACCAGGCAGTATGCTTGAATCTTAATAGGTGGCTCATATGTTCCAATGTTTTGGTAATATTAGTCCATATTGACCAATAAAGTTCCACTTGACATACTTCCTGTTGTATGATCCAGTCTCTACAGCCTTTGCAAGGCACCATCAGTCATGCAGGACATAGAGGTGGCCCCCACTGTCCCCTTGTTAGGACCCTGGTCTGGTCTCATTTACCCTGCTTGCAGAAAAAAAATTAACTTCCTTGCCAATTGCCATTGACACTACAGTCTGTGCAATTTCATAGTGCCTTGCTTGATATTTAGAATCTGAATTCACACCATTGTGACCCTTGCCCAGTGCTCATTTATGTTTGATTTGTGGGAGGAGAGCAGAGGATGAGCTTGGCACAGATAGGGATTCTTGACATGACCCAGTGCTTGAGTCATGTACCCCACATCATCACCTTGGCCCCCAGTGTTATCACAGTTCAGCCCCAACATTGGCTTTTCGGTTTCTCTCTGGGAACATTGACAATCTCTTACAGTGAACGGCAGCAGGAAAAGGTCTCAGAAAAACATCAAAGGAGTTGGCAGAAGATGGCTATCTGCTCTGGAAAATAAGTTGCAACAATTCATGTTGGGCTTGTTTTTCCTTTGTGCTTCTTCAGGTTTTGAATATTTAGAAATCCTGAAGGTTTTACCTGTGTTCCCAGACAAGCTCCAAAGGCTCCAAAGGCTGCATTTTGTTCAGTTTTTCTCTTGCAAAAATACTTGCTTGGTCAGTGTTTTTCAAACTTGCTACAATTGACATTTGGGGCTGGATGATTCTTTATGGGGAGGTGCCCTCTGCATTGTAGGCTGTTTACTAGCATTCCTGACCTCTTCCTTCTAGATTCCTTTACCACCCACCCAAGTTTTGACAACCAAAAATACCTCAAGATATTGCCAGATGGTAACTGAGGGTGTGGGCAGTTGAGAATCCCTGAGCTAGGTCTTTTCTAGGAACATTAAAGGGCTTCTTGTTACTGGTCTTCCTCTGGATACACAGCACATGGGTTGCTGGAGATGATGAGTAGAAGTCTTCAGTTTCATAAAGGCAGTCAAGTTTTAATGGCTTTGATCACACAGCAGAGAAGTTCTCCAGGAGAAGCAGGTTTTCTCCCTCCTTGGACAATTTCACTAAATGTAGCTCCTGGGGCTTTTGCTAATTGCCTCATTTTCTCCCCTCTCTCACCTTGAGAGATTCCTTTTCATCTGTTGACTTGTGGTATGAAACTTGCAGCTCAAAGACATGTCTCCATGGTATGTATCCCGCATGGGCTTCTTACTAAAGGGTCTGAATCTGAACCACTTTAATGACCTTTGTGTTTCCCTGTGGTATACCTTCTGGTCATATTTAGTTTGAGAATATGGTAAGTGAGAAAAATGCATCTATACTCTTCATGTTTGCTGTAGGTGGCATGTGGAACTTTGCCCTAACCATGTCTCCTTATTGTAGATGGCTCCAATGTGTATAGGTACACTTTGGAATGAGGATGGGAAATTTGCCAAGAAACGGGACAACCTCTAATGTTCTAGTGTTTATTTATTTATTTATTTATTTATTTTTAATTTTTCTGCATGGTATATATTTTTTGTCTTTATTCATTTTTTAAATATTACATTAAAAAAATATGAGGTCCCCATATACCCCCACCCCCCTCACCCCACTCCTCACTCCCATAGCAACATTCTCCTCTATCATCATGAGACATTCATTGCATTTGGTGAATCCATCTCTGAACATCGTTGCACCTCATGGTCAGTGGTCCACATCCTAGCCCACACTCTCCCACGTTCCATCCAGTAGGCCATGGGAGGACATACAATGTCCAGTAATTGTCCCTGCAGCACCACCCAGGACAACTCCAACCCCCGAAAACACCTCCACATCTCATCTCTTCCTTCCATTCCCCACACCCAGCAGCCACCATGGCCACTTTCTCCACACCAATGCCACATTTTCTTCGATTACTAATCACAATAGTTCGTGAATAGAATATCAGTAAGTCCAGTCTAATCCATATTCTATTCCTCCATCCTGTGGACCTTGGATTGGTTATGTCCATTCCACACTATATCAAGAGGGGGCTTAGATTCCACATGGATGCTGGATGCAATCCTCCTGCTTTCAGTTGTAGGCACTCTTGGCTCCCTGGTGTGGTGGTTGACCTTCTTCAACTCAATGTTAGCTGAGTGGGGTAAGTCCAATAAACCAGAGTGTAGGAGCTGAAGTCTGTTGAGACTCAGGGCCATCCTGCTGGGGGAAAGGCTTTACAACATTGCTTCTAAAATGGGTCTTGCTCACTGAAGTGGCTTTCTCAATGGAGTATGAAAAGGAGAAGGGCTTCTGAGTATATTCATAAAACTACTTGCATTGGAGAGGACTCTGAAAGCTCATTTCCCTATTATATGAAAACTTTCACTCATCTATTCTTCCAAGGGGAGGAGCCACTGAAATTATTAACCTATGTATATCTCACACCATTTCTTTGTGATAAAAATTAAACCATTATGCAGGCAGGGCATTACATAGAAACCTGTGAGTAATGATCATCAGATGAGCTCTATTGCAATGGTGGCAGTCTTCAACATGAATCAATCAAAGCCTGATTCTTAGGGATTTCTGCCTGACTTACTAAATGCTACCTTCATTTTGCAATGTTCATTTTTGTGCCTAGATTAATTTTCCCAAAGCTTTATTCCATATTAAAATGATTGAGGATTGGTGTAAATTCCTTTAGCATATTTATACTGATAATTCTTCATTGTTATAGTTATGCATGTGGTATGCATAACTAGGAAGAAGTAATTATAATCTTTCAACATTTCCATGGCAAATCAATCTCAGTTTCTAAAATCCAGAAGTTAAGAGTCATTGGGTTGCTCAAACTCCTGAGGCTTGCATACTTTCTTACTAGAGTGATTTTACAAGGATCAAGGTTATAAACTGGGTTATAATAAGTTGCAGCCTAATCTCCTCCAAAAGTCAAGCCTTAAGCTGGACTTTTAAGATGTTTATTTAGAAGGTGATCCCAGTGGAAAGAACTAAGCATTTAGGAAGAGTGAAATGGAGAAAAAACAACTCAAGGGCAGCGACTTGAAGGAGCAACTTTCAATTCCTAGGAAACTGAGTTTAGGTAGGGAGAGTTTTCCATCTGAGGATAAATAGGGAGACTGTACATCCATTGACTTTTTTCCTTTATTGTCTAAAGCAGAATATTCTTCCAACCCTTCTATGCTATGCATGTCTGCCTGTAGACCAGGCTCCTGACAGTATCCCGCCCTGCTATTCTAGCAAGCTCTAGACAGAGAGAACTAATTCCAAGAGGATCACCTATGGACTTATGCTGGGCTTAAGTCAAAGCAAACAAAAAAGGTTCAGAGGAGGGAAGTGGATGTGGTTCAAGCAATTGGGCTCCCATCTATCATATAGAAGGTCCAGGGTTTGATGCCCAGGGCTCCTGGTGAAGGCAAGCTGGCCTATGTGGTGAGCTGCCCTGTGTGGCAAGCTGGCCCACAGTGGGTGCTGGCCTGTGCAGAGTGCTGCCCCATGCAGGAGTGCTGCCCTGCACAGGAGTGCTAGCCCATGGGGAGAGCTGGGGCAGCAAGATGATGCAATAAAAAGAGACACAGAGGAGAAGATAATAAGAGACACAGCAGATCAGGGAGCTAAGGTTGTGCAAGAGAATGATTGCCTCTCTCCCACTCCAGAAGGTCCCAGGATCAGTTCCTGGAGCCACCCAATGAGAATTAAAGCAGACACAGAAGAATACACAGCAAATAGACATAGAGAGCAGACAATGTGTGTGTGTGTTGGGGGGGGGGGGCGGAGAAATAAATAAAAAATAAATAAATCTCAAAAAAAAAGTTCAGAAGAGAGGCCTGCAGGGTAAAGTATGTACAGTGGGTGTGAGGTACACCCCACCCCAATGTCTGTTTGAGAAAAGCAGGCAAACTTTTTCTTTTCCTAGGCCTCTTTCTTCTCCTAGGCCTAGAGCCATAGCAGAGACTCAGGCTTTTTAGCATCTTGGGTATGCTGGAGTGAGTGTGCTTCCCCTGCCATGGAACCTGTGACAGTCTGTATCCCACAGGCTTCCTGGCATCTGGACTTAGCACCTGGGACTCCTCTTGGCATCTGTACATACCACACTAACTGCAGCTCCTGGGGAGTAAGGATGGGGAAGCTGCTTTTTGTGCTGGTCATTTGGAGAGGAGTGGTCAGAATCTCAAAAGAACTATATATGATCTTATTCATCTCTCTCATGGATGTGGCAGAATCATCAAAGATCTCCTTGATGGGGGCCTCCTTGATTGGGGGAGCAGATGTGACTGAAGCAGTTGGGTGCCAGCCTCCCATGTGCGAGGTCCCAGGTTTGGTTCCTGGTGCCTCCTAGAAAAGATGAACAGATAGACAAGGAGGCCCTCTGGGGGTGGGGAGAAGGGGAGCCTCCTACCTCCTTGATTATTTTATAGGCCTGGGATATTAGATCTCTCTCCTGGACCATTTATGTCCAGACAATCAGCCCATAGAGTTTATTGTACATCCTCTTATTCTGCCTTATTTATGTTGTGTACTTGGGGATAAGGTGGTCATAGAGATGAGCAGCATTGAAGCAACAATTAGCTGAATGTTGAGTAGGTGTAACAGAGTACACCTAAGCAAGGTATCCTCTATAATACCTCACATTTTCTCCTTGGAAAATTTCTCCAAATCATGTTGGAGAAGTAATAAAAACCAACCTCAGATATTAAACTCTATGCCCTTATAGAAATATATTTATTCTGAAATAAATGATCAGGAAAATTTGGAGGAGAGAGCCAGGTTTCTTGGATGAAACTTCCAGCCTTTCCTTTCAAGAGGGGCTATTTCAATAGTCAAAGTAGATCCAGCCAGTGCACGTGCTCAGAGTAAGGTTAGGTTCTCGGATGCTGTATTAATCAGGGTTCTCCAGGGAAAAAAGGAGACTTATATATGTGTAAACAGGATATATATATGTGTGTAAATATTATGAGATTTTTAAATAGCAATTCACTCATATGACTGTGGAAATGGACAAATCCAAATTTGGGAGGGGAGGCCACAATCTGAAAATGCTAAAGTTTTTTTTGATGACCTCCTCAGGAGAAGCTACCCAGCTGAAGTAGAAGAAGAAATTCTCTTCTTTTAAGGCCTTCAACTGATTTCTTATTGTTGAAGGCAATCTCCTCAGTTGTTACTGTGAGGATATTTTTTGAACTTAAAAGCTGAACGTGCTAACTGATTGTGCCATAGAGACAGACTACTTTTTGGATTTAAAACATCAGTAAGTTTATTATATTTATAGCTGATTAAATCTAAAATCAGTCCAGTTCTTGCTTGATCACTTAACCATCACAGTCCACCTCTTGTCAACTTGACACACGTTCTCATCTCCTTAAGCCATACTAAATCTCAAAATAAAAACAATGTCATATTTTCACCTAACAATACTCAACTGTCTTGCATACAACTGGAAACATGCTAAATTTTCTCAGAATAGGGTACAAGTCCTTGTATAATATCACTCTTAAAATTGCAATACTATAATGTAAATAATATGAACTTTATATTATAGTATTTGTTACATGATAAGGGGATGTGATAGAGAAGAAAAATATTGTTGCTTTATGTATATGTACAAACATACTCATAACAAAATAAGGAAATACAACCATTACAGTTCTCATTTCTGTAACTGGTCACATGGTTGTAGTCTATTTATAACTATGTTCTTCCACTGCCCATTCCATATTCCCTTTATTTTCAGCAAGTACCTCGGTTGGCTATGTTCTTTGCCTGGTAGAGTGATCCCAACCTTCATCCTGAAGTTTCTGGACCATTAGTAGTCCTGCCTGGATTGGGTTGTTACAGTTTTCCATTGACTAATCACAGGGCATGAGAGTACTAAGAGACATCCTAGGGGATCTCCTGTTTTCCAGGCAAACTCTTCTTTATCTCCATTTTATAGTTAACAGTCCTATTTCCCATTGATAGTAAGAATTAGTCACCTCAGATAGTAATTCCCTTCTTTGCCTGTTGAATCAGAGGCATGAGGAGCCCAAAGTGGCCAGGTGGCAGTCTTAACTACCAGTTCAGTGGAATCATTGTTGTGTCTCCTGATGGCAGCATGCCTCCTTTTGGAACTCAGACTTGTAGACCAGCAGAGCTTAAGGCTGCAGCAAAAGGAAGCAAAAATTTTCCTAGTGGATCACTAGGGGTGATAGTGCATGATGCCACTCCCATTCCCTTCCCCTTGATTCCTGGACCTGTGAATCCTGTCTATGGAAGAAACTGCACCATAGATTGGACCCTGATTTGGAGCATACACAGCCTCCTGGAGAACATTGCTCCAGTCCTGCAAGGTATTGCAACTTAGTTGGTGCTGTAACTGAGACTTCAAAAGACCTTTCCACTGTTCTATCAATCCAGCTGCTTCAGGGTCATGGGGAACATGGTAATACCGGTGAATTCCATTAACATGTGCCAAGTCATGCACTGCATGTGCCATAAGTAGCTTCCTTGATTAGAAGCAAATGCTGTGGGGAATAACACACAGAAGATAACTCATTTTGTAAGTCCACAAATGGTAGTTCTGGCAGAGGCACTGTGTTCAGGGAAGGCAAACCCATATCTGGAGTATCTCTATTCCAGTGAGAACAAAACCCTTCCTCTTCCATGATGGAAGTGAGCCAGTGTAACCAACTTGCCACCAGGTGGCAGGCTGATCACCTCAGGGAATGGTGCCATATTGGGGGCGGAGTGAGAGTCTCTGCTGTTGGCAGATTAGGCACTCAGTGGTGACTGTAGCCAGGTTAGCTGTATTGAGGGGAAGTCCATGTTGCTGAGCCCATGTATAACCTTGATCCTTACCACCATGCCAGTTTGCTCATGAGCGCATTGTCTTTCACCCGACTGAAGTGACTGGGAAAAGAGGGTGACTGTGTCCACAGAAAGGGGTCATCCTATCCACTTGATTATTAAAATCTTCCTCTGCTGAAGTCACCATTTGTGGGTGGGAAAGATGATCAAGGTCTCTGTAGACTAGATTATGGCACAGAGCTGGAGAATTGGTATTCTCCTGAGGGGGGACAGTGAAGGTGTATTGCTGGTCCTGCCAGTTGACAGCAAACTTTCTGATAATCTTTACCAACAGGAATTGAGAAAAAATTTTTTTCTAGATCAATAGCTGCACACCAGGTACCAGAGGATGTACTGATTTGCTGGAGAAAAGATACCACATCTGGAAGAGGCACTGAAATTGAAGTTATCACCTATTTAAATTTACGATAATCCACTGTCATCCTCCAAGATCCATTTGTTTCCTACAAGGTCAAATAAGAGACTCTATTGGGGATATGATGGGAATCAGCACTACTGTATCCTTCTAGTCCTTGATGGTGGTACTGACCTCTGCAATCCCTCCAGGAAAGTAGTATTGCTTTTGATTTACTATTAGGGAGAGGCAGTTCTAGTGGCTTCCACTTAGCTTTTCCTATCATAATAGCCCTCACTCTGTAAGTCAGACAACCAATGTGGGGATTCTGCCATTTGCTAAGTATGTCTTCCAATTCTGCATTCTGGAACTGGGGAAATAACCACAGAATGGATCTGGGGACCCACTGCACCCACGGTGAGACAGACCTGAGCTAAATCTCACCTGACTTTCATAAGCCCCTACTCTGACTTGTGGACTACAGTGATGCATTTGGTCTCCTGGAATTAATGTCACTTCTGAGCTGGTTTCTAAAAACCCTTGAAATGTTGGATCATTTCCTCTTTCCCAATGCACAACTTTCCTGGTTAAAGGCCACATGTCTCTTTGGGGAAGGCTGGGAGGAATTAACAGTATAAATTTTTGGCCCTGTAGCAGGGTTCTTCCCCAAGGCGATTGGGCCATCCATTCAAGGGACTCTGGGTCTATAAACTCTCAAGTCTCAGCATTTATTAAGAGGCCATGACTGTTTTTATAATGCAGGTTAAAAAAGTCAGACTTTTGTTCATTCAACCTAGAACTCTTCTGCTAATACAGATCAAGTAAGCATTTAGTAGATTGCCCATCTATTTTACTTCTAGGTACCCCATGATCTACTTAATATCACAGGTTTGTGCAAGTCAGATTATTTTGATTATTTCTTTGAATCTCACATACATTTCAGTGGCACACCCATCTTGTTTTTTTCAGTTAAGTGCTGCCTCGTGGTTTCTGTCAACATGAGGTCCAATTATCCCCATTGTATTTAAGGATCCAAGTTCAGTGACAGTAGTTGCCACAGTAATATGTGACTTACAGAGAAGAGCAACCACAGAATTCCTCAGGGATGATGTAGTTAGTCTCAGAGATTTATTCCTCACAGACTTGGTGAAAGGTGTCCTCTGGACATTCCTGGATGATAAATCTACTCTAATACATCAGTATCTCTAAGCCTTTGGGTCCCCTTGCCTATATTATAATACCAGGGAAGTTCTGGCATTTTTATTTTAGACAACATAGACCACCTTTTGGTCCATGTTTCAGTCAAACACCCAAACAAACTCTTGGTGCTCAAGGGTTTAGAAAGGGTTCTAACCCTGAATCCAGAATTTCTACTTAATGGAACCATAACAATAAGTTCAGTCTGGTCCAACTTTATGTTCCTTCTACCATTATCCCATACTCTTAATATCCATTCCTACACACATTTCCCTGGTATCTGTCTATATAAATTGGAAAATTCATGAAGCTCTTTTGGAGCATAACATACCTTCTCATGGGTCATACTTTGTACATCACTTTTTGGGGTCTGTTAGGAATTCAGTCTAGTTATAGGTATAGAAGAAAAGGGAAGTTGTGGGGTGAATCATGAGAAAAATTAGATAAATCTTACAAGTCAACTACCTCAAGGCATTCCACTGCAGTTTCATCTGGTGAAATAGGATTAATTTCTTTAGAAAGAGGTGTGAGGGTTGTTTCCTCAGGGTAGGTGGCTAGAGGTTTTCAGGAACAGTATAATCTCTTCAGATGGAAGTTGAATGGTTGATTCCTCAAGGTAGATGGGAGTTTGGGGGGCTGATTCCTCAGGGCAGACCATTACAGGCTCATCTGGCAAAAACTTAGCACAGTCTAGGGATTCAACGTCCCCACTGTCATCATAACCTATACATCCTCATTCTAATTTTCAGGATCCCATTTCTTTCCAATCAATGCACTCACTTTAACAGAAGACATCCTGCAAGATTGTGAATTCAATTTACATTGTTATTCAACCACATACACAATGAGACTGTGGGTCTGGTTTTCAGAAATCTTAAATCCATGGCTACAGAAAACAAGATTTTTTTCAGGGTACATGTGGAAACTTTCATGTCTTTAATGCCATCTCTAAGTTGTAAAAGAAGGGATGAGCTTAAGACTTCAAATTTGCAACTGTATCCAGTGCTTTTAGGAACAACTAACCAAAATCGTTACACTTTTTATCTCTACAAAACTCTGCTAAGGTGTCAAACACGCAGAGCTTTCCCTTTTAAAAGCATTTGAGTAGCCATATCCAGTGCTGATGGTTTGCATATCTCTATTACCAGTTGTGTTAGTCCACCAAAGGGCTTCCAATGCTAAGTACCAGAACTCTGTTGGCTTTTATAAAGAGTATTCATTTGGGGTAAAAACTTACAGTCCAACCTGGAGGTGGTACCTTAAGAGGTACTTTCCTACCAAAGTCAGCTGCCATGTGTTGAAACAAAATGACAGGGATCCCTGCCAGGTTTCAGTCTTCCCCTCTGGGCTTCCTTTTCTTCTTCCTCTTGAGGGTCAGTGGGCCCAGTGGCTTCCTGGTCTCAACTGCAAGCTGGCACAGGGCTTGTCTCTCAGGGCTTCCTGTATCAGTCTCAGCTTCAGGCAAATGGTCCATCTCTCCCCAGGGCTTTAGCTGTTCGTCATTTTTTTTATCTTGCCATGTGAAAGAAAGGAGAAGTTTCAAAATTCTCTGTCTTCTTGAGTGAGTATCCATTTATATCAGACCCAGCAAGGGGGCAGGGACTCAATCTGAGTAATACCTTCTGCTGTATTCAAATAAAGACTAATCTTAACAGGTAATGTAATTAAAGACATCTCAGCTAAATTTAATGCAATCAAAGGCTATCACACCCAAAGGAACAGATGAGTTTACAAACCTAATCTTTCTTTTTTGGGGGCTCATAAATCTCAAACTGCCACACCAACTGTCTTAGTTTGCCACAGGGCTGTGGATGCCGAGCACGAGAAATGGGTTGGCTTTTATATGGGGGTTTTCTTTATGGCAAAACTCACAGTTCTGAGGCCATGAAATGTCCAAATCAAGGCACCACCAGAGATGCTTTCTCACCAAAGTCAGCTATTGTTGATTCTGGGGTCCTGCCACATAGCAAAGATGACCACTAATCTCTGTGGTGTGGTTCCTGCCTTCCCCGTCAGAATCTACCATCACCTGGAGCTTAGCTGTGGACAACCAGGCATAGGGTTTATCTCTTTCTGGCCCCCTCAGTCTTGGCTGCTCTGTTTCCTTTTGTAAGCTAGCAGGCATATGGCAGGGCTCATCTCCTGATCCTTGAGCCTCTCAGGGCCTCTTTCCATGCCTCTGTGCTCTGCTGGTTCCAGACTCTGGAATCTCTCTCACCTTCAGGGCTTCTCTGTTTTCCTGAAGACCTCTCTCTCACATGGCAGAATCAATACAGTAGCTTCCTTTCTCTGTGTGTCTGTTTTTCTCTGTGTGTGTCTCTGTGTGTTGATTTATATTAGCTCCAGCAAGAGGGCAGAGAATCAGTCTGAGTCATGCCTCAAAGATATAGACAATTCAGAAGGACTTCACACCCACAGGAATGGATTTGTTCAAAAACATAAACTTTCTGTTTTGGGGATTCATAAAAGAACTTCAAATAGTCACATCGGCTCATGCAGTGATCTATCAGTTCCATCTTGATTGTTAAAAAAAAAATAGTCATTAGTATCTTTGAATCTAATCAGATTACAGAACCTATAATAAAAGCCCCAAAACCAATACATAAATCTCATTCTTAAGATTCTATTTCTCAAAAACCACTCCTGGTACCAAATCTATATTAGACAAGGATATATATATAGAGAGAGAGAGACAGAGAGAGAGAGAGAGAGAGAGAGAGAGAGAGAGAGAGAGAGATATGGCTTTTTATAGGAATTGGGTCATGCACCTGTGGGTATGGGTAAGTCCAAATTCCACAGGCCAGGCTAAGGTTGGGGGCTCTAAAGACTTTTTTGATGAATTTCCCAGGAGAAGCTGGCCACCTGTAGTAAAGATGGAAATTCTCCCTCCTGACTAATGAAATCATCACTTCTCCTTTTAAGGCCTTCAACTGTTGGATGAGACTTTTCTCATTGTTGAAGGCAAACTTCTCAGCTGATTGTAGATGTAATCAGTCATATATGCAATCAACTTTTGGCAATTTAAATCCAAGACATATACTCACACTAAAAATCAGGCCAGTGCTTTGCTCAACCAAATAACTGGATACTATAACCTGGCCAAGTTGGCATGTGAACTTAGCCATCACAGCACAGACACCATGATATGCAAAGCCAGACACTTCTGCTAATCCAGGGACCTAAACCCACTATGAATACTATATGTCTGTACTATCTTCATCATGGGTATCTAGCTCATCCTCTAGAAGCATGTGGAGGGAAGGAGAAGATGCTGATCTGAGTCAACCTTCAGCTGAAATTAGAGTGACTTCCAATGAATGGCCTCTGTAAAGCTCATCATTGCTTGAGTTATAGGTATTTAATGACTTTGATCCCAAGCTATTGGAGGGCACCCCGATATCTGCATTTTGTGCTGCTGCTCTGATGGATGACCTTAGTTTTAAAACTAAGGACTATTCAAGATGGTTATGTTTTTTTCTGGATATAATCTGCAGTACCTTTTTAAAAATTAAAGTCTATGAAGTTCAGAGAAGAGGCAAGAATACCTTGTCAACATCCAAAGACCTAGTAGTTCAGGCTGATGTGATGTGTTCTCAGAATTCTAAATGAGAAAATAATGATGGCTGGATGTCCCAGCACAGCTCCTTCCAGTGTATGCTATGCAATGGCCACCTCAGTGAAGATTGGGGAAAACCCTTCTCTGACTAATCAGAATTGGCCAGTAGATGGGAGTTTCTGAGAGATGATATCAACAAGGGGACTTTTCAAGAAATCACTCTGTGAGAATGCCCCTGCCAGAAGTATAACATTATCACCTTGAATGGTAGGATACAAATGCCCTTTGAAATTCTCAGTCATACTCCAAGATCTTGACCACAGGGTAGGGCACCTATATACAGAGGGGTGAACCATGAAACTGTACAGAAATCTTCTAGGGACAATAAGGAGACAAATACGAGAGGATTTTTCCCTTGAAGTCAGAAAATGCCAACTCTGTATCAATGTTTTGTCCTGTATTTGTAGGATGGCCCAATTATGCATACCTGGTTGTCTTTATTCTACTTCAGGGTTATTTTTTTCACCCTATTTTGTCCTATGCCAAGTTAAAAATTGTAGTTTCACAAGCAAATGCTAAATAAATAGTGTAGTACAATATAAAGTTATTTTGTGTTATTACCACCATACAGTTTGCTATTGAGATTTTATTATCTTATGCTGGCAGTTTTGCTATTCTTTTTTTACCACATTGGAATACCAAAGTGATGGTCAAAATCACTGTCAATAGCTGGTTGAATGTCAAAATTGAGGGTATGTCTTAGGATATTTCTTTTTGTACAGTGATCCAGTTTGGGTGGCAGAGAGAGATGCTGTTTTCATCTGCTCCTGTATTCCAAGACCATGGCACACTGACTCTTCAGTAGTCTGCAGAGGCCTTGAGGAGGAATGAGTTATCCAGTTTCCTCATATATAATATAAGCCTTTGTTTCTAAGAAGAAACAAACTTTTTTTTTTAGGTACCAGATCTGGGGATTGAACTCGGGACCTTGTATTAGTATGCAGGAGGCCAGCACTCAACCACTGAGGCACATTGGCTCTTCTGTGTTGGCTCTCTTGTCTGTTTGCATGTTGTTTGTGCATTGGTTTTTGTCTGTTTTCTTTAGAAAGCACCGGGAACCAAACCTGGAAGAAGGGGTACATTTAAATAGCAACAGGATTTTGTTCCTTTTCCTCTCACAGAAAGGAAACCAACTAAGATACCTACTGGAAAATGGCCCTCTTCCAATTGCAGATCCTTAGAGTAGCATCTTGAGGAGAAGGACTCCTATTTGTATAGAAAAGCCTTATAATCTATATACCATCTTGGGAAATCCACCCATGCTCTAGCACTATTAGTGACTAAAAGCAATAAAAAAATTTGCATGAAAACCAAAATTTGTTCACATTAATTGCAGTAATAACATTTGCATTTATTCCCAGAATTAATATTTTGTGATGACATCCAAAACAACAATTAAAATGGCCATGCCTAACGGAAGAATTTCCATCTAAAACTCCTCATGTCCACTTAACTGCCGACTTCATCCTTTGTGCATGTGTGCAAGAATGCTGTGAACTCTCATGTGGTTTCCAGGGAATAGGTGGAGTCTGGTAGAAGAACCTAGAGGGCTTATATGCCCAGCCATGTTGCCTGGGGACATCTTTGTACTGGGCTGGGAACAAGGCACCAGGCACTGTCTGGCCAGTCTGACCTGGCAGAATCCACTTCTAGAGGATGACCCACAATTAAGTGCAGCAGTCACAGTTAGCAAACAATCCCCAATCTCATGTCTACAAAGATAATTGTTTATTCTTGTGCTCACAGGCCTGTACATTGGCTGGGCAGCTCTGTTGACAAGTATTCATACTGGACACAGACTATCATGCTCTTCTCATGGCAGAGGTCAGAAGTTATTGAAGGGATGAGAAAAAACCATGACGCATTTTAAGACTATGATCAGAATTTGTCCACTGTTGCTTTTGCCCACATGCCATTAGCTAAACCAAGTCACATGGTTAAGCCCAACATTAATGGAGCAGAGATGTAAATTCTTCCCCTGGAGATGTTGGGGAGACAAAGTGAGGCAGGTAGTGAATATTCCTAGGGGGGAAAACCCTAACATAGAACAAGACATTCAGGGAAATGGACTTGGCCCAGTAGTTAGGGCGTCCGTCTACCACATGGGAGGTCCGTAGTTCAAACCCCGGGCCTCCTTGATCCGTGTGGAGCTGGCCCATGTGCAGTGCTGATGCGCGCAAGGAGTGCCGTGCCACCAGGGGTGTCCCCCGCATAGAGGAGCCCCACGCGCAAGGAGTGCACCCGTAAGGAGAGCCGCCCAGCACGAAAGAAAAGTGCAGCCTGCCCAGGAATGGCGCCGCCCACACTTCCTGTGCTGCTGATGACAACAGAAGCGGACAAAGAAACAAGACGCAACAAATAGACAGAGAACAGAAAACCAGGGGAGCGGGGGAAATTAAATAAATAAATAAATCTTTAAAGAAAAAAAAAAGAACAAGACATTCAGATAGTGAGAAATGTAATCCTTCTTGGACAGCTTCTCAGAATGGCACTCTGAGCAGTTCTAGCATAACATTCTTGTTAGAATGTGAATCATGTAACAGTAACTGTTGATGGTTTAAGATATTCAGAATTATTTGTGGCACTCACATTCAGTAATGCCTTTAATTGTGCAAGGAATGCCCTCTTTAGCAGATTTAGGGTTTCCATGGATGAAGGGTAAACTCAGAATTCTATAATATTTTTAGAAGCCTCAGTTTGCACACAAAAGTCAATACATTCTCTCATCTTTCCAGCAAGCAAAAATGGAACCCAAGTTACCACTTCTTGGACCCACTTTAGGAAATGAAGAGATTCCTGAGATCCAAATATGTCTTACCACCAATTTCCACTGAGGATTTCTCCACATGGAGGGACTTTGTGGGGTTTGCCCTCACTCTTCTTATTTCTTCAGCAGGCTCTGTGTGAAGATTGGTCCAATTTCATGAAGGAGTCAGACTTTGATCCAGGAGGAACCTGATGGACTTTGCACCAAAAGTGAGCAGTTACAACCAAAAAACTATCCAGTTGGGAATATCTTTCAGAAATGACCCTGTTTTAGTTTACTGACTGCTGAAACAACAACAAACAGTGGGTTGGCATAACAACAGGAATTTATTGGCTCATGGTTTCAGAAGCTAGAAGTAAGGCTTGCTTCCCCCTGGGATCAGTGTCTTCTCAATGGCAGCAATCTTTGGAGTTCCTTCCTGGACTTCTTTTTCACACAGCAGTGCAAGTGGCAGCATATTCTCCTTTCTCTTCCAGATTTGTTGACTTCCAGCTTCTGGCTGCTCTACAATGGCTTCTCCAGAAAAAGAGAACCAACATTTTATGCATATAAATATTATTATATTTATTATAGGAAGTGGCTCACAGCAACCAAAAGGATTGCCCATTCCAAATTCTGCAGGGCAAGCCACAAGTTGGGAACTCTAATGTAGGTTTTGATAAATTCCCAGGAAAAGATGGCTAGCTTAAATAGAGACTGACGTTCTTCTTTCTGACTGCTGAAATAATCAGTTCTCCCTTTAAGTCAGGGGTTCTTAACCTGTTTTGTTCCACAGACCCCTTTACCAGTCAGGTTAAAACCATGGACCACTTACTAAGTCCACACTGTATTATTTAATAAATACATCACACCTGCACCAACACATTCCCACAGGAATGCTGCTTTTTTTAAAAAATTTAAATTCAAGCTTATGAAACTTGCAACTCCTACCCTCTGCTTTATTGGACTTACCCTGGCCAGCTAACAGGGAGATGAAGAGGGTCAACCACCACACCAGGGAGCCAAGAGTGCCTACAGCAGCAAGCAGGAGAATTGTATCCATCATCCATGTGGAACCTAAGCCCCTCTTGATGTAGAGGGACCCTCCATCCCAGGGGTTAGAGTATGAGTTAGAGTAGACTAATTGGTGTTCTGCTGTGGAACTATTGTGATTAGTAATGGAAGAAACTGTAGCATTAATGTGGAGAAAGTGGCCACGGTAGCTGCTGATGGTAGGGAGGGGGAAGAAGAGATATGATGTGGGGGCATTTTCAGTATTTGGAGTTGTCCTGGGTGGTGCTGCAGGAACAGATGCTGGACATTGTGTGTTCTGCCATGGCCCACTGGGTGGACGGGGGAGAGTGCAAACTACAGTGTAGACCACTGTCCATGTGGTGCAGCAGTGCTCCAAAATGTATTCACCAGATGCAGTGAATGTGCCACAATGATGGAAGAGTTTCTTGATGTGGGAGGAGTAGGGGGTGAGTGGGGTGGCGGTATATGGGGACCTCATATTTTTTTAATGTAACATTTAAAAGAAAATAAAGAAGAAAAATAAATACATAAATACATACATACATACATACATAAATAAATAAATTCAAGCTTATGGACCCCTTTTAAGAAGCCCTGCTTTAAGGCCTTCAGTTGCTTGGATGAGACTTCTCATTGCTGAAGGCAATTTCCTTTGCATCTGTGGCTAACTACATCTATAATCAGCAATCACTGACTAAGAATTTAAAGACATGAAATATCTTCATTTTAACAATCACACTAGTGCTTGTTTGACAAAACAACTGGACATCATGATCTTATCCAAGTCGACATATGAACTTAACCATCACAGACCCTCGGTCCTGCTCCACACCAGTACCAGATTTTTGCAAATTATCAAGCCACGAAAACATCCCCTCTCTCTTTCAGTTGAATCAGGACCATGTAAAGTACTTTATAGAGAGTGAACTGAGCTCCAATCTGTTTTTTGTTTGCTTGTTGGTTTGTTTTTATATTTACCAAGGAACAGCTGCTTGACTACTCAAATTAAATTAGATGCCAATATATTTCTTTTGTGTCTCCTGCTTACCAGAGAAATCCCAAAGAGGGATGTTTCAAAGAAACATTGTTTTCTACACTTTCCCATTCTTTTTTCTACTGAATAACACTCCATTATATGTATATACCATATTTTGTTCGTTTATTCTCCTGTTGATGGACACTTGAATTTCTTCTATCTTTTGATAATTGTGAATAATACTGCTATGAGCATTGGTGTGGAACTATATATCTAGTCCCTGCTTTCAATTCTTTTGCATATATACCTAGAGTAGCATTGCCAAGTCATATGGAAATTCTATACTTAGCTTTCTGAGGCACTGCCAAGCTGTCTTCCTTCCTTTGCTCTTTTCTTTGCTCAAAGTGAAACTTAACTGAGAGAAAATGAGGAGGCACTTATGCAGCTTGGTTAAGCTGTGATGCTTTCCCCTAATAAATTTCTTATACACCCAATCCTGTCTTAGCATCTGTGCCTCAGATGTGTAAGACAAACACAACTGATGCCAAGTTGTCTGAGCAAAGAGGCTTAAGATGGAAACTTGGGACTGGTGAAGAAGACACCAGCCTGGTTAGAAGGAGGTGCAGTGGGCAAATGGATAGGCCCTGGTACAAGGTGGTCTCTCAATTGCTAAACATTTTACTGGTGGTAATCTGAGACTGTCCTGGTAAAAGGAAATGCTGTTGCAGTTGCACAACTCAGATATTTTAGACAAGGGGGGATAAAGCTACACAGACAGTGGAGTGCTAAGTTGCTTTGATGCCTGTAGAGGGAAAATGAGAAATAAAATGTTGTTAATGAGCAGTAAGTGGTTAAGTTGAGAACCAGAGGTACTCTGTGGAGCTCATAAAGAGATCCTTACCTTCTCTGTGGAAAGTCAGACCTAGCTGAGTGGCAGGCTGAAGACCTGATTGTGAGATTTGCAGACCCTTTCATGTTAGAGAAATCAGTAGTTTGGAAAGACATAGTGTGGGGCTTATGGCAAGACTCAGTGGGAGAATCACAACACAAGACCCTCTGATTTTGAAGAAAATTGATGTCATCTGTGCTAGAAAATTACACACCCATTGAGAGGCAGCTCAAGGTGTATTACTGGATCCTCAAGGCAAAGATGAAATACTTGTCCATTGGACAATGCGACCATTCATGGAGCTATGTGTTCTCATGGGCCCAGAGAAAGTCCATCTGGCATGTCCACAGGACAAAAGGAAGCTACACAGTTAAGTAGCTGACACTGTCACCAAAACCCAGTGCAATTGCTCTGGTGGCCCTCTCCCAAGTCCTGCAGATCAAACTCAACCTCAGTTTCTGCTTCCAGAGAACCCAACCTATGCTACATATTCTAGACTGCATGATTTCCTATACCACATATACTATTTTAACGTGATAATGTGATTTGTCCTGATGTTTGGGTTTTTTGTCCATTGGAGATTGGCTTTAAGGCATTCCTTTGAAGGCACATTCTCCTACAATGTATCATCTGAAGGACTGACCCGTAATGGTCTGATGACCCGGTGCCAACACTACTCTACTGTCCAATTCATAGAGAATGTCTGCATTGGTCCTGCTTGGAATATATTAACTTAATTTCTAGTGTAAGCTGACTTATAGAAGAAATTAAGTAAATGTCAGAAGTAAATACGAATTCCTGGCTTTATCTTCTCTTGAACATATTGTTACTGAGCTTCAATTACCCTTCAGTATTCACTATGGAATTAATGATACTTAAAGTAGGTATAACTAAGAAAAATTGAACTTGACCTCTCTGAATTGGCCACTATGCTCTAGACCAGTAGATTCCCTTGGTTATAACATCATGGTACCTGAGGATGATACCATTCATTGTACCCTGTCCCTGAAACCCTGTGGACAGAAGAAAGTCATGTTCGGAGGGTCTGAACTCTGAGTTCTGCAGGGCCAGCTTGCATGCTTTTCTGCAAAGACACCTAGTTTAGGGGAGAAAGGGCTAAAAGCCTGCTGTGCTACATTCTCCAAACCTTAGACCTCTTACAGAGATGCTTTCCAAAGGAAGAAGCACTTGTTCCTCTGTACACATGCACTACCCACTAACCAAGACAGAGGTCTGTCTAAAAGGAGTATGTTTAATAACTTTCATGAAGATCTAGAGTAAGCTGGATGTGGTCCTGAAACATGTCCTGAAACTTACTGAAGATGATGCTAACCAGGGGTACCATGCCTGACTCCCATTGCCAGCCTGCAAACTGAAAGTTTAAATGCTCCTCACAGCCCCATGCACATTTCCAAATTAAATTCATATTAGAGAGGAAGAAAAGAATGTTTAAAAGCCTTCTTTAGAAGTAGATCTTTATGAAATATTTCAAACTCCCCTTATAGTTCAGGTTAAGGGAGCTGTGTGTGTGTCAGTCTTAACTCTTATCTATCTGTGAACATGTCCAGGTATGTACCATGGCTTCCCTGGGGGCCAGGAGTCTTAATTTTCAGGTGCCTCCTGACAACCAAAGAGTAGTTGTTCAGAAAAGTTGTAGGTATAGATGAGCATCATGCACAGCACCTGGAAGAAGAACTCCAGGGGGGTTTGGTTAGGGTACCAGTGTCTTTAGCCACACTTTCTGATAAGTTGATGGAAGCATAATGGGACCAGGTAATTTATCTTGGATCACACAGCCAACAAGTGACTGAGCCAGACTCACTTAGCCAGTCTGATGTCAGAGACATGCACTTAGCCACTGCACAGAGAAGGCCTGTGCCTGGGCATCTGCCATGGGTCCACCTGTGCCCTTAATCAGTAACTAAAACTTTCCAAGATATGGGTTCGTTGCATGAAAAATGGGGACAAATGGGGACATGAACATGAAAACTGGGATTGAGGAAGACTTGATGACATAATGTCAAATGTCCCTCATTTTGCTGCATCAGCTCTCTGTGTGTGCAGTGCCACTCCTGGGTGGGCTATGCTTTTTTCACGTGGGGTGGCTCTCCTTGTGGGGCTCACTTTTTGCATGTGGGGCCCCCCTACACGGGGGACACCCTTGTGTGGCACGGCACTCCTTGCATGCATCAGCATTGCCCGTGGGCCAGCTCACCACACGGGCCAGGAGGCCCTGGGTATCGAACCCTGGACCCTCCATATGGTAGGTGGATGCTCCATCAGCTGAGCCACAACCACTTCCCTAGTCTCCATTTCTTGAACATTCAATGTCACTAGCTAGCTGGGGAGACCCATCACTTTTTGGCTTTTCCTTCTGTGGCAGTTTGAGATTGTTTATGAATCTCAAAAAGAGAAAGATTGTAAACCAATCTATTCCCTCTGGGTGTAATACCCTCTAATTTCATCAAATTCAGCTGAGGTGTCATTGATGGGATTGTTCAGATCAGGGCTTTTGATTGTCAATGGGTGTGACTCAGGTCAAGTCCCCGCCCTGGGTCTGATATAAATGAATACTTAGACACAGAAAGAGAGAGCTCTGTATTTTTGATCCTGCCATGTGACAGAAAAGAGAAAGCTCAAACACTGGAAGCCCCTGGGAGAAATGGAACATTTAGCTTGATAGTGTAAAGCTGAGATTCAGAAGAAAGCAGAATAGTGGAGACTGATAACCGCGGTAAGGAAAGAAACAAGCCCTATGCCAGGAGAGGGAGGACTTCACTTAAGCATGGAGCCTTAAGAGGCTGGGCCATATGTCACACATGGGTATGCCTTTACCATAGTCCACCATCTATTTTATCCCTTTAGTCCCTCAGGGCTGGCTAAAGTCAGGAACACGATTTAAGCAGCAGATGGCAGCAGACTGCTAATGTGATGGCAAGGAGCCAGCCCAGCTTTGGAGAGCAGTGTAAGTGTTGCTCTGAGAATGGAGTCCCTACTAAGCTCCTCCTCCTCCTATGTGTAGCAGCACTTGTGTGGTCTTTCATGGGAGCATGGGAGAGTTCCTTCCATGTTTTAAATGAGTGGTTGGATACGCTTTTGTAAATAGCCTATATTTACAGAACTGTCTTCTCTGCAAGCCCTACCATCCTGCTCCACTTCTCTGAAAAAGCTCCCAGGGAGAGGTTCTGGAGAGTGTTGCCTTCTTTTGCTTCTTTCAGTCACAGGAAAACTTCCCACTGGGTCTGGACCAGATTGTTTTTCTGCTATGCTTCCTACGTGTATATTTAGGAAACTGAGGAAAAGAGTAAACAAAGTAGGAAAATGGAGTCCACTGCAAGCTCTCATGTGGAGGTGTATAGGCACACACATGCTTCTTGAGGCTCAGAACATCTTTCACAGAAAGAACTGTAATGACCTCTGCCTCCCACATAGAAGTATCCTGGCCCCCAGAAGTGGTTCCTACAGTTTAGGCTTCTGCCTCCCAGGGAAACCCAAGGCTCCAGAGAGATCACACAGGCGCCTTGCTTTCTTACAACCTCTAGCTCACATTAGGTACCAGCTCATCTCTGGAGAAATTGCCATTGACTTATGTTTCTCAGTTACTATTTCCAAGATGTTTTTTCTCTTGGTAGAGAGGTTTGGGTGTGCAGGTTAGCAGGGGCCCAAGAGAAGAGGAACAGGTTTTCAGGGTTCGAAGCATATCTTGGTGTAAACTACTCTTGCATAGCTATTCCTCCTCGACCTATTCCAACACCCCATATACCAGAGGCTTGACTGCCAAGCATGTGTTTGGTTAACTTTGCCTGCAGAGACCTGTCTGTGTTGCACTCGTAAATGTCTTTCGGGGAGTTTTTATGCAAAATACAGGGAAATAGTGCAGAAAAATCTTGTTAGGATCAATTTCTCCATACATGCCACCAAGAATAAACCTCCATGTCCCACTCTGGGGGATGGTAATGCATTTACGTGCTGAGTTGGCTTAGAGGTTGGCCACATCTGAGCAACATAGGGGCTCCCAGGAGGTAACTCTTAGGCACCCTGCAGCTCTAGGATTAGTTGAAATTTCAGGCACACAGACTCATAAGCATAGTCATCAGTATCAAGAGCTCATCATTGGACCATCCTTCTTCACTGGTCTTTGCCCTTGCACTTGGGGGATTGTTGCTGTTCCATTGGGGAAGGTGACAGAGTTCCCCAGGATGGGAACTCAGCACTCCCTCATTTGTCGTGTGTAACTCTACCTACTACGACAATACCCAATGAATATCTGAACATGGAGTTTCAGTGCCTTGCCAGTGGGCTCTATTTTGGAATTTGTACTTCTGAGTGTGATGGAGTTGGACTCAGTTGTGACCTCTCCTCACATACCTCTTCTGTCATTTTATTGAACCCGTGGTTGGCAATGGGGTTGGTGTATGCTCAGGAGATTTGAATCTCTGGACTGTCCATGTGCTAACTGGGCCCTAAGCCTCAGGAGAGTTGCACCACCTATTCTCTGGTTCGTTGGACTTACCCAGGTCAGCTAACAGGGAGGTGAGGATAGTCAACCACCACACCAGGGAACTGAGAGAGTCTACAACTGCAAGCAGGAGAATCACATCCATCAGCCATGTGGCATCTAAGCCTCCTCTTGATTTAGAGGTGGAGTGGATATTGCCATCCCAGGACCCACAGAATCTCCTAAAAACTCCACAGCAAAGCTACTCGAACAAATAGATGCATTCAATGAAGGGGTGGGATACGAGATTTATGTGCAAAAATCAACAGCCTTTCTATATACTACTGATGTGCAGCCAGAGGAGAAAATCAGAAAAAAATCCAGTATTTAGAATTAACTTAACCAGGAACATAAAGAAGCTGTATTTAGAAAACAACAAAATATTACTGAAAAAAAAAAGGAAGAAATCTTAAATAAATTGAAGGACATTCTGTGTTTATGGGGAAAATATGTATTAGAGTGGACTTACTGGTGTTCTACTATAGAACTACTGTGACTCTAGCAATGGAAGAAATTATATCATTGATGTGGAGACAGGGGCCATGGGACTTGCTGAGGGCAGGAAGAAGGAAGAAGAGGTGTGATATGGGGGCATTTTCTGGACTTGGAGATGTTGAATGATACTGCAGGGACAGATGTAGGACATTATATATCTTGCCATGGCCCACTCAATGGACTGGGAGAAAATATAAACTACAACATAGACTATAATCCATGCTGTGTGGCAATACTCCAAGATGTACTCATCAACTGCAATGGATGAGCCACACTAATGAAGGAGGTTGTCAATGTGGGAGGAGTGGGGGTATGGGGAGTGGGGTATGTCCTTGATATATACGTGATTGTTCTTTAGGAACCAAATACCTAAAATAAGTTTGTCTCTTCTTTCCAATAGAAATCTTTAGGCTTTAGGGCTAGTCCTCATTTTCATGAAAATGAGGGTTAGATATTTAGCTCTAACCCTAAATATCTATTGAGTTTTCTTTTCCACTTATTTTTTTACTACATACTAACCTGATACTGTTTTGTACCTGATTCTGTTTGGGAAGACCTTTTTCTACCTAGTCCTAGAAGAGAATAAAAGGGCATCTCAAAAACAAACCCACTTTTATGCAAGCATGTCCTGTAGTTTCCAAATCACCAATAGTCTGCTCCCTGGGGAATAAGAGAGAGAAATCGAAGGTGTGAATAGATGCTAACTGGTTAAAAGGGGTTTCTGTCTGTGTGTATGGTGGCAGGAAGACTTTGATGTCACTCATCATCTCCGAAAAACTGAATGTGAAGTGGAAGCCAATTCCAAGTTCAAATTCTGTCTTAAAGTGTGTGTGAAATACTCCTCACACAGGAAATACCTTTGGTCTTGAACTGTGACTTATACAGTATATTGAAAGCTGGGTTAAAAATTAGGATCTGAAGCATATGTGACAAAAATCAACAGCAAATTCCTGATGGGGTTGCCTCTAGGGGGAGGCAGAGGTGGGATCGGGAGGGAAATGAGAGGGGCCTCATTATATCTGAGCATCAGTACCACCCAGCACCCAGCATTTAAGAAGGCACACAGCTCTTCCTTTTCTGCTGGGCTACTTGGGCAACTGGATCTCATTTTGACATCAAAAAATAATGATATATAATCTTCTCATCAAAGCCACTGAGTCACTACATACAAAGCCCTTAACAACAGAACTTTGTAAGCAATCAGTACATTAAGCTTTTTATTAATGCTGCTATTGTTAGTAATACTTACAATATTGTGCTATTTTAAATTTGAATTTCTTTTTATTATGATGCAAATAATGTTAAGACTATATAAAGATGGGAAGCAAGGACCAGGTATTCATCATACTTTCCATTCTCTTTTGTGTGTTTGATGTTTTTCAATTAAAAACAGCCAAGCAATTATTCACAATTGCCAAAAGTTGGAAACAACCCAGGTGTCCACCAACTGATGAATGGATAAACAAATTGTGGTATATATACATGATGGGGAATTATGCAGTGGTTAGAAGAAATAAAATCGTGAAGCATGTGACAACATGGATGAACCAGGAAGACGTCATGTTGAGTGAAGTAAGCCAGATACAAATATGATGTATGATGACACAATGTATTTAGTTCATAATAGTGCAAACTCATGGAGTTAATAATTAGAATATAGGTCGCCAGAAAATAGAATGGTGGTAGACAATGAAAGCTGAGGGTTAACTATGCAGAATTGGTAAAAATGTTGTTTGTAAGTCTTTGGAAGTGAATAGAAATGGTGAAAGCACATCCTGGCATTTGTAACTAGCAGAGTTATATGGGTATGACAGTGGTTGAAAGGGAAAGTCTAAGGTCAAGTATATTACTAGAAGTGAAGCTAAAAATTTTAACATGGGACTGTATAAGATAGTAAAATCTGATGTATCACCCCAAATAGGTGATACTGCATACATGACTGTTTCTACAAAATATAAATACAAATGTAATACAGAAAAGGAAAAAGAATAGCAGCCATGTATGTATGGCAGGGAAACATAGATTGAGAGGTGATAAGTTTTGTTTTTTGTTTATTATTATTATTGTTGGGAATAATGAAAGTGCTCTAAGAATGACTGAAGTGATGAATGCAAAAATACATGATTATACCAAATATCATTGATTTTATACTTTGAATGAATTTATGCTTTATTAATATGTATGAATAAAATTGATTAGTTGAAAAAACAGCAAAAAAAAGTAGGATTCAGAAGTATCACAGTTTACTTTAAGGGGAATATAATAGCTCCTTCAGCTAAGAGGTACTGTTTTCCAAGACCTTCTTTATGAAACAAATGTGTACGTATGTGTGAGAAATTTAGGGGCTCTAAATTTGCTTGTTCCCCAATGATTCTTGGTACCCAAATTTATCTAAGCAATTTTGAAAAAAGTAAATGACTGATAGAACTTGGACTGTGCTTAAAAACATGTCTTTCTCTAGCGAGTTTTCTCACATAAAACAAATATGCTGTGGAATTACTTCTAGTGGCTTCGGGGGAGAGGTATGTATGTATTATAAACAAGGAATTGTGAATGGACTGTTTTCTAATAGTTGCTCTTCTGAGACATGCTGTGGAGAAACAGCACAGCTAGCTTTACCCCCAGGACACGGAGCTGTAGAAATTGTTTGATACAAAGTGAGTGAGGGTTGCTGGGGGGCGGGGGAGTGGTGGGGTGGGGGTGGTAGGGTTGAATGGGACCTCATATTTTTTTAATGTAATATTTTTACAAAATCAATTAAAAAAAAAAAAGAAAAAAAGTGATGGCCAGGACTTTTGTGTTCTGACATCTTTAGCTGGTGGGGCAGAATTAAGGATACTGCAACACTGAGTAATGGCACTTGTACACAAGTGCCTATGAATTGTATTTAGCTAAAATTGCTCGAAGTAAGGAAATTGTGGTATGAGTAAATAAAACTCGGAAGAAAAATAAGCTTATTTTCAATTCAACTGATGAAGATAGATATATATTTTGACCCATGTTAACCAAACCTAGAAGAGGATTCTAGACACTGTTTTAGGAGTGAGGATGTGAGTATAATTATCTTATATTTTATTTAGGGACTAGATATGCTAGCTGAGGTATCCCCTGCTTTAAATTCCTTGGTGGCAGAGACTGACCTTCAGACAGCTGGTGCTCAGGGACTGACATTGGTGGTAGAGGTATGCCACCTGCTAGTGGAGAAACAGACACAAAAAGAAGAATATTGCAGAATATTTACAGTTTTGAGACCATGATGACGGAGTGAAAATGAACACAGTGCAAATTTAACCAAGAAGTGTTATAGGGTCAAGTCAAAACTGGATTGTGCTTACTTCACTCTTGATAGGATTTGTAATCCATTTATGTGTTGATTTTTAAAATTAATTATTATAAGCATGTAACAGGACCTATTCTAGTTAGTTAATCTCACCTTGGGAAGTGTTAAAAGAGGAATTTGGGAGCGGTTTATGTCATGGGCAAAGGATAAGATCAGCAGAAGAATGAGATTAGCTAGTTAAACTGCTCATTAAAATCCATGTGTTCCAAAGCTGCTTTGTATAGAACACATCAGTTTCTCCTTCTGACTCAAGTTGAAGTCAAGGAATCAATTTCATAGATGCATGTCTTTGGAGCCTAACCTGTTCTACCCATCTGCATCATGGCATTAAGGAACCTATACTAAGAGCCTGAAGTTCATTTTCCTGGTATTCCTTAAACTTGGAGCAACTGTAAGAGCCAGCTCCTTAAATTCCTTCTCCCTCTTTTATTATCCTAGAGGTTAGGTTCACTACATGGAAGGGTCCTGAGAGTAAAGAAAGGAGTCAATAAGGGCCAGAAAAGCATTTTTCTTTGCTTTCTGGAGGAGCACTTTTTTATTTTCTTCCATCCTGTGAGCGAAAAACCCTGGTTGCCAGAGTACCAATTCTTACTCTAGGTCCCTGTATTAGTCAGCCAAAGGGGTGCTAATGCAAAGTACCAGAAATCTGTTGGCTTTTATAAAGGGTATTTATTTGGGGTAGAAGCTTACAGTGTCCACACCATAAAGCATAATTTATGTCCCTCATCAAAGTGTGTTGCCACATATTGGAGAAAATTGGCTGCTGACATCTGCAAGGGTTCAGGCTTCCTCTTCATCTTAAGGCTCCATGGTGCCAGCTTCTTCCAATATCAGCTGTAGGCTGGGATAAGTCTCATCTCTGTCCTGGGGCTCATTTCTCTCCAGGTTCAGCTGCTCTGGTCTCTCCACAAAATCAGCAGTTAACGATCAGGTGAATGGCTTGTCTCTCTTCCTGGGGCTTCTACCATTTCTGTGGAGCTGTCTCTATTATTCTGTGTTCTTCTCGTGTGTTTACTTCCCAGGGCTCTAGCTCAAAACTTTCACCTCCCTACTCTATGGTGTGATTTCTCTGTGAGTCCCTAACCACCGAGGGGGCTGGGACTTAATGTCCTACTGACATGGCCCAATCAAAGCCTTAATCATTATTTAATCAAGTCCCTGGAGGGACAGATCAGTTCATAAGCATAATCCAATATCTATTTTTGGAATTCATAAATAATATCATACTGCTACACCATCCTCGGGTATTGCTGGAGACTGAATCATGTTTCCTACAGGCAGGTTCAAGTCCTAACCCAGGTCCTGTTGGTATGGACTGATATGCAAATAGGATCTTTGAAGATAAGGTCCACCCTGATTCAATTTGACTTTAGTTGAATATCACTAGAGTCATTATAAGGAAAGGAAACTTGGACATAAGGAAGTAGAAGGAGCAGGAGGAAAGAAGAGGAGACAGAAAGCCAAGTGAAAGAGGCAGGCACTGACCACCAGTGAGCCAGCACCAGAACACGACAGATGTGGGGGAAGCATGGCCTGCCATGACCTTCATTTTGGACTTCTAGCCTCCCAAACTGTGAGACAATAAATCCCTGTTGTTTAAGCAAACTAGTGTGTGCTATTTGTTATAGCAGCCTCAGCCAACTAAGCCAGTATCATTGAAGTGATTAAGCTCTTCTCCAGCCCAACACCAAGGAGTTGGAGCGGAGATGTGAGCGGGGAGAGCCTTTCATGAAAAGGTTTACTGAACACTATGACAAGCAGATAGCATAGGCTGGTAGTTTCTAAGAGCATGATCTGTGTAGAAAGGTTGACCATCATTTCCTACTGTTCTAACTACAGAGCAAAAATGGAAAATTTTTAAGCAAAACTGAGAAAATGGAATGAGATTAGCTTTTCTAGTGATTATACCTTTTATTCACTTTTAAGTAGCTTTTAAAGTTTCTGGGGCACATTACACAAAAGCATAGACTTTGAGCAGAATTTAAAATAATAATCTTCTCTGTTCAAAATTAGTAGTTCATTGACTCATTACTATTAAATTAACCTTGCTGATCGACATGACAGGAAGAAATTTTTTGTTGTGGTTCCTTTTCTTGACATATAATTCAGATATCTGTTCATCTCCATCAGCTGAAGAATTCCTAGGTGTTGAAAATTCAGTTTGGCAATGGAATCTTCAAATTAAAATTCAACAAATTCCTTAAAATTCATTATTCAACAGATGGAACAAATATCTGGCACGTGTGTCTCCACCAGGGTGTTCTGGCCTT
Source organism: Dasypus novemcinctus (assembly GCF_030445035.2). Lineage (NCBI taxonomy): Eukaryota > Metazoa > Chordata > Mammalia > Cingulata > Dasypodidae > Dasypus > Dasypus novemcinctus. The sequence continues at coordinate 199,702,445 of NC_080673.1, read as the reverse complement.
GTCTTCCCTGACTGGGTGTGTGGCTCAGGTCCCCAGGAGAGAGCAGCAGAGAAGCATTGGTTGTGAGGCACACATATTTGTCAGCAGGTGTGCCACTACCTTCATTTTGGACTTCTAACATTTGTCAAGTTAGGGTGAGAACTCAAACGAGCCTTTGGCAATGTTCCCTCCCAGGCTTGGGCTTCTGCCTACCCACCTGTGCCCCCAGCTGGGGATCACTAATGAAGGGCGGTGGGCTAATAGATGACTTGTTTTCCCATAGGTTTCTAGTCGTGCTCTCCAGGCTCCAGAAACTAAAGCGAGTCCTGAAAGGTGAACCCTGAGCTCCCCTAAACAACCGACTCCCTCCCACGGTTATGACCTTATGGATCTGGGAAGTAAACACATAATGCTGGTGAAGGGAAGAGAAAGACCCCAGGATGTGGATGTACTGGGCTCTTAAGGTTGCTTCTCTAGAGTTCTTAGGGGCACAACTCCATGAGACCCATAGCTGGAACACACACGGGATCCAGTTTACTGGTAGGTAACAAAACTCGCTTCTCTACTTTGAAGAGGAAGTCAATTAGATCTCATCCAGACAAGAACCAGTTGTGTATCTATCAATTACCTGCAGTGTATAAAAAGCTGCAAAATAGCTCAAAGATAATGAACAGGATCAGAATTTAGTGACCTAGAAGATGTGCTATAACTTTCTATTAAAGCACAAAATTTCTCCCCACAGTCATAAACTGCCTCATACCTTTGGTCAAAGATAATGTCAAAGAAAGATTATTCTTGATTCCAAAATAAGGTCTCATTAAATTTGGCCTGACTATTTACATAGGTGCAGCGAGAATGGTTACTTGTTGTATAGGTTTATGTTTGCTTTGCTGGAAGTTTTCATGAGGAATCTCAGATTGACTTTTTAAAAAAGGCTTTTGTGTCCTGGAAGCCAAGCTAAGAACTGTCCATCAGATTTAGCTGTGGTATCTACAGATTTGGGTGAATTCCTCTCTTCTTGAAGTTCGCAAAATATCCTAAGATTCCTGGGGCTGCCAGGAAGTAGCTTTCCTTCCTTCCCTGTAAGGCTGAAGCTATAAGCCAGGCAACTGTACAGTCTTCCCAAAAGGACTAAGCACTGACTCCAGGAAGTCAATTTCAGGATCTTAAAATATCTGGTCATATCTGATTAACTGAGTATCATTCTCAAATATGACACTGCAATTAAAGCCTTGACTGCATAACCAATATTCCCAATTATATCCTATTAACAAGGAGGACAGATTCTTACTGAATATATACCAATAATTACAGTGCCATGAAAATAAGAATATTCAATAGTATTTTAGAATTCTGGAGGGGTCAGGCAAGGAGAAAAAGATAAATGATTTATTTATGTTTACAAAAGCATAATTTACTAAATTGTTATGACTTATATGTAACTTAGACAGCTTAGGAGAAAAGAGAAAGGAGTTTCCTTTTATCCAGAAAACAGAAATGAAAGTATCAGCAATATATCAAACAAAACTCACGACCATCACTCATTAGTTCATTGGGGCCATGTAGTTCTTGTCCTGCTCCATCTTGGGTTAGCAGCCTCATGAACCAGCTGTTTCTCCACTTGAATTCTGGAAATGCTGGCTCAGTCCACTGATAAGGACTCAAACTTGTTTAAGCAATGCCATCAGAAGCCAGTGTCCAAGAGTTTAGTTGTAAAGGATTATGGAAAAGAACTGTGTCTCCAAGATAGTTTTTCTGGCTATCTTGGGGATAAAATACTCTGGCCTGTAGCTGATTTACAAGCATTTTCAGGGAAACATCAGAATAGCATCAAAATCTATCTGTAGATGACAAAAGAATTCAATTGACTGTGGTTAACTTATTAGTGATTGTGGCAGTTTGAGATTATTTATGAATTCCAACAAAGAGAGATTATATTTGTAAACTTATCTATTCCTCTGGGTGTGATACCCTTTGAATGCACTAGATTCAGCTGACATGTCTTGATTAAATTACCTGTTAAGAGTAGGGCTTTGATTTGACCACATCGGTAGGGCATGACTCTGAGTCCCCACCCCCTTGGTGGGCTGATATAATTGGACTCTCATAGAAGAAGATATGAAAGAGGAGAAAGCTCTGTCATATTTGATCCTGAGGTCCCAGAGAGAGCTGAGCTATTCATCTGATAATTTGCAGCTGAGCAGCTGAGAAAGCCTGGAAAGAAACGAGCCCTATGCCAGACTACAGCTGAGATTGGAATAAGGTGGGACCACAGAGCCTCAAGAGGAAGAAGGAAGGAGAGACCATGCGGAGATTGTCTACCATCTTGCTTTAACTTGTGGTAACAGACTTTGGTGAGAAAGCAGCTTGGAATTAGACTCTTTAGGGCCTTGTAAATGTAAGCTTTTACCCCAAATAAATATCCTTTATAAAAACCAACAGATTTCTGGTACTTGGCATCAGCACCCCTTTGGCTGACTAAAAAAAATCAGCAGTAATATCTAAAAGTGAAATATCTGATGAAATTCTTTAAAAAATAATGCAAACTGGCAAGGAAATTTGGGTTTCTGTGCATGTAAACCAAATAGTCAATCCAAAAAAGTTTTAGACAAATAGCTATAAATGTAATGATTGACCTTATTTTCAAACAGTGGATAATATATTAATTTACAAAAATTGGGTGACAATCTTTGCAGAGAAAAATATCTTCAGATATAAGATAAAAGAATCCCAAAACATATGTACCATGAATGAGCCAGGCACATAGTTAGAATATGTCATGATTATCATATAAAAAGATTCATTAAGTCGAGTAAATCCTCAAACCTGTATATTAATAAAACTTCAAAAATAAGTTACATAAATCCCTAATTCAAAACACTGACCACATTCAAATGAAGGAAATAAAATTGTGACTAAGTTAACATTTAAAAGAATAAGGGGAGCAGATGTATCTCAAGTGGTTGAGCATCTGCTTCCCATGTATGAGACTCTGGACTCCATCCCCAGTACCTCCTAAAAACAAACAAATGAAAAAAAAACAACTCTCATTGGGGAGCAGATGTAGCCCAGTGGTGGGGATCCTGCTTCCCTGACATAGCAGTTTGATATTGTTCATGAATTCCAAAAATAGATCTTGGATTATGTTTGTGAACTGGTCTGTTCTTCTGGGCATATTAGATTGGATTCAGAGGTTTCACTTTTACTTGATTAAATAATGATTAGGGCGTTGATTAGGCCAGTAGGACACAGAGAGAATGACATGGCAGAGGAGAAAGAGTTTTGATCCTGGAGCTCGGGAAGTAATATGTGAGGAAAGAGAGAAGGCTCCATTATACTTGGCAGAGGCCCTGGGAAGAGAGAAGAGCTGTTTGCCTGACAGTTTACATCTGGATTTGTGGAGCGAGCAGAACAGCTGAGCCCAGAATGAGCCCCGGGAGAGAGACAACTTGTCCCAGCCTGCGGCTGAAATTGGAAGAAGCTGGGACCATTTTGGGAGGAGGAGGACTGTTGCCAGGGGTTGTCTGCGAGGGTTCAGACTGGTAAGGAAAGTAATTTATGCTTTATGGCCTGGTGACTGTAAGCTTCTACCCCTAATAAATATCTTTTATAAAAGCCAACAGATTTCTGGTACTTTGCATCAGCATCCCTTTGGCTGACTAATACACCTGGTATGTCCTAAAACGAAAGAAAGAAATAAAATAACGAATAATGATTTATAACACTATCCTGCTGTTGTCTACTGTCAGGCAAAGCAGCACCCAGACACTGATAAACAGAAACATATCATGGGCAGTGAAGGCACTGACAAAATATCTGGGAACTTCATATGAAATGTCGATAATTTACCCAGACAAATTGAACATGGGGAAGGCTAAGCATCACTTCTGGTTTGATAATTTAAAACTCCTAACATCAATAAACCTACTTATTTATTTTATTTTTTAAAAGATTTATTTATTTCTCTCCCCATCTCCCTCCCCCAGTTGTCTGATCTCTGTGTCTATTCGTTGTGTTCTTCTGTGACTGCTTCTATCCTTATCAGCTGCACCGGGAATCTGTGTTTCTTTTTGTTGCGTCATCTTGCTGTGTCAGCTCTCCATGTGTGGGGCACCATTCCTGGGCAGGCTGCACTTTCTTTCGCGCTGGGCGGCTCCTCCTTACAGGGCGCACTCCTTGCGCGTGGGGCTCCCCTATGCGGGGGACACCCCTGCGTGGCAGGGCACTCCTTGCATGCATCAGCACTGCTCATGGGCCAACTCCACTCCTGTCAAGGAGGCCCGGGGTTTGAACCACGGACCTCCCATGTGGTAGGTGGATGCCCTATCCATTGGGCCAAGTCTGCTTCCCATCCTACTTATTTTTAGCATCTCTCTTTTACAAAGTGAAAGAACAAATCCCTTGTGATTTTCCACAAGACTTCTGGAAAATCCCAAAGAACAGTTTTAGGTGCAAAATTAATAATTTTTAGAGTTTTGTTTCAGGAAACCAAAATTTCAGAAGTTGTCAAGAATTTCAAATAGTTGGTTAAATAGAATCATCGTTAAGTGTGAAACTATGTTTGCCTACTTAACCAAAATGAAAGCAGATTTTAAAAATAGACACAGGAATTAACATGACTGTAAGAACCTTAGTTCATATAAACGTGAGATGACTTTGTTCTCTTAATAATCAAGGACATGATAAAGTCAACACAAAGCACAGGGACTTGTTCTAATAAGACACAGAATATTTGCCTTTTAGGCAGATTGTTCAGAAGGTAAAGACAACTTCTAAAACATTAAGAAAAGACCAAAAACTAAAGAAAATTTTTATTTTAACAGAAAATTCTAGTTTTATATCAATATGATATTTGACAATAAAGTTCTGTTTGAAAATTTTATAAGCCTATCAAATCTCAGCCAACTTTGACCAGGGTGAATTAAATTTCTTTTCCATAAACTTTCTACATTCTGTTTCCATTCAGATTTTGCCCTACACTTTCCTCTTTCTTATTCTGGAACAATCATTCATTTTACTTTATAATACAATTACTTTTTTTCCTTCCTACAGAATTGTTCTTCTCTTTCACAATTTTTCCTACTAATCTCATTCACACGTATTGATTATAACTTTTAACTACAGTAACTTCTATTTTACAGAGAGAACTAGCAGGTGGATGATTGTGAACTGACTGTTAAACACCAGGATTTTTGTAGCACACTAGCAGAGCTTATGAAAATTTATCTCACTACTTTTAAAAAAAAATTTTTTTGTCTTTATTTTTTAAATATTACATTAAAAAAATATGAGGTCCCCATATACCCCCACCCCCCTCACCCCACTCGTCCCCCCATAACAACAATCTCCTCCATCATCATGAGACATTCATTGCATTTGGTGAATACATCTTGGCACCGCTGCACCTCATGGTCAATGGTCCACATCCTAGCCCACACTCTCCCACAGTCCACCCAGTGGACCATGGGAGGACATACAATGTCTAGAAACTGTCCCTGCAGCACCACCCAGGACAACTCCAAGTCCTGAAAACACCCCCACATCTCATCTCTTCCTCCCACTCCCTATCCCCAGCAGCCACCATGGCTACTTTCTCTACACCAATGCCACATTTTCTTAAATTACTAATCACAATTGTTTATGAATAGAATATCAGTAAGTCCACTCTCATCCATATTCTATTCCTCCACCCTGTAGACCTTGGAATGGTTGTGTCCACTCCACATCTATATCAAGAGGGGGCTTAGATTCCACATGGATGCTGGATGCAATCCTCCTGCTTGCAGTTGTAGGCACTCTTGGCTCCCTGGTGTGGTGGTTGACCTTCTTCACCTCCAGGTTATCTGAGTGGGGTAAGTCCAATAAACCAGAGTGTAGGAGCTGAAGTCTGTTGAGGCTCAGGGCCTGGCTATCACATGGTCAGTCCAGAGATTCAGGTCCCCTGGGTATAGCTCACTACTTTTTATAGATATACACTTCCTTACAGTACAGCTTCTCAATATGGCAAAATGAGTATGTTCATTAACATATCCAAATATACATAACCTCATTGTACCAGAAAAATAATAGGCAAAAAGTATAGAAATTTAAAATTATGCTTCAGGATATTATCCTACTTAAAAATGATCTAAGTATTTAATGAATATTAGTTAATTTAGCCAGATTTTCAAATTAAAGCTATGAGTTCTCTCTGTGTCTGTATGTTTACATATGTGTATTTATGTGAGTATATATGTATATATGTTATGTACATATAATAATTTCCTGTCTTTGGATGATATGACCTCCTTAAAGGAGTGGTAAAGAGGTACACTAAAAGGGGTTTATCTGCTTGGCTTAGAGATAAGCAAGCATTTGTATATTAAATATTTCTAAAATTCCAGAAATTATGGAATTTGAACTTCTAACACTTTCAAAAGTATCCTCATATAAACTAACCTAAGTTGTTTCAAGAATTAAAGTCTACATTCTAGGTAAAACTTTGGCAAACAAGGCTAGTTTAATACTGTTGTTACAAAAACAGCTGTGCTGTCTTCTGAGTTATCAGTATTAGATATAATATAAGCACACATTTTATACTATTTAGGTATGTTCTTTCTAATTGTATTTAGGCTAACTGATTGAATAAGCTAGCATTAAATCTGCTAGGTGTTTAACAGTATGAAAAATGTAAATTTGTGTCTAACAAATTGATTCCTTATTCTGACAAACTTTATTTCAATGGTAATTATATTTTGTATTATGTCTGTGGAGTTGTTTGGAACTGTATGTACTCCAGAAAATCATGTTCTTAAAGCTAATCCATTCCTGTAGGTGTAAACCTATTGTAAGTAGGATCTTTTGATGAGGTTACTTTAATTAAGGAGCTGCCTGGGGTGGGTCTTAATCCTATTACTGGAGTCCTCTATAAGACAATGAATTTCAGACAAAGAGAGAAAGCCACAGAAGCAAGAAGCTGAAAGCAATGAAACCCAGAAGAGAAGGGAGAGACCAACTGCTGGTGACCAGCAGACACCACCTTACCATGTGACAGAGGACCCAAGGATCTCCATCAGCTGGTCTTTGGGAAGAAAGCATTGCCTTGATGATGCCTTTATTTGAACATTTCCATTGCCTCAAACTGTAAACTAATAAATTCTCATTTTTGAAATTCAACCTATTTCATGGTATCTGCTTTGAGCAACCTAGCAAGCTAGAACAGTCAGGTTGAAGACATTTTCCAAGATCTTTTTTTTTTTTTCTTTTTATCTTAAGATTTTGGAAGAATGAACTAAAAGATTCCAGGAAGTGGACATGCTGGAGAGAATATACTATGCAAGGCCAGAAAAGCTTATGATGATTATGTTCTGTGGGAATACCCGAGGACACAGCTTTTATGCAGGCCATCTAGAATGTGTTGGTGAGAGGGCCACTAACATCATGCATTTGTTCAGTGGCCCTGGGTTCTGTGGCTAGAGCTGATGATGGAAGAGACTGTTGCTGAACTAGGCTTGCTGATAGTAATGAGGATGGTAAATATCACCTAGACTCATGGTTTCAGGGATCCTCTTCCAAAGATACCAGATGGATGCAATTATGACTGGCCAAGACTTAATGGCCTTGCCCATAGAGAGTTATGGAAATGGTTAATAGAGCATGCATCTCTCGGAAAATAAATAATTTGTTTTCTCAGAAGAAATCAAGGATGGATAATCAGGAAGCTGAGGGCAGATAACCTACTAAAAAATCATGATCTTGCCAAGTTTCCAGAACTGAGCCAGTCTGGTGATCTAAGACCAGTGATTGAAAAGATGGATGAGTTCAAAAAAAAAAAGGACCCTGAAACATCAAGGCAAATAGCCACAATAATGAATTCTTCAGTCCTTCCTCAAGAGAACTAATGGACATTTACTTAGAGAACTGGATAAAAGGTAATACCTGAATGTTTTGCAGAATGTTAGATACAGGATCAAAGTTGACATTAATATTCAGAGACTTAACGTATCATCATGTGCCTTCCCTTCCAAGCCCCCTCCCCATTATAGTGAAGGCTTTTTGGAGCTGGATTATAAATGGAGCTCTGGACAAGGTCTGACTCATTTGGCTTATTGGATCTGTGGACATTTGGGAACTGTTGTCCGCAACTATATAATTGGGATAGCTATAATTAATAGTTGATGTAACCCCTACATTGCATTTTTGGCCTTCCCCACTATGATAGCTCTTACTCTTTTGGGCAATTGAAACCCTGAAACTGCCACAGCACCCCCAGAAAAGATAGTATATCAAATCCAGTATTGTATCCCAGAGTAGGAGTGGGGTGATAGTGGAAATTATGCCCCCATCAAGAGTTAAGGGATGCAGAAGTAGGTCCTTGCCATACTCATAGAAGTTACCATTTGGCTCCTGGGAAAGACAGATCCTAGAAGATGATGGTGCAGAGTAATAGGAATCCCAATACAGATGTGGCATCTCTGCCAAATCAATGGCCACAAACAATGTGCCTGAAGCCACATTAATCTGCCCTATTAAATTTATATTTTCTCCCTATCAGAAAACAGGATAAGAGATTGTTTTCATACCCATGGAATGGACCACACCAGGAGTTGGCAAAATCTTTCTGTAAAGTTCTAGATAATAACTATAACTCTGCATTGTAGTACAATAGCACATAAAGGAATGAGTGTAGCTCTGTTCCAATAAAACTTAATTTACAAAAACAGGCCAAGTATGGCCCATGAGCTGTAGTTTGCCAATAGCCAAACAAAAGTATACATTTACAGTATCACTCCAAGGGTAAGTGAGTTTCACCCCAAAGGTATGTCCTCTGTCACAATATAATCTGAAGAAATCTAGACTTTCTGAATATCCTTCAGAGCATCATACAGACCTACTCTGCTAATAGTATCATGCTACTCAGGTCACGTAAGTGACTAGCATGTTGGAGGTTTTGATAAACACATGCGCTCCAGAGACTAGAAGGTAACCTCCAATGATAGTCTATATCAGTGAAAATTTGGGGGGGCCTACTAGGGACATGCCAGGATGCTTCGGCTGTATCATTTTGGGTCCTCTAAGAAGCAGACATCAAAATGGAATTGTATAGGCAGGAGATTTATTGGCAGATACACCTGTGAAGGATAAAAGAGGAGGAAGCAGGGGCAAGTAGGGAGAGCCTTCAGTCCTTGATTTGGATGTGATGCCAGTGAAAGGAGAGAGGGAAGGAAGGAGGATCAGGTGGGAAGAGCATCAGACTGCAGGCCAGATCCGAGGAGAATCCCCAGGCAAAAGTTGCCCATTAGAAGAATCCCCTATGGGGCAAGCATAGGCCAACACTAGAATCTCACTACACTCTGTTATTGTCTGGGAGCAGCTGGAGGGAAGCATGAAGCTGTATGAACATGACTGAAGACCCAAATAGGTGGGACCTGGAGCTTTCAGCCAGCTTTGTTTCTCACAGCAGGTCATCTTGGAGACCTGAGTGACTCACTTCACGGCTACTGTCATTCCCCAAAAAGATAAGTTATTGCATCTTTCACATCCCACTACAAAGAAGGAAGCACAATGCCTGACAGGCATCTTCAGGTTCTGGAGAGAGCATATTCTACCCCTGGGAATTCTACCTCAATCCATATATGAGGTGACATGAAAGGCTGCCAACTTTGAGTGGGACACAGAGCATGAATGCATCTGTAGCAACTCCAGCGTACAGCACAAGCAGTCCTGTCTCTTGGGCCATATACTTTAGCTCACTTGGTCATCCACTTTGTATAGAAGGATAGAATATATGTGGACTCAAAGGCAGTGGCATATGGCCTGGATATCCAGGCAGAGGTCTGAAATGAGATAAGAAAATTAAGAACAAGTAGGTCTGGGATATTGTCATACCAGACATAAAGGAGTAGACATAAAATATGAAGAATTTTTACTTCCATGTTAACTCTTACCAAAAAGCATTCACCAATAAATAATGAGGTTGACAAGATGATTTAGCAAGTGAACCTCATGCAGCCTGTGGCACTGGCCACTCCAGTGCTGGCAAGATAAGCACATGAACCAAGGGGCCCTAGAGGTAAAAGTACAATCTATAAACAGACACAACAACATGGGCTTCCACTTACCAAGACTGACCTTGTTACTGCTACCACTGAATGGTCAATCTACCAGCTATAGAGACTAACCCTGAGACCACAAATTGGAACAATTAATTTAGGAACCCGACTATCTAAATGGGAATAAGTTGACTACATTGGGACTCTTCATCCCGGAGTGGCCAGTGGTTTGTGCTCATAGGGGAACCTTTCAGGTATGGTTTTTCCTTTGTATCCTCAGGATCTCAGCAAGTGCCACTATCTGAGGGTTTATGGTATGCTTGATCCACTTCAACCAGATTCCACATAGCATCATGCTCACTGAGACTTACAGCAACTGAGATACAGGAGAGAGCTCATGATCATGTGATCTGCTGTTTGTACCAAGAGTGTCTGTCTCCCTGTGCTTTTCTGGACTGTCAGTTTAGATCCTTGAGAGGTTTAGTGCCTGGGGCTTTTTAAAATCCTCATGGAAAAAGAGGAAAGGTCACAAAGTCCATTCAAATTCTGAGACTTCTTTGCATCCTTGTGGGATGTGATGCTTTTCTTTTGGCCTGCTTGGCATGCATTGCCCCTTCTCCAAGATTAGTAGGGAACAGTCCTAGCATGGCCTTTTCTTGAGACCCACAAATACATCCTGTGCTCAGGACCAGATGTGTCAGCCTGAGAGGTAAAACACAGTCCATTTGTAGACAAGGGGACCTTGAGTACATTCCTTCCCCTATTGTTGTGAGCATATGTAAATATTCACTGAAGACGGTCTGACTAAGGTGGGCATGTCAGTAACATCTAGCTCACACCCCATGGTATTTCTGTCCCTGGCAGGGAGGGACGGGGGTTCTCTCCACTCCAGCACACATCCAAGAGAGGGGTGCTACACTTAGACCATCTCCCTGCATAGGCCATGGATTGAGACCCTCTGGTCATGGGGAACAGAAGTCTACACGGAAGTGACTTGACTCAGCCTCTTGTCTGTGCAAGTGAAAGTTGTTCTGCCTAGTGCTGTGTGAGTCATGTTTCTGTTGGGAGCACCAACACCTGCAATCTGTGGAGTGGGGCAGTTGCCTGGGGACTGAGTTCCTGGTGGTGGGCATTTTTACGCACTCCAGGAGGTGAGACTCCACCTTGGAAAGTAGTAGCAGGTGCCTCTCTTTCTGACTAACACTTAGAACTTGTTTTCCTCCGTCAATGTGTTTGGGTTCAAGTCAAGAAATCCTGTCCTGACCAAGTAGATTATATTAGTCTCTGGTCAGTAAATGGGTTCAGTGACGTGTCAGTGGGAGGAAAGAGGTGTTTAGAAACAGGCCTATAGGGAAGCGGACTTGGCCCAGTGGATAGGGCATTCGTCTATCACATGGGAGGTCTGCGGTTCAAACCCCGGGCCTCCTTGACCCGTGTGGAGCTGGCCCATGCGCAGTGCTGATGCATGCAAAGAGTGCTGTGCCACGCAGGGGTGACCCCATGTAGGGGAGCCCCACGTGCAAGGAGTGCGCCCCGGAAGGAGAGCCGCCCAGCGTGAAAGAAAGTGCAGCCTGCCCAAGAATAGCACCGCACACACGGAGAGATGACGCAGCGAGATGACGCAACAAAAAAAACACAGATTCCTGTGCTGCTGACAACAACAGAAGCGGACAAAAAATTTAAAATTTTTAAATTTTTAAAAAATTAAAAAAAGAAACAGATCTATAATACATTTTCTTCATTTACTGGGGAACACTCATCCCTTGGAAAGATAGAATGAAGGTGATCTGCTCAAATCCTTGTAAATGTGCTGACAGGCCTCCCAGGAAACTACTATTCATGTTTGCTAGCAGGACTTTCCTTATCTATGAAATTCTTTTAACGAAATGTACTGATCTATCTAGGATATCTTACTGTAAACAAGCCTGTGATCTGTGGATATATGGCAGCATGGCACCTAAAAAAATGTCTCTGAGGTTATATAAATATCAGAGTATAAAATGGATGTATTTCATGATGGAACAACTCCCCGCTGTGTAACTGATGAGTGTTCACACCATTTAGAAACCTCACCTCTTAACTCTTGCTCAGAAAGAATGTCCTCATGTGGCAAGGAAGGACCTGGGAAGTTACATTAGTGTTCCTAAAGCTCTCCCTGCTTCTCCTGTGCCTTCTGAATAGACTTATTCCTGAATTTGTTAATCAAACTTGAGACTGCGCAAGACATGTGATTCATATGAGGCTGACTGATAATCCTGTCCTGTGTGCCTTTTCAGTGTGGTGTCCAAATCACAACCAACATTCATTTCCTGACAGACTGTTGGCAAGCCTGACACCCAATCTACTGGCACTGAAGAGAAGAGGGGATGTAAACAAGGATTCCAAAACCCTTTTGCCGTCACAGAGAAATTCTGTTCAACAACAAAGCCACATATAAGAAGGAGCAAATAGAATGTATGTGCCCACAAACTACTTCTGACACCATCATTTGGGGTCCTGGATCTAGCTACACTTGAGGTTTTACCCCCAGCCTTCCCAGTTAACTGAAGGAATTAATGATTTCATACTTTTAAGTCAGTTGAAATTGAATTTTCCTTTCCAAGAAAGCTTTTTTTTTTTTTTGTGATTAGAAAACAGATTTTTCCACACAAGAGTATATTCATTTGGGTTATAATGAGGTATAAAATATACTTGCAAAGTATACATACTGTTAAATTAAATGAAAGCAGACTCTCAAGTTCTCTCTTCAGCCAACTTGTTTTGCAATATGAAAGTGGTTAAATCAGTTTCTGGCAAAAATATTTACTAGTACTGGAGTTGTGCATGGAGCATTTTTGTAATATCACCAGATATAAAGTGTTCTGTGATGTGGTGCAGGAGGAAGTACAAAGCACTGCCTTCAAAGGAGTCTTACCCAAGATAAAACCTCTGATGAAACCTCTAGCTCTAAGTGCAGTTTATAGGAAACATAGAAAATAGCTATCGCCGTGGATGCTAAGAACTCATACAAGCCCCTTCCTATGGAGAATTGCCCTTGCCCAAAAGGAAGCTCCCTGCCCAAGAGGTTGTCCTGCCGACAGCCTCAGGGCAGCCTGCAGCTGCCTGGAGGCACCAAATACTGTGCCCCTTCCTCAAGGGAGGGCGACTGGATGGTACAAGGTATGTTCCTGGGCCCCCAGTGGACTCTGGTTGAAACTAGTCTCCAAATGGAGCCTCATCCTTGCTTAGCAATTTCTCCTCCCTACCGTGCAGCCCTCACTGTTTTCCTTCTCCTGGAGCACTTAATCCATATTACTGGGGACTTTAAAGAGAAGCGAGAAGACGTATAAGCCGAACTAAAGAAAGCTGTGACAAACTAAGACAGGTGGCTTCTGCTTGGATCCTGATCCAAACAAACCAACTGTGAAAGGGCATTTATGAGACAATTGGGGACTTTTAAAGAGAATAGACACTGGATAATATTAAGGATTGTGGAGATTTTTATTTATATTTTGCTTACCTATTTTTGTCGAAAGTACCTATTTCTCAAAGATAGTGAATTATTGGTGAAACGGCATACTTCTGGAATTTGCTTTAAAGTACTTCAGCATTAGAGTAGGGTAGAGGATCAGAACAGAAGTGGACCAGCTGTATGTTGGAAATTTTGCAGGTCAGTGGTAGGTTTAGTGTAGAAAGTCCATGTGTTTGGGGGACTACAGTCACCTAAAACCCATCTGATAACTGCTTTTTGTCGTATTGCCATTATTGGCTGGTGGGTCTGTCATCAGTTCATTGGCTAATCGATAAAATCTTCCCCATAAGGCTTTTATCCCTTCGCAGGGTTGCATAGTCAGTTTCACCAAGTGTTAGTGAGTCAGAAAACAGCATTGCAAAACAACTTCAGGGGTGTCACCGTCTCAATATACACCACTGAGAAACAACCATCTTTTTCCAAAATGCTGCTCAACCATTTGCTCTGGGTCATCTGTTCCAGAAGGAAACAGAGAGGCATTGCTACTCTCATATGCTGCCACATGCAATTCCACAGGCTGTCTTAAGTGGACAAAGGGGCAACCTCATTTTATTTTTAAAGAAGCTTTAGATCACATAAATGTTACGTTGAAAATATAGGGGGTTCATTTTTTTTTAAGCTTTATTTTTTAATTTATTTCTTTCCCCTTACTCCCCACATCCCCTTCCCAGTTGTCTGCTCTGTGTCCATTTTCTGTGTATTCTTCTGTGACCACTTCTGTCCTTATCGTGGCACCAGGAATCTGTGTTTCTTTTTGGTGCGTCATCTTGTTGTGTCAGCTCTCCGTGTATGCGGTGCCATTCTTGGGCAGGCTGCATTTTCTTTCGCACTGGGCAGCTCTCCTTAAGGGGCACACTCCTTGCGTGTGGGGCTCCCCTACACGGGGGACACCCCTGTGTGGCATGGCACTCCTTGCATGCATCAGCACTGCACATGGGTCAGCTCCACACGGGTCAAGGAGGCCCAGGGTTTGAACCGCAGACCTCCAATGTGATAGGCACAAACCCTATCCATTGGGCCAAGTCCACTTCCCTAGGGGATTCTTATATACTTCACCTCCTCCCCTTCCCATGCTTTCCCCCATTAACAACATCTTTCATATGTAGTACATTTGTTACAATTGATGAAAACATAGTGAAGCATTGATACTAACCATGGTCTATAGTTTACATTATGGGTTACACTTTGCACTGCACAATTTTATAGGTTTTGACAGTATATATAATGACCTGTATCAGTCATTGCACTATCATGCAGAGCACTTCCAAAGTCCCAAAAATGCCCCATGTTACACCTATTTTTCCCTCTTCTTCCCCTCAGAACCTCTGCTGACTCACTGCCTCTACATCAATGTTACAAATTCTCCCATTGCTAGTTAGTCTATAGTTGCATTCCCCCTTCCCCCCTTATATTGTTTGTTCCTCAATCTTGAAGATTTGGGGATGGTGATGCCCACTCTGCTCCCGATTAAGAGGGGATTTAGATCCCATGAACAGATGGGGAGAACTGTCCTGCTTGCGTCTGTAGACACTTTCCATTTCTTGGGATGGGTGTTGTCCATCATCTTCCTCTCAGCCGTCAGCCGTCCTGGGTGAGTCCTGGACTACCCTGGGTGAGTCCAGGGTAGGTGTTGGCCGCTGAACTTCAGGGCTCAACTGACATATTGAACAGCCAGAAGATTCAAGTCTCTGGGACATATTTAATGGGTATTGTGCTAATTATAGTTTCAAATAAAAGGGGCAGGGAAATGTATGTGGCTCAAGTGATATGGTTTCCAACTACCATATATATATATATATATATATATATATATATATAGGAGGTCCAGGGCTCAATTCCCAGGGTCTCCTGGTGAAAGGCAAACTGGCCCACTCAGTGAGCTGGCCCATGTGGAGCACTGGCCTGTGTGGAGAACTGACACAGCAAGATGATGCAACAAAGAGAGACACAGAGGAGAGACAATAAGAGATGCAACAGACCATGGGGCTGAGGTGGCACAAAAGACTGAGTACCTTCCTCCCTCTCCAGAAGGCCCCAGAATCGGTTCCTGGTGCCGCCTAAAGAGAAGACAAGCAGACACAGAAGAACACACAGAGAGCAGAGAGTGAGTGCAAAACAATGGGGGGTGAGGGGGAGAGGATAAGTAAATAAATCTTTGAAAAGAAGGGGGGACAGAAGAACTATGTGTAGGAAAATTATAAATGAGTCCAACTCTGATACACTGGGGGGTAGGTTATCATATATTCCAAGGTTAGGCCCACTAACAGGGTGCCAAATTCTTGGGGTTGTCTGTCTTGCCCATAGTGTCCAGATGTCTCCAGAGCCCTCAGGAGCCCACCTGCTTGAGGCACTGTTTACTGGGGCAGTCAACAAGATCCTCCTAAGACATATATAAGCACAACCTCTGGAATGACCTCCCAATTCACCTTGAAATCTCCTAGCCACAAAAACTCACTTGTATTTAATACTTTCCCCTTTTGGTCAAGGTCTACCTCTGGACTCATTGCTAGTTGGTACTTGGTAATAATCCCTCAGCACCAGGGAGGCTCATCCCTAGGAATCATGTTCCACGCTGAGGGGAAGGCAGGGAGTTTATGCTGAGTTTGGCTTTGAAAGAGGCCACATCAGAGCAACAAGGAGGCCTTCAGGAGGCAATTCCAAGGTAATATATAATACCAGGCTAAGTTTTGACTTCACAAGAACAGTGTGCACATTTATCAATATCAAGGGCCTGGCATATTGGTCTGTCCTCCTCAGTGGGGCACTGTCCATGTCCATGGGATATTCTTGCCACTCTATTAGAGAATGTAGCAGGAATCTCCAGGATGGGAATTCAATATTCTTTCAGTTATTTGTGGGTCTCCACCCACTGAGACAACACCCCAAGGCCACTTGAACATATTGATATGCCATAGAAGCATGAGGGGCAACCTAATTTTTTCAGATACAAACAGTTGTCCTTGAAAAGGCCTCTTCATTAAAATCAGTGGGTCATGGCTAAGGACAATTCATTGTAGAGTGCAGTGACATCATTCCAGTAGATGGAATTTCCACAGAAGTCATCTTAGTGTCTGTATTAGTGAGGATTCTCTAGAGAAAAAGAACCAACATGATATATATGTGTGTATATCTATATGTAAAGATAGGATTATTATAAAGAATTACTTCATGTTGTTGCTGGAGCTAGGGCTTCTAGGTTCTTGGTTACATCGCATAAAGGAATTTAAGGATATTCCGTGGGTAGGCAAGCAAGTAGAGTTTATTGAGAAAGGAGAAAAAGGGAGAGTAAACACTTGAGATTTGAGTGTGGGCATGTTATAGGGTGAGATACACAACTTGGGGCCCTGGGGTGGGTCTTTTTAAAGGCTTTCCTCCTCCCCCTTCAGCAAATTAAGGAAGGATCTTAGTTACTTGCTGTCCTGATTGGTTGCCTTTCTACTTTCGCCTGTTAGCTTTCAGGGAACCAATAGGGAGGCCCTTCTCTTTGGAGTTATCTTGGGCTTCTTTTGAGCACAGGGGTTTCAAATGGGCCCTGTGACCAGGCTCTTGGTGGGTTTTTGGCTGTAATGGTACAGCTTTGTTTTCAAGCAGCTACCTTCCCTCAGGGGGTATAGCAGTTTGATATGGTTATGAATTCCAACCATAGATATTAGATATGTTTGTAATCTGGTCTGTACCTGGGTATGATTGAGTTATGAGTAGGGTTTTGACTGGGCCACATCATTAGGGCTTTGGGACTCACAGATAAAAGGCATGGCAAAGGACAGAGTTGGAGCTTTTGATGTGAGGGTTTATGATGTTGGAGTTTGATGCTGAAGACTTAAACTGGAGCCCCAGGAAGTCAGCATGCAGAGGAAAGAGAAGCAAGCCCCGGGAAAAGAGGACCTGAGCCAGGAGAACTCAGGGGAGTAGAGGCAGCTCTTTAGACATGGCAGAAACCCCAAGGAGAGAGACAGAGCTGGTCACCTGATGGCATACAGCTGACCTTGTGGAGAGAGGCAAAGCCTAGAGAGCCTCAGAGTTTACAGCTGACCTTGTAGAGAAAACAGAGGAGCTGAGCCCAGAGGAACCCAGGAAGCCTGAACCCTCACAAACATTGGCAGTCTTCTTGCTCCAACATGTGGAAATAGACTTTGGTGAGAGAAGTAACTTATGCTTTATGGCCTGGTATCTGTAAGCTCCTACCCCAAATAAATACCCTTTATAAAAACTAATTTCTGGTATTTTGCATCAGCACCCCTTTGGCTGACTAATATAGGGGGTTTCTGGGCAGGGTCTCATGGCTATGTTCTTTGCTCATCTTAGCTGTGATGGTTACAGCTTTGTTCTGACCAGTAGCCTTCCCTCATTTCCTATACTAACCTATCTCAATATTACCATAGGAGCTGGCAAGTCCCAAATCTGTAGGCAGGTTCATAAGTTGGAAACACTGATAATGGCCACTCTGAAATCTGACAAGTTCAGATTCCCCAGGGGAAGCTGGCCAACAGAAGTCAAGGCAGAAATTCTTTTTTATGATGCCTGAAATTCTCAGTTCTAGATTTTCAGACCTATAGCTGACTGAAAGAGGAGACAGTCCTCATTGCTAAGGGCCATCTCCTTTGTTGATTGTAGAGGCAATAGTCTAGTCACTGATGCTATCAAATGAATATAGATATGGATGCATCTATTAAATACCCTCACAGTAACAATTAGGCCAGTGCTTGCTTGACAAACAATGGACTCCATTACCTAGCCAAGCTGACATGTGAAATTAACCATCACATGGTCCTTGAATAATAATACTAATATTTGAGGAATTCTAGTCCCAACAGTAGGACCATAGAAAGTCATAATTCTGTAATAAATATGTGATGTTACATTGTCAAATATGACTATAGAAAATGGTTACATTAAGATTCTATCTGGAAAGATGCCATCAAGATGGCAGAACAAGATATCCCTGACAATTTTGCCGCTTAGAGACATCTAAACAAAAGAGTAGATTTAGCTCACTTGGAACCTTGGGGAATGACAGAAACTGGAGAAATAATACACAAATGAAGAGCTGAAGGAAAACAACAAGAAAATAAAAGTTAGGAGAGCAGGGCAAACCTGCCAGTGCCTACCCCCCACCGTGCTCACACCTGCATGGTTGAAGAGACCCTCAGCAGAATCACTATGACCAGGAAACTCCTGCTGTGGTTGCTGACCACGGAGTCATGCTGAGGGGTTCATGAGTACCCTCCCCTCCCCCCATTTGTCAAGTAGAGGGAAGGAGCGGGTTGAACTGGCGGCAACCTGATCATCAGATGCTGAGCTGAGAGTGTGGTAAACATGTTCCCAAAACTGGGCTCCCACGTAAAACTTTAAACTTTAACTTCTCAAATGTGAGGCAGTTCCCTGCACTAACCCATTCCCTTGTGCTGTAATGATTTATAAGCCCATATCCCCCGAGGGGCCGTGCGGTACCTCCTGACTGGAGGTCATTGGGTTCTGCACATTTAAAGGCATGGCTACTCCTGTTGGCCTCCTGAGTGGCTTTTTTGGAATATTGAAACAATCGGTCAGCCTTCCTGTGCTTTATCTCCTGCGTTACTCACGCACATTCACAAAATTCCAAGGTGCAGTGCTAGTGGTTGTCATGTGTGTGCATGCATAGCAATCTCCTAGAAATCAGAGTGACCTGCAGTGGACCTGTTGACAAACTGTGCAATCTCCCAGCCTGGCCCCTAACTGCTGATATACCTAAACAAACAAACAAACAAACAAAAAATCAGGTTTTTACAAACATGGACACTGTAAGAAAGAAATCTTCTTCTGGAAGAAAATAAGGCTCAACTGATTGTGGAGAAGAAAAGATTTTATTCTCAATTTTGCAAGAAGGGGTGCACAACCAGAAAACATGGCTTGCGCCCCGAACAAAGAAAAATGACAAAATTTATATCCCTAAGCCTAGCACAAAAGCCCCTCCTCTGTTTCTCCATAGACTGGATACTTCAGAGGTTACAGCCTATTCAAGAAGATGTAACTTTCCCGTGCAAAAGTTTGTGATTTTAGTTTTCACATTTCCAGGCTTCAAAAATTTTCTAAGATCTATCTCACACTCTTCATCATAGAGATCTCCTTCTTTAAGGGGGTACAGATTGTTTTGCCTATACTGTATGGGCATTTGTTTGGTTAGGGCAGTTTCAATGAGTTTTTGAACTAGCCCTTGCACACATGGAATGATACAGCATCCAACTGTGGTAAGCACCCCAGCTGAGATAATGAGGGAAGTTAAGATGGACAGTGCAACCCCTTTCCATTTTCCAAGCCAATTTTCAAGACATCCTGTGATGAATTGCTAACACCAGAATTCTCTGCTAATTCCTCAGATAGGGCTGTTAGGCCTTGTAAAGCTTTAGTGATAGTTCCGTCAGGGGCAGTGTTATTGGGGATGAATGTACAGCAACTACCTCCAGTCATAACACAGACTCCGCCTTTCTCAGCTAGCATCATATCTAAGGCCATTCTATTTTCCCATGCCATTCTGCTAGTAGCATCTAATTGTTCTGCAATTCCCTTAACTGCATTCCTGTTGTAATTAATATATCTCTGTTGATTATAATAAATATAATTAATCCAGTCTACATTTTTATTAATGGTGACCCACCAGAACAAGAATGACTCAAACCCAGCTGCTACCTGAATTCTAGCCTTAAATTCATCTGGACTCCTCAGGGAACTCCTATATTGTCTAGATAGATCCACTTATCGAAAGAACCAAGTAGACTTCTCTTCTCTCTCCCTCCCTCCCTGGGATGTTATTTTCACTTCTTTTTCAAATGCCAAGCTGTATGGGATAGCCAATTGGACCAGGGCACAGGTTCCGCCCCACCTCTCAGGCAGTGTTGGTCAGTGAACACCCTTTCCACAGTACCACCACAGGTCTGCTTGAGGTCTGACCAGACTGGAGAAATTGTTAGTACAATCACTGCTCACATTCCACACTTGTGTACATGAGGCCATAGTTCCAAGGTCCTGGAATCCTTTCCCCTGTCTAGAGAGACAAGCAGAGTGATTCCCTGGGCCCAGACAGGAGGCAGGTATGGCCTTGATGTTTGTTTTTGACCAGTGAGAAGAGAGAGGACAATGTACTACAATTTTCACCAGGAGTAGCATTTTGGAAGAAGAGTATCATACACTTAAACTCCTTTTCATGCTTTTCATACCAAGCAGAAAGGGTACAATGTGACCTGTGGGCCGACCTGTTACATAAGCATAACATTTGCTTTTGTTCAGACTCTGGACTGTATATTTGATCCATTTTACCCAAGCATTTATGTCCCCATATCCTGTCTCTATTTCTATGGTTTGCTTTAAATCTTCTGCCTTAGGTATCCTAACTGCTTTGGGGTCATTTTGAATTGGGGAACTGGCCTTTGGTGGGTTTTCCTGCAGTATTTCTGAAGGGTTGGCTGGAGAGGGCACTGTCAATGTCATATCTACAGGGGGAGGAAGGACTCAGATCCGGAACCTCCCCAGAGGATCTTTATCTGCAATGTCTGCTCCCATTCCATATACTCTATCAACTACTTGGTCCCTGGTGCTGCTTCTAGTTTCTAATTTGTCTGCCTTCTTAATAGTTATTACTACTGGATTGCACTGATGACTTTTGCAGTCTGGTGGGGTATTACCTTTATAGAAGTTTATCTCACCCTTTAATGGCCTTGAACTTGGTGAGACCCATCCCATATTCATGGTCCATCCCTTATGCTGGGTAGTCCACCATACATCATCCCAGGAGGGGCAAGGAGGGGCTCAACTATAACCATTCCCCACTAGCTCTGGGCATAGGTATTTATTATCCCCACTCAGCCATCGCTGGTGCTCTAAATTCCCACAGTCTATTACTTGGCAGGTATCAAATTGCACTGTCTGGGACTCCAGACCTTCAGCCAGGTTTACAACTAATTTGATGGGGTTAGTTGCTTCTCGGGTTTGAAAAACATCATGGCTAGTAAGATTATTTTCACCTGTAACTTAAGGTCTGAATTTCTCCTTTAGAATTCTGATAGGACTGGGGCCATTGTTGACTAGGATGATACACAGCTCAAACCCTTCCACCTGTCCCCCTTAATTGTCTTTTCAGTGTGATCTTTAAGGGATCTGGGGCTGAAATTATTTTCCAAGACTCAGAGGACGTTGTTGGGGTACTTATCGTCTGGTTCAGGTACTGGTCCTTTTACTCAAGTGTAGTGAGTCCAGCCTTTTTCTGCTATTCAGATTGCTGTTTCAGTTGTCAGCAAGACTTATAGATCCTTCCCAGGTCGGTTGGAGTTTGGACTCTTTCTACAACTTGATTACAAGCTGCTAGTTTGGTGTTGGTGGACTGCAAATTCAAGAGGCAGAGTCTGAGCCAGCAAACCCCAATGTCTGAGGGATGACAAGGGGGAAGACAAGGCCAGTATACAATTTTGAAGAAAGAGATCCTTCAACTCAAAGGAGGGGAGTTCTCCAGGCTTCCCAGGGAAGGGCAGATCAAAAAGATTTCATAAGGAGAAATTCCCAGTTCCCTTCTAGGGGCAGTTCAGATTTTTAACAGAGCTATAGGTAAACATTTAACCCATGGTAATTTGGTTTCTAAGACCAACTTAGATGTTTTTTTAAGGTTTGGTTCATTCTTTCCACTTTCCCTGAGTATGGTGGGTGCCAGGGTGTATGGAAGTTCCATGTGACACCTAGGCCCTGCATAATATTTTGTAACACTCTGAATGGAAAGTGACTACCATTGTCTGAATCTATGTTTTCTATTAACCCATATTGGGGAATGATTTGTCTGAGGATAATTTTTGAAGTCCCTGATGCTGTAGCTGAGGCCAGACGGTATGCTTCTACCCGCCCTATCTGGTGATCCACAATAACCAGGATATACTTTAGTCGACCTCCAGGGGGCATTTCAGTATAATCAACCTGAATGCCTGAGGCCGGGCTCCCTCCCCCCTCGACTTGCTTTCTTAAAGCTTTCTTATTAACTTTCTGACAGATTATGTATTGTTCACTTATTTGTTTGGCTATATTATAAAGGCCAATACACTTGAAATGCTCGAGGACCAGGTCACACATGGCCTGCACTCCCCAGTGACTCCCTTGGTGTGAAACTGCTAGTACTTCCCTCATTATTTGCTTATTCAACATCTGCCAGCCATCTGGGAGGAGCCACTTCCCTTGGCTATCTAAGGTTGCCCCCAATTGTTCTAGTTCTTTTACTTCCTTTTCAGAGAATACAGGGATTCCAATTTCTTTGGGGATGGAGAGTATCAGGACCATTAGTTCCAGAGGGGAACAGAGGGAAGCCTCTTTGGCCTTCTCATCAGCCAATCTGTTGCCTTTTGCTTCAAAAGTATGACATTTCTGATGCCCATTTATATGTACCATGGATATTTCTCTTGGTAAGAGCAGACTGGCTAACACTTGTTTTACCAGTTCCACATGGACTAATTCCTTCCCTCTATTATTGATAATCCTTTTTCTTCCCAAATTTTTCCAAAGATGTGGACCATGCCAAAAGCATATTTAGAATCTGTGTACACTGTACCATCTTTTTCCTCTAACAATTTAAGGGCTTGATTTAATGCATACAGCTCACAAGTTTGAGCTGACCAATCATTAGGCAGTTGGCCAGCTTCTTTCACCTCACAAATTAGCCCATCAACAATAGCATAACCATTGTGCCTTTTTCCTTCCAGGACCCTAGAAGACCAAACTATACACAATTTTTCCCCCAAATGTAAAGGAAGGTCCCCTAGGTCAGGCCGGACTCGGGTTTGGTATTCAATTAAGTCTGAACAATCATGTTCAGGAGTTTCTACCGTGGTTGGGACCTTTCCAAAAGAAAGAAGCTGGGTTCAGACTATGATCAATTGTCAGTATTAAATCATCTTTTTCCATTAGAATTGCCCAAAATTTCAGAATTCGGGAATCCATTAACCACCTTCCTGCTTTTTGAGGCAAAATAGTCCTGACCTGATGAGGGGTGCTAACAACTAAGGTTCCTCCAAAGGTCAGTTTCCTGCTTTCTTTTACTAAGAGAGCAGTTGCTGCCATGGCCTGAACACACCCTGGCCATCCCCTGGAGACAGGGTCCAGGATTCTGGAAAGGAAGGCCATGGGCTTCCTTTGGCCTCCGCAGATCTGGGTTAGGACTCCCAAGGCTGTCCCCTAATCTACTGAAACAAACAGATGGAAAGGTTTTTCCAGGGAGGGGAGGGCTAGAACAGGGCTTGCACCAATGCCATTTTGAGCCCCTTTAAGGCCTTTACATCCTTCTCCTTCCATTCTAATTTGTCAGGTTCTTCCTCCAACAGTTTTTGGCATAAACCTTTGGTTTGGGATGCATAAGAATCTATCCATAATCTATAATATCCCACCAATCCCAAAAATCTTCTTAGTTCTCTTTTTGTCTGGGGAAGAAGTAATTCAGTAATGACCTGAATTATTTCTGGATTTATCTTCCTCCTTCCCTCAGTAATGAGATTGATGTGGGCTATGGGTGGGAGGCTGTTTGTCTCTTCCTAGATAACCTAAGCTGTATGTGTCCTGACCTGTGGGTGTGGGACAGTGAGAGGCTGCAGCCCTGCCCTTGGTGACCATGGCAACAACTCCAGTCCTGGGAGGCAATTCAGTAATGCAAACTCTATATACATACCAGTCAGTCCAGGGAGACTCTGATGGTGGCGATGCTGAAGCTTAAGGGGACTTGGACTTGGCCTCAAATGGGGAAATATAATATAGCCTGTGCATGAATTCAAAATTATCTAATTCTGTGTCCAAGTGTGCCTGGAAATCCATTTAAGTAATATAGACCCTTTAGTCTTTGAATGTTCAGAAAGGTTGTGTATTCAAGGTTGCATCCAGATGGAATGTGGGCGATACATTAATTCAAAACCTATCTCATACTCAAGCAAATACTTAACTAATAAAGAAATCATTGTCTTTCATAAAAGCACCATTTGACTCCCCACCTGGTATAAAAGGAACTTGAAAATCTTGTTCCAGGCTGGGGTTTGGAACAGAAATCTCCCGTGTCTGGCCAGCCATCAATAAATCATTTTTCCTTCCCAAAATTATTCCTGAGTCCTGGCCTTTGTATATGCAAATAATTGAACCTTTCTTGACTTCTACAGCAAGATGACCCAGGTATTTGACTTCCTTTTCTACAAATTGTAGCTTACTTTTGACATTCTTGGCTCTTGATCTCCCAGAAAATTCAATAAACTCTGTAGTTCGGACCACTATCTGCCTTTCTTCACCTTATAATAGCATATCATCTACATATTGTAAAAGGGAAATTTCAGATGGGACTGCAAAGTCCTCCAATACTTTTTCTAGTTCCTGCCCAAAGAGGATGGGGGATTCTGTGACACCTTGGGGTTAAACTGTCCACCTATACTGTTTTCTTCCTGTAGAGGGATACTCCCACTCAAAGGCAAACAAGTCTACTCTCTGGATCAAAGGCCAGACCCAAAAGGCATCCTTTAGATCTATTACACTAAACTATTTATGATGGCAGGGGATCTTATTAAGGAGGGTGTATGGATTTGGGACTACTGGGTGTGGCTCCTGAATGATTTGATTAATGGCCCTTGGATCCTGTACCATCCTCCAACTACCATCCAATTTCTGAATGGGAAAGATAGGAGAATTGAAGGGAAACATGCAGGGCTCCAAGAGTCCATCCCAAAGGAGGCCTTCGATGATGGGTTGAAGTCCCTGCCTCCCCTTAAGGGGAATGAGATATTGGTTTTGACAAATCACTTCCCCTTCCTTTTTCAATTTGATTTTAACAGGGGGTAATTGCAAACCCCCTCTATTCCCTTCTCTCACCCACACTTCCTCTCTGATATCTTTTTCATCTTCTTCAGTGAGCATGGCTAAGACCACTTCTATCTGCCCATCCCTTACTTCCAAATCCAAACCCATGTATACTATTAAGTCCCTTCCCAATAAATTACTCCTGGTTTCTGGGATGTACAAAAAAGGGCTTACAATTTGATTGTCTTCCCAACAAATATTAGTGGGAGAAAGAATGGGGACCTCAAATCCTTCTCCTTTTACCCCTGAGACTGTAAGAGAACTGCCAGAGAGTTTGGTTCACAGAGGATCAGGCTAGGCCAGTGTCAACTAGAAAGGTAATTTCTTCCTGATATGGGCCGACCCTTAGATTTACTAAAGTCTCCAGGTGGGCTTTAGAAGTGAGGAGCCTCAGAACCCCCTAATCCTCAAAATTCATGAGGGGGATTACCCGGACTCTCTTTTTGTAAACTCAGGCATTCCCTTTTGAAATGACCAGGCCTGTCACAGTGATAGCACCCGGCAGAACCTTGCATTCTCCTTTCCCCCTTATCTAAATAAGCCCATTCTGCATCTTTATCTCACCTCTGCCTATTCTCTCCCTGACTCATCTCCAATCTTTTCTTAACCATTTGATCAACTGTGCTTCTCATAACCTTTGCTTTCTTTTTCTGCTTTTCCTCCTTACTCCTTACAAACACTTTCTAGGACACTCTTAATATCTTAATTCTTTCAATGGCTTATCCATCCATCCTTCTATTTTCTGAATCTTCTTCTGAATGTCAGGCCAAGACCCCTTCACATAGCTGACTTTTAACATTCCCTGAGCCACAGGATCATCAGGGTCCATTTCTGAATATTTCCTCACTTGGTTGCTCAATCATTGCAGGTAAACAGAGGGAGTTTCGTCCTTCTCCTGGGCTACTTCAAAGGACTTATTCAAGTTTTAAGATTTGGGTATGGCCAATTTGATCCCCTGTATAATGAGGTCTCTAAGATCTTTCATTTGTGCTCTGTCCCCCAGGTCATTATTATCCAATTAGGGTCTGTGTTTGGGAACTTCTGTTCTCCTGCCATTACCCGCTGTCCGGGTAGATGCTGCATTTCCCACTCCTTCGTAACTGCCCTCTGCACCATTCCTCTTTCTTCTCCCATAAACGGGATATTCAGTATGGACATAAGTTCAGGCCAGGTATATAAACTAGGACCTAGGAATTGATCTGCTTGTTCAGCCAGCCCCATTGGATCTTCCATTAGTGATTTCATTTCCTTTTTGAAGTTCCTTACTTCAGGACTTGTCAGTGGGGCATTTACATAGCCAATCTCCCGTGGCCTCATTGGTACTTCTCTCAGTGGATACAAAGGCTCAGTGGAGTTTGGTCTTTCACACTCTTCTCCTCAGATGCTCTGAGGAATAGAAAATTTTGTATATCTTTCTTACACTGTTTCAATCCTTTCCTCAGCTGTTGGTGGGTTGTAACTGGTGGGGCTGTTGGCCCTGCTTGATTCTCTGGCTCCCCAGGGCTTACAATGGGTTCTATTGGGCCCTCCAAGTCTAATGGCCCTTCTCCTGGGAGGGGAGGGGGAATGTGCGGAGGAGGGAGATTAGACAGGGGGTCCCAGGGTTTAGTTTCTACAGTTTTTGTTTCTGCAGCCTTAGTTTCTGCAAGTTTAGGGTCTAGATTTTCAGCTTTCATAGGATATAAAGTGGCCCCCTTTCCCTTTAACCAGCACATGTCATAGTCAGTGTTTTCTTTGGAGTACGGTGTTTTTCCATTAAAATACAGTACAAGGTTGGCACAAAGCCAATCCTCATCTGCCCTGTATTTTGGCCAGAATACATCAGGCAGTAAAATACTTTCCTTGGTCCAGATACAACAGCTGTATTTAGTCATTTTTTTCTTGTCTTTTCCCTTGGTCCAGTCACTATCAGTCTAATGCCTTAACATCATCCTTAATGGACTATCTGGAGGAATGTCTCCAGGTGATCCTACAGATACCCCTTTCCCCTTTTTCCCAGTAGACTGACTGCCTCTGTTTCCCATTCTGAATCTTGTCTGGGTCTCTTTCTCTTGAATCTTTCACTTTGTCCATCTCCGGCCCTTTCCCTCACAGGAGAAGGGAAACGCGAATTGGGATTCCACACTCACTTCATGCTGTTGTCACATGTCTCATGCATGCACAATTAACCTCAGACTCATCAGAATTCCTGCCCACCAAGGTAATACTTAGTAGCCTTTGTTCTTACCTTGGTACAAGCATGGAGTCACCTGGTCAACAAGAGGCAGATTTTCCCTTCCCTTTTTCTCATCCACAATCAGCAGATCTAAACATCTGTTCTGGAGTTTCTTGGCTGCCAGAGGCAAGGTCCCTGTCAGTGGGGTCCAAGACCCCTTAAACACTGGGGTGTGCCTCCCCATCATCCACCCTGAGGGTCTGCTCTCTGAAGTTTCAGAATCCCAGGCAAGTTGTAAGAAAGAAATCTTCTGGAAGAAAATAAGGCTCAACCGATTGTGGAGAAGAAAAGAATTTATTCTCAATCTTGCAAGAAGGGGCGCACAACCAGAAAACTTGGCTGGTATCCCAAACAAAGAAAAATGACAAAAATTATACCCCTAAGCCTAGCACTCAAGCCCTTCCTCTGTTTCTCCATAGACTGTTTACTTCAGAGGTTACAGTCTATCCAAGAAGATCTAACTTCCCTGCGCTAAAGTTTGTGACTAACCACTTCCCCCATCACATTCCAACCATTTTAGTTTTTACCTGCTCCCCTTTGCCAAATAAGGAATGGAATTTAGTAGTGAATTGGTATTGATTTAGCTCTTTCTTGAGTATCTTTTTTACTGCCTATAGGCCTGGCTTAAGCTGGTTTCCCTTGTTCCTGCTTAACCCGGGAGTGGGAGACTGAGGCAGTAGGCTGCCAGGTTACATTAATTAATATTTTCTTCCTTTATGTGAAAACTAAACTAATCTTTGTTTCTTAAAGACACCATCTGACTCTGTGAGTTAGGATCCCCTAGTGCAGAAATTACTGGAGGCAGAAAATCCTCCTGGCAAAGGGAAACAACTCCTGTAAGGCAGGGCAGACCCAGGGCTGAAAGCTGGAGTGAAAAGGTGCCCCAGACCATATGGGAGGGAAGTTGAGCAGATTATAGCTTCTGGGCAAGTAAATTTGTATGAAAACAAAGAGAAAAAGCCAGCCTTCCCTAAGGAGGAAAGGAGGAAAGGAAATACTCTCCTGCAGGAGAAACAGTTGCACATGATAAGGTCATTTTTGGAAGGTACTGTGAATACTTGGGCCAAGAGACTGGTACAGAAAGAACTGAGAAAATCCAAACTTTTAAATATGGGCTGATGTAAAGGTTCAATATAAACAGGACCAAGCACTGAAGAAGAGCCTTAACACACAGCCAATGTACACTAAAATTCTATGCAATGACTAAAGCAGAGATAGAGAATGAAAAACAATATAGAAAATCAACAAAACCAAAAGGTGTTTCTTTAAGATGAATAATAAAATTGACAAATCTTTAGCTAGACTGACAAAAAAGAGAAGATACTAATTATTAAAATCAGGAATCGAAGGGAACATTACTACTGACCCCACAGAAATAAAAGGGACTATAAGAAATTGTTAAGAACAATGGTCTTTCCTCTAAATTAGCTAACTTTTTGATGTACAAATTCCTAGAAACCACAAACTACTTACACTGAATCAAGAAGAATAAGATCTCAACAGACTAATAATGAATAGAGATTGATTCAGAAATCGAAATCCTCCCAGCAAGGAAAATTCCAGGAATACATAGCCTCACTGGTGAATTCTACCAAACAGAAAAATTTACACCAATACTGCTCAAACACTTCCAAAAATTTGAAGAGGAGGGAATACTTCGCAAATAATTGTATGAGGCCAGCATCATCTTAATAACAAAACCAGATAATGATAGCACAATGAAAGAAAACTACAGACCAAAAAATCTTATAAATATAGATGCAAATATCTTCATGCACCAAAAAAAAAAAAAAAAAAAAAAAATACAAGCAAACAATCCAATGGCACATTAAAAGAATTATCCAGGAAGCAGATGTAGTTCAAGCAATTGCGCTGCCATCTACCATGTAGGAGGTCCAGGGTTCGATACCCAGGGCCTCTTGTTGAAGGCAAGCTGGCCCATGTGGTGAGCTGGCCCACACGGAGTGCTGGCCTTCACAAAGTGCTGCTCTGCACAGGACTGCTGGTCCATGCAGAGAATTGGCACAGCAAGAATACACAACAAAAAGAGACACAGAGGCAAGATAATAAGAGACACAGCAGACCAGGGAGCTGAGATGGAACAAGAGAATTATCACCTCTCTCTCACTCTGGAAGGTCCCAGGATCAATTCCCAGAGCCACCTAATGAGAATATAAGCAAACACAGAAGAACACATAACAAATGGAAACAGAGAGCAGCAATGAAGGGAGGGGAGAGAAATAAATAAAATGGAAATCTTAAAAAAAAATTATTCACCATGATCAGGTGGAATTTATCCCAGAATGCAATCATGGTTCAACATAAGAAAAGCAATTAATGTAATATACCACATTAGCAGAAGAAGAAAAAAAAGCACATGGTCATTTCAGCTGATGCAGAAAAGGCATTTGACAAAATCCAGGACTGCTTCTTGATAAAAACACTTAGAACACTAGGAATAGAAGGTGTCTTAATTTGGCACAGAGCTGTTGAAGCAAAGTACCAGAAATGGGTTGGCTTTTATAATGAGGATTTTATTTGGCATAAAAGCTAATAGTTCTGAGGCTATGAAATGTCCAGATCAAAGCACCATCAGAGGTCTTGCTTACCAAAGCCAGTTACTAGTAATTCCAGCCTCCAGTAATGTGGTGATCAGGCATATGGCAGAACTGGTCTCCTCAGCCTTCAGCTGCTCTCTATGCCCAGCCTCTTGGGGACTTAGTGTTTAAATGTTGGCTGCTAGCAATCCTCAATTCTTTTCTTACATAGCAGGGTCAAAAATGGTGCCTTCCTTTCTGTGTGTGTGTCTCTCTCTGTGTCCTCATTTATATTAGACCCAGCAAAAGGGCAGAGACCAAAGCTGGCTCATACCTAACTGATATAGTTCAATCAAAAGCCCTAAGGTGATCTTATCAAATCCAGTCTAATCAAAGGCCTCTTAACTGAATTTAATGCAATCAAAGGGCCCCACACCCACAGGAATGGATTCATTTAAGGACATATAAGAAAAACCCACTGCTAACATCATGCTCAAAGGTGGAAAATGCAAGCATTTCCCCTAAGATAAGGAATAAGACAAGGATGCCCACTGTCACCACTATTATTCAACATTGTACTGGAATTTCTAGCCACAGCAATTAAGCAAGAAAAGGAAATAAAATGCACCCAAATAGGAAAGGAAGTAAAACTCCCCCTATTTGCAAATGACATGCTCCTATATATGGAGAATCCTGAAAAAGCCACACAAAAAAACTATTTCTGTATTAGGCACAGGGGTGCCAATGCAAAGTACCAGAAATGGGTTGGCTTTTGTAATGGGAAATTAATTTGGGGTAAAAGCTTACAGTTCTGAGGCCATGAATTGTCCAAATCAAGGCAGCATCAGAGATACTTTCTTACCAAAGTCAGCTGCCACATGATGAAGATTCCTCCCAGATCTCAGCCCTCCCCTTCAGGCTCACCATCTCTTAGAGCCCAGTTCTCAAAGCTCAGCTGTGAGTAACCACACATAGAGCTTGTCTCTTTCTGGCCTCCTCCCTCAGTCTTGGCTGCTCTGTTTTCTTCCCAAGTTCAGTTATGAGCTCATCTCCTCTTGAGCTGCTCTATGGGCCCAGCCCCTCAGGGCTTCCTTCTGTGCCTCTGTGCTCTGCTGGTTTCAGATTTCAGGACTTCTCTAGCCCTTGGGGCTTCTATGTTTTCCTGCAGTCCTCTCTCTCCCATGGCAGGATCAATATAACTGCTTTCTTTTCCTCCATATCTCCATTTATATCAGACCCAGTAAGACTACTGTCCAATGAACCCAAGTTGAGTGCCTGCTTGCCACATGGGAGGTACCAGGTTCAGTTCCCAGTGCTTCCTAAAAAAATAAATAAAGGACAGACATATAGATTAATGGAATTTAACTGAGAATTCAGAAATAGACCTTAAAACCTTTGTCTAGTTGATCTTTGACAAGGATGCCAAATCCACTCAATGGGGAAAGAATAGTCTCTTCAATAGTGCTGGCAAAACTGCATCACCATCTGCAAAAGAATAAAGATGGACCCCTACTTCACACATGTACAAAATGGACTCAAAGTCAATCAGTGGCTTAAATATAAGAACAAAATCTATAAAACACCTAGAAGAAAACATAAAGAAACATTCTCAGGAACTTCTGTTAGGCATTGGTTTCTTAGACTTTACACCAAAAGCACAAGTAACAAAAGAAAAATAGATAAATGGTATTTAATCAAAATTGTGTACATCAAATGACTTTATAAAGAAAATAAAAAGACAACCTACAGAATGGGAAAAATATTTTGAAACCATATATCTGATAAGAGTTAAATATTCTGAATATATAACATGACAACAAAAAGAATGTTTTTGCAAGTCCCATTTTAAAAAATGAGAAAAAGACTTGAAAAAACATTTCTTCAGAGAAGGTATAGAAATGGTCAATAATACATGAAAACATGCAAAGGTCATTAGCCTTCAGGGAAATACCAATAAAAACCACAATGAGATACCATTTCACAACTACTACAATGGTTACTACTCAAATTTGGAAAATAAAAAGAGTTCGAAAGGATATGGAGAAATAGGGGCAATCATTCATTATTGGGAATGTAATATGGTATAACAGATGCAGAAAATAGTTTGGTAATTCTTATTCCTCAGAAAGTTAAACATAGAATTATGATATGATCCAGAAATCCCACTTCTCAGTATATACTCAAAAGAATTAAAAGTGGATTCTCAAACAGATATTTGTATACTAATGTTTTTAGCAACATTATTCACAATTGGGCAAAGGTGGAAGCAACCCATGTGTCCATCAACAGATGAATGGATAAACAAAATGTGATATACACATTGTAAAACAATAAAAATAAAACAAAATAGAGTTTCTATGGCTAAAAGATTTCAAATGGAGTTGGGAGGTCATTCTGAAGATTATTCTTAAGCAGGTCTCAGCAGATATCACAACCTGCCAAAGTTTGCAAAGTATCAAGCAACACTGTTCCTCAAAACCCTAAGGACATTCAGACATCAGAAACAAACTACAAGATAAAAAACCCAGTAAATTATTGAACTGAAGGACATTTGAAATACCCCAGATAACCACCAACTACAAACAACTTATCTAATCTTTTTCTTTTTCTTTAAAAATCCTTGCTTGAAGATGCCAAGACAGGACACAAAATTTGGGTTGCGGACTAAATTTGTGCTCCCTAAATTGCAATTCTAAGACCCCAAATAAATGTCTTTGTTGCCTTGCAGATTAATTTGTTATATCTCAGTTGACATTACTTGGTGTCAGAAGTGAGATCCAATGTGACCACTGACCTGACTGACTGTGGAGTCACTGTTGGACTTGAGCATGATACTGACAAGAGCCCCTTGAGACCTGATATTTCCCTGATGGCCCCAAGTTCCTGTTGGGGACCTTCCGGCTCCAAACCTCCACCATTTTGGTTGAGGTTCTAGCCCTTTTTTGGTTGTCTTCTGGTAAAGGGCATTTGAACTTTGGTTCTTTTGTTTTGAGCAGGTGGCAGCAGCCCTTCTGTGTATCTGAAACTTTTTCTTCTGGTTTGGGCAGGTGGCAGCAGCCCTTTTGTGTATCTGAACTTTTTCATCTGGTTTGAGCTGGTGGCAACAGTCCTTTTGTGTTTGCCCTTTTTCATATACAGGGAAAATTTTATTATCTGGTGAGTACTCAAATGGGACTTTAAAATTTTTCACTTTGGTACTGAGTTGTTTTTCTGTGGAGGGATGCCAACCTAAAATCAGTTTGACCTATGTTCTGGTGGTGAGTATATTAAGACAGGATTCTCTAGGGAAACAGAACCAACAGGAGATATCTGTAAAAAGTATGAAAATTTTATAAAATTGGCTCATGAGACCATGGTGTTGAACAAGTCCAAATTTCAGAGGGCAGGCTGCAAGGAAGGGAATCAGATAAAGGTTCTTGAATTTCCCAGGAGATGCTGGCAATCTGAAGTAGACATGAGGAATCTCTTTCTGAATGCTGAATTCACTTTTTTTAAGGCCTTCAACTGAATGGATGAGACCTCACTCATTGCTGAGTGCCAACCTCCTCAGTTGAGTGTAGATAGAACCATCCATCAATGCAATCAACTCATTGATGATTAAAGTCCATGAAATGTCCTTTTATTACAATTAGCCCAGTGTTTGCTTGGGCACCATTTACCTAGCTGAGTTGACACATTAGCCTCATCATCATAATGGGCAATCAAATAAATATTTTGATGAGCACAGAATGGGTATTTAAACACTATTAGAGGGGAATGGGTATAGTTCAGCAGTAGAGCACCTGCTTCACATGTACAAGATCCTAGATTCAATCCTCTGTACTTCCTTAAAAAATACTATTCAAGTTCGCACAGCCTTTTGGTGAAAAGATAATTTCTGTGCAACTAGAGACCCCTGGTCATGGGTTGGACAACTAGAGTCTAGTATCTTCTGAAAGGCACGCTATAAAACATCAAACTTGTCCAAAACCCAGACAATTTCTCTCAGGTTCAGGATTTAGGATTGCTCACAATCAGAACCAACTAAAAGAATTGGTTCAAATTCATCTAAGAACTCTAATGGTGTGCTGACATTTAGCAACCAGCTGGTTTTGTTACTGGATGGCTCTGGTTTCTGGGCTTCTGGGTTCTTGGCTTATGTCACATGAAAGAGTTTAAGGACACACCATAGGTAGGCAAGGGAGTAAAGAGTTTACTGAGAAATAAGAAAAGAGAAAAGTACACAGTCTGAGGAATGGACCATGGACCTATTGCAGAGTGAGCTGTGCATGTGGGGCCCCAGGTCAGGCCTCCTTAAAGTGTTTCTTCCTCCACTCAGTCACTTCTCAGAAGAGATTTCCTTGTATTATTCCAAGAACACATATTTTTTCTCCCAAAAGGGGGAAATTAATTTGGAACTCTTAGAACAAGATTCAACAGATCAGGATAAGGAATTACATCCCATACTATTCCTGTCCTCTCAGTCAAAAAAAATTTAAATGACACCCTCTTTTAGATACTATTCCAAACTGTTTGTGGTCCACATCACCTACAGATATGGGTGGCATTCTTTTTTGCCCACCTCTCTTTGGCCTTAGGGCCTCCTCCTAGACCTTTATAGATTCTAAAGCATTCTAACTTTCCCTGCTCCCAGGATCAAAGGTCAATTGAGAATAATTTTAGACCTTGCAGGATCTTGTCAAAATTGGAGTCCTACTTTTTTTTTGATGGGTAAACCTTGCTTAAAGTTGTACAAATGAAGCCCCTCATTTGGGATGAAACTAGTAAAAATTCCTTCAAAGAAATAAAGCATAGTTTGCCAGAACTCCCATTCTAAGACAACCTTATTACAAATTACCATTTTTTTCTCCTTGCCCATGAATAAGAAGTAAATGCCTTAGATTTCCTTACACAAAAATATAGAGACCAACACAGACCACTAGGATATTACAGCTAGCAGTTGGATACTGTAGCCAAAGGACTGCTCCCTTGCATGAGGTCCATTGCTGCAACTGCAGAACTTTCAGAACCAATTATGGGATATCCCTTAACTGTTGATGCCCCTCATTCTGTTGAAGTCCTACTTAATTCTCACCACACTCAATATCTTTCTACCAACAGATTAGCTTCTTAGGCAATTCTCTTACTTTCTCCTCCCACTGTCTTTTATCTCAACTTTAATCCTGCTACTTTACTTCCTACTATTTTTGACAAAACTCCTGAATGGAATAGCTTTAAGTGACCAACTGTTAACTCCTTGAGTAAATTTAGAAGTGACCTCAATTGATAATGCAGATATTATCCAGCATACACAACTGAGGACTCTTTTGCTATGAGATAATAGAGGCAAATTTCATATCTAATGCTGCCTCAGTTCAATAAGCTGATTTTTTGCCCTCACAAGAGTTTGTATACTTGCAGAAGGAACAATAGCAACTGTATATGCTGATAGTTAGGATATCTTTGGAGTTATTCATGTTGGGATGATATGGAAACAGAGGTTTTTAACCTCCAATGGAAGAAATAATAAAATAAAATAAAAATAAATAAACAAAACAGCTCTTATGTTATAGAATTGTTAGATGCTTAACAGTTGCCAAAAGCTTTCACTGTGATTAAAATTCCTGGTCATGGAAATACAGAGGAAAATACTGGCAATCACATGACAGATACAGCTGCAAAAAGTGAAACCATGAATTCCAATCCTATTCTTGTTTCTATAATGACTTTTTAAAATATATAGTTTATTTTTCTCTATTTTTTTTAATGTTACATTTGAAAAATATGAGGTCCCCATATACCCCCCACCCCCCTCACCCCACCCCTCCCACATCAACAACTTCTTTCATCATCGTGGGACATTCATTACATTTGGTGAATACATTTTGGAGCACTGCTGCACCACATGACTTTTGAATCAAATAACTATTGGAAACATAAAAACTTTACTCCTTGATGTGCAGCAAAATGCTCCTCCTCAGGAAATTAAAAAAAAAAGGGAAAATGTCAGCTGCCTTTATGCCTTTATAAATCTGAAATTAAATCTTGGATTAGATGAAATGGTAAACAATCCTCCTTACTTGCCTCCAGGAAACAGTTTTGAAAATTATCCCTATTATGTCTCACTGGAACACTGAAAATGATAAGCTGTGGAAAGCAATATTTCTCAAAAGTATTCCCTAAAATAACTAGGGAAGTGGATGAAAACTGTTTGATTTATCACAAGCATAACCCAGCAAAACCTTTCCATAGATCTCAAGAACATTTTCCCTTACCAACTGGACCTTTTGAAACTTGGCAATTGGATTTTATTCAATTATCCCTATCCCAAAGCTATAAATACATTTTAATAATAATTTGTATGTACTCCAATTGGACTGAAGTCTTTCCCTGAAGAAAAGCTACTGTGGCTACCTTTGCAAAATTATTAGAAAAAATAATTTCAAATTGGCAAATTCCCTTGAAACTTCACAGTGACCAAGGAAACCATCTTAGAGGATAAATTATGGAACAATATGTAAAACATGATTTATTTTATATTATCATTGTGTATCACCCCTAATCGTCAGGCTTAGTACAAAGAATAAATGGTATAATTAAAACTCAATTAGCTAAACTCATAGAATCCCTTAATCTACCATGGCTAAAAGCTGTACACATAGCCTTATTAAATGTAAGATCCACACCTTGGGGAAAATATAAGTCATCCCCATTTGAAATTATATCAAAAGCTATGAAAATAAAATTTGGAAAATATGAACCCTGCTGCATAAAAGGAAATATGCTAACCTATTGTCAGGAAATTCTCAAAACCTTAAAAAAAAAGAAAGAAACCTTGGTAGAACATGCCTTTTATTGCTTGCACTGGGGAGAAGATGTATAAAACTGCAATCTTCAGCCTGGTGATTTTGTATATTGGAATAGACAAGCCCATAAAGATGCATTCCAACCTTACTGGAAAGGACCCTGTCATGTACATTTAAAAAAAAATCTATGAGCAAAGTTGTGGGTTTAAAGAATAATCATACATCAAATACAAGATTCCCGTATACCATCTAACCACTCACATCTCGCATTGGTGGAGAACATTTATTACAATTGAAGATAGTATATTTTATATTTATACTATTATTATAGTCAGTGTGAAGCAGGCTAGATGGGAATCAATAGATGTACCCAGAACCTGGCAAGAAGTCCGTGTGGACTTCAATACCTCCAAGATGGCTACTGGAAGACCCCACACAAGATTCTGCCATTCAGAACAAGATTTCCTCTGGAAGCCAGGAGAAGCCCGGATAGTCTCCAGGGGCCTTATTATTGGGCCCTTCTAGGGGATTGATGGGTGGGGTAATCAATCAAAACAGCAAACACCTGAGACTCAGGTGACAATCATAAACATTTGTTAATTATTAACTCTCAGTTACAATGTTGTGCTGCCATCATCACCATCCATTACCAAAACATTTCCATCATTCCAATAGGATTTTAAGCCTTAACTTTAAGCCTTTAAGTCATAACTTCCCATTCCCTATCCCAACCCCATACCCTGGTAACCTATATTCTAGATTCTGATTCTATGGATTTGCTTATTCTAGTTCTTTCAAATCAGTGAGATCATCCACTATTTGTCATTTTGGGGCTGGCTTATTTCATTCAACATGTTTTCAAGGTCCATCCATGTTGTCACATGTATCAGAACTTCATTCCTTTTTATGGCTGAATAATATTCCATTGTATATATATACCACATTTTATTTATCAGATCATTAGTTGAAGGACACTAGAGGTACTTCCATCTTTTGGCATTTGTGAATAATGGCATTATGGATATTGGTGTACAAATATCTGTTCAAGACCCTGATTTCAATTCTTTTGGGTATATACCTAGTAGTGGTATATACCTAGTAGTGGGATGACTGGGTCATATGGTAGTTTAGCTTTCTTGAGAACCACCAAACTGTCTTCCAAAGCAGCTGCTCCATTTTATATTGCCAACAGCAATGAATGAGCATTCCTATTTCTCCACATCCTCTCTAATATTTATTTTTCACTGTTTTATTTTTTTTTAATCACAATTATTCTAATGGATGTGAAATGATATTTTTATTGAATGGCTCTGGTTTCTGGACTTCTATGTTCTTGGCTTATGTCACATAAAAGAATTTAAGGACACACTATCGGGTAGGCAAAGGAGTAAAGAATTTATCAAGAAACAAGAAAATGAGAAAAGTACATTGTTCATGCCAAGGCATGGACTGCTGTTGTATTACAGGGTGAGTTGCTCGTAGGGTCCCAGGTCAGGAATTTTTAAAGTGTTTCCTCCTTCCTTTCATAGTGTTTGGGGCATGGCTGTACCTGTTTGCTGTTCTGATTGGTTGCCCCATCTGTCAGTTCTCAGGGGCCAATGGTGAGACTTTTCCTCTCACTCTAAATGAGATTCTCATTCCAAATGAGATTCTCATGCCCAGGGTCTCACAAGATCCCTCAGGAAGTTTCTGGGCAGGGTCTCATGACCATGTTGTCTGCTGGCCATGTTGTCTGGCAAGTCTTCAGCTGTGACCCAAGTCTTCCTTTTCCTAAATTAAACTGCCTCAAATCCCCCCTTAGAGGGTTGACACCCTTATTTTTAAGGGGGCGCTGAAGGTTGGTGATCATTCTTCTATAACTACTTCTCACTGGTTAGGGGAGTAGGCCCTACCTGACTAAGTGTAAATCCCCCTGGCTATGCTATTGTGGTTGAGGGAAGATGGATCTGGCACCCTGGTAGGAACTGGATGAAATATCTGCATGACTAATAAGGCATTGATTCTATAAGAAATAAACTTAATTAGAATTTTTAAGATATATAGTCCTATTAAAAGGATAAAGAAGATGGTGGTAAGCAGGCCCAAAAAGGGAGCCAGCCATGGCACACTGGACCATGAGAGTTAGAAAGGCTAGGTGCCTTCAGAGGCTGCATCTTCCCAAAGTTGATGGGCAACAGCGTTCTTCCCTGAGGTATTTTATGTTATTGGTTAACTCTAGAGAGAGATTGTGGTAGACCTGCTGGGTTTGATATAAATTGCCAACCCCAGTTCTCATAGCAGTTGGTTATGCTTAGGACAGCTAGGAGAGGTATGAAGAGAGGCACTGCCCTAGATATAAACTCACAAGAAAAGTATAGGTAACAATAAGACAGGCATATGGCAAGCAAAATAAACAGCACTTAAGAGAGCCATTCTTTTGTCTTATAGACACATTCATTAACCACTTAGAAAGTGAATTAAAATTACCAAGACTTTTAATATGTTCAATATCTCTCTCTGCATATGATCTAGAATAGATGAAATATAGGTACAGTACTTAAGACTAATTAATGCACTAATCAATAGATGTTTCTCTTTGAACTGCAATTAGCAGATCTAAGCTCCAGGTTGCAATACCATACATGTTATCTCTCCATGGGAGCAGTCCATAATGCCAGTTCTGTTTAAATTCTACTTACATCACTCTGGTAATCATCACTCTACATGGTATGCCCTTCACACAGCCATATTGCTGCAGCACTGTTGATCCTAGAGAGAGACTAGAAAGGTAAGGCTCCAGTGTTTCACCAGACTGGTGCATAGTTCTCTTTGGCACTATGAAACAGAGCCAGTCTGGAAGCAATGTTTATTGTACATCCGGCCATATTGAGCCAATGTCAGCTACTACAGGAGTATGAAACTGCAATGTACTCTCCATCGACTTTAGGAGCAAGTTCAGAGATATAGTAGATACTTTTATTGTTTTAGGGATAAGTGTCCAACCTTGCCAATAACTCAAATGGAGAGGCACTATTCAGTATACTGAAAGTCTGGTTCGAATGCACAACAGAGTTTGATGATACTGAAATCTACCTCTTAATTTTTACATACTTTCTAAGCACTTCCAGGGCAATGTTAAACATATCATATGAACTTAACTATTTTAGTACATTGCTTTTTATTTCTACACCTTTACCATGATGACATTAATTAACAGATATTTTACTATCCTTTATTTTATGAAAATCTAAGATATCCAATGGAATCAATATTATCTTTCCTTATCACCACTTTAATATGCAGATTGAGGTGGCCTCTGACAGTTTTCCCTGTTATGAAGTTACTTTTTGTTATTAATATCAATTTAGGTTTCTAATTAATAATGGCTTCCTGGAATTAGCCATTTAAATGCTTCAGTTTAGAAGAAGTTTTTTACAAACTTCTTATAATTAACCATAACCACATAGACTACTTTATCTGCAAATAAGCTTATTATAGTTAGCAACCAATGAAATTTACTTTTATCTTAATTTCATTAAACACAAACTTACAACTTTCATCATCTTAATACACATAATGCTAATTTATTTCATTGGTATTCTATAAACCTAGGGAGATAACACCCAAGCTAAATAAAATTAAAACCATTATAGTTTATGCAAGAAATGTTCTTCTTCTTTACAGGATGCTAAAATCTCTTTTCTTTATTAAAATTTGAAAACTCTGAATAATATTAAAAGTATACTGACTGCTAGTTCCCATAATATATTATAATTGTTTAATTTGTTTTAATTTGTTTTAATTATAATTTAGAAAAGTTCTTTCCTTAGCTTTCAAGGACTCTTCCTTTACTTACTGAAATTTGATAATAGAATTATTAATCACCATTATTTTGAAACTATTAAAAAGTTTAAATTGGGGAATTACAGGGCAAACTGATTCTTAATTTCCCAGACTAGAAGATAGAGATTTAATCTGCCACACATAGCTCCTCGCCCAGAGTTCTTGCAAAGAGAAGGCCCTGGGGGGCTGAGTAAGCCAAAGAGCTTAGGAAAATGATTTTCCCTTTTCCAATAGTTTCTATGTTTGTATTTCTATATGACCTTTCCATCCTGCTTCACCTAATTTGGGCTCCAGGAATATTCATTCACATATAAGCACCAATTTTAGTTTTTAACTATTTGACTGGAGCTCTTTTAAGAATTTTAATTTGTTAATTTGATATTACCATCCTGATGTATGAAGATATGCACTAAACAAATAGACATAAATGGAGAGTTAGATACAAAAACACATAAGTTACTTAGAATTTTAATTCTTTACAAAATAAGTTAAACTGTAAAATAATGTTTAAAAGATCTCTTTAAAGGCTATTTCTAATTAATGTGCACTGTGACCACGCAGTTTTGCACAAGAATTTTGTTCTTTAATTATTGGCTTGTAGCCAAATTGTTCCCAATGTTTTAATATGTAATTTTATAACATTTTCCTTTCCCTCAGAGCTTTGCTTATTTCCCATTTGGATTTTGACAGACCTTGGATGAAGCCAGCTGATAGGATAGAGAATCAATAAATGGATCTAGAATCTGGAAAGAAGTACATGTGGACATCAGTGACCCCCAAGATGGCTGCCAGAAGACCTCCCCAAGATTCTGCCATTCAGTACAGGATTTCCTCCAGGAGCCAGGAGAAGCCCTGAATATTCCCCAAGGACTTTATCATTGGGTTCTCACAGGAAATTGATGGGGGGTAATCAATTAAAAAAGCAAACAGCTGTAACTACTCCCCTGCCATTAGGAAAGGGGTG
The DNA here is from genome assembly GCF_030445035.2 of Dasypus novemcinctus. Taxonomy (NCBI): domain Eukaryota; kingdom Metazoa; phylum Chordata; class Mammalia; order Cingulata; family Dasypodidae; genus Dasypus; species Dasypus novemcinctus. Next base: position 199,660,766 of record NC_080673.1, on the reverse strand, counting down.
GAATAATCAACATTTCAAAAGGCAGGTGCAAGGCCTGAGCTCACTCTCGCCTTTGGACCCCTGTTCCTGCCCTCTGCACTGTGCAGTCGCCATTTTTCCTCTGCCATGATGGCCACACAAGTAAAACCTGGGCATTTATAATCTATAACGGGAATTGTAGTCAGTCAGTCTGCTTCATCACTTTTCAGCCCCTTCCTCTTCACCTGGGACCCATGGTCTGTTGTTTTCTCCCATTTCTCATCCCTCCCTGCCTGAATAAATTACTGGCCTAACTCACCTGACATGCTCTTGAAATTCATTTCTGCAGCAGAGTCAAGAACCTAGACAAAATCTGGTAACACTAATTCCAGTATATACTTGCTGAGGTCATTGAGGCCCCAGGGAAACCTGGTTTTTCTCATGACTTGCTGCTTTTAGGAACATCAACACAGAGGTGGGAGGACCCCCACTCCCCAGCACTCAGAGATAATAGGACTCCAGGCAGCCACTAGATTGGAAGAGTGGATGACCTAGCCTGAGGATCCAGAATTCCACCAGGCAGCAGTCTGGTCCACACCTGGAGTCATGGGGAAAAGTAGGATCATTAATACCAGTGGAAGACAGGAGACAGGGCCTGTCTTAAATTTGCCTTCCACTGAGCCATGGAGGGCAGAAGTTGCCATGAAATAACCATAACAAAAGGAAACTCCATTTAGAATTATCATCACAATAGCTGAAGTCTAAGGGTGAGGTGAAGCTAATAACCTAGTCACAAAATAACCATAATCACAGATAAGTTTAGTTTATAATTACCATTACTATAGCAAGCATGAGCAAGGGTGGGGCTAGACCTGAAATAGGACAAACAGAAGTTCAATTAATCTAAAATTACCATCACAGTAGAAGGTTCTATTCTAAATCCACCCAGTTTCAGATATTATCCTTCTACTGACTTATAACATAAAGGCAGCTATATAATGATCTTAATTCTTAAGTTACAGTTTTTAGGAAGTTTTTTACTTTAGAACAAATTGGGCACTTTTGTTTATTAACTAAGCAACTAAAACTATTTTATTAGTAATCACCTTGCTAAGTTTTTTCTGCTCTTCCAACAGTTGAATTAATTCCACTTGTGATTTTGTTGTGGAAGCAGAGAGATTTAATGATCACGTATTGAAGGCCAGGACCAGGAGTATTCTTGAGAAGGAAAAATTTATTAACAATCAGCTGGGCCCGGGGACTCCTGTCCAAAAACCAGAGTCCTGAATAGGATTTCTGGGTCCCTTTTATACAGAGGGCATAGGTGTGGGGGAGTCAAACAGTGCTTTTATGAAAAAAAGGACTTTCTTTTTTGGTTTCTTAAAGTTTTAAGTGTTTGAGTACCAGATAGGTTTTGAATTAACATATCCCCCAGATTCCAGGTAAGCTTGAATTCACATATCACCTACATTCCTGGTAAATTTGAATTAACATATCACCCACCCTCCAGGTAAGCTTGAATTAACATATTGCCCACATTCTGTCTGGATGTAACTTTGGATAAACATTCAGTCTACATCCTTCCTGGAAATTAAAGCCTATAGGGTCTATATTACTTAATTGGCTTTTTAGAAACTAGGCACACTTGGATACAGAATTAAATAATTTTGAATTCATGCACAGGCTATATTATATTCCCCCCATTGAGGCCAAGCTTAAGTTCATTAATCTTTGGCACCACTATTTCCAGAGTTACAAGGTGGGCCACTGTCTGTGTTTTTACTGCATTATTTATTAAAGCATATACTCTAGTTATTATTAAGGAGATGAAGCAGGGAAGTATGATGAGAGCATGGGAGGAATTTCAGCTGTTTGTGTTTTGATTGATTACCCCCCATATCAATGCCCCAGTGAGGGCCCAAGGATAAAGTCCTTGGGGAATATCTGGGGCTTTTCCTTGCTCCCAGAAGAAGTCTTTGTTCTGGATAGCAGACTCCTGGGGGTGGGGGTCTTCCAGCAGCCATCTTGGGGGTTACTGATGTTCACATGGACTTTCTGCCAGGTTCCAGATCCTTCTATTAATTCCTTATCTTACTAGCCTGCCTTATTCCTACCTCAGAGAGTTTACACCTTTAATTTTAAAGGGATGCTGAAAGGAAATGATCTTTTTTCTGTAGCTACTTCCTGCTGGCTATGGGCTGTAGTCCCTACCTGAAAGGTGTAAAAAACTCTGTTATTTTATTTTATTTTTTAAGATTTTATTTTATTTATTTCCCTCTCCCCTCCCCCCCCCCCCCCTTTGGCTTGTTTGCTGTCTGTTCTCTGTGTCCATTTGCTGTGCGTTCTTTTGTGTCTGCTTGTCTCCCTTTGTTGCATCATCTTGCTGTGCCAGCTCTCTGTGGGTGCAGGCCACTAGCTCTCTGTTGGAGAAGGCCACTTTGCCTTCACAAGGAGGTCCTGGGACACAAACCCAGGTCCTCCCATATGGTAGATGGGAGCCTAATCGATTGAGCCATGGCCGTTTCCCTGTTATTTTATTTTGATTGGAGGAAGGTGGATCTGGCATCCTGTTTGAAGCTGGATGAAGTTTTCATATGACTAACAAGATGTTGATTCTGGAAGAAATAAATTTAATTAGGATTTTGAGAACATATGGTTCCTCTAAGAGGACACTGGACCACAGAAGTAGAAAAGGTCAGGTGCCTGCAATGGCAGCATTTTCCTAATGTTGGTGGGGAACAGCATATATATATATAAATTATTTTATGCTGTTGGTTAATTTCAGAGAGAAATTGCAATAGACAATGAGGTTAGGTATAAATTATTAATATCAGTTTTTATGGTAAAGGAGAAGAATGAGAAGAGGCATTTCTCTTTTCAGTTAAGCTAAAGGAGATGAGAAGAGGCAAGGTTTTTAAAGGGAAGTTTGGTTTGCCTTTTTCCTAGCAATAGACATTTGGGCTAGAGTTAAAGGAAACAGTTGATTTTGACATAGACACTACTTAGTGTTATCTTTTGAAGAGGTATCTTAGGCTGTCCAATGACTGGCACTCATGTGTTTTGTCAGGTGCTTCTGGTGAATTGACGCTCTTGGGTAGCTGACTTTATTCAGGATTAGTACAACAAGCTGGACATTCTTTTAGCCTTAATAGCTATGGGAGTGATCAGAATTATAGAGTAAAATTTTTGTATTTTGGCTTTAATCAATCAACTCCTGATAAAAAATTTTTGACTGTTTTTACCAGGTTTTGTCTTTTGAAAACCCATTTGATAAGCTGGTTAGGGCATTCCTGCCCAGATGGGTGCCTTGGTGAAGTTCATGAAGGACTTTTTACTGCCCTGCTCCTGGTAGGTAGGTCTGAGCATTTCCAACAAGCCACCCATCAGTTTCCAGGGTGAGCCCTAAGCCAGCTGCCTTGGTCTGTTCACCCTGAGTACACTGTGGAACTTTAAGTACTATACAGGTACTGGACTAAGGGGTAGGAGGGAAACCTGGGTTGAGAGTTTGATGCACTTTTATTTGCATCTCAGGGGTTTCTAGTAATTGAGCCTGGTATTAATTAACCAACTACCTGTAAGCCACTGTTGGCCTTGGACTCAAGCACATTCTTTACCTGGTGTGGGGTGAAGACTGTGAGAGGTTGCCCGCAAGTTAATTTGGTGGCTTTTTCAATTAAAAAGCTGTTGGCTTCACTGTTTTTAGGCAAGGTGCCCATTTTTATCTTATAGACATGTTCATTTACTATTTAAAATGAAATTGATCAGGACTTTTAACACAGGTTCAGTGTCCTTTTGCATATGATTTGCTAGAAGTATTACCATAGTCATTAGAGATATATCTAGAATAGGATATAGGTATAGTACCAGTACTAATTAATGTACTACTTAATGCATAAGTCTTTTCTTGAGCTGAAATTAATAGCTTAAAGCTTCAGATTTGCAATACCATACAGGTTATTTCTCCATGGGAGCAAGCTAGAGTGCCAGTTGTGTTTAAGTTCTACTTACAGTACTCAGGTATTCATTGCTCCACTTCGTATGTTCTTCACAGAAGCTGCAGCACCATTGACCCAAAGAGAAACTAGGGAGTAGATTTTACTGGCCTGGTGCATAGTGCTCTCTGGCACTATGAAACAGTGCCAGTCTGGAGATGATATCCATTGTACATTTGGCTGTACTGAGGCACTGTTGACTGCTGCAGGAGTTTGAAACTGCAAATAGTTCCCATTCACTTCAGGAGCACGACCAGAGATGTAGTAGATACTTTTATTGTTTTAGGGGTCAGTAACCAATTTAGCCAATAACTCACATGGAGAAGTACCCTGCAGTGAATTGGACACCTGGTTTGAATGCACAAGAGACTTTGACAATGCTAAAGTTTATTTCTTGATTTTTTATATATCTTTCAAACATGTTTAATGCAATGTGTTACATATTAAATGAACTTTTAGTACTTTTCTTTTTACTCTTATACTTTTACTATGAAGACATTAATTACACAGGTATTTTATCAGTAGAGGAAAAACCACTTTTTTAAAATTTTTAAATGAAAACTGAAGACTCCCAATGGAATCAAGGTAAGTTTTCATTACCACAACGAGATGACTTCCAGACAGGTTTTATTGCTATGAAGTTACTTTATGCCATTAACACTAATTTAGATTCTTAAATAATAATGGCTTTTTAGACCTAGCCATTTAAATGCTTTAATTTGGAAGATGATCTTACAAACCTTTGATACTGAAACACAATTACATAGACTGGTTAACTTACTTTAGATTACAATTAGCAACTGGTGGATTTTACTTATGCATTTAGGAGAGGGAAGATTTACATTTCTTTTTAACTCAATTTCCTTAAACATGAACCTACAGTTTTTATCATTTTAAGGATCCTCTACATATAATGTTAATGTAGTAACCTGGTATCCCATAAACCAAAGAGATAACACCCAAGCCAAATAAGTTGAAATGTTATTGTTTAAACAAAGAACATTGTTTTCTTTTTTTTCCCTCTTTTCTTTACAGGGCTTAAAACCTCATCTTTGAAAAAATTTTAAAACTATGCCCACTCCACCTCTATATTGAGAGGGTGCTTAGATTCCACATGGATGATGGATGCAATTCTCCTGCTTTCAATTGTAGGCACTCTTGGCTTCCTGGTGTGGTGGTTGACCTTCTTCACCTTCCTGTTAGCTGGCTGAGGTAAGTCCAATAAACCAGAGGGTAGGAGTTACAAGTCTGGACAGTCCCCTGAATCTAGTGCCAACCACAGATCTGGTAAAAGTAACAGGAGAGGCTTATGAACAAAGATCACATCTGAGTCCAACTCCATCACACTCGGGAACACAAACCCCAAAGTAGGGCCAAATGACATGGCACTGAACTCCATCTGCCATGACCATAGAACCTGTGGGTCTCTGTAGCCCTCAGAAGAATCAATACCTGGGGTTGTATCTACTTTAGCTGTCTCTGGGATTCTGCTGAGGTGTGCATAAGGGTGACCCCTCTTATGACCTCCCGGCTCTTTTGTGGAGACTCATAGCCATATAAACTCATTTTTCCTTTCCATTTACCCCTTTTATTCAAGGTCAAAAAGCATTTTTAACTCCTGATATTACATGTAGGCTGAGATATTCTGCTGGTCTGAGTTGACCCTTTTATTCAAGGTCATTTTCTAGTTACATTATCAGCCGGTACTTGATAGTAATCCCTTGGCACCAGGGAGGCTCATCCCTGGGAGTCGTGTCCCACGCTGGGGGGAAAGCAATACATTTACATGCTGAGTTTGGCTTCAAGACTGGCCACATTTGAGCAACATGAAGGCTTTCAGGAGGTAACTCTTAAGCACCCTGCAGCTCTAGGCCTAGTTCTTATTTCAGGTGCACAGGCTCATAAGCATAGTCATTAGTATCAAGGGCTCATTGTTAGACCATCCTTCTTTATTGGTCTTAGCCATTGCACTTGGGGGATTGTTGCTGTTCCATTAGGGAATGTGATAGAGCTCCCCTGGCTAGGAACTCAACACTCCCTTAGTTTTTGTTTTTAAGTGTAACCACTATGAAAATATCCAAATATTTTTATTTACCCTGTATATGTGCCCTGGAGAGCTCCCTCCCAACCATGTGCCCTCATCAATAACACCCCACACCAGTATTCCTCCCCTGCCATTGTTGTACCTCTCTGTGGTCCAAAACTTCTTAAAAAATGAAGCCTAATATATGAAAATTTTGAAATCATTTTGACTTCTAGGATCTGGAATACAATATAATTTTTTAATTTGCTTTAATTATAATTTAGTAAGGATTTTTTCATAGCTTTTAAGGACTTTTCTTTTACTTACTGAAATTTGGTAATAGGATTAGTAATTACCCTTATTTAAGGCTGTTAAAAGGTTTAAAATGGGGAACTATAGGAAAATCTGACTTTATTCCCCAGCCTAGAAGACAGAGTTTTAATCTGCCAAACCCAGCCCCTCCTTCAGAGCTCTTGCAAAAAGAAGGCCCTGGGGGCTGCTGGGCAGGTTAAAGAGTTCAGAAAAAAAAATTTTTTTTAAGAATTATTTGTTAATTTGATGTTACCATCCTGATATATGAAGATATATGCTGAGCAAACAGGCAGACATGAATAGTTTGACAGGGAAACACAATTTAGTTACTTAGATCTTTTTTTTTTTTTTTTTTTTTACAAAACAAGTTTAACTATAAAACAACACTTGAAAGATTTCCCTGAAGGCTTTCTTTTGCTGGCTTCTCCACACTAGGGGTTTGCAGTTTCCCCCCTTTGTGGCTTTCTTAATTAATGGCTTATAACCAAAATGTTACCAATGCTATGATACAATTTTTCTTTGTTCTAGAACAATAAGCAGAGGCAAGGGGTGGGCCAGACTTGCAGTAACCATAAGCAAAGGCAAACTCAGTTTATAATTACCATCACAATAGTTGAAGTTTAGGAGTAGGTGAAATTAGTTATAAAATAACCATAATTAAAGGTAAGTTTAAGTTATAATTACCATTACTATAGTAAGCACTAGATAAACTTGAAGTAGTCATAAATAAAGGTAAATTATTTTAAGATTACCATTACAATAGCTGAAATCTAGGCTACATCTACTCTGCTATAATAATTTCAGTTATAAAATATATATATATATATATATATATATATATATATATATATATATACATATAAAGGTACTTATACAATGATTTCAGCTCTTAGTTTTTAGAAAGTTTTTACCTAATATTAATTTGGGCATCTTTATTTATTAACTATGCAATTAAAACAATTTTATTAATAATAACTCTGTGCAGGTCTTCTGCCTTTCCAGCAATTAAATAAATTTCACTCATGAGTTATGCATTAAATCCACTAGTAAGACAGAATTGGCATTTAAAGATTCATTTTTAGGTTACATTTCACTGTTATCCAACTTGTAACAGGTGAACCCCAAATCTGATTTTCTAGGTACAAGGAAACTGACAAAAGTCAGTAGGCCATAATTATGTGCTGATTTCTAAGGTTTCAATTTTAATCCAGTGGCCTATACATCTATCCTTATGCCAGTACCAAGTTGTTTTGATTACTGTGGTCTTGTAGTAAGTTTTAAGATCTAGAAATGTGAGTCTTCCAACTTCCATTTTTTTTCAAAATGGCTTTAGCTATTCAGGGCCCCTTACCCTCAATATAAATGGGATGATTGGATTTCCTATTACTGCTGTGGCAGTTTGAGATTATTTTATGAATTCCAAAAAGAGAACTATTATGCCTGTAAACTAACCTACTCCTCTGGGTGTGGTACTCTTTGCTCTAAATTCATATGAGGGGCCTTTGGTTAGATTACATGTTAAGATTTCTGTAGGGTGCTTTTATTTTCTTTTTCTTTTCAGGAAGTACCAGGATTGAACCTGGGACCTCATACATGGGGGCAGACTCTCAACCACTGAGCTATATCCACTCCCCAATGAGAGTTGGTTTTTTGATTGTGTGTTTCTTTGTTTTTTAGGAGGTACTGGGAATTGAACCCAGGACTTCATACATGGGAAACAGGCACTCAACCACATGAGCTACATCTGCCTTCCATATGACTTTTTATTAGATGACGTCAGTGAGGCATTACTCAGGTTGAATCCTGGCCCCCTTGCTGGGTCTGATATAAATGGACTTACACAGACAAACATAGGAAGAGGTCTGCCATTTTTAATCCTGCCATGTAACAGAAAGGAGAGGCTCAAACAGCTGAGGCCCAAGGGAGAGATGAGCTATTTCTCTGATATCTGGCAGCTGAACTTGGGAAGAGCATGCAACAGCCAAGACTGATATAGGAGGCCTGGAAAGAAACACGTGCTGTGCCAGAAGAGAGAGTATTAGAAGGTCACTTAAGCATGAAGCCCCAAGAGGCTGGGACCACAGAGCAGCTCAAGAGGACAGGGTGAGCCTGGAAGGGCAGATATTGGTGGCCATCTTGCTTCACCATGTGGCAATGCACCAGGATCAACAGTGGCTGAGTTTGGTGAGAAAGCATTTCTGATGGTGCCTTGGACTTACAATGGACTTGGACTGTAAGCTTTTACCCCAAATAAATGCCCTTTATAAAAGTCAAAAGATTTCAAATTTCTGGTACTTTGCATCTGAAGCCCTTTGGCAAACCAAAACGACTGCAAAGAAGGTTGTTGGAATTTTGATTGGGAAAGCATTGAATTATAAATGCTTTGGGTCGGTGGCGGACTTGGCCCAGTAGTTAGGATGTCCATCTACCACATGGGAGGTCCACGGTTCAAACCCTGGGCTCCTTGACCCGTGTGGAGTTGGCCCATGCCATGCACAGTGCTGATGCATGCAAGGAGTGCCGTGCCACGCAGGGGTGTCCCCCACGTAGGGGAGCCCCACATGCAAGGAGTGCACCCTGTAAGGAGAGCCGCCCAGCACGAAAGAAAGTGCAGCCTGCCCAGGAATGGTGCTGCACACATGGAGAGCTGACACAACAAGATGATGCAACAAAAAGAAACACAGAGTCCCATGCCACTGACAACAACAGAAGCGGACAAAGAAGATGCAGCAAATAGACACAGAGAACAGACAACCGGGGTTGGGGGGGGTGGAAAAGGAGAGAGAAATAAATAAATAAATAAATCTTTTTAAAAAATGCTTTGGGTAGTATTGAAATCTTAATGATATTCAGTCTTTCAATCCATGAACATATATCCTTCCATTTATTTAGGTCTTCTTTAATATATTTTAGCAGTGTTTTGTAGTTTTCTGTGTGTAAGTCCTTTACATCCTTGTTTAGATTAATTTCTAGATATTAATTGCCATAGTGAATGGAATTTTTTTCTTGATTTCTTCTACTGGTTGTTACTTGTGTATGGAAACACTACTGATTTTGGCATGTTGATCTTTTATCCAGCTACTTTGCTGAATGCATTTATTAGCTCTAGGAGGTTGGCTGAGGGCCTTTCAGAATTTTCTATATGTAGGATCAGATTGTCTACAAATAGGGCAAGTTTTACTTATTCCTTTCCAATTTGGATGTCTTTAATTTATTTTTCTTGCCTAATTGCTCTGGCAAGAACATCTACTACAAAGTTGAGAAACAGTGGTGGCAGTGGGCATTCTTGTGTTATTCATGATCTTGGAAGGCTTTCGATCTTTTACCATTAAGTAGGATGTTAACTATGAGCTTTTCATATATATCCTTTATTAAACTGTGGAAGTTTCCTTTTATTCCTACTGTTCCAAGTGTTTTTATCAAGAAAATGCCCTGGATTTTGTCAAATGCCTTTTCTACATAGATTGAGATGAACATATATATTTTTTTCCTTCATTATGTGTTCATCTTGCTTCACTACATGGCAACACACCAGAATCAGTCTTTGAACATAGTGTATAATTCCTTTAAAATTCTGTGGAATTCCAAATGATTGTATTTTGTTGAGGAATTTTAAATTTATATTCATAAGAGATATTGGTCTGTAGTTTTCCTGTTATCTTTATCTGGCTTTGATAACTATCATGTACTTTTAATAACATATGAAGCTAATTCTTTTTGCCTTTTGTATTTCTTCTTTGACATATCTTTTGTCCATTTTTTAATCAAGTCATTTGTCTTTTTATTGCTAAGTTGCAGCATCTCTTCATATACCATGGATGTTAAACCCTTATCAGATATGTGATTTCCAAATATTTTCTCCCATTGAGCGAGTTGCCTTTTTCATCCTTTTGACAAAGCTTTTTGAGGTACAAAAGTGTTTAATTTTGAGGAAGTTCCATTTATCTATTTTTTTGCTTTTGTTGCTCATGCTTTAGGTGAAAGATCCAAGAAACCACCACCTACCACAATATCTTTAAGATGTTTCCCTATATTTTCTTCTAGTAGTTTTACCAACCTGGCTTCTATATCTAGGTTTTTATCCATTTTGAGTTGATTCGTGTATGGGAATGAGATGGGGATCCTCATTCATTCTTTTGGTTGTGGATATCCAGTTTTCCCACCACCATTTGTTGAAAAGACTCTTTTGTCCCGTTAATATGAACTTGGTGGGTTTGTTGAAAACTAGATGGACATAGAGGTAAGGGTTTATTACTGGATTCTCTGTTCTATCCCACTGATTGATATGTCTACCTTTATGCCAATACCATGCTTTTTAGACCACTGTAACTTTGTAGTATGTTTCAAGTTCAGGTAGTGAGAGTCCTCCCACATTGCTCTTCTTATTAGGATGTTTTTGGCTATTCAGACACCCTTTGCCTTCCAAATAAATTCGGAAATTGCTTTTTCTATATGCATAAAATAGGCTGTTGGAATTTTGATTAGTATTGCATTGAATCTATAAATCAGTTTGGGTAGAACTGACATCTTTACAATATTAAGGTTTATAACCCATGAACATGGAATTATTTCCATTTGTTGAGATCTTCTTTGATTTCTTTAGCATTGTTTTATAGTTTTCAGAGTATAGATCCTGTACATCTTTGATTAAATTGAGTCCTACGTATTTGAGTGTTTTTGTGGCTATTGTAAATGGAATTTATTTCTCTATTTCTTCCTCAGATTATTCAATACTAGTCTACAGAAACATTACTGATTTTTGCATGTTGATCTTATATCCTATCACTTACCTGAACCCATTTGTTAACTCATTTTGGAATTTTCTAAATATAGGATCATGTTATTTGTGAATAGTGGCAGTTTTACTCCTCTTTCCATATTTGGATGCTTTGTTCTTGTCTGATTGCTCTAGTAGAACTTCTAGTACAATGTTGGATAAAATGGTGACAGTGGGCATCCTTGTCTTGTTCTTGATCTCAGAAGGAAAGCTTTCAATCTTCCCCATTGAGTACAATGTTGGCTGTGGGTTTCTCATTTATGCCCTTTATGATACTGATGAACTTTCCTTCTATTCCTGTCTTTCAAAATGTTCTTATGAAGAAAGGATGCTGTATGTTATCAAATGCCTTTTCTACATCGATTGACATGATCATGTGTTTTTTTCCTTCATTTTGTTAATGTGGTGTATTATGTTAATTGATTTCTTGTGTTGAAACATCCTTGCATATCAGGAATAAACCTCACTTGGTCATAGTGTATAATTCTTTTACTGTGATGTAGGATTCTATTTGCAAGTATTTTGTTGATAATTTATGCATCTATGTCCATTAGATAGATTGGTCTGTAATTTTCTTTTCTCATAGTATCTTTATCTGCTTTTGTATTAGGGTGATACTGGCTTCATAAAATGTATTGGATAATTTTCCCTTCTCTTCAATTTTTTGGGAAGAGTTTAAAACAGTTTTGCTGTTAATCCTTCTCAAAATGCTTTATAGAATTCACCTGTGAAGCCATCTAGTCCTGGACTTCTTTTTGTTGGGAGATTTCTGATGACTGATCCAATCTCTTTCAATGTGATTGCTTTGTTGAGTTCTTGTATTTCTTCTAGTGTCAGTGTAGGTTGTTTGTTTCTAGGAATTTGTCTATTTCATCTAGTTTGAATAATTTGTTGGCATACAGTTTCTCATAATATCCTCGTATGATCCTTCCTATTTCTGTAGAGCCAATCTTAAGACCCCTCTTTCATTTCTGCTTTTATTTATTTGCATCTTCTCTTTTTTGTTTGTTAGTCTAACTAGGGGTTTGCCAATTTAATGATCTTCTTAAAGAACTAATTTTTTGTTTTGTTGATTTTCTCTATTGTATTTTGGCCTCAATTTCATTTATTTTTAACTCTAATCTTCATTATTTCTTTCCTTCTGCTTGTTTTGGTATTGGTTTGCTGTTCTTTTTCTATTCCTTCAGGTGTTCAGTTAGGTCTTTGATTTGAGCTTTTTTTTCTTTTTATATATAGGCATTCCGCTGACAACAACAGAAGCAGACAAAGAACATGCAGCAAATAGACACAGAGAATAGACAACTGGGGTGGGGGGGGAAAGGGGAGAGAAATAAAAAATAAATAAATCTTTAAAAAAAAAAATATAGGCATCCAAGGCTATAAATTTCTTTTCAGCACTGCCTCTACTATATCTCATAAGTTTTGATAAATTATGTTCTCATTTTCATTAATCTCAAAATATTTACTAATATCTTTCACAATTTTTCTTTGCCCCACTAATTGTTTAAAGTGTGTTGTTTAGCTTCTGTACATTTGTGAAATTTCCCCTTTCCTGTGTGTTATTAATTTCTGTCTTTCTTCTATTATGATCTGAGAGGTGCTTTGTAAAATTTAAGTCTTTTTATACCTACTGAGACCTTTTTTGTGACCCAACATATGGTTTATCCTAAGGAAGGATCCATAAGCCCTTGAGAGGAATGTATAATCCACTGATTCATGATACAATGTTCTGTATATGTCTGTTAGGTTTAGCTGATTTATCATGTTGTTCAGGTTCTCTGTTTTCTTGTTGATCTTCTGTCTAGTTGTTCTATTTAATGATATGAGTGGTGAGTTGAAGTCTCCAACTGTTATTGTAGAGAAGTCTATTTCTCCCTTCAGTTTTGCCAGAGTTTGCTGCATTTATTTTGGGGCACCTTGGTTAGGTTATAGATATTTATGACTTTTACTTCTTCCTGGTGCATTGTTTCTTTTATTCATACATAATGACTGTGGCAGTTTGAAATTATTTTATTAATTCCCCCCCCCCCCAAAGAAAACATTCTTTTGTGGTTACTGTTTGCATGGAATATATTTTTCCAAACTTTTGTTTCAGGCAATTTGTATCCCTGAATCTAAGGAGAGTCTCCCGTAGAAATGTGCATGGATGGCTCACATTTTTATATTCATTATGTTAGCCTATATCTTTTGATTGGGGAGTTTGATTCATTCACATTCAATGATATTACTGTAAATGCATTATTTAATTCCAACATTTTATTCTTTAGCTTTCTTTTGTTATATCTTATTTTCATCTTTTTACTTATTTGGTTATCCTTTCTGATATTCTTCCCTTCTATACTTTCCTCCAAACCTCTCTCTCCTGTCTTTGTCTTTTTGGACTGTAAGGATTACTTTAATGTTCCTGCAAAGCAGGATTCTTTTTTTTTTTTTATCCCCCCTTGCAGCTTTTTGTGTGTTGTCTGCTCTCTATGTCCATTCACTGTGCATTCTTCTGTGCCTGTATTTATTTTTAAAAATTTTTGTCCTCCCCTCCTTGAGGCTTGCTTGCTGTCTGTTCTCTATGTCCATTCACTGTGCTCTCTTCTGCATTTTTTTGTTTTTGTTTTCTGCTTGTATCCCTTTTCTTTTGTTGTGCCACCTTGCCGAGTCAGCTCTCCATGGTGCTTGCAAGTCAGCAGCACTCCACGGTGCTTGTGGGCCAGGTGGCACTCTGAAGCACTTGCAGGCTGGGTGGCACTCTTCGACACCTGGGCCAGCAGCTCTCCACAGTGTGTGGGCAAGCCTGCCTTCACAAGGAGGCCCTGGGACATATGGGCCTCCCATATGGTAGATGGGAGCCCAACTGATTGAGCCACAGCCGCTTCCCCCTGGAATCTTTTTCATGAATTCTCTTCATTTTAGTTTGTCCGTGAATATTTTAAACTCATCTTTATATTGGAAGTACAATTTTTCTGGATAATGAATTCTTGGCTGGTAGTTTTTTCTTTAAATATCTTAATTATATCATGCCACTGTCTTCTCATCTCCATGATTTCTGATTAGACATCCATGCTAAGTCTTACTGGGGATCCCTCATATGTGATGATTTGCTTCTCCCTTGCTCCTTTCAGAATTTTCTCTTTATCTTTGGTGTTTGACATTCTGAGTAGCATGTGTCTTGGAGTAGATCTATTCATATATATTCTGATTGGGATACACTATGCTTCTTGGACATATAAATTCATTTCTTTCATGAGAGTTGGCAAATTTTCAGCCATTATTTTCTCAAATACTCTTTCTGCCTCTTTTCCCTTCTCCTCTCCTTGTGGAACTCCCATGACATGTATGGTGTTGTGCTTCATGTTGTAATTCAGCTCCCTGAGTCCCTGCTCAATTTTTTCCATTCTTTTGTCTTTTTATGCATCTCAATCTTCAACTTCACCTGTTCTGTCTTCTACATCACTTATTCTTTCTTCTCTCATTTCAAGTCTACTGTTTAATGCTTCTAATATATTTTTTTAAAGATTTATTTATTTATTTATTTCTCTCCTCTTCCTCTCCCCCTAGTTGTCTGCTCTCTGTGTCCATTTGCTGTGTGCTCTTCTGTGACCTCTTCTATCCTTATCAGCAGCACCAGGAATCTGTGTTTCTTTTTGTTGCATCATCTTGCTGTGTCAGTTCTCTGTGCGTACAGTGCCATTCTTGGGCAAGCTGCACTTTCTTTCATGCTGGACAGCTCTCCTTATGGGGCACACTCCTTGCTCATGGGGCTCCCCCATGCAGGGGACACTCCTGCATGGCATTCCTTGTGCACATCAGCACTGCACATGGGCCAGCTCCACGTGGGTCAAGGAGGCCTGGAGTTTGAACTACAGACCTCCCATGTGGTAGGCTGATGCCCTATCCATTGGGCCAAGTTCACTTCCCTATGTTTGTTTTTTTAATCTTATTCTGATGTTCATTCCCATAAGCTCTGTTAATTTTCCAGTTTTTCTTTGTGCTTATCCCATGCCCCCTTAGTGTCCTTTATCTCTTGCCATATTGTCTTTTAACACTTTTATTTGACTTAGGAGATTTATATGAACCTCATTGATTAGTTGTCTCAAATCCAGTGTCTCATCTGGGGCTTTGATATGGCCTTTTCTTGAGCCATATCTTCCATTTTCTTAGTATGGCTTATAATTTTTTGGTGATGTCTAGGCTTCTGATTATGACAGTGAGTTTACTAATGTTCAATTTTTCTCTCTTGTAGAGGGCTATAGGGCTGGGAAACTGTGTATTATTGCTGTTCTTTGATTCTTGTTACAACCTGTTCTAGTTCTTTAGAATTATTCCTGTTTAGTTGCCCAAATCTAGACTATGGACCCAGTAATGGGTTGCAGATCCTATTTCCAAGGGCTTTGGGGATGGAGGCTGTTAAAGGCCTCAAAAAGCCTCTTTATTTACTTTTAATTTCTTTACATGCACTTCCTTTGTTCCCCAGCAGATGGTGCTCTTCGTCAGCCCTCTCATTTCAAACCTATTTCATATTGTGTTCACTCTAACAACAACTGCAACAATGTGACATAGGATCCTGTCTCAAGGCTATTCAGAGCCTCATAATTCAAACATCTTAGAAGCTGTTTTCCAACCTTTGCTGGCAGCATCCTTCCTTTTCCCAGGTAGGAAATAATTTCACTCTCCTATGTGTCCTCAATAACCTGTCCTGGTCTGTTGGGAGGATGTTTATGAGAGTTGGATTTCTTTCATCCCCTGCTGGCTCCTAGGGCAAACAATGGCATGGTTGCACCTGATCTGGAAGGGCTTGTGGGACAGAGGAGACCAAATTTATTGGCCTAAAGCTGAATAACCTTAGGCTGTGCACCTCTCTCTCCTCTTTCCTAGGGCAGTGGACCCCTGTGGTCCCATCTGTCCATACCTCCCAGCCAGAGACTGGAGAATTCAAAACTGTCTGCTCTGAGGGTGGGGGGCTGGGTGCTGGCAGCTGCTGCTGCTGTAGGTTTTACTTATAGAGTTTTCCCATTGAGATTCTTTTCCTTTGCCCCTCTTTCTTCTGGGTATTGTCCAGCCTTTCCCTGGTGCTCTAAAACCTAAACCATTTTTCTAGACTGTTTCTGCCTGTCCTCTATTTTTCTGGGAAAGAAGTGAGTCCTGGGTCTCTCTATTCCCCCATCTTCCCTAGAAGATATTGATTCTTGGATTCATATTTCTCATTTAAAGAAAGCTCCCAGTCTTGCCTGGAAATCCACTCCTACTCTGGACCTAAATTTCAAAATTACCAAGGATGAGAAGTATATGGCATGTGATGTTGACAGCTAGTCCAAGAAAACTAGGACCAGACCTGATTTTCATCAAATTAAATGAATTCATAATGCCTGCTATAATCTTCATTATTATTCTATTAGCTCTATTATTTACATTTTTTATTTTCTCCTCACCTGTTCTTTTGTACGCTAGTTCACCTTTATCTCTCCCATATTGAATCCTACCCCATTTTAAACTCCTCATTCTCAGTCTTACCTTCTCTTTCTGCTCCCTTGCCAATCACCATGCTTTTTTGCCAGCCACAAAAGGACTGTGGATCTAGGCAATCTATCAAATTACTGGGTATGCACTAATTTATACTCTAAAGATGGCCCAATTATTGGCAGCACCCATAGGTGCTTATGTAGTTGGCTAAACCTTACATCTTGGGGAGACTGGATCCCTAGCATATTTCAAAACTTGCTGATACTTTTTCATAATATAGCCAATACAATGTCAGATCTCCAGAGTAACAGCAGCAACTGCTTCCTAAATAATGCTACTGCACCAATCCCTTGATCTTGAAGCCTAACATTTATGAAATTAATTTCTGTAAAGATGAAATTAATTATAATTAATATCTGAGTCTCCCCCAATATCCTTGTTGCTCAAATGTGTTCTCTCTCTAAGCCACACTCTGCAAATAAACTCGTTACCTTTCCTCCCTCCATGGGACATGACTCCCAGGGATGAGCTGCCCTGAGGGATTAATACCAAATATTAATTAGTGATGCTTTCAGAGAAAGATGTTGATCAAAATAGAAAAATGTGAAAAGAACAACAACAACAACAAAAATACAGTTATATGGCTAGGAGATTTAAAATGGAATTGGGCAGTCATTCTTGAGGTTACTCTTAAGCAAATATCAGCCAGATATCATAAACTGCCAAAGTATGTGAAGTCTCAAACAAAAATATTCTTCAAAACCCTAAGGACATTCAAATACCAGAAACAAACCACAATATAAAAATCCCAATAAACCATTGACCTCAAAGACATTTGGAGTACCCCAAATATTCACCAACCACAAACAATTTATCTATTTCTTTTCTTTTAAAACCCTTGTCAAGGCAGAACATGATTTTGGTTGCTACCTAAATTTGTGCCCCGTGCAATGTAATTCTAAGACCCTAAATAAATGCCTTTGTTGCCTTGCAGCTTAGTTTGTCACTTCTCAGTTGACAACATGCAATGGAATATTATTCAGCTGTAAGAAGAAATGAAGTTCTGATGCATGCTACAATATAGATGGCCCTTGAAGACATCATGTTGAGTGAAATAAGCCAGGCACAAAATGATAAACACTGTTCAGTCTCACTTACATGAAATTAGTAGGATATGCACATTCATAAAGTCACAAACTAGAATGTAGTTTAACAGGCAACAGGCGGGGTAGAGGAATTCAGTTGGTGTGGAGTATCTGTTTGAGGTGATGGAAAAGTTTTGGTAATGGATGATGATGTTGGAGGCACAATATTGTAAGTATGATTGTTCCCAAGTGAGGGCTTGTTGCTTAGCATGCAGAGAGGCTGTTTTAGTTTGCTAAAGGCAACTGGGAGCAATGTACCAGAAATGTGTTGGCTTTTATATTGGGAATCTATTAGGTTAAAAGCTTACAGTTCTGAGGCTGTGAAAGGGTCCAAATCAAATCATCATCAGAGATGCTGTCTCACTGGAGGTTGACTGCTGGCGATCCTGGACTCCTTCCAGGTGGCAAGGCAGATGGATGCATGTGCATGCCTGAGTCTCTATCTTCTTATCCTGGTTATTTTCTCCCTGAGCTCAGCTGTGGGCAAGCAGGCATATGGCTCATCTCTCCCCAACATCTTCATCATCTCCAGGTCTGTCTCTCAGCTGCTCGAGGGCCTCTTTCCAAGCCTCTGTGTTCCTCTGGTCTCCAGGACTTCTCTCTCTGCCTTTTGGAGTTTCTCTGTCTCTGCTACACTTTTCTGTGTATCTCTGTATGTTTCTCCCATTTATAAAGGATGCCAGCAAAAAGAACAAGACCCACCCTGGTTCATGCCTTACTGAAGTCATCCAATCAAAGGCCCCTCAGTTGAGTCTAATCCATTCCAAAGGTCCCACACCCACAGGAATGGATTAGCTTCAAGAATATGATTTTTTTCTGGAATCCATAATAAGCTTCAAGGTGTCACAGAGGCCAGTATTATGACTTAAAGGGATTTTGAGAAAGTAAGGAGTTTTATTACCAAGTCAATTGGCAAGGAGGCAGGAGGCAAGGCTCACACCTGTCTCTCCCATCTGAGAGTTAAGGGAGATTTTATGGGGATGGGAGGTGAAAGGTAGGGACAGAACTGGGAGGTTTGACTCAGCATAGTCCAAGTAGTTGGTTGCATAGTTGTACATATGTGGTAGAGTGGATTTTAAGCCTGATCTTCCTTATTGAAGGACCTCTAGCATTTGATTTGCTTCTGATATCTATCTTGGCTCAGAGGGAGGTGATCTTTGTTCCTGGTGTCTCAAAGTTCATCTAAAGGACAAGAGTCAGTGTTTTCTGTTTTTCTGTGTATGCTCTGTATATATGACCTGTAGTAAACAAGCTGAGAAGGAAAGGTTACAGAAGCAGAGGATACCCTTCCAAACTGGTTTTGACCTGCCCGTGGTTTCATAATTAACATTACTGGATGATGTATTTAAAAAGGGATACAGGGAAATTTTATGTTGTGTATAAGTTACCACAAATAGAACTGTACAGCACAAAGTGTGAACTCAAAAGTAAATCCTATTATTAACTTCAGTGGGTTCAAATTGATAGCATAATTATGATAATATTGTTTCATCGACTGTAACAAAATTGTCACACTAATACAAAATATTAGTAATAGGGAAAACTGTGACTGAGGTGGGTATACCCTGTACTTTCTGCATGATTTTTCTGTAAACCTACAACTGTCTAAAAATAATAAAATTGCTTCTTTGTATTTTCTGATCCTCTTCTATTAGAACTTTTTAAAGAATAAATTAATCTGATTTTCATGAAAGATATAAAATTTTTAAATTGTCAAGCTGTAAAACTGATTTTTAAAGTAACTTGTTTCTTAAAAACAACCTTTCTGACTTTTATCAGAAATGTGTAAAAATCACAGAAACTTATGTTGGCAAACGCCATTCTCTGGGGGAAAATGTTCTGATTTGTAGAATCTGCAAGCTTCCATGGCGTGATTTCTCCACCATGGACAATGTAAAACTACCAACATGTCACCGATTGCAGATGTAGAAAGAGATGCTCACAATCAGCTCTTGTATGGAGGTACAGCCAGGTCCAGCAAGATCTGGCTCTCTTCCAGTTCTTATTTGAATAATATATTTGAAACTACTTTTTTCCACATCAGTAACTCAGTAGTTTTTCTTGGGTTTTACATTAATATTTTAGGTATTGCAACATGGTCCTTTAACCACAACCATTCAGGATAGTAGTACCCTACCACCATTTCTTATCTGGGATTCTATAGCATATACCCTGCACATCTCCCCACCCTCTCCCAACTCCAACAAGCCCTCTAATACTTTTGTCATATGATTGTGTGTTGTGGGAAACTGGCTTACCTGTTTGTTATTGTAAGTGTTACACCTATTAAATGTTGCAGTTGTTAGATGTTGCAGTTGTTCCCTGTTATTGTAAATGATGTTGCAGTTCAGATAGCAAACAGCTGCTTGGTAGTTTCCCAATAAATGCGATGGGAAAACTAGGGTTGAGGCTCTCAGTTCTGGAAGCTTTTGAGTCCCCTATCCCCAGATTTGTTTCCCCTCTTGTGTCTCTACCTTTATTTCTGCATTGCCTTCCCTTCAAGCCAGCCTCTTGTGAGCTGAATACAGCAAGTGGCGCCCAACATGGGGCACAAAGGAAAAAAGGCTCAAAGGAAAGAACACTCACAACAAGTGGTGCCAGACCAGGAACACAAAGAGAAGAAGGATTGCCTCGAGTGAAACTAAAGTTGGTATAAAAGCGCAGAGCCCTGAGTGGTTTGGAAAGCCTTCGAAGTCCTCGAGGGTCTCTAGTATTTCCCCAGGAGATGGAGAGTAGAATCTACACCTTCCCATCCCATGGCTGTGGGACCGTGGGGACAATCTTTCCAGAACAGCGGCTGCGGGGAGGCTGTGGGGCCGTCCGGCACTTGTGCCAAAGTTCAGGAGCATTTCTGTGCTGGGACGCTCTGAGAAGGACTTCCAGAGCTGTTTTGAGAAATGAAAGAACGTCCTGTGTGGATACCAGCTCATCAGATAAAACCATACCATGAACGCTGAGAGACGACAAAAGTTCCTGTGGGACCCAGAACCTCCGGTCATGCAGATGGAGAGATGGATGCTGGAAACTGCCCAGCTCGGCCTCATTCCGAAGGCATCAAAGTATCTTAACTACAGAACTTGTTCAAGCATGGCATCATAAAGCAAGTATGACTTGGGGGCAGAAAGAGAGTAAGAAAGAAATTGAGAGGAAGAGAACTAGAAAAGAAATGCTGAATTATAAAAGTGAAGCAATGAAGAAATTCTAGATTAGTAAATTTAAAACTGCTTTTGTGTTTATATGGTTGTTCAGCATCAGTGTGTGTGCTGTAATCGTTCCAGTGTGAGTGAAAGAGAAAAAGAAAAAGAGAAGGGCAGGTGCCCCAAGAGGGCAGGAGCCCACGGTTCCAAGAGGCCCAGAAAGGTGTTTGTTCAATGTCAGTGTGTTGTAAATTTTCAGTGTGTATAGTAATTGTTTTTGTTATATTTTTATATAATATGATCTAAAAGCTCTATTCAATTGGCTAAAAAATTAAATAAGCACTTACATTATTTAAGTTTCTTAATTAATGAATTCTTGCTTAAATTGCTTCATAGGATAAAAGGAAAGATATAAAAGTTAAGTGAATATTGAAAAAGGTAAAAAGTTTGAGGGAATGCTAACTGAACTGTTATAAGGTGTATTTTGTCCTAAAATAAAATGATTAAGGGAAGCGGAGTTGTCCCAATGGATAGGGCATCCACCTACCACATGGGAGGTCCATGGTTCAAACCCCGGGCCTCCTTGACCTGTGTGGAGCTGGCCCGTGCACAGTGCTGATGCACGCAAGGAGTGCCGTGCCATACAGGGGTGTCCCCTATGTAGGGGAGCCCCATGTGCAAGGAGTGCGCCCTGTAAGGAGAGACACCCAGCGCGAAAGAAAGTGCAGCCTGCCCAAGAATGGCGCCGCCCACATGGAGAGCTGACACAACGAGATGATGCAACAAAAAGAAACACAGATTCCCAGTGCCGCTGATAAGGATAGAAGCGGTCACAGAAGAACACACAGCAAATGGACACAGAGAGCAGACAACTGGAGGGGAAGGGGAGAGAAATAAAAAATAAATCTTAAAAAAAATTTAATATGGATATATGTGGGATAGAACTAGTATGCATATACCAGCTATAAAAGTACTGTGGTTAGCATTCAGTGAGTTAATATATTTTGTAAAAGCAAAACAAGCCTGAATGAATACAAAAAGTGCAAAAACTGTGTGAAAAAGTCAACAAAAGACTTTTGCAGTTACTCAAGGCTTTCTGCCCTGGCCTGATGGCAATAAATCTAGCTGCATAGAAGAAACCAGTGGCTGTGACCCTAAGAAGCATAAGAAGAAACCTGTGGATATTAAAGGCCTGAAAAAAGCAAACAATTGGGACAAACTGTAAGGTCACTGCTACTCTATAAAATTCTTAAATGCTGTTTGGCTGGGTAAGAGTTTGTATTAATTTAGTCTGTAAATTGGATGTGGCCAGCATTAATATCGAGTACTGGCTTATATAACCGTGCTGGTTGGAAATTTTAAGCCCATGAACAATGAAAGTCTATTCTGCTAGTTGAAAGTTTTATTGTTTGTTGTTGAAGGTTTATTTTGCATGATTTGTCAAAAACAAAAAGGGGGAAATGTTGTGGGAAACTGACTTACCTGTTTCTTATTGTAAAAGTTACACCTGTTCTATTGTAGATGCTGCAGTTGTTCTGTTATTGTAAAGGATGTTGCAGTTCAGATAGCAAACAACTGCTTGGTAGATTCCCAATTAATGTGATGGGAAAACTAGGGTTGAGGCTCTCAGTTCCAGAAGCTGTGAGTCCCCTGGCCCCAGGTTTGTTTCCCCTCCTGTGTCTCTACCTTTATTTCTGCATTGCCTTCCCTTCGAGCCAACCTATTGTGAGCTGAATGCAGCTATTGTGTATTTTCATTCTGACTTTGACTATTCCAGGCCTCTGGTAGCATCACATTTTCTTTCAGTGGTTGGATATGTGTCTAATGACTATAAGGATAAATAAATACAAAAGAAAAGAAGTAATTTTCCTTGGTGCAAAATGGGCGACTTCCTCTCCCCTTTTTTTTCCAGTATTTACTTTAGAAAACTTGTCATTCCTTATAAGCTCTTTCTCTGTTCTCTTTAAAATGTATGCAAGTCTTTTCTTTAAATGTTAAGTAGGGGAAGCAGACTTGGGCCAGTGGTTAGGGCGTCTGCCTACCACATGGGAGGTCCTCAGTTTAAACCCCTGGCCTCCTTGACCCGTGTGGAGCTGGCCCATGTGCAGCGCTGATGCACACAAGGAGTGCCATGCCATGCAGGGGTGTCCCCCACGTAGGGGAGTCCCATACGCAAGGAGTGTGCCCCATAAGGAGAGCCGCCCAGCATGAAAGAAAGTGCAGCCTGCCCAGGAATGGCACCGCACACACAGAGAGCTGACACAAGATGATGCAACAAAAAGAAACACAGATTCCCGTGCCACTGACAACAACAGAAGTGGACAAAGAAGACATAGTAAATAGACACAGAGAACAGAAGGGGGGGAAGGGGAGAGAAATAAATAAATCTTTTTAAAAAACTGTTAAGTAGGCCCCTTGCAAATTTCACCACTTAAGAATTTTTCCTCAAGAAAGAAGGCCATTACTTTGAAATGTGATCAAAGAAGATATTACTCCTATATCCCTTTTACCTGGGAAGAATGGGAATAATTTAGGTGGGGGTGGAAGGAGCTCCTGGCTCCAAATTATAAGCCTACCTCCATTCCTAAAGATATGGGAAATATCTTGAGAACCTGTCTGTAATAGTGAAGGGAACCCCACAGGGTTCCCCTGGGTTCTTGCCTGGAGCAGATGAATTGGAGCCCACACCAGGATGGTCATGAGAGAAAGCAGTTTTATTAATGCTAGCAGAATGACAGGAGATAGGCATGTCTCAAATCTGCCTTCATCATCTGCAGAAATTAAGCTGGGGCGAGTCACAAAGTTACAATCATTATCAAAGATCAAAAGACTGGAAAACAAAGGTTAGTGACAGGTTTTTTATATGGATATCAAACAAGGGAAAATGGAGTGCTCAACCTTTCAATAGAAAGGGTCATATGTAAAGGTAAAATGGGTTTGGAATAATGATTACAATGCAGGATTTTAGCTGAAAAGTTGAAAATGGCCCCATACAAAGTTTAAACACTTGTCAGTAATCTCAGATATCAACCTTCAGCTATTATAATTTACTGGAAGTAAAAAGGCATTTACATAATGATTTATTAGTCACAATTATTTGTGAATTCTTAACCCTCGTGGAGCAGGCTCAGTAGGGAATCAATAGATCTGGAACCTGGGAAGAAGCCCACCTGCCATTCGGTACCCCCAAGATGGCTGCTGGAGGACCCTCACAAGGCTCAGCTATTCAGAACTAGTTTTCCTCCCAAAGCCAGGAGAAGCCCCGGATATTCTCCAAGGGCCTTAGCACTGGGCCTTCCTGGGGGACTGATGGATGGGTGGGTAATCAATCAAAACAACAAACAGCTGGGGCTCCTCCCATGCTATTAGCAAAGGTTTAAAAAGGAAGCGCAGAGCCCTTTGCTCTCTTTTGCCTTTGCCTTGTCGCAGTGCCTGTTCATGCCTTATTCTGGTTTCTTCAACCCCACCTAGATCAATACGCAAGTAAACCCAGGAATTTATAATCTACAATGGGGAATTGTATTCTGTAAATCAGCATTCTTTATCACTTCTCAGCCCCGTCCTTTCTACCTGGGACACATGATGTTATTTTCTCCCATTTCTCTTCCCTCCCTACTTTAATAAATTCTTGGCCTAACTAACCCAATGTGCTCTCAAAATTCATTTCTTGTAGCTTAGTTAAGAACCTAGTCAAAATCTGGCAACACTGAGTTACAAAAGTTCTGTACGATGCCTTAATATTTAAGCTATACTGGTTTTCTTCTTGTACTACAATGGGTTGTACCTACTTTTCCAAATAAAAGGGCATGCTTTCTCTCTTTGCGATCTCTTTAGTGATTGACTGTAATGCACACATTGTGGTTTAATGTATGTTCGATAGTGTTTTTTGTTTTCTTCTGCCTTTGCAGAGTGGTTTTCAGGATTGGGAGCAGAATTTGTTTTTCATTTGTTTCACCAACGATTTTGGTGACAAGGATGGGAATGTTCGGCCATTCCCAAACTGAGCAGACCAGCTGAACATCAGTGGCTTCACAGCAGTCAGGTAAGAGACCCCGAATTATAAAAAGTCTTCTTTCTCGATTGCTGTTTTTCTGGAATATTAGCTGTTGAAACTATCCCCAAATTCATGAGTTTACTACTGAATAATCATGGGTAATACAGGCTCTAACTTCCTGTTAGGATCACCAAATGGTTGAATGTTGCCTGCAGGCCTCTTGTGTAATATTTGCAATGGTTTCCCAATGTTGACTTTTACCTGAACCCTTTGATCCTGGAAAACAGTATAAGCTAAGGAATTCCCATCCTACCCACTGTGTGCTGCCCAAGATGGCCTTCACTTCCCCTTTGCTTGACTAAACTTTAGGCAGGCTTCTCCTTGCCTCTAAGCCCCTGACCTCCCTCACTTTGACCCTTGCAGAATCCAGAGAGAACCTGTTCTACCTGCCTTGACAGTAAACTCAGGAGACACTATCACAGATGGTCAGATCCCAATGCTTGACCTTGTAACTGAGAGTTAGGGATTAACAAAGGATTTTGGTTAATGGATCATTACGCACATGCTTCTCCTATGACCAATAGCAAAATTAATGCCTGAAATTTCTGAAGCTAGCTAGAGTGGTCTCACCCCTGTTTATGTTTCCTCTGTATTAGGCTCACCCTGGTGCATGCTAACTATTGTGATGATAATTCCAGACTGAATTTACCTTTGTTTATGGTTATTTCAGAACTAGGTTCACCCTTGTGGCCACTCACCATTGTGATGGTAAGCACTGTTTAATATTCATGTAGAAAACCTGTGACTGACCTCCACTCTGTACTTTCCTATCCCAGAACCTTGATCTCTGACAATGACTCTGATTTTTTCTGGTTTGAGACCCACCCAAATCCTGGTAAAAACCCTTAAAGTTTATTAATGAAGGAACCTGTATCCAGCTTCAGCCCAATTATTATTAGCACCCTAATGCTATAAAATATTAGAATTTCTGCAGATCAGGAAGGCACTTTTTTTTTTTTAAAGATTTATTTATTTATTTAATTCCGCCCCCCCCCCTCCCCTGGTTGTCTGTTCTTGGTGTCTATTTGCTGTGTCTTGTTTCTTTGTCCGCTTCTGTTGTCGTCAGCGGCACGGGAAGTGTGGGCGGCGCCATTCCTGGGCAGGCTGCTCTTTCTTTTCACGCTGGGCGGCTTTTCCTCACGGGCGCACTCCTTGCGCGTGGGGCTCCCCCATGCGGGGGACACCCTTGCGTGGCAGGGCACTCCTTGCGCGCATCAGCACTGTGCATGGCCAGCTCCACACGGGTCAAGGAGGCCCGGGGTTTGAACCGTGGACCTCCCATATGGTAGACAGACGCCCTAACCACTGGGCCAAAGTCCGTTTCCCAGGAAGGCACTTTTGATCCAGAACATCATTATGGAGCATACTTGCACAACCAATAAAACTCTTTTTCCCTTTGAATCCCCGGTGTCTTAGGAATTGGCTTTAAAGATGCATCAGAAGAAAAGACAATGCTTTTGCTCGGTAATGTGGTGACTCTGGTTGGGACTAGGAGCAATGGGGTTCCTGAGGTTCAACTGCCCAAGGTTCTGGGGCCCCAGCGAGAGAGGTAAGCATGGTAATTGAGCTTCCTGTGGCTGCCAGACTCTCTTGGTCTAGACGCTTGACAACTGGGTTTTTCCTACTTCTCTGGCACTCTAGGCCTGTTGCCAGATTTTCCTCTAGGTTCTTGGCTATGTTACAAAAAGGAATTTAAGTACATGCCAGTTTAGTTAGGCCAGTAGTTTTTTAAGAAAATGAGAGAGAGAAATGGGAGAAAATAACAGATTATGGGTCCCAGGTATACTTGCAGGTAGATCTAGCCAGAGCAGTGCTGCAAGCCTTTTTCCTCTTGTGCCCCACACTGGGTGCCAGTTGCTGCAATCAGCTCACAATAGGTTGGCTCGAAGGGAAGGCAACACAGAACTTTACAAAATAGTGGGACAGAGAGAGACATACAAGAGAGGAGATAAAGTTGGGACCAGGGGACTCACAGCTTCTGGAACTGAGAGCCTCGACCCTAGTTTCCATGTCGCATTTATTGGGAAACTACCGAGCAGCTGTTTGCTATTAGAACTGCAACATCATCTACAATAGGGAACAACTGCAATATCTACAATAGATGTTTACAATAAGGAACAGGTAAGCCAGTTTCCACAACAGAGAGGAAAAGGCAAAAACAGGGCAATTTAGTCTCTGCACTTGTTTTTTAAATAATTAATTACCCCTCCCCTTGTTAACATCTGGGGGACGAGTCCCAGTTGTTTGCAGTTTTGATTGGTTACTCCACCTGTCAATTCCCGCAGCGGGCCCCATGGTATGTCCCCTTGAGAATTTCCAGGGCTTTTCCTTGATCCCAGATGAAATCCCATTCTAAATGGAGGATTCTCGCAGGTTCTCCCAGCAGCCATCATGTGGGCTTCAGGGATGGTTCCTACGGCCACAGGTTTCATGGCCATGGTTTTCTGCCAGGTCCCAGATTTGCCTTTTTGTTCCCTAAAGTAGCCTGCTTCAGTCCCTAAAGGTGCTTTAAAGCTGCAAAGGGAGAAACAGTTTTAGCCCGGGTCTGGTCATCTGTCTGGGGGAGTTGGTCCCAAGGTAAAAGCAAATCAGGAAATTAGTTCAGTGGTTTGAGACCCCTTAAACTCCTTCCAGAATGACTTCTCTTTCTCTGACCTCTCCACCTTTTCCTATTTGAGGTGGCACCATTCTGTCAGGGGTTCAAGTTCCCACCTTAAGTCTGTCTGTTAAGTATACTCCTGAACTGTGAGTGTGAGTTGGATATACTCTTGACTGTTGAATATACCTTTTTTTTTTTTTAAGATTTATTTATTTCTCCCCCCTACCCCTTTGCACTTGCTGTGTCTGTTTGTTGAGTGCTTGTTTTCTTTTTGGAGGCACCAGAACCAAACCCAGGAACTCCCATGGGGGAGGGAGGTACCTAATTGCTGGAACCATCTCCACTCCCTGCTTTGCTTTGTCTCTCATTGTGTTTTCCTCCTTGTGTCTCTTTGTTGCATCATCTCACCACACCAGCTTGCTGTCTTGATTGTCCTTTTTAGGAGGCACCAGGAACCAAACCTAGGACCTCCCATGTGGTAGGTGGGAGCTCAATCACTTGGAGCTACATCTGCTTCCCTGTGGGATATACTCTTGATCCTTAAGTCTGTTGGTTGACTATACTCCTGAAAAGTAATCCAGAATAGGAAGTATTAAGTGTTCATTAAATGGTATGAGTTAGCCAGATATAGTAAATGGTAGTGGAGGATGCAGTGGAGGAGATGGTGAAGCTTCCTCCCTTCTGCTCTATTGGCCCCTTGATTATTTGATAGAAGTGGAGTAGATAAAAGTTAATAAAGGCTCTATTAGTGATGTGGGCTATGGGTGGCAGGCTCTTTGTCTCTTCAGAGATAATCTAAACTATCTGTGACTTGTGGGTGTGGGATGATGAAAGGCTGCAGTCCTGCCCTTGGGGAGCAGGAAACAGTTTAACAGTGCAAGGTCTATAAACTTTAAGTATTCAGGGGAAATGCAAACCAAATATGCTAAAGGCTTACCTAGAAAGTCTGGAGTCCATGCTAAAAGCTTACCTAAGATGTGGAAGATATATATGCTAATTGAAGCCTATTGAGAACTGAAACAAAGCGACCATTTGGCCTTTCCTCGGTGGTATAAAAGACATTTGAAAATCTTGTTCAGGGCTCGGGATTCAAACTGAAAGCTCCCGAGTCCGGCCGGCCATCAATAAACCATTTTTCCTTCTCAAAATCATTCCTGAGTCCTGGCCTCTCTATACATAAATAATTGAGCCTCTCTCAAATTCTACAACATTAGGTCCTCCAGATTTGAATCAGAGAGGACATTTTTCTTTTTTCATTAATCTTTACAGGTAAAATTTTATATTTTCTAATTAACATAGATTGTTGAGAGAGACAAAGGATTTAACATACATCATTTTTCTGTTCTATTTTATGAAATGGTTCTAATGGTTACATAGCATTCCTTTCTATAGGACAATTTCAGGACATTTTTCTCCTGATTCTAAATCACATTGAGGCAGACTTTGTTACAGAGATAAACCATTTTTGTTTTTTTCCATGGGTTTGTAACTTAAATTATCCCAATTCTTCAAGATATAGTCCAAAGGATTATATTCAGGAATGCTATTAGAATTAGACTTAGACATAAAATTACCCACTTTAAAGTATTTCAATAGTCAGTAACCAATTAGGAATATTTGAGCAATGTAAATACAAATACCAATTAACAGTTTAGACAGGTACTGAATGTTTACTATATCCCAGAAGAAATCCTTTAAGCAGTAAAACTGGGGGCATGGGCTAATGGAAAACCTGGATGGACAAAAACAGGGAAACCGGTTCAATTGAAACTCCAAAATCCAGGTACTGGATGACATATTAAACAATGACCACTTAAGTTAGAATCCAGAGAAGGGATTACTCTTTTAATAGAGACATTTTTGAAGTATCAATTAATATGATCCTGCCAAACTTCATACAACACTCCAATATTATTGGTATTGATGTAGGCTATAAGGGTGTGGCAGCTGTTCATCTCTTCGTAGATAACCTGAGCTGTATGTGTCCTGAGCTGTGCTTTAGGACAGTGAGAAGTGCAGCCCTGCCCTTGGTAACCATTACAACAACTCCAGTCCCAGAGAAACAGTGTAGCAATGCAAACTCTATAAACTTTAAATATTCAGGAAAAATGCAAATCAAATGTGCTAAAAGCTTATCTAGAATGTATGAAGACCATGCTAAAAGCTTACCTAGGATATGGAAGGTATATGTTAATTCAAGCTTATTGAGCACTGAAACAAAGAACCGTTTGGCCCTTCCTCTGTGTAAACTCAAAAAAGAACTCAAAAATCTTGTTCGGGGCTTGGGTTTTGAATGGAAGGCTCCCAAGTCTGGCCAGCCATAAATAAATCTTTTTCCTTCCCAAAATTTTTCCTGAGTCCTGGCCTTTCTATATGCAAATAATTGAACCTCTCTCAACTAGTACAACAGTACAGAAGTCAAGCACCGTAAACAAATAATTCATACAAGATTTCTGAGCTATTAATCAAATTGTAGAAAACATGCACTCCATAGTTCTGAATCCATATACTTTACTCACTGCATTATTGGTAATCTCTGTAGGCTTGCGGTCTTCAATTTAAAAGATGCCTTTTACTGCAAATCCCTTGACACGGGTCTCAAGAACTTTTTGCCTTTGAATGGAAAGACCCCACTGCTAACATATAAAAGCAATATTGTTGGACTGTTCTTCCATAAGGATTTAAGACTAGGAAAAATAATGGATAAGAACATTAACCAAACTCTGAATATTTTGGCAGACTGAGGTTACAAAGTCTCAAAGGCTTAAATTTCACAAACCTTGGTAAAATATTTAAGCTTTGGACTATCCTAAGGACAGAGAAATCTACTGCCAGATTGGAGGGAAGCTTTAGTTCAAGAGGCAGAACCACTTACAAGGAGGCAGGTTGGAGGATTCTCAGGAATGGCAGGATTCTGTAGAATTTAGATAACTAATTTGAGACTTATAACAAAACCCTTATGTAAAGCCCTGACAAGGTCTGAGCTCAAACCTCTAGACTGGACTATAGAATGTGAAAATGTCTTCCAGAAAATTAAAAGGGAACTGTTAACAGCCCCAGCCCTAAGATTCCCAGACCCAAAGAGCATTTTGACTCTTTTATACATGAAAGACAAGGAATTGGGTTAAGAGTACTTACTGAAAAATGAGGAAATGCCAGACACCTACTAGCCCATTTTTCTAAACAATTGAACAACACTACCCAAGGACAGCCAGTATGCCTAAGGGCTGTAGCAGCCACCTGTGACATTCTCAAGGAAGTGGGAAAATTCACTCAGGGATGACCCACCACTGTGCATATGCTTGCCTGGTACTGCCCTTGTTAGAATAGAAAGGTGGATATTGGCTCACCAGTGGACAATTAGGTAAGTATCAAGCTATTCTGCTGGATAGATAATCAAAACATCACTCTCAAAACTTCTGGTTTAAATCCAGCTACCTTATTCTCAAGTGCAAAAGGAGAACTGGTACATGATTGCATGCAAATAATTGATGAAGTTTATTCCAGCTGTCCAGATTTAGTTGACCAACCTTTAGGACATCCAGATATTGAGATGTACACAGATAGAGGCAGCTTCATGGATGTAGCAGTTTGATATGGTTATGAATTCCAAAAATAGATATTGGATTATGTATGTAATCTGATCTGTACCTTGGCCTGATTGAGAGTTATGATTAGGGCTTTAATTGGGCCACATCATTATGGCATTGAGTCCCCGCCCCTTGGGGGGTGGGGATTCACAGATAAAAGGCATGACAAAGGACAGAGTTGTGGGTTTCTGATGTTGGAGTTTTGATGTTGGAGTTTGATGCTGAAGACTTAAGCTGGAGCCCCAGGAAGTAAGCTCACAGAGGAAAGAGTAGCCAGCCCCAGGAAGGAGGGAAGCTTGAACCCAGAGAAAAGCAAGCCCCAGGGACGTAGGAACCCAGAAAGCCTGAACCCTCCAGATGTCGGCAGCCATCTTGCTCCAACACGTGGAAAGAGACGTTGGTGGGGGGAGTAACTTATGCTTTATGGCCTGGTAACTGTAAGTTCCTACCCCAAATAAATACCCTTTATAATGCCCAGCAGATTTCTGGTGTTTTGCATCAGCACCCCTTTGGCTGACTAATAATATGGATCAGGCAGTGCTGACTTTATAAACAGTACTGGAGAGTGGGACCCTATCACCAGGTACGGCCATACAACAGGCAGAAATTAGGATGTTTACCAGAGCCTTACGTCTGGGAAAGGGGTCATGAATAAATATGTACACAGACTCTTAAGTATGCTTTTACTATAGTTCATGCTCATGGGGCCATCTGGAGGGAAAGAGGACTCTTAACATCTGGTGAAAAGGAAATCAAACACACAGATGTAATCTTAGCCTTATTAGGAGTGTTACCTGAAAAAGTTGCCATAATATGCTGCTACAGTCATCAAAAAGGAGAAATAGACTCTATTAAAATGAATAGAATAGCAGACTTAGAGGGAAAAACAGCAGCCAAATTAAAACCTCCATCTTCATAATTAGTCCTTTTTCTGAGGCCAAATATAAGACTAAAAACTTTTCTCCTCGGTATTCAGCCCATGATCTATTGAGAGTAGGAGAGTGGGGTCAGGGGCACTGAAAATACCTTGGAAATTATGTGCATCTAGTAGACCAGTTAGAACTAAATAGGAAGGTCCCTACGAGGTTTTACTAACCACTCACTCCTCTGTCAAACTGTTGGGAGTGAAACCATGGATACAACATAGTAGGATGAAAATGAAACCCTCTAACCAACACTTCTCTCCTAGATTCCTTCATAGAACAAAACTGATGAACAGATTACCAGATATCTTGAAGCAGAGGAAGCTGATGAATTTCCAGAAGACAATTATCAGTGTGAACTATTTAAAATGCATCTTCAGGAGAACAGATAAGAAATAGCCATTAGGACATTTATTTTGCTTGAGTACTGTTAAGCACATTACATTCTACATTGCCTAAAGGGTAGGATACCTTCACTTTTAGCCAATAGATAAAATACAGTATAAAACTATTAGATTTTTCCCAACATGTATTTCTGGGCTTATATCCTTGTTTTTTATCCTTGCTATTGGATAGCCCAGAAAACTGACATATTGCCAAACACTAACGTCTTTTTGCAATGGGTGCACTCTTAGTCAATGAACCAATCAGATTGTTGGGTGTGTGGCCGGTTACCTACATCTAGTGTTTCTAGGCTACTTTGGTGGATATCACCCCTCCAGGGAACTAATTAAGAACATTCAAGAGATGCAAAATCAGGGAGGGACCTTAGATAGCCTAAATATAACCAATGCCGACCGAAAGAATTGGCCAATTAATTTGGAAACCCCATGAAAGTGGACATGGCTCAACTAATAGAGCTCCGGTCTACCATATGGAGGGTCCAGGGTTCAATCCCCAGGGCCTCCTGACCCATGTGGTAAGCTGGCCCATGCGCAGTGTTGCTACGCACAAGGAATGCCGTGCCACGCAGGGATGCCCCTGCATAGGGGTGCCCCACATGCAAGGAGTGCTGCATCCTGCATGAAAAAAGCACAGCCCACCCAGGAGTGGTGCCACACACATGGAAAGATGACCCAGCAAGATGATGCAACAAAAAAGAGATGCGGTTTCCCAGTGCTGCTAGGATAATGCAAGTGGATGCAGAAGAACACATAGCAAATGGACACAGAGAGCAGGCAATAGGGGAGGGGGGGAAGAGAAATAAATAAATCTTAAAAAAATTTTTTTTGGAAACTCCAGGACATCAAATTTCTTTTTCTTATAGTATGACCATAGAAAAAGCTAGTCAACATGCAAGTTATTTAGACAATAAGGCTGAAAATCTGTTAGAGAAAAAGGGATGTGTGATATGTCTAACACCTGGGTATGGAAGACTGAGCCAGACAGCCCCTCTACTGGGAACAAAGGAACCACTCTCAGCAACACAATCCCTTTAAGACAAGAATGAAAAATGGGATGGTTGCCCCAGAACAATGTCTCCAAACCATAATATTGTAAGAAAGTGACAGGTTCAGGACAGATTGGTTTACTAGATCTGATGTTTGCTGGGTAGCTCTGAATGGAGCTCAATGATTATGCAGCAGAAACTTATGGCCCTGCTTGCCCCCAGGATGGTTAGGCAGATGCACTTTAGGATTATCCTGGGCTCAAGGAAGTATTCATAAAACTTTACCATCAGGAGCAGATCCATCTTTATTAAGAGCTCGATGGGCACAATCAGTGATCCATTGGTATGATCACCTAGTGGCTGTGTATCTGCCACCATTAGGCCTAGAGGATGTCAAGCTTAGGATAGAAGCCTTGGACAGTTTCACACAATCTGCTTTAAATGATAACCTGAATGGTATATCTCTCTTAAATACTGAAATGGCTCTAATGCATAGAGCAGTATTATAAAACCAGATGGCTTTAGATATCTACAGCTTCACAAAGAGGGACATGTGCTATAATAAAAACTGAATGTCTCACCTATATATTTGATGAGTATGATAATGTAACTAAAATATTAGATCAGATGAGAGGTCAAGTTAATGCGATGGATAATGGCTCCTTCTCCTTCAGTATATTTGATTTATTTAGCTGGCCTCCCACAGGAATGGGATAATGGTTTCGTTCAATATTACAAGAGGAATAATGATATTACTACTAATAATTGCAAGTATACTCATCGTTAAAACTTGTCTCTGTCTCTTATCCCAGCCTTGCTGTAACAGAACTAGTTGTGAAAACACTACTACTCCAGCTAAAACCTGAAGTTAAAGAATATGTACAATTACAATCTAAGAAATACCATTTCCCTAACCCCTAAAGTCAATGCCCCTTTTCAGCAGAAAGCAGCCAGATCCCCATGTCCACATCCCCAAGATCGGGGAAGGAACAAACAAAAGGGGGGAATTGTAACCAAGGCTTAGGAGGTAACAAATGATTGATTAGTGGTTCATTATATAGATGCTTCTTCTACTATCCATAGCAAAATTAATGCCTGAAATTACTGAAGCTAGGTAGAGTGGTCTCACCCTGTTTATGGTTACCCTAGATTAGGCTCACCCTTAAGTATGCTTACTATTGTGATGATAATTCTAGATTGAACTTACCTTTGTTCATGGTTATCTCAGAACTAGGCTCATCCTGTGGATACTTGCCCGTGTGATGGTCACCACTCCACCATCTTTTGTAAGATACAGAAGGAAAACCTTGTGACTGACCTCTACTCTGTACTTTCCTTTCCCAGAACCTTGATTTCTGACAATGATTGTAACTTTGTTTGGTTTGGGGCCCACCCCAATCCTGCTGACTCCCTTAATGTTTATTAGTGAAGGAACATGTGTGCAGCTCCACTCTAGTTATTCATTAGCACCCTGAGGTTTTAAAATACTAGAGTTTCTGCAGACCGAGGTTTGGGGCCAGAAGGCCACTGTGCTCCACTGCTTGAACAACCGATAAAACTCTTTCTCTTTTTGAACCGGTGTCTCAGGAATTGGCTTCAAAGATACATCGGTAGAAAAGAACCCACTTTTGCTTGGTATCAATCTCCCCTTCCAGGACTTCCCTTTAACCTACTCCTTAAAATGTCTCCTGCCCTTGGTTTCAGGGAGTTGAGCCTACTGGGATAGACGTCTAGTCTATCTCTATCACAACAGCCTTCTGGTCTCTCTCTTCTCTATTGACATTAGCCTTGAATAAAGTCATCCCTGCCTGTTCCATATTGTCTAGTTTAGAATTTTTTCTTCAATAGGGTATGAAGGAAACCAGAACAGTCCACAGGTTCATCACTCAGCACAGCAGAATAGACACAACGATCTAGGCTGGGAAGGAAAAGGGGCTTTATTAGCTGGTGGAGGATAGGAGATTTAATTTATCTGAAATCTGCATTCGCGTCCAGTGTTATTTTTTTTTTTTTTACAACTTTTATAAAGGGTTGGGGAAAAAAAGAATTAATCATAGACATGACTTGAAACAAAATTAATCATAGACCGACTTCCTTGGGAAGGAATCTGGGAGCTTTTCTGCTCTGGTTATCATTTAAGATAGATATTGTGCCTAGTGCCTCTTAAGTTTCACAGTGGGAAGAATAGGGAATGAGTGAAGCATTATGGGATGCCATACATTATCTTTACAGAGAAAGAGAAGTAAAAGGTCTAGTTAATATTAGACTCGACAGGGCTATGTGCTTTTCTTTAGAAGCTTTATGCCTGCTCTTAGGTGCTTGCTAGGGTACAAGTTCGTTGTATTCTGTTCATGCTACGGATCCCCCTGATTATACTTGAGCTACAGGTATTTGAGAATCCAGCCTTGCAGTTGCCTGAGGATGGTTCTCTTGGGCCTCATCCCAAGCAAATGAATGACTAGAACTTACGGGATGAATATCATTCTGAAGTAAAGGGGCAAAAATCATTTGGATAGCCAGAAGGAAAGACTGAAAAAAATGGAGGAGGAAATGTGAGAATTAAAGGCACTTTCTCCTTCCTAGAACACTCCTCCTTTCTCTGCTGTCCCTGATCCCTCTATCCTCCCCCTCCCCAGCCTATCCTTCCCTGCCTTCCCCAATTCCTGGGAAGAGGAAGGTGGAGATCCTTTAGACAGGTGATTCCTCTCGTTAGTGCATCTTCCTGCAAAGAGGTGACAATGTTAAATTTTACCTCATCCTTTCTGCTCCAGAAAATGGCTTTAGCAAAGAACCCTTTGCCCATATGACTTAGGTAAGACTCATGGAAGCCCTGTTGTTTACTTATTTTATTTATTTATTTAAGGAGGTACCAGGGATTGAGACCGGGACCTCATACGTAGGAAGCAGGCGCTCAACCACTGAGCTATACCCACTCCTCTCCCTTTGTTTACTTATGACAAGGCTAGAAACAGTCCCCAAATTCCCATTCTTGGTCTCATAAATGATTACCTGATCAGTTGAAACAAAACACTTTTTAACCTTCCTCCAGTCCCCTGAACTTTTAAGCACACCTCCCATAAAATAGGCTTCCTCAGCATAAATGAGCCTCTGACCTACTGTCTAATCGTGACAACTTTTCATCCTACCTCCCTACACTGGTTCTTTCCTCTAGAAAAGACTTTTTTGTCCACCTTTGAGATGCTTGCTCGTCTTATGGGCAGAACATTCTCCCTATTACAATAGTCACCCCCTCCCCTCTATTGCAAAATCCCCTTACCCCGTAAAACAATCCTTTTGAATAAAGTATTTGCTTACCATATCTGATTTTTTAAAAATATGACACTAGTAAAGTTTTAAGGTAAATGGAGTAAGTCTTAGCGTCTCATAATTTACAATACAGTATTAGTTTTACAAGAACCAATTTATGGAGACACCAGTTTTATTAATTAAACTCAATTTAATTGAACATCTGTTTGCATTTAAATAATTTTAAATGGTATTGTAAGTAATAAGTTACCAGATCTAATAAGCAACTGTTAGGAGTTAAGGGAATTCCATTTAATTTAGATAATATGTAAAAATAAGAAAAAATTGGTCTTGCCTGAAATAAAACCTAAAAAAGTGTGTTTGCATTTTCATTTCACACTGATAGAATCAGAAAGAAGATATATAGCTATTTTTTAGCCCCAAATTCATAGAACAAATTTAAATTTTCAAGTGGTTTAATTGGATTAAATGTTAGTATGTGAGCTTGGATTAAAATTTAATTATTTTGGTTCCTATTACCTCTTAATAGTAAAACCCTCAAAATCATGGTTAGAAGTGTCCTTTACAAGTCTGTTAGGGTCACTAGTACCAGCTCTAAAGTCAATTTGCATATCTTTGTTCTTTGTTTTGTATCTCAGCAGGGATGTTGAGGGCATTGGATCTTAAAAGCTTCCTTTTTGTTTTCTAAAGCTCTTAAAAACCTCATTCTACTCAGGAGCCAAGATCTTTTTTTTTTCTTCTTCTTTATTTTCTTTTAAATGTTACATTAAAAAAATGTGAGGTTCCCATATACCCCCCCCACCCCACTCCTTCCACATCAACAACCTCTTCCATCATTATCGTGACACATTCACTGCACCTGGTGAATACATTCTGGAGCACTGCTGCATCACATGGACAGTGGTCTACATTGTAGTTTACACTCTCCCCTAGTCCACCCAGTGGGCCATGGCAGGACACACAATGTCCAGCATCTGTCCCTGCAGCACCACCCAGGACAACTCCAAATCCTGTAAATGCCCCCACATCTTATCTCTTCTTCCCTCTCCCTACCATCAGCAGCTGCCATGGTCACTTTCTCCACATCAATACTACAGTTTCTTCCCTTACTAATCACAGTAGTTCCACAGCAGAACACCAGTAAGTCCACTCTAATCCATACTCTATTCCTCCATCCTGTGGACCCTGGGATGGTTATGTCCAGTCCCCTCTCTACATCAAGAGGGGGCTTAGATTCCACATGGATGATGGATGCAATTCACCACTGGCATAGCTTCCAGGGTTTTGGTGAGTGACATTCAGTTAGGAGAGTCACTGCATGTAAGGAAGCCCAAAATATAGTGTCCCCACCACCAAGTATGATGTTATGCATGTTTATTTTTTAAGTTTACAACTTTTACTATATACTTACGGTTTATGTATTTTCATGTATGAATAATATACTTCAATAAAAAATAAATTAAAAATAAATAAAAAAATATGTACATATAGTATCCCTTTCAGGTATTTATAGTTTCTCAAAGTACAGATGTAGTTTTTTCAATCAGGAATCATTTTTACCATAAGCAATGCTTCCTAGTAATATCATTGATATACCATTTTATCAGGTTATCAGAGCTAGTATAACCAAATATCAAATTCACAAGCAGAAAAGGCAAAGGTCTTGTTAATTCAGCCATGTATCATACCCACCAAGTCATATGGTTGGGCAAAACTAAGAGCAGTCCATCACAAATAAAATTATACATATGGTATTGTGCTCAAGTGGGTCTAGGAGGCAGAACTAAATTTCCTTGGCTTATACCTATGGCCTGATTAGGGTGGTGGGGTGGAGAGCAGTGTTTCCTAGGAGCAGCTAATGGAGAAAGAAAAAGATCAGGGTTGATTGGATTAGCTCAGCATACGGGTACAAATGGAAAAAGGACTGCTGCTGCAGGACAGCCCCACTAGCATATCTGGTCATTGACTCTATGTGAAGAGAAAAATGGCCTGAAGTAGGCATATATGTGGACTTATGGGCAGAAAAGAGGGTCTTGGCTGGATTGATCAGGGACCTGAAAGGGGCATTATGGGAAGTTGTCCACTTCCATAAGAGTTCTAGCAGAGGCTGTCAATCCTAAAAGAACCACCTCATACAGCCATATCCAATATACTGCTGAGTGATGGCTAGATAGAGACAGCAAACGGATGAACCTGAGAAAATGCACACTTTCCATGCTGATGAGCTCCCATGATGGGGCACAGGAATGCTGAAAGGGAAGTTTACTGACAGAGGCTTGATGAGATCTAAGTGACCTTTGTAAGAGGGAGAGACCTTAAAACAGAAGGGAAATTTCTAGAACCACACATTCTAGGATCAGGTCTACCAAAAATCCAGACCGGACAGTCACTGCTTGTGAGGTCAAGAGTCAAGGGAGAAGCCCAGACCCACCACTCTGCTATTAAAAGAGAATCCAGACAATACCATGAGGGGTGTGAAGACTGTTACCTCTTGCTTTGTTTATATATATATATAGATGAGTCAAAGATGGGCCCCATGTGTGTTTGTCCTATGTGTTAACTTCTTCACAGCAAGGCCCAAGGTCTGCCAGCATCAAACTCAAATTCTTTAATTTTTAAAATTATTTTATTTTTTAAGTTTTTTCTCAAATTCTGATACATCCAATTTCTTTTAAAAATAGTCCAAATAAGCAAGTGTAAGACATTTGGAGCTGACCTGCTTTGCACACCCTACAAAACTGCACCTAACATCTGCTAGCCATAGATAAGGTAATACCCCAGGGTTACAAAGACCCTAAGCTACTTTTGCCCTTCAGAGGCTTTGATCCACAGACTCCCCACCATGCTGACCAAGTGATACCACCTAGGCATGTAAGCCCCCTCTCTGATTCAGCACTGCCCCAATCCTCAAGAGTTTCCCTTACCCTGCTTTCCTTCTGGATTTTCCTTTGTGCCACAGCTTCTGGGAGGTCTCCTGCGAGAGACTGCCCACCCCCTTCCAGGCTGTCCAACCACCTGAATAAAGCTAATATGATACTGTCATCTAGTGGGCAAATATTTTTCTTGATCAGCTCCAAAATCCTCAAATTCATAATAAGTCTCCATCACCGTGACTTCTTGGAAATTACTTTATATCTTTCTAATTTCCTTTTGGAGAATTGCAGGAAGAAGGCAAACTTCATACAACAGTGAGGCTTCACTTGAGTTATCAAAGAAACTGAGTTAACTAAAGAGATTATTTAAATTAAGAGAAAGTGAGTATATTAGATTTTATTGAACCCAAAATTTTCCCTTCATTACCCAGCAGAGGGAAAGAGTTGAGAGAATCAATAATTTGGAAACTCTGCTACAATCATAATTGTGGTCTCCTTGAGAATGAACATGTAGGTGATCTATAAGTTTGCAAATAACTTCTGGCATGAATTTTGTTTTTGTTGCTTCTTGTTTCATTCTGAGATTAGTTACTGAGATCTGTGGATATGGCTAATGTCAACAAAACAATGGCCTGGGACCAAAGGATCAAGGTTTTTACTTTGAATGGAATCCATGGTAAAGCTTCCAGAGAAAAGAAAACTCAGTATAAACAACAAAAGTTGACAATTTAGATTCTAATGTACTGAGTGCATTTTCACATATCTATTAACTCCATTAGTTAAATTCATAGGCTTTGTCAGACTTACCAAGTCATAAGTTTGGGCAAGTCTAGTAGCAATCTATCAAAAATAAAATTTTGCATATGGGATTGGTTTCGTGCAGGTCTAAAAGACCCAATGAAGCTCTCTCAGCTCACATCTATGGACTATTAGTTGTTATTATGGCCAAGTAGCTTATACCAGAGTCTAGGCCCTACCCTCTTACAGACAACCATACATTTTGGAAGGGTATTAAAAACAATGAATTGATGCCACTGGAAAGAGTACAAATGCAGGCAGATTCTGGAGAGGAGTGTACACTTGGAAGAAAAGGTAGCAGGGGGTGAGTTATCCATATTTATACATTTCAGCCTAAAAGCAGGCAGAAATCAGCACTATGTGAGCTGCTAAAACTCTGATTTTAAAAATATCATCTTACTGGCTTGAAGAAATAGAGGACAGAATTCAGGGAAACCCCATTACTGGAAATGAATGCGGAATCTCAGAAAGAAGAGAAATAGAAGAAGCCCTAAATTCTCTATATAAACTCTACACAAATCTCTGGCTGACCCACACATGTACAGAATAGCTTTCAGCTAAGAATAAAAGTGAACTGAACTGATATTTGAGCTGCTGCTCGAGATACAGAGTTCAAAATTTGAGTTTAAAGAAGTTATTTTTTTTTTGCTTAAGAAAAGTGCTCTTCAGAGAACTATAAGA
Organism: Dasypus novemcinctus; assembly: GCF_030445035.2. NCBI lineage: Eukaryota > Metazoa > Chordata > Mammalia > Cingulata > Dasypodidae > Dasypus > Dasypus novemcinctus. The sequence continues at coordinate 199,619,796 of NC_080673.1, read as the reverse complement.
GACTCCAGAATCTGTACAATATAACATTCACAAAGCCCATATTTCCCACATATGGAGAATGTAGAAAGCAAGATTCATTCTCAAGAGAAAAATCAATCAAGACCAATCCTGAGATGACTAAGGTATTGGAATTAGCAGATAAGTACTTTTAAGCAGTCAGAATGAATGCACTTAAAGATGTCAAGGGAAAAATATCCTTTCAGTGAATGAAGAAATTATAAAATTTGACAGAGAAATAAAAACAAAAAAAAGGCAATTCTAGTTTTAAAAATATAATATCTAAATTTAAAAATTACTGCTTGAAATTAACAGCAGAATAGAGTGCAGAAGACTCAGTGAACTTGAGAGTATGGAAGTTATACAATTTGAAGAACAAAGAGAAAAATATTGAATAATTATCAACAGAGCCAACCAATAGATAACTGGAGTCTCAGAAGCAAAAAAGAGAGGGAATTGGGAAGAAAAATATTTGAAAAAATGATGATCAAAAAATTTCCAAATTTCATGAAAGATATGTACAAATCTAAGAAACTCAACAACTACTGAGTAGGATAAATACATGAAAACCACATCTAGACACATCTTAGTCAATCTACTGAACTCCAAATATAAAGAGAAGATTTTGTAACCAGCCAGTGAAAAGTGATAAAATATATATGATGTATCAGTTGGGGTTCTCCAGATAAGTAGGACCAAGAGGATACATGTGTGTGTGAATATATATATGATTCATTTTATGGAATGGACTGACTTATGGTTGTGGGAGCTGGCAGGTACTAAATTTGTAGGGCAGGTTGGTAAGCTGAAAATTCTGGCAAGAGTTGATATTGCAGTCTTGAGTTTGAAATCCATAAGAGAGGCAAGCAGGCTGGAAACTTGGACAAGGGTTGATGGTTTAGTCTTGAGGCAGAATTTCTCCTCTAGAAAATCTCAGTTTTTTGTTCTTAAGGTTCTCAGCTGATTGGATGAAATCCACTCACATTATTAAGAGTCATTTCCTTTACTTAAAGTCAAATTGCTAATCCCATCGATAAAATACCTCCACAGTAACATCTAGACTGGTGTTGACCAAACAATTGGATACCAATTCGTAGCCAAGTTGACATATAAAATTAATAGTTACATATCGGGAACAATAATTCAAATTTTACTGACTTCTCATCCGAAACTATCGTGGCCAGAAGACAAGGGAGCAACACCTAAAAGTGTTGAAAGGGAAAAAAAAAAAAACAACAAAGCAAAAACAAAACAACTTGTCAGTACAGTATTCTCTCTCCAGCATAAATATCCTTTAAGGGTGAAAGAGAAATAAAGGCAGTTTAGGATAAAAGAAAAGAATGGAGAGAATTTGTTGCCAGCATTCCCATACCGCAAGCAATGTTGAAGGAAGTTCTTCAGAGTGAAGGGAAATAATACTGGTGGAAAACTTGGATCTTCAGGAAGGAATGAAGATCATATCAAATGCAAAATATGTGAGTAAATATTAAAGACTATTTTTCCTCTTAATCTCTTTAAAACATTTAGGACTATGTCTTAGTTAGCCAAAGGCTGCTGATGCAAAGTACCAGAAATCTGTTGACATTTACAATGGGGGTTTTCTTTAGGGCAAAATTTATAGTTCTTAGGCTGTATGTCTAAATCTGGGCACCATCAGAGATGCTTTCTTACCAAGGTCAGTTACTGTTGGTCCTGCTATCCTCCCACATGAGAAGATGGCCACTAATCTCTACCTGCCCCTCTAGAAGTTACCATCTCCCAGAGCTCAGCTGTGGCCAACTAGGCATAGGGCTTGTCTCTTTTGGGACCTCCTTTATCAGTCTCCGCTGCTCTGCTTTCTTCTGGAGTTCATTGTGAGTTATCAGGTACATGGCTCATCTCTTCCTGAGCCTCACCTCTTTGAGTCTCTCAGGGGCTTCTCTCCTTGAGGGTGAAACTGGAGTCCTTTCTCTTACATTGTAGGATCAATATGGCAGCTCCCTTTTCCTGTGCCTCCATTTTTATTAAACCCAACAGGAGGGTGGAGACTCAACCTGAGTCACGCCTCACTGACATAGTCCAATTAAATATCTCACACCCTCAGGAATGGATTAGTTCACAAACATAATCTTCCCCTTTTGGGGATTCATAAAAGAATTTCAGACTGTCACAGATGGTTTAAAGCAAAAATTATACCACAGGGGAGCAGAGGTGGCTAAAGCGTTTGAGTGCTTGCTTCCCACATGGGAGGTCCTGGGTTTGGTTCCCAGTGCTTCCTAAAAACAAAACAAACAAACAGACAAAAAACAACAAGCAAACAATAAAAAAAAAAACAACATTGGGGAGCCAATATGACTGAGTGGTTGAGTGCTCAATCCCTGGCCCAGGTATCTCAAAAAAAAAATATATATATACCATTGTCTTATGATGTTTATCATAATTTATTGGCATCATGTATATCAGTGTGATATATATGATAAATATAACAAAAAGGACGGTGGTGGGCAAATGTACATATATATTTATAAGATTTCTAGGTTGGTTCAATGTCAATTCTAAGAGAATGTGAAAAGTTAAGGATGGATAGGAGCGACCATTGGAAAATGCAAAAATTTGTGGTTAAAAGGCCAATAGATTAAAATAGAATCCACTTCACAAAGGGAGTCATCTGACTCTCTACCTTTAGTCATCAAACTGCCTTCAGAACAGTTATTTTGAGATACTATAACATTTCAGGACATACAGGGAACATAAGAGAAAGTTTGTCCAGGGATGTGGGCCACTGTGCTAGGGTTTTGTGTCTGAGAGTAAGAGTGGGAGGAAAAGTCTTTTTAATTATTCTTTCAGTTCACATAAGTATAATGTCATGAACACTGAACTAAATGTTGAAAGACCAGAGTGCTAGTCCTAGGCCAACCACTCACAGTTTCTATGACTTTCACCTTGCCATGGATGAGTTTCTTTGTGTGTGTGTGTGTGTCTTTATTTATTTTTTTAATGTTACATTAAAAAAATATGAGGTCCCCATATACCCCCCATCCCCCTCACCCCACTCCTCCCCCCATAACAACCTCCTCCATCATCACGAGACATTCATTGCATTTGGCGAATACATCTCTGAGCACTGCTGCACCTCGTGGTCAATGGTCCACATCATAGCCCACACTCTCCCACAGTCCACCCAGTGGGCCACGGGAGGACATACAATGTCTGGTAACTGTCCCTGCTGCACCACCCAGGAAAACTCCAATCCCCAAAAATGCCCCCATATCACATCTTGTAAAGTTAACCATATCACCCTTGGCTCTCAGAATAAGTGTCAGAATATAGCAGTACCACTTATAATAGTCAATAGTTTATAAAATTCCTCTAAGAAGCTCTGAGGAGGTTGCAGAGGAATGCTGAATTAGTTAAATGCCTTTATCCAATCCAGCGAGTACATAGCCTCAGATTTTTATTTTGACTAATTGAACACTGCCATCTGGTGTACGAGGGTGGGAAATGGCAGGGGTTGAATTTCTAGAAAAAAGTTACTTGATTTTTCCCTATATTATCTTCTAAGAGTTTTATGGTTTAATATCTTATTTTTAGGTCATCAATCCATTTTGATTTAATTTTTATATATGGTGTAGCATTTTGATATTATTGATGAATTCCAAAAAGAAATATTGGATTATGTTTTTAAACTGATCTTTTCCTCTGGGTATATTAGATTATATTGGATTCATAGGTTTACTTGATTAAGTAGTTATTTAAACCTCTTGTGCCAGTAGGGCATTGAGTCCCCACCTTTTGGTGGATGGGGACTCAGAGATAAAAGGCACGACAAAGGACAGAGTTAAGGGTTTTTTTTTTTTTTTTTTTTTTTTTTTAATTTTTTAATTTTTTATTGACTTTGTAATAATATTACATTAAAAATATATATGTGAGGTCCCATTCAACTCCACCCCCCCACCCCCCCTCTTCCCCCCCCCCCCAACAACACTCGTTCCCATCATCATGACACATCCATTGGATTTGGTAAGTACATCTTTGGGCACCTCTGCACCTCATATACATTGGTTCACATCATGGCCCATAGTCTCCTCTATTCCATCATGTAGGCCCTGTGAGGATTTACAATGTCCGGTGATTACCTCTGAAGCACCATCCAGGGCAGCTCCATGTCCCTAAGACGCCTCCACCTCTCTTCCTGCCTTTCCCCATACCCTTTGTCCATTATGTCCACTTTTCCCAATCCAATGCCACCTCTTCTATGTGGACACTGGATTGGTTGTGTCCATTGCACCTTTATGTCAAGAGGAGGCTCAGATTCCACCTGGATGCTGGATGCAATCCTCCCATTTTCAGTTGTAATCACTCTAGGCTCCATGGTGTGGTGGTTGTCCTTCTTCACCTCCATCTTAGCTGAGTGTGGTAAGTCCAATAAATCAGATTGTAGGTGCTGGAGTCTGTTGAGGCTCAGGATCTGGCTATCACATTGTCAGTCCAGAGATTCAAATCCCCTAAATATATCTTAAACCCCAACATTAACTGCACCTCCAGCACATTAGCATGAAAGTCGAGTTAAGGGTTTTTGATGTTGGAGTTTTGATGTTGGAATTTGATGCTGAAGACTTAAGCTGGAGCCCCAGGATGAGAGAAACCCTGAACCCAGAAAGAAGCAAGACCCTGGAAGGGAGGATCCCAGGAAGCCTGAATCCTCGTAGATGTTGACAGCCATCTTGCTCCAACACGTGAAAAGAGACTTTGTTGAGCAAAGTAATTTATGATTCATGGCCTGGTTACTGTAAGCTCCTACCCCAAATAAATACCTTTTATTAAAAAAAAAAGAAAGAAATAACAAAACATTTTGTTTCCTTCATTTCTTGTCCCATAGCCTCACTCCCCAAATGGAAAGATTATGGGTCTCAAAGAAGAGGTCAAAATAGCTTGTTAAAAGGCAAGGTGGGAAGTGGATATGACTCAACTGATTGATCTACCCACCACATGAGAGGTGCTGGGTTCAGTTCCTGATGCCTCCTAAAAAAGATGAGCAAGACAGTGAACTGACACAATGGGCAGGTGTGGTGAGATGATGCAAACATAATGAAAGATACAACAAAACAGGGAGTAGAATTGGCTCAAGTGATTAGACACCTCTTTCCCATGCAGGAGGCCCCAGGTTCAGTTCCCAGTGCCTCCTAGAAAACAAGGAAGAGGAGAAACAGCACAGCAAGTGCAAACAATGATGAGATGGGGAGAAATAAAGTAAATCTTAAAAAAATAGGCAATAAAGCTTCTTTGAAGAAGTAGAACTGAACTCAAGAGATCAGAAAAGAACAGATCTCATGGTGAAAGGAAGGGATGAAATGAGAACAAATGCAGAGCCCAGGAAGCTGTGGTATAGCAGTTAGGGGACCAAATTCAGGGGAAAGACCTGTGACCAGATCAACTCTGGGCTTGGTCACTTACTAGCTGTATGCTGAGATTCAGTGTGTCACATTTAATTTGGTCGATGAAAATGTCTGGCTCTAGGAGTTAAGAGACCCATGTTCTAGACCAAATTCTTTCAAGGCTTCATGATATGAATTTGAGGCCCATGGAGCATAAATTACTTGGCCAGTTTCTGTACCTGAAAAGCTATAATATCTATGCTTATATACTCCTTTGATAATCCAAAGAAAGTTATGGACTGTCTTCCCAGAAGAGAAGCCCATGGTGCACATACAAACATAATTTTTACCTTCAGTTTCAAGGGTTTCTGGATCCCTCTGGAATTCATCACTGTATCACTTACTAGATAATTTCTACTGGTTTTATTAGCTCTCATATTCTGCATTTCTGAGTTTCCTCAAGCCTATAACTGAGTCCCACTTAATCAAGGACATATTGTGGATATTTTAGTAAAGACAAATTCTTCTGAAACCAGAGTAGTTGGGACTGTTTTTAATTTGACTTCTTCGTGGAATGAAGATAATATTTATTGCCAAGAAGAAAGTGTGTGTTCAAAAATTAAATCCTCCCAGATGTGAGGAGAAAACATCTGGTAACAACATACAAATTTAGCCTCTAAGTCCTTAGGTGAATCTAAGTTTGAAGACTAACAAGGGTTCCAATCCTACTTCCATAATTTATCAGGTCTCTGTGTGTTTGACCATGGACAAGGTAAATGGCTCAGACCTAAAGTTCTCCTTTAGTTACAATGAAAAAACAAACAAGCAAACAAACAAAACTACCCAAACGTCTACCTTCCTTATAGGGTTATAGTGAAAATCAAATTAAATGAGACTATGTACATATGTTTCTTTGCACATGTTTCTCCTCCCTGTTTATTGAATCTCTAGTTTATGTGTTCCTCTTCCTGTCCTTTAAATGGTGATGCTCCCTGAGTTCTTTCATCCTTGACCCAATAATCTTCTTAATATCTATGTTCTTTCTGAGTTTTAACTACATTGGCTGCTAATAACTTTCAAGTGTTTATTTCTGACCTTGGCCCCTCCTTCCATATTCCACAGTCATATAATCAACCCCGTGATATCTTCCCTTAGAATGCACTCCTGTTGCTCTGGTCTGTCCACCAGACAAATGCCCTCTTCTGGTAATAGTACCCCTCTTCCTTTTAGGAGTTTCCCTGACCCTGTGTCCTTCCCCTAAAAGGAAGTACACGTGACCCAAATTCACCAGTCAGATGATCTCCCCTCCACTCTGTGATTTTCCAGGGCCAGACTTGCCATCTAGTGAGGACAATCAGAGTTCTTTACATGAGTTGTCATGGCTGCTAAAAGACAATGGTCCTCTTCAGGTATGATAATGATCGTTATGGGCAATAAAGTCAATTGTTACTGCCACGCTAATTACCCTTCATGAGAGTGAGACATCAGAGAGGAAATTCAAGCTAAGAAATGAGCAGAAAGATTATTTGTGGCATTGGTTGTGTTCCTGAATCCAGCTATGCCAGGAATAAACATGAAGCATTTCAAAAGCTGTTCAGATCAAGATGGTGGAGTAAGATGATTCAGAGCTCCAACCCCCATGAAAGCTATGAACAACCAGCAAGCACTGGCAAAATGTCTTTCTCAAAGTTCCAGAAAACAGAGGAGTGCAGTAATGGGTCAAGTGCTAAATCAAGAAAAAGGCCACTTAAAAGTAGTAATATCTCCTGGTGCCCTGGCTGACTGCTCTCCAACCCCATGCTAGCTCAACACAGAGCTAGCCTGCAGTCCCAGTACATATTCCTGGTCCTAATTCCAGGGGGAGCAGAGTAACCCCCATGCACAGACTGGGAGCATATATGTCTGGCCCAATCTATCTAGTGGTGGCCTGAAGGACTCAATGTCCCAGAATTGGCCCTGTGTGTAAAAGGTGTGTAAAAGGTGACTCATGGAGTGCTTAAAGAATGATGTGGGAGTGTAGTCAAGTAGCTGCCTGTGGCAAAGAATTGGTGGACAAGGACATAAAGTGAAGGATCTGGGATTATGAAGAACTGCTTGCTAAAGAAGGATGGACATTTCTATCCATGTAAAGGGAGGAATTCCTAGGGCCAGACACACATGCTCAAGATAAGACCCAAGCACAGAAAGAACCAGGGAGACCTGTACTCATTGGTCTAGAGTCATTCTCTTAACTTGTGTGGATAAGCTCTGAAGGAGAGCAGGTGCACAGGTCAATCTGCAAAGACTGAAAAGGTATGGTTTTTCCTTCCTTCCTTCTCTTTCTCTCTTGTCTCTTTCTTTCTTTTTGAAATTTTGTTAGCTCCTGACATTCAATGTAGCACTGTCACATACTAGCTAGATCTAAGCCTAAGAAACCAACACCTCAGACTATAAATTTCAGTGATAGCACATCAAAATACCAAAGTATCCAGGTTCAGCAAAAGATTACAAATCATACAAAGAAACAGGAGGTGATGGCCTAGGCAAGGAGAAGAGTCACTGAAGTTGCATGAAGAGATAAAGATCTCTGGTAAAGAGAATGGTAGGGGTAAATAGAAACACCAGTACTATTGTAGGTTTTAATTATAACTCCACTTTTTACTTCCTACAGGATCTAAAAGACAATTGCACAAAATGTAATGATAAATCAATTGTTTTGGACTCATAATTTATAAATACGTACTTTTAAACAATAAATACATAAAGGTTGGGGATAGAGGTGTATAGGAACATAGTTTATCTATGTCTTTGATGTCGTTAAGTTGGTATCAAAGCAAACAAAATTGTTATAGATTGAGAATGTTAAATTTCGGCCCCATGGTAAATTTATTCTATACAAAGAAAATATCAGAGAATTTATAAACTTACTAGTAGAAAGCAGAGTACAGGTTACCAGGTGTGGGGAAAAGGAAAAATGGGAAGTTAATGCAAATCAATGTAGGGTTTCTGTTTGGAGTGAAAAGAAATTTCTAATAGTGGATGGTAGTGAGGGCACTGGACCATTGTGAATGTGGTTAATTCCACTGAATGGTATGCTTGGGAAGGGTCAATAGAAAGATTTATGTTATACATATGTTTCCACAATTGAAAATAATAGAAAGAAGGAGAAACTAAAGAGATAATGTCAACATAATGCAATACATCATACTTGATGGATTCTAAGAATGGAGGAGAAAAGTCTCAAAAAGACATTATTGGGACACAGGAAAAATTGGAATATAGAATGTAAGCTTTATATATTCAATGTTAAATTCCTTGAACTTGATAACTGTACTTAAGGTGATTACATAAGTAAATAGCTTTGTTAGTAGAAAATGTACATGGAAGTATTATGTGTTCAAGGAATATTATGTGTGCAACCTCTCAAATGTTCAGAAAAGATAGAGAAAGAGAGACAGAGAGAGAGAATAGAATGATAGGCAAAGATGTCAAAATGTTAAAATTGGTGGATCTGGGTATCTGGAAGGTGGGTTTTTAAAAAAAATTCTCTGTTTGGAGTTTGTATTATTTTTTACAACTGTTCTCTAAGTTTGAAATTATTTCAAATAAAAAGTTTTTTTTTTTTTTAAGCAGTTCAGTTCAATCTAACAGGTAAAAATGGAATTTTGTTTATGTAATTGGGAATCCAATTGTATTAGTTTGGATTCATGGTCTCAGACCACAGAGGCCCAACCAGTTGACTCATCCTCCCAGTTTCTTCCCGTTTCACCAACACCCACCCAGTCACTGTAACTAAAGTCTTGGAATCATCCTTAACAACTTCTCCATCATCCCTACACACATTATGTCAATCAGTTCTGCTGTTTTTCTCTCTCCACTCTTTCTTCGGTTGCCTCATTTTTCTCTACCTCCTTTCCATCATCCTAGTTTAGAAACTTGCCACTTTCTCCTTGGATCACCCTTAGGATTTCCTAACTGGTTTCTTTGCCTTGGTCTTTTCCCTCTCAATACTATAGAGGCACCAAAGAGAATGAATTCATATAAAACACTTGCGATAGCAAAGCAGAAGTGGCTCAACTGATAGAGCTTCCATCTGCCATATGGAGGGTTCAGGGTTTGATCCCCAGGGCCTCCTGACCCATGTGGTGAACCGGCCTATGGGCAGTGCTGCTGCGTCCAAGAAGTGCTATGCCATGCAGGGGTGCCCCTGCATAGGGGTGTCCCTTGTGCAAGGAGTGCACCCTGCAAGGAGAGCCACACCATGTGAAAAAGCGCAGCCAACCCAGGAGTGGCACTGCACACATGGAGAGCTGACACAGTAAGATGACACAGCAACAAAAAAAGAGATGCAGTTTCCTGGTGTCGCCTGCTAATGCAAGTGGATGCAGAACACACAGCGAATGGACACGGAGAGCAGACAACGGAGGGGAAGGGGAAGGAAATAGATAAACAATAAATCTTAATTTAAAAAACACCTGTGATATGCCATTTGGCTGCTTAAACCCTTCTGAGATTTCGTTTCCCAGAATAACATCCAGTCTCTTCATATGTCACCTTTATTCTTCCCATGTGATCCTCCAGAAACAGCCACGGACAACGTGCTGTCACTCTCTTCCTGCCTTTTCTGTCACACTGGGGAGGCTGTAGAGTTGGTCTCTAGGTTGAAGTTGGACTGACTTGGGTCACACCAGCTACCTGGTGTGTAGCAGTTGGAGAGCCTTGTGCAAGCTGATCTCTAGCCCCAGTTGCCTCGTTTGAAAAACAGAGATGTTAACAGTATCTGTTTCACTGAGTGGCCGTGAGAGTCAGAAAAGATTTTGCCAAAACTTGCGAGCACAAGCCTGGGTGGCACTAAGGCTGGTAGGTGTTGGTCTATTATTTTATCGTTATCCCCTCTGCCTAGAGGGCTCTCACTACTGTCTGTCCCACTGTGCCCATGCTTGGCTCTCTCCTGCTCAACCTTTAACTCAGCTCAGATATCATCTCTTTCAGTTCGACCTGTCAAGATAACATGTCATCAGATTCACCTTCTTGCCTGTTCTGAGCTCCTCGAGGACCAAGGCAGAGTCTCCATCTCTGCATCTCCAGTGCCTAGCAATTTTTGGATTGAATTGAATAGAAATGTTAATTATCTTCCTTCTCAGTCTGTAGCAGGTAGCATGAAAGAGCTGAGAAACAACCATATTGATTTTCTTGGATTCTTTGGCTTGCTATTTTTCATTTATTTCCCCAATCCACATAATTTAGAGTTATTATACCTGTCTGCTTTTATCCTGTTAGGCTCTGACAGGTGACACGTTGAGAAAGCAGGACTTGTGAGTACAAATGAATAGAAACAACTTGACAGGTATTCTCTTTTTCTTCCAATGAAAGGCACCCTTTTTCCTCTTGTTCATTGGCCTGGAAATGACAGATTGTGAAAATTGAATCAACATCTACCTTTTTATTACATCACATTCACCAGGGCTAGTCAAAACTTCTAAGGCTTTCTGTGAACAAAACAAAACAAAAACAAACGATTATAATGAAGAAGAGCAAGTCCAGGGAAAGGTTAAGATCCAGTTCCAAAGAGCTTCTCTGCCCTTCACCCCTACCCCGACCCTCAAGAAATGGATGGTGGATACACAGTTCACAGGTAATTGCGGAGGCTGGGATGTTTGAGTTGAACTAGATTGCCCAGGGGAAAAGACTGGCGAGCTTCGTTTGTTTCATGAATCAGGCATCTGCAAACTGCTTGGTTTCTGTAATGAGAAAAGCAGTGTGTTTAGAAGTGGAAACACTGGAGTTTAATGTCTGTCTGCCCCTTTTATAGTTGAGGAAAGCAAGACTCAGGAAGGTTAAATAATCTCTTTAAGGTCACCCAGCTAGTAAGCATTAATCTTTATTTCCTTTAAGAACTGTTGAGAGAATAAAATTACATACGGCGTATATAATATCTAGTAGAGTGCTGGCACATAGGAGCACCTAAAACATTTTTTCCATGTCTACTAGCTGGAAAGACTGGTCCTGAAGTGTTCCTGATACTTCCCTTTTCAGATTTTAAGTGTTTTCTCTAAGATCCGTGTTCTGCCACCTTACCCCCCCTCCCTCACATTTTTACTCACAGGAAGCCTGTTTTCCACTCCATTTTTCAGGAGCTGTATTTGAAGCGCACTTGCAGCTGTCTTCCCTGTGACCTGACTTTGGCCCAGAGGAGGAAAAGAGATGGTCCTGTTGTGTTCAGGATAATGACCTTGGTGCTTGGCGTGGTCAGCTGACAACCTTGGATCTTCAGTGTTCTCTGGATTTGTTGTAGAATTTGAGAGAAGTTCAATTACTTGAGTATAGAGAGGCCAGGACTCAGGAATGATTTTGAGAAGGAAAAATGGTTTATTGACGGACGGCTGGACTCGGGAAATTTTTGTTTGAATCCCGAGCCCAGAACAAGACTTTTTAGTCCCTTTTATACAGAGAAGAAAGGCCAAATGGTCCTTTTGTTTCAGTTCTCAATAGGCTTGAATTAGCATATATTTCCACATCTTAGTAAGCTTTTAGCATGGACCTTAGGCATTCGATGATAAGCTTTTAGCATATTTGCTTTGCATTTCCCCTGAATACTTAAAGTTTATAGACCTTGCATTGTTAAACTGTCTCCTGCTCACCAAGGGCAGGACTGCAGCCTTTCATCATCCCACACCCACAAGTCACAGATAGTTTAGGTTACCTCTGAAGAGACAAAGAGCCTGCCACCCATAGCCCACATCAGATTTACCTTGCCCTTCTTGAGGGGCACTTTTGGGGTCAGACTGTTCTGTAAGAGAAGATTGTGTTCGTCTGGTGGTGGCAGTGACAGATTGGTGGATCCCTAACACAGTGTGAAATAGGAGACCCATCACGAACCACATGTGGTAACTACATTCTACAACTACTTGTGTCAGCCGTGAAGTGGACTCATTCCTCCACCTGCCTCACTTTGGTGTCATGGCTACGTTGATTCCAAATTTGGAATGGATAAAAGGGTTGGAGGAAGGCAATCAAGAATACTTACATATTTTTTTTTTTAAGATTTATTTTTTATTTATTTCTCTCCCCTACCCCGCCTGCCCCCCCCCAAGTTGTCTGCTCTCTGTGTCCATTCTCTGTGTGTTCTTCTGTGTCCGCTTGTATTCTTGCCAGCGGCACCCAGAATCTGTGTCTCTTTTTGTTGCGTCATCTTGCTGCATCAGCCCTCCATGTGTGCGGTGCCATTCCTGGGCAGGCTGCACTTTTTTCGCCCTGGGTGGCCCTCCTTGCGGGGCGCACTCCTTGTGCGTGGGGCTCCTCTATGCGAGGGACACCCCTGCATGGCAGGGCACTTCTTGTGCGCATCAACACTGCATGTGGGCCAGCTCCACACAGGTCAGGAGGCCCTAGGTTTGAACATTGGACCTCCCATGTGGTAGGCGGACACCGTATCCATTCAGCCAAATCCGCTTCCCAAGAATATTTATATCTTGATTCCTCAGCCAGTGACTTTGAGCCGCAAATTCTGGTTGCTAGGTTTAAAACTAGTAAGGAGAGAAGCAGTCTTGGCTCAGCAGTTAGGGCATCCATCTACCACATGGGAGGTCTGCAGTTCAAACCCTTGGCCTCCTTGACCCGTGTGGAGCTGGCCCGTGTGCAGTGCTGATGCGTGCAAGGGGTGCCCTGCCATGCAGGGGTGTCCCTGCGTAGAGGAGCACGCCCTGTAAGGAGAGCCGTCCAGCGCCAAAGAAAGTGCAGCCTGCCTAAGAATGGCGCCACCCACATGGAGAGCTGACACAACAAGATGACGCAGCAAAAAGAAACACAGATTCCCACGCCGCTGACAACAGAACTGGACAAAGAAGACACAGCAAATAAACACAGAGAACAGACAACTGGGGTGGGGCGGAAGGGGAGAGAAATAAATAAATAAATAAATCCTTAAAAAAAAAAAAGCTAGTAAGGAGCAAATCAAGGCTTTGGGTTTAGCTGGGATGCGAGACCTCAGATTTTAATAAGGTAGCATTTGGCAGGTCATAGAAGCTCAGTTCCTTATTGCTCACAGGTGAGGGCTGCTTTTATTTGGTCTGGTGGGTTAGGTCTCAGGGAGCAGGAGTTCTATGTGTTCTCTGGGTGCACCTGACTGGCCTGGGCATGTAAGCCACACACCGGCGAAGTGTGACTGAGGCAAAGGTCATGAACAAAGCCTCCTTGCACCTTGGTCAGGGCTCCCTTCCAATCAGGCAAGTCTTTATTGCAGTGCTCAACTAGAAATTAGTGGGTGTTCCTGTTTTTACTTTTTCTGAGCCAAATTAAAGCCAGGAATTTAATTTGAAATGGCATTATATTTCACGTGGGCCTTGAAGCATTCAGGTAGACTTCATGCCAGGTCATATTGAGGTTAGTCCTAGACTAGCGGCCCCAAGTTCAGTTCCTACTTTTGTTGTTTAGGATTGCATGCTGAGCTAAGGCAGGAACTATTCAGGCACCTAACAAAAGAACAACCAAATATAATGCGAGGACTTTGTTTAGCTCTTAATCTGAACAATATATTTTGAGATAATTTAGAATATTTGAATGTGGAATGTAAACTGGGTATTAGACAATACTAAGGAGTTACTTATAATATAGTTAGGTTTAACAATAGTATTCTGATTTATTTTTTTAAATATTCATTTTTTTGAGATGGCTTCTGAATTATGAAGGGATAGAATGATGTTTGCTATTAATTTTAAGGAAAAGATGCTTTGGATGGAAGATCTCAAAATCAATGTGAAATATTAGGAGGCTCATTATATCACACATATACAGTGCATTTTGTTAGGTATAATAAAAGTAGTAATAGTACCAATAATAGAATCAATTAAATGAGATTTGTCCCAGTTTGTGTCAATGATTTGCTTTATTAATAGTCCAAAGGACAAAAAAATACATGGTCATCTATATACAGAAAAAGTACTTGAGAAAAAATTAAACAGCCATTCCTGAAAGTAATCATTGTATGGTAGAAATTAAAGTTTATTATAATGCTACTTTACTGGAATTGTAGTTGGTGTTGTGGTTTAAGATATATTTAGGGGATTTGAATCTCTGGACTGACAATATGATAGCCAGGCCCTGAGCCTCAACAGACTTCAGCTCCTACAATCTGATTTATTGGACTCACCTCACTCAGCTAAGATGGAGTTGAAGAAGGACAACCACTACACCATGGAGCCTAGAGTGCCTACAACTGAAAGCAGGAGGATTGCATCCAGTATCCATGTGGAATCTGAGCCTCCTCTTGACATAGAGATGCCACGGACATAACCAATCCAAGGTCCACAGAGAAAAGGTGGCATTGGAGTGGAGTGAGAAAAGTGGACATGGTGGCTGATATGGGTATGGGGAATGGCAGGAAGAGATGAGATGTGGAGGCGCCTTTGGGACTGAGAGTTGCCCTGGATGGTGCTGCAGGGGCAATCACCGGACATTGTAAATCCTCCCAGGGCCCACTGGATGGAATGTGGGAGAGTATGAGCCATGATGTGGACCATTGACCATGAGGTGCAGAGATGCCCAGAGATGTACTTACCAAATGCAATGGATGTGTCATGATGATGGGAGTGAGTGTTACTGGGGGGGGGGAGTGGTGGGGTGGGGGTGGTAGGGTTGAATGGGACCTCATATTGTTTTTTTAATGTAATATTTTTACAAAATCAATTAAAAAAAATAAAAATAAAGTTTATTATAACGCTACAATAATTAAGGCAAATACAATAAAGGAGGAAAAAGACAGATTATCAAGAGTAAAAACTAGTATATTTCACAAATAAACTCAAACACATTTAGAAAAATAGAAGACTACAATGTCTAGAGAGTATCTTCACATTTGTCATCAGCATATTTCTCAGTCTGGAAGCTGCCAGCCTCTTGGAGACTGAAACACCAAAAGTAAACTGATACTCTCACTAGATCTATTTGATATTGTTCTGAATGTACCATCTCAAGGAGTTTAACTGAGAAACTGAAGAAATAAGAGGTATTAAAATAAGAAATAGCTAGGTAAAACTATTATTTGCAGTAATTATTTCTTCTTAAACCTTTAAAATAATTTTCTGAGTTTTCTTGGTTTAGTCTCATCATCAACCATTATCAGTTTTAGAAATGTGGCTAGTTACAACTTTACTATACAGAAATTGGTAGGTTAAAAAAAAGTGTGTACAACAATAACTAGTTAAAATATTAAGGAAGAAAAGGATCATAGTACCAAGATAAAACAATAAAACATATAGGGACAAACCTAAAAAATATATAGAACCCATAGGAGCAATCCTAAGAAATGTAGAAGATTCATAGATATAAAGCTTAATATTATAGAGACTTCCTATCCAAGCACAAGATGTTCTCCCACCTATTTTCCATCTTTTTGTCTGAGTGTTTTAAGTGTAAATGCTTCTCCCTAATTAAACTATACAAGCAAATTGTATTCTCTAGCCATGTCCACAATTTTAAAAAATTAAGTTTAGTTGAAATGTTACTTTGCTAAATCACTTAATTCAGCTGGAGGAACAAATATTTAGGAGGAACCAGAGGGAGAAGTAAAAGTAGAAGGGAAATGGTGGAAGATAAACATTGGATGGTGTACTGTAAAGATTTAACCTAGAAGGCATGAGACTGCTATACTTAGGGCTGCAAGGTTGAAGCTTGGCTAGCAAACAATTACGTATACTGATAAGAATTTCCTCTGAATTAGAAGAATGGCTCAACTGTGCCTTGATTGTACAAACAATATGGTTTGTGCTCAACATCTGCTTTCCTTCTGGAAGTCTGGAATTTTGGTGCATGTGTGGTAGAGGGTAACTATGAGACAAATTACTAATAAAATCCCTGGACACTGAGGTCCCTTATGAGTTTCCCTGGTAATGGCATTTCACACATGTTGTCATACCTCCTTGCTGGAGGAATTAAGCATGCCCTGCGCCCTGCATGACTCCACTGGGAGAGGACTCTTGGAAGCTCGTGCCTGGTTTCCTCTGGACTTTACCCCGTGTACCTTTTCCCTTTCCTGCTTTGCTTTATGTCTTACTGTTGTAATAAATCTTAGCATGAGTATGCCTATTTTGAGTGCTGTGACTCCTTCCAGAGAATCTGCAACCTGGTAGTGGTCTTGAGGGTCCCTGACATAGATGACAAATTGAAGAAGAACTTGGAAAGATAAAAAGGAAATCAGGAAATAAAATGGAATTGGGGAGGCTGGGGAAAGGAGTTTTTAAGAAAATTGGAATGATTAATTTTCAAGCACTGTTGTGTGGGAGGAAGGGCGCCCGGCTTGCCACAGTAGCAAACGGTGCGGCAAGAAGTGATACCGCCTCTGCCCACTGGGCCTAGATAAAGTGACCACGCCTGACTAGGCCTTTGCTGCTAACGGCTGGCCGGCGCTGCCCTCCCCCTTTCTATCTCCCGCCTAGCCCAACATCCGGCCAGCTCTCACTCCCCCTTTCCCCTCCCCTATGCCAAACCTCTCAGCCAGCCCTCTGCCTAGCAACCGCTTACAATCACCTATCAGGAAGCAGTACCCGCCCGCACCTATCAAATCCCTCCACGCAGTCCCTAACCCTATAAAGCTGTGTCCCCTTCCGCAATAAACCGGACTTGCGCACAGACCTGGTCTCCGCGGCTTTCTTCCTCCCCTCGCCGTGCGTCCTCCACGCCTGAGAGCCCCTCTGATGCTGTCTGCAGTAGCATCAGAAGCCACTGCGGTCTAGTCTGACCCCTCCAAACCCCCCCATCAGCATCGGAGTGCAAGCCGCCCCAGCCGCACTGTTGAGCAACTATTAGAATTAAAATGTGATCCTTAAAGTAGCTTACAAAAAGCTAAATAAACAGCCTGGCCAGAAGGCATGTGACAAACATAGCCAAAATGTGTTATCCTCCCTGATTGTATTAAAGGCAGGTTATAGACTAAAAGTTTCAAGAATAGATACCAGAGAAACTACTGATGTGTATATACACACTCATTCACATATCTAGTGTATAAGTCAGGGTTCTCTACAAAACAGAACTGACAGGAAATATCTGTATAGTATGAGGGCAGGCTGCAAGCCAGGGGCTCCCATGAAGGTCCTTGAAGCAGTTTGATATGGTTATGAATGCCAAAAATAGATATTGGATTATGTTTGCAATCTTATCTGTACCTGGGCATGATTGAGTTATGATTAGGGTGTTGAGTCCCCACCCTCGGTGGATGGGGACTCACAGATAAAAGGCATGGCAAAGTACAGAGTTGAGGGTTTCAGATGCTGAAGTTTTGATGTTGGAATTTGTTGCTGGAGACTTAAGCTGCAGCCCTAGGAAGTCAGCACATAGACGAAAGAGTAGCCAGCCCCAGGAAGAAAGGAACCTTAAACCCAGAGAAAAGCAAGCCCCAGAACGTAGGAACCCAGGAAATCTGAATCCTCACAGACATCGGTAGCCATCTTGCTCCAAATAGACTTTGGTGAGGGAAGTAACTTATGCTTTATGGCCTGGTATTTATAAGCTCCTACCCCAAATAAATACCCCTTATAAAAACCAACCAATTTCTGGTATTTTGCATCAGCACCCCTTTGGCTGACTAATATAATCCTTGATGAATTCCCCAGTAGACACTGGCTGTCTGAAGTAGAGATGGGAATTCTCTCTCTCAATGATGAAATCACTTCCCCTTTTAAGGCCTTCAACTAATTGAATGAGACATCACTCATTGCAAACTCCTCCATTGATTGTAGATGTAACCAGCCATCTATGCAATCAACTCACTGATGATCAAAGTCCATGAAATGTCCTTGTGTTACAATTAGCACAGTACTTGCTTGGCCAAACAACTGGGCCCCATAACCTGGCCGAGTTGACACATTAGCCTAAACATCACACCTAGTTTACATATAATTGTATGACATACCCTGATATGAACTTTATTTTTAATTTTCAAAATGCACAATTATTTCTGTTGTGTTTTGCCAACTAAGGAAAAAAATAGAAGCAAAACCACTCAAAAGGTGATTAAAGTTTAAGCAAACTAATCATTAGGTAAAGAAATTGGCCATTGAGTCAACTGGATTTAGGTGCTTTGACCGCTCCACTATAGCCCAAAGAGTCTCCAGATCAGATTGGGGGAAACAGGCCTGTCCCTGACTTTTTGCAAGTGCCTGTAGAAGATCCAAATGGAGGTTCAGATATACATGGCTAAGTTTTTAAAAGTATTTGTTTAATAAACTTGTTAGCTCAATTTATATGGTCTATCCTTTTTTGACAAATGTGCACTCATTGCAAAATTTAGAAATTACAGAAAAGTTATGGCTGTATATGACTGTCAACAAGATAACCACATTTAATTATAATTATGCATGTTTAAGTTTCTGTTGTTGGGCTGGCAGTGCTTAGATAGTATTAAAATAAATAGCTACATGACATACATTATTAAATTATATTCAATACAATCTATTTTTCTTGCCTTCTCTTCAGGTAAATCACCAATCAGCATTTTATAACCAAGATTTTTCTCATCATTTGTGTTCTATTGACAGAAATGACCTAAACATACTAAATTAGAGTAAATGTAAAATGTAAAACTCTTTCACACATTTACTAATAATTTTAAAAAATTATCTATGAAAATTGAAAGGCAAAGTGTAAGATATAATTTATGAATATCAATTTTTATTCAGAATTAAATATAGAAAAAGCACATTTTCTAATCACTTTTTAATATTCATATTTATCTATGAAAATTAAATGGCAAATATTTTAATACAACTTGTGAATATTAAATTTTCAATTCAAAATGATTTCTAGGGAAATATCATCTAATTCCATTAAATATTTATATGGAAATAAAGCTATCTGCAAATTTAACATTGAATGTCCATCCAGTCACCGAAGAACAGAATTGATACCAGGCTTCAAACATACTAGGTCCAGATTCACACATGAAAATATAGAAGCAAAATGCATTGCTGAACATTGAGAGATGCTTCTCAGTCCCCATGTGTAACTTTTACAAATACTGCGCTAATTTGTGAAAACCTCTGGGACTGCAAGGACGAGAAGAGGCAATTGAAGGGGCACTCCATGCTACTGGGAACTGGCCACTTGTTACCTAAGAATGTATTGCATTCATGCTTTCTGAGAAGGATTTGATGAGTTATTCTTTCTCCTAAGTGCATCCACAGCTCAAATCTTGTATACCCCCTGAAGTACCTCTTAAGCAGCATAACCCACAACCTTCATGCCTTCAGACACAGTCATCCTTTGTTCTGAGAACATCAAGCAGGAGACTGAGGAGTGTCTCCCTGGGACCTGAACAGTGTGCAACACGGGAATGGATGTTTGGGATTATGAGCTGCCTTGTGCCAGCTCTGAGCACCAGATCCCAAGTGACAGAGGCTCCCATTGTTCTTCTAAATAAATTCTGTTTCGAGTGTATGTGTGATATTTAATGCTCTCTGAAGTGCAGGGTCTAGGAGAAGGGCCGTGGTTCTGAAGCTGGGGTTGGGAGGATATTTGGGCCTGCAGGAAAGGAACCAGGTAAGAAGCTGTTGCTTGCAGTAGCCCCAAATGAGAGAGCTATTCTCTCAGGGTACCAGCCATGAGTAAAAGGTTGATTGACCTGAATTTGTGTCTCTACAGAGCCAAGAGCAACCCAGTCAACACATCCTTTACTGGATTAGAGACTTGTTTAGTTTAGGATAAAGGAGCAATCTTTACCCTAACTGAGGCCGGCTGGTAAACTTAGTCCATGCTTGGGAGTGAAAAAATAATTCTTTGACATTAAGGACAGCCTCTGTTTGGCCTAAGGTTTCTTTAAAGCCTCAGTACTTCAGTGTTTTGCAGGAATGGCTCCACGTCCAGACTGCATGAATAGGAACTGATATTTTAAAGGACAATTTTGTGGTGAAGGAGAAAGAGGTTTACATCCTAAGCAACAAGACAAACTTGACAAACGCTCCACACTCCCATCTTCAGGTCTTTCTGTTCTCTTTCCCTAGTTCTCTCCCAATATCATCTATCTCATCTCTTCTTCACAATAAGGCCCCTCCTCCTCAATGTCTCCAAATAAGTGGACTCCCACCCCACCCATCTCATTGCTCCAAATCCCTTTTCTATGTAGAGAAATTGGAATCTTCTTCAG
Source organism: Dasypus novemcinctus (assembly GCF_030445035.2). Taxonomy (NCBI): domain Eukaryota; kingdom Metazoa; phylum Chordata; class Mammalia; order Cingulata; family Dasypodidae; genus Dasypus; species Dasypus novemcinctus. The sequence goes on along the minus strand of NC_080673.1, from coordinate 199,599,333 downwards.
CTTCTGCAGTTTGCATCTTCCCAGCCATCACTCTGCCAGCACACAAGGATCCTCACTGGGATTCACTGTCTTTAGACCTGTGGTTGGTGTTTGGGTTGGTGTATATTCAGGAGACCTGAATCTCTGGACTGTCCATGTGACGGCCAGGCCCTGGGCCTCAGCAGACTTGCAGCTCCTACCCTCTGGTTTGTTGGACTTACCCTGGCCAGCTGACAGGGAGGTGAAGAGGGTCAACCACCACACCAGGGAGCCAAGAGTGCCTACAGCTGCAAGCAGGAGAATTGCATCCATCATCCATGTGGAATCTAAGGCCCCTCTTGATGTAGAGGGGGACTGGACATAACCATCTCAGGGTCCACAGGATGGAGGAATAGAGTATGGATTAGAGTGGACTTACTGGTGTTCTGCAGGGGAACTGTTGTGATTAGTAAGGGAAGAAATTATAGTAGTGATGTGGAGAGGGTGGACATGGTGGCTGCTGATGGTAGGGAGACAGAAGAAGAGATATGGTGTAGGGGCATTTACAGGATTTGGAGTTGTCCTGGGTGGTGCTGCAGGGACGGATGCTGGATGTTGTGTGTCCTGAGGTGGACAACTGGGTGGACTGGGGGAGAGTGTGGACTACAATGTGGACCACTGTCCATGTAATGCAACGGTGCTCCAGAATGTATTCGCCAGGTGCAGTGGATGTGCTGCGATGATGGAAGAGGTTGCTGATGTGGGAGGGGTGGGGAGTATATAGGGACCTCATATTTTTAAAATGCAACATTTAAAAGAAAATAAAGAAGAAGAAGAAGAAGAAAAGAGGTAGGGACAAGGGTAAATTTATAAAGGGCTTCCAGCCAGAGTTTTGCAGGATATTCAGATTGCTGTGGTAGATTCTCAGTCCTTCCGTTTTTTGCTTGATGCAGACTGTAGACAACTAACTAGAGCAGAAGATACCTGGATTCCAGGTTTGCAGTGTGCTATTATCCAGAGGAGATGAAATTGAATTAGCAGCCTTGTGTGTTGAGCCCATGTTCTCAAACTCCTTTTTATTGTAATGCCCAGGTGTGCTCTGGAGTTTGTGGCTGACAGAGGTATGTAAGAGATGATGCTTACGACACCATCCTAACTGAATTCCATCACTGAGCCCCTTTCTCCAAGAGCTTAATTATTTGGTTTTGGTTTTGAGCTAATTCTCCCCTGATGTTCAGGACTCAAATTCATGGAAAAGAGCAGTCAATGCAAAGTATTTTATGGACTAGAGATGAAGGGAGAGGTTTATATATGGGATTTTAGCATTCCAGCCACATTATAATGAGAGCTACCTATAGAGCTGGACCACACTGGAAGTTTTAATTCCCTTCTGACAGCTAAGAGAGCAGCTGGTTTGAAATGTACTTTACTTCCTCAGATATGTCTTTATTGCATTAGGTATTCTTATCTCAAGTGATCTGACATTAAGATCTGAAAATCAATGCATATGCTTTAAGATAATGTTGATCTGTGGAAAATATCTGTTGAAAGAATAAATCCATCCTATACCAGTCAAGTGGAACAGTTTGTCCTCCAACAGTTAATCCGTTTTTCCATCACTGGACATTTTTCATGCTGTTTCTTCTATTTGAATTTTCCCCATAAGCTCTGCCCTTTGTTGAAATTCATTTTGCCCCTTTCTAATAACCTATCAGCGCTGCCTTCTCATTCTTGGTAAAATTGATACCACATCCTTCCACTCAACCAGAGGCAAGAAGAGGATGGATTTCTCTTTCTCAGTATCTTTGGTGAGTTTCTCCCCTGTCTCTTTTTGCACAGGTGAGCAAGTCAGAACCTGCCCAAAGGACCACCCTCAAAAATCTGTAACAAACATATGAAGACAAAGGACCCTCTAGGGGGAAACAACTGTGAATTCTATTTGTGGAAGGAATAAAGGTATCACCAATTCTCTGCCATCCATCCTTGCAGATAGCAGACATATCTGGCCCTCTGCCGACTCACACATTTAGTGCTGCCTTGGGTGCTAAATGACCAGTGTCTCAGCACTTAGTCCTCGTGTGGTCAAAGATTCTGAATCTGGGCCTGAAGAATGAAGACTAGTAAAAGGGTCACAGCAAATTTTAACTTAGTGAGTTGGAAATGTCTACTGAGATATCAAGAGATTAACACAAAGAATGGTTTTAATTAGCATTGCTCTTAATGCTTGCAGAATAATAATTACAAACCAATTGGGGGCCTCTGAGTTCATTTGTCACTGTGAATTTAAACATCAACAAGAACAGAAAAATGATACCAAGAGAACTGACAAGCAGACCCTAAATCACACAAAGGACCACATTTGAAAACTACAAGCTAATGACATTGTGAAGTGGAAATCTAAGTGAAAAGAATAATTGTGATGTGTCAAGAATCTTGGGGACAAACCCATCCAGCCCCCTCCTATTATAGATGGGATATACAAGGGCAAAAATTGGGCAGAGAGTTGTGAAAGTCACGCAGCAGTTAATGTGAGAGTTAGGAAGAACCCCATCAGAGTGGGTAAGCTGAAAGGAGGATATAATGGCCCAAACTTAGTTCCCTGTGGGCACAAAGCAGCCTCACTAACAAGCTTAAGTAATGATAGTGACTCATCCAATTAACGCAGCACAGAGGCTTGGGGGAAAAAAAACTTCAAGTGGAATACTCAATTGCATGGTCCTTGATCCATCATTAACTCACATTTTAATTAGAGAGACCTCAGTAGAGTATGGCATTAGAAAACTGGCATCAGGGGCAACATTAACCCTCATAGTGAAAGCGTTCCTAGCTTTCCTTCTTATCAAAAGTGCAAATCCAGAAGGTGAGTCCATGGGATCCTTCCCTGGATACAGAGGTAGAGAAGAAAACTGGGAACTCATGGGGAGATGGAATGGCATCCCAGAAAGAAGGCATGGAAAGCATCCTTTCTACCCTAGCTAGGCCACTCAGATCACTCAGTTAATAAGTCACTAATCTCTCTGAAGCATTATCTCCATTTTCTATGTAGAAAAACAGTACCACATAGAATTGTGCAACAGGCACAGGAATTGAACAAGTGAGTCACCAGAAGAAACTTGTATGCTGCTGGAAGCTATCAATAGAGCAGGTCCAAGCCCAGATTTCTTGGCTTCTGGTATAGTTCTTTTCCTTCTGGGAGGTAATACATGATTATTAAAAACATGATTTCTGAACAGAACACCAAAGGGTACTTGCAGGGAATAGAGGACAGTGATTGGAGGTGATCAGGTTAATTTGTTCATTTATGGGAAGAATCAATAGAACACAAAGGAAGCAGCCTTAAGTCTTGTCCTTGCTGTTCCTGTACTGGGAATGGACTTCCTCTAGATTATTTGCATACCTCATCCACTCGCTTTTCAGATCTCTACTCAAATGTCATCCCTCAGAAAGGTCTTCCTTGAACAACACATGTAAAATAATTCACCATCACCTTACTGGTCACTCTGAAACCATTACTCTGCTCTCAATTCATGTAAGGATCTGCTATGAAAAAAGGCAAATTAAATAAATGCATTCATTTATTGCTTGTCACCGCCAATAGAATGTAAGTCCCATGAGGGCATGGACTTTTCATCTCCTTCACCCCTATATTCTTAATGCTCAAAAGTCCTGCAGTGAAATAGACACTCAGTAATATTCTTGAATAAATTGATGAGTGAATGAAAACTAAAAACTGTTTATAGGATTTAGAAACTTCAATTGCACTCTCTCGGCAGTATTTCCCACAGCTCTCCGAATCTTGTCTCTTTGTTCATGATACTATTTCTCTCCTAGTTTTCTTTTTCTGTCTCCATTGCTGGATCAATGTCCTCATCTGCCTCTTAATGTGGGAGCTTAGTAACTATGATAAGTGTGCTTTGCATACTCGATCTCATTTAATAATGTTATTCAAACATATAGGTTATATGAGGATTATCCTCCTTATCTGCAAGGAAATAAGTCAAGTTGTTTGAACTCTCTAAGCTTTTAGTCACAAAACTAGTAAGTGGCAGACTAGACTCAAATCACAGTGTTATCAACAGCTCTTTCTTGGGCTGGTATAAGGATCAAAGGCTTCAATTCCTTTCAGATGCTTAGCATAGTACTTGGGAAACCTGACAGACTTGATAAGCATGAACTCTATTGTTGTTGTTGGGTGCAGTGGGGAGAAGGTGCATCAGCATGAGTCTTGGCAGAAAATCGATGGCACATTTAAAAGTGTGGTCCAGAAGAGTTGAACAAAGGGGGAAGGGGGGGAAGGGAGGAAAGATCCCCATCACACTGGAGCTTTAGGAAGGCTCGCTTACCCGAGTTGCTTCTAAAGCCTTGGAGTATGTCCTTAGCAATGTGTTCTCACGGTCATGTTTTGGTAACATTTTCAAGTGAGATATTTTAATCCCAACTGGATAAGAGACCTCATTTTCCCTTCTGACTTTCCCTTCATCACCTTTCCCCTACTATTGGGCAGTATTGAAGCATTTTGGAATCCAGCTAGGGGCAATTCTAGTTGGGGATATGTTTAATTTGGAACCACATGACTATACCCCTCAAGCCCAGTCATTTGCACAGACAGTTATCACCGGCATCGCCATGTGGGAATGGCTTCCAGAAGTGCTCCCATAACCTTTTGTGACAACTCAAAACTCTGAGAGTTGAAGCACTGTGACGCAAAGGTGCAGGGCTGCAGGCAATCTTGTCACATGAACGAGTCCCACAGAGCCTGACCACCCAAAGTATTTGGATCATGGAAGAGAAAGGAGGTTTGAAATGAGCAAATCCAGAAGCCAATCATTGGAAAATTATTTGTCAAGAGATGCGTACAGTTGTAAAGAGAGGGTTCAGTTCTCATTGACACCTAGTCGAAATAGAATTCTCCTCTCAGAAATAAATTTCATTTCATGCTATTTCTGCACCAAAACTTTTGTATGTTGATAATGCAGTGACTGCAGTGCTCAAGCAGCTAGAAAAGAGATGGAATAATCTTTCTCTTTTCTCTATTGAAAATATTGCCAAGGTGATCAACTTTTCATATAATAATAAAGAGAAGGCAGCTAAAAACCTAGGAAAAGATTTTATTATTGAGGTGTGTATGGGCTTTATGAAGTGTGTATCTGTAAGCTTTTCCGATTTTGAAAGTTGTTGTAATGCCTCATTTAAAATAGATAATCATTTTCATACCTAATTTTGTATTCTTTTTTGTAAAGAGGGTTCAATATTTGTGAAACCTTCTTCCACACACTACTTCAGTCCTTGGTTGTGGCCTTAGGTAGAGAAGCAGAGGTACTTTTAAATGGCAGCTTGGTGCGAGGAAGCTGGAAGAAAGAATACCTTCTTATCTCTTCTTTATTCTGCCACCTTCTGATTCCCAACCCAACAGGAAGTCTGAGAGCAATTATTTCCATCTATAGAATTCAGCCTATCTGGGCACAAAGTAGAGTGAAGGGGCAAAGAGAACGTATCCACAGTGGGAAACTGCAGTTCTCTTGGCTGCACATTTTCAGGATGGCCTTCCATTGGAATAATACTCTGGGACAATTTTCTAACTATGCCCTCCCCATCAGAAATGAACTGACTTATGCAGTTGGTGAGTCTGGGAGAAGGAAATAGGAAAAGGGGATGAACATCTTTTGGACTCTCTTTCCGTGGTATGTGCCTGCCTCAGAGAGGCTGTATCCTGTGTGCTACTCTGCCATGATACCAGCAGTTAGCCAGCTGTGCTTATGAATGGAGCATAAATCTGGCTGATCTGAGGCTGACACACCCAGAAGCTCATTGCAGAACGTGGTTCAGATCAGGGGTTCTTAACAAGGGGTCTGTGAGCTTGAACTGAAATTCAAAAAAAAGCATTATTCTTGTGGGGGCAGGTTGGTGTGGATGTGGTATATTTATTAAATAATACACAATATAGTGGGGACATAGTAAGGGGCCCATGGTTTTCACTTGACTGGCAGAGGGGTCCACGGAACAAAAAAGGTTAAGAACCTCTTGTTTGGATGTATTGAAATAAAGTCCCTTCCAGCTCTGAGGATAACAGGAATGAAAATAAATAGCACAATCGTGATGTGGATGACGATTACGTAGGTCCAACCCACACATTTTACAGGTTAAAAATCTTAAAATAAATTCTCCATTCAAATATTGTTTATTATGGCTAACCTTTTTTATTGTTTTTAGCTGTCTTATAAATCTCAATCCTAACTGTATTAGGACATGTTAATAACTTCCAGTTTGAGAAAACATTTGTGTGAACTACTGGCAAAGACAACTGGCTGCAAAGATTGTTCATTTTAGTTGAGAAAACTCTACGTTCTACATTGTAATTTCCTTACGGATTTTCTGGTGAAATGTCTACCAAGAAGAATAAAGACTGGAAATATGAACTTCCCTTTCCATTTCTCTCTCTGTAATACACAATCCTTTAAAAGGCAGGGATTTTTATAATACTCAGGCTGGATGAAATGAAGTGAGTCAACCAATCTTAACAATTTCTAAAACAAAGCGTCAAGGCTAAATGAGGTGTTTCCGGAAGGACTGAACTGCTTCTTCTCCTCGAAAAAAATGTTTGGAGAGCAATTAAGAACAATAGCAGGAACTGTGCTAGCACCAGTACCGCCACTACCCAAAACAATAATAGGTAAAATCCGGCCCCCCCCCCCCCCCCCCCCGTTGGTCTGGGAGTGGATGGGGTGGGTGGGGCAGGGAATGTAGTGCCATCAGCTCGGTCCAGGAGCACCTTCCCAGAATCCCTCATGGTTTTTAAAACTATCAGATGAGCTATGAGATCTCTAAGGGCCAACTCACACAATGGCTGCTTCCAAGAATTCACTATAAATTATTATTCAAAACCCATAGGTGATACACATCCATGCCTCAAGTTACCCTATTAGGAGTTCCAAGGATCAAAATCCCCAGGGATGACATTGGAGAAGAGGGATTTGGAAGGGTGAGGTGCAGCTATTTTAGGGTTAGCCTTGTCTGAGTTGCTTTAGGGGATGCTAGAGAGCAGGCTATTCCACAATTGATCCACTATTTGCTCATTTGTTTTTGAAGCAAGTTTGAGGAATTTATGCTTGGATGTATTGTGCTCAAAAGGATCAATTTCAAGTTAAAAATAAATGCAGTAATTTTTTATCACAGTTCAGAGAAATAAGAATGTTTAAGGAGCAAGGCTGTAAACTACCTAATGTCTGTAGTTGTTCTGTTTTTGTAAAAAATAACTTTAAGATGTCACAGAGCGGTCCCTGGAGCAGCAATATTGGAATCATCAGATAGACTGAATGAGAATCTTCATTTTAACGAGATCCCCAGTGATCTGTATGCACAATAAACTGAAGCATCTCAAACTTCAGAATTTATATTACAAGCTTATCCAGACTTGTGAATTTATGCAAGGCCCTGAGAAGTCCTGCCTGCAGGCCCAGTGATACAGTAAACTGGCAGTAAGAAGACAGCCACAGCAAGTAGGCTTTCAGCTGTCAAGACATTAGTCCTGAATAAGTTCTCAGCTGAGCTGGCCCGCTAGAGCATCTCGGTTCCCTTCTTTTCCACCCTGCATTTCTCCCTGGCTCTTTCAGAGTTCAGCTTCACCAGTTCAAGGATGTTCTTCGCTTTTCCACCGTCTTCCTGCCTCCACGCCCCTCCCCCCTCACCTCTGGCTCACCTTACCATTAATTATAGCTTCCAGCTTTGAATACACTGCTTTCTCTAATAACATAATGCATGGCGGTCTTCTCCCAAAGGACCGTAAGCACTTTTTTTCTTCCATTTTCTAAGAGCAATAGCAATGCCATGGCAACATCTAATCCCTAATCCCTAGATGAGGATGGGGTTGGTGAGGTAATCAGAGCAGGTGTTCCTGGAAAAAGAAACAAAGAAGTAGGCTAATGAAGGGAAAACAATGAAGGAGACAGTTCTAAGCCAGTGTGCCTCAAACTTTGATATGCAAAGAAGTCACCCAGGTACCTGCAGACTCTGACTAAGGAGGTCAGAGGTGGGGTCAAGGGTTCTAGCATTCTTACAAGATACCAGATGATGCCAATGCTGCTAGATGAAGGACTATACTTTGCTTAGCGAGGTGGCAGACAGTGCGAGGGTAAGAATCTTGCTGTTGTACTCATTGCTATATTATGATCACATGGGCTGCGCCATCTATTTACTGTTTAAATCAATGGCCACTTGATTTCTCATAATCCTGTAAAATATAAAATGTTCTTGTTAATGGCTGTAAGAGTGGGAATAAGCCTACAAGCAGTAAAGCACAGAGGTTGAGGTGCTAGCTCAAACATGCAGTGTTGCAGAGACCCTTGTCGCTTTCCAAATATTCCATTGTGCATTATAATGTCTGCCAAGACAAGTCTGCCTATTTTGAATATACTTGCATCAGTAACAAACTTTCTTATCAAGACTTAATTTTTAAGGAAAATCACAGAGACTTAGACATAGATCCATGCAAATATGATGGAGGTAATGTTACATAGCTGGGGGAAGGATGGACTTTCCAATAATGGATGTAAACACAACTGAGTAAATAGTCCACCTGGAGTTGACTCTCATGAGGGTGTAGCTCTGATTCAGATCTAATATGATTTAGGTTTTTTTTCAATATAGGAAAAAAATTCTGGACCCAGATTGTGACAGTTTCAGATTATTTATGAACCTCCAAAAGAGAGGTTATATTTGTAAGCTACCTATTTCTTGATCTGTTCCTCTGGCTGTGATACCCTTTGAATGTAGTAGATTCAGCTGTCTTGATTAAATTACCTGCTAAGATTAGGGCTTTGATTTGACCACATCAGGAGGGTGTGACTCAGGGTATAGTCCCTCCCCTTTGGTGGGCTGATATGAACGGGCACTCACTCTCAAGAAGATACACAGGAAGAAAGAGAGCTCCATAGATGCCAGAGAGAAGGCTCAGACAGTTAAAGCCTGGGGTGAGCTGAGCCATTCGTCTGATAGTTTGTAGCTGAGCAGCTGAGAAAGCCTGGAAAGAAACCAGCCCTGTGCCATCCTACAGCTGAGGTTGGAAGAAGCTGGGCCTATGGATCCTTAAGAGGAGGAAGCAAGGAGAGACCAGGCAGAGACCACCCAACATCTTTCTTCAACATGTGGCAGCTGACTTTGGTGAGAAAGCAGCCTTGAGATGGATACTTTAGGGCCTTATAAGTGTAAACTTTTACCCCATATAAATACCCTTTATAAAAGCCAATAGGTCTTCGGTACATTACATCAGCACCCCTCTGGCTGACTAATACATAGATCCTTTAAAGATTTTTACAAAGGGCTTATCTGATAGTCTGTAATTTATTAGTATCCATTGTTTTATGGAAGTTTGTTTTTCTTTTAGTATAAAATTTAACATAAAAGTTTTTTTTTTTTTTACTGTGAGGTAGGGAAGGATTTCTAAAGTATGACAAAAGAAGCACAAAACATAAAAGGAATTTTTTTCTTACTGATTTTTAAGAGTATATTTTCTTCTAAAACTTTAAAACAGAGAAGCAGACTTGGCCCAATGGTTAGGGTGTCTACCTACCATATGGGAGGTCCGTGGTTCAAACCCCGGGCCTCCTTGACCTGTGTGGAGCTGACCCAAATGTGCAGTGCTGATGCGTGCAAGGAATGCCCTGCCACGCAGGGATGTCCCCTGTGTAGGGGAGCCCCACGTGCAAGGAGTGCGCCCTGTAAGGAGAGCCGCCCAGCGCGAAAGAAAGTGCAGCCTGCCCAAGAATGGCACCACACACAGGGAGAGCTGATGCAGCAAGATGACTCAACAAAAAGAAACACAGATTCCCGGTGCCACTGATAAGGATAGAAGCGGTCACAGAAGAACACATAGCGAATGGACACAGAGAGCAGACAACTGGGGGGGGGGGGTAGGGCTTGGGGGGACGGAAGGGGAGAGAAATAAATAAAAAAGAAATCTTAAAAAAAAACCAAAACCTTTAAAACAGTTCAATAGTAAAATGGACAAAGGATATGAGCAGGCCAAACACAGGAAATTCAACTGTCCAATAAGAATGTGCAGAGAGAAAACCATCTCAATAGTAATCAGGAAAATGGAAGTGAAAATAATACATTGCCTCCTCAAATTTAGATATTGCCAAACATTATGAAGTTCCTGTTTCTCCACATCTTCACCAACTCTTATCAGAGTTACCATTTGAAAGCTGTCAGGTTGGAGAGTTGCCTTCCAGAGGTGATTGTCATTTACATTCTTTCAGCACATAACCGATGACCCAGTGCTTTCCACCTCACTAGTGTTCATGGACACACAGTTCTTTCTTCTTGGCACACAGATGATGGTGATTCACAGCCTCTTTGGAAAGTCACATGACTAGTTCTAGGCAATGAGCTGAAGTAGAAGGGCGGTGTACCACTTTTCACAGAAGGATCATGCCTTACACGATCCTCTCCTCAGTCTTTCCTTATCACAGTGGAGGCCAAGTGTCCTAAATGGTGCAACTAGAGGATGGTATCCCCCACCATCCAAGGACCAAGGACCCTGATGAACTGTGGAGAGCAGAGCCCTGATTGGCTTATGGTGGACACATAATGTGAATGCAAAATAAACATTTGTTTGGTTTACCAAATGATTGTGAAATAAATGACAAATAATCTCAAAAAGTCTCATGTGCAACAATTTCTCTAGGCTATAGAACTAGAAACAGAATTGCTGGGACATTAATACAGAATCTGGCACCAAACAGGCATTCCCTAAATGTGAGCTGTAGCCTGGCATAGCCTAGCCAAGTTATAGAAATACATAAAAGTCCAAGCCTTCCCATCAAAAAGCTCAGACGAGTTCAACAACAATAGTGGAGGAATACTGATATAGGATGTTATTGACAGGATATATATGGCTGACAGGGAGTTATACAGGGTATATGCCCAGGGTATAGAGTAATGTCTAGATATACTCATAGGGGAAATAATTAAAAACAAAGCTGGGGGGGTACTGGGCCCCTGGCCGGGGGGTCACTGTCGTGGACCCTGGGGGAGCAGCGGCAGTCCCCCAGGTGCAACGGCAAGAACCAGGAAGGAAGGAGGGCCCAACAGTGGGCTCCTGATACTAATGGCTATGCTTTTGAGCCTATACAAGGCCTAGAGTAGCACTGTGCCTGGGAGTTTTCTCCTGACAGCCTTCATGTTACTCAAATGTGGCCACTCTCACAGCCAAACTCAGCATGTAGATGCAGTGCATTCCCCCCAGCGTGGGACATGACACCCGGGGATGAGCCTCCCTGGCACCGAGGGATCAATACCACATACCAGCTGAAGATGCAACTAGAAAATGACCTTGAATTAAAGGTTCAATACGGATCAGCAGAATATCCCTGTCTACATATAATAACATGACTTCAAAATGCTGTTTGACCTAATGTAAGGGGGAAATGGAAAGGAGAAATGAGATTATAAAGCTATGAGTCTCTAAAAAAGAGTCTGGAGGTTGTCAGAAGGAATGCCCTTATGCACAACTGAGCAGAGTCTAAGAGACAGATAAAGTAGATACAACCCCAGGTATTGGTTCTTTTGAGGGATAAAGAGACCCACGGGTTCTATGGTCATGGCAGATGGGGTTCACTGCCATGGCAGATGGCCCTTCTTTGGAGCTGGTGTTTCTGCATGATGGAATTTGACTCAGAGGGGATCTCTTCTCACAAGACTTGCATGCTACTTTATTGGAATTGTAGTTGGTGCTGGGGTTTAAGATATATTTAGGGGATTTGAATCTCTGGACTGATAATAAGACACCCAGGCCCAGAGCCTCAACAGACTTCAGCTCCTACACTTTGATTTATTGGACTTACCCCACTCAGCTAACATGGAGTTGAAGAAGGTCAACCACCACACCATGGAGCCTAGAGTGTCTACAACTGAAAGCAGGAGGAGTGCATCCAGTATCCATGTGGAATCTAAGCCCCCACTTGACATAGATGTGCAATGGACACAACCAATCCAATGTCCACAGAGAAAATGTGGAATGGGTGTGGGAAGGGTAGCCATGGTGGCTGCTGGGTTTGGGGAATGGGAGGAAGAGATGAGATGTGGAGGCATTTTCGGGACGTGGAGTTTTCCTGGGTGGTGCTTCACGGACAATTACGGGACATTGTAGATCCCCCCAGGGCCCATTGGATGGAAGGTGGGAGAGTGTGGACTATGATGTGGATCATTGACTACGGGGTGCAGTGATGTTCAGAGATGTACTTACCGGGTGCAATGGATGTGTCACGATGATGGGAGAGAGTGTTACTGTGGGGGGAGTGGGGGGTGGGGGCAGTGGGGTTGATTGGGACCTCATATTTTTTGAATGTAATTTTAAAAAATAAATAATTTTAATTAAAAAAAAAGAAAAAAGAAAAAAAAAGTTCAGACGAGTGAAATAATATTTACAATACAGTATGTTTTCCCTTCTCCTGTGCTTTTCCATAGCCACTAGGCACATATTTGTATGGAGCACTTGAAATATGGAGAGAATAACTGAGAAAATTTTAATTTAAAACCTGATACAGTGTAAAATATGTTTCCATTAAACTCAGTTTCTCGGTAGGTCTGTTTCATTATAATTGCAAACGGCATCAGAATTGAAATTTGCTCTAAGTATAAAAAATACAACAGATTTCTGAAGACTTATATATATATATATATATACCCAATCCTGATAATTTTATGCTGATTTAAAATGTTTAATAATATTTTTTATCTATTGGACTAAACAGAACATGTTATTTAATTTCACCTGTTCTTTTAAAAATTTTAAATGTGACTTCAAAATTCCATGTGACTTGCATTTTATTTTTATTGAACAGTGCTGCTCTAGACTGAGTGCCAACTCCTTGGCATGGCACCTCATCTCAGCTAATGTGTCTAATGGCTCCTGGAACCTTAAGAAGGCACCTCGAGTGTAGCCATGGCAGCAAAGGGGCTCTGAATATTCCAAAGAGCTTTACAGATAATAGGTGCCCTGTCGTTTCCTGCCCAAACACTGTCCTATACATTACGTCATTCATCCTTAGGTAAACTTGGTGAGGCATGTGTTCTTAATCTTCTTGAGTTAAATTTTCTTAATAATATAATGCGGAACTAGTGACTGCCATTTTCTAGCTTTATAGCACCAAAGTCAGTTTCTGTCCAAGTCCCCCATTCTATTCACTGCAACTACCCCTGGTGGTCTACGACTAATACAAACCCCCTTTAGGCTCCCTCTTTGTATTTGATCTCTACTCTTTCCAAAATAATCAATCTCATTTCCCTCCAGGGTCTGACACTACACATCTCAAATCTAAATTAAATCTCTTCCTTCCCCTTTTTGACTCCTTGGGGTCTGGAAGTGAGATGAGGGAATTAACAGCCTCATATTCCTTCCTCCCCAAAATGTGTGCAATCAGATGCAGCGGGATCAACTGTGTTTAGATAGTGCAATTAAAATCATACAGTCCAGCAGGCCCATCAGCTGCTTGGGATCTCTTTGATCCAAGTCCCCATCCTCCATGAAAGGCAAGACATGGAAAGCAAGTTACATGCTCACCTACATTCTCTGCTGAGGCCACTGACCATGGCAGGAAAATTGTCACTGCTGCCCAACCCAGGCATCTCTTGTGGAAGTAAGCCAAAGCAAAGTAAAAAATACAATAAAATCACAGGGTATATATGTCTAATTACCAATGTACTTAATTAAAAATATAGCTGTGTGAGATTCAATATACCTGGGTTATTTAGAACAATGCCTTTATGTAGTCCAGAAACAAACCATACAAGATAGGAATGTAATAGCTGTCTTGCTTAACATTTGAAATCAAAGGGCAGAGAAAATTGTTATTGATGCTTTATTTAACAAGATTTAGGTCAATACCTCTATTTTTCTATAAACATGTTTCAAAACCAGAGCAGCAGATACATAGATGTTGAGACAGGACCTATAATGCTTAAAACAGGGTAGGCAACGTTTTGCTTTCTGCTCGTATTGACATCTAGAGATTCAAAACTTCTTCCCAGGCAGAGCAGCATCCCATCTTCATTCTGGGATGATTTATATAGCATGTCTTAAAGAAGAGGGCTGGACCTTTTGAGGGTTAGTGCTTTGTGTTCAGTTTAGTTCAACAAATGCTTGGCTCAGGATTTGTTTTGGGCTGGGGATAAAAACTTGAATAAAATATAATCTGTTAGCATGTACTTTGATTCTTTAAAAAATTTTTTACTCTACTTGCCTATATTATAAATATAACAAGGTCATCTCATTTCTGCCAAAAATGTAAGAAAACTTACTTTAAAAAATAAGTTTAAAGTAATTTTATTAGTACTATTAATAAAATGTAAATGAGTTCCTTCAAAATCAAGAGTACACAAATACTCAACACAGTTCTGCCCCTACTCCCTCCAATTTTGTTAGAAATGTGTTCATTCCATTAGACTTTCCTAACAACCTATATTCCAAAGTTCTCTAGGGAAAATAGTCACTTTTACTTTTCCATTTTTTATGACTTCCAGGAACCCTCTTAACTCCTTAAAAAGTATTATAGTCCTCAGACTCCCAAAAGTTTGCTACATTTTCTTCTTGCAAGATTCAGTTCCATGCCGGTAATGTGTTTTAGGTAATACTTGAAAAACATCTGATGCTGCAAAATGTAAATATTTTGTGTAGATAATTAACACTCTGACTGGATTCATGGTCGACTCTCAGGCTACCCTTTCAGCAAAGATGCTACTAAGAGCTGAGGTATAGGAGAAAAAGTGTAAAAATCACAGCCTCTTGTTCTCCTCTCACGATTTTAGGAGCCTACTTTCATGCTGGAGGGGTGCAAATCTGTATGTGGATAAAACTTCAGCATGTTCTCCATGTGCAGTGAAGCAGTACCCAAGATCAATTTTCTAAAAAGCACCAACTGAAAATGCACAAGAGCTAAATACTGTACTGAGTGATCCAAGGGGTTTCTACTCCTGTTTTGTTCAAACAAATCAGATCCCACATCACTTACTGTGCTTCCATTTTCTAATAATGAGATCAGATAATTACAAAAATGTACTTCCAAAATAAACTATTTCTAGACTATAAAAAGATTTTACATTTCCTAGACTACATTTCCTTATAAAACAGGAAATCAGAAAATTAGCTACAGGTATTACTTTCATATGGTAAAAAATATTTATATGTGTACACACACACAAACCAATCCAGCAAGTTTTAAGCTTCAATAATAATTAGCCAACTATTCAACTTAATGGTCATGTATTGAATTACTCATAGGAAATACTGGTTATCTGTTATGAAAACCAACTACAGAGAATTACAACCCCAACCTATCAGAGGCTAGGACTTTCCCATGTAGGGGGAAAAAAAATCAGTCTCCAACTTGACTTAACCCAAAAGATGAAAATCTCACTAGTGACTTTTTCAAATATACACGCCCACCCCCATCCCATCTCATCCACTGTGCTAATAAGTTCTCTAAAGAAGGAGCAGTACCCAAAGGGAGGACAACATGCATGTTGGGGAGGCCCTGTGGTTGTGCCACTTGTGCTCTGCATGAAAGGGCCCTGCTGAGCAAGTGTGGACTAAACACCAGTCTGAGCTGCATTTGCCAAGTCATCTGCCCAAGTGGCTGCAACTGTCCAGAGGGTGTGCTTTTTTCTAACTACACAGAGGTGCTGGGTTAGTCAGCACCAGTCCTGACGTTGTTGGTGGAGAGTGGGACGGGAAGCAGTGTTCTCCTGACTGCTTCCCTAGGAAAGGCAAGCAACAGGTGAGAACATGACAGGCACTAAGATAAATTAGAACTAGATTGCTCCTCTCAATGAAAACCAGAGATAGTGTGCTAAAATCTTAGCAAAAATAGTGTGGTGCTTCAATTTTGTTGACTCCTACCTGGTTCTAGCAGTTTCATGAGGGACAATCTGAAGGGCCTCAAAGGCACAAAAGGAAAGGGCTAGGAGGTGAGCAGGGAAGCTTTCCTCTCCATACAGGTCCCTGGTAAGATAAATGGCTCAGAAGGGCAAAGGGGCACCCTAGGCTATGACTTGGGGGAGCAGTGTTCGTGATCAGTAAGAGACCAAGGAGAGTACTGCACACTCGCCCAAGATATCTGGATGAGTTCCCAAGTCCACACTAAAATTAAATCTCTTTTACACACTTTTTAATCTTACCTTGAATTGTCCTCCCAAATTTTATCTGCTATAAGAAATGTGTACATGCACATTTTAAATTAGCCATTTAATTTAGGGTTGTGAGAGTGGGAAGGGCAAATATCTAAAAAAAAATTCAGGTAATTTTCCTCTGTGATTCTTATTTTGCAAAAACACACATGCCCTTTCTAATGATCATAAATCAAGATACTAAAAAGAAAGCTAAATACTTGAAAATGTTCTTTCTTCATACTCTTGGAACCATTTCTTTAAAATGGCTAATAAAAGCACAACTCTGCGTGCCATATACAACTCTCCTGAGTATTATAAAGTGGAAGAGAGATTCTTCTACAACCAAATTTAAGATACTAACAAAGTAGAAAATATAATTTCCATTAGGTACCAAATATTCAGGAGACAAGTTAAAGCAAAAACAAAGTGGATATGGACACAAAAACATAGGTTTAATTTTTCAGGAGCATTTTGCAATATAAAGAGCACATGTAAAATTTTCTAAACTTGCCCTTCTCAATGGATTTTGAAAGATTTGTATCTACTAAGAAAAGAGGGCTCCTAAACAAAGAAAGGTCTCAGATCCCACTGAAAACGTGTTGAAAATTTCACATTTTCTCTCCAGAAAATGTATGTACATAAATCTGTGCGTACAATTTCAGGGGCCTCAAATACCTATTGAGGTCCAGCCACATAGCTCAGGTTAAAACCCCTGGCTCTCAGCATTCCTCTAGGGGAGCTCAAGAATTCACAATCCTTCCATATTTCTGCATTCTACCGAGTTAGGGAAAACAAACGAACAAAAACAAAAAATAATTAAAAAAAAAAAATCCACTTGCTCCGAAGACCAATATTTTACTTATTTGCCCTTAGAAGAAAGAACATCCCAATCTCTAGTTGCTTCTATCAAATGCCGCTGGCCATGGCTCATCCACTCTTCCTGGTCTTCATAGAGCCGCCCGCAAAACCAGCACTTAAATATGCACTGTGATGAATCATCCGGCAAGGAATCCACTACCTGGTAGTTGTTTTTATGAACTTTTTTAAGTTTCATTTTCAACATCATCTGCCTTTTTATCTGACTGGCTTCCTCAGCATTCTGGTAGGTAAGCCGCACATGATGCCGTCTGATGCCAAGCTGACATCTAGTCCTCTCTGACAAGACGACTTTGAGGACATTGCCTTTGTACTTGTTTATTACCTTCATCACGTTGGTCACTTCTGGTGAGTCAACATCGGGATGGTTTAACACAATGACTGGCTGGTTCCGCCGGGGGCATTTAATCAACTGGTCTGGTTTAGCTGCTATAAGTCGAAGTTGTCTTGTAACCTGAAAAATGGAAGGATCCTTGAAAGGGCGGCTGGTATCAGCCTGAATTTTGTTTTTCTTCTTGGATGAGGTCACTTGTTTGGTTTTATTTCTACTTAGAGGAAGATTTCTGGAGAGGAGTTTCCCTTGCTTATTCAAGTCACTGCCTCCTTGCTGTCCGTGAAGGGGGCCAGTTCTTTTTGGGGTGGTGCCACAGAAAGCACTCTCTTTTCTTGGCTTAGGCCGAAGAGTTGTCTCAAGATTTTGGGACATATCTATTGGCCCGCTTTCATTTGTTGATGGCTGTAAGTCTGAGTCTGTTTGTCTCACAGGGCAGAATGGAACAGGTTTTATTAACTGTGCTTCATTGCACGGTCCACTGCCAGGTGCTTCACTCGCAGCCTCCACAACGTGGGCGTCCTCAGGGGAATTAAGGACCCTCAACACAGCCCCTTTGGG
The DNA here is from genome assembly GCF_030445035.2 of Dasypus novemcinctus. Lineage (NCBI taxonomy): Eukaryota > Metazoa > Chordata > Mammalia > Cingulata > Dasypodidae > Dasypus > Dasypus novemcinctus. The sequence goes on along the minus strand of NC_080673.1, from coordinate 199,581,446 downwards.
GATCAACACTGGAGCGGCACCATGAGCCTTCCTGGCTACTCCTTCTGTTTTTCCATCACAGCCACCTACAAACTGTGGATATATTTGCTCACGAAGGAACTGTCCATTAACACCATCATCCCGTGGTTTGGGGACAGTGCCTGCGGAATAGCCTGGGCCAGAAAATGACACATTCATTTCTTGAATACCTTCAGGGGTACCAGTTGAAGTTACCTTTGAGGCCTGCTCTATGGAACGACGATGTACATTATTTGCAGCCAAAGATGAAGGTTTGCCGCAGGATTCAATTAACTGAGCTATCTTTCTGCGTAACAGTTCAATTGACTTTATTTTGGACGTTGAACTATTCCACTTAATGCCCTCAGGGACATTTTCTGAGCCAGAGCTAAGAGAAAATACTGACGAGATGACCGGGCCTTCAAAAGAGTCCTTATTCCTTTCAGAAGTATCTAATTCCAAAGGCTTATCCCCAGGCTTTTCAGATCTGAGTCCATCTTCTCCAGTTATGTTTATGTGTAAATATTCATTTTTATGTTGGGAGGAAATCTGGCCCATATTTGAAACTGCTTTGTGTTCCTCTGCCTGGTTGTCTTTCAGCTTCCTATGAGAAGAAACCATTTTTAAAGGAATACTGATCTCACCTCCAGATTCCAAGTTATTTTCCCTTATGGGCAAGAAGTCCTTTTCTCCAGAAAAGGAAATGGCTGCAGGAGATGAAGCAAAAGGAAATGACTGGTGTAAGTCACTGTGTAAATTTCTTCCATCTTCAGCAAAAGAATAAGGGCTTGATGTAGCTCCAAAACCACATAAAACACTGTTTTTTACTAGAGATGATGGAGAATGGCCTTTTAAGGCCATGGAAGGAAGTCCATTTCTATATGGATATAAATTCTTTCTTTTTTGCAAACCTTCAACTGTATTAAAATTTAGAAAGGATTCTCCATGGTTGTACACACTAGAATTTGACATGAAAAAATCATAAGACCTTACCCATTTCACATTTTTAAGTTGTCTGTGAACTGATGATTGAAGATTATCAATACCTGCATGTTTTCCAACATTCCCCTCAAATGTCAGTGACTTTGTCTGTTCTACAGATACTTTTCCGTGTTCATTTGAAACTCTGTCTCTAGTCATATGCTCAGAATTACCTCCATCACTTCCATTAGCTTCAAGGCAATTATTTTCTTCCAAAGGAAACAGTTTGAGAACGAGTTGCTGTGTCCCATTGACAACTTTCACGTCTATCAACTGGGCTAAACAGTTTGCAGGGACAACTAGTTCCGCTGGTGCCACAACTGTTAACGGCATACCTGGCTGTACGGGTTCTTTTGCAGGGGATAATACTTCTACTTCAACATTTTTGTTCTCAAACAGATTGACCTCATTTGGCTCAAAGAGGGTCGTTTTATTTGGAATACACACTACATCTCTTTGGTAATCCTTTGATCTAGGTAACAACATAATATTGTGCATTTTGTCTTTCTTTGTGTGGAGGGAGAACCTTGAAAGTTGATCTGACAACTTATTGTGAAATGTAGTCCTTGAACTGGAAGCTCTTAAAAAGTCTGTGTCTTGTTTCAATGCACTGGCTCTTTTCGGATCCAGCTTGGCAATAGTTTTGGGCGAGCGTTTTCCGCCAGCCCTCTCATGTACTCTCTTCCTGTGTTTGACAATATAATCATTTCTAATAGCACCATAGTCACAATACTCACATTGATAAGGGAATATGCCTGTATGCTTCACCAAATGCCTCTGAAACTCTCCTTTTGTGTATGAAATGTAGTTGCAGTGAGAACAAATGAATTTAATCTCTTCATGTTGAAGGGTGTGCTTTTTGTACTGCAGGGGGTCCTTTGTGGAAAATCGGCACTTATCACAATAGTATTTGCCTGGCTTAAAGTTCCTTACCTTAAACTTACTATTGACTGGGCTCGAGATGGCTTCTGTTTTATTTCCCACCTGAGAAGCACTGGGATTATTGTTCACGAAATGGAAATGGGGAGGAGGAACACCAAGGTTGCATTTGAAACAGACAAACCGATCTTCCTTTTGGCTCTGCCCAGTGCCCTTTTTCAAACCCTGCAGAGGGATTCTGTGAACACTTTTGCACTTGACACATGTAGCAATGGTTGTCATGGTAGCCTCCGCCTCTGAGCCTTGATACAAACGGGTTTGAGCGTCTTGTCTATCTGGTCGAGTCTCTCTATTAGCACTTGGATGTTTGGGGGACATGGTCAAGGAATTACGTCCATCAGCCACTTGCACAGTGTATAATTGCTGTCCAATATCCTTCATCTTCTTGATCTGCATTTCCAAAGAGTCCATTGAAATTCAGAAAGACTTCACGTGATAAAAATCTTAGAAGACATCCTTCAACATATTTTGTGATTGGCAGAGAAGCAGCTCCTACCTGGGAGCACACTTTTCTTTTTTATTCACTGCCACAGTAGGTATACGAACTCAAATTATGATGGCTTCCAATTCTCTGATATTCCAGGCCACACTGAAGGGGGGGGAAAATCGTAAAGCATGATTAATACATGCACTTAAGGTTTAGCTAGGTTATCACAAAACATACTCTATATTTTAATGGCCTTGGGAATTTTATGCTAAATCTCAACATGTTATCTTAGACCCATGTTGACAGTAACATACAACATGACAGAGTTGGCAAATAACAAATCTATAGTGAAAACATTTCTGTAACCCCCTAAAAATCATGTTAGACCAATCAAAAACGGATATCCCAAAGGCAAGGAAGTCATTCTTTCATTCACAGTAGTCTTTGATCAGTAAAAATTATTTTTAAGTGTTAGTGATTACATCCTAGCCATTTCACAGGTTCGATTTCATATCAACTTCACCATAATCTTGTAAAGGAGGTACTGCCATTTCACTTTTAGGACACATTAGTTATCAACTGGTAAAGCTACATTACAGCTTATAATTAGCTTGGATACCAACTCACTTGCTTTTACTCTATTTGCTTTCACAATTGGTAAGCCAGTAACACTGAAGACATAAGGTAGACAAATAATCGCCCATTCTATCAACATCTTACTAACCTTCTCTTATGTGCTAGGCATGTTCTACATGCTGTAGAGTAGTGAGCAAAAATGAATCAGTCCCTACCCTCATGATGTATGTATTACAGAAGGGGGACACAGGGTACATATTTATTTACCAGAGGGTGGTAAGTTAAATGGGAAAAAAAAAATACCATAAAGCAAGACAAGGGGGATAGGGAATGCATGTGCAAGGAGGTCAAGGCTGAGGAGCTGCTTTATCAGAGCCAGGAAAGGCCTCATGCCCAGCTGGCATTTAAACAGAGATGAGTGAGCAACGCGGCTGTGTAGGAGAAGGGCATTCCAAGCAGAGAAGGCAAAGGTCTTGTGGGAAGTGGGCCCGGCATGCTTGAGGGGCCGGCGAGGAAGTGCTGAGGCTGGCAGGGAATGGGCAACGGGGAGAGAGGTACGTATAGTGCGAGGGAACAGGGAGACTATCACGGAAGGTTCTATAACCATGTAGCGTGAGGATGGAGCTTCTCCTCAACGTGAAAAGGTAAGCCAGCGCAAAGACTGGAGCAGTCACAGGGCGTGATTTAACTGAAATTTCAACAAAAACCTCTAGCCGCTGTGAAAAGAGGAGAGTCCGTGAGGGGGACAATGGTGGCAGCAGGGAGGCCTATGTGAGAGACGACGATGGCCTGGCCCAGGGTAGTAGAGGTGACAGGTGTTTCTTAGAGGAATTATTTCAAGACCTGCATATGTTGTCTGTAAAAGTTACTATTTTTTCCACAAAAGCATTTAATTAATCTTTAAAGACACTTATCTTCAGAATACACAGATCCGTGTATTTAGGAGCTAAAAAATAATCACTCTATTTTTAATATCATTGTGATCTGCTTAAAGGCTTTTATGACCTTAGAAAGAGTCATTAAGCCTTTTTTTCATCTGGCAATTAGAATTAAGAATATTTACCCAATCTCTCCCATAGAGCTGCTGTGACCTAAAGTGCTAAAGTGCATAAGAAACACTTCTGAAATTTTAAAGTGCTTCTCTAAGTGTCACAAGGCACACAGAGGCAGCGAGTAAGTGTTTGTTCAATGACAAGCAGCAATATGAGGGAGAATTAACAGCTTCTTTCTGGCCACACTGCTAAGGGGTCAAGAACCACACAACGCTAATCTGAAAGGCCAACTCAGGGAGGTGAATGGTCTCTACCTAGGGCCAAGAGTGACAATTGCTACATATTCAGATCTAGCGTGGCATGAAACCCACCCTTTAGAGCAGGTTTGGAAAGAACCATAGGAACACATCATATTTGATGACAAGCTTTATTTTTCTTTTGCAGTGTTGCCTCCCCCACCCCTTTTTTTTCTTTTTTAAATAGTTGTCTCCATTCAAAAGCAATTTCCAGCATGGGACCAAGGCCTGATGGCATCCAGGGACTCAATCGCACTTACCTTATTACCGGAAGTGTGCACGTAAAAGACATCAACCAGGCATAGGCCTGTGGGGTTACAAGGTGTTGTAAATCCCCTCATTGTTGTAAAGCGTATGTAAGGAGGCTGCAGTTTTGGAGAGGACACACAAATGCCTCAAACAGGCAAAGAGACAAACACAGGCCATGACAAGAAATTTCATTTTCCACTGCACTCCTGATGTATGCAACAGCAAGAATGTTCAGAGAAGGTGCAGTGTGACACTCAGAAGAACTGCTGCTACTAAGGGCCTCAAGGAAGCCACCCATCTGCATCTGCTTGCTCATCTATACAATGAAGAGTTAGAAGAGATGACTTCTAAGCCAGGCCTGGCACTGCTGATCCTAAAAGTCAGACTTTTCATCATCTAAGAATGCCCCCTTAATCAACATGCTCACAACGGCATTTTCGTCTTAAAGCAGAGGAGGCCATAGCTGCAACCAGAGCCTAAAACCACAGGCCCACAGAGTGAAGAGGCTGAAGAGGTAGTATAATGGACATCTGGTCCGTGGCTACCAAATCCGGAGGAGCTTCAGAGGTGTTTCTACAACATACACACCTGGGCTTCATCCCAAGACCAGTGAATCTAAATCTCAAGGGGTGGGCATGGGGGTGGGGGAAATATTTGTGGTTGGTAAAAGCACTCCAGGCAATCCTGATGAAAAACCAGAATTACAAATCACTGGCTGAAGCCTCTGGTACATTTAAATACTAAAACATCTTCAATGATTGATCATGTAGTATGTCCTAATACTGCCACAAACAAAAAACCTGCTTCCTTCCTTAAGAAGCTAATTTTATTTTTACATGGGTTTCACTGTCAAGAATTTACTCTTAAATGAAACTGAAACTAGCTTTCCTGTAATTTTCTTCTATCCTGGCTATGGAGCTGCAGACAAATGAAAACAGAAAGAAAAAGCAACGTAATTCCTTGTGATCTACCAGTTACTAATCTCCACATCTCTTCTTTCATCCTGTCCTTAGTTCTCAATTCTATTTAAAAGATTTGCATGAGGATTATACCAGTTGGTATGTACATCTCTGCTCTCAACCAGTTTCATAATCCTACTAGTAGGAAGGAGGGAAGGGGAGGTAAAGAGGGGGTGGGGAGGAGGGGGGAGGGAAGAGGGAAGAAAGACGAGGGAGGGAAAGAAAAGAAGCTAATTTGTTTACTTGCCTGCCACCTCTTGCTTACCAAGTTATATAGTCAGCCTAACACCTTAAACATTAATCCTAAGAAATTCTAAAATAAATCACATGAAGATATTCCTTTAAGAATTCCTAAACCAGGATTCCTTTTGTACATTTTCAGTTTTCTAATACCGTTCCCAGCCTTCCAATTGCTTCAACAATCAGAGGGCAGGGTTTTGGCCATTTTCTCTCCAAGTCCTCTAAAAGTTAGGGGAGTAATTCCTTCTAAACTGAACACTTGAAATCTAAGATAGACTGAATTGTAAGATCACGTACTTCAGTCTGGAAAAGCAAAGTTTACACTGGAAACAAGAAGTCAAGAGCATCATGATGGAGCAGAGTCCTCAGGGCAAGTCAGCTCCAGGTCACTAGGAATGCAGAGGCCTCCTGAGGGTCCCTCTGCAAAACTATCTCAGCAGTTCATTGGAATTAAAAGTACACAGGAGCAAATGCCAATATGAAGCATGAGGCTGTGATCAGCAACCAAGTGGTAACCAGTTACTACTTGGGCACTTCTCTCAGTCCAGGTGAAAATCATGCCAGGTTCCTTTAAATCAAGCAGATGAAGTTCTCTGTGGTCTTTGCAATTTGCGTGGCTAGTCAAGGGCGGGGTAGGTATCTCAGACGTTAACACCCTGAGACAGAGGTAAATTGACAGGGCAGCATGGGAGAATGGAGATGGCTTTGATGCTGATTTACATGTGGATACTCCAGAGGCTTCAGGAGGCACATCTGAGCAATAGGCTCCCAAGACTCAGTTCCTTCCATAGACTTCTACCTGGATTCATCCACGTACAACCACCTGTGAATCTGGGTCCTCCTGGCAAGTTACTGCCCAATGGGCTGATGATCAAGGATTATATAAGACAATGAAGATAGAATCTGGCATGGGCTCGATGCTGAGTGAACACTCAATAAATCACTATGAACTTCAGATCAATGTTCACCAACCTTCCAAACTCAATGATTTTACAGACCTCTGCGCTAGACCTCCCAGGCCTAGGGAAAAAACATTTTTTTTTTTTCAGATAGCTTAGGAGGTTTCTCCAAAACGTTTAATATTAAGTTGCCTGTTTTTGAAAAAGAATTTAACAGCAGATAATGAGTTTCTGAATGTGGAATTATCAACAGAATCAGCTGAAGATGACTGTCATGCATCAAAGACAAGTGGCACAGGGTATTTTACTACATTACAGAGGCATTTCTTATGGAATGAGTCTTTTCCTGAGAAAAGGCCTAAGTGCATTTACCACAGGTGGGTTTTTCTTTTTTGATTTTGAGCTCACTTGCCCTAGTTTCTTGAAGACTTATGGAGACACACAGAAAAAAGTGAGTTTGAACAATAACAGTAATATTTAGAGCTATAAAAACATTAATTGTTATAAAAGTTCTTGTTTGACTTCTAAATACTGGAATCTAACAATGTTCAACAGAATTAGAAAAGGACTAAGTAGAAAAGAGTGGTTAGAACTACAGGATCAGGAATAAGATTAGAGAGATTTAAATCCCCAGTTCTATCACTTTCGAGGTGCATGGCCTTGGGTACACTGTTGAACCTTTGTGTCAGATTCCTCACCTGTAAAACTGAGATAATAATAATATTGTGAGGATTAAATAAGATAATGTGAGTAAATGTGCTTAGGTAAGTTACTGGCACATTAGCCTTATTTCCCATTTTTACGAAGAAAACTGAAGGAGAATAAATGATGCCAGTCACAAATAGAGGGCTAAAGTACAAGTTGCTCAGCTGCCCAGCACTACCTTTTCCAGAATACACACCAAATCTCATTTTATCATTTTACTTATATTTACTTGGTTGTACCACATAAAAGATAATACTTATCAACTTAAACCTCTGGGGTAACCCCCCTACCCCCAGCCTTAGCAGCTGAGTAGCTGAGCCATTTATAATCACCATGGAAAAGAGGTCCTAACTGTACTCACTAAAGTTGCGGATTCCATATAAACCAGTTACTGACTACATTATCCCCACCCACCTCCCTTCAAGCCCAGAATTGCAAAATATGCTTTCTAAGCTAATAATTTTGCTTCCATGCAAGATGATTATGTAAAAACTAAAGCTGGGGAAAGACATCATATGCATGCAACGTGCATCATCAGGTACATGCTTGTCCATGAGAGATGCCCTGCAAGTTCAGTTATTTGTTGACTTCCTGCCTCTTTTTGGATGGAGAAGAGTGTTTTAAAAATGCCTTCCAGCAATTCTGACCCTGAAATCCTGCTTTCACTGTGGCTTCTACAGCATTCACCACTGGGCATGTACATGTAGCATGCAGCTGCTGTACCCGAGAAGAGCAAGGGGAATGGAGTTGGAGGGTTTTCAGCTCCAATCCCCACCCTGTCCCTTATTTACTGGTTAAAATCTTAAGCAAATGATTTCTCTCTGTTCATTGACAAGGAAGGAAATAGGCTCTGCTACCAAACTCAAAGGATGATTAAATGACACAAACTAGATAATGCACACAAAACTCCCAGTCCAGTAGCCAGCAGGTGCTTGAAAAGTATTATCTGTTCCTTTCATCTATTTGGCTGTATCAAAGGCTTGTCTAATTAACATTCTCCATTCACTGAAATTTTCAGAGGATTCCACTCCAAAGTGCCCAGTAGTATATCAACAAGGAATACCCGATTGGGGGGGGTGGGGAGGTGGGCGGAAGGAATCCAACATTTAGATATGTAAACTCCTAATATTTCCCCAGCAGGATGGCATTTGGCAAGAAACTGTTACCTCAGCAAGGGCTTTTTCAGAGACCATTACAATGAGTCTAAATTGAACTGAAGGCTGAATAGGTAAAGGGGTTGGAAACAAGGAAAAACACCCAAGAAAGCATTATTTTATTTTTGCCAAACTACCTGGCACTTAGAAATGGCTGAATTATAAATTGAGTGCTATCTTGATGACAAAAGTATTCCCAAATGTTGTTCCTTCTGAAACCAAGTGTATTGCTTCAGCAACAGAATGCTGCCAGAAGGCTGCAGGAGAGAGCTCCTGTTGTGAGTCTCCACTTTCCATATGAAAGCAGCTCAGTGTAATAGAATGCAAAGAATAATGCCCTGTGATACCAAAAACAGGGACAAAGCTTAGGTTTTTGGCTTACTAGCTGTGTGATTTTGGCCTTGTAACTTAACTTCTCCAGGTGCGAGTAGTCTCTCTTCTAAGATGGGAATAATAATGCTTACATGGCTGGGGTGCAAATAAATGAGGAAAAGGCATATGCAAGTGGCAAGTACCTTTATGCTGGACAAACTAGAGATGTTTTGTCAAGAAATCAACATATTTCTGTAAGACTCCTGTAAATATACAAGAGTCTAGTAATGTCCAGAGAAGCAATAACTGATACCTTTACAAATAAACCATATTACAAAGAGGTCTATGGCAACAGGAGTTCTCCATCTGGCTCCTCCTCCAGAAGGATCTTCTCCTCCCCCACCCTCCTCTCTATAAAGCCATTTTTTAGGGATGGACTTGACACTGTTCAGCAGAGCAGTTGAGTGTACCTCAAAAAATAAAGAAAATTATTATATGTTTTGTTTTTTAACATTTTAAGAAGGGAAAACCTTTCAATAGGCAAATATAAACTAAGCTAGAATACTTAAAATGTACAAACTTGTAGCTCCATCTGTGGAAGGAAAAATGTTAAAAAGCAATTTTGTTCCCTGTAAGTGGGGGGGGGGGGGGAGGGGAACCAACAAGGTAACATTACAAGCAAAATTACAAAATTCTATGTTAAGAAACAAACCAAGTATCACCAGGACTTTAAAAAGTACTGAAGATCAAGGACACATATGGTTCTTAATCTTGGCTACATTAGGGTGACAAACTTGTCTTGATTCACCTGGGAAGTTCCTAGTTTTACCTTCAAAAATCCTGGGCAAACTGGAATAGCTGGTCACCCTACTGAACACCAGAATTAGGTAAGGCACTTTCAAAATACTGCGCCCTAAGTCTAAAAGTTCTGATTTAATTAGTCAGGAGTACTATATAGCTTTTCTAAGGTCACAGAGTTGGTGAAAAGCAGCACTGGTGAGTCATCTAAACTGTTTTCTACTACCCTGCTTTCTTCAAAAATAATAGTTCACACATGTACAGCATTTAAATAGACCATGTGTGAAAGTGGTTTGCAAATTGCCATCGTGGTCAGAGGGGACAGGTGTTACTCTGCAATGCACAAAATAAAAAGGTACAGCCATCCTGGGCCCTCACAGCAAAAGAGTCCCAGAGTGCCCTAGACGCCTTGCTCTTCCACACCCTCGCTGTTCTCCCACCCCCTTCTTGCAGGGGCAGGCAAAGGCATGCTCCAGAGAGGGGTTGGAGGCTGGGAACCAAAGGGTCACAGTCAAGATCTGCTGCTACTTTAGCACAGTTCTTACTTCCTGCCTGGTGCCAGCCAGCTCTGGATTCGAGTCAAAAGGGTGCCAAGTCCAGTGGGTTCTTCCTTCTCTTCTCAGGCTCTGAGTCCCAACAGGTCTCACGACTTCAGGTCCTGGCGTAGCCTTCCACGCTCAGTACCTTGCTCGGCAGGCAGGCACTGCACAAAAAGCCCTGCAACAGAAGCCAGATACTTGGGTTTAAGTTCTGGATCTGCACAGCCTTGACTTCTCAGGGTGTTTCTTCCATAAAATAAATGAAATGAGCCCCAGCAGTACCTCTCAAGCAGCAGTGTGTGGCAAAATCACCTAGGGAGCTTAACAAAAAAAAGGGAAAAGGATTTCCAGGACTGGCATGACCTTATGATCAGATTGTCCTTTTCCTGGGGTGGAACTCAGACATGTGATTTAAAATTCTTCTCAGGTGATAGACCCCTCCCCACTCCAACCCATGATGAGACTGTCTGGATTAGATGGTCTTTAGTCACTTTGACTCCAAGGATGAATCCTGGAAACTGCAGTTGGCTAGGTTGCATATATGAACAAAGAAAATGGAGTACACGGACAGGCAGTTTAAGAACAATTATGACAGGGAAAATCCGTGCTGTGAGGAACTCCTCTATCGTTATCACCGGCACAGGGCCTGGCCACTGAAAGTACTCAATATGTATTGGCTAAATGAATAAAGGAAGAAAGGAAATGGCAGGAACAGTGATGATGATTAAAAAAAGTTCTTCTTTGTCCTTCCTGTTGCACGAAAAACTGGCCCAGATTCCTTTTATTAAAGGCAAGTAGATCAGGAGAGACAGAAGTGCTGTTATTTTTTAAAAATTGCCATTTAAAATCCACATTAATTTGGCATCAGGGAGGAGGGCTAATCAATAAATAACACCCTCCTTTGCTTTTTCGAAATGGATTTGAACGAATGTTATCAGCATAACAAAACTAAATACCGGAAGAAATGTTACCTTCAAAGCTTAGACCCAAACTAAAAATAATTTTTCAAAAATGAATCTTGGGCTAAAGATACCCTCCATATCTCACAATTTAAAAACGAACAATAAACTCTACTTGTATTCTACTTGAAGAGACTGTGCAGTGTTGGTTCCTAAACATTTTCTGGGCTTCCAGAAGCCTTGGCCTTTATCTCGCGTGTGCACAGAGCACAGAATGGGCTGAACTTTGCATATATGACTCAGAGAGAGAGAGAGAGAGATACATTCCTATTCTCTATCCATTTTTTTTTAAAAATAAGAAAGTACTGCAGGCTCCTAGAGGTCACAGTTTGTCTTACTCTTGATTTCAATCTTAAACGGAAGGGCTAATGCTTAAGGACTGTTACACGGTATTACAGTTAAACTGTGCGGATGTTCCTTTTTTAAAGAGGATAAAGTGTTCAGTATCCCACTGTTTACTTTTTAGGTTTATGTTTATAAAATGTCCATTTCCCCAGTAATTAAAGTCAGGGGGATATATCTCAATGGGATGCATTAACTACACAACCATCGAGGGCCTTAAGTGGTTTCTCCCACTCTCTCCTTTGGCTTCCCCTTTCCAGTTAGGAAACTCATTCTTTTCGAGGCCTTGTTGTTTCCCTTGCTGAAACCGCCCTAGCACCCCAAAGGCAACCACATAAAAGGAAAAGTTGGAATGGGGAGTTCCCACAGAGTGGCATCAGCATTTGTTTGACTTCAAACCTTCGCCGTTAGCATGCATTCCCATTTGCTAACACCCCCTCTGCCTCCCCAGGGGAAGACACGGAGGTATTCTCTGGACAAGTCCATCCCTGGTCTCACTCTCGAACACACCCCCAAGGAAAGACAATGCCAGTCTGCTTTGCACGTTTATTGTTGGCACAATCACACGGACGGTCCACATTATCCAAACGTGGCGGGCCCAGGCTGAGCCCGCGTCTAACGACGCAGGTGCAACGAAGGGAAGGCGCGGGGACCCTAAGATCTCAGCGTGGTCTCCCGGGGTCGGCCGAGGGTGCGCGGGGGGTTCTTCCACCACTGTACATCCACAACGTCCACGCTCACCTCCGAGGCCCGCAGGAGGCTTTAAAAATGGCCTCCTTACGACACTTCCTGCTCGGCGCCGACCGGTAGAAATTCTCGCCGGAGATGCATCATTTAAAAGGCGGGGGCGGGGAGCGGGAGGCCGGGCTCGGGCGGCTCCCCGCGAGCGGCCCTCGCAGCCCGCACGCCGCCACTTCCCGGCCGCGTTCCGGGCGAGCCTGCGGGGTCGCGGCGGCACAAAGAGCGGGCGGGGACGCCGGCCCCGCACGCCCGGTCCCGGCCCCGCGTCCGTCCTCCCCCCAGCCTGGGGGAAGTCGCGGCCCGCTAACTCCTCCCGCGGCCTATGCGCCCCCCCAACCCGGGCCGGGGGCCGCGGACTGGGCCCCTCTCCGCTGGGCGGCGGAACCCCGCGCCCGGGCGCCCCGGGGCCTCCTCGCCACGACGCCTGCCGGCGGCTCGGAGCCGAGGGCGCGGGGGGCCGCGCGCCAGCCCACCCGCCCGCGCGCCCACCCCGGCCCCGCCTGTCCCCGCGCACAGCCCCGGGGCCCTCGCCCTCCCACTCCGCCACTCACCCGGCCGCTCCCGGGTCCCGGCGAAGGGGCGTCTCCGCCGCCGCCGCGCCCGCTGTAGGTCCCTACTCGGGGGGGTGGAGCTGGGCCGCGCGTGCGCAGTGGGCGGCGGCGGCGCGGCCGAGGCTAGGCCCCGGCGCCTGAGGTCCCTAAGGCTGCGCGCGCCTCCGCGGGCTTTTGGCGCTACCCTGCCGAACCCTAGTTCTCCACTGAGAGCTCGACCCGCCGCCTTGACTCGCAGCGTGCACTGCCCGTAAATACCTACACGGGATGCCCGTCAGCCCCAGGAGCCTCTCTGCCAGGGGAGAAACGACTCCGGCTGCCATCGTGCCTCGTGCGCCCCGCGCAGCGTCCGCTCTGTGTTGGCGCTGGGTGCAGGTGGAGGCCCGAGGTCCCTGCCCTCATGGAGCTTGAAGGCCGGCCACCGGCGAGGGAAGGCGAGAGAATAAGGAGCTCACGTCTCCAGCTTCCGAATTCCACCGCTTTTTGAGAGCAGCAGTGGACGAAGTGGCCTTAAAGTACTGGCCTGCAATGCCGACTCTCCGGCCTCCTTCACACCCTAGCTGTGGGACCTTGGGTGAGGAAGGGCCCTGACCGCTCTAAGTTTCAGTGTTTTCATTTCTGAACTTGGGGGTGCTCATCCTTGAGGCCCTCAACTTCCCTATCACGGAGGTTTTGAGGGTCAGATGAGACAATGCGGGAGTGGGGAGCTGGTGTGAGCTCCTTTACTGTTGTTACTGGCAGCATTTCCTTCTGCTTCTTGGACTCCAATCCCATTTCTGCTCACACCCCTCTACCCCCCATAAACACACACCGCTGGCCTTCTAGAAGGAAGATGCACCTAAAGTAGGTCCCCCTCTCAGGGAAAAAGGGGACGCTAATGCCAGGGAACCCATAATTACACGACGCTCCCTTACAGTAAAACTGCTCCGAGCAAAGGCATCAGAGGGTCACACGGAGCTGTAATACTGGGAAATGCAGTTTTTCCAGGAACAACCGTTTACTTCAGAGCTCCAGAAGGGGCAAGGCTGGTTTCCAATGCTTTCTTGTGGTTGACCAGAGGTCAGGGTGCAGGGGCTTCGTGGGCTTGCTACACGCAGGAGATGCGGCCGCGGGCAATGTTGCAACACGGAGAAGAGGAATTCAGGAAGAAAGCGTTAGCCACTGGACGACCAGCGGAGCAAAATCTTACCCCTAGAGATAGCCTGAGCTGGGCAGAGAGAATGCTGACTCAAAAGTGGATCGTCCGACAGCATGTCTTTCCAACAGCGTGTCAGCCCCATTTCGCAATGCCTGACCTCGTTGCTGATAAGGGAGCTGCTGCTAGCCTCCTGATTGCTCGTAGGCCTCAGGGACGCAAATGGACCCCTTCTGGGGAAAACATATATGTGCATACATAGATCGCAGAGAATGCACTGTCTCCTAAGTCGGGTTGGGGAGGGTATTGAGAATCTCTGCACTGGTCACGGCCTGAAAATGTCTAGTAGCAAAAGGAGCTAAATCAGGAAAAAACCAACCAACCAACTGTTAATTCTAGGTATTTGCGTTTTTTTCTAAAATTTGGCCCAAATTGTTGCCTCTGCTTGTAACTGCCACTCATGCATCATGGATCAGCTTGCTTGAGTTGCACAGAATTCATGAAAAGGTGCCTCTGGGCTTCCTGGAAGTTTCTCTGGAGTTACAGCTGGTTATAAGTCCCAGCTCTGGCACCTTGAAGCTGCGAGGGCCTGCTCCCTAACCTGTCTGGACTGCAGTTTCCTTATGTAAAATCTGGTGAGTAATGCGGCCTATCTCATCAGTGAGTCGCCAGCACTGAACAACAGTAAAGAGGCCAGTGCCTGGCAAATAGGAAGGGCCAATAACTTGTTACCTCTTCAGTAGTTCTTAGTGAGATAAAATGCTTTGCAGAGGACTAGCACTGAGGTGTTTACAGTCCGAAAAGGGCTGAGCAGGGATAGAAACTACTCCTGCAAAAACCCTTAATTCAGGCTGAAAGTATCATCACAAAAAATCTTGGGAGTGTTTACGTAGAAATGTTATTTCCAGATCCGCAGCCAGAAAACCTTTCCCACCAGCCTCGTCTATCCTTCATGCCTTCTTCTTCCAGTCCCCAGCTTTGTTTGCCTAAGGTACTCCTCAATACCTTAGGCTCGGCAGATGGCCTCCCAGATACTATTGTCTAAGATGAGAGGAGGGAAGATAAAACTGAAAGCAGTTACTGCGTTTAAGGGCTGGTAGCCACATTCATCCCTTTACTTACTCATTCAGCATTTAATGAGTGTTTCCTGGGTGCAGGCACAGGCCAGGTGCTGAGGATGGAGTGAGGAACAAGCTAAAGGCTGTGTCCGCAGGGAGTGGTCCTTGTGTTGGGGGTGGTAGATCATAAACAAGTAAAGGAAGACAGAGCTAAACTGGGGAGTGCTAAGGGCTGCGGCGGAAGTGAGACTGGGAAGTGTGATTTGGGAGGAAGTGTGAAGCAAGAGAGGACGGTGGAGGATGGCACACTGAAGAGCTGATGAATAAGATGAGAGCCGAACTGTAGAGGGAACAGCATGTGCAAAGCCCTGAGGTGGGAACAAGGGCATGTCCGAGGAAGTGAAGGGCGTGTGGATTTAGAGCATTCTAGCACTTACCAACTGAGGTCGTAGGGGAGTCGTTTACAAGCATTCCGCCAGCGGGGTACCTGTGGCTTGGCGGAAGTACTTGACGAAAATCCCACAGTGCTTCAAAAAAGTGGCCTGGTCTCTAACACACAGATGAGGAACTTCCTGCTAGTGTTCAGTGGAACAGACCTGTAGAATTTAAACACTTCAAGGCTTTATGTGGCTTTTTTCTTTTCATCATTTCAGCAATTTATGGTAACTTCCTTGAGCCTTAATTTGCTCATCTGTGAAAGAGGGATAAAGGCCTCGTTGCCAAGGGTCACCAGTTCCGTAAATTCAGTACTCTTCCCAGTCCTGGGACGCAGGGTGTGGAGACTACAGAGTTCGGATCCCGATCCCATTAGTTTTCTTTATTAGCTGTGTGGCTGTGGGCAAGTACTGCGGGTCTCTGAGACTGTTTTCCCAAGTGGAAAAGTGGGGTAACCACAACAACCTTTCCTCGAGATTGTCAGGGCAGAGGAGAGTGCCTTAGCTAAGACCCCATCCCAGCCGCCTTGATTTCCCTCTTGCGGACGGCAGAGCGGCCGATCCGGGTCTGAACCTCTGCGCCTGCTTCCCTTGGCGCTCTAAGCCGCGCCCGCGGGGTGTAGTAGACACTCGGCTGTGGACAGGGCCCGCAGGGAATGCGGCGCCGAGAACCGGGCATGCGCGGCCAGTAGAACCGGCGGCGGCGGGGGCGTGCTGCAGTGTCGCGGTCGGCCTGGGGCGTCGCTGCGCCGCGCGCTCTCGGTCCCCCGGCTGCGGAAGCGGCCGCGGCGCTGGTAGAGCTCTACACCGCGCGGCGCAGGCAGCGCGCACGGCCGCGCACCGGGGCGGGCTGCCACCCGGGGTGCCCCTCCCTCCCGCCACCCCTGCGCTTTCCAGGACCGGGGATGTGAGCCTTGGCTTTTGTTTCCCTCGGTCTTGGGAATGGGAGCGACGGGCGCTGGATCCGCAAGGCTGTGAGACAACAAAGCCCTGCGTGAGTTGCTGGCGCACCAGCCCTAGACTGTCCACCCCGTGCGCCCCGACTAGCATTTGCATTTTACCAAAAGGTCCCGGTGGAGGATCTAGAAGGCGTGGACTTAAAGGGGTTCCTGATGAGGGCCCCTTTCCCCTCGCGTTTTGTTTGACATCCAAATCAATGGGGGCCGCCGCCTCTGTACTGTAAGCGTCCCCAAGGCGCAGGGCTCCAGGATACAGCGCGGGCCAGGCCTGGCTTCTAGTGCCAATCCGGGCCGAGCTGCCATCCTCACGTGTCTAAGATCAGTGCTATTAAAAGCGTGGTCTGTGGATAGGAGCCAGTCCCCGATTCGGTTCCGAGAGGATGGATCCAGAAAAGGAGAGTGAGCGTTCGGAAATTTTCACAGCAATCCAACTCTGCTGCAGCATCCGAGCGCGGAACCAGCAGAACAGGGTGGAGGAATATGGGTAGGGTGTAGCCAGATTCCCGCGGTGGTCGCACGAGGCTTGCGCGGCGTCCTAGCCACATGCTGGAGGACGCGAGTAGGTTCAAAAAGGAGAGGATGGAGGAGCGTGTGGTACTCTCTACACAGGCAGTTCCAGGCGGCGGCTGTAGCCTCCTTCCTCGTGTTTCTGCTTCCGTCGATTCTGCAGCATCCCGGGTAGTCCTACCACAAAGCAAATGGAATCGAGGCACGCGGGTCCCTGCCTGTCCCCGACATCACCACTTACCCTCTCCTCACAGGTCTGTTCTCCGGTTGGCACCGCCCAAGCACTAGGCTTTCGCTGTGGAGAGACCTTTGCACCTGGTTCTCCTTCACCTTTTCAGAGCTCCCTTCTAGCCTTCACCCCCACCCACTCTAATCATATCTCTGTGTTTTATGTTCTTCATAAAGAACTGCATGTGTTACTTGTTTAATCTCTTCCACTACAAAATAAGCTGTCGTGTTCACCACTGTTGTACCCCCAGTGCCTAAGGCTAAGGGTTTTGGCACTTTAGGCACTCGAGAGAGCTGACATTATTTATTTATTAAAGAAATCACAATGACTTGAAGTTACCAGAGCACGAAAGCCGATTTGAGGTCTTAATATTGATGCTTAACTCTCCACCTACCCTTTCTCTTTAAATTTTATTATCTGAGAAAAAGTATGGGGCTAATATTAATAGTATCAGCTTCATAAGGTTGTATGAGGATTAGGTGAGGCAACTTTTTATTTTTTATTTTATTTCTTTCCCCTTTCCAAACCCCTCCTCCCCCTTGTCTGCTCTCTGTGTTCATTCGCTGTGTATTCTTCTGTGTCGGCTTTTGTTCTTGTCAGTGGCACCTGGAATCTGTGTGTCGTTTTGTTGCATCAGCTCTCCGTGTGTGCAGCGCCACTCCTGGGCAGGCTGCACGTTTTCCATGCTGGGCGGCTCTCCTTTCGGGGCACACTCCTTGCGCGTGGGGCTCCCCTATGCAGGGGGACACCCCTGTGCAGCATGGCACTCCTTGTGCGCATCAGCACTGTGCGTAGGCCAGTTCATCACACGAGTAGGAGGCCCTGGGTTTGAACCTTGGCCCTCCCATATGGTAAGCCGACGCTCTTCAGTTGAGCCAAATCCTCTTCCCAGTGAGTCAACTTTTTAGGATTAAAACTGCTCATATTGAGAACCATATTTGGCAGCTTATCTTGTGATTCTGTGCTTCTGAAACTATTATTGTATTGTTTAGTGTTCAGTTGAGTTTTCTAAAAAGTTCGCATTGCCCTGTCCCCATCCCCCAAATCTCCTCCCTGGCACTCTTTGTCTTTCAGCTCTGAGCTGCTTCCTAGTTGTCATCCTGTGATTTTCCTTCACTCTCTTCCTCTTTTCTGTTAAAACTATGGATACCTGGAACCTTTAGTTTTCTATTGTTTGTCTGTTTATACACTTGTTTTGCTAGAAAAATCTCAATTTGCCAAAAAAAGAGTAGAGTGGGAGGTAAGTTTTCTGGGTTCTTTCATGTTTGAAAATAACTTTTTCATTCCTCACACTGGGCCAGTGGGTTGTCTGGTTATGAAATTCTTGGTTGAAAATATTTCCTCAAAACGTTGGATGTAGAATTGTATTGTCTTCTCAGTTTCGGTGTGGGTGAGAACTCTTGCTTCTCTCTCCTTTAGAGGTAAACGGTTCCCCCCTCATCTGTCTCATCTGAACTTTTAGTTTTTCTCTTTCTCATTTGTGATGCTGTATCTGGGTATGGCTATGTTGTTCTGTGCAATTGATATAGTCTTTTTTTTTTGGGGGGGGGGTACTGGTGATTAAACCCAGGACCTTGTACATGGGAAGCAGGGCTCAACCACTGAGCTACATCCACTCCCCTGATAAAGCCTTTCAATCTAGAGGCACGTGCTCTTCATTCTGGGGTTTGTTTCTTGGTATTATTTGTTTTGCCTCTTGTTTTCCTTACAATTATCTGTTTCTATTATTATTGTTGTGGTTGTTATTAATGGAACTCTATTATTCAAATATTGAACATCTTCTAAGATGTGTATGTATGTACATATAATTTCCATGGCTCTTTATTTTATTGTCTTCTTATAGTCGTTTCTCTAGAAGCCTGTATTTCATGAATGCATTGTATTCTCAGATCTCTCTGACAATGCTACCTAGGTTTTTGTTGTTAGAATTTTTTCTTCCTTCTGGGGTCAGTTTGTTCTCTTGCTTTCAAATAGGAGGCTTTTTAAAAATATCTCATGCTCCTTGTTTGTTTTACACATTCTAGAAGGAGGTCATAAAAAGCTGATTGAAAGATTAGGATGCATGACAGATAAGCTTTGCTTGGGATTGTTGGGTGGGAACCAGTATTTAGGCAAGGAGACCCCTGAAAATTAGAATTTACACCTATTTTTTTTATATGGCATCTATTTCCTTTTAGATTATGGATTATTTCAAAATATGGTCAGAGTAGGTAACTGTATTAGTCAGCCAAAGGGGTGCCAGAACTCTTGACTTTTATAAAGGGTATTCATTTGGGGTAGAAGCTTACAGTTAACAAGGCTCTGAAGAGTCCAACTCAAGGGAGCATAAGAGGTACTTTCTCACCCAAAGTCATTGGCCACATGTTGAAGCAAATGGCTTGTGATATCTGTGAGGGTTCAGCCTTCCTCTTCCCTCTTAAGGCTTCCTGGGTCCAGCTTCTTCTGATATCAGCTGTAGGCTGGCATAGGGCTTGTCTCTTTTTCTGGGGCTTGTTTCTTCTCCTGTTCAGCTGCTCTGGTCTCTTCACAAGGTCAGCTGTAAACCCTCAGGCTCATCTCTCTTCCCAGGACCTCTGTGAAGTCTGATGAACTGTCTCTCTTCCTCTGCTGTGTCTTTTTCTCGGAGTGTCTGCCCACCAAGGAGGTGGGGACGCCATGCCCTACTTACAAGGCCGAATCAAAGTCCTAATCTTAATTTAATCAAGTAAACATAGCCTTTGAATTTAATACAATCAAAAGGTATTATGCCCAGAGGTACCGACCAGTTGAAAAACATAATCAATATCTCTTTTTGGAATTCATAAATAGTACCAAACTGCCACAGTAACAAACATCCACATCCTTGTCACCCAGCATTATAAAATCCTGTTATCTATTTGCTTCACATGTCCTCATTCAAAATAAATGATAAATATTATAGATAGTCCTGAGGCCTCCTCTGTCCGTCCCTTAGGTCATATTGCCTAAATATAAACAAAGTCCAGAATTTTGTATTGGTCATTTTGATGAATATTTGTGTACTTTTACTACATATACACGTATCTCTAAATAAAACAGACTTCTGTTTTCTGTGTATTATATTTAACTTTATATATACATAGAAAATTATTATATATGTAGTATCTTAATGTATGCACCATTCTGCATGCTGTCTTTGACTCAACATCATATATTTTTTTAAAGATTTATTTATTTCTCTCCCCTTCTCCCCCTTGTCTGCTCTTTGTGTCCATTTGCTGTGTGTTCTTCTGTATCCATATGTATTATCCGGCGGCACTGGGAAACTGCATCTCTTTTTTTTGTTGTTGTTGCATCATCTTGCTGCATCAGCTCTCCATGTGTGTGGCACTACTCCTGGGCGGGCTGCGCTTTTTTCATGCAGGGTGGCTCTCCTTGTGGGGCACCCTCCTTGCGCGTGGGGCACCCCTACACTGGGGCGCCCCTGCGTGGCACAGCACTCCTTGTACTCAGCAGCACTGTGTTTGGGCCAGCTCACCACATGGGTCAGGAGGCCCTGGGTTTGAACCCTGGACCCTCCTTATGGTAGGCAGATGCTCTATCAGTTGAGCCATGTCTGCTTCTCTCAACATCGTATATTTGAAATCTGTCCATTTCAATGCACATGCCTAGTTCATCCATTTCAGTGCCGTGTGGGATTCCATTAGATGACTCTACCATGACTGTGATCCTCTATTCCTAGGCATTTAGGATATTTCTAACTTTTCCCTTTTTGAACAGTGATGTAATGAATACTCT
This sequence comes from Dasypus novemcinctus, assembly GCF_030445035.2. Classification (NCBI taxonomy): domain Eukaryota; kingdom Metazoa; phylum Chordata; class Mammalia; order Cingulata; family Dasypodidae; genus Dasypus; species Dasypus novemcinctus. The sequence continues at coordinate 199,560,712 of NC_080673.1, read as the reverse complement.
TTTACAAATATTTTGAACATATATTGTAGTGGAGAAAGAATAGGGGCAGAGCTACCAGTCAGTGGAGATGACGAAGACCTAAACTTGAAAATGGCAACTATGAAGCGGATTCCAGAAATTTGTAGAGGGCATACATCAGCAGGATTTGGTGGTTAGTGGAAATGGGCCTGCGAGTGGGATGTGAAGCAGAGGGAAGACTAAAGGCTCCCTCCTAGAGCTTCTGCCTTGGATACACGGATGGATCTTAGACTCGTTTCCTGGACAGGGATACAGACAAGCTGGTGAGTAGAAGAAAAGCTAAGTTTCATTTTGGGAATAGTTTTATATGTCCACTGAGATAGTCCTTTGGAAATGTCCATGGGCTAGAGACATTAAAGTGATTTCCAGTTGTAGCAGTTTAATATTATTGATGAATTCCAAAAAGAAATATTGGATTATGCTTGTAATCTGATCTGTACCTGGGCATGATTGAGTTATGAATAGAGCATTGCGTTCCCACCCCTTGGTGGGTGAGGACTTACAGATAGAAGGCATGGCAAAGAACAAGAGTTGAGGTTTTCTGATGTTGGAGTTTGATGCTGAAGACTTAAGCTGGAGCCGCGGGAAGTCAACACGCAGAGGAAAGAGAAGCAAGTGCCTGGAAGAAATGAACCTTGAAACCAGAGAAAAGCAAGCCCCAGGAACGTAGGAACCCAGGAACCCTGAACTCTTGCAGACGTTGGCAGCCATCTTGCTCCAAATAGACTTTGGTGAGGGAAGTAACTTATGCTTTATGGCCTGGTATCTATAAGCCCCTACCCCAAATAAATACCCTTTATAAAAACTAACCAATTTCTGGTATTTTTCATCAGCACCTCTTTGGCTAATACACTAGTTCTATGATTCAATGGTGATATCTATCTTCACTGTTTTAAAAAGCACAATAGATGTTTAAAATGCTTTTCAATAAGAAAGCTTAAAACTGAAGACAGGCTGACTGTGCAGTTAAACAGGCCCGTGCTTGGTTCAATGCTGGGTCTTGAAATGACTGATAAAACTTTTCCCAAGGGACCTCACATTTTCATTTTGCACAGGGCCCCACAAATTATGCAGTCAGTCCTGACTGAAGATAAAGAGTATTTTTGGCATAGTTTTATCTTTCCCCTTCTTTTCAGTGTCAAGATTTTCTATGTCAATAGGGAAATCTTTTTTTAAAAAATCTAGGGAACACACAGCTGAAGAAATTATTTTACTTTGCTTCTAACATTGAACATACCTTCTGCCTTTTTCTAATGGGAAGTGTTGAGAGTTGAAAACCTACTATCTTTAGAGCCGGGCATGTGGCACAACTCCAGGGGATATCGTTCATATTGAAGGAGATGGTCCACATGGCAGAGCCGAGGCTCAATCCTAGGTTTATCATGAATTTGCTTAATGATTTAAAGCAAGATAACTTCTCTGGATTTAATTTTCCACACCTTACAAATTGGGAAATAATAGTATGTAATCTTGTAATGAACAGAAAGCTCCAATTCAAATTGGCTTAATCACTAAGGAAACGTGGATGCTTCTATGATTGATTGGCAGAGCTGGTGAATCAGTGACCTTTCACCACCATCAAGGGCACCATGCCTTCCATCTTTGCTAGTATTGGGGATTGAACCCTAGAGCTCATACGTGGGAAGCAGGCACTCAACCACTGAGCTACACTTGCTCCCAAGAGCCTGTCTCTTGGTGTATAGGGAAAGCTTCCTGAAAGAGTTCCCCTCGTGTCTCCTTGTACAGAATGGCATCACATGATTGTGCTTCAATCAGGTCCAAGGCTGGCTCCCTGTACCTGAGACCTGTATCTCTTAGGGCCAGTGTTGAGAAGGCTCTGCACTTTGTTTTATGCCTCTCCTGCCACCATCTTGAAATTATTAATACTTCTTGACAAAGCCCATGCATTTTTCATTTTGTGCTGAACCCCACAGATTCTGTAGCCAATCCTGATCAGCACCTGACTTTGGAGTTGAGGATGAAGCCACCCTTTGGAGAGCATGACTGCACTAAAGAAGGGTGGCTACATGGCCACAATCACAACACATTTTTCTGTGCTCATTGTGAGGGTAGGATATGGTTGGTTATCAACTCAAGTTGTTTGACCTAAAGCTCGATTTTCAGTGAGGGTCTCTGCTGCAGCAGTTACACAGGGTCAGGTAATTAAAAGGACTCACAAGACTGCACAGGCACAACTGTAGAAAGCTTTAATAAAGGTAAAGGGCATGGTTGAGTAGGAGCAAGAAAGCATAAAGAGCTTGGAGATTCCCAGAAGCAGCTGCTTCTGACCGTTCCTCAGTTACACAGGACATGCTTCATCTTCAGATCATGAGCCACCAAAATGAGTGCAATATGCCCTGGTCTCAGGGTCAGTAAAATTTCCATAAATAGTTTCTCTATAAGTCTAGGGGCCTATCAACAGGGTCGCTGTGTTTCTAAAGACAAAGCTTTCCTGATTGGTCTCACTTGGCCATGAGCAGGTAAGGAGCCATAAGCATAATATCTGAGCCAGAAATAATGAAAATCTACCTCACAGGTGTCTGTGAAGAGCCTATAAGATGACATTGACTCTTATTTATTGATTAAATAAGAAGAGAAAACCACAGATACTCATTATATGTGATTTTAATTTATTATTAAAGATGGATAATACTTATTTTTCTACCTGTGGACCGCAATTTTAGCTGTTATTTTAAATTTGAGTGACTTGTTACAAGATTTTGGATAATGTCTTTCAACTTTAGTTTCAAACTGAAGTTGAGTTTCTCCAAATTCTACATAATTACTCTTCAAAAATACTAGACATCTTGCAAAAAGACCAGGAAAAAGAAACGAACATTTTAATTCTCAGGGTTTTTTTTTTTTTTTAAGGGAAGGTAAAATAGAGAATGACTTGTACATTTGTTTGGAAGGAAACTCAAGCCCTCTGGTGAAAAATGGCAATATGCTTGGAAATACTGTGAGAAATTGCAAAAGTGCTGACTGTTAGCAAATTTGAGTTTTGTAGATGAAATCATTTTAAAGGGATGTGTTACAAGCCTTGATACCAAAGGATGACATTTTTTATCTTTTTTACAACTAAGATAATTTTCACACTTTTCCAGGTTACCTTCTAATCTTGTCCACATGCATATTTAGTTAACACATTTGTGGTTATATTAACAGATTTTTCTAGGCTATACTTTCTCTTGTACAATGTCAGAATATTTTTCATTTTGCATAGTTAAATACCCCTTCTTATCTATCCCAAAGCATATCCTTTCTCAAACATGCCCCTATTCCACTTCTAAAAATTTTAAAATAATCTAGTCTATTCATATATAGTTTTTATATTAAAAATAGCCAGATATATATTGAGGGCCATTGCTGTTTCTAACAGCTATAGCAATTTGATATTGTTTATAAATTCCAAAAATAGGTATTGGATTATGCTTGTAAACTGGTCTGTTCCTCTGGGCATATGAGTATTTTGGATTCAGAGGTTTCACTTTTACTTGATTAAATTATGGTTAGGGCTTTGATTAGACCACATCAGTAAGGTGTTTAGTCCCTGCCCCTTGGTGGGTGGAGACTGACAGAGAAAAGACATGGCAAAGGACAGTGTTGAGAGTTTTGATCCTGGAGCCCAGGAAGTAAACACACAGAAGAACACAGAGAAGGAGACACATGAGGAAAAAGAAAAGATTCTATTAGACATGACAGAGGCCTCAGGAAGAGAGATGAGCCATCCTCCTGAGGTCTATAGCTGGCTTTGTGGAGAGAGCAGAGCAACTGAGCCCAGAGAGAAACAAGGCTCCGGGAAGAGAGGAACCCAGGAAGTCTGAACCCTTGCAGATGTCAGCAGCCATCTTGCTACAACACTTGGCAACAGACTTTGGTGAGGGAAGTAACTTATGCTTTATGGCCTGGTAACTGTAAGCTGATGCTGCCAATAAATACCCTTTATAAAAGCCAACAGATCTCTAGTATTTTGATTCAGCACCCCTTTGGCTGTCTAATAAAATGGCATAGAAAATTCTATATGCATTTCTCTGTAAGGTGCTTTTATCACTTAAGAACATATAATGGATGTCCCAAGAAGACAACTGATAAAGCACTAAATCATCCATTTGAATAGTTGCATAATATTCTGTAGCATGGGTATATACCAGTTAATTTAATTATCTCTTTATGGATGGATTTTATAGTGGATTTTTTTTTTTTTTTTTGTTATTATGCTTCAGTAGACACCCTTTACCTTTGTACTTCTCCTTCAGTAAAGTTTCTTTTAATTCTACAGGATGAACTTTCAGAAGTCGAATTGGTAAGTAAAGGGATACATATGTATTTTAATTTTAACAGAATTTGCCAACTTGTAAAAAAATTGTAACAATTCCAGTGACCATTGTTATTAACGAAAAAATGCCTGCCGTTTCCTCACCCAACTAGCACTGGGTATAAGATTCTTCTGAACGTTTTGCCATCTGTTGGGTAAACCCATTGTTATTTTAATTGGCGTTTCCCTGCTAATTGTGAAATTGAACTTCTTTTCATGTGTCCTTGAGCATCAGGATTTCCCCTTCTGTAAAATGGCTATTTTTAATCCTTGGACTATTTTTCTGTTGTGCTATTTATCTGTATATGATCAGTTTATGGGAATTATTTATGTGTTATGGATAGGAACTACTTATCTGAGGTATGTGCATCATATATTTTTCAGAGTCGACTCTTTTCTGGTTTGGCTTTTTATATCTTTTTTCATATTTAAAATATTTGCATAATCAAACATTTCTTTATTTCCCTTTTATTTTTTTAAATTTCTCATTTTGCTTAAGAGGTCCCCCCAGCACACATGCCATGGCTGCAATTGCCAAGGTCATACCGAATAATTTCATAAATTTTTTTCCAAATTGTTAGTTACATATTTTTGTTTCATTTTAGGTACTTTTAGTATATGTTGGTACACTAACTGCCACATACCAGGCGATTTAAGCCACAAGTCTATTAAAGACCAAGGCAAGGATTAAAACCTAGCCCAGCAAGGCTATATTTTAATCTTTAACTATGTAATCCACATAGAATTTATTTTTATATAAGTGAAAGGAAGAACCTACCCCCCCCCCACCCCATTTGACAGGAAATTGCTCTAGCAGTGATGGTTGAAAGAAACCACCGTTTTCCCACTGATTTATGATCCTATATCACATAAGTTTCTTGTTTTGTTTCTGGATTTCCTCATATGTTACACTGGCTTCATGCTAATTTTTTTTTTTTAATTTTAAAGAGCATCTGGAAGACAACATTGCCTGTCCCCCACTATTTTTTGTTGTCTGTATTTTCTTGGCTATTCTTCAACATTTATCATCCACATGAAATCCTTTTTCCTTTTAAGCTGGCTTAAGGGGTTCAGAATTGGACTGATTCGATGGAGCGTGCCCTTCTGATGCTGGCACAATAACCTAACATCATTGTAGGGATTGCACTTCTGCCCACACCTCGGACAAGGCTATCTGGGCGGCTGCTGCTAATGTTGTGCAGCCTGTGCTTTGCCTGTGGGGCAAGGCAAGGGGACGTGGAATGGGAGGGGTGAAACCTGCTCACCCAGTGCTTGCCCTCAAGGAAGCCATGCTTTTCACTAAGCTATACGCTGGGAGGGATGTCTCCTTCTAATTCACATCAAAACTCCACAGTAGAGCTGCTGGAGAACAATGGAAGGATGGCCCTAGAGAGTTCACCTCTACTCTTCAAGCTACATTGCCCAAAGTGCTCCCTTTCCAACCCTTTCATCCCCAGTAAACTGCAGGGCTTAAGCTCCTGCGCTAGCTCTGGACTCACACTCCCTAGATTGATTTCTCAGCTTCATCATAATCTCTTCACTATCATATGACTTTCTAAAACTAGGAACTTGTGTGTGTGTATATTTCCTTAAACAAGCATTACATTATTGAAATGAGATTACCTTGTCAGTCTGGTCCTGATAGGAATCAGAATTTATCTGATATGTTCAAATGAAGAGTCCTTTATGAAAAGAATACTAAGGTATGATGGGATGCAAAGACAAATACCATACAATGGGCATGTATCAGGGTTCTTTAAATGTGGTTTATTATGGTTGTTTGCTCTCTTCAGTCTGATTCTTCTCTATCCACCAAAGAAACTAATTATCAGGTATGTAATATGTACACAATTCCCACTTTGATCTACTTTTATATGTATCCATGAGTAATATATAGTATATTTTCATGCATTTTCAAAATTTACAGAGATATTATACACTTGCTTTTGAGATTCATTCTGTTGAAATATATAAGCTACATTTATCCTCTTGACAATTATACAATTTTCTATCATTCAAACATAACATTTGGCTGACATATACAATGCTAAAGAGAACATCTTCATGCATATTTACTTTGCGCTCCTTGACCTGCAAATATGCAAGAGTTTCCCACAGGGCTATCCTTTGAAATGTAATTGCTGGGTGCTTATTATCTTCCATTTGCTCTCCCCAATCTGTTCCCATTGGCTTTCTCTTTCTTGGGATCCTGATCCCTGTGTGTGTAATCTCACACACCACTTGGCTGGCTTTCCATTGGGTTTGGCCCATTGGGAGATACTAGCAAGAGATTACAGGACAGAAAGGAGAGTTCTGGGTATTTTTTCTGCACCCCCTCTTGGTTTCAATGCCACATGTCTGGCAGTAGCAGCTCCACTTGGATAGCCCTTCTTTACCCTGTTCAGCGCTAACTAGGTTCCTCTATTTCCTTTACTTGTTTGTTGGTGATTGAATCACACACACACACAAACACACATATACACCCTCCCACACATACACACACTCAAAGGCATGTAGAAGTCCTAATCACTGGTCCTGTGAGCATGAAACCCATTTGTAAATAGGGCATGGGCTCATTTGTGAATAGGATATATGAAAATCCTACTTAGATACTTAGATGAAGCCAAATTGAATCAGGGTGGACCTTATACATATGACTGAAGTCTTCTAAGGCAGCAGAAATTAGGATTCAGTCAGAAGAAGCCAGAAAAACGAGGTAGATTGTTATTTGATGGAGATAGAGATGCAAGCCAAGGAATCCCAGGGACTGGGACAAGCCAGTACCATAAAGCTACAGACTCTGGGAGAAAGCATCACCTTGCCAACACCTTGATATTGGACTTCTAGCCTCCAATACTGTGGGACAATAAATTCCTGTTGGATAAGCCAGCCCATTGTGTGGTGTTTGTCATAGCATCCCACCATACCTATCTCAGTAGTCTTTTCCTAAAGAACTCTACATTTGAGTATACGAGATAAATTCTGATTCTTGCAAGGACCGACTGATAGGGTATGCTCATTTTAAAAATGCTTAAGAAAATACACATGCACACACACACACACACATACATACATACAAGTACCTAGTTTCAGAAAATCAAATAATAATAAAGAGATTATGATGGAAAGCAACATTCAACTTCCTTCCCATCCTTTTTTTCTATTCTGGCTCTTCAGAGGCAACCATATTCCATTTTTTGGAATTTATATCCACAACTCTTAATAATCTGTTTTAATCAGTTTCTTTGGGTTTTGTTGTCTATAAATGGTTTCTCTCTCGTACCCTTGATCCAAGCACACACATAACCACAACTCTGACACAGACACACACACAGAGTCACACATATCTCTTTTTTGTTTCTAAACTATAATTATATCACTATTTGTAGATAAATCAGTATTTCCTTTGATATGATTATAAATGTATTATTCATACCTGAGCCAAGTAGGGTGTAGAATTAATAAGTCCCTTTTCTTAAAATGTGCTTTGTTTTCTACATATCTATCACAAATTGACTTTTCTCTCAACTGCAGGGAGATAGAGGAAATCTATCAATTCCATTTTCCTCCCTTCCATCATCATTTTTCCTGGAGCCCTCCACCTTTCTGCTCCATACTAAACTGGTTAGTCTCCATGCTGGCTACAAAGAAGTCATCCTATGTCTTCCCTTCATCATCAGCTAGAGACTCTTGTCTCGAGTTAGAGTCTACATTTCCTAGATTCTATTTCTTCTTCTTCCTTGGTTCATATTCTTGTTTCCATGGAACACATTTTTCCTAAAAAGAGGGTGCTTTGAAATAAATTTACCAAAGCCAAGCATATCTGAAAATATCTTTATTCTATTTTTCCTTAATTGATAGATTAGTTAGTTGTAAAATACTAGTTTGAAAATTATTGTGTTCCCAACTTTTGTTAAGTTTCATTCTAGTATAATTTTCCTTCCTTTGTACTTGAATTTTTAATATTTCTTTTTTTCTCTGGGAGTTTTAAATCATTCTATTTTATACTTCGTGTTCTTAAAGTTTAAAGTAATATGCTTTCATGTGGGTCTTTATTCCATTCATTTTCTTTGACTTTGCAAGCCCTTTCGACCTAAAAACCCAAGTCCTTAAATTTAGGAAAATTTTCTTGCATTATGTCTTTGGCAAATTCTTCTCTCCAGTTTGTTTATTTTATTTTTCTTCCTAGATCCTGGATATTTCTGTTGCTCAGATTCTGGGCTTTCTTAGGTTTTCCTTACTTTTCCTGTCCATTCATTCTATTTGAATTCCCTTTATTTGAATTTTGCACAACTCTTTGAGGTATTGCCTCATTTTTTTCAAATTTCTATAATATATTGTAAATTCCAAAAACTCTTTTGATACTTTGGAAAAAAGTATACATGAACAACAAAATCCACACGTATTAAGTGTTCAGTTTTATAAGTTTTTTTCGTTTGTGTACATCCATGTAACCACCAGACAAATTAAGATATAGAACAATTTTATTACCACAGACAGTTTTTTGGTCCTCTTTCCAATTCAAACCCCTCCAGCCCCAGAGGCAACACTGTTCTGATTTCTAACACCAAAGTAACTTTTGCCTATTCTAGAACTTCATGTAAATGGAGCTCATATGGTATGTATTCTTTAGGGTGTAGCTTTTTTCTTAGCTGCTATGACAAACACCACACAGTGGGCTGGTCTTAATAGTGGAATTTACTGACTCATGGTTTCAGAGACTAGAATGCTTGCTTCCTCCTGGTGTCAGTAGCATTCTGATAAACTGACAATCCTTAGGGGTCCCCGGCTTTCCTGAAACATAGTGATTGTTCTCTCCTTTCTCTTCTGGATTCTGTGAACTTCAAGCTTCTAGCTTCTCCATGTGGCTTTCTCATCATACAACCTCCAGTAATAGGATTAAGGCCCACCCTCAGTCAGTTGGGCCACGTTTTAACTAAAAATAATATTGTCAGAATGTCCTATTTGCAATGGGTTCACACCTGCAGGATTGGATTAAAATTAAGACTTTTTTTTTTCTGGGGCACATAATTAAACCTACCATAAATTGTTTTGAGATTCTTACATGGTGTTGAATGTATCAGTAGCTAATTACTTTTTATTACTACATTGTAATCATTGTTTGAATATATCACAGTTAATAGTCTCACCTCTTCATAGACTGTTGGGTTGTTTATGGTTTAGGGCTATTGTAGATAAAACTGGTAGGAACATTCTTGTGCATATTATTTTATGGGCACATGCTTTTATTTCTCTTGGGCAAATACCTAGAAGTAGAGTATCTAGTATAGGGTAGATGTATTTTTAAATTTATGAGAAAATGCCAAATCTTTTTCTATAGAAGTTGTACCAGTTTACATTCTCATCATCACTCTTTAGTCACATCTTCATCAACACTTGTTATTGCCTGTGTTTTAAAATTTAGTCATTCTAGTGTTTGTGAAATAGCATTATGGTTTTAATTTGCATTTCCCTGATTGCCTATTATGTGAAGCCTGTTTTCTTCTGCTTTTTGGCCATATGTATACTTCCTTTTTGAAGTGTTTTTTAAGTCTTTGTATAATTGATTTGTAGTTCTTTGTATTTTTAGATGTGAAATGCATTTATGTGCAGTGTTTTCTCCTAATGTGGGGCTTACCTTTCATTATTTTAGTAGTATCTTGAAGAGCAGAAGATTTTAATTTTGATGAAATCCAATTTATCATTTTTTTTCTTTTATTGTTTTTGCTTTTAGTGCCCTACCAAAGGAATCCTTGTCTACCCAAGGTCACAAGGATGTTCTCATGTGTTCTTCAATAAGTTTTATAGTTTTAGCTTCTGCATTTAGATACATCATCATTTCAATGTTTTTGTTTTGCATGGTGTGAAATAGGAGGCAAGATTCATTTTTATTTTTTCATACTTATATTTAGTTTTTCCTGCACCATATATTGCATAAAACTACCCCTTATCCATTGAACAACTGTGATGCCTTTGCCAGAAACCAACTTACTGGAAGCAGATGTAGCTCAAGCAATTGGGCTCCCATCTGCCATGTTCGATTGCTGGGGCCTCCTGGTGAAGGCAAGCTGGCCTGCACAGCAAGCTGGCCTGAGCAGAGAGCTGGAGCAGCAAGATGACACAACAAAAGGAGACACAGAAGAGACAATGAGAGATGCAGCAGACCAGGGAACTGAGGTGGCGCAAGAGATTGAACACCTTTCTCCCACTCCAGAAGGTCCCAGAATTGGTTCCCAGTGCTGCCTAAAGAGAAGACAAGCCAACAGAGAAGAACACACAGTGAATGGACACAGAGAGTTGATAAGGAGGGATGGGGGGAGAAATAAATAAATCTTTAAAACAACAACAACAATTGACCATATGTATATCAGGCTATTTTTGGGTACTCTATTTTGTTCAATTAATCTATTTCTTTATGCCAATTATACACTACCTTGATTACTGCAGCTTTTAAAAAAATGAAATTTATTTATCCGCCCTCCCCACCCCCTCCACCCCCATTGTTGGCTTTCTGTGTCCATTCGCTGTACGTTCTTCTGTGTCTGCTTGTATTCTCTTTAGGCGGCACCGGGAATCAATCCTGGGTCCTTCTGGAGTGGGAGAAAAGTGCTCAATCTCTTGCACCACCTCAGCTCCCTGATCTACTGCATCTTTTGCCGTCTCTCCTCTGTGTCTCTTTTTGTTGTGTCATCTTGCTGTGGCAGCTCTCTGCTTGGGGCAGCTTGCTGCACAGGCCAACCCTCCTGCCTGGGCCAGTACTTCTCTCAGGCCAGCTCACCGTACAGGCCAGTATTCCATGCAGGCCAGTTCTCCGCTCAGGCCAACTCACCACATGGGCCAGCTTGCCTTCACCAGGAGGCCCCAGGAGTCGAACCCTGGACCTCCTATATGGTAGACCAGAGCCCAATCGTTTGAGCCACATCTGCTTCCCTACTGCAGTTTTATTAAAATGAATCTTGAAACCAAGTAGGGTAAGTGCTTCAACTTTGTTCTTTTACGTTATTGTTTTTGGCTAGTCTGCATCATTTGCAGTTTCATATATTTTAGAATCAGCTTTTCAATTTCTACAAAAAAAGTCTGCTAGAATTACATTGGGATGGCCTTGAGTTTCTAGATAAATTTGGAGAGAATTGACATCTTAAAAATATGAAATTTTCTAGTCCATGGACATAGTATCTCCATTAATTTAGGTTGTTAATTTATCTCAACAGTATTTTTCAATTTTAGTATAGAGGTATTGTACTTTTTTTTCCCATTTAATATACTAATGATACTGAAAATGGAATTAAAATTTATTTTCCAACTGATAGTTGCTACTATATAGAAACAATTATTTTTGTATTTCAACATTTGTTTTTGAGATCCATTTATGTATCCCTTGATGTTGCTAAATTTATTTATTCTAGGAGTTTGTTTTGTAAACATTTTTGGATTTATGTACATACAAACATACCATCTTTTTTTTTTTTTTAAAGATTTATTTATTTATTTCTCTCCCTTTCCCCTCCCCCCCATCCTGGTTGTCTGTTCTCTGTGTCTATTTGCTGCGTCTTCTTTTGTCCGCTTCTGTTGTTGTCAGTGGCTCGGGAATCTGTGTTTCTTTTTGTTGCATCTTGTTGTGTCAGCTCTCTGTGTGTGCGGCACCATTCTTGGGCAGGCTGCACTTTGTTTCACGCTGGGCTGCTCTCCTTACAGGGTGCATTCCTTGCATGTGCGGCTCCCCAACGCTAGGGACACCCCTGCGTGGCAGGGCACTCCTTGCGCGCATCAGCACTGCGCATGGGCCAGCTCCACACAGGTCAAGGAGGCCCGGGGTTTGAACCGTGGACCTCCCATGTGGTAGACGAACACCCTAACCACTGGGCCAAGTCCGCTGCCCAAACATGTCATCTTTTAAGTTAGACAGCTTTAAAATGTTAAATTTGGCATTTTTTAAATTAGAGAAGTTGTGGGTTTGCAGAAAATGCATTTATCAAATACAGGGTTACCATATACACCCTTTTATTAATGTCTTACATTGGTATGATGCATTTGTTACAATGTAATGAAAGCACATTTTTATAATTGTACTATTAACTATAATCTGTGGTGTATCTTAGGGTTCACTGTATTTTGTGTTCCATGGATTTTTAAAAATTTTTATTCTAGTAACATATACAACCTAAAAATTTCCCCTTTTAACCACATTCAAATACATAATTCAGTGCTGTTAATTACAACCACAACGTTGTGCTATCATTACCACCATCCATTACCAAAATCTTTCAGTCATCCCAAATAGAGACTCTGTAATGTTAAGCCTTAATTCCCTATTCTCTACCCCTGCCCCATCTTCTGGTAACCTCTTTTCTAGATTCTGACTCTACGAGTTTGTTTATTCTAATCATTTCATATCAGTGAGATTATAAAACATTTGTCCTTTTGTGTCTGGCTTATTTCACTCAACATGATGTCTTCAAGGTTCATCCATGTTGTTGCTTTTTGTCTTCTTTCCTTTCAACAGCTGAATATTATTCCATTGTGTGTATATACCATATATTCTTTATCCACTCATGAGTTGATGGATGCTTGAATTGCTGCCATCTTTTGGCAATTGTGAATAATGCTGTTGTGGACATTGGTGTGCAAATATCTGTCTGAGTCCCTGCTTTCAGTTATTTTAGTTGTATACCTAGAAGTGGAATTGCTGGGTCATTGAACCCATATTAATACATTATTATAAATAAAGCTCATACCTCAGTTGGATTTCTTTAGTTTTTACCTAATGTTACTTTTCTGTCCAAGGATCCCTTGTAGGATACCACATTATATTTACTTACTTGTCATGTCTCCTTAGGATGCTCTAGACCAGGGCTTCTTACCTTTTTTTGTTCCATGGACTGCTTTGCCAGTCAGGTGAAAACCATGGACCCCTTACTAAATCCACACTGTACTGCCTATTATTTAATAAATCTATCACACCTGCACCAACATGTCTCCACAAGAATAATGATTTTTAAATTTCAATTCAAGCTCATGGACCTCTTAAGAACCTCTGCTCTAGACTGTGACAGTTTTTCAGGCTTTCCTTCTTTTTATGACTGACAGTTTTGAGGAGCACTCGTCAGGTATTTTGTAGAGTGTTCCTCACTTCAGGTTTGTCTGATATTTTTCTCATGATTAGACTGAAATTACGTGTTTGGGGGAGGAAGAACACAGCGGCAAAGTGCTACTGCTAACACCAGGGTTTATTAGCGATGTTAATCTTGATCCCATGGCTCAGGTAGTGTTTGTCAGGTTTCTCCACTAAAGAAACTCTTTGCTTCCTGTTTGCATACTGTAGTTTTTGGAAGGAGGTCACCATGTGCAGTCCATACTTAATGAATAGAGAATTAGTCCCACATCCTTGAGGGTCAAGTATCTATACAAATTATGTGGACTAATTCTTCCTAAGAGTTTCATTTTTTCCCTGCCCTTATTTATTCTTTTATGTGTATCAGTGTGTGGACCCATGGATATTTATTTTACACTGTGGGTCATAATCAGATACTATGTTATTGTGTTACTCAAATTTTTCCAGTTTTGGCCTTAAGAAACTCTTTTAGTTGGCTCCTGTTTCTCTTTGATACACCCCATCGTTGTGAGTTTTTGTTGTTTTGTTTTGGTTTGTTGAGTATTTCCTACTTTCTGGCACTGCAAGATGCTCCAGGCCCATCTTGTGTATTCCCTGTCCCAGCCCTAGAGTCAGCCATTTTGCCAAGGAGCCCTGATTTCTTTTATTGGAGAATGGTGTCAGAATTCAAGATCTAGGTTCTGGTTTTGCTCTTTCTTACTGGGGCATCATTGCTTCTTGGGTATCTAGGCAGAGCTTGGAAATGCATGTGTGTGTACTAACATGTGCCTACATACATATCTATAACTATTTCTATATCCGTCTGTATCTGTATTAAGCTAAACATGAGTTCAGTGTCACAGGGTGCCTTGTAATTGCCCACTCCACAGTCAGAAGCCTGGCTCCCACCATCCACCATCCATTTACTTAATTGTCCAATCCCATTACACATCTATACATGCATTCCCCCATGAAAAACAGCTTTACCGAATAGAGTGCAGTGCTTCTATGCAGTTTCATTTGCCTTTAGTCTTAGAGTCTCCACTCATTTCCAAAGTTCCTTAGGTCAGCACCTTTTATCCACCACTGATTTGCACATATTTTGTTAAGGACTTTGCACAGGCTCCATCCTCTCAGAGCACTGGGGTGACGCCAGACTCTCCCCAATCCCGGGGGCACACATTCCACCCTCTTAGAACGAAAGTAGCAGTATTCCTGAATAATGGCGAAGGCCCACTTCTCCAAGGGCTAAGGCAGACTCAGCCTTTCCACACATGTGGGTGGGCCCGTTCTTTTGACCCGAGAAGATATATGCCCAGAGAAAAAGATCAGTTTACAAACATAATCCAATATTTCTTTTTGGAATTCATCAATATTAAACTGCTATACTCCACCCTCTGAATTCCAAAAAGACAATACAAAATTCAAAAAAAACCCTTAAATCAGTTACAATACAAATGCTAAATCATATCACAATCAATTTAAAGAAATACAGTTTTTCTTGGGGCAAAGTTCCTTCTGCTGTGGACCTCTGAAATTTATGCAAGAATTCATCTTCTTCCAATACATGAATGGACAAAGGATAAACATTTTCATTACACTAAGGAGAAATTGGGAGGGAAACATGAGTCACAGTTTCTCTACAGTTCAGTAGATCTGCAGGGCATCCTCTGATCGATTTCAAAGTCTGAGTCATTCTTAAGAAGATGGTTTCTTCTCCTTGGTGCCTTGTGGGAACCCACCCTTTCCACAGGCTTGCCCAGTGGCCTTTTTCTTGGTTCCACTCTCATCAAGCATCTGGGTGTTGATCAAACTCCAGACCTCTCCCTCCAACAGTGTTGGGGTGATTGCCACACCTTACCCAATCTTTTGGTTAGTGTCTTAGCCCCCCTCATACAGTGAGGTGAGGACAACATTCCTCCTAATTTTGGCATGCAGGCTCAACCCTCTCAGAACAATGAGTTGACCATCTGGCCTTCCCTAACCTTTGGGGGACAGGTCTACCCGTCTAAGACCTGTGGGGTGCTGACCTTAACCGCCCTAATCCTTGGGGAATGTGCACCACCCTCTCTGTACCCTGGTGCAGCAAAACTCTCCTAGAACATTGGGCAGGAATATCCACCCTCTTGAACTGCTGGGGCAAACTCATCCTCTCTGTACACATGGGTAGGGTTCTTTTCTTGGCTCATGGTGATGTCCTAATTCCAGATCTTAGCTTCCATGGTTTTCCTCTTGAAGTTGTTTCCCCTTCAACCTCTCCTTTCCATGTCCCTTTTATTCTGGGCTGGCAGTGGTTTTGTTCATACAGCTCTCAAAAAGTCTGTTGGTTTAGCATGCAGGAAGTAAGAGTCCAAGGCATCAGGCAGTAAAACTTTCCACAAGTCTTTCCAACATAACTGCATCTTCAATTCTGATTTACAAGTTCCAAATTGAGTTAAGTCCTCCAGTGGGGGCATTTTCACCTGGGAGCTTGATTTCCAGATGCTTGGAATTTCCAGAATCAGTTCTGTTTTCTTTGTGCCCAACAGTTCAGTTCTCAGCATATTTCTCTCATCTAGCATTTTGCTATAAACTGCAAGCAGCAGCCAAGCCACATTCTCTGGGTTTACTTTGGAAATTTCTTCAGCTAAATGGCCAGGCTTGCCATTTTGAAATTCTGCCTTCCATAAAACAGCAGGAGTTAATCCTGCTAAGTTCTCTGCAACTTTAAAGCATAGATCACCTTTCCTCCAGTTTCCAATAAGAGTTTCATCATTTACTTCTAAGGCATCAAAAAAGGCTCTTTAGCATCCATATTGCTATCAGCAGTGTCTTCAAAGTAGCCCAGACCTTTTCCATCAAGCATCTCACAATCCCTTAAAAAAATACCCCTTACCCATTTATAAAACCATTCCAGCATTTTGATAATTGTGAAAGCACTTCCTATTCCTCGGTACCAAATTCTGTATTAGTCATCCAAAGGGTGCTGATGCAAAATACCAGAAATTGGTTAGTTTTTATAAAGGGTATTTATTTGGGGTAGGAGCTTACAGATACCAGAACGTAAAGCATAAGTTACTTCCGTCAGCAAAGTCTGTTTTCACATATTGGGGAAAGATGGCTGCTGAAGTCTTCGAGAGTTCAGGCTTCCTGGGTTCCTCCTGGCTTCTCTTTCCTCCTTGTGCTTACTTCCTGGGGCTCCAGCTTAAGGCTTCAGCATCAAACTCCAACATTAACACTCCAACATTAAGAACCCTTAACTCTGCCCTTTACCATGTCTTTTATCTGTGAGTCCCCACCCTTTGGTGGGTAGGGACTCAAGACCCTACTGGCACAAGAGGTTTACATAATTACTTAATCAAGTAAACCTATGATTCCAATATAATTTAATATGCCCAGAGGAACAAACATAATCCAATATTTCTTTTTGGAATTCCTCAATAATATCAAACTTCTACAATCCTTATTAATTTTTGTTTGCTTTTTAAATAAATTTCTGAGTGATGTGTTAAAATGTCCTGCATGTGTTAAAATTTTACCAGTTTCCTAAGTGATATCTGGTTTTTACTATTTTTTGTCATTCTAACAATTCTTGTTTCTCATTATTTCCTTATTTAAATAGCATTCTATTCATACTTCATGAATTAAATGTCTTATCTCATGAATGATGTCAACTATGTTTATTTTTGTAGTATTTTTCAGTATCCCATATTATATATCTCCTGTGAGTTCTTTTATTTTCCTTTTTCTAGATTTTATGTTTTGTTTGATGTCTTCCATGCTAGAAGTTTTCCTCCGAAGTCTTGACTTTCTGTTCATATTTAAAAGTAAGGCAAAAAACGCTGATTGGAACTTCTATTTGCATGGGGCCTAATTGTAATATTATATTAGGATCTAGCTCTTTTGTTAGGTCATCAGCACCTGTCGATATCTGTAAGTCTTTCCCTTTGGGTTGCTCAGTTTCTCTGGAGAGGTTTACTTTACTCTCTTGGTTTAGGATCATAATTCTGTCTGTCCTTCCTGGGAGCCAAGTGTTTAAAAAGGGATTAGAGTTCTAAACATTTGGAATAAAATTTTCATTTAACTGCATCTTGTAGCCCTAATTTAATTATTTTCTGGAGGCATATTCTCTAGATGGCTACTAGGATACTGGAGGGATAGCAGCCTGGCTGCGTAAGCCCCTGGTTCCTAGGTGAGAGGTTTGTTGGTCATAATTGATTCTTTTTTTTTAAGATTTATTTTATTATTTATTTATTTTTCCCCATCTCCTCATTGTTTGCACTTGCTTCATCTGTTTGTCTTCCTTGTTTCTTTAGGAGGCACTATGAATCCAAACCTGGGAACTCTGATGTGGCCTAATCCCTTGAGCCACCTCTGTTCTCTGTTTTGTTGTGTCTCTCATTATGTTTTTCTTTTTGTGTCTCTTGTTGTGTCATCTTGCCATGCCTGCCCATCATTCAGCTCACTGTCCTGCTCGTTTTCTTTTTAGGAGGCACTGGGAACCTCCACTCCCTGCTTTGTTGTGTCTCTCTTCTTTGTTTCTTGTTGCATCAGCTTGCCGCACCTGCCTGTTGCGCCAGCTCACTGTTTTCTTTAGGAGGCACCAGGAACTGAACCAGGGACCTCCCATGTGGTAGGCCAGAGCTCAGTTGCTTGAGGCACATCCACTTCCATGACTGATTGTTACAACAACTGCTAACGAATACTCCTCTTTTCACACTGATCCCATTACCAGCCTTCGAGGATACCTGATGACTTCCACTTCCCAGCCTTCCCAGATTTTGGTAGTGGGAATCAGTTTGTTTCTTGTGGCATTTTCTTCCAGCAGGCTTAGATTTTTAGCATTTTCTATTTTAACTTTGATACTCTGTTTCCATTGAATTTCCTCCATCCAGATTTTTGTGGTCAACTCTCTTCTTCTATTCCTTTTATTCTTATTTTCTTGCCTTTTCCATTCTTTTACTGCCATTAGAGTGGAATTTCCAAAGAGATCAAAGATTAGTTCTCATTCAGTCACGTTTTAATTGGAAGTCTTATTGCAGAGGGTATGCACATTTTAAAACTTAACTAAATTTTGCTAAATTGCTTTCCAAAGTCCTATGTTGATTTATGTTCTCACTAGTAGTTTATGAGAAGTCTTATTTCTTCATATCCTTAGGAGCTTTGGGTATTATCAGAATTTTAAATTTTGACCAGGCTGATGGGTAAAAAGTGCTAGCTCATTGTTATTTTCATTAACACTTCTCAGGCTACTACTGTAGAAGTGGACGTCAAATAAGGAGTAAAACCCCAGGTCTTTATATCTGGAGGTTCCCTGAGTAATTGACCTTTGCTTCATCAAGCCTCCCTGAGAATAAGAAGAGGAGGCGAGGGCTCCTTTGCTCTTTCAATTGTACCTACTAGCAGGCGGGAAACCCCCTTTCCATTCCTCTTCAGGCATTCTAGCTCAAGCATCGCTTTGTGAGGTCCATCATCCAGTGCTGCAGGATTGGAGGCCAGAGCAGTCACCCTTCCTTCTGTTCTGCTCCAGAAAGCTGCATGTCATTTGTCTCTAAGATATCTCCATTCTACAGCATTGCCAATTGCTATCTTTGTGTCAATCCCATCCCGGTCCAGTTATGCTAGCACAAGTAGTGAGGCTGGATAACTTAACATTTAAGGTCTGCATTTTTCTGAAGATTTATTTTATTTATTTCTCTACCCCCCCCCCCAATTTCCCCCTTGTCTGCTCTCTGTGCCCATTCACTGTGTGTTCTTCTGTGTCTGCTTCTATTCTCATTAGGTGGCTCCAGGAATCGATCCTGGGACCTTCCGGAGTGGGCGAGAGGCGATTGTTCTCTTGCGCCACCTCAACTCCCTGTTCTGCTATGTCTTCTCATTTTCTCTCCTCTGTGTCTCTTGTGTCACCTTGCTGCACCAGCTCTCCGCATCGGCCAGCACTCCTGCGCAGGGCGGCTTTCTCATGCTGGGCGGCATTTCCATGCTCCTACTTGGGGCGACATTTTCGTGTGGGCTGGCTTGCTGTGTGGGCCAGCTTGCCCTCCTCACCAGGAGGCCCTGGGCATCGAATCCTCAACCTCCTATATGGTAGGTGGGAGCCCAATTGGTTGAGCCACATCTGTTTCCCAAGGTCTGCAGTTTTGTATATGTATGTTTTCCCCTGTAAATTTCTTGTTTATGTGCTTTATTCATATATCAGGTTATTGTATTTTTCTTTTTGTTGTTTAGTAGAAGTTCTTTATACATTCTGGCTACTAGCTTTTGGTCTGGGAGTAGATTATGTAATTGATATATTCGTATAACTATAAATATCTATATATGCTTATGTATCTATAAATGTGTGTGGATGGGGATATATGTATTTGCTTTTTAACTTTATCTTTTCCTAATATTTTAATTTTTATGAGATGATCTATCAGTATTTTCTTTTAAGATTTATGTTTTTAGATTTTTATTTAAGAACTTTTTCTCTATCCCAAAGTTATAAAAATTATTAGAAGAAAGTACAAGACTCAATTTAAACTTAGCTTTTCCCTTTAAGCTATTCAATCCATGTAGTATTTATTTCTGAATATGATCTGAGGTAGAGACCTAATTGTATTTTTTTTCCATATGGTGAGCCAATTTCCCCAGTATCACATAATAAATCATATGTCCTTTCGTCATGAATTTGTGATACCACCTCGATTGTGTTCATTACCCATTTAGCAGGTAGTTACTGCTTGTTTTCCATGGCCTAGAATACCACCTTAAAGATAGGGGTGCTCAAGATTAGACCTACAAAGTGCTGAGATCAGTTTCAGTAATAGGTTGGCTTGAAGGGAAGGAAACGCAGAACTTACGAAATAAAAGGATAGAGAGAGACACACACTCAAGAGAGGAGATAAAGATGGGACGAGGGGACTCACAGCTTCTGGAGCTGAGAGCCTCTACCCTAGTTTCCACTTCATATTTATTGGAACTACCAAGCAGCTGTTTGCTATCTGAACTGCAAAATCATCTACAATAATAGGGAACTGCAACATCTACAGCAATAGAACAAGTGCAACATTTACACTAAGGAACAGGTCATACAAAGTTCAAATACAATTTAAACTCTTTTTCTCACATTTCCCTCTTTTTGTTTTTGCACATAGGGGATCACACAAAAGCTAGTTATATTCCAATAAATATACTGCTAGATAAAATGCTTTTCCAATGCTTTGCAACATCTAACTTATAGCTAGGAAGTCCTGAACCAGGAGCCGACCAGAATCTTGAATGTCTTGACCCATAAGGCATTGGTTCACCGATTAACAAAGTTTCCTGCATGATATTTTCACTTTTAGGTTTAAACAATACTCATTAAATTTTTTTTTCAATATCTTCAGTCCCAGGATTGTTCAAACTTAAAACAAGAGATTTACATATACATTCAACCAGGTATATTTATAAATTACGTACAGTTCATTAAATCACTTAAGTATACAATATATTACATTATTAAAGTTCTGATTAGTATTCAAGCATTTTATGCATAATCCATAACTGCAACAACAAACAATAAGACTTCCAACTATCAGACATTTAATAGACTTTCATTTCTCATGGGCTTAAGATTCCCAACCAGCAGGGCTATATAGGCCAGTACTCGGTATTAGGGCTGGCCACATCCAATTCACAGGCTGTTATTACAAACTCCATTAATATGAAAACGTTGTATTTATCAGTTACAGCAGAGAATACAGTTTTGTCTTACCCAACCAAACAATATTTAATAATTTGATAGAGTAGCAGGGACCTTATAGCTTGTCCCAATTGTTTGCCTATTCCAGGCCCTTAAGATACCATCGTCTCTGATGTTTCTTAGTAGGGTCACTGCCACAGGTTTCTTCTGTGCAGTCAGATTCATTGCCATCAGGCCAGGGCAGAAAGCCTTGAGGAAGAACTGCAAAAGTCCACAGTTTTTGCACTTTTTGTATTCTTTCAGGCTTATTTTACTTTTACAAGACATATTATCTCACTGAATGCTACCACAATACTTTCACAACTTGCTATATGCATACTAGTTCTATCCTGCATGTCTCCATTTCTGATTTTATAAAACTAACCATTTTATTTTAGGACAAAATACACCTTATTAAACTTCAGTTAGCATTCCTGCAAACTTTTTACCTTTTTCAGTATTTGCTTAACTTTTACATCTTTCCTTTTACCCTATGAAAAAAAAATAAATTATTCATTTCAATTTAAGTAAGAACTATTTTTTATGAAGAAACTTATAGTAATTCTATTAATCAAAACATACAACTATAGAGATCTCATTAACATTTTAAACTTAGGTAATAATATAAGTGCTTATTTAATTTTTTGGACATTTGAATAGAGCTCTTTCAGAACCTTTTATTTATCAAATTATATCACCATCCAGAGGTATCAAAATATACACTGACAATTCTTTCTTTTCCTTTTTTCCTTCCCTTTTCTCTTTTTCTTCTTTTTTCTTTCTTTTTTCCTTCCCTTTTCTCTCTCTTCTTTTTCCTTTTCTTTCTTTCTTTCTCTTCCTTTTTCTTTTTTCCTACCTTTTTCTTTCTCTTCCTATCTCATTCTCTTCCTTTTTTCCTTTTTCTTTCCTTTCTTTCTTTTTTCCTTCCTTTCTTTTTTCTTTCTCTTTTTCCTTCCTTTCTTTCCTTTTCTTTCTTTTCTCATTAATTTCTTTTCTCTTTTTCCTTTTTCTTTTTCTTTCTCCTTTTCTTTCTTCCTTTTTCTATTTTTTCTCTTTCACAATGAAACAATTACAACACACACACTGACAATGAACAAACAGACTAACACAAAAGCTGTTCTAAATCTATTAATCTAGAATTTCTTCATTGCTTCCCTTTATAATTCAACATTTCTTTTCCAGTTTTCCTCCTCTCAATTTCCTTCTTAATCTTTCTGTCCCAAGCCATACTTGCTTTATGATGCCATGCTTGAACAAGTTCCGTAGTTTAGATACTTTGATGTAAAGCCATTCTAGTCTTTGGAATGAGATCCAGCCATGCAGGTTCCATAACTGTCTCTCCATCTGCATGACCGGAGGTTCTAGGTTTCACAGGAACTTTCGTCATCTCTTGGCGTTCGTGGTATGGCTTAATTCCATTAGCTGGTTCCCACACAGGCCATTCTGTCTCTCTCCTGGGGAAATATAAGCAAACCCTCAAGGACTTCGAAGGCTTTTCAAACCACTTGAGACTCTGCACCGTTACACCCACTTTAGTTTCACTTGAGGCGATCCTTCTTTCCTTTGGATCCCTGTTCGGCGCCGGTGGCGCCAGTTGCTGTGAACCTTCTTCCCTTCAAGCCCCATGTTGGGCGCCAGTTGCTGAGATCAGCTCAGCGATAGGTTGGCTTGAAGAGAAGGCAACACAACTTACAAAATAAAAGGACAGAGAAGGAGACACAAAAGAGGAGATAAAGATGGACCAGGGGACTCACAGCTTCTGGAACTGAGAGCCTCGACCCTAGTTTCCACCTTGTATTTATTGGAAACTACCAAGCAGCTGCTTGCTATCTGAACTGCAAAATCATCTACAATAATAGGGAACAACTGCAACGTCTATAACAATAGAACAGGTGCAACATTTACAATAAGGAACAGGTCATACAAAATTCAAACACAATCAACTCTTTTCCCACAACAAAGTACTTGTTTTTTTTTTGTTTTTTTTTTTACATTTAAAGCAAAGGGGCATCCTTCGTGACCCTGTATGAACATCTTCTTCTCCAGAGGTCTTCTCTTACAACCTTGTTCCCCCTCTAACCACCTAACAAAGCAGGGGTAATATAAGGGAGAGAACTGTAGGCGTTGTATGATTTTGATAACATCTGTATATTGCTTGCCAGATTCTGAGCCCTTAACCACAGGGGTTGGTTTTTTTTCATTTTTGTATCCCAAAAATCTGGCATAGAGTTCATATATCAATAATTGTTCTAGAAATTTCATCCTAAATTTATCCCAAATATGACTTCAAAATGGCTTTATGGTGTTGTGGCACAAAGTATATAAAAGAAAACTATGCTTTGAATTTCCTTCTTGAATATTAAGTTACAGAGAAAAATTTAACATTAATTACCTACTTGCTTTCCTTTAAGTTATTACAGCTGTAAATCATGAATGCTCAAAAAAAGTATGTGTGATTCACTAGAACAAATATTTTTCAGGATAAAAAAAGATACACAAATATAATGCTAATGACATACAGCTTAGGCTATCTTATAAACACATGAGTATGTGTACACACACATGACAATGAGGTTATTTGACAATAGGGTAAATTCGATTCTGTTGTACTAATTAGAACAGAAAATTTAATTGACTCAGCCTTGATGGGGTTTCAAAAACACACACATACAAGCACCAGAGTGGTAGAGTGTTTGGATAAGGAAGTTAGAGAAATTTTTAAATTTCCTAATTTGATTCAGAAGTTTCAAAGCCATCTCAAAGGATCCTCATTTGGAATTTGGGCAAACCAAGAACAAATCATTGAGCTTCCAATTAGAGACACAAGAGTGCATCTAGACACTGAATAGGAGCACAATGACAAGACCACGACCAGGTCAAAAGTATGCCTTCGTAAGACTTTAATCAACAAGGACCACTGTCCTCAATAGTAAAATAGATTATCTACCCTTTCAGTTACCCAAAGCAGTGGCATAAGACGCTCCAGTGTTCTGTTCCCCCACAGAATATTTGAACATCTAGCAAAAACTGGCAGAGCCATCTTCCTCAAAACTCTCAAAGCAGTTAAAGGGCTACAGTAACTGGGCAAGTGCGGAATCAAGAAAATGCAGCTATAAAAATGGTAGGAGAAGCTTGTGGCACCCTTGCTGCCCCTCCCCCACTCCCTCACTGGGTGCAGTGTGGAGCCAGCCTGCATTCCGTTGTGGGTCCTGGTCCTGTTTTGGAGGAAGCAGAGTAACCAGTGTGCATACTGGGGTACCAGTCAATCAGGTGGCAGCCTAAAGACTAAGCCCGGAACCCGGACTGTAGGCAGAAGCAGCTGTGGACTGCTAAAGCAGTGAAAGAAACCAAGTCAAACCACCTGGAGCAAAGGATTACCGGCTCTAAGTTATGTAATAGTGCCCCTGGTGAAGGGAGAAAGTCTATTTCATTGGGAGTAGATGGAGGGCATTTCAATTCCTCTAAACTGAAGAATTCCTAAGACCATGAGAAAGGATAAGCCCAGGACAAGACAAGGGCACAGAAAAGTCCGAGAGGAAACAGTACTTCACATTTGCCTCAGGCTGATCTTTTTGGGAGGAGGGCTAAATTCTGAAGGAGGACTTTGTGAACACTGAAAAACAGAACTTCCTGGTGGTAAACAAGGAGGTGGATGGTTTTGATCTCTCTACAAAGGAGTACTTGCTGGTGGACCTTCAGCTGCAGCACCTTTTCCTATCTCCCATAATATCTGACATTATGCTTTCTTGGGCAGCCCCCAGCAATGACCGAGCATGGCACATTTCTGCTCAACATGGGACTCTCTGGGGACAGTCTTTGCTCAGAAGCTCCCCATTGGGCTGCCCAGGACATTCCCAGACCTGTATTGTAGTTTCATGCTTTTCTACTCGTTCCTCCCTCTTTCTGCCTCTCCTTTCACAGTCTGCAGTCTTTCCCTGACTCTTCTTTTTCCTTCTTCCCTTTATTACCTCTGTGATGGTTTGAGACTGTACCCCAGAAAAGATGATGTCCTCAGAACTAATCCATTCCTATGGGTGTGAACCCATTATAGATGAGGCTGCTTGATAAGACCACTTAGTAAGGCAAGTCCTGGGGTGGGTATTAGTCTTGTTACTGGAGTCCTTTATAAATGGGTGGAAAAAAGAAAAAAAGAAAAAGAAATGGATGACTATGAAAAGAGAGGGCCCCAGAGATCCAGGAGCTCAGAGTGAAACCCCGAGAGCCAAGATAGAGGGTCCTGGAGGCCAGCAGCTGGACTTGGTGGAGCACAGAGACATGGAGAGAAGCCCTTCAAATCCCAATCCTTTGAAGCAATCCCTGTCAAATGTTGTGTTTCATATATCTTTACAGGGATTTTTATATGCATAAACATTGTGATTCTTTTATTCTAAGATGGTTAATTTCTGCTTCTTTTTCCTCTTTACATTATGTTATGCATTTATAAATGAGAGATTGAATATACAAGTGACCAATGACCAGGAAATTCTAAACCACTAGTACAGCAACCAGACCAGGAAGCTTAGCCCTCTTCCTGCAACAGTCAGTCCAGAAAGCTGGCCACTATCTGTAGCAACCAACCCAGGAGGTAAAGCTACAGTCCCTGTAACAACTGGCCCAAAATAGTCAGGGTTTGATCAATATCTGACAGCTGCTCTATGTTTTACCCCTGCTTCTAAGGATCAACTGGACTAAAACCAAAAATGCTCCCCTAACCAATCACATCAGATGCCCTGCTTCTAGTTTGCTAACCTCCAGCCTCCCCCAGCCAAGAGCTTCCACTCAGAGCCTACCTGAAGGCTTCCTTTCTCCATTATAAAGCTCTCCCACTCCTTTCGGTTTCGCCCACCTCAAGTGATGGCAGCTGACTCCTTTGCTATATAGCAAGCTCCGAATAAATAGCCTTTGTTTGTTCTCATTTGGGTATTCTTCATTTATTTTCACATGGATAAGAGTTGATGAAGCGTTTAAAAAATATAAGCTCATCAAATATTAACCACCTGATGCTCATCTACTCTAACAACAACAATGCTTGAGGAGACACAGAGACATTGCTTGAGAACACAGCTCTGGATGGCGCAGGCACCATGAATCAGTGAATCAAGAGACCTTGGTGAGGAAGAGATTCCTCCTGTGCGTGAGCCTGGGCCTCATTGTAGAGTCCATTTCCATGCTCGCCTAGACTTGCTGACGTCCAGTCGAGTGTGACCGGCAGCCATACTGCCTTCTGATCGTTCAGCTTCTTAGCAGCCAAGCTCCAATTTAAATCCTCTTGTTTCTTGGTTCATATGTTATCTAGTGCAGTATACTCGAAGATAAGCTGACTCAGATGTCAAGAGTTACAATTTTATAAGGAGCTTCTTCATCAAACACTCCTTACTAACAGAGAGGGTGTCATCTCACATTTGACCTTGCAAAAGAAGAGTACCAATGAAATTGTTGGGTTGATGGGAAGATGGCTAAGCTCTCCTCTCCAAACTCATTGTCTGCTATTTTAGACTAGAGTTTACCCTGGTTATTGCTTGCATTGACTTCTTTTGCCTTTTTATTCTGCTTTGGTTTGATTTCTGCATTGAACCTGCATTTACATAAATACTCTCAGAATGTCATATAGAGGCTTTGGTAACATTTGATGTAATCATATGTCTTGAATTTCAGCAAAACTTTTTTTTTTGTATGTTCAATCTCTCAACTATAAAAACATGTCATAATGTTAAGAATAAAAAGAAGGGGATATCACCATTTCAGGAGTTTTATTTATTTTAAAGGTGGGTATGTAGACTGAATTATGTACCCTCGAAAAACATGTTATTAATTTGAATCCATTCCAGTGGGTGTGAATCCATTGTCAAATAGGAACTTTTGAAGATACTAGTTTTAGTTCAAGTGTGGCCAACTGAATCAGGATGGGTATTTATCCTATTACTGATGGCCTTATAGAGAAGAGCAAGGAGAAAAAGTCACCAGGGAGGGGTAAAATGTGGAAGTCAGCAAACCCAGAAGAGAAAGGAGAGGACATCACCATGTAACAGAAGAGCCACGGAACCCCAAGGATTGCTGGCCAGCCAGAAGATTCCAACCCCAGGGAGGCAGCCAGCTTTCGAACCTCTGAACTGTGAGCCAATGAATTACTGTCATTAAACCAAGTCATTGTGTGGCGTTTGTCTTACCAGCCAGGAAACTAAGGCCGTGGGTAAATTTGTATTTTCAATTTCTTTCTCTCTCTTTTTAAACTTAGTTCCTCAATTAGATTGTAAAATTCCTTAACGTAAGGTTGTACCTGAGAACATGTGCTGGCATGGAACCAGGCAAAACGGAGCAAAATTTGGGCTCTCCAGTGATACTGCATAAGATAAATAACCTCTTTGAGCCTCAGTTTCTCCATCTGTATTATAGAACAGGAATGAAATTGAGATACGTGCATTGTCACTGCAAAGCATCAGCACTCCTTTGAGAAAAGTTCTTCTCTACCATAAAATGAAAGTCTGCCGTTGGAGTTTTTAAAATTTTTTATTATTATTATTTTAATTGTACATACACTCAGATTTAGACCTGATTTAAGGCTGGAGCAGGGTACAATCTTCTGAGTTCCTTACTCTGAATTTGCTAATTCCATTTGGATTAAAACTATTCTAACAGGGTATGGCGGAGGCTAGTCCTGTGACTATTTCTCACCACAGTAAAAGTATTTCTGATTGTTATCTTTAAGGTGATATTCACAAGTGCTCTTGTTTTCCATACCACATTCCTTCCCTATAAGTTATTTTTCAGGATTAAAAAAAAAGATAACATTCATGAACACCTTTAAAATAAAGAATCACTAAAAACATTGAAAATGCACAAGTCCAAATAGTTCTGAAATAAAGTCAGCACAGTGTCCTGGAAATAGGGTGGATTTGAGAATCTCACATAGACATTCATGTGCTTTGTGCAAAAGTAAAACAAGAGCTTCTTGGAATTTTCTTGCTCATCCAAAACATGATTATAATGACCATGTTCATAAATCTTTTCTCTTTAGGAGATACTTTTAAAGAGCTGGTTTTCATTTTTGCATCTTACAAATATTTCCTGTAAGGTTTGAACTTTCACAAACATGATTGCCTTTTCAATTTCCATTATAGAATGTTTTTCTTTGGTATGAAGCCAGAAAAGTAAGCCCTTGCAGCCACAGAAAATAATCTTTTGAAATAAGTGAAACGTAATAGGGGCATTGGCTCCACTGGACTAAGGAGCAAACAAAGACCGGGCTACTTAGGGGAGAAGCCTCTATGGAGAGGCAGCGGCTGCGTTAGGTAGCATTGATCCCGGTGGATGCCGGTTTTATCTTTCCCATCAATTAGTATAATAGGAAAATATTTGTAGTGTTCGATGATTTCTTCCACCGAATCAAACTTCTGAAACACAGAAAAGAAAGTTAATGAAATTTTGAATACCTTTAGCATTTGCAAGTTTAAGTGCAGACTAAAATGGGTAGTTTTACTTCAGAAAGAGATGAACACATTTATACTGTAAAGGTATATCAGAAGTGATTTTAAATAAGGAAGAGGCAAGCAAGCTCTTCAAGGCTGAGTGATAAGCATGATAAGATCCTGAGGGTGAATAAAGGTGCTAGGGGAAATCAAAAGGCAAGTTTCCCACCCATATAGTTTTTGCCAGAATTGAGTTACTGGCACTGACCAAGCTTGACTCTGTTACCACAATCTTCATATCCTAGCAATATGGATGGGTTAATTACAGGACAGTCAACCACGTGGAAGCTGGAATGCCTCCCTAACCTCACCCCTGACTGTGACAACCCAAGATGTAGATCAAGGCTGATCCCACCTAGTGTATCAGTGCGGAAGACCTACGGTGAACTTGTCCGCGTGACTCCCTCTTGTTCTAACATGTTCTGGTATACTCAGAAGGAACAGTGTATTGGTTGTCCTTGACTAATTTTGCTTCCCTCTCTGGGCTTCTTGTGAAATAACGAGGTGATAGCAGATGACTACATTTCTGTTTCTAGAGATACCCAGATAAAGAACTAAGTCAGCTTAATGGAGAGGGAGATTATGTTAAGTTTAGGGGATCAGAGAGTTCTTTGTTGATGATATAGACATGAAATGGGCTATATATTATGCATGATTCTTCATACATGAGGGTTTAAGATATTGAAAGCAGAAGAATAAGCATGTACAAAGAAATGCTATTGAGAATCATAGGCAAATGGAGCCATTCTCATATACGAATGACTGGATGAATTCTTGAAGGGGCATTTTGGGAGATGGTTAGGGAGAGCTTGCTGTGCCTGAAGACAACCAGCAACACTGTGAGGTGAGCAGGGCAGGTAAAGTTATTTTTCCTGAAGGTCTCAGGGCATTGAAGCTCAGAGAAGTGGGTTGATTTGCTCAGAGTCACACAGCCAGAAGGCCAGAACCAAGGAGGGAGCTCTGCTTTTCTCAACATGTGGCGGTTCTTTCCATAAGACCACTTGGAGGTTTGTGACACCTGGTGTCACAACAGTCTAAAGTAGAAAGGACAAAGCCTGTGGGAGGGGGGCCACAGTGGGAGCTACTTTGATTCTGATTTAGTTTTGTAGCGTCTCTCTGCCCAGTGTATTCTAAGAGCAGAGATGTTTATTGGCCTTAGGGATATCCAGTAGGGATGGAGATTGACTTTCCAGTGGGGCAGACAGAAAATAATTTCCTATACAAAGACCATCTCATTTAGGATATGTACTGTGAAAATGATAAACCGTGGCAATGGGATAAAGTAGCTGGGGACTGGGCAGGGAGGTGACATCTCAGCTGCAACCTGGCATGAGAATGAACTAGTCATGTGAAGATGTGGGGGGTGCAGTTTCCAGACAGAGGGGACATTTAGTGCCACCAACCTAAGCAGAAATGAGCTGGTGTGTCTTAGGGACTGAAGGCCAGTGTGTCAGCAACTGAGTGAGAGAGTCGGGCCATTGCCTCTCCTTTAGCTGTGTTTTAAATGAGATACAGTACCTTAGAGTAAGGTTGGGATCAAAATGGCAACTTCTGGAATAATATTTCAAAGATAAATATGCTTACTGACCTGAACTTTATCAGCCCATAAACAATACTCCAGAGTGAATCCACTCCCTGGGGAATTGTGTAAACTACTGGACATTCATTTCTACACAATAGGTAGCAAGTTGGAATTTTTTCCTGTTTTTAAAGTGAATTCAAAGTCCAAGGTGAAAAATCTGACATGTTTGGTGATGGGACCCTAAAGATATTTTCCGAGTGTTATAAAAATTGTTGCTTTAAAAACAGCCTACCTTTTTCCCCATTGAAGTGCTACCATTTGCATTTGTACATTTCCAAAAGGAATAGGGTTGACGCATACCATTGCATTATTAACAATGGCCAGTTGTTATGAATCACAAGCCTGCTTGTAATCTGTAAAGCACTGTGCACAAAGTAAAGCAGTATTATCTCACCTCTCCTGCAGGGTTCTTTGAATATTAAGTGTTATTGTCTTCACTTGACAGAGGTGGAATGTGGTTCAGAGAGCTTTGGGGGCTTGCCCAAAGTTGCACAGCTAGTAAGGGATAAAGCTAGAATTTGGTCAAGCCTAGACCTGTTTGATTTCAGAGTTCATCCTCTGAACTTACATACCATGCTGCTTGGCTCTCTAAAATGCTGCAGGTTTTAGTATTTTTCACATTGTGTGTCTTTTGACTTTGTTACTCTCTCTGAGCTACATTGAATTTGAGTTTGATAAAGATGTTTATATGTAAAAAGGCATTTATACAAGTGTTTCAATCAGTTATTATATGGGCACATATTAGACATAAATCCTTTGCCCTACTAGACTAAAGGAGTTAAAATATCAATCAAAGGATATATTTTTATAGTTCTAATAAGCATTTGTCATATACCTACAATTTGCCAAGTGCCAGAGCAGGCACTAGTATATAAATTGATTTGTATCCTTTTTTGTTTTAAAGCGTATGAATTCTAAATTGGGAGCTTCATTTGGAGAGACCATGCATGGTATGTATATATTAATACAGACACAATGCCTGGCACATATTATATAGTCAGTAAATATTTGTTGAATAAATGGTTCCAAATGATTTTAGAACCCTTATTAGGTGGATTTCTATAAAGAAAAATAAGGTATCTGTCTTCAAATAATATAACTAAAATGAAAAAATGCTGCATAACTAATTTTTTTTCTGATTAGTTATTTCATATAATACAAAGTATGCTTTGTATTAAAATCCAAAATCCAAAAATAAAATCCAAAAATAAAATGGAACCTTCTCAATGGGCAAACAATCGATCTATCTGAATAATAATAATAATGGCAAAATATAAGTACTGGGTAAATTTAAGTCAAGTGCAGTGTGTAAACTACTCTGCTGAATCTTTACAACAACTCATGAGGGGCTAGTGCTGCCGTATTATGGATGAGCCTCAGCCTCAGCCCTCAGTCCTCTTAAGGGCATTGTCTGTCCTGCTTGGGAATACAAGTTAATTCACCAAAAAGCTCTTTGCTGGGGCAACATTGATATTCCTCCCACTATCCAGTATTTTAGTTATAGAGTAGCTGGAAGTTCTTGATGGGAATTTCTCAACGGAAGTTTTGGTTAGAAGAAATTTCTTTGAGACAATGTAATGATTTAATTAGGATTGCTAAATATAGCCACCTTAAGCTTTTTTTAAAATGGACATTATTTCTGTCTTTCGCATTAAAATATACAGTGTAGTGGACATAGCCTACACTATGTGAACTCAATGCCCCGATTTATGTGCTTATGTTGTTGCAGAATTTAACATCTCTGAGCCTCAAGCTTTGTTTCTATTTAATCTTTATAATAGGTGTGAGAATACTACCTCTGGATGAGAGGAGATAATGTGCTACACAACAAATGGCTGGAAACCTGATAGTTGTTGTAGAAATATTCATTCTTGAACATTTGTTCTAACATCTTCCCCACCTCTCAAGTTCTCTGGTCTCAAACTAATTGGGGCCTATTGGTTTCTCAGAAGGTATTTGGTGGCTGAGTTAGACTACTCGGTCAGAATTTAATAGACAGCTTTAATGCTTTCAGATCTATAAGTATGTCCTTTCTACAGCTTTCCTACAACTCCCTGGCTTCTTAGAATTTGGACATATTTTTTATAGAGGGGCCTTATAATTGGAATGTCAGTTAAGTGAGTTTTGAATCCATTTCAGTATATGAAAGTATTCCAAGAACGCATTATCTTTTTTGTGTGATCTATGTATCTTAAAAAAAAAAAACAATAAAAAAATTTGGGTTGTTTGAAAAAAAATGAGTATTAATCATTAAGATAAGTTTACAAAATAATGTGGCAATGTATAAGTGTACTTAGGCTCTGTTCTATTTGAGTGCACTTTCAATTCTTGTGTATATTTAGTTCTAAGTCATGATTAATGTGTTAGCTACAGATCTTCGTTCTGGAACCAAAGCTGATTTTACTGTCTCTACCCAAGTGTCAAAGAGAAAATGGGGTTGTTGTTTTTTAAAGATAACTAAGCTCTTGCATCCACATTCTTCCCTTCCCTTATATTTTATTTGGCTAAAGCTTGCTACACGGTTAATCTTTATAGGTATTGGAACAAAATCCTCTTACAGGAATGAACACTAAAATGTTAAGAATAACACAAACAACATCAAGCATAATCTATTAAAATTAAAGATTTGCTTAGCCAACAGACAATGGGCATGAGTTTAAGCAAGAGTTTTGATATTCTGGCCTCTGAGAACCAAATTCAAGGTATGGTGTTTTGGAGCTGTATGTGCCCCAGAAAAACATATTCTTAAGCCTAATCCATTCCAGTGCATTCAGACCTATTGTAAGTAGAATCTTTTTTTAATGTAATAAAATTTATTGGCTCATGTAACATAAAGCTGAAAAAAAAATGCATTACCTTAATATTGCACTTGAGACATCTGAAATGGATATGGGACTCCCAGTGACTTCTTCCCAATAAGAGTTTTGCAGAAGATATAGTTTTCTCTCTGCCTAATTTAAGGAGTGTGCTAGTAGTTAAATTATTCACCATTGTTTTGTATGTGATTAAAGATAACAGCAGAACTACATGGGTCTTACATGTCCATTTTCAGGGTATATGATGAGTCGCTTTACCCAAGGTTGTAAGTAGTGATGCATGTTTATTCTTTTCCCTTTCCATGGAGTGGGTAGATCAGCCTCTTGATGTTGTCCAGGTCCTTCCAGTAACAATGCCAGAAACCAACATCCCATTTGAGTTAGGTTATTGTTTTTTTACACGAAAGAGTCCTGATTAAATTTGGAGGTGACTAACCTCCTTTTAGCCTTTTAACTTGGCAGTTTTGGATAAGATAATCTACTTGACTGCACCCCATATGTACCCAATAAATATTAGTTCTTACCCTATGCTAAGGCAGGATGGTTTCTCAGTTGTCTGATGGGGATATTAATTGTTTAGCCACAGTAGGACAGCAATAACTGAAGGCACTGTGGACCCAAAATGCCGGAATTCAAAGCCCAGCTCTCCTGCTAGGATAGGTTGAATTACGAATTCCATTGCAGACATGTTCTTAATGGTAATTCATGTTCCTGTGAATTCATTTTATATAAGACCTCCTGACGATGCTATTTTTAGTTAAGGTATGGTCCAATTGGATGAGGTAGGTCTTAATCCAGATTAATGGAGAGCCTTATGAGCAGAAGAAATTCAGAAAGAGAGAGGCCACAGGGAGGGGCCAGAAGCTGGAGGTCAATGGAACCCAGAAGATAAAGGAGAGGACACTTCCACGTAATGGGAAAGCCAATAGAAAGCTATCGACCAGACAGAAGCAAGCCTTCTAGTATCTGAAACTGTGTGCCAATTAATTCCCATTTTTAAAGTCAGCCCATTGTGTGGTATTTGTCATAGCAGACTGGAAAACTGAGACAACCACTATGAACTGTGTGAACTTGGGCAAGTTTCTTAAAGTCTTAGGATCTCAGTTTCTCCATCTATGAAGAGTGACGTTGGGACCTTCCTCCCAGGGTCATGGGGGGATTGAATGAATTGATGTGTGTACAGCCTTTAGAAGAGAGCTTGGTACACACTGAGTGTGTGTATATGTGAGTCTTTATTATCACTTCCTGCCTTCTAGGTTTGCCAAGAATGTGATGTAAGAGTTTATAGACTATTAGGTAAGTCCTTATATGAAGAAAGAAAACTTCCAAATTTCACTTCCAGCTATAAGATAAGGACAGCATTTTCTTCCTCTTTTTCTCACACTTGACAAAACAAAAAGTGATTAATGAAAAGAAACTTTTCATGCAGAATCCTTCCACAAAATTGGTTAAAAAAGGAAGTCCTCTTTCCTTGTATTCATTTTCAGAGGGAAAATACTTGCTATTTATGCTCATTCCTGTTTTCTTTTGGATTGCCCCCAAATAATCAACCCACTATTAATTGTTTTAGTAAT
The DNA here is from genome assembly GCF_030445035.2 of Dasypus novemcinctus. Classification (NCBI taxonomy): domain Eukaryota; kingdom Metazoa; phylum Chordata; class Mammalia; order Cingulata; family Dasypodidae; genus Dasypus; species Dasypus novemcinctus. The sequence goes on along the minus strand of NC_080673.1, from coordinate 199,526,166 downwards.
CCACTACATGATGACATTTTATATGACTGTAATTTGAACAGGTAGTAGGAAACAATTCATCATACTGTCATTTCTCATTATTGGCTTCTACTGATAAGCCTGCATCTGAAATATTACCCTAAAGAGACTTTAAAAAATATTTTAATTAAGCTTCTATTTTTATATTAAATAATTAAATTTTTAACTATTTAAAAAGTAGGAGGAAATATCCTTCTAATATTTGATCTTAAAATTTGTTTAAACCTTTCATGTTTATGTTTAAATCTTTTGTGTTTTGTGTTTAAATCTTTTGGGTGGGCACACTGTAGGCAATTTCCTATTGCCAATAAGTTAAATAAAACTGTTTAGTACACACATAAGAATGGGAGAAGGAAAGAGAGAAAAGAGAATGAGATCAGTGCAGGAAATAGGAAGAGAAAAGGAGGAGAAAGAAGCAGATGGGGCAACAAGAAATAGATGGGTTAATTTGTCTCTATTTTCCTAGTTTTTTAAAGTTTAATTTAGCTTTTAATAGACATTCACATAAATGTCTATTATAATTTTCAGAAACTTATAAACATTGCAGGATAAGGAAAGTTCCAATAATTGTCATTGGTCAGTTTCCTGAGTTTTCACGGAAGTGTTTTCGAACGTGATCTGTAAAATAGATGCAGGAATGATGCTTAGCAGCAGATAAAGCTCTGCAGGTTAAGGCAAGCCAGGGCTGCAAGTTCCACCAGCCATTAAATATCTCCCATCTTCTCCCTCCTGCTTTGGCACATGCATCGATGCGCACAGATGGACCTATCAGCTCCTCGGCGGCAGGGACTCTTCCTTACTCGTCTCCATGTCCCCAGCAGGGAGAGCTGAGTCTGGCAGAGTGTAGGCATCGAGTGAATGCTTGGCCATTAGTTGAGTAAATGGATGTCCTGAGCTGAATAGACAACCCCCCGGCCAAGAAGCTGTGCCTGAGACATAATTCACAGAGCCTGTGACTATTTCCTTATTTAATAGCAAAGGAGGTGATTAAATTAAGGACCAGAGGGGAGGAGTTTATACTGGATTATCCAGGAAGTCCCTAAATGCCAGCCCAGTGTCCTTACATAGTAGAGGCAGAGGGAGGTTTCCCACAGCAAAGAGGAGGCACAACGGGTCCACCTTTGGAGGTCACCTTTGGAGGCAAAGATTGGGGTGATTCGGCCACAAACCTGGGAATGCCTGGGGCCACCAGAAGCTGGAAGAGGCAAAAAAAGAATTGCCCCATAGAGCTTTTGGAGGGAACATGACCCTGCTGATACCTGGATTTTGCTCTCCATAACGGTGAGAGAGTATGTTTCTGTTGTTTTAAGGCACCAAATTTGTGGTGATTTGTTACAGCAGCTGCAGGAAACCAATACAAAAGGAAATCTCCAAATCTGAACTCGGCCATGAATTTCTAGGCACATGGCTACCTGCCTGACCCAGGTATCTAACATGTGGGAAATGGATCACGCCAGGTGTGTCCTGCACAGGCATGTGTGTTTCATCACCCTCCGCCCTCCGTGCATGTCAGAGGCGTGGATGTGCCATGCCTTCCCCTGGCGGCCACATACATGTTCACTCTCACGGCTCACTCTCAAGGCCTGGTGTGAGCTTCTCTGCCTATGCCTAGTCACTAGGCCTAATAAAAGGATGTTTCAGAATCATTTAAAATGGGAACCGCTGCTCTTGTTCACCTCCATGTGTCAGAGATGCTTATCACATCATCTCATCTTACACCTAGAATAACCCTCATGAGGTAGGTGCTGGTGCTTCCGTTGAATGTGTGGTTATATTCTGAAGTTTGTGTGATGGCCAGAAAGCTATATGGAATTGAAATTATCCTCAAAAGCTCTGTTTCCCATGAAGATTTTCCTGCAGTGTTGGATCAAGATGCTGTTTTCTTAGTTGAGCATCAATAAAGTAGCTGGTGTGCATTTAGCAGCCTTGGGAATCTCTTTTATCCCTTTTAAGGATGGGAGTTTGTTCCTTAGCATGTCAAAGGACTCACACTGTAAAAGGCAGGAAGAATCACCTGTAAATGGTCATCGTCTTTTTAGGGGATTGAACCTGAGATCTTGTACGTGGGAAGCAGGCGCTCAACTACTTGAGCTACATCCACTCCCCTAAATGGCCATTTTTCCCTTAGTGTCTGGCACAGTCTATCCATGCACCTGCTAAAGATGATTCCATTTGCAGTGTTCTGAGCTGTTTTCAAACAGGCCAGGGATTGTTGGTATTTGGCCATGATATTATATCAGACTACATGAGGAAGTGAGGGTTTCGGCAGACTACATGTTTTTTTTTAAAGATTTATTTATTTATTTCTCTCCCATCCAACCCCCGTTGTCTGCTCTCTGTGTCCATTTGCTGGGTGTTCTGTGTCTCTTGTATTCTTATTAGGCAGCTCTGGGAATCAATCCTGAGACATTCTGGAGTGGAAGAGAGGCGATTGTTCTCTTGTGTCACCTCAGCTCCCTGTTCTACTACATCTCTTATTGTTTCTCCTCTGTGTCTCTTGTTGTGTCATCTTGCTGCACCAGCTCTCTGCATTGGCCAGCACTTCTGCATGGGGCAGCACTCCCACATGGGGTGGCATTCTGCGTAAGCCAGCGCACCGTGTGGGCCAGCTTTGCCTATGCAGCATTGAACCCTGGACCTCCGATATGGTAGATAGGAGTCCAACTGCTTGAGCCGCATCCGTTTCCCAGACTACATGGTTTTGAATCTCAGCTTCGGCACATAGGCACCGGGCCTTCTTGGGTAGGTCACTTACTATTTCTGTACCTCAGTTTTATCCTCTGCTAAATAGAGATATGGGCAGCACCTACTTCATAGGGTTGCTGTGAGGACTAAATCAATTAAGTTATTTAATAATTGTTTGCTGCCAGGATAGTGCTTGCATACAGTAAACATGCATGTGTTAAATATGTGAAAAAGAAACTCTTGTTTGAGGGCATAGGGAGGAGAAAATTCCAGGTGAAAATGAAAAGGTCTTCTTTAAATTGGTATTTAATTCCTTAAGGAGTCCTCTGTGACAATAATTAGAGCAGCAACTGGGAGTAGTGCATTTAATTTATGGGCTGTTATGGATGACAACTGCTTACTTGACGTGGCAGTCAGTCAGTGAGCAAGAGCTGAAAATCTAATTATATGCCATTAAATGTTATGATAGTCACTCATTTTCTCTTTTATTAGCAAACCAAGTATGCATGTTGAGGGGGAAAAAAGCTATAATCTTGTTAGGTCTCAGTTTCCTCATGTAAAAGGGGCTAGTTATGCATCCTTTCCAGCTTTTGTAAGAAACAAATGAAGTAGCAAATTAAACAGCATCTCAAAGAGGACCTAGTACATGTAGGCTATGTGGTTCCAGTTTCCTAATTCTCTAAGAAAGAAACAATCCTTAATATCAAGAATTTAAAAATCATATAAAGCTTTTTTGTTGCTGTTAATGAGAATTTCTATGAGCTAGGAGCACCTAGAGAGAATTAAAGGAGATTGGGCTGGAAAGCCCATTAGATATGGTTGTCTAGTTGGGGGGGACCATAGTCTAGTGTGACAGTCTGAAGTTCTTTTTATGAATCCCAAATAGAAAAAAATTTTCTTGAACTAATCCAGTCTTGTGGGTGTGGGGCCCTTTTGAGTGAATGATGATTGTATTTGCCAGGGCTGGTGTAGCAAAGTACCATGGACTGGTTGGCTTAAACAATAGAAATGTATGGTCTCTGTTCTGGAGGCTAAAAGTCCAAAATCAAGGTGTTGGCAGGGCTTCTTAGTGGGGAGAATCTGTCCTACATTTCTTCCCTGGCTTCTGGTGGGTGGTGGGCAATCAATGGTGTTTCTTGGCTTGGGGCAGTAAAACTCAATCTCTGCCTCTGTCACATGACCATCTCTCTCTGTCTCTCACTGTGTCTGAATTTCCTCTAAATTATATTGGATGAGGGCCCACGCTAATCCAGTTTGGCTTCATCTTAACCAATAGCATCTTCAAAGATCCTATTTCCAAATAGGATCACATGCACAGAACTGTGGGTAAGGACTTGACCATGTCTTTGTGGAGGACACGCTTCAATTGATAAAGATGACTCAGAGCTTGAACACTTTCATTCTGTCTTTCCTTCCTTCCTTTATTCATCAAAGGAAGAGTTGAAAGAGCAGCCTCTCTTGGCCCTCTCCCTTAGTACCTGGGTGACTCTGGCTGTTTTCTTAATTTTCTGAGCTTCACTTTCCCTGTATTGAAGATGGGAACAATCAAAAGTTGTGTCAAAGAATTACTGAAGATCCAAATGAAGTGATACAACACCGATGAGCCCTAGCGCATAGATATACAGTGAAAATCTCTTGCTTCTTTCATGTTGATTTATTGATGCAGTTGTTAATGAATGTGTTCATTCATTTGTTCTTTCACCTATCCATAGACTAACAGATGTACTAAGGAGAAGCAAGCTTGGCATAGCACTGAATCCTGAGACTGAGCTCTTCGCTCAGTTGGGAGACAACACACACCTAGTACTAACATGTCAGGAGGGTAGGAATGTCACATCAGCACTGGCTTCAGGGAAACTACAGGGGAGGTTGCAGGGGAGGCAGACTTTAGCTGAGTCTTGCAGAATGAGTTATCTTTCATTGGCAAAGCAGGTTGGGAAGTGCATGGAAAGTTCAGGGGTTGGTCTCTAACCAGTTGAGCTGAGTGGCTGGGGAAGGGGCCTTGAAGGCTTTGACTACAGCCTCCACCTCCACGCTCTTTCCCTGTCCCACAGTCACGGATGCTTGGCCAGCATCCCCAAAATACCCTCCTTTTTTGTCTTTAGCCTGAAAAAGAGAAGCTGGCAAGCTCTACCCACCTCATCTCCTCTGAGTCCGGTACCCAGGGCATACTGCTGACTCCCCTCCAGAAAACGGATCTTCACATTGTAGACTTTGTTTCCGTAAAATACCGCCAAGACATAGGGTTCTGCTCTGGATTTCGTGGAGCAATCTCGGACCAAGAAAGTCCCATCCTGAGGCAAAAAGAATAATGGTTTCCTTTCCAGGCATGTCATGTCCCTGCCTTGCAATCATGACAATGCCTATGAGATTTCCGGCAGCTTTATTTCTTGGTAAACCCGTTCTTTATTCAATTTAATTCAGTAAGTGTTTATTGAGTGTCAGTATGTATAAGGCATACTGTAATTTTCTGGGAGTGTACCATTCAGAATTTAACCCTCCCTTCCTAATCCTCCCTCATCCCTCTTGTCCTCCAGGTAGTCTAAACCTTAGCACTGCCTTCATAGAAAAAAATGCACCAACCAGTCTTGTGGTTTTCTCTCTCATCACTCCTCCTCCTGCCCCTGGATCCTAGCTCCAGCAAGCCACCACTTCCCAGCAGTACCATGTGCTTCTGGACATGCTACTCCCTCTGCATGAAGTAATTCTTGTGTTTCCCAGGTGTCCTCTTCAATCATCAATGGCCAGATCAGCCCTTTGCCCTCTTCTCCCTGAGATATTCAGGTATTATTCTAGGGATGGTGGGAACTACTGCAGGCTTTGAGTGGGGGAAGGTTCTAGCTTATTAGATGGGGAAGATGACAATGCAGGACTAGGGTCCCAGAAAGAGGCTGGGCATTTGGGATTCATTGCTATCTAAATGAAGGGAGACATCCTGTGAGGGAAGGAGGAGAATAAGCAGCGTGGGATGAGGTAAGGACAAGTATCGGGTGAGGAATAGGAGACAGGAAGGGACCCTATGATGTTTGAGAGAGAGAAGAAGGGAAACCCAGACTGTGCGTCCCAGAAGCCAAGGTGGGTTTCCAAAAGAAGTTCCAGTGTCACAGAGTCAGAGGGCTGAGGATTGGCCATGGATCAGAAGTTATCAGGCACTCTGGAAGTAAGAGTTCAGGGGAGAAGTCTGTTGTGAAAGGTTAAGAAATGGAACAATCTCCTGAACATGAAAACACCTACAAGGCTTAGTTTCACGCCTACAACGTGTCATTTATATGATGAAAAATACTGAAAATCTGTAACTGCAATGGCATAGAGCTATAAAAATGGTTATAAATGGTCTATAAAGAAGATATTTAAGCAAGCACTATACTTGATTCACATAATAATGGTGGTAATAATAACTATAATGATGTTATGATGATGCTATTGACTAATGCTTATTGAGAATGTCTCTCAAGTGCTTTACATCTTTTTATCTTTATGTAGACTTCAAGGTTGGTATTTTATCCATGTTTTACAGAAGGAAATTAGGGTCTAAGAGCTTAAGCAAATCCCCTAAAGCTTCACAGATGGCAAATGGAATACCTAACAGTCAATCCTGAATTCTTGCTCTTTAAATACACCAGCCTCTGAGTTTATAAAGTGGGATTGAGGAATTCTCTGGAACCTGCTCTGCCTGAAACATTCAGTCATAATTGGAACCTTAAGTCTCAAGTGTAGAACATTGCCAAATATCAGAAAGGGAGAGAAGGCTAAGCCTCATGGCTGATTTTGGGATTTTATGTCTTAAACTCTGCAATGAGTTTGACAAAATGAATCTGGGCAATTATGTGATTTAAATTAAATTGTCTTTCATAAATAGAAAACACATTTTGAAATAAACTAACTGAGACAGTTGGAAAAAGAAACTACGAAGTCCTTTCCACTGAGTTTGTTTTCTCTGTGTTTTCTGGGAAGAAGCAGAAGCAGGCACACAGAAGGGGAGGAAAGAGAGCACTCATCGAGGACACAGACGTTCCTGAAAGGACATTACGTGACACATATGATACACATGGGCTCCAGGAATCTGGAGCACAATCTGCACATGGGCTCTAGGAAGTAGGGCTTCTAAGAGCAGGTCCCAATGGGTGGAAGGTCCAGAAAGTGCAGTGGCTTTTTCACAGCTGATTAGCCAAGAAGAGAGGCCAGGTTGGAACCCATGATGCCAGAGCAGAGATAAACGTGGCAAGATTCCACAGGGAAGAGCACGGAGAGTGAGGGGAGGGTTCTCCTGGCGAGAAATCACCGGGCAAAAGTGGCCACCCTGACTCCCCATCCAGGAGGAAATGAACTCCTGGAGGCAGCTGTGATGATGTGGAAAGAGCTCTCACCTAGAACACAGGCTGTGCCACATTCTCAGCATGAGCTGGACCTGTGCTGAGCCTCAGGTGCCCACCTTTAGGACCTGAAATTGTTCCAGTTATTCCTAATATGCTCAAGATACTTTGTTATCAACTGACATTTACTTTATTTAATTTTACAACCACAATTCTGAAAGCTAGGTTTTGTCAAAATTTGGTGGGGACTTTATTCATCCATTCACTGATGAACTAATTTTGTCTTCCCCTCTTCAATAATGACCACTGTACTGGTTAGTTGAGGGTAGGTTTCAATGTCACCTCAGGCTTGAGAGCCTTTCTGTCACTTTTCAACAATCTATTCCAGAACTCTGCTCATGGTAGCTGCTTAATAAATATTTGCTGTTTTTGATGATAGCTGTGGTAGTTGTTTGACCTAATCACAGATAACCCAGCGCTCTTCTCCTTTTGGTTATGTGTCGGTTTGCCCTTCTTCTCCCCTTTTGAAGTTAGTTTTGGCCACGTGATTTAATTTGGCCAGAGAAATGTGAGCAGACAGGAAGTGGGTCACTTCTGAGCAGAGGCATTAAGAGCTACTGTCTGATTGGTAGAACCACATGCTGGATGGAGTCTCCGGCAGCCTGGATCCCCCACCAAACCTGCCTTCAGCATGGAAGATGAGTGAGAAATAAGGGTTGGTTATGCTATGCAACTGGGATTTGGGGGCTGTTTGTTACCACAGCCTAACCTATCCTATTCTGACTACAACAGTATTGGTGGTCTCAGCTCCTTACCTGCAGAAGGTAAGATGTAAAGTCTCCAGTGTAACTTGGGTAGACCTTTAATAAGGAAGTGAAATTTGAAGACTGCAGAAAAAAGATGCAGTGGCAGTGACCTCTATTTAAATCCTGGCTTCTCCATTCATCTTCAGAATAGCCCCTCAGGGTCGATTAGTATTTCATTTTTCAAATAAAGAAACCTAAACTTAAAGATACTTAGGGACTCAAGAAAGTCACATGGCTGATAAATGGCAAAACTGAGTCTCAATCTCCAACTCTCCATTTTAAACCTCCTTTTCAGTTACAACCTCCCCAGCTTTAGGAAACACAGGGTGATAAAGAGCCACCACCTCAAAGTGCATTGCAAACCACGAGGTGACATCAGACACAGTGACAACAGGCCAGGAGCAGGACGCTACCTTGTTCTCCTTCCTTAACGCCTCTTCAACTTCCTGGCGACTGTATTCTCCAATGTACCAGTTGTGGTGCTGGGCTTTCTGCAGGTACAGGTTCCATAATGAGTATTTTGGGGTCAAAAAGAAGTACTAGTAATTATTGAACTCATTCATTATTTACTTTTGTTTCACCAGTGCCTAAGCCCAATTTGATTTACAGTAAATATGCAGTGAGTAAATCTAGTCCCTGAGCCTGGAGAAGCCCACAGACATGTAGGGAAAATGGACACAAGCAAAGTAATGGCAGCTTAGGACTTACAAAAATTGACTGTCATGACAGAGCCCGCCACTGAAAAGATCCAGAAATCTCACTCCCTCAAGTTGAGAAAGGCCCTTTGCCACCACCCTCAGACTGGAGAGCTGCTGTCAATCTATGAAGCTTTCTGGATCTGTAGCTGCCAAAGCTTATTGAGGGGGAGGTCTCTTGTTCCCCTAGGCCTGTGCCCTCCCAGTGGCCATAAAAAGAGTAGGGAGAGGGAAGAGGGAGGCTTATTAGGGGACATCTTTGTGCACCCAACTAAAGTCACGTGCATTGAGCGGAGATTTGAACCCAAGCCTGTATGGCTTTCCCTCTGTGCCGTGTTTCCTTATTTATATTAATGTTAAATTTTTAAAAGAGATTTCTCTTGATTTTAAAACCCACGGTAGTAGGAAGAAGGATGGGCAGGCGGGGAAACGTGCCACGGACCCAAAACGCCTTCAGAGGGTTCCAAGAGTCAGAATCTTAAACCATCCCACGCACCAAGCACCCGAGCGCCCCCTGGGAAGGACGTGCGGGCTCCGTCCGTGCCCCGCGCGGCCTCCGTGCCCCGCGCCATCCGGGTGGCCGGGCCTGCTGACCGCTGTCAGGACTCGGGGCCTCAGGGCGCAGCGGGAGTTCTCCCCGCGAGGAGTCCCTCCTGCTCCCCCTCCTCCTTGCCCACCTGGCTGGGTCAGTCTTCCTTCAAGACCAAGGTCAAAACCCACTGCTGATTTGAGGCCTCCTTTGGAATAAATTGCTCTAGAGGGGGCATCGGTGCCTGGAGGGCCAGAGGTAGCCCCAGCTGTCCCCCTAGCCGGGCAGCAGGATCCTGGGCTCCAGAGAGGGTGCCCCGGAGCACCCCCTGCAGGAGACCGGGCTGCTGTGCCTGGGGCGCTCTGACAGGCCTGGGCTCGCTGGAGCCTCACAGGCCCTGGTTTTTATTTGTTCAAGTTGGAAGACTCGGACTTACGAGACTTGTGTTTCCCCAGCTGTGGACGTGAGGGATGGCTGGTGAGCTTAAGTGGCGCCCAAACCCAGCCTGAAATAACTGTGAATCCCTCGAGGGGAGAATTGGCCCTCTGTTCCTTCTTGCTCTTGAAATACTTGCAGAGGAGTGCTTCATTTTGGTACTAGTTCTTTTATTTTTTTTTTTCTTTTAGCAAGTTTTTTTAATTTTCTTTTTTTTTTAAAGATACATAGATAAAACGTTACATTAAAAAAATATAAGAGGTTCCCATATACCCTACTCCCCACTCCCCCCACTCCTCCCACATCAACAACCTCCTTCATCAGTGTCTCTGATGTTTCTAATCTCTCCTTTCAAAGAAGAGCAGTCTTCATAATGCAAGCCTTGAGCTCCTACCACAAGGTAATGCCTCTTGTTGCCTGCATGGCAGCAACTTCCTCCCTAGGGCACTGGATACTGCTTGTTTATTTAGAGTCCTGATACAGAGTTTCTATTTAAATATGTATTATTTAATTATATGTAATTGTTCAAATAAGTAATGATATTAATTAGTATAATTATTTAAAAATTTATTTATATATTTAGGTAAAAAAGAGCCAACTTAAGAATAACATTACATAAATCCTTAATAGACATGCCACACATCCTAAAGGTGTATTCAGATCACTGAAATCAGGGGAGCCCTGATCTAGTCCAAGTCTCTCTCATGTCTATCAGGGACCCTGCTGTCTGGGAGGGGCTGTGATTTCGGATTTGGGGTCAAGTTAGAACCCGGGGTTCTTACGAAGTGCTTATGAAAAGGAGAGCAGGACGAAAGGGAGGCAGGCAAGTAATAAGGGGCATTCAAAGAAATGTGTGCAGAGAATTTCCTGATGTTCAACATAAGTTCATGAGACTCCTTTTGGAACCAAGGTAGAAAGTAATAGAAATACAGGGGCTTTGGGATATTGTGTGAATTATGAGGAATTATACATATATTCTGTATACTGGGCTTCTGCTTCAAAGCCCGTGTGAATGCTATACCAATTTACTAAGCAATAAAAGGATACAGGATTGGAGACAGAATAAGCATATCCTTCAGTACTTTATTAGTAAAAGATTTTGATGAGTAGTGTTATGAGGTGATGGAGAGAAGAGCATACAAGCTACAAAGAAAGTTTTACCCCAAGATAGTTCTTTATTCTTTCTAATAATAAATCCCATAAACTCCGCAGAAATTATGAGGCAAATGCAAGTGTAAAATGGTCTGGAGAATTGACTGCAGGGATGGAGCATATTTTAGAAAGAAACCAGGACACAGAAGGGCAAACAAGAACATGTCTGTTGTCTTTGTGCCTCTCTTCCCTTTAAATCTCCAGTGGGCAGAAATCTTAACTTCTAGCATGTTCTATGACACGTAAGTGCTCAGTAAATGGTTGTTGGACTCTGCAAATGGAATGAGTATGTAACATGTGGATCTTTTGTTGGAGAAATAATTGCAAACATGTAAATCTTGTTAATCCCTCAAAAGATTATTGAACAGCCAGTAAATATAAAACACATGTTTAAATATCTCTGTTTTTTTATGGATTAATGATTACTTTGAGAATCTGGCAATATTTACTTGAAAGAATCTGGTAAAAAGAACAATATAATGTGTTATAAAGCAAAATATTTTTTACTATAAAAACCTAATGATATGTAGCTAGGAAGAAAAAATTTAAAGTCAATCATACTAATTTCCTTTTAGTCATTGTTGAAGAAATTCTAAATTGATGCTAAGTATTTCTAGAAAGATGTGGCCGAGAAGTGTCTGTTTTTACCTTTTCATCAGACCTTGCAGGGAAGGGTTTTCTCCAGCTTATATTTTTATAGGGTAGCTTATTTTCATGAGGGATGTAGCTGACTGGGGACTGACATCTCTGAGGAGAGTAGGATTGCAGGTTTCCTTTATGATCTGGGAAAAAATAAATTCATATTTAATTATGATTTTGTTACTGCCTCAGATTGTCGTCCTTAATCACCGTGCTTGCCCCCATCTCCTTCTTTCTGTCTCTCTGGTGACTCTCTTGGTCTGCACCAATATTATCTCTTATTCAATTGACCATAATCACCTCTGGACTGTTCTCTCACTTCCTCTCTCTTTCCATAGAGCATACAGAGTCATCTTGTAAAATTGTAAATTCTGACATTGTTACTCCACTGGTTAACATCCTTTCCATGGTTTCCTTTATACTTGAAAGAGAATCCAGACTTTTTACTTGTGTCCATCAGACCCTGAATGACCTAGCTCTTATTTCCCCATTCTCATCAACCCGCCTTTCCTCACTTGGCTTTTGCTGTAATGAACTCAGTTTCTTAAGTGTGATAAGTTCATTCCCAATTCAGTAATGCCCCCCCCCCTTTTTTTTTACTTAAACACTTTTTTTTTTTAAACCATCTTTTTAACCTCAAACAATGACTGACAGGCATATTATGGCTATTCAGACTTAGGTATCTGGCAGACATTTTATTAACAATAAAGTGAGCTGGTCACTTTAAGAAAAATAAATCGCAGTATTTATTACCAATTATAAATTTAGATTTTTCAAGTGCACAGTTGAATCTGGGAAAGCTTGTGTCTGCTGTGGCAAGTATGACAGCATCCCAATAGTTATTTGCAAATGTAATTTTAAAAATAACATATGTAAATAACATAAAGCAAAATTACATATAACATGTGTAAACGTTTGAAAGACCGGCACAAGTCTGGGAATCATTGTTTTTCAAAGGACCACTGCATCATGCCACAAAATGATTCCTGGGTTAAAGATTCATTCACTATGAAAGACAGACCAGTGGATTTAAAAGTAATACAGTACAAGAAATTCATTGATATCCTTTTAGATTTCACATGGCACCTAAGCTTTAAGATACTACCACATGTCAAATTTTGATATGGTATTTTCTTTAGGTACTTCAACTAAAATAACATATTTCCAATTATGTTTTTCCAGTAAACACCATTAAAAGATGAATTTCATGAAATTACAGCCACACGGAAGGAGTGAACTATAAGTAGGAATAGTGAGAAAAAGTAAAATTCTAAAAATACGTTGAAAATTTTAAACAAGCATTAATGTATAAAACAATCATCGAGTCTTGGGAGTATAAAAACAATGTAGAACTAAAATACTGGATAATAATAACAAATAAATGGAAGACAGTTGATCAGTGTGAAGGCAGAACTGTAAGCTTTATAGCCTGAATTTAGTCTAGAAAAGGTGGCAAAATTTACCACCCTGATTAGTAACTTAACAAGAATTTGGAAAGAACTGGATGCTTTTTGACCCCATACATTTTGGAGACAAACACTAAAATACTTTGTTAGAAAAAGAAAACGAGTAAATATTTACATGTCAGTTACCATGACAACTAGAATGTTTCTGTATTGATTTAGCTTCTTGTCATCAAAAACCCAAATTTCTAATACATTTACTAAGAAGAACAAAGAGCACTCCTAAAACATTGAAGTATGTTAATGTTCCAAGGACTGTGGCTTTTAACTCTAAGCTGAAGAATATTTGTTATAGCTTATAATGCCTATCAAACTGTTTTGTTGGTGGAAACTATGTTTGATTACATAAAGCTGAAATTATGTTCATCATAGTAGGTTAATTTCACACAACAATTTATGACCTGTAAAATAAGAATAAACCTAAAGTCATCCATATTTTTAAAATTTTATTTTATACATAAAATAAAGTGATTACAGGAATGTAACTTTCAAACACAATGCAGAATCCATAGCTCCAGAACTAAAGTATTTTAATTTTCTTGTAATATTTGTGAAGAGGTTATGAGCTTTAGCTCTTTTAAATTCAAGCATGCATTTATTTAAAATGTTAAGGGTAACCAATAGAAGAATAGAATTAGAATGTATAACTTCCAAGAAAAATAGAAAGAAAGGGGAATAAAGAAGAGATGGATCCAATATATTGCAGGAAAAGAAACGAAAAGTCAATAAAAAGCACTGTTAACAGAAGGCACAAAATAATAAAAGATCCACAAATATTAGTAATCACTATACTAGAAAAGGTGTAAATATAGTGTTTAAAAGGCAGATACAGTTTTATTTGAAAATTTCAGTTATGTGCTAATTTCACATCTAAAAAATGACACAGAGATACTGTAAATAAGAGGATAAAGAACAGTACATCAAGCAAATCCTAAACAAAAGAAAGCTGACAGAGCTATACTGATATAAAAAAAGACTTTAAAAATGTTATTTTAAATTATAGTGTAACAGTATATAGAGACTTAATGTTTAAATGGCCATAAAATTTTTTCCAACATGGATTGAAACAATGACATACTTGAGAGAGGAAAATAACCATTATCAGCATTTCCTATCACTTAGAATGAGTATCATACATAATAGTATTCAGTGATTATGAATTTTTCATGATAATGTGGCAACTGATTTATTATTTTTCAAGCCTGAGTGTGTTGCTTGAATATTTTAAAAAATCTTACTTGAAAGAGAGCATTTGAAAACAGCTATGCATGTGTAATCTATTCAGAAAATGAGTTAAAGCAAAACAAACAAACAAAAAAATATTGCCATGCAATTTTCCCCCAGAAGCCTGATTGGATCTTTGTTGACTGATTTAATGAATGAATGAATGAATGAATGAAATTCTGAGCTTATATCCCACTACAAATAATCTTATTCTAAAATAATGGCCACAGCTAATCTTTGGAGAACATTTTCATATAAAATATTTCATTTAAGCTTTATAATCTCATGAAATGGAACTCTGCTATTGGTAAAATAGAGGTTCACAGAAATTAAGAGATTGACACAAGGAAAGTGGGAGAATCTTGGAGAGAATACTGAGCAGATCAATAAAATTTGAGGCAGGATGACCTAATAAAAAAGGTTTTTATAATAAAGGCAGGGCAGCCTAATAAAAATGGGTTGTAGAATCGTCCTGATGTGAATAATAGCTAATATTTTAAAATTCTTACTTTAAAATATTAAAGCACAGAGCCTGGACCCATTCTAAACACTCTGAATATTGACTGCTAGGGTTGTAACTATTAGAAAAGCACAGCTTTAGACCTTTCTTTTGTAACTTATATCAAAACATTTTATTTTTGAAGCAGGTATTCCATAAATGTTCATTAGAAAATTTTAACTTACCATTACATACAATTTAAAAAGTAATTTTGTAAGAAAAAAAGCCATTTATTTTAAGGAATATTTTAAAGTACAGTAAGAGAGGAAACATTAGTGAACAAAATAAGAAATCAAATCATTCACAACCCAAAACTGGGCTCTTCTTCCAACATACCAAAATATACTTATGTTCTGTCCTGAGACCCACTGGCTCAGGTACCTAATCACTTAATGTGAATTCATTTACCAGAGAATTGAGCCAAGTCTGTTTATCAGGCAACAACTAAACTATAACATTTCCAAAATGGCTTTCTCATTTATAAAATGAGGATGATATCTTCATATCAGGGTTGATTTTGTTTTTTTTTAAAGAAATATTCTACCTTAAAAGTACTGCCTCAAATATCGGAGGCATTCAAGGTAAAACCTTTGAGCTTTAGAGGGCCCCACTAGATCTTCTTGAGAACTCTCTGAGTGCAGGGATAATGTGCTTTCTGTACCTAATCTGTGCCAAGTACTGGTCCTCCAGAGAGGACTATTTACCTGGTAGAATGAATATGCAGTACATTAATGGACACGCACGACAGGGACACTGGTTGGTAGAGGAGCTGGGACTCTCCTCTCTTCTGCTTTTTCAGGACCCTGTCTAATTTTGGATGCATACCATGTGCTTGGTGTATGTTTGTTGACAGAAAGATGAATTAATGATTTTTTTGTAGGCTCTGGGGGAAGACTTCAACCAAAGCAACTCTCCTGTTTGTCCTAGGGCTGCTTCCTTAAGCATCCATGTTTCTTCTATAAGTAGAGAACAGTCTAAAAGACCCCAGTACAACTCATCAGCAGTCCTAGGCTGCTTGATCAGACTTTTGTCTGTGAAGGCCAGCACCTTCACTAACGCTGTGTTGCTTTCTTGAATTGCTCTTCATGTTTTGTTTGTGCCTGATTTTGTCTTCCAAATTGAGATTCTGGCTTCCTCTCTAAGCTGTGATTCTGTTTCATCATTCTGTAACTAGTCGTAGAACCTCCATAGTAAATGCCCCTTCTGGGCCTGCTCATCCCCTGCAACTTCCAGAATATTTCAGCTATTTCGTCTTCATACACCCAGCTCTAGGAGCTAGGCTGCTGTTCCTGACATTACCTTTTTAAAGAGTGAGTCTGCAGGGACAGTTACCAGTCATTGTATGTCCTCTCATGGCCCACTGGGTGGACTGTGGGAGAGTGAGGGCTATGGTGTGGACCATTGACCATGAGGTGCAGCGGTGCTCAGAGATGTATTCACCAAGTGCAATGAATGTCACATGATGATGGAGGAGGTTGTTGTTATGGGGGGAGGAGTGGGGTGAAGGGGGTAAGGGGGTAGATGGGGACCTCATATTTTTTGAGTGTAACATTAAAAAAACAAATAAAGACAAAAAAAAAATAGAGTCACAAAAAAACCCACAAAAACTTAAATGTGGACCATTGACTATGTGGTGCAGCAGTGCTCAGAGATGTGTTCACCGAGTGCAGTAAGTGTCCCATGATGTTGGAGGAGGTTGTTGTTGTAGGAGGAGTGGGGTAAGGGGGGTGGGGGGTATATGGGGACCTCATATTTTTTTAATATAACATTAAAAAAATAAATAAATAAAAGGGGCAGTGCTCACTTCGGCAGCACATATACTAAAATTGGAATGATACAGAGAAGATTAGCATGGCCCCTGCGCAAGGATGACATGCAAATTCATGAAGCGTTCCATATTTTTATGTACTCACCAGATGCAATGGATGTGACATGATGATGGGGGAGAGTGTTACTGTGGGGGGAGTGGTGGGGTGGGGATGGTGGGGGCGAATGGGGACCTCATATTTTTTTTAATGTAATATCTTTTTAAAAAATGAATAAATTGAGTAGAATTTGGGGAAAAAAAGGGGAAGATGCAAAGAACAAAAACAAAACAAAATAAAAGGGGCAGAAGAGACTTGTGTAGAGAAACTAAAAGAAAAGAGTGAGTCCATTGAGTTACTCACATCCCCCTTGGCCACATTCCTTTAAAAAGGAATCCTCCTCTTGAAAACTCTTCGTGACAATGTGTACATGAGTGGGAATGAGTTTATCAGATTGGTTTTCCAAAATAAATGGCATATGGTAGAAAAGAAAGGATGTGATGGAGGCCTGGAAAGGCACCCTTAGGTCTATGGGTGAATTAGGTAGGGAATGTCTGGAGGAGGAAAAAGGGTACAGAAAAGAAAAGAAGGAAGGTACTAAAATGTATCAGTTACCTCCTATGTGTTAAGCAGTGGGCCTTGCACATTTGTGTTTGCATGTGCTTATCTGTACCCCAAATAACCCAGAGTCAATATTATAATTAGTGTTTGAATTTTTTGAAAAAGAGACCTATATCCTAAGGCACAGCAAGTTCCCTCTTAGAGATACTCTAGAGAAATTATGTTATGTGCATGGGAAGAGGTACGATAATGTTTATAACAGCATTATTCATCAGAGCAAAAAAATGGGAAACACACTTAAGTGATCGTATTTAATTTTGGATAAAAATCATATTATATTCACATGTTGGAATACTACATATCAGTGAGAATGAACAAATGACATCAATATACATCAGCTCAGTGACTTTGAGTTTCACAAGCTAAGTCACAGGGTAGGAATACGGTAGTCTAATGACACCTTTTTTTTTTTTTTTAATTCTTATGTAATGTGTTCTTACCTCTGCTTTGCCCTCTGTGGTCGCTTGTCATGAATGAAGAGCTAAAGGAAATGTTACAATGGAAAGAATGTTAGTATTTCCCATGGTGGGTAGAACTCCATAATGATAATGGCCTTGTGACAGTTTGAAATTATTTTATGAATCCCAAAAAGAAAAAGATTACATTTTTCAACTAACCCATTCCTGTGGGTGTGAGACCCTTTCAACTGAACTATGTCAGTGAGGTGTGACTCAGGTTGAGCCTCTACCCTCTTGCTGGGTCTGATATAAATGGAGACAGACACACAGAGGAAGGAAGCCACCATATTTGATCCTGGAATATGAGAGAAAGGACTCCAGTCCTTGCCCACAGCCAAGCTGCAAGGAGAGAGGACCCTGAGAGGCTCAAAGAGCTGAGGCCCAGGGAGAGATGGGCCATATGCCTACGAGCTTGCAGCTGAACTTGGGAAGAAAGAGGAGCAGCTGAGATTGATAGAGGACAAGCTCTATGCCTGGTTGCCCACAGCTGAGCTCTGGGGGACGGTAGATTCTGGAGGGGAAGGCAGGGACCTCCACAAAGATCAGAGGCCATCTTGCCCATGTGGCTGGACAATAGGATCAACAGTAGCTGACTTTGGTGAGAAAGCACCTCTGATGGTTCCCTGGTTTGGATATTTCATAGCCTAGGAACGGTAAGCTTTTACCCCAAATCTCCTTTATAAAAGTTGACCTATTTCTCGTGCTTTGGATTGGCAGTCCTTTGGCAAACTAAAACAGGCCTTAAATCACCTTTATAAAGCTCTTTTTATTTTACTGGAAATGCTAAAAGTATGATCTGTTTTATAAGGCCATAGGAGGCTCATTTCCTCCCTCCTTAACATAGACAGACATTAGCTGTGGAACAAGTTGGCTGACCCATGCAAGGCCTTTCCATGTCATTTCAGTGAGCACAGATCATGATTCTTCACTTCTGGAAGTTGTGATTTTAGTTGGTCTTGTACTAGAGTCACCAAAGAAAATAATATTTGGATAGTTGGGGCTCATCACATATAGAAACTATTTACTAATTGAAGGAGAGCCATACAAAGCATGGAAGAATAGCAGAGAAATTATTCCTTCTTGAAATGTGAACTAGGTGAGGAAACTGTGAATTAAAAGGAAACTCATAAAGTAAAAGGAATTGTAAAAAATATAAGACAATGAAGAAAAACAATACGCATTTCTAAACAAGCACAAAAGATGCTACTAAGACTTTTTTATCAAATAGCTTTACCAAGATTAACACTTAGCTCTAATTCTTGGGTTCACTGTGTGTTGAGGTCACCATCATCTTTATGAACCCCAGGTCCTGCTGCAATTAAATCTAATTACACAGAACATGCTGTAGAATATGCTATTGACTAAAGCTTCTAGGTTAATTAAATGAAACCTAACCCTTTTTAGCACTGATGCAATCAACAGAGTATGTATTTGCTTTTTGTTATCACCACTGCTTGTTCGAAGAGAAAAGTGCTAGCAGATTTAACCATCTGTGCTGTCACCACTGGCCAGATTTCTATTGACAAAAATCTTGGGCTTTGGTGTTGGATGTGACCTCAGTGGCTAGGAGCCCATCCCCTCTGGGCCTTTTTTATTTCCACTGACATTGGAATGGGTTAACATTATCTCCTGGGTTCATTGTGGTTTTATCTGATGACTGAAGAGGAGTTTGCAAGTCAGAGAGGTGTAGGGTAGAGAGTATGGGAAGAAATGTTATAGGCTGAGGAACAGCATGAGCAAATGTCCTGCATTCAGTGACTGCATGGCAAGTCAAGGTAACTGAAGGACATCTGATGAGGTTCCAGCACAGAGGGTGAAGGGAGAGTGAGACCAGGGCAGCTGGTCAGAGTGGATCATGAGGACCTTGTGGTGCTAAGTTTGGAGGGCCTGGATTTTCTTTTAAGGACACTGCTACTGGTTTATAGTCACCTTGGTCAATGAACCACCCACCTGGGCCTTAACTGCCTCAATTCTTCAGTTGAGATACAATTGTCACAATGACCTGAGCACACAAATATTTACTTAAATAATACAATTTTCAAACTGTAGCCATCTGTGAAGTGCTATACAAAAGTATCTCTAGGTTTCAGTGTAGTAATCAACTGAAAATTGTTAGAAATGGCCCCCTTTTCTCCCTAGTATGATTAGCATCAATTCCATCTAATCATTTGAAAATATTCAGACCTTAAAGTTCCCTAACACTTAATCAATCACTTGTAAAGTGGAAAAAGAACAATATTATTAGCTTCAGTAAGAACATCGATTCACAGGTTTCCCTTGGGCCTAATTTCAGTCTTTATAATTGAAGGCCAAAGATTTTCTGTTTTTCAGGGTGCCTTGTCAAATCTTTATCTAATACAGCTCACAGTTGACCCCCAAGCTGAGACCCAACAAGAGATTCTTGGCTTCTTACCTGGCAACTGCCAGAGGACACTCATGCATATTTTGGGTTTGTGACAGGTGAGATACCTCAGGCTTCATCTCATGATGAGGAACTGTGTAAAAGAATAACATAATTTGGGCAGGTTGCAAAATGAAAATGATTGAGGACAAATAGGGTTACAGTGGAACTGCTATAATTTCATCCAAGTACCCTCTGATTAGAAGGATATGGCCTTTGGTGGTAGGTGGAAACAGTAACCCATGTATTCTGTAGCTTTCCCAGTCCCTGAGGCTATCAAATTTACTTTGAATATTTATAATCTGGAAATCATCACTGAACTTCCCAGAAGTATGGAATTTTACATTGGGGGGTATTTTGGGCATTGTTCTAGACAAGCTAATTTAAAAGATTGTAGCATCACTCAGTTGTTCATCATTCAACAAATTTTATCGAACACTTACTATGGGCAGATAGTTTGCTAGAATCTAGAGATATAGTGGAGAACAAGACAAATATGGTCCTTATATTTTAGTGAGAGGAAAAAGAAAATAGGCATGAAAGCAAATAAATAAGAGAATTTTAGGCAGTTTAGGTGATATTAAAAAAAGTAAAGCACTACTTCGGGATGGAAAGTGACCGTGTATGTGGCTATTTTAGATGGTGTGGTGGCCAAGGAAGGCCTCTTTGAGAGATAACGTCTGAGCTGAGGTCTTATTGAGAAGGAGCCAGCCTTAACGTTCTGGGGAAGTCATTTTAGAGAGAGAGAAGAGCAGATGAAGAAGGTGTCAGGCAGATTGAGGTTAGACTTTTTCGTTCAAATGAAAAATTACATAGTGTCATAAACACAGGTGTTAAAAAAAAACAAAACAAAAACTGTTCTGGGTGATGCAGGGGATGGAGATGCCCAATACTGGACCAGATGTGACTGTATTTGCACATCTCCTCTTTGATGGGGAAGGAGAGCTCCTCAGGATTCTGAGGTAGATCAGCAGGCCCACCTGGTTATACCCAGGGAATGCAGTTTCTCATTTTTTCTTCCTTGAAATACCATGATTTGAAAGGTCCTGCCAACAACACAAACTGGAGCTATTTAGTAATTATGTATGCCATTTGAGTTACCACTTTTTATTTTCTTTTCATCACTGATAGATTTTAATCAGTCATCCAATATTACACTCTGATGTAAAATCACATAAAACACTCTCCAGTTGTGATCATAAGCAATAAAGTTAAGTAAGCAGGCACCTATGTATCTTAATTTTGGTTGTTACTCTATATTCTGTTCAAGATTGATCATGAACTGAACGCTTTTGGTTGAAAGACTGTTGTACTTGAACTGTAATTGGAGTCAGTGACCAGCCTACTAATCACACATCCCATAAAATCATTTCACTTCATCAACAACCACCCAGAGCATCTGCCCCTCATGAGCTGAACAGTGTCACATAGTTGCATTGATGATCACTGAAGCCTGTTGCAACATCTCAATGCTTTAGTTAAGATGTTGTGCTTTACTGTGTGTAGGGGCATGTGGTAGTTTGTGTCTTTTATGGACCCCAGAAAATTATGTTCTTAAATTGCTCGATTCCCATGGGTGTGAACCTATTGTGAATCTTTGATTAGAGTAGATTCGACTAAGGACCATTTGACTAAATTACACCAGTAAGGCATAGCCGAGGGAGGGTCTTAATCCTCTTACTGGAGTCCTTTATAAATGGAATGAATATACGAGAAAA
This sequence comes from Dasypus novemcinctus, assembly GCF_030445035.2. Lineage (NCBI taxonomy): Eukaryota > Metazoa > Chordata > Mammalia > Cingulata > Dasypodidae > Dasypus > Dasypus novemcinctus. Next base: position 199,504,705 of record NC_080673.1, on the reverse strand, counting down.
AGGTTGCAGAGACAGAGAGGAGCCCACAGAAACAGAGAGAAAGCCATGAGAGCAAGAAGCTGAAATCAGTGGAATCTAGGAGAGAGGAAACCAGGAACTGGAAGTAACAGAACCCAGAAGAGAAGGCAGAGACTGGCAGATGCCACCATGTGCCTGATTGCCCACAACTGCAGCTCAGGAAGAAAGCATCTCCTGATGATGCCTTCATTTGGACAGTTTCACAGCCTCAGAACTGTAAGCTTCCAAATGAATAAATCCCTCTTGTAGAAGCCAACCCACTTCTGGTATATTGCCTTGGCAGCCTTTAGCAAACTAAAATGGTATGGTTTGTATTTGGTTTTCAGATTATTTATAATTGACAAAAGAACTCCTCTCTCCCATCAGGGACACTTGGGAACCCATGTACACAGCTTAGGCCCGTCTTCAAGACAAATTTCCTCAAGAAAATAAGAATAGGATTGAGACACATAGAGGAAATGGGGACCGGCCAAGATCACACTGTGAGTTGGTGAGAGGCCTCTGGAGGCCTGATCTAATGGGACTTTGTCGCACTACGCTGCCTTTTGCTAACTCTTTGGGCTATGGATTATGGTTTATAGCTCTGGACACAGTTCATCATTCTAAGTGAATGGTGAGCAGTGTTTCAAAGGTGGGCATGAAGGTATTACCTCCTTAGCATCCTGCCATCTGGTGAGTGAGTATTAGGTTGTATGCTTCCACCACAGTGACACCAGTGGTGTACGTGTATGTGTATTTGTGCAAGTGAATGAGTGCAGATGTCTGTGTGCATGGGTGATGTCAGAGGCAGGAGATACAAAGAGCTTCTCCAGAGCAGTGTCTTTCCACAGTGGCAGGGGCTGCTTTAGTAGCAGGTAACAGGGTGACTCCTCATCAATAGCCTGTGGCTCAAGGAAGATCTCTGGCCAGTTTTCACCATTCCTAGGAAGGGGTTTGCCCAGTCTGGAAAGCCTCCTCTATCCTTGTTCTAGATTTTAATAACCCTGTTTAGACCAGAGGAGTCTTGAATAGACTATGAGGTCCTATCCCTGTTTTCTTCTGGTTCATGTCATCATAGTCATACACACACACACACACATCCTGGGCACTGGAACATTTAACCTTTTAAAGACAGACTAGGGCTATAGATATGGAAACAGAACTTATCCCAGTGGTATTAGAGTAAGAAAACAATTTTTTAAAAGATTTACCTTTCTCTGCTCCAAGGACCTATATTGAATAATAATAATAAAAAAAGAATGTTGAGTGACTGCTAGTGATAGAGAATTTTGTTTTGGAGTAACTGGTTAACAGTTTGGGCAAAATTTTCCTAGTATAGTTACTTTTTTTTTAATCTACCAATAATTCTCCAAAAGACTAAACAACAATAAAAATTATATATCCTTTGTGTGATGTAATAGGCAATTATACCATCTGCTGATGGGACTATAAATTGCTTTGATCCGTTTGGAAAGCTATTTGATCATGGCTATGAAGAGCCATAGTAGAAGTAGGTTTAATCATATCTCAGTAATTTCACTGATGAGACTCCTTTTCTAAGAAAATAACCTAAAGTCTGGATCAAGTTCCATGCACACAGATGTTGAGTACAGCTTCGCTTACAGTGTTGAAACATTGGAAATGATTTACATGCCCATCTAAAGGAGAACCAATAAGTAAATTTTGGTGATATACCTGAGTATTGGAATATTATAAAGACATTATAAGTATTTATGTAGTAGAGTATGGAATAATATTATACTGGAAGTATTCTTCAATGTTACATGAAAACACAGGGTAAAATTTGGACCCATGATATATTTATAAGGTTGCATGTTTTATATGTATAGATATATGTATACATGCAGAAAAAAAGGTTTGATGAAATGTAAAATATTAATAGGGGTTGTATTTAAATAAGGAGGTTCTGCTTAATTTTTTTCTCTACATATGTTCTGAAATTTTTATTTACTCAGGTTTTCACAGTTATCTAGTAGCAGAGCTGACCCTGGAATTTGGATCACCTGACTTAACATATGCTTCATAGACAGAAACCGTTAGCAACAAATTGCTTAGAGAGACATGGTTTATCTCTCCAGAAGCTAGCCAACAGACAAACCCTTTTGTTTCAAAAACCTTGGGGTGCCCTAGGGTTCTGGCAAGAGGGCTTAAGTTTCTTTACAGACAGCAAATCAAGACGCAGCTATAGGTTACGTAAGAGGAGTAATGAATCCAGCCTAATGAGAGGTTCGAAGTCTCCCCACTGAGTCTTCCCCAGGACTTTGAACCTGGCAGTTCAAAGTGCTAAATCAGATGCATCTCTGGTTCTCAGGCTTGTCAAAGGGGAGAGCAAGCAGAGCTCAAAATACTGCTGAGATGTGAGAGCAGTTGTTTTATTTAATTGAGACCCAGCCGATTTTTGGCTTGAGGGCTCTGAATTTAAAATCAAAATGCAAGTAGAAAAGTGGATTGAAATGTCCCTTGTTTTTCAAACTTTTTTTTTTGTTTAAAAAGAAACATATTCAAGTTGAATAATTAACACTTCCTTCCCCAATCCCTCCTCTCCCTTCTCTCCCCTCCCCATTTCCCCTCCCCTCCCCTCTTTTCTTTCCTTTCTCCCTCCCTCCCTCTTCCCCCACCTTCCTCTTTTTTATTGTTTTAGCTCAGAGGCATCTCTATTTCCTAAGGCAGAGAAATGCAGAAGTTAGGTGAGCCGCAGACTTTCTTCTTTCACCTGGCTCTCTGATCTGCCAGCTATGGGGGCTGTGGTAAGTCTTGCCTCTCTCTGAGACTCCTTTTTCTCTTAGGGTTGTTGTGGGGACGAAATGAGATAATGAGTCTCTACTTTCTTTGAAATCTATCATATGGTATGTGAATTTGTGGTTGGGCTGGTAGTGCATGCATTATTTCTGCTGGAATGGACTAGAATGTTTGCAAGACTTAATTCAAGCACTTAACACACATACAAATAGTGTGGCATTTCTCTACTAGATAAGCTTTTGTAATGGAGAAATAAGCTTGATTCTCAGGAGACAAGACAATGGAGAAGTGTTCTGGCAGAAGATAAGGAGCAGGGATGTATTTTTGTACTAAATCTTGCTCTTTGGACGGTATTAACTTCTAGAAGAATGCCAACCAACCAACCTTCCAAAGAAAACAGTCTCCCAGGCTCCCTGCAGTCTAAGGTGATGTCACCATCTCCTTCTTGTTTGTTAGAGTTTGGAAGTCCTACTGTCCTCTCAGGCTGACCAGTGACATCTGGGCTAGAAGTTCTCTTGAGTGGCAGCCGTCTACTACCAGAGACACATGAGCCTGGCCTACAGTAAGGAAAGGCTGGCGGCCCAGAGTCAGGACTCGAGACGTGAGCTTCCCCTAGCAGCGGAGTGCCACCCCACTAGAGTTCAACCCTTCAAGAAAAATGTCCTCAGTGGAACCAGCACTGGGTCCTCTCATTCAGCTGTTACGCAGATTATCCATGACATGGTGGTCTTACAGTTTAGAGGCAATACCTGTCTTAGTGTTGAAGTGACAGGGTAGAAATGTTACTTCTGTTTTTGACATACAATCCCCCACCCCCTCAAAGAAGGAAGAAAGGAAGGGAGGAGGGGGGTGGGAGGAGGGGAGGGGAGGGGAAGGAAGGAAGGAAGGAAGGAAGGAAGGAACCCATCTATATGTTTTAAAGGTGAGGGCATAGGTTAAATGCTAAGAACCAAATCCCTTAGAAGCTCTGTGCTAGTGAGGCCAGGCCAGTTGCATTGTCTGTCATGAATGGATACAACATCTTTCCTGCTGAATCATCTTCTTTGAGAAGTTCCTCTTTAGGGACTTAAGTAAATAAATATCCTTAGAGGACTCTAAGAGGGCTCTGTCTCACCGGACTTTCATGCCACTAACTGAGCCCCTGTTGCTTACCTGGCCTTTTGTGCATTTATCACAACAGCTTTGCAAAGAAGTGCATCCATCCCAATTTTATGGCAGAGGAAACAGAACCCAGGGGCTTGCCAAAGTTTGCAGAACTCTGGGTCTCATATTCATTCTACTTTGCTTTCTTGTTGGTATTGTAAAGAACAGATAGCAAGGTGTAATACATGCTGCAACATTCTATTTCTGTAAGACTTTAGGTCTACCATGTAGAACTGGGCAAGCTTTTCATTGTATTATTAATACTGGACATTGGTGGCAAAATAGGACCTTGGTTAAATTATGGATCTTAGCTTATTTTCTCTCTTTTAAAATAGGGATAATACCTTTTGAGGATAGTTCTTCTGAGAATCAAGTGTGATAAAGTATCTGAAACCAACAGTATCTTACCCATAGTAAACATTTAATGCACAAAAGTTCCCTGCCATGTTTCCCAGGGCAGAATTGCTACTTACCTCACTTAAGTCCTTTAAGCTCATCTGTCTGAAAGAAAAAAAATATATATATAGTGTTTGAGAAAATACAGTTCATAATGATCAAGATAAAATCATTCTGAGCCCTTTGATTACATTCTCATTGCCAAATTTACAGCTCATAGTCCAGCTGATATTTATTGTTCTATAAAACTAATGCCAGGTTATTTTTCACACAGTTTTCTAAGAAAAAAAAAAAGTTACAAGCCAATATAAAAGTTGGTGACATGGAGGACAAGAATAAATTCACTTCTCATTTTGGGAGAATTTAAATACCATCATCATTTCTGCTGACATTTGGTTTTCCACATCAGATTTCATTAGGGGAGTCAGACCTATTACTACCTTGATTTTAAGCTCTTAGTTTTTTACTTTAAGGAAGTACAAAGAGTTTTAAACAGGAGAATATCAGGCAGCGGTGAGTGTGTATAAGAGAGAGGAAGCTGGTAATATAAGGAGACCTGAGGTAGAAAAGACATGGCACTGAGCAGTAGGGCAAGAATTCAACGTGAAATTTGATAAGGTAGATAGGTTTCAGAATAAACTCTGAGCCTTCCATTTACCTTGGCAAGTCTCTTAGCCTCTCATCTGCAAAATAGCAAACAAGGGTCTCATCTTGGAGCATTGTAAGGATTGTAAGAGATACAAATGAAAATGCTGGGTATTCAGTGGACACTTGCTAGGATGTGGTTGAAAGTCAGATGAGAAGACTGCAAAAGGAATGGGGATGAGGGTACAAGTACCACTTACCCAGGAATGTCAGTGAAGGATATAACTCGAAATGCCCATGGAAAACCAACTTTAGTTGATGCCTGTTGATCTAGAGAGTTTGAAGTGTCTGTACCATGTAAGGTTATTGCAAACACATAAAGCCCTCAGATACTATATCCTGGTCTGAACTAAACCCTGCTCTGAAATCTCTGAGCAATATGCAATTGACTAACCACATTTAGTAACCTCTTAAATCAGCAGATTTGAGACAGTACATCTGCGCCCTAGCCTCCTTTTATGTGGGCAAGTGAGAAGATAAAGAAACAGAAATAGTGGCAACGAAATAGAACACATCCCCATCATATAAATTATTTTGTAATTAAATTCAGACTAGTCTCAAGGATTATCATGCTTAAGAGAATCCAGTGTAATTAGGGATACTGAGAGGTTGGCTGTGTGGCTTTGATTTAAAAATGTGTCATTGAGCTTAGTCTTGTGATTCTAAGTTCCTAGAGTCAAGATCTTTTTGACTCCATCTGTAAAGAGTTAGAATAGTTCAAGAGAACTTGCATTTTTCCAAATTTATAAATTTAATTAGATTTACAAAAGTTAATTGCTAAAGAAAATTGACTTGGTTAGGATTTAAATCTGCCCTGTCAGCATTAGAAGTGCTTAACAATGAAATAAGTTAAATATATAAATGCATTTAAAATGTTTCAAGAGATGTGACTGAGTTTGTAATTCAGTCTCATTGTCTGACTCCTTAATCTTCCTCACTTAACAGGGCATTTGCTGAAGAACAAGCAAAGGGTTTTTAAAAAACATTTGTATATATGTAAAATCACTCAATTTTATAATAGAATAATATGCTTCATAGGTTGAATTCGAATGTTAAGAAAAGCCAGATTTTGGAATTTGTAACTTTAATAAATTGAACTTTAAGTGTAAACTCAAGTAATTGTAAGAACATACACCCTTCTTTGGACATTAAAAATGCCCATGCTGACAAAACTATGAGTTAGTTGCTCCCCACACCTGTAAAATGAAGAAATTGGAATTTAGGGGATCTCTTAAATGAGATTTATGAAAACAGAGGACCAATCCAATATTAAAACAATGGCAGAGCAGGCGAGAAACTCTGATTTCTGGACTCACAGGTCCTTCCACATCACTAGCTCTTTGAAATCGGAAGTTTGACCAAGTGCTGCTGCTGGAGAGGAGCAATGAAACATGGTAATTAACGGAGTCAAACTAACTTGCCTATGTCTTTTTCCTATGCGTTATAGATGCTTAGGTTATATTTGAGGATAATACATTCTATAAATACAGTCCTTACTGAGTATCCCTTAATAGTTGGCTTTTTCCCCCCCAAATAAAAGTTTACCGAATTAATGAACACTTAAGAATAAACAAACGAGGAAGTGAATGGTTGGGTAAGTGTTGAGTCTCAACTGACTGGTCCAGCCAGGCTCCCACGGCCTCAGGCCCTTCCATCCTGGCCCTATGGCCTTCTTGGGTAAATGCCTTCCCTGTACTGGTACTAGCTGCTCAGCGACCTCGCCATCCGGCAGGACACAGGGCTCCCTGCCTCTGCAAATCCCAGAGCCTTGACCGCGCCCAGGCCGGACTCCTCTTGGAAGGTTAGGAACTTGAATCTCCGCACGGCCAAGGCTGGGCCAAGCCCCAGGGAAGATGGGGAAGGAGAAATTATGGCGGATTGTCCCTGAGCTTGGGGACCTGCCCCTGGTGGGCCAGGTGGACGTGGCAGAAGCCGTCGAGCCAGAGGATGGCCGAGCAGGCCGAGATGCTCTGAAGCCCAGGACGGCGCTCTGCGGTCCTTGACACTGCGGGTGTGCCAGGTGGAGCAGGCAGTGAACGCGGCGAGCACACCCACGGCCCCTCGGAGGCTGCAGGCATTGGGGTTGCCGCAGTAGACGCACAGCTCCTCGCCCCGCTAGGGCAGGTTGAGGCACCGCTTTCCCCCAAGACTCCAGGTGCTGCTGGCCTGTACCTCCCCAAGGAAACCGGGTCACCCTCAGCCCCTTCACCCTCAGGGCGCAGCCACACACCTCCCTGCACTACTCATCAGGGGAGCTCTCCATCGTGATGGTCCCCCACTCCCACCCCATGGAAACGAGGGTTGCCTCAACCTGCCCTAGCGGGGCAAATCCTTGCTGTGTCATCTATGAGCTACATCACTCTAGGCAAGTTAAGTTTCTCCTCTGAGAATAGTTTTCCTACCAGCAAAATGGATACAACTGGACAGTAAGGAGGAGGGTTGTTTAAGGGTCTAATGAAATAACATGTGAAAATTATTTGAATTAAGTGACACCTTATGTCTGCAGCACTTTATTTATTTTAAGATTTATTTTTTATTTATTTTTCTCCCATCCCCTTGCCCCTGTTGTCTGCTCTCTGTGTCCATTTGTCGTGTGTTCTTCTGTGTCCGCTTGTATTCTTGTCAGTGGCACTGGGAATCTGTGTCTCTTTGTTGCGTCATCTTGGTGTGTCAGCTCTCCGCGTGTGTGGTGCCACTCCTGAGCAGGCTGCACTTTTTTCGCACTGGGTGGCTCTCCTTATGGGGCACACTCCTTGCACATGGGGACTCCTGCACAGGGGACACCCCTGCGTGGCACGGCACTTCTTGTGCACATTAGCAGTGCGCATGGGCCAGCTCATCACACGGGTCAGGAGGGCCTGGGTTTGAACCCTGGACCTCGCATGTGGTAGATGGATGCTCTATCCGTTGAGCCAAATCCGCTTCCCTACAGAGCACTTTAAAGTTCACACTTTCTTTTTAATTAAGCATTTTATTCTGAGATGATTATAGATTCCCATCCAGTTTTAAGAAATAATACAAATTCTACTTCTGTGCAAGGGGTACACTTTACCCAGTTTTGTCCAATGGTAACATCTTGCAAAGCTATAATAATAATAATAATAAAATCCACATTTAAAAAACATATTTCCATTCATAACTTTAAATTTTTTTATCTTCTCCATAATCCATACCTTCTCTTTTAAAGGACCATGGTTTCTTGATATCTGTAAAGATTTTCTTCACACCGCTGGTCATCAGAGTACATACTAATATTTTTGTCACTTAGAGTGTTTGCACTGAAGCAATGCCAGCATCGCTGGTTGAAAAGGGTAAGCCATGAATAGGAAGTGGGTGCTTTGCTTATTAAATGTCAAGTGCTTTATATTATATTTTGGCTGAACCTGAACCTTGAGCCATTGAGTTTACGGAAGCTTAATGAGTTCATAAGTATCCTGCCTTCTCTGGACTCTGTCTTCATGAGTGAATGGGGAGATTATTGCTGATTTCCTCAAAGTGCTGTTGTAGTTTTAAATGAGTTAGTACATACAGTGGTGCCAAGCTGTGTCTCTGTCACAGTTAGAACTCAGCTAATGCTGTGATTAGCCTTGTTACTGCTTAGGATGATTTTATTTGTTGCATATGGCATGGTAGAAAAATTACAGTGGCTACAGAATGGGAAAGTTATTTCCTTTGGATTCCACCCCCTTTTTTTTTCCTGATTTATGCCAAAGGAGAGAGTCTCAAATACCACTCTAACACATGCTCATCATCCTTTTAAGAGAGCGAAAATTCCCCAGGCTCAGAGTTTTGGTCTGAAACTTCATCTACAATGTTTGTTGCAGTTATTTATGGCAATGATCTGGTTCCTTTTAAATACATTTAAAGCCAAGAAATGAGATAAGTTTTAAAAAAAATATATTAAATGCATAGATATTACAAAACTCATCATAATGGTATGTGAATGATTGAGAATGTTCAGCCAATGTTTCCCAAACTTCAAAGTTTTCTTCTGGCTTTGGGTGTCAACGAATGATCTAAATGACACTTTCCTTAAGTGAAGTGCTTCAAGTCAGCAATTGTTTTGCTGAGCCAAGACTGAGCTTTAAAGTAGAGAATGGGAGAGTAGGCGGAGACAAATAGGGCCCAAACACAAAGCCTGGGACTTGAACCGCCATCCAGGGTGAGTACAGGCATTGTTAAGGGCTGCAGCTGTGGGGCTGACTGCACTTGATGCCTCGATTGCCAGGTGTAAATCAAAGTCTCTGCTTTAGGGAGGGCGAATCATCCCACAGCGCCTTAGGGAGCAGCTGCTAGAAACAGGGTCTCAGCGCGCCAGTGCTCCTTTCTGTTCTCAGAGGAAGTAAATCAAGCAATCGCCTCCCTCGTGTGGCTGTTCCTGTGTGACCTGGGCCATCAGTAATGACGATCTGACTATGGGATTCTGCTCAGCGAAGGTGAAAGCGCCAGCTCTCTTCCCAGAGCACGTCTCTTCCTTATTCATGGGGGCATTCGCCAGGGTGTTGCACAAGGATTTGCGTGCTTTTGCCACCTGGACAGTAACATACCAACCCTGCCATCTTGACCAACTTCTCTGAACCTGTGTGAAGGGCCGTGTGCAATGGGTAGGGGAGTAATATGTGCTGAGCACCTGCTATGTGCTATCCCCTGGGCTTGGCACTGGACTCTTCCAAATGTTAGAACAGGGGTTCTTAATCTTTTTTGTTCCATGGACTCCTTACTAAGTCCACACTATACTGTGTATTATTTAATAAATATATCATATATCATACTTGTACCAACACGTTCCCCACAAGAATAAGGTTTTTTTTTAAAAATTTCAATTCAAGCTCATGGATCCCTTGTTAAGAACCCCTGCCTTAGTATATCATACTTTATAGGAGGTTGGAAGGATTCAATGAGATAAAATGTAACTACTTTCTGAAGGAGTTTGGGGTAGCTATAAAGGTCTTGTCATATTTTGTTTAGATTAAACAAATATAAACTATAACTACAGAAACCCCAGAGATACAAAATGCAAACTTCTAAAAGCTATCAGCTCAGGAAGCAGCTGTGACTCAATCAGTTGGGCTCCTGTCTACCATATGGGAGGCCCTGGGTTCACGTCCTGGGGCCTCCTTGTGAAGGTAGGCTCGCCTGTACGCTGCGGAGAGCTGCCAGCCTGCAAGTGCCACGGAGTGCCTCCCGGCCCTCAAGCACCGTGGAGAGCTGACTCAGCAAGGTGATGCAACAAAAAAGGGAGACAAGCTAAAAAAAAATGCAGAAGAACTTGTGGCAAATGGACACAGAGAGCAGAGAGCAAGCAAGCCGCGGGGGGGGGGGGGGGGGGGGGGGGGAGAGGGAAATTAAAAAAAAAAATACAGACACAGAAGTATGCACAGTGAATGGACACAGAAAGCAGACAACAAGCAAAAAGCTGCAAGGGAGGAGGGATAAAAAAAAAAAAAAGCTATCAGCACGACATCTAGGTGTGTTCTAGCCCACAGTCGAACTATCTTGGACCTGGAAGGAGCATTATTTTATATACTGGAAGCTTGACATATAAGGCCTTCCAAGTTTTTGTGTACTCCTAGAACCTGCTTCCTTCTGGATTCTCAGCCCTGGCTGCATATTAGATTCCCCTGACGAGCTTTGAAAAATACTGACACCCAGGTCCCACCTCAGAGCACTTAAAATAGACACTGAGGAATAATGCTTTTTAAAAAGTTCTTCTAATTATTTTATTGTAAAAGCAGTCTGAGAAACACTGCACAAGAATATATAGCCTCCATTTAAAAAAAGGGGGGAGGGATTATGGGTGCTGAAGATAAGAGATAAAGATAAGATAAGAGATAAGATAAGATAAGAGATGCTCCTTAAGTGACTTTTCTTTCTTCCCTTCTTTTCTGTGATGTGACCAGAAATCATTTTAGGAACCTTGCATAAATCACATACATCTTCACCACAGTTCTCTGACGTGGGTGTGGTTCTTTTCCTTTTATAAATAAGGAAACCAAGATTCAGAGCTATCAAAGACCTTCCTGAAGTTCACAGCCACAAGTGGCTCAGCTGGGAAACCCAGTTCTGCTGAGTTCCAAGGTCTTGTTCTTTCCAGCAGGAAGAATCAGAAGTTGTGGTAGTTTGAAACTTTATGTACCCCAGAAAATCATGTTCTTAAAGCTAATAGGTGTAAACCTATTATAAGTAGGTTTTAATGAGGCTACTTCAGTTAAGGTGTGGCCCAGGATCAGTGTCAATCCTCTTACTTGAGTTCTTTATAAAGGGGATGAATATGGAGCAAGAAAGAGCAGGCCATGAACACCAGAAACTGAAAGCAATGAAGCCCAGAAGAGAAGGGAGAAACCAGCAGACGCCACTGTGTGCCTTGCCATGTGGTAGAGAACCCAAGGATCACCAGCAGCTGGTCTTCAGGAAGAAAGCATCACCTTGATGATGCCTTGATTTGGTCATTCTCATGGCCACAAACTCTAAGCTTGTAAGCTAACAAGTTCCCATCGTTAAAGCCAATCCATTCATGGCATTTTCTTTCAGCAACCTAGCAAACTAAAACAAAGATACATCCTCTCTCCTCCATGCGAGACAACTTCGTTACCTCTGACATCTTATTGGTCCTATTTTCTCTTTACTTCTCTGAATTTTGGCTAGTTCTCAACATGTTAGACTATTTTATCACGAGTTTTAGTGAAGGCACATCTTATGTGTCCAAGTGTGATGAGACCATTTCTGGGTTTGATATTCTATTATTGTTGTTGCCTCTCAGCTGCTTGATTTTTGAAAGTATTAATCAAAACAGAGCAAATGTGGTGACTCTTAGTCTTGCTCATTCCCCTTGGATGCTGCAGAAGGAAATAGGTTTTTATCAAACATCTACTGTGTGTCAGTTGCCATGGCAGGAAATACACACATAGAAAGGAGTTAGTACTTCCTTTTGGAGTGGGAGGTCAAGACTTGTATCCAAATATGTTATATGGGGCAGCAAAAGCACCAGTAGGAAAGTGCTCAAGGTAATGAGAAGAGTGCAATAAATGTTGGTTATAAACCCATGCTAGGCATTAAATTTTACCATTCTACAGGTATCATCTCACTTAATTCTCACATTAGCCCACCGGGTAGGTGGCAAGTATTAGTGCCCTGGTCTCAGAGTTCAGTGATTTCCCCTAAAGCAGAGTTTCTCAGTCTTGAGCTATTGACTTTTAGGGCCAGATAATTCCTTGTTGTGGAGGGCTGGCCTGTGTCTTATAGGATGATTAGCAGTCTTTCTAGCCTCTACCCACTAGATGCCAGGACCACTCTTTCCCAAGTTGTGACAACCAACACAGTCACAAGATATCGCCAAATGTCCCCAGGGTGGTGGGGAGGGGAGTTGCCCCCAGTTGGGAACCACTGCTCCCAAAAATCTGCCAGTTCATAAGATATAGAACCTCAATGTCCACCTGGGCTGTTTGACCCCAGACAGAACTCTTCTGTGTTCCTTCCTCCCACGCTGCGTTGGTTGGAAGTGTGGGCACAGACGAGGGAGGATATGGGGGTGATGTGTGGGGTTTTAAAGAATGAAACGATGAAGAGATATTCACCAGACAATTAAGAGGAGAGATGGCATTTCAGTTATTTAATAACCCCAACCCCATCAGTACTAATGATGAGTGGACTTCCCATAGAAGCTCAAAATGAGCCTGGTATTCTGAATTTCTGGACCCATAAGAAATGCTGGCTGACTAAATGATTGTCTTGTGTCCCATCCTGCAGATACAATGCATCATTCATTCTGTACAGAAACAAGAGGGAAATGTTAATCTCTGCTCTGACTTCCAAAAGTTTGGAATTTCAAATTCTCTTGGGAAAATAATGTGCACTATACAGTTTATTGTGTTTTGTAATTAGGGCTGGCTGCCAAATATCCCTCATGTGTAGGCTGGGATCCATCATCAGCACTTAATACTAGAGAGCTGGTTTTTAAATATTTATTTGTCAAAAAGGCAATAATGCTTCTGACGAATGGGTTTTCATGCATAGGTTGTGTTCCTCCAGCCTGGGAGACAGGAAGCTGGGGGCCAATCTTGCTCCTGGAATGCTCTGAACCCCCTTTCAGTTTTCATACTTACACCTTGTCCTGATTCTGTTTTGGTATTTAACATTCTCTTTATTTTATTCAGACCTCATGTGAGCAACACTTTCACCAACTCATTTTATCATGTAGAAGCTGTATTTTCTGTAAAGAATCAAACTACAGACTTCAAAGACTATTGGCCTCAAGGTTTAGTTGCTTCTCCCCCACCTCCCCACCTTTAGGGAGTTAGCTTATTTGGTTTTCTTCAAAGCTCTCTCAACCCCACCACTTCCCTCAGCCACTTCAGCAGCCCTGATAATAGGAGCAGCATCGGATCTCTCACCTGGGCCCTTTGCGAACTTGGTCTTCAGGAAAGGTACTTCTCTGCCTGCTGTTCTCCGGCTCTGGGGGCAAGGGCTGGTACTTCCTCGGAAGAGTGGTGGGAGGCCTGTGGGAGAGTTGCAGGAAGCCATGGTCATGTATGGAAATAGGCTCAGGCAACAGGGAGTGGTGACGGTAATGGTTGCCCAACGGGGTTTCGACACAGTTCACCTCAGTTTCCAGATGGGTATTTCTCACAGATCTGAGGCTATAAAACTCTAAGTTCTTAAACTCTTGGTCTGCCTGCATCTCTCATGATTATTTCTCTTCTGGGAAAAAATTGCACCAGATGAACCAGAAGACTATTGCTCGGGATGAGAAGGTAAATGAAGTATGTACTAAGTAGATAATAAATTATTGCCGCACATATTAGGTAGTTAATATGTGTTTGCTGCATGCGGCATGTTTGTTCAGTGAATTAAACACCTTATCACAGTTTAAATATTTATCATTTTTAATCTAAAAAATGTGTCCAAATTAGTCCTCACTTTACTTCATACATCAAACCTAGTTACCTCAGATTGCTATTGTTAGTATTTCTTGTGTGAGTCATTTTGACTGCAATTTTCACAACATGTTATCTGTAGTCCTCTTATTATATGAACACAAATAGAATATAAATAGAAAAAATAAAATATAAGATGGAAACCCCTTTGCCAATTTGTAAGTCCCTTCAGGGTATGTTCCCAGTCTCATGTATATCTGGGCAAGCCAAATGCAAGCTCGTTCTACTCTTTGGCACATTTCTGTACTAAAAGAAAGGAGGAAGAAGAAGACAAGCAGGAAGGAACAGTGAAAAAATGCATTCATCAAGAAATGACTGAATATATTGAAGAGATGACTGTTGAATGAATGAATGAATGAAGCTTGCTTAATCTTGTTGATTAGCCAACTTATATTAGTTTCAATGTTAAATATTTGAGTTTCTCTTTATTGAGTACTGGAACAAGTCATTTAAGTATATAGCAAAAAACAAAATACTACTATAAGTCTTACCGAGGAGGTAGTAAAGGAATCTGCAAAAGGAAAGAAATTCAGAAATTAAATTTGTTGTTCTTTGAGGAAGGCCAATGGCTAACAATTTTTGAGTTTATAAACAAATGACAAATTCCAACCAAACTTCTAGGACATATTTCTAAAGTGATATTTAAATATACTGTCCACATTTCTATTCTTCTAAAGCAAAGAGTGGGCAATGGGTGTATTTTTAATGATTTCTCTTACCTTATTTCCCTTTATGAATTTGCCTCCTAAAATTTAAGAGGAAACACCAGTGAATTCATGGAAAATTCGTTAAACACTACTTTTAAGTATGTTTAAATGGATATCATTCCATTTTTAATGATATTGGTGATAGCGACAATCAACATCTATTGAGATCATAACACCCTTCTTCAGTTAACAAAGAAAATGAGGTGTGGGGAACTTAATTTCACCTACTGTCATAAGATAGTGATTGGCAGAGTAAATGTTTCATTGCATGAGGAGGTGTGATTGTCAAGAGAAGTTGGCCATCAGAGTAAATTCATCAAAATATTCAGATGCCTAGATATCAGCAAAAAATTACAAGTTATACTAGGAAACAGGAAGAGATGGCCCAGCCAAAAGAACTAACCAAATATTCTGAAAAGCTACAGGATTTAAGACAATTAATCAGTGATAATCACACAACTCTCCTAAATCACTCCAAAGAATTTAAAGAAAATATGACTAAAGAAATAAAGGATAGTAAAAAGAAACTGGGTGAGCATAAAGAACAATTTGAAAGCCTGCAAAGAAAAGTAATAAACCTTTTGGGAATGAAAGACAATGGATGAGATTAAAAATACATTAGAGGGGGAAAATACATTAGACCTTTTGGGGATGAAAGACAATGGATGAGATTAAAAATACATTAGAGGGCTGTGGCTCAATCAGTTGAGGTCCCGTTTTACCCTACAGGAGGCCCTGGGTTCGCATCCCAGGGCCTCCTTGTGAAGGGAGGCTTGCCCGCATGCTGCAGAGAGCCGCTGGCCCACAAGCGCCACGGAGTGCCGACTCAGCAAGGTGATGCAATAAAAAAAGGGAGACAAGTAAAAACACAGAAGAGTGTGCAGCGAAGGGACACAGAAAACAGACAACAAGCAAGCTGCGAGGTGGGGGGGAGGTAAATAAATAAAAATAAATACAAACACACAGAATGTACAGCAAATGGACAGAGAGAGCAGACTGTAAGCAACCTGCAAAGGGGAGGGGGGGAATAAAAAATACATTAGAGGCACGTAACAGCAGATATGAATTGCTCAAGGACAGAATTAGTGATCCTGAAGACAGAGCATCTGAACTGGAAAAGACAGGAGAACAGGAAAAAGAGAATGGAAAAAATGGAAGAGTTTCAGGGAATTGAATGACAATGTAAAACACACAAACATTCACATTAATTGGTGTCCCAGAAGGAGAAGAGAATGGAAAAGGGGCAGAAAGACTATTTGAGGAAATAAAAAAACTTCCTAGTCCTTATGAGAGACATAAAACAAATATCCAAGAAGTACAACACAACCCAAACAGAAAAAATCCAAATAGACCTACCCGAAGACACCTACTATTCAGAATGACAAATGTCAGAGATAGAGGATTCTGAAAGTAGCAAGAGAAGAGCAAAGCATCACATACAAAGGAAACTCAATAACATTAAGTGCTGACCTCTCATCAGAAACTAAGGAGGTGAGAAGAAAATGGTATGATGTATTAAAGTACTGAAAGAGAAAAATTGCCAGTCAAGAAGTCTGTATCTGGCAAAAGTGTCCTTCAAAAATGAGGGTGAATTCAGAGTCTTCACAGACAAACAAAAACTGATAGAATATGTTACCAAAAGACCAGAGTTCCAAGAGATGCTAAAGGGAGTGCTGCAGCCTGAAAGGAAAAAAGAAGAGCAAGAGCTTTGGAGAAGAGTTTAGAAATGAGATTATTAGGAAGGGTAAACTAAAGAATAAGACAGACAGTAGAATGTTGTGGCAACAGTGAGCTGAAGGACAACATGGATGAAGTAAGTAATGCCTTTACTGTAATAACATTGAATGTTAATGGATTGAACTCCCCAATCAAAAGATAGAGACTGATAGAAGGGATAAAAAAATATAAGGAATCTATGTATTGTCTACAAGAGACCCACCTCAGATCTAAAAACAGAACCAGGTTAAAAGTGAAAGGTTGGAAAAAGGTATTTCATCCAAATAGTAACCAAAAAAAAAAAAAAAAAAAAAAGAGCTGGAGTATGATACTAATGTCAGACAAAGTAGATTTTGAATACCAAAATGTTATAAGAGATGAAGAAGGCCATTATATATTAATAAAAAGGGCAATTCACCAAGAAGAAATAACTGTACTAAATATTTATACACCTAACCTGAGTGCCCCAAGGTACATGAGGCACACATTAGCAAAACTGAAGGGAGAAATAGATATCTCTACAATAATAGTTGGAGACTTTAATACATCCCTCTCAGTATTGGATAGAACATCTGGACAGAGGATAAATAAAGAAACAGAGAGCTTGAATAGTAGGATTCATGAACTAGACCTAACAGGCATCTATAGAGCATTGCGCACCAAAACAGCAAGATATACTTTCTTTTCAGTGCTCATGGATCCTTCTCCAAGATAGACAATATGTTGAGTTACAAGACAAGTCTCAATAAATTTAAAATATTGAAATTATACAGAACGTTTTCTCTGATCATAACAGAATGAAGCTGGAAATCAATAATGGAGGGAAAAGGGAAAATTCATTAAAAATCGAGATTAAACAACACACTCTTAAATAATAAGTGAGTCGAAGAAATTGCAAGTGAATTCAGCAAATATCTTGAGACAAGTGAAAATGAAAATACAGCATATCAAAACCTATGGGACACTGCAGAGGCAGTGCTGAGAAGGATATTTATAGTCCTAAATGCTTACATTTAAAAAGAAGAAAGAGCTAAAATTGAAGATCTAACTGCACACTTGCAGAAACTAGAAAAAGAGCTGCAAACTAATCCCAAACCAAGCCAAAGGAAAGAAATAGTAAAGTCAGAGCAGAAATAAAGAACAGGGAAGTGGACTTGGCCCTATGGATAGGGCATCCGCCTACCACATGGGAGGTCCAAGGTTCAAACCCCGGGCCTCCTAACCACCTACACTGGCCCTAGAAGAAATAGAAGACCTCAACAAACCAATCACAAATGAAGAGATTGAAACAGGTGCCTACCACATGGGAGGTCCAAGGTTCAAACCCCGGGCCTCCTAACCATCTACACTGGCCCTAGAAGACATAGAAGACCTCAACAAACCAATCACAAATGAAGAGATTGAAACAGATGAAAATCTCAAGACTGGATGGCATCACAGGTGAATTTTACCAATCATTGAAAGACAATCTAACACCAGTCTTGCTCAAGCTCTTCCAAAAAATTGAATGGAAAGAATGCTACCAAACTCATTCTATGAAGCCAACATCACCCTAATACCAAAACCAGATAAAGATACTAAAAAAAAAGAAAATTGCAGACCAATATCTCTAATGAATATAGATGCAAAAAAACCTCAACAAAATACTTGCAAACAGAATCCAAAAGCACATTAAAAGAATTATACACCACAATCAGGTGAGTTTTATCCCAGGTATACAAGGGTAGTTCAACACAAGAAAATCAATTAGTGTAATAAACCACCTTGATAAGTTGATGAAGAAAAATCACATGATCCTGTCAATTGGTGCAGAAAAAGCATTGACAAAATACAGCACACTTTCTTGATAAAAACAGTCCAAAAGATGGGAATAGAAGGGAGCTTTCTCGATATGGTAATGTACTATAGCAGTTTGATATGGTTATGAATTCCAAAAATAGATATTGGATTATGTTTGTAATCTGATCTGTACCTGGGCATGATTGAATTATGAATTCACCCTTTGGTGGGTGGAAACTCACAGATAAAAGGCATGGCAAAGAAGAGAGTTGGGGTTTTCTGATATTGGAGTTTTGATGTTGGAGTTTGATGCTGAAGACCTAAGCTGGAGCCCCGGCAAGTAAGAGGCTAGCTTCTCTTTCACAGAGGAAAGAGAAGCCAGCCCCAGGAAGAAAGGAGCCTTGAACACAGAGAAAAGCAAGCAAGCCTCAGGAACATAGGAACCCAGGAAGCCTAAACCCTTGTAGACTTTGGCAGCCATCTTGTTCCAAATAGACTGGTGAGGGAAGTAACTTATGCTTTATGGCCTGATATCTGTAAGCTCCTATCCCAAATAAATACTCTTTATAAAAACCAACCAATTTCTGGTATTTTGCATCAGCACCCCTTTGGCTGACTAATACAAGCACATATATGAAAACCTACAGCTATCATTGATCTCAATGGTGAAAGACTGAAAGCTTTCCCACTGAGATCAGCAACAAGACAAGGTTGCCCATTGTCACTGTTGCTATTCAATATTGTGCTAGAGGTTCTAGCCAGAGCAATTAGACTAGATAAAATAATAAAATTCACCCAAATATAAAAGGAAGAGGTAAAACCTTCACTATTTGCTGATGGTATAATCCTATATCTAGAATCTCCTGAAAAATGCACAAAAAAACTACTAGAACTAAGATATGAGTTCAGCAGTGACAGGATGCAAGATTAATATGCAAAAATCAATAGCATTTCTATATACTACTGATGTGCAATCTGAGGAGAAAATCAGAAAAAAATTCTATTTATAATAGCAACTAAAACAATCAGATATTTGGGAATAAACCAAGAACATAAAGGATCTATATTCTGAAAACTACAAAACACTGCTAAAAGAAACTGAAGAAGACTTAAATACATGGAAGAACATTCCACATTAATGAATTGGAAGACTAAATATCATTAAGATGTCAATTCTACCCAAACTGTTTTACAGAGTCAATGCAATCTCATTAAAAATCCCAACAGCATTTTTTGAAGAAGGGGAAAAACCAATTACCACATTTATTTGAAACAGTAATGGGTCCCAAATAGCCAAAAAGATCTAAAAAAAGAACAAAGTTGGACTGCACTTCTGTACTTTAAAGCATATTACCTAGCTACAGTGGTAAAAACAGCATGGTTATCGCATAAAAACAGACACACTGACCAATGGAACTGAATCGAGAACTTAGAAATAGACCCTCATATCTACAATCAAGTCATTTTTGACAAGGCCATCAAGTCCTCCCAACTGGATCAGAACAGACTCTTTAACAAATGGTGCTGGGAGAAGTGGATATCCAAACCCAAAAGAAAAGAAAGAGGACCCCTATCTCACACCTTATACAAAAATTAACTCAAAACGGATCAAGGATCTAAATATAAAAGTGACAACCATAAAACTTCTAGAACAAAATGTGGGAAAACATCTTCAAGATCTTGTGGTAGGTGGCAGCTTTCTTAAACCTTACACCCAAGCACAAGCAACCAAAGAAAAAATAGATAAACGGGACCTCCTCAAAATTAAACACTTTTGCTCCTCAAAGGACTTTGTCAAAAGGATGAAAAGGCAGCTGACTCAGTGGGAGAAAATGTTTGCAATCACATATCTGACAAGGGTTTAATGTCCATACAAAGAGACCATACAACTCAACAATAAAAAGACAAGCTACTTGATTAAAAAATGAGCAAAAGGCTTGGAAAGATAATTGCCCAAGGAAGAAATACAAATCAGTAACAATTAGGGAAATGCAAATCAGAACTACAGTGAGATATCATTTCGCATCTATTGGACTTGCCAATATTAAAAATTCAGAAAACTGTAAATCATGGAAAGGATGTGGGGAGATAGGAGCACTTGTTCACTGTTGGTGGGAGCGTAGAATGGTATAGCCACTGTGGAGGACTGTTTGGCATTTCCTAAGGAAGTTGAATATAAATTACCATGTGACTGAACTTGTATGAAATGTACCATTACCATGTATACACCTAGAAGACCTGGGAGCAGAAACACAAACAGACGTCTGCACACCAATGTTCACAGCAGCATTATTTACAATTGCCAAAAGTTAAAAATAACCAGGTGTCCATAAACTGATGAATGGATAAACAAACTGTGTATACACACCATGGAATATTATGCAGCAGTAAGAAGAAATGAAGTTGCGAAGTATATGACAACTTGGATGAATCTGGAGGACATTATATTCAGTGAAGCAAGCCAGACACAAAAGGATAAATACTATATGATTGCACTATTATAAACTAAATAATAAACTCATGGAGTTAATAATTAGAATATAGGTCACAGAAAATAGGATAGTAGAGAATGGAAAGCTGAGGGCTAATCTGTGCAGAATTGGTAAAACTATTGTTTGTAAATACATAGAAATATTTCTTAAAAAAACGAAACAAAACATAGAAATGGTTGAAGTATATAATGGTGTTTGTAACTAGTAGTGCTATTACATGGGTACAGCCGTCGTTGAAAGGGAAAGTCTGAGGTCATGTGATTACTAGAAGGAAAGCTAAAAACTGTATCATGGGACTGTGTAAGATATTAAAACCTCATGCAAAACATGAATATGGGTGATTTTGCATATATAAGACTTTTCACAAAATATAAATACAAATATACTAGAGAGAAGGAAAAAGAAAAGTAGCTATGTATGACAGGTGAGGCATAGAGAGATTGACAGATAACAAATTTTGTTTGTTGTTTTTTTATTATTGTTGGAATAGTGACAGTGCTCTGGGAATGATTGGGGCAATGAATGTACACATATGTGATTACAATGAATACCATTGATTGCACTCTTTGGATGGATTTAAGCTTTATTAATATGTATCAATAAAATTGATTTTTTTTTTGAAAGACCACATTCAGAGCGGGAGAAAATATTTGGAAACCACATACCCAATAAGGGTTTAATATGCAGAATATATGAAGAAATCCTACAACTTAACAATGAAAAGACAAATAACAATTAAAAAATGGGCAAAGGAACTGAGTAGACATTTCTCTAAAGAAGATATAAGCACATGAAAAAATGCTCAACATCATTAGCCATTAGGGAAATGCAAATCAAAAGCACAATAATATACCATTTCACACCCAATAGAATGACTACTATCAAAAAACTGGAAACAGCAAGTGTTGAAGAAGATGTGGAGAAATAGGAACATGTATTCATTGTTGGTGGGAAGGAAAATGGTGCAAGCACTATAGAATATGCAGTACACACACACAATGGGATATTACTTAGCCATTCAAAGGAATGAATTTCTCATATATGCTGCACCATGGATGAACACTGAAGACATCATGTTGCATGAAATAAGTTAGATACAAAAGGACAAATATTGTGATTTTACTTCTATGAAATAATCAGAATATGCAAAATCATAAAGTTAGAAACTAGAATACCAGTTATCAGGAAAAGGAGAATTATTGTTTAAGTGCTACAGAGTTTCTGTTTGGGCGGATGGAAAAATTTTTGTAATGGATAGTGGTGAAGGTTGTACAACATTGTGAATATAATTAATACCATTAAATTGTATCATTAAAAGTAATTTAAATGGGATATTTTAGGTTATATAGGTATATTACCAGAAAAACAATTTAAAAGAACCATAGAACTGTATAACACAAGTAGTGAAGCCCAATATAAATTAGGTAATAGTATAATTATAATAATTTTATTTCATTAATTGTAACAAAAATAGCATGCTAATGCAAGTGTCAGTCATAGGGAATACTGTATGTGATGGGGGTATATGGTTACTCTGTGATTTCTGCACAATTTTTCTGTAAATCTATAACTTCTCTAATAAAAAAGGTAGATGGGTGCTAGGGATAATATCATGAACATTTTCAGCAAGAGGATCTGGAAGACCCTTCAGATTTGGGGAAATTAGAGAAGAGCAAACATTGATTCCATCTGTATTTATTTTATTAAAATTTAAGAACATCATCTACTCTCACCTGTGGCATGGAATTAAGACTATAATAAAGAAGAAATGAAAGACAACCATTAGACATGCTCAAAAAAAAAAAAAATTAAAAGAGAATTTCAAGTAGAGAAAGGTTTTTAAGGAATATATTCCAGAGGATTTGAGTTAGTTTGGAGTATCAGAAAAAGTCTTCTTGGGAAAGCAATGTTCACTTATCTGTAAGAATGGGGGTGGTGTAATAAATCTTATTTTACAAGGCTGTCAGGGAGGCAATGAGACAACATTCATCTCCCAGCATAGGAGATATAAACCTCAGCTGACAACTGGCTTGGGGGCCCCAGTGGCCCTTGTCCTCAGTTGTAAATCAGTGAAGGGGACTAAATCACTCTGCTGAAGACCCCCTACCCCCAGCCTCCCCCTTGAAAACCTTAGGGAGCCCTGGCGGATGGAGATCGGGGGGCTTGTCCCTGGATCGCCACCCCATGCCATTGGAAGGCCTTCCAGATTATTTCCCAATGGACCTCCTCTTGACATTTATTTTGGTGAAAAGTCTACTTGCTCCCACTCCCCCCAAAAACCAAGAAACAATACAACCCACACCTGTCAGGATGATTTCAAGGGCTTGTCCCTAGGTATAGGATAATCACTTCCTTGAATAAAATTACCATTCTCCATGGTGGTTTTTATTATTTTTTTGAAAACACCTTTTCAAAGCGTAGGGCAAACGGAAAGGATAGCTGTTCTTGGCATTGTAAAATACTGCAACAACAGTACTAGTCTTGTTAACATTAGATCTTTGAATCTTTCAATAGTACCAAAGAGCTTAGCCCACAGACGGCTTTTTAAAGGCAGGAAATGAGAAAACATAAAATTATTTTCCTTTCATTTCACTGTTTATTGGCTTTATCTTCTGAGCTCCTTGGAGAACTTTCTGGCTGCTCAAGCAGATGTCCTTCCCTGTGAAACTGGATGGCAGCTTTCCAAGATATCTTTTGTCATAGCTACTACTATATCTATTAGGCATCAAGTTAAACTACAAGAAAAAATATTGAATAAAGAGATCAGGTATCAAGAATTCAAGAGTAGCATTCTATTTATTGTTACAGAGATAACTCTCCAGTTTGCTTTTAGTGGCTGTGAGTTTGGAAAGGATTCTACTTTCCTTTTATTCATTTTATTGAGTACTAGTATGTGTCCTGGATGGATCCATGTAAACATATATTTAGTGATGTAGGTGTTGGGGATAAAGCAGTTAATAACCGAAAATAAAGTTGCTAAGCCTGTGTAACTTACATCCTAGGGATGGGAGATAGAAAATAAGTAAACAAAAATATACTCTGGCAAGTGATGACAAGTGCTGCAGGGAAGATGAAGCAGGCTAAGGGGCTAACGGGGCTGGAGAGTGGGAGGTTGGGGGAAGCATGTGTCTCTTATTTAGGCAGGTCTGGGAAGACATCTCAGTGAAGTGATTGGAACTGAGGCTCAAGGAAAGTGAGGAAATAACTTGTGTGGCTATCTGGGAAGAAAGTATTCCTGACAGAGGGAACTGCAAGTGCAAAGGCCCTGGGATAGGAGCACAGTTAAGATTAGGGAGGTGGTGGTGGCAGGGGCGGTGTCCAGAACAGGTAGGGTTTCGTATTCCATGGGAAGATCTTTGGTATAACCATTGTCAATCATTTTTGATATTTTTGATATGGTGTCTTCTTAAAATGTAAGTTTTCCCCTGGCATCATTAAATATACCCATCCCCCCATCATATTTTAAAATTTTGTATATGATACTCTTGGCTACAGCAACAAAAATCCCAGAAGGTTTCTTGTATATCAAATATACACACTAGCAATCATTTATGCCACGAGTTACACTTATTCATTGCAGAAATAACTGAAATCCTATAAACTAAGAGATAGACATAAACTTTAGAAACTTCAGAAATAAGAGAATGGGATCAAGCAGGTGACATAACTTGCCTGCTGTCACACAGCTTTGAAGATAATGCAGACATAAAATCCAAACAGTTTTTTCTTTTTCTTGTTTACTAAGAAATAGTTTACATATTTGGAATAGTAGAAGCCCAGCGAGTTGTGGAATTCAATTTTTTGGATTTGAATGTTGACTTTGCTTTTTACTCTGTGCAGGAATATAGCAGGTTCTCAATATATATTTATGAAATAAAGAAATGGATTGAGAGATGCATGAATTTTCTCCCCTGGCAAAGTTCAAAGATGACTTTTCTCATCTGACTCATGCTTCATGGGAATTCATGCATGGAATGGATGGGCTAATACACTTAATACATACCTAATGGTACTATTATTATGTGATGGAGATTTAGAGGGAAAATGGCATTTACTATTTTGATGTAGTACACAAATATTTTCACATGCTATGAAAAGTTTGCTATCTGTTAAACAAGTGGCTTCAACTAGTTGGTCTTCAAGATTATTTCCATCTTAAAATTCAATTTAGCAGTTTTCTCTTGGAGGAGGTGGGCACGCTCGCCACCTGGTGGCTGTACGTGTAATTAGCATCATCTGCCGGAGACTATTTGCTCTGTCTCAGATAAGACTAAATTCACATCAGCAGTAAAAATTATTGTTGCTTCCTGGGAGGTAATAGTTCCATCATCTCTGTTGCTTCTAGTAAGGTGAGCATAGAATAGCTTTGTGACCTGGTGGGCCTGGGTTTGATGGTTTCCTTCACAACATACTAAAGTGAAATGTGAAGAATTTGACCACCTCATAGGGTTCTGTGAGGTCAAAGCAAGGCCTCCTAGAGAAGAATGTGTCAGGAGATATGTCCGTTGCTGAAGCCAGCCTGAAACAGCTTGCAAGAGCTGATTGCTAAATGCTCATGAATTTCACAAGCCAGTTGTAAACACAGCCATTATTAAAAATGAAATTATATAAACTTACATTTAAACAAATTATATCAAAAACAAAGGTAATAATTGCTTAATACTTATTGCTGCCTGATTATGCCTCTACATTTTACTGTGATCCTGAGGTTATTTACATTTATTGTATTTCTGGTGAAATACTGTGGAATGATATGCTCCTAGTAGCTCATCTCTTCCCAACTCCATGTTTAGCTCAAAAGTGGCCATGGTGGGAACACTTAACTCAATGGAAATTGGAAAATGCTACAAATCAGGATTTGATTTATTGTTTTGTTGCTTGTCTAGACTTAAGAAAGCAATGGAGAAAATGTTAGCAAAGCAGATTAAATTTAAACATATATGCATGTATATGCATACTTTTTCCCCCAGAGATCCAGTTGTTAAACATTTACCATTGCCCATGATCTAGTTTTGCTCGGCCTCTCTGATCTTTGGTATCCTCATCTGACAAGTGAAAAAGTTGGAAGAGAAGATATATAGGGCCTCAGAATATGTACACAAAACTTACTTGTTTTCTTGTCCAACTTTTTCCCTTATCATATGACAAGTTGTATTAGTTTCATGCCATAATATTTAAGGATGTCACGTTTAAGAGTGAATATTACTCAATGACTTGCACCCTATTCTGCAGGGATTAATGCATTTCTGTTTGTATGCAGGAGAGTTGAACATTGTTAGGCAGAAATATATATATATGCATGTCTGTTATTGTTTTTACTTAGAGACTAAGTATGGTTTAAGGTAATATGTATGGTTGCCAAGTTGACAAGGGATGAACTGTGACAGTTAAGCTAAAGTGTCAACTAGGCCAGGTAATTGTGCCTAGTTGTTTGGTTGAGCAAGCACTGGGCTAATTATAATTCAAGGACGTTTATGGACTTTAGTCACCAGTGAATTTATTGCATAGATAGCTGATTACATCTATATCAAAAGGGAGATCACCACCAACAATGAGTGATGCTTTATCCAGTCAGTTGAATGCCTTAAAAAGGGAAGTGATTTCAGCATTCAGAGAGAATTTCCCAGCTCATCTTTGGACAGCCAATGTCTCCTGGAAACTCATCAAGGACCTTCCTTCACTGTACTTTCATCGGAGTCCTGGTTTGCAACCTGCTTGCAGAACCTGGACTTGTGCATCCCTACAGTCACGTGAGAGACTCTTGCAAAATCTCAGACTATTGACAGATTTCTCCTGTTGATCTGTTTCCCTAGAAAACCCTGATTAATACAGGTGGGATGACAGGGCAATGAGGGAATGATAGAACAATGATGGAATCATAGGACAGTAGTACAATTGAGTGGTCACCAATGGGATCTGGAAAATCATTCAGACTGGGTTCTGATTCCACCTCTGTTACTTGCTAAATAATCTTAGCAGGTTATTTAAATGTTTTGGGCTTCAGTTTCCATGTTTGTAAAATGTGGATAATGAAATCTAGTTCCTTGGGTTATTAACCCTAAGGTTAAACAAAATATTATCTGTTTTACATTTCGTTAGTATTCAATTTATGCTAAACACTCATCTGTGTACATACTTTATATATGAAATATGATCATGCAAATCAACACTTTTAGAAATAGATGGTCAGCATAATGTTCTGGAATTAGGGAAATAGACTATGGGAAAAATTGAATGAAACTTGGCCTCAGCCACAATATTTATTGTGTTTAAGAATTTTTTGATCTCTGAAAGCAAACCATTAGGATTTCAGGTTCTCATGATTTATTATGGAAGAGTCCAAAGAATTGGCTGACCATCCAAGTGGCTAATATATATTTGACAAGGCCAGTTTGAGAAACCTTTCCAAGTCTGTTGAAACTTTCAGAAATTAATTGCAGTAATAACTTGCTGAAGCTATTCTTTGGATTAAGTGGAGGGCATAAGTTAGGCAAAGCCAAGGATGTACGTAGGAGGAAGTTGCTTGCTCTAACATCTTCTCAAGTAAGGCCAGAAAGTCAATCTGTGTATGTCAACAGCTTACATGTTGTGTCAGTGAGAAATGCAGGATGGAAACATCTTTACAAAATAAGCTTGGGGAGGGGTCTTCACTGCTGACTTGGGTGTCTCAGGGAATGTAGGAAGGGTGGGCAGGCAGAGTGAAGTGAAGGACCAAGAAAGAAGGAAGTGGGAGGCAGATTTGGCCCAATGGATAGGGCATCTGCCTACCACATGGGAGGTCCGTGGTTTAAAC
Organism: Dasypus novemcinctus; assembly: GCF_030445035.2. NCBI lineage: Eukaryota > Metazoa > Chordata > Mammalia > Cingulata > Dasypodidae > Dasypus > Dasypus novemcinctus. Next base: position 199,477,344 of record NC_080673.1, on the reverse strand, counting down.
CCTGAACCTCCTTGACCCGTGTGGAGCTGGCCCATGCACAGTGCTGATGCTCACAAGGAGTGCCCTGCCACGCAGGGGTGTCCCCCACATAGGGGAGCCCCATGTGCAAGGAGTGCGCCCCATAAGGAGAGCCGCCCAGGACGAAAGAAAGTGCAGCGTGCCCAAGAATGGCGCCACACACACAGAGAGCTGATGCAACAAAAAGACACACAGATTCCCGGTGCCGCTGATAAGGATAGAAGCGGTCAGAGAACACACAGCGAATGGACACAGAGAGCAGACAACGGGGGCGGGGGTGGGGGAAAGGGGAGAGAAATAAATAAAAAATAAATCTTAAAAAAAAAAAGAAAGAAGGAAGAAGATGGTATTGGCAGTGGGGTAGGTGGATTTCTATGTATGAACATATCCATGGATTCCCAAAATGTTAGAGAGTCTCTAGTTCTGAAGGTGGGATATTAAGGCCCAGCAAAGAAAAGGATTTGCCTAAATTTAAAAGCAGAGATAGAGATAGGGCCATAAGCAAACCAGGCTTCTTGACGCACCCATTTGTAGGTCCGCTTTAATGGAAATGCATGACTGAAGGTCGCGGACTGGTCTTCAGGTGAGGGGTAATCCTTACTGAATATGCAATTGAAATGGGCTACTGCATCCACTATGTGCCAGGCACAGTACTGTGATTGAGGAGTCTAGCTGATTTTCATATTGGTCTATAACACATTTTTTTAATATTAAAAAGAAACCAGCTAAAGCATGAGATGGAATCAGTGTAGAAGAACTTTCTAGAGTCGAGAGTATGGCAGAAGGTAAAATAGGGAGGAAAGAATTCTTAGAATCATTCATGAGGTTCAGTATCCCCATTCTGAGTGTCTACCTGTATCAGTGACTATGTGTAGATTATCACCTTTAAAGCAGACAAATACCTTACAGTGTATGTATGGTTTCCTCCATTTTGTAGATTTGGAAACTTACACTTAGAAACTTTAAGGGTCACATATTTGGAATGCCGTCAAGCAGGGATTTGAACCCGGGGGCCTCGTCATCCAATCCAGCATCCATGCAATGACAGTTTACCTTCTTCTGAGTATCAGAAATAACATTTACCTCCCACTTGGGGGCATTCTCTCAGACCTCAGTCCAAAGTCCCTTGCTCTGTGAAGCCATCCTGGGACACAGTTCTTCCCCGAAGGCAGGATTAAGTAGGCTTTTTCTTGAGTCCCCACAATTACTTAGAAAGCACAGAGTTCAGCATATTGTAGGCTTCTCAAGGCCTAAGATCTCACGTGACTTGGGGTGGCTCAGGGCCCTGGCACAAAGGGACTTTAAATCAAGTGACCTTCTATTATGGCACTTAAAACACAGAGTTATAAATGTTGGTAATTAAGACATGCCTCTTCCCCTTTGGGGAACTCGTTGCCTGGTTGGGAAATAGGCATAGAAATAGAATATCTACTGTGTGTCATTAGGAAGGTAGGATTTATTAAATGACTAAACAGCCAGGCCTGACAATGGAGTATGAAGTAGTGCTAAATATTACTTGTTGAAATATGCTTGGATCATACATTTTTCACCTCGAGATGTGCTCATTTTCCTCCTGCTTTAGAATCCTTTTCTCCACCTTTCCCATATGAACAACTTTTAATATCTCAATCTTGTGTTAAATATTAACAGCCTTTCACATTGTGATGTTGGGTATAGGGTTAGGGAACAATAAGTGGGGAGGAGAACATGAGAGCTTATCATTCTCCATCCTCTCCATCCCCAGGATGGGCAGGAAGAGAGGTGGTGAGTATGCCAGGTTGGCAGGGATTTATGCCTACAAGGTTTTCCCATTAATGAGTGATTTTTAAAAGTTTACAGCAAGAACTTTGAACTGAAATGTTAAATAAATGCCTTTGTTGCTTTTGAGTCATGGGTTGTGGATGAAATAAATGTAAAGTGGTAAGGAGATCATCTTAAATTTATTTCTGGTCCACTCTGTGGCCTAAGGCTTGTTATTTTTATTAAAGACATAAGCTATAGGATGTCAAATTCCATCATTATTGTGTTGCCATGTTCTGCCACTAGGGGACAGTATCATCTCTCAATTCACGTCTTCGTACAAAACCTACTTAGTTTGGATGAGTAGGGTATCAAGGAACAGGGGAAGGGGAGGTTGCTGAATGAATTTTATACACCAGCAAATAGAGTAAAACCATGGAAATATAGGGCCATAGTCGAGAAAGGACTGGGTTATGGTGTTGGCTGTAACTAATTTGCTGAATGACTTTGAGTGAGCCAGTTCCCTTGCGAGACTCCTCCTGTAAATGAGGGAATTGAATGAGATAACTCTAACTCCATCTGTTATTTATCTGGCATCCACATCAGTCCAAAGTAAGCTAGTGTGAAGGTCTTTTGATGATATTTTGTGGAATTCTATTTTGCTTTTTTATTCCAACCAAGCTCATGCTTCTAGTCATGCTAAGTCACCTGTGCATAATCTTGCTTTCTTTTCTTGGATGGTTTATTGCATTTCTTTATATACTCATTCTTGTATATGGTATGCTTGTCACCTCAAAAGAAATTGGTTTACAGTTTGTGCTCAGTTCACTCTGGGGCAAAGAAAAATGCTTTGTTGCCTCCTTTATTCTCAGAATTGGTTTTACTAGGGATCTAAGTGAAATCCCAGGTGAATGTTACTGTTATCCCCATCTGAAAGATGAGATGATTCCTGCTGGATCTGTGGTTAATGCTGATGGCTTATCACAAGCACATGATGTATATAAATACCTAGCCCCTAAAAAACTTTTACCCATTTTTAGGCATGAAAAAAAGTCAAGCTTCAGGGAAGATAAGTTCTTGAAATCTAATAGTTCCCAGATATGTCAGAATATGATTGCAAGAAAAATGACATGAAATGTACATTAACATAAATCTATAACTTGATAAAAAAATATCACCATAAAATTCTGCTGTTACTGACCACATTGATGTGTTTTATTTCTATGGCATTTTGTGAGAACGAATAAATTATCCGAGAATGTGTTTGCATAAAAAATACAGACTTTTGTAATAAACACAGAAATGATCCAAATATTTTCCAGCAAGATGATTGATATTAAAAATGGAGGCATCCCTATTAACTTCCTCCTTCCAGCATCCTTCTCTGTCTGGTATCTTAGACCTCTAAGTAGTAATGGAGAACCATCAGTTATGGAAAGGTAAGAAAGGAAGATGTAACACAGAAATAACACTTATGGACAAAAATCTTCCAAGCAACTTGCCTTCACTTTCTACAATCCTCAATTGGTGTCAGCCTTGCTTTGACGGGGGTCTTCTCTAGAGTTATGTCCCCACTTTACACCAAGTCATATTTTTTGTAGCCATGGCATCTACTATATTGGCTAACAATCTCCATAAAAGAGACAACACTAATTTAAACCTGGAAGATATTTCATTATAAAAGAAACTTGGCTCTATCTAAGGAACTGTTTTCTGTTTTTGTATATGTGTTGCCAAAGCAAGCACAGTTCTTTTGTTTATGTTTAGATATGGGCAATTAATTTCATATAAAGGAGAATGATGCTTCCCTATTTGCTTAGACTACTAGGAAGATCAGTGGCAAATTAGTTCAATTTTAATAGAATTTAGTTATGTGTGCCCTATGATCCTGAATTTTGTTTTTATCTTAATCATATAGTTGATCTGGATTTTCCCTGTGATTTCTAGTTTAATTTTCTTCTTTTTTCTTGTGCATGTTTTTATTAACTACTTTAGCATCTTTGTGAGCTGAGAAAAAGTATAGATAAATATGTGGCTGGATAAACAGACATATTGATATGTAGGGTAATGTCCAAACAAGCTTCTGCAGCCAAAGAAGTGGGCATGGGGAAGTGGACATAGCTTAACTGATAGAGCACCCACCTACCATATGGAAGGTCCAGGGTTCAAACCCAGGGCCTCCTGACCTGTGTCAGCGTGAGCTGGCCCACACGCAGTGCTGCCACACACAAGGAGTGCCATGCCACACAGGGATGTCCCCCACCTAGAGGAGCCCCACGTGCAAGGAGTGCACCCCACAAGGAGAGCCGCCCCACATGAAAAAAGCGCAGCCTGCCCAGGAGTGGCACCTCACACATGGAGAGCTGATGCAGCAAGATGATGCAACAAAAAAGAGATGCAGTTTCCCAGTGCTGCCTGATAATACAAGTGGATGCAGAAGAACACACAGTGAATGGAGACAGAGAGCAGACAACAGGTGGGAAGGGGAGAGAAATAAATAAAATAAATCTTAAAAAAAAAACAAAAACGAAGTGAGCATGAATGCCCACAGGGAATGAGGGAAATAGAGCAATCATGACGTCCAGCTCTGGTTTGCTTTACCCCAGGACTCATTTCTCAATGAATGCCTATCAGGTTTATGGTTATGGCTTAGGATATTTAGATATCCAGTGCTCATGGTGTGGTCTCTGAGCCCTCTGTGTTTGTTCCCTTTCTCTGTCAAGAGAAGTGAAAATGCTTTCTCTGTATAACTGCCCTGGTACTTCTAAAGACCAGATCAGTTAATGGAGAAGACCTCTGAACCAAGAGCAGTGCACATCAAAGGTCTTGCCCAATGTAAGGTCTAAAGGGGCCCTGGTATGAAAGTGCCCTTGCTATTTTGGGTGTTGGGATGAGATGGAGGGAAGCAGAACATAATCTGCATGTTTGTGCAGGATGGACTGGGGAACTGCAGGTATTTCCACCATTGAGAATCTTCTTGCTCCCCGTAATGCCACATGACTGAATTGAACTGTCCTGATAGCTCTCTTCACTTTGCATTTATGAATATTTTAAGCTCACCTTCATATCTGAAGGGCAATTTTAGTGGATAAATAATTCTCAGCTGGCAGTTTTTCTCTTTCAGTAACCTAATTGTATCATACCCCTATCTTCTTACTTCCATGGTTTCTAATGAAAAATCTGCACTGTCTTACTGGATGTCTCTTGTATGTGAGGATATGCTTCTTCCTTGCTGCTCTCAGAATTTTCTCTTTATCTGTGATGTTTGACCTTCTCAGTAGTATGTGTCTTGGAGTAGGTCTATTGGGATTTATTCTGATTGGGGTATGCGTGCTTCTTGGAATTTTAAGTTCATTTCTTTCATGAGAGTTGGGAAATTTTCAGCTATTATTTCCTTAAATACTCTTTCTGTCCCTTTTCCCCTCTTTTCTTCTTCTAAAACTCCCAATACATGTATGTTGTTGTTTTCATATTGTCACTCAATTCCCTGAACCCCCGCTCAATTTTTTCCATTCTTTTCTCTCTGTTCTTTTATCTCTTCAATTTCAGCTGTTTTGCCTGTGTTATTGCTTATTCTTTTTCTATCATTTTGAGTCTGCTCTTGTGTGCCTCTAATGTGTTTTTGAGCTTACCTATCATGTCTTTCATTCCTATGAGCCCTGTTACTTTTCTATTCAGGTTTTAAAATTAGTCTTTGAGCTCACCTAATGTCTTCTTGATGTTGTTTATCTCTTTAGCCATACTGTCTTTCAACTCATTAATTTGATCTTGGAAATTTGTGTGTACCTCATTGATTAGTTGTCTCAAATCCTGCATCTCTTCTGGGGCTTTGATATATTCCTTTCTTTGGGCCATGTCTTCCATTTCCTTAGTAGGACTCATAATTTCTAGCTGATGTCTAGGCTTCTGATTAGGATAGTGAATTTATTCAAATGTTCAATTTCCCTCTCTTTTGTAAGAATTTAGTGATGGGAGGCTGTGTATTATTGCTGTTCTTTGATTCTTGGTTCAACCTGGATCTTTAGGATTGTCCCTGTTAGTTGCTCAAAACTGGACTCTGAACCCAGTAATGGGTTGCAGACCCACTTCCTAGGGCCTTGACTATAAGGCTGGAAAAAGCCTTTCTTACTTTACTTTTAATTTCCTTCTGTGCACTTCCTTGGTCTGCCAGCTGATGGTGCACTTTGGCAGTCTTCTCAGTTCGTTGCTAGGTCAGAGTGTGTTTGCTCCATTAAGGACTGGATCAGTATGACAGAGAATCCTGCCTGGAGGCTGAGAGCCTTGTAATTCAAACTTTCTCAGAGATTAGTTCTCCAGTCTTGGCTGGCAGTTCCCTCCTTTTTCCCCCTGGGTAGGAAATAATTCCACTCCTCTCTGAGTCCGGGTTAGTGGAGAGGGAGATTGAGAGGGTCAGATCTCTTTAGTCCCATGCCAGCCTCCAGGGCACACAGTGGCCCACCCACCACTGTTATTGTGAAATGTTAAACCATTTCATATTTCCTGAGCCTGGATGGGACACAGCAAATCAAATTTGCGGGTCAAAATCTGAGTCAGCCTTAGGCTGTGTCCCTCCCTCTCTCTCCCCTTTTCTGTAGAGGTGGATGGATCCCTGGGGCCCCTTTGTCTGTAGCTGCTGGCCCCGGGGTCTGAGAATTCAAAAGTGTATACAGGGTGGAATAGGATGCCGGCAGTTGCAGCTGCCCCTTTTAACTCACAGTTTAGTCATTGGGATTCTTTCCCTTTGTCCTTCTCTTTTCTGGGCGCTGTTCAACCTTGCCCTGGTGTCCTACACCTCTAGGAACCTTTTTTCCAGGCTGTTTCTTTCCTGTCCTCTAGTTATTTTTCTGGGAGAGAGGAGAGTCCCTCGTCTTTCTAGTCTTCCATCTTCCCAGAAGTCTCCCTTTGCATTTTAAAGAGGAAAGTAAGACTCAGAGGGGCGGGGCCCTTATAACCAGGCCTGGTCCCGCGTAGGCACTTTCCTTCTGTCCTGGTCCTTCCACCCTGCTTCCTGTTGTAGGCACCTTCTGTTTGCCCTCCAGGCCCACCCCCCACCTTCTCCACCCTACTCCACGCCAGTGTGTAGCACATGGTCTGCTCTGTCCCCTGGTTTCCTGTTTGGTTCAGCCATTGCAAAGTTCCAGCAGGAGGACGGAATATGGGAGGAGAGCGTGGTGGGTATTTATTCCCTGGTTTCCTCCTCGTGAGGTCTGCTTGGCCAGTGGTGCCCCTCCACCAGTGGTCACTGCTCCTCTCATCATGGCGTGCTCTACAAGACCCACACTTGGTTTTTAGCAACTGTCCCCTGATTTTTTGGATGTAAGGGTAGTGACAGCATTGCTGCTGTTAGCCCTGGATTTCTCCACTGCCCCATTTTGATTTCTGTACCCACACACCTTAGCAGATGGCTCCTTTGTAAATAAACTTCTTTCAATTATCCTTTTTTTTTTTTTTTTTTAAGGTCCTGGGACTGGGGATTGAACTCAGGACCTCATATGTGGGGAATCTGCACTCAACTAATGAGTTCCTTTGGCTTCCCCTTAAATTATCTTAATTTGAGTGCAGCATCTGTTCCCTGTTGGGACTGTTACACTTACCCATTAAAGCAAATGTAGTGTTAGTAATGTTCTATGTTATATAGAATTAGGCACATGAAGGATGGATTCTATATGCTTCAATTAATGGGAAATGTAAATCATGAATTGTCATCTTTTCCAATTGGACACTGTAAAAGGAGATGGGGGACAGAAGGGAAAGTGGTGAGAGGAGCTAGAATGGATGAGGTCCAATTAAATCACTTTGGCTGCCCTCCATTTGTGCTTCTAGCCCTACTGAAATTGATGATTTCCTTTTAGGCTTCTACCTGCATTTTCATCTCCAAATTAAGTTGCCTTGCCTAAAGCTTTAAAATTTGTTTTCATACTAATTAATCAGAGTTTTAAAATGATATTTCCAACTCATGATTTTTCTGGGGGTGTGCTTAGAAAAGTAACAGTTACACATTTAATGCAATCCATATGTTTCAAAACAATTCCTTTCTGAAATTGTGCAATACAGAATATAAGTTTTCATAATGAATTTATTCATCAATAAGGTAAGGTGAATAGAAAGGCATAAGGTGTGTGAGTGTCTTTCTAAAATTAGGTTGCTATTTCCTGAAGGGTAATTGACAAGTTCACCTTGTTGAAGAATACCATAGCCACAAACAAAAATGCAAAAGAGTTTGGAAGTAAAGTTGATATTCTTATCGTTATAGTTCTATCTTCCTGAGATATGACTTTACCTTTAATATGTTGACTTCTGTCCTTGGAAATGGGTTTGTCCACCTGTAAAAGATAGCATGAATCACTATCTTAGAAATTGTGCCTATAATCCCATCTTATGTCCTGCTATTCTTTATGGTTAAAGAATATTTATTCTTGGGGCTAAATGCACAAGTCCTTAGCCTCACTGCTCTCAGAGACCACCATATGTACATGGCTGCCAGTCAGGAAATACGTGTAAACATGTCCGCTGAGCTACTAGTGAAGGATGCTGTGGTCTGAGTGGTTCTTGCCATAAAAACACTTGGGTTCAATGACAATCTTGCCACTTATTGCTGTGAAATTTCAGGGAGGGCCGTTAAAGGAGTTTTCATTTTCATAAGAGAGAAAATACTTAGTAAATTCACCTCATTGAGCTATTCTGAAGATCAATATATAGGATCGTGTACATGAAAGCTATCAAGCAGGCAGATTAGAGTGTGGCCTTGCAGGAGATGCCTGGGTTGGGATTGTACCTCCTCCACTTGCTGACTATGAGAACTTGTCAAGTCACAGACCGACCCTCCTGAGCCTCAGTTTTCTCATCTGTGAAATGGCTTAACAAAAGTGCTGATGCCCCATGAGGGAGGGAGGATTGCGTGAGATACACCACAGGATGTGACTGGCACAGGGCATGGCAAAAATCAAATGCTTTATAATAATTAACTATTGGGATGGCTAATGATACGGGTCAACTTGGTGAGGCAAGAGTGCCCCAGCAGTTTGGCTGAACATGAGTCTAGATGTTGCTGTGAAGGTATTTTGCAGATGTGGCTAACATCTATAATCAGTTGACTTTAAGTAAAGGAGATCACACTCCATCAAGTAGATGGGCTCCTTCCAACCACTTGAAAGTTTTACAACAAAAACCAAGGTTTCCCAAGAAAGGAGAAATTCTGCTTCAAGAGTACAACTTCAACTCCTGTTGAGTTTTCAGCCTGCTGACTTGCTCTATGCATTTTGAATTTAGCTCCCAGAATCATGAGTCAATTCCTTAAAATAAATCTCCTAATACATATATCCTATTCATTCTGTTTCTCTGGAGCATCCTGACTGATGCACCTATATTATTATTATTATCATTATTATTAAAGATGTTAGTGAACTCTTAAGGGCTATGCTACTTGAAGGCATGAGGTGAAGAAAATGGTCATATAATGATACTCCACGTATTTGAAAAGCTTTGAACTTAGGTTGATATTGGGGTTTTAATGTTACCTTTTATTGGCCCCTAGTTGAGGTGCCAAGGTGGATAGGGGGTGTCATTAAATTTGGCTACTGCCTCAGCCTCTGTAGAACACTGAACCACAGTGTTTATGACTGGAAAAGGAACACCTTTTCTTCTGCTGGCCATTGGTGTGGGGAGTTGAGTCAATGCTTCTTATTTGAATGAGATTTGGATTTTTTTGTTGCTATGGTTTCTTCATTGCCCCACCAGCTTCACATTCGTCTAGGGTTACCCTTTAGGGTTGGGGTGCTGCAAGATTTTGTTAATGTTCTTGTTTTGTCCTCAGCTTTTAGCCTGCCTTATGTGCCTGTCCCATACAGGGGGTTGTTCTCCATGCACCTGCTCTACTCCTGAGTGGTAGGGGCAGAAGAGGCCCTCTGTTGTCCAAGTCTTAGGTGGACTCTACATACCTGTGTCTTGCGGGGGTGGTTCTCAGTGTCTCTGCTCTTTCTCCCAATGGAAGCCAAATTCTTCTTTGTGTCTTTTGCATGTGAGTAATTTTTTTTTTTTCTCTTTCTCATCTCTAGCAGTAGGAACCCTCTGATGGCATAAGGACTGGAGGATTCTGGGTCCAGTAATATTTCCTGCCCATCTCCCAGGGCTACTTCCAATTTATATCACATAGATATTTATTAGTACTTACTATTTATCAGGAGCAATAATGACTATGAGGAATAAAGGGGGCTAAGAACTTGGATTCTAGAGGAGAATTCAGATATGCAAACGCATGTACATTACAACACAAGGGTTCTCAACCTCGGCACTATAGACACATTAGGATGATTAATTCTTTGCTGTGGGGGGCTGCCCTGTGCACTGTAGGATGTTGAGCAGACCCTTGGCCTCTACCCCCTAGATGCCAGTAGTATCACTCCTCCCCATTGTGACAATCAAAATGTCTCCAGACTTTGGCAACTATTTTCTGGGGGTCAAAATCACCCCTGGTTGAGAACTGATAGAATGCAATATGTTGTAGGAGTGAAAGACTGCTTTTCATTGCTTCCAGATGTCTTCTCAAAAGCCCCTATTTGGCCAAAGGGATGCCGCTCAAAGCTGCCTTTGTACTCATGCGCACCCGCACCTTAGCACTTGGTATGACATCAAAACTGCAAATTTGGGTCACTGCCTCCTCCATTAGATTGTGGGCACTAGCTCATCTGCTTGTCCCCAATACTGAGTTCAGTGCTTAGTACACAGAAAGTGCGCAATAAGTGGAAGAATGCTCAGTGCTTTGGGCAAGACAGTTGTAGCCTATCTCTGAAGTCTAGATAAAAACTGGACCCTGGTAAGGTGTATTGAAGATCCATTTTGGATTATTAAAGATCCATTTCACAGATAGTTTTATTTCAACATAAATGTGCAGAACTAATAAGTATCAAATCTTTGGAATGAGGTTGATAATAAAGAAGGTAATCTGCTTGCTATAATAATTTGATTATTGAAACATTCATTATAAAAGTAAAATTCCGTTTATGTGAATTGAAACCAAGACTTTGTTCAATTTATAAGACAATGTCCTTCTTGGTCAAAATTGTGATCGTGCATTCCTTATCCATTGCCTCACGTGATTTCACTTAACTTAATAGGTTGAGATTATAGATCCACTTGCAAGGTGATCTAGCTAGAGAAAGAAATGTGTTTTTATAGGCTATGAAGATAATATGAAGGAATATAAAGTAATAAGAATGGAGACTTAGATTCTGGCCTAGTTGTTTAAAAAGTCAAATAAGAATTATATTTCTTTAAAAAATCTTCTCACATGGGCTCATCTACCTATAAAGGGGCAATACCAGTGGTTTTTAAGCAAAGGAAAGCTCAACATTTTTAGCTGAGCCTTCTCTACCCTTTATAACCAGAGCAGAGCTTGCATCTTCAGCCTCTGTCCAATCACTCTAAAATTCTTCTTGCCCCCTAAATATGCTTCATGCTCTAGTGCTGAGTGCCTTGCCATGCCCTTCTGCCTGTCAGATATCCCCACCTCCCACCGTGGGACAGTTGCAGGTAAAGATCTCAGTGATGCTATCAAATATTTACATGAGAATTTTGAAGGTCAAAGTGAGAAAGGGTTTCTTGTGAACAGAAATTGAACTGGGGAAAGACTTGGTTGCTTTTTCCATTATAGCTAATTCATTTTCCAAGATCTGGTTCAAATGATGGAAAGTTTGTTTATTTTCACCCACTCTAATATCCACTGAACACCTTTTATATGTAGGAGTTCTGCTAGGTCCTGGGAATGGAATGGTCCTTGTCCTCGTAGGACTGTCATGTATTAATTAATTGCTTTACTTTATGCTAGGCCCTGGCTTTCTATGTTTGCTCACAACACCTAAGAGGTTTTATTGGTAAGACAATGAAGATTCAGAGAGGGTAAGTACCTGGCCCAAAGGCACAGAGTTTTAAACGCCAGACCTGTTAAAATGAGGTCAAAAGTGCCCATCTTCAGAGTTGGTTGAAGGATTAAATGTGATTGATTGAGTCATTCAGATCTACTCAGAAAGTCCTTCCTTGGTCTCCCTTACCTACTTAACTTTTTTTCAAAACACGTATCACTTGACATATTGCTTATTTTCTGTTTATTATTGGTCTCCTCCCATGGGAGCAGGGACTTGGTTGTTCATGGCTATGTCCCAGGGCCTATAATTGTGCCTGGTCCATGGTAGGCACTCAATAAGTATTTCTTGAATGAATTTGTTGATAATTGAAGTGTTTAGCTCAGTGCTTGTAAAGAGAAAGTGTCCAATATTCCATCCCTCCTCTTGCTCTCACGAGATCTACTGGAATATATTTTGTGCAAATGACATTGCTTGGTAAACATTGTGGTTTTCTTTTCTTGTCAAAATTAATAGACACTCTCAAGTTAAATAGATAAACAACATGAAAAGTTAGTGTACAAAGGAGAATGTGCTATTAGTACTCAAAATCATGTTCATATTAATAAATAAATGTGGTCAAAATTTAAAAATAACACTGAAATCCATTTAAAAATTACAAATAAAAAAGTAATAGCTATTTTTGTTGATTGTTCTATGAAGTGGATATTCCCATATTTAGCCTCTGGGAAGGTGTATTGGAACAATTTTTTAGGAAATAAATTTTGCAGTATGTGACAAGAGTCCTTAAAATATTTTCACCCAATGGTTAAGTAATATAATAAAATATCCCCAAATGGGGTATTTATAGATATAGTTATAAAATTATGCTCATTATCACATGGAAAATTGTTTTATTTCAGGAATTTAGTGTGAAAAGAAAAGAAAGAAAAGAAAAAAAATGTATGTACTATACAATGAGAGTTCCCTTGGATGAAATATGTCTGCATAGAAAACACTGATGTGAAATGTACCAAAACTTTAGCACAGATAACCCTGTAATCCCAGTGGTGATTAATTTGCATCTTCTGCATTTAGAATATTAAACACTAACATAAGTTTTACTTACAAATAAAATTCCTTCTATAAGTTCAGAGCATTTGCATTTACAAGATATTTTCTTAATATTATTTTTGTAGCCTCTAATATCCCTTTTAGGTAAGTATGTTAGGGATTATTACTTCCATTTTGTATTATAGTTGTAGTTAGGAAGAGGCTCAGAGAGGTTGTATGACTTCTTCATTACCACCCAGCTAGCAGTTAGCAAAATTGGGTCTAGAATCTAGGTAAAATGATATAGTATTATAAGAAATATATGAACTCGAATTCTGGCTTACGGTATGGGATGGGCATTGGGTGAAATTCGTATGAAAGCCCTTAGCCTGATGCCAGGCTCATAGTAAATCTACACAAATCTTAGAGGCCCCCATCCCTGCCAGGCCCTATACATGTTTGGTCCACAGGGTCAGGCCTTCACCCACCTCTTCCAGCCTCATCCACGAGTTCCAATTTTGCCCCTCGACAGAGATAGAGGTCTTGGTATCTATTGAAAGGGAAGTGTCCATCACACCCTTGAAATAGCGCGTATCTGTGAAAGAGAAAAACATTATAGTCATACCTTTACGTGCACTCAGTACATTATAATTTAGAAAATATGTGCATATCTATTAGCTCATTGAATTTTTTTTTTGAGAGTCTGAGACCGTGGATTGAACTCATGACCTAATATGTGGGAAGCCTGCACTCAATCACTGAACTACATCAGCTCCCTCACTGAATTATAATAAGCAATTCTACTTCCACTTAACAGACGAGGAGACTGAGGCTCAAAGAGGAGAAATTCTTTCTCTAGATTCACATGAGTAAATGCTGAAGTCTGCATTTGAACACTCATCATTCTCTTACCCGCTTGGGAAATTCTACTTTTCCTTTAAGAATTAGGCTGTCATAGCCTTTCAAAATCTTCCTAATTTCCATCTACCCACACCTGACCCCTGGCTCTCCTTTCTGTATAGTACATTTAGCACATTCTATCATATTTATCTGTTGGTTGTCTGTTTCTCCCGTGAGATGGTGGCATTCCTTAGAGTACAAATTATGTCTTGTTTATCTGTTTCCCCTGATCCTGATATAGTAACTGGTAACTGGTTGGGCAGGAAAGGGTTAACTCAGCAGGTCTGGGTTATCCAAACCTTGCTAATTGTTTAAAAACAAAAAAAGGTCTGTCTTTAGTTGGAGCCTTTGGCCAGCTCAAGGGAGATAAACTCTGAATCCTTGCAATTTTATGCTTGATAAGAGTTTTTGCATACCTGAGGCCTTGGACTCTGCTGTACCAGTTTAACTGGATTTACGTTGACAGTGCCGTTTATGGAGAAGGACTGCTTTTTGTTGTTTCTTTCATGTTTTTTCCTGAGGGTGTAGGGATTGGAGATTGGAGTCTGAATAAATGAGACCATTAAGATTTAGGTCTTCCTAGTTGGCCTTCAAGATTCAGGTGAGCTTCCCTGGCTGGCTATCAAGATTCAGGTGAGCTTCTGTTGTTGGCAACACGTTGCATGTGTTGTCACTTACCATTTCTGGGAGAATTGAGTATATCCTTGTGTGATTCCATTGAGAGGGGACACCTGGAAATGTGCCTATTTTATCCTGGACTTCCCCATGTGCCTTTTATCTTTGCTGAATTTTAAATTGCATCCTTCCACTGAAATAAACTTTAACTGTGAGTATAACAGCTTTGTCTGAGTCCTGTGAATCTATCAAATCGTCAAGCCCAAGTGTGGTCTTGTGGTCCCCCAATGTACTGACACGGAGTAGATTCTCAGTAAATGTTTACTGAATGAGTGAACAAATGATTCTCTTTAAAGAAACTTCTGTAGATTCATTTCAGGGGACCAGGCTATCAGATATCAATAATGCTTCTTGTTTACCTGTTCAGCAGCGTGTGTTACCTAAGCTTCAGAGACCATGAGGAACTTGCTCAATGCCTCCAAGTTAGAAAGAGGTACTTAGATGTGAAATGAAGCCTTCTTTACTCTTAACATGCATGGCTTTGCTGCCAATGCTACTCATATGCAGGCAACATACGAAATGAATCAACCAAGTTAATAGGATTCTCCTCGTCCCTATGCGAGCACTACCCTAACAGGTCAGCTATCCATATCCCTGCTCCCCACCTTCTGCCATGAACATCAGTGGTTCCTAAGACTCAAGAAGGGCATCATGATAACAATAGCTTACAGTTATAGAGCTTTGACTCTGTGCCAAGTCTTCCGGTGAGAACTTGACATGCATCACCTCATGCACTCTTCAGAACAATCCTATGGGGTATTATTATCAAGTCTATTTTCTGATAGAGAGAAAATGAGTATGAAGGTCACATAACTTATAAGCAATGGAGGCAGCATTTTAACCTGGGTTTTAAAAATTCAGAATATATACCTTCAACCACTATGCACATTGCAGCATGGTCAAGCACTTTAAAATTTTAGGCAGACCCCAAATATTACCTGCATATTCAGATTCCTTTATAGGTCTGGCTGGTAAAATTTTCATTGACTGACACACCTCTGCCATCTGGAGCTCGGGCTCTTCATAGTCATCATCACTGTGGCCCTTTGCTCCATCCAGGGCTGCAATAAAATTCTCATCCTAAAAAGGAGGGAACATTCAAGTAAGCCAAGGGAAGATATAATGAGGACAAAGATTACAGGATATAGCACTAACTAGAAGAGCAGTTAGATTATCTTGGCTGGGAGTAAAATATTTAAAGGTCCAGGACCTGATACAGTAAAGGTTATTTTTGTGGTAGAAAGGATTGTAAAGATTTCACCCAAGGTTGCATCTCCTAGTTATTCAGCCAAATACTCAGCTAGGTATTACTGGGAAGGGCATTACAGATGTGCCGAAGGTTATTAATCAGCTGACTTTTAAGTACGGAGATTATCCTCAATTATTCGGGTAGGTCCAAGTAATCACATAAGCCCATAAATACAGAAAAGGATCTATTCACAGATGACATGATATTTTATATAGAAAATCCTAAGGAATACACTAAAAAAAAAACCCCAAAAAACACTGGAGCTAATAAATTCAGCAAGGTTTCAGGATCAATATACAAGATCGATACACAAAACTCAATTGTTTTTCTTTACCCTAACAATGAACAACTTAAAAATGAAATTTTAGAAGTCCATTTACAATAATATAAAAAAAATAAAATATTTAGGAATCAATTTAACAAAATAAGTGCAAGACTTTACCCTGAAAATTGTTAAACATTGTTGAAAGAAATTAAAGGAGATATAAAAAAAAGTGAACAACCCATGTTATGGATTGGAAGACCTAATATTGGTAAAATGACAATTCTGTTAAAATTTATGTACAGGTTAAAAACAATCCCTGTCAAAATTCCAGCTGATATTTGTTTATAGAAATTGACAAATTAATTCTAAAGTTCACACGGAAATGCAAGGGACCCAAATTAGTGAAAACGACCCTGAAAAAGAACAAAATTAGAGGCTCACATTTCCTGATTTGAAAAATTATTACATAGATTTAGTAATCAAAAGAGTGTGGTATTGGCATAGTGAAAGACATTATAGATTAAATGGAATAAAATTGGAAGTCCAGACATAAACCCTCACATTTATTGTGTTCCAAAACAATTCAATGGGGGAACAAGAGTTTTTTTTAAGAAATAGTGTGGGGACAACAGGCTGTCCAAATGCAAAAATATGAAGTTGGACCCCTTTTCACACCATACACAAAAATTAACTCCAAATGGCTTGTGTACATAAATGCAAGTGCTAAAACTATATAACTTTTAGGAAAAAAAACATTGGAGTAAATCTTTGTAACTTGGGTTAGGTAATGGTGTTTGTAGATATGACAACACCAAAAGCAAAAGTAACAAAAGACAAAAAAACAGGTACTTTGGACTTCATCAAAATAAGAAACTTTTGTACATCATGTGACATTACCAAGAAAGTGAAAAAGACAACCACAGGATGGTAGAAAATATTTACCTTTCATATGTCTGATAAAGGACTTATATCCAAAATCTGTAAAGAACTAATCCATTCCTGTGGGTGTGAGATGCTTTTGACTGGACTACGTCAGTCAGGCATGACCCAGGTTGAGTCTTTGCTCTTATTTTAGTTTGCCAAAGCTGCTGATGCAAACAAAGTACCAGAAAATATGTTGGATTTTATAAAGGGATTTATTGGGGTAAAACTTTACATTTCCAAGGTCACGAAAGTCCAGATCAGGGCACCATAAGAGGCACTTCCTCTCCAAAGTCAGCTATTGTTGATTCTGTTGTCCAGGCAAGTGACAAAAGCAAGATGGCTGCCAATCTCTGTGGAGCTCTCAGCCTTCCCCTCTGGGCTCACTGTTTTCTCTTGAGCTGCTTCGTGGGCCCAGCCTCTTGGGGGCTTTGTGGTTAAGCAATCCTCTAGTCCTCCTACATGGCAGGATCAAATATGGTAGCTTCCTTTTCCTGTATCTGTTTGTGCTTCTATTTATATCAGATCCAGCAAAGAGGCAGAGACTCAACCTAAGTCAGGCCTCACTGACGTAGTCCAATCAAAAGCCCTAAAGTGATCTTATCAAGTAATCTAATCAAAGTCCCCTCAGCTGAATTTTATACAATCAAAGGGTACCACATCATAGGAATAGATTACAAACATAATCTTCCTCTTTTTGGAATTCATAAAATAACATGCAACTGCCACAGCCCTTTTGCTAGGTCTGATATAAATGGAGGTCTGATATAAATGGAGATACGGAGAGATACGGAGGAAGCCTCCATATCAATCCCGCCATGTGAAAAGGAGGAAAACAGAGAAGCCCTGAGGGTTGACAGAAGCCCCAGAGTCTGGAATCAGCAGAACAAAGAGGCACAGGAAGAGGCCCCCAAGGGCTCATGGAGCAGCTCAAGAGGAGACGAGCTCACAGGGGAACTCTGGAAGAAAGAGGAGCAGCCGAGACTGAGAGGAGGCTGGGAAAGAGAAAAGCCCTATGCCTTGTTGCCCACAGCTGAGCTCCAGGAGACAGTAGATTCTGGAGAGAAAGGCAGAGACCTCTGCACAGGTCAGCAGCCATCTTGCTTTGCCATGTGACAGGACCCTGAGACGTCATCTCTGCTGATGCCTTGATGTGGACATTTCAGGATTACAGAACTGTTAGCTTTTACCCCAAATAAATACCCTTTATAAAAGTTAACACATTTCTGGCACTTTGTTTTGGAAGCCCTTTGGCAAACTAAGACAATTACATTGATATGAAATGTCCATTGTAGGGAAATTTATAGACACAATGTAGATTAGTGGTGGCCTGGGGTTGGGGGGAAGTTGAGGTGGGAATTGAAGATGACTGCTAATGGGTATAGGATTTTTATTGGGGTTGATGAAATATCCTAAAATTGATTGTGATGATGGTTGCAGAATGCTGTGAATATACTAAAAAACACTGAATATATATTTTAAATGAATTGTACCTTATGTGAATTACATCTCAATAAAGTGTTAATACAAAATAGCAGAAGAGGAAGGCATAGAGTCAGTCAGAGAAATACAGGGAAAGAGGAAAAAAGAGGTATTCGATGTGTTAGGAGGATTTGATGTATGATCTCACACGCAAAAACAGGAGAGAAGGCTCTAGGAAATAAGGCCCCCAAGTGACAGCTAGTAAGGAAATGAGAATCTCAATCCTAGAACAGCAAGGAGCTGGATTCTGCCAACAACCTGAGTGACCTTGGAAGCAGGTTCCTCCCCATTGTCTTCAGAAGGGAATACAGCCCTATCAACACCTTGACTTCAGTTTTATGAGACTCAAAGCAAAGGAACCAGCTGAGCCACACTGTGCCCAGGTTTCTGACAGTAGAAACTTTGAAATAAAAAATAGGTGCTGTTGTAAACTGCTAAATTGTGGTAATTTGTCACCGTGGCAATAGAAAATTAATGCAGTCCTATAGGTTTCTAACCTTAAGGGTGAACTCTCAGGAAGTGGCAGCACTCTGTGTACATTGCTCTGATATATGTGAATATATAAAAGGTAAAGCAATTGGCAAAATTTTGTGTGAAGTCTGGCACAATGTTCAAAATTTTAGTGCATTCGGTCAGTTTTAGGTTTGAGAGTTTAGGCCAAATTTAGGGTTTAGAAAATTCTATGGATTCATTGGGCAAGGCTGTCATTTTTTCATTGCAGGTACAGAAGCAAGAGGACAGCTTATGGACCATTGGTGTTGCTCAGCATTTACGAGCAATTGGAGTGGAGTAAGAGTCCCTGGACACAAAGACTTTGGCTAATGTCTCAACTTTGTCACATTGTAGACATGTATTTGTCCTGAGCTTCGGTGTCTTCATCTGTCAGATGGAATCCTTCCTATTAGGAAGGGCTATTAGGAAGAATGGTTGGCCTGGAGGGTGGCTTTAAACATTTCTCTTTGAGACCCTTCTCAAAGGCTGTGGGTCTGATTGCTGAGCATGGTAGGAACAGGTGCCAGTCTACAGTAGAGCTCAGCCTAATCATCACCATAGACATTGCCAAATAGCAATTCTGGAATCTGCACCTATCCCTCGGGACCTGGAGCCAGCATTGTGCCTTGTTTAAGCAGGGATACTAACTCCTGATCTTGCATTCTTCAATGATTACACAGAGTGGCCAAATCATAATTCATACTCCCGGAGCTCAAAGGAGGAGAGACACCTCCAAATGAAAGGTGACAGTTGCCCTGAAATGCTGATTTATTCTGTGTCCTGTACTGTCTCCTTTGAACGGCTGTCATAGGATGTGGGTGGTTTCCTGGTTACAGTACTGGGTTGGGAGGGTATTGACAATGGGAGAAGGCTGTAAAACATAATGGGAAAATCTTTAACTTCTTATAATGTATGCTAAAACTCCAAAAAATTCTTAAAATGTCTAAGATTCCAAATAGGCATGGCAGGCCATGACAGGTCCAGTTATAAGAGATTTTTCACTCACATTTCCCAAATAAGCCCTCTCCATTAAGGCCTTTTATCCTTCTTTTATGAATACAGAAATGGGAATTGGTGCCTTCTCAAAGCCACACAGATCATAGGTGCCACGCATAGACAGAAATGGGGCTTCCCACCACATCCCCACTGGAACCTAGTGCTGGGGATTTAAAATTGATCTGCACCCAGAAAATGATGGGCAGAGAAAGAATCTGGGGACTTTCCTAATGTTGCCATGTCTGTGATCTTGACTTCTGCCTGGATAGCACAATGTTGACAAGTGCAACCCTGGGATTGTAAAACCTTTTAATCTGCAGAGAGTGCTTCAATTCTTTGCAGCCAATTACAGCCATGTCCGCAGAATCTTTCTTCCACACTGCATGGGTGCTTGCAGCACTCAAAGGCTTTCTTTGGACTACTTTTTTTTTTTTTTTTACAGTCAATGCCTGGAAACTTAGTAGTTATAGCTTTCTAGCATGCTTGTTCAATAAATGAGTGCATAATCGATTTTAACTAGGTTTAGGGTGTAATTATCTCTGTGTGTGATGTAAACATTTCCATTTATACTGTAATTTGTCTGGTTATAGAATTTATATATATTGGGGGCTGCTGGAAACTTAACTTTGAGTTAGATGGATAGACATAAATACACACATACTCACAGAGTAATTATAATTACATATGATTTGAGAGTGTCTTTGGCAACCAGAAATGTCTTTAAATGAGATAATGCATGTTAAGCTTTGAGTAAAATGCCAAATGGTAAGCATTCAATATATAGTTACTATAAATGTTACTATGATTGCTATAACTATTATTAAAGAAAGTTGGTGGTAAGGGAAAGAACAAACCTGCCTACCAACCCTGCTTTCTTCCCCTCCCCTCTAAAGTCCCTCTTACATTTGTTAGCCCTTGGTATGTGATAGGTGCTTTATGTACTTTATTTTATTATATAAACAGAACAATCTATGAGAAAATTTTATTAGGTGGAGGGATCTAGAATTAGACAAGCTTGAGTTTTAATTCTAGCTCTGCATTTTCCTACTTCTTAAATTTGGTTGGGCAAGTTGATTACCTGCTCCAAGCCTCAGTGTATGACTTTTTCTATCGTTGCTGTGTCTAAGCAGTTGGGTGAAGTAAAACCTAGCTACATGATAAATCCAGTTTCCAAGGAAGCAATAGCACAGGAGGAACTCACCATGTCCCTATCTGGAAGGATTTTGGGTTTCCCTTTGGCTCAGATCAATTCTGCTCATTTGATGCATGGGTGCAAGATGTAATTTAGCAAGTCTAGGTTCTCCATGGGCAACATAGAGAGGCAGGTGAGGAACCTGAAGACATAACACTTTGCTTTTCAATGTGCTAGCCCTTGATTCCCACCAAAGGGCTCCCCAAGGAAGGCAAAGCCTGAGTCTTTCATGAGCTGAGAAACCAGATGAGTTATTATGTTAAGTTTACCAAATGCAAAGAACTCTGGCACAAGGGACCAAGGCAATGAGTCAGTATCAAGAACAGGCTAGATCCTCTTGACATAGAGGTGCAATGGACACAACCAATCCAATGTCCACATAGAAGAGGTGGCATTGGATTGGGAAAAGTGGACATGGTGGACGATGGGTATGGGGAAAGGCAGGAAGAGATGAGAGGTGGAGGCGTCTTTGCGACATGGAGCTGCCCTGGATGGTGCTTCAGAGGTAATCACCGGACATGGTAAATCCTCACAGGGCCCACTGGATGGAATGGAGGAGAGTATGGGCCATGATGTGGACCATTGACTATGAGGTGCAGAGGTACCCAAAGATGTACTTACCAAATCCAATGGATGTGTCATGATGATGGGAACGAGTGTTGTTGGGGGGGGGAGAGGGGGGGTGGGGAGTGGGGCTGAATGGGACCTCACATATATATTTTTAATGTAATATTATTACAAAGTCAATTAAAAAAAAATAAATGAGAAACATAAAAAAAAAAAAAAAAAAAAAGAACAGGCTAGAAGGGGCGAGCCTGGGCACCAAAAGGAAACAAAGGTTAAGTCACCTGGGCACAAAACCAGAGCAGAACTATTTGCAGGACCAAGTTGATGCTATGCCCCAGTGATAGGGTGGTACTGCTGTGAAGCCCTGCCTCCTCGGTCTGCTATCAGGAGGTAAGCAGAGCTGGAAGTGGGGAGTCCTTGGATGGGACATCAGGTGACCCTGGCCTACTTAGAGGCAGCATGGCTTGGGAATCACCCAGTCCTAGATTTAAATTTGTAGATCCACTTTACAACCTTGGGGAGGTGACCGAGGTTCATCTGTTAAATGGAGATGACAAAACCTAACTTATTCATTGTTGTCGGAGATTAACTGATTGAGAAAGTGAATACACACACGCACGCATACACACACACATATATGCTCTACTTAGGCATCTGCCACTTGACAAGAAGTCAGTAAATGTTAGATTCTTCCTGGTAAGTGGAGCCAAGTGGATCCAGGGCAAAGCAAAACTGCTGGAAGGTGAATTCCAGAGTCTTCAGGATCAACCCAGCAAAGGGAGGGAATGTGATTGGGCTCTTCTCTACATAGGTTCAGCATTTCACACAGCAGTGAGTTCTGAGATGGAGCGCGGGCATGAGGTTCCTTTGGAATTTGATAGCTGTATGTTTTTTGCACAAGGTACCCTTTATGTACTGCTCTGGATTCTCAGAACATATCCCCTGGGTAAAGTCTTAGGCCTGCTAGAAGAATGGGCCATGAGACCAAGACCATTTTCATCCAGTCCCCTTACTAGACTTCCTGGGGACAAGGCATGATGGGACAGGCAGGAGGAACAACGGCCTCCACTCAGGTCTAAAGACAACAGAGACCAGATTGCAGGGAATTTTGCCTCTGTGACCAGTGTTTTGGTATATTTCTTTCCAGAAAGAGAGGGACAGAGAACTTTGTTTTATATGTAGCAAATTATATCCAATAATCTATTAACGTATTTATTATCAATTATTTGTCAATCTCAGGGGTTCTTAACTAATGGCCCAGTATTCTTTATCCACGAATCTCCTAATGTATAAAATAGTGTTTTTATGTGTATACGTGCATTCCTGGGGTAAGAGTCCCTAGCTTTAATTAGACTCTTAAAGATGTCCTTCAAACAGTAAAGGATCTCTACTTCCTGGCATTTTCGGGACTTGGAGTTGTCCTAAATGATATTGCAGGGACAGATGCTGGATGTCATACATCCTGCCATAACCCAGTTAATGTACTGGGGGAGAGTGTAAACTACGATGTAAACTATAATCCATGTGGTGCAGCAGTGCTCCAAAATGTATTCACCAAATGCAATGCATGTGCCACAATGATGACAGAGGTTGTTGATGTGGGAGGAGTGGGGGGGTGGAGGGGGTGTGGAGTATATGGGAACCTCTTACATTTTTTAATGTAACATTTTTTGTGATCTATGTATCTTTTAAAAAAAAGACAATTTAATAAAAAAAATAAAAACAACAAAAAAACAATAAAGGATCAAGGATTTCACAGGCAGATTCTCTCTTAATCTGTATCTATTACTATCATCATCTGTAAAGACATAGGTTAAAACTATCTAAGTTACATATATAATTTAATAATTATTTATAATGTTAGATATTTGAATTCATGTTATTAATTTTCATCTTTTTCTTTAGTCATGAAAATTCTTTTTAAATATTAGAAATGGTTTCAAAGTATGGATATACCATACTCTAAACTACTTCTCTACTATTGAATATTTAGCATGATTCCAATGTGTTGCCATTTAATATTTATTACTATCAGATATAAGTGAATGTGTTTAAATATTAGTTCAATTTTAACCTAGTTCGTTAGTTTAAATTCCTAACCGTGAAATTATTGGGCCAAGGAAAATGAATATTTTTATATATCTTAGTAAATATTATGAAATTGCTTTCCAGAAAGTTTATTTCAAATTAAAATTTGGCCATCAGTGTTAAGATGTTTCTCATCACACACTTGCCTCCCACCTCCATGTGTTGGTATTTTCACAGTCTTCAATCTCTGCAATGACCATGTGAATTAATTTTCATCTTCATCTTATAGCTGAGGAATTGGAATACAATTTTATACCCAAGAAGTGAAATGCAGTTGCACTTTTCACTGCCGGGAAAGTCTGCCATTTGAAAAGGGTTTTGTTTTTTTTTTAATTTACCAAGCACCTTAAGAACAAAACCACACACACACAAATTTACTTTATAAATAAAAAAAACTGGAGAAATAGGTAAAGAAAGTTGCAAACTCACATAATCAGGAAGAGGATCACTAATAGTCTGGTACTGGCCTGCCAAAAAAAAAAAAAAGACCAAACTGTTATTGCAATCACTGAGGTAGCTGAAAACATTAAAAGCATTGGTCCCTACTTTTATACCAGCCATTTTGTGCTCATTTCAATTATTGTTCCTTTACTGTAATTTTTTCAAATAGCATTTCCTATTCTGCATGCAGCTCTTGTAACATAGGAACAATGGAAAAGGAGAAACGAAAATCAAATTCAAGATGAATCACTACTGAGCCCATGGAGGAAAGATGAAGGTAGATCTTTCTAGAGCTCTTTCGACACACACTCAAATTTCCCCTGAAGGACATCCCATGTCAGTTGCACCCACAGCCATGACTCAGGGTCACCTCCACTAACTGGAGGTTCATTTTTCCTGCCTCCCCTCCCCATCAGGACATGACATGTAACAATCTGTGCGTGTATGTGCCTCCCTGTATAGTCCAGAAGTATTTTGAGGGCAGGGGTCATATCTATTAATCTATCTATCCCTGGCTGTAGGAATAAGGCAACAATTGAACAAATGAGTTCTTTTTTTTTTTTTCCAACTTTATTTTTAAGAAAGTTTTAGATTACAGAAAAGTTACATTGAAAATATAGCGGGTTTCCATAACCCCGTCCCCCTCCTTCACATTTTCCCCATTCATAACACCTTATGTTAGTGTGGTACATTTGTTACAATTGACGAACAAATAGTGAAGCATTGCTGCTAACCATGGTCTGTAGTTTATAATGGTTTATACTTTGCACTGTACAATTTTATGGGTTTTGACAAAATATGTAATGGCAAACAGATGAGTTCTTGATAGGTATTTGTTGAATAAATATTTTCCCCTTGAGAAACTCTTAACTCTCTCATTTGGACTTGTTTTATGAAAGATTGTTTGAAGGTCATGTAACCCACTTAATGTTCTGTGTTTTAAATTTTGCTCTCAGATTATGCAAAACCACCAAACAACTGCTCACTTGACCTTTAGGTTTTTTGGTTGCTCAAAGACTTGGTTTCCTTAAATTGCATTTTAATTTCACCCTATTTAGCCTGCATTGAGGAGCATTATAAGCAGAAATTGTTCCTATTACATTCTTCATTAGCATAAATGTGTGAAGTTTCTTTCCGCTGCCTGCTTTGATTTTATGGACAACACCAATTCCAGAAAAGATCTTATTTCTTTTCTTCCTTTGGCTGCTATGATGATTAATTTTGTGTGTCAAGTTGGCTAGGCTATGGTGTCTAGTTGTTTGGTCAAACACTAGTTTATATCTTATTGTGAAGATATTAGCATCTATGACCAGATAAAATGGGATTAGCATCAAGATCAGACCAGTTGACTTTAAGTAAAAGAAACGGCCTTCCATTACAGGGGTTCTTTCCAAGGAGACCCTGAGCTTGAACAGAAATTCAAAAAAAAACATTATTTTTGCGGAAACGTGTTGGTGTATATATATTTATTAAGTAATAAACAGTATATTGTGGACTTAGTAAGGGGTCTGTGGTATTCATCTGACTGGCAGAGGGGTCCATGGAACAAAAAAGATGAAGAATCGGTATTCATCTGACTGGCAGAGGGGTCCATGGAACAAAAAAGATGAAGAATCTTTGCTCCATCATGTGGGTGGACCTCATCCAATCAGTTGAGGGCCTTATGAGCAAAGAACTCAGGTTTTCAGATTAAAGAACTTTTTTCTGAAGACTGAACTGTCAACTGCCCTGAGTTTTAAGCTATTAGCCTCTCCAGTTGATTTGGGACCCAAGACTGCAACATCAGGTTTTACTGGAATTTCCAGCATAACTGCCTACCTTAGAGATTTTTGGATTTGCTAGTCCCAACATTTGCATGAACTAATTTCTTAAATAAATCACACACATGTATATGTTTAGGTATAGGTATAGGCATATGTTTATATATAGACATATGTAGCAGTTTGATATAGTTATGAATTCCAAAAATAGATATTGGATTGTTTGTAATCTGGTCTGTTACTGGGCATGATTGAGTTATGACTAGGGCTTTGATTGGGCCACGTCATTAGGGCATTGAGTCCCTGCCCCTTGGTGTGTGGGGACTCACAGAGCCTCAGGGAAAGAGACGGAGCCATTTGCCTGATAGTCTACAGCTGGCCTTGTGGAGAAACCAGAGGAGCCTGGAGGAACCAAGGAAGCCTGAATCCTCGCATATGTCAGCAGCCCTCTTGCTCCAACACATGAAAATAGACTTTGGTGAGGGAAGTAACTTATGCTTCATGGCCTGGTAACTATAAGCTCCTATCCCAAATAAATACCTTTTACTAAAACCAACCAATTTCCGGTATTTTGCATCAGCACCCCTTTGGCTGACTAATACAGTATAGGTATTAGGTATACAAGTATACGAGTATACATATATCCTATTGGTTCTGTTTCTCTGGAGAACCCTGACTGATACAGCTGCTAAGAATTTCAGGGTGAATTTCTGCCCTGTGTCCAGGTACCATACGGAAATGTCACATGATGCGCATCCCGACATCTTGCCCTGGTTTCATTGTTTCATTATTTTCCTGAACTTTTGTCCTTTCACCTTGGATCTCTTGCCTACCATGGGAAAATATGAAATAAACGGTTGTGAATTTTTATCAGCATGCCTGTCAATTGTAGGGTGTCAGATGTACATTAGTCAAAGTTTTGCTTAATGGAAACATAGCTCTTCAGAATTTGCCAAGGACTAGTGCATGGAAGAAGTGCTAACTAACAGGGGCTAATCTTGAAATAATGAGCTTAGAGGAGCAGAGTCCCAGCTGCACCTGCCCCCAGTTCCAGCCCATCCTGGCTGTGGGACTACAACCACCAGGGGGCGCTAATGACACCTTCCTGACCCATCACCAATTATGTCCGTGCTGAGATCACTGGCTGGGAAACTGGCACATTTTCCAGCCCATCAGAGTAGCAATTTGTACTTTCTCCTGAAATGAGTCAAATTAATAAGGTCACCCATTAAAGACTAGCTGGCCCGGAAGGAGCAAAAGACAACAGAATTACTAGGGATTCACTCTGGTCCTGTGATCCAGGAAAATAGCTCCACTGTCTAATTTGGAACTTAATACAATTTCACCTTCGGAAATTGGCCTTATTGAGTATGGTCATTACTTCGACATCCCAATAGAGAGCTGTGAGGTCTCTTAACAGTGTCCAGCAATGCAGCCTTGGACTTCCCCAGGTTCCTTAAATATGTTCCAAGCCACTTTCCTGTCTTTGTTTGCTTTGATCCTGGAATTCCCTTCCTTTCTCTCTTTGCCTTTCATATGCTAAGTGTCCTTTTTTAAAGATACATAGATCACACAAAATGTTACATTAAAAAAATATAGGGGATTCCCATATGCCCCACTCCCTACTACCCCACTTTTCCCACATCAACAGCTCCTTTCGTTAGCGTGGTATATTCATTGCAATTGATGAGTACATTTTGGAGCACTGCTACAGAGCATGAATTACAGTTCACATTGTAGTTTACACTCTCTCACAGTCCATTCGGTAGGTTATGGCAAGATATATAATGTCCTGCATCTGTTCCTGCAATATCATTCAGGAGAACTCTAAGTCCCGAAAATGCCCCCATGTTTATAGTTTATACCTTTCTCCCTCTCCCTGCCTTCAGCAACTCCAGATCTAACTTCCCTGCCTCCTGAGGCTTCTCTCCCTGACTACTCTAGGTCACTTAATCTCACTGAATTGTTAGAGCACTTATTTTCTGTCTGTTATGACATAAACACAGGCAGCATCTGATTACTTCTTAATGTGCATTGCACTGTCCTTCAGGAAAGAATTGTCTCCTTTTTTAAAAAAATTTTTAAAAATTTATTTCTCTCCCCTTCCCTGCCTCCCTACCCCTTCCCCCCCCAGGTTGTCTGCTCTCTGAATCCATTCCTGTATGTTCTTCTGTGTACACTTGTGTCAGCAGTACTTGGAATCTGTGTTTCTTTTTGTTGCGTCATCTTGCTGTGTCAGCTCTCCGTGTGTGCGGCGCCATTCCTGGGCAGGCTGCACTGTTTTTGCGCTGGGCAGCTCTCCTTGTGGGGCGCACTCCTTGTGCATGGGGGTCCCCTACGCAGGGGACACCCCAGCGTGGCATGGCACTCCTTGCGTGTATCAGCACTGCACGTGGGCCAGCTCATCACATGGGCCAGGAGGCCCTCGGTTTGAACCACGGACCTCCTGTGTGGTAGGCGGATGCCCTATTCATTGGACCAAATCCACTTCCCTCTTATCTCTTTACCTCCCACTGTACCTATCTGTGTTACTATCAATGCAAAGTTCTAGAAATGTAATTTTAAAAGCAGAGTTTTAAACCAGTAAACCAGTTCATGTCACTCACTGCACATGAAATGCAGCCCAAATTCATGGCTGGGGCTTCCAGAGCCCAGCAGGACCTGGCTCCAGGTCCCACCCCACCAACTTCATCTCTTTCCAGTTTCTTCCTCACCTCTGACCTCTAGTCACAGCTTTTCAACATCTCATGTACACCCAGTGCTTTCTAGCTCAGAGATTTTGCATAAGCTGTCATTCTATTTAGAATGTTCTTTCCTTGGCTCTGGTCTATGCCTGAATCCCTTTCATCCTGCAGCTCACAATCTGAGATGTCACTTCCCATGAGGGACCTGACCACCAATGTCAGGTACAAATTAAAGAGCACCTCTCCATTCCCCTTCCTCACTACTGGAAGTGCCTTGTATGGCAGTGGTATGCCCAGAGTGCTCACAAACGACATTTCCTAAGGAAGAAATAACCTCATAATAAAGTATATAGTTATAGACCATGGCATCTCCTTTCTCTAAGAAAGTGTAAGTGCCAGGATTTCAGATTCTTGATTGCTCCTGTAAACCAGCTCATAGAAGAGACTTGCATAAGGTAAATGCATAGTAAATAAGCAGTTGGTTCTCGGATATGGCGGGGGAAGAGTGGAATAGATCTGGGAGCCAGAGCAGGACTTCAGGTTGAGCCTGATCTTCTCTCTTGCTGCGCATGGGCTTGGTCCTTGCTCTTGTTCCCTGGAGTCCCATAAGATAAAGTGGCCCATGCACATGTTCTGAGTCTTCCTGGCACTGAAGAGTATGTTGGCTTCTTAGAGAGAGCCATTTTCTCAAAAGATAAAGGGAGTTGCTCAGTAGCTTTTCACATCGCAATCCAGGAAGAGTTATGATTATGTTGGGTTAATACATGGAAGTTCATTCATCACTCACAGATGCTGGAGACAAACAGCTCCAGAGAATAGCTGATTTTCACACACACATCAAGGAAGCCTCTTTTTTTTTTAACCCAACATTCCTTAAAAGCTATTTTTAATATGTGCAATGTAAAGTACATAGAGGTTTCCTGACAGGCAGAAAGCAACTACCTTAGCTCCTTGGTCATCAGCTTGGACACATCTTCTCTTGCCTACAGTGACTGAGCCAAGGATGACAAAGGCTGATGAACAATGCCACTCAAGTTGCAGTTTCCTGATCACTTATACCCATTAAAAAATAATGGAAAAGAAAACAAAACAGAGATTCCAGGGCAAACCAAATGAATCAGTCTGCACTTTTAATAAGCTTCTATGGTGATATTTATTCACACTGAAGTTAGAGACCTCCTGACTTAGAAGCTCCTTCCACTGGAAAGTGAGTGGATAGAAGTTAAATATAGAGACTTTCAGATTATTTTCAGTCAAGAACACTTCAATGAACTCAAGTCTCTGGAGGTGCAAGGCTGGTGTATTTGTCATTGACCACATTTAGTACCTTTGCAGGAACAGGGTAGCTGCCTGAGCCCCAAAGTGTTGCTGCCATGGAATATTCACATATTCACATTTGGAGGAAATCACGGGGGTGAAACAACTCCCACCAGTTCCCATGAAGAGAACTGGTTTATCTAGTGAGAGAAGCAAAATAAAAATAGGAAGCATGCAGAGATTTAGAGTTTTCTATTTCTCTAGGAAGCAAAGTCAGTTAGTAGGTGTAGCAGTTTGATATAGTTCTGAATTCCAAAAATAGATATTGAATTACGTTTATAATCTGGTCTGTACCTGGGCATGACTGAGTTATGATTAGGTCTTTGACTGGGCCACATCATTAGAGCAGATTAAAGGCATGGCAAAAGACAGAGTTGAGGGTTCTTAATGTTGGAGCTTTGATGTTAGAGTTTGATGCTGATGTCTTAAACTGGAGCCCCAGGGAAAGAGACAGAGCCATTCGCCTGATAATCTGCAGCTGACTTTGTAGGAAAAACAGAGGAGCTGATCCCAGAGGAACCCAGGAAGCCTGAACCCTCACAGATGTCAGCAGCCATCTTGCTCCACCACGTGAAAATAGACTTTGGTGAGGGAAATAATTTATGCTTTATGGCCTGGTATCTGTAAACTTCTACCCCAAATAAATACCCTTTATAAAAACCAACCAATTTCTGGTATTTTGCATCATCACTCCTTTGGCTAACTAATACAGAATTTGGTTTGAGGAGGGGGGAAGTGCTTTTGCAATTACCAAAATACTGGAAGGGTTTTATAAATGGGTAAAGGGTATTTTTTGGAGGAATTGTGAAATGCTTAATGGAAAAGGCCTAGATCACTTTGAAGAGACTGTTGATAGGGATATGGGCACTAAAGAGACTTTTTATGATGCCTTAGAAATAAATGATGAAACTATTATTGGAAACTGGAAGAAAGGAAAAAAAATCCATGTTTTAAAAGTTGCAGAGAACTTAACAAGATTGACGCCTGATGTTTTATGAAAGGCAGAATTTGAAAATGGTGAGCCTGGGCATTTAGCTGAAGAACTTTCCAAAGTAAAATTGGAGAATGTGGCTTGGCTTCTCCTTGTGGCTTATAGCAAAATGCTAGATGAGAGAAATATGCTGAGGACTGAATTGTTGGGCACAAAGAAACCAGAAACTGATTCTGGAAATTCCAAACCTCTGGAAATCAAATCTCTAGAAGACAGTGCCCTGTTTGAGGACTTAACTAAACATGGAGCTTGTAAATCAGGATTGAAGATGCAATTTTCTAGGAAAGATTTGTGGAAAGTCTTACTGTCTGATGGCTTGGATCTCTGCTTCTTGTATGCTAAACCAACAAGCTTTTTGAGAGAGCTGAAGGAAAAAAAACCACTGTCAGTTTGGACTAAAATGGACTTGGAAAGGAGAGATTGAAGGAGAAATAGCTTTAAAAGGAAAACTAAGGAAGTTAAGATCTGGAATTAAGACATCGCCTTGGGCCAAGAGAGGAATCCCACCCATGTGTACAGAGAGGGTGAGTTTGCCCCAGCAGTTGAAGAGGGTGGGATGTTTCCACCTGATGTTTGGAGAGAGTTTTTTCACTCTAGGGTACAGAGAGGGTGGAACACATTCCTTAAGGATTAGGAATGTTGAGGTTGATGCCCCATAGGTCTGAGAGGGGCAGGCCTGTCCCCATGGATTAGGGAAGGCTAGGTGGTCAATTCATTGCTCTGAGAGGGTTGAGCCTATATGCCAAAAGTTAGGGGGGATGTTGTCTTCACTTCATTGTACTAAGGGGATTAAGACTCTAACTTAAAGATTGGGTAAAGTGTGGCCATCTCCCCAACACTCTTGTCAGGTGAGGTCTGGAGCTTGGTTGCCACCCAGATGCTTGATGAGGGTAGAACCAAGAAAACAGCCATTGGGTAAAGCCTATGGGAAGTATGGGTAGTCCCAAGAAGAAGAAACCATTATCTTAAGAATGACTTTCAGACTTTGAAATTGAATGGAGGATGCCCTGCAAGTTTACTGACCTGTTCTGGCCCCATAACTCATGTTTCCCTCCAAATTCCTCCTTACAGTAATGAGAATATTTTCCTTTGTCCATTTGTGTATTGGAAGCAGATAAATTGTTTTCTAAGTTTCAGAGGTTTATAGCAGACAGGACTTTGCCCCAAGGCAAACTGTATTTCTTTAAACTGATTGTGATATGATTCTATACATAGCATTGTTACTGATTTAAGGGTTTGGGTTTTTTTTTTTTTTGTATATTGTAATGTCTTTTTGACATTCAGAGGGTGGAGTGTGGCAGTTTGATATGCTTCATGAATTCCAAAAATAGATATTGTATTATGTTTGTAAACTGGTCTGTACCTGGGTATGATTAAATTATGATTAGTACTTTGATTGGGTCACATCAGTAGTGTGCTGAGTGTCTGCTCCTTGCTGGGTGGGAACTCACAGATAAAAGACATGGAAAAGGACAAATTTGGAGTTTTTGATGCTGGAGTTTTGAGCTGGATCCCATGAAGTGAGCACACAGGAGAACACAGAGGAATAGAGACGGCTCTTTAGACATGGCAGAAGCCTCAGGGAGAGAGACAGAGCTGGTTGCCAGATAGTCTACAGCTAGCCTTGTGGAGAGAAGCAAAGCCTAGAGAGCCTCATAGTCTACAGCTGATCTTGTGGAGAAAACAGAGGAGCTGACCTGGAGAGAAATGAATCCTGGGAAGAGAGGAACTCAGGAAGCCTGAACCCTGGCACATTTTGGCAAGACATCTTTTCCAACATGTGGCAAAAGACTTTGGTGAGGGAAGTAACTTATGCTTTATGATCTGGTAACTGTAAGCTTCTACCCCAAATAAATACCCTATATAAAAACCAACTGATTTCTGGTATTTTGCATCAGCACCCCTCTGGCTGACTAATACTATAATAATACATTATTATAATCTCTATTCATTTCCACACTTCTATAGTCAAGCTAACTAAAAATTCTACAAACATTATGCACCAGTACCCATTCTTAACCCTCAGCCTATCTCCCAGTAACCTATATTGCTGGTTTTAACTCCACGTGTTTATTCTTCATATGTAGTCCATATTAGTGAGACCATACAATAGTTGTCCTTTATTATTGTGTCTGGTTTATTTCATTCAGCATAATGTCTTCAAATTTCATCTATGTTATAATTTGTGTCCCAATTTCATTTCTTCTTACAGTAGCGTGGTATTCTATTACTTTGTTTATCCATTCATCATTTGAAGGATATTTGGGGTCGTTTCCACCTTTTGTCAATTGTGAATAACACTGGTATGAACGTCTGTATGCAAATGTTTGTTTGCATCACTGTTTTCAGTTCTGGATATATTCCTAATAGAGGTATTGCTGGATCATATGGAAGTTCTATATAAAACTTCCTGAGGAACTGCCAAACTGTCTTCCACAGAGGCTGCACCATTTTACATTCCCACCAACAGTGAAGGAGTGTTCCTATTTCTCCACATCCTCTCCAGCATTATTGATTTCTGATTTTTTAAATAGTGGCTATTCTGTAAGGTGTGAGATGGTATCTCATTGTAGCTTTGATTTGCATTTCCCTATTAGCTAGTGTATTGAACTTTTTTCATGTACTTTTTGCCATTTGTATTTCCTCTGGAGAAATATCTATTTAAGTTTTTTGTCCATTTTTAAATTGGATTGCTTGCTCTTTTATTATTTATCAAAAATAAATATATCTTTATATAGCATGGAAACCAAACCCTTATTGGATATGTGGTTTCCAAATATTTTCTCCCATTGAATGGGTTGCATTTTCATCTTCTTAAAGTCCTTTGAAGCACAAAAGTGTTTAAGTTTGAGGAGGTACACGCGATACAATTTTTCTTTCATTGCTTGTGCTTTTAGTAAGGCTTAAGAAACTGCCACCTACAACCAGGTCTTGAAGATGTTTGCCTATATTTTCTTCTAGGAGTTTTATGGTTCTAGCTTTTATATTTGGGTTTTTGATCTATTTTGAGTTAATTTTTGTATAAGGTGTGAGATAGGGGTTTTCTTTCTTTCTTTTTTTTGAATATAGATATCCCCTTTCCCCAGCACTGTTTGTTGAAAAGACCATTCTACCCCAATCTGTGGCCTTGATAGCCTTGTCAAAAATCCCTTGGCCATTGATATGAGGGTCATTTTTTTTATTATTATTATTTTTTTAAATACTACATTTAAAAAATATGAGGTCCCATTCAACCCCACCACCCCCACCCCCCACTCCCCCCACAGCAACACTCTCTCCCATCATCATGACACATCCATTGCACCTGGTAAGTACATCTCTGAGCATCACTACAATGAGGGTCTTTTTGGAAACATCAGTTTGGTTTTCCATTTATCTATATGTCTATATTTATGCCAGTACCATGCTGTTTTTACCACTGTAACTGGATAATATAATTTGAAGTCGGAAGTGAAAGTTTTCCAACTTCCTATTTTCATTTTAAGATGTTTCTGATTATTTGGGGCCCTGTACCCTCCCAAATAAATTTGATAATTGGGTTTTCCATTTCTTTAAAAAAACTGTTGGAATTTTTATTGGAATTGCATTGAATCTGTATATAAATTTGGGGGGAATTCACATCTTAATGATATTTAGTCTTCCAATCCAGGAACATGGAATATTTTTCATTTATTTAGGTCTTCTTTGATTTCTTTTAGCAGAGCATTTTAGTTTTCTGAATCCTTTTATGTCCTTGGTTAAGTTTATTCCTAAATATTTGGTTCTTTTAGTTACTATTATAAATAGATTTTTTCCCTGACTTCCTTCTCATATTGCTCATTACTATTGTTTAGAAACACTACTGATACTCGCATATTAACGTTGTATCCTGCCACTCTGCTGAACTCATTTATTAGCTCTAGTAGCTTTGTTGTGGACTTTTCAGGACTTTCTAGGTATAGGATTGTGTCATCTGCGAATAGTGAAAGTATTGCTTCTTCCTTTGCAGTTTGGACACCTTTTATTTCTATTTCTTGCCTGATTGCTCTAGCTAGAGCATTTAGCACTATATTGAACAACGGTGGTGACAGTGGGAAACCTTGTCTTGTTGCTGATCTCAATGGGAACGTTTTCAGTCTTTCACCATTGACTACATATTTGTTTTGTTTTTTTCATATAGGCTCTTTATCATGTTGAGAAATTTTCCCTCAAGTCCTATCTTTTGGAGTATTTTTATCAAGAAAGGGTGCTGTATTTTGTCAAATGCCTTTTCTGCATCAAATGAGATGATCATGTGATTTTTTTCTTTGATTTATTAATATAGCATATTACTTGATTAATTTTCTTGTGTTGAACCACCCTTGCATGCCTGGTATAAAACCACTGGATCATGATGAATAATTCTTTAATGTGTTGTTGGATTCAATTAATGAGTATTTTGTTGAGGACTTTTACATCTATATTCATTAGGGAACTGGGTCTGTAATTTTCTTTTTTTACCATATCTTTATTTGGCTTTGGTGTTAGGGTAATATTGGCTTCATAGAATGAGTTTGATAGCATTCCTTCTGGTTCAATTTTTTTGCCAGAGTTTGAGTAAGATTGATATTAATTCTTCTTTGAATGCTTGGTAGAATTCAGCTGTGAAGCCCATCCAGGGTTTTTCATTTTTGGGAGTTATTTGAAGACTATTTCAATCTCTTTATATGTGATTGGTTTGTTGGGGTCTCTTATTTCATTCTAAGTTGTCTGTATGTTCTGAGGAATTTGTCCATTTCATCTACATTGTCTAGTTTGTTGGTGTACTGTTACTCATTAGGGTATCCTCTTATGATCTCTTTTATTTCTGAGGGATCAGAAGTAATGTCCCTGTTTCCATTTCTGATTTTATTTATTTGCATCTTCTCTCTTTTTCCTTTGTCAGTGTAGCTACAGGTTTATCAATTTTGTTGATCTTCTCGATGAGTCAATTTCTCAATTTCATTTATTTCTTCTCTGATCTTTGTTATTTCATTCCTTATGTTTGCTTTGTGAATAGTTTGCCGTTCTTTTTTCTAGTTCCTCCAGGTGTGTAATTAGGTCACTTATTTTAGCTCTTTCTTCTTTTTGAATGTAAGTATTGAGGGCTATAAATTTCTCTCAGCCCTGCATTTGCTGCATCTCTTAGGTTCTGATATATTGTGTTCTCACTTTATTCCATTATGATCAGAGAAAGTGCTTGTATAATTTTGATCTTTTCAACTGTACTGAGATCTGTTTTGTGACCCAACATATTGTCTATCTTGGAGAAAGATCCATGAGCACTTGAGAAGCATATATATCCTGTTGTTTGGGGGTATAAAGTTCTGTATATATCTATTAGGTTTAGTTCATCTATCATATTATTCAAGCTTTCTGTTGTTTTAATTAATCCTCTGCCCACATGTTCTATCCAATGATGAAGGTAGTGTATTGAAGGCTTCAACTATTATTGTAGAGACATCTATTTCTTCCTTAAATTTTGCCAGTGTTTGCCACATGTAACTTGGGGCATCCTTGTTAAGGACATATAGAATTATGATTATTTCTTTCTGGCGAATTGCCCCTTTTATAAATATATAATGTTCTTCCTTGTCTATAATCACAGCTTTATTTTTAAAGTCTATTTCATCCAATATAGTATACCTACTCCAGCTTTTTTGTTTGTTTTTATGTACTGCACACAAGGAATATCTTTTTCCAGCCTTTCATTTTCAATCTATTTGTATCCTTTGGACCTGAGTCTCTTGTAGACAACATACAGATGGCTCATATTTTCTTATCCATTCTACCAGTTCAAGGCTTTTGATTGGGGAGTTTTACCCATTAACATTCAATGTTATTACTGTAAATGCAGTTCTTACTTCACCCATTTTTACCTTTGGGTTTTATCTGTCAAGTCTTATTTTCATCACTATTTTTACACTTTTAATTACTTTTACTGATATCATCTTCATTTATAAAAGGAAGCCTCTCTCATTTGGTCTTTTCTTTTCAGACCATAGTACTTCCCTTAGTATTTCCTGCAAAGCTGTTCTCTTGATTACAGTCTCTTAGTTTCTGTTTATCTGTGTATATTTTAAACTTACCCTCATTTTTGAAAGACAATTTTTCAGATACAAGATTCTTGGTTAGCAGTCTTCTCTTTTAGTATCTTAAATATATCATACCACTGCCTTCTTACCTCCATGGGTTCTGATGAGAAATCAGCATTTAATTTTGCTGGGCATCCCTTGTATGTAATGAATTGCTTTTCTCTTGCTGCTCTCAGGATGCTATCTTTGGCAATTTGACATTCTCATTAGTATGTGTCTCAGAGTAGGTCTATTAGGATTTATTCAGATGGTAGTATGTTGTGGTTTTTGGACATGAATATCTATGTTCTTCAATAAGTTTGGGAAATTTTCTACTGTTACTTCCTCAAATATTCCTTCTGCCCCTTTTTCTTTCTCTTCTTCTTCTGGGACACCCATGATACATACATTTGCACATCTCTTGCTGTCATTTAATTTCCTGAGACCCTGTTAAATTTTTTCCATTCTTTTTTTTAATCTGTTCTTTTGTATGTTCATTTTCTGAGGCCTGTCTCCAAGCTCACTGATCTTTTCTTCTGCCTCTTCAAATCTGCTGTTATATGTCTCCAATGCAATTTTAGTTTCATTTATTGTGCTCTTCATTCCCATAAGATCTGCTATTTTTCTATGTATGCTTTCAAATTCTTCTTTGTGCTCACTGAATGTCTTCTTAATATCCTTAATCTCTTTAGCTATCTCATTAAATTTATTAAGGAGATTTGTTTTAATATCTGAGGCTTGTTGTCTCAACTCCTTTGTCATCTGGAGGTTTAGTTTGTTCTTTTGACTGGGCCATATCTTCCTTTTCTTTGGTATGAATTGTAATTTTTTGTTGGAGTATCAACATCTGCTTTACTTGAATTTATTCTGGGCTCAGTTTCTTTCTCTAGTCTAGGGCTTCCTATTTGATTGGCTTTGTGCTACAGCTCCTCTTTGATACTTGGTTCAACTTACTTTGGAAGTTTATGGTGACTTGTGTTTAGCCAATCTGAAAATTTTCATCTCCTTTTCATGTGTTTATTGCCCCTGCTCCCTTGCTGGTTGCATAGTAGGAGCCAAGGATGTGGTTGGTACTGTAAGTTGCAGACCCTGAAGCTGCCTGTGTTGCCCCAGGAGCCAGTGAAGCTTCTTCCACTTCTACACTGTCAGGGGTAGGGATGGAACTGCAGCCATGTGCAGTAATCCAAGATGTGCTGACCAAGTCCATCTATAATTGCCCAGAGACTAATGAAGCTCCATGCCCCTTCTTCCCCTGCCTGGGGTGGGATGGAACCACAGGTGTGGGCAGTATACTAAGCCATGTGGGTCAAAACTGGCTTCAGTTGCCTAGATAGACTGATGAAGCACGAGTTCCCCCATCCTCCCCAACAGGGGTGGGGTTGAAACCATCAGAGTGCATCACAAAATTGTCTGTGTGGGCCAAAAGAGACTGCAGTTGCCCAGAGAGACTGAGGGAGTGCTGTCCGTCCTCCTCCCTGTCAGGGACAGGGATGGAACCAGAGATGTGTCCAATGGTCTAGTCCTTGAGGGACAAAGGCAGCTGCAGTTGCCCAGAGAGGCTGAGGGAGCACTGTTCCTCCTTCTGCCCTGTCAGGAGAAGGGATGGAGCCAGAGATGTGTCTGATAGTCTAGCACATGGGGGCACAAAGTGGCTGCAGTTGTCTGGAAAGGCTGAGGGAGCACTTTGAGTCTTCCCATGTCAGGGGCAGGAATGCAGTTACAGGTGTCCATCAATCTTGTCCATGGAGGCTAAAAGTGCCTGCTGTTGCCTGGAGATGCTGAGGAATCACCATCCCACTCCTGTCCTACTGAGGATAGGGATGTATCCACCTGGGTGCCCCCAAAAATCTAGTCTGTGCAGGTGAAGAGTGACTATAGTAGCCCAGAGAGGCTAGTGCTGGTTCCCTCAGCTTCCTCCCTGTGGGAGATGGGGCTGGAACCCAGGCTAGGGCGACAAACTGACCTGGGTGGAAAGAAGCCAATCGCTACCTTCACTGTGATTTTCAATCAGCCCCATTTCCCCTCATGCTGGGGGGTGGGATTAAAATGGAGGCTACCAACCTCTTTCTAACTTGGGCAGGTTGAGATGTTAGCTGTTCTTAGGATGGACTTTAGCCAGCCAAATTTACTAAGCAGTAGCTGAAGTGAGTGCCCCATCATCGCTTCCTCCCCTGTTTTTGGGAATTGGAACTTCCAACTCCAGTCACGGAATAGCTCCCAAGGCATCTTGTGCCTCCAGTGGGGGATGGATACCAGCCTCTGTGGCGTGGAGGACCCTGTTCATGAATCTTCAGCACAGATAGACAGTCTCCTCCTTCCGTTCTTACAAAAATGTTGCAAGATGCTCTCCTGGGCCCCTGAAATAAGTGATTTAAATAGCTCTGGCTGATTACTACCTGCTGACAATTTTTTTTTTTTTGACATTTTGCATTTTTAATGGTTGTGATTGTAATATAATCGAATTTTGAAAACAATGGCTAAGGTTTGGGTTTACCAATCTTGGAATGATTTGAAACTGCGACTGTATTTATGAGAATTGGGCAAATTCACCAATTCAGGATCCACTCCTGTGAACTTTTTGATCAATTTCTTTCCACTTACGTACCATCATCTTGGGAGATCCAGGCATATTCATCCGTGTCATCCTCTGCTGAATATAAATACAGGTGTTGCAACATTTAGAAAGAGCCAGAAGGGGGCACTGGATGTTCACATATTCTATCTCCATCTTCCAGTCATAAAACTATTTATATTTTCCTTTAACAGTGGTGGGAAAAATCAACCATCGAGGCTGCCTTCCTTAGACAACTAAAAAATCAAGAGTTCCTGGACAAAATAAAATGTCTTGTCTGTTTAAGCAAATAAGTCAATATATATATATTTATTTATCATGGTTTTAAATGTATATTGTAAGGTAAGACAGAAGGGTCCATTTTCTAAATATGGCTATCCTTGCCAATTTCATTCTTTATTTCATGAAAGGAGAAAAACTCCAGACTTTACTTTATGGAAGAACGTGCCATTTTTTGTTATATATCAACCTCTGAGAAGGTATTGCCATTGACAGGTTTTCCAAGTTTGAATATGTCTGTCTTCTCCAGCCTTGGCATCTTTTTTTTTTTTTTCCTTCTAAGAATTTATTTTTTGATAGATTGTTTTTACTATACAAAATATATGCAACTGTAGGAAAATTACAAGAAACAGTTAAGAAAAAAAAGGAAAAAAAATCACCATAATATCACCACACCAAGGTAACCACTGTAAATGTTTGATTATTGCTAAATATGGACACACACACACAGAGGCTATATGGTATAGCATATATATGTACATATACGATCACATTATGCGCACACTATTTCCCTATCTGCTTTTTCATATAATAATATCCTATCAACATTTCCATGTCAATGAATATGCTTCAACATCGTCATTTTAAATGGCTACGTAATGTTTTCTCATTTACATGCCTTACCATGTTTTCAACCAATTGAGGGTGAATGTTGCAAGTAACTAAAGGTTTTATATCTAGTAATATTATTCATATCGCTGTGATGAGCACTGTTTTATGTAAACCCTCATGTACATCCTTCATTATTTCAGTTCCAATACCTTTTGATAGACATTTGCAGGGGTTCGTAAACCTGTATAGGCTGCGGTGGTGTGATTTGCTGCTAACTATTTTTGGCAGTGTATAGATTCAAGTGTGTATGGGCAGTCCTGGACAATTGTTTCCCAATTTAAGTTTTTTGGGTTTTACTTGTTTTCTTTTCTCTGCTTGTGTCTCTAGAATATTGTTGATGAAAGGGAATACCCGCTGTCAGTTTTTCTCTACCTTAGCCAAGGAAGGGAAGCATGGTAGGAAAGGGAAGGAGCACAGCTAGGTAATGTTGGCTGCTTTATTTTCCTCATGTGGCTGATCATCCACAGTCACTGCATCAGATTAGCCACCCCGCTCTCAGACGCCGTCTCCCTTAGAGTTTTCTATGGTCTTCTCCAGGACTCCTGGGCTCCAGGAAGGGATGAGCGGTGGCAGATATCAAGACCCAAGACTCCAGTACAATTTGGAAGCATGTGCCTTGAGCAGATCTAACCTTTGTTAGCTTAAAAAAAAACATTTTCTTCAAGAGAAATTAGAGCTGGGTGCTAGTTTCCTATTTACCCTTGTATTTCACAACTTTGATTTTACCCTGTGGAATATGCTGAGAGCTGGCTAGATGCACTGGTGCACCCCCTGGTGAACACTTCAAATTATTTTGCTGATTATAGCACTGTCCTTGGTCTCTGTCACTTCTTTGTAAACTTTATCTTTTTTATTTCTCAACTTTTCTAATTCCAGTCATTAGTTTAGCCACAGTCTTTCTAAAGAAGTTCTATGGAACCTTCCCTTAAAAAGTTACATTCTAAGAGGAATAGAATATATTTAATTCTATTTTTTACTAAAACTTCAATAGACTCTTATTAAGTGTCTAGTATGAGGAACAAGGCTCTAAAAATACTGAAGAAGCATAATCTGTGGTTTCTGACCCATTCCTTCACCCAACACATATTTTGAGGGGGGCCTATCAATCTGACATTAAGTATCCACAATGCTGCCCCTTAGGCCCGAGCATACCCATTTCACAGATGGAGAAACCCAGGCTTGGAGGAAGCTGTGCTTGGTCTGTGATCGCACTGCTAACAAGTGGAGGGCCAGGATTCCTGCCCAGTATGCCGAATTCCAAAGCTGTGCTAGTCACACACTGGGCTACACCCTGGGACCAACCATAGGGAGAGACAGGAGGGAGCGAATGCCACTATGAACAAACCTAAGTTTTGTTTCATTGAGGGGAAACCAGAGAAGAGCGGAAAGACCAGTTCAATAGCCCTGTGCTGCCGTTCCCTCATAGAGGTGATAAAGCAGCTCTGACTCACCTGTACCACTCTGGATGTGAGGCCATGACCTAGGGCAGAAAAGAGAAAGCAGGTGAGTGCCGATGGCGAGGAGGTGACTGACTCCCCCAAGCAGCGGTGGTCTCCAAAGGCCATTCAGCGATCAACCTGTGAAATGCTTTATCTTTTTATTTTTACGGTCTTGAAATATATTGTGGTAGATTGAATTCTGTACCCCAGTTTGGGCACGTTCTTGGTCTTGTCTGCCTTCTGGTGAGTGTGGACCCATTGTCAGTAAGATGCTACTTCAGTTAAGGCATGGCCCAATCAAATCAGGTTGGAGTTTAGTCTGGACTACTGCAGTCCTTTATACGCAAAGTGAAAGTCAGATGGAGAGAAACTACGAGAACCGGCCAGAAGCTGGAAGCCAATTGAACCTGGAAGAGAAAGAAGATGGCACCATTTCTATTGCCATGGGACAGAAAAGCTAAGGAACTCCAAAGATTGCTGGCCAGCCAGAAGATACCAGTTCTGGGAGGAAGCCAAGCTTTCAGGCCTCTGAAACTGTGAGCCAATAAATTCCTGTTGTTAAGCCAACCCGTTTTATTATTTTTATAGCAGCTAGGAAACTAAATAATGTATTATCACATTTTATAGAAAATATAGGGAATGGAGAAACACGATGTTGAAGAAAATAATAAACCTATCTCTGTATAAAGATAGCACACAAGGATATATGTGATGTCAATTTTAAAAATGCATTCCAAATCTTTAAATGCTGCTCGAAAACATGAAATTTTCATGTGGCTGTATGATTTTTTTGGATTTAGGTTCTTGTTAATCTTTTACTACTGTAAATAATGATGCAATGTGAACCCATTCTTGCATTTTTTTCATCTAATCTCCTAATATTTCCATGGAGAGGTTCCATCAAGTGTAATTAAGGGGTCAAATAGTATGGGAATTCTAAGTCCCTTGTTACTTGGTACTCAGTTGCTTTCTGGATGGGTTGTATCAATTTATATTCTTATTCAAAGAATTTGAAGTGATCGCCTCACTGCATCTCACCACTATTAAATCCATATTTTAAAACAACTTTGGCTATCTTGCTCTTGATTTCTTATTTTACCTGTTTCACTTCCTTGATGACTAGCAAATGGAATTATTATTTTTTCACATGATCTTGGACCACTTGCATTCCTTCCGTGAAAAATTATCTGTATATGTCTTTGTCCAGTTTGCCAACTAGTCCTTGGCACATCTACAAAATTGACTCTTTGACAGGTGTATTTTTGGGAGCACTTTTCTCTAGGTTTGGTGCAATGATTTGAAAAGCCCTGAGGCAATGAAAAGCTCAGAAGGATGCTGCTTCTATGAGCCGACTTGTTTGTGCCTTTAATAATCCCCTGCCTGCCTTTGCGTTACATCTTTCCTCCGAGGCTCTCAAAGTGCGTCACAGGAGCAATTAATTGAGCATCGCAACACACATCAGGGTGTAAATATTTATAAGGCCTGTTTGGTGGCTGGGACAGCGGGCTCACAATAGTTGAGTGGTAAGACGTTAGTAACCACGAATCTACAGCCTACCCGTCCAACCTCCATATCAATCAGTTGCCTTCTCTCCACCATTTTAACACTCAAAGTGACCCTGTGGGGGTAATTATAATTGCATGAGATTTACAGAAGAGGAAGAGGGGAGATTCAGAGAGGCAGATGACCTGCCCAACCCTACAAGGCCACTGAGAGCAAACAACTTGACCCCAAGCCATCTGGTTGGCACATCCTCGCTATCTTCCCTGCCCCTTTCCTGTAGGAGGTGACACGCCATGCTTTGGGGGCACCATGCAGCTGTGGCCTCAGAACTCCCGTGGTTTGGAACTGGAGCCCTTTAAGGTTGCCTGAGACTGTAGAAATTAACAGTAAATCAGCAAATCATTTATCTGGAGTTCAGAGTGCTCTGTCTTGGCACTGTATACATCCGGCCTCTTCCCTGACACCCTGAGTTTTTATTAAGGCTGCACAAAGGGCTCCCCAGACCTGCAACCCTAAATGGAAAAAAGTATGTTTTTGTAACTGTGTGCAGTGAGTTTAATATATGCGTGGCAAATCATCGGATGGATAGGAAGGCAGAAATTCAAATGCAGGAAGTAAGAAGAGCTGAGCCCAGGAATTTTTGAATACCAGGCAAATTCTTCCCAGGACCTAGAAAAAACTGTAGCTTTTAAATTTAGGATCCTGTCCTTCTTCCCACCGTAGCCTGACCTGGTATTTAGAATCAAAGACTGTTAGCACTGGAAAGCACGGCGGGGATAATGCTGCCCAATTCATTAGCTTTACGAGCGGAAGACTGAGGCCCAGAACTGCCAGGGCGCTGTTCAAGGGCTCAGACTTTTGGCAGCAGAGCTGAGGACTTCAGATTCCTAGAAAGAGTGGAACCAAGAGGAAAAGAAAAGAACCTGTACTTTGGAGCACCTGTGTGGACTCTAAACTCAGTGCCACTCTGGATGGAAGGGGTTTCTGTCCTCATTTTGCAGATGCAACGGATGCTCAGAACAGTTAAGCAACTTGTCTAAGATGGCACAGCAAGCAATTGGCAGAGCCGGGATCCGTCTGTCTCTGGGGTCTGTCAAGTCTGTAGCAGCCACGTAGACTTCAGAATACTCTGCATCTAGGAGAGTTCTCCCAAGTGTCCAGGCTGTCTGCGGCACCACTTATCGGATCCGCTCTGCCCTCTGTGGGGCCCTGTAGCGATGGTACTCATTCCCAGGTCATATCCCGTGGGATTGTGCACCCTAGGGTTCCCTGTGCATCAACGCAAGCCAAATGAATTAGCAGAGAAGCATCGGCAGAACAGGGAAGGCTGTTATTCCTGCTGAGCCTGCTGCAGTGAGCTGGAGAGCCGGGGAAACAGAGGGGGAAGGGAGGGGAGGAAGGCTGGGGCTGCCGCCTGGGGCTTGGAAAGGGGCGCTCCTGGAGAGGCGTTCTGGGCACCACTGGCTGCAGTGTGGACGTTGTCTTGAC
Source organism: Dasypus novemcinctus (assembly GCF_030445035.2). NCBI lineage: Eukaryota > Metazoa > Chordata > Mammalia > Cingulata > Dasypodidae > Dasypus > Dasypus novemcinctus. The sequence goes on along the minus strand of NC_080673.1, from coordinate 199,432,713 downwards.
ACCAGCAGCTGACAAGCCCTCTGATACGACTCCTGGGCTAATACTCTTCACAGCCTGACAGCCCAGGGTGATTAATGAAGGATGCTGCCAGCAAACTTTATGGAGATTTGATGGGCTCTATCTGTGCTCAGGCAAGTCCCATGTGTTAGCAAGCTGCCTCTTGCCGGGAATGGCAAGGATGCACCCCGGCTTCCTTCCGTCAACGACATGAACAACACGGTCATGTGCATATGGGCCACAGCTGGACGGTGTTCCGGCTTGGCAGCCACCCTCCTGCTCACCCCATTCCCCTGCTCCACATCTGGGCCTTTCCTCTGAATTTCTGGCTTGTGTAGGCAAGTCTCCACACTGTAGCAAGGAAGTTCATGGGATAGGAAACAAACAAGGCTAAGCCCCAGAGGTTTGTGGTTTTCAATATTTAAAGCATTTTACAAATATTTTAATTTTTGAGTTATTTTTAATTTTTAATACTTTTCAATAATTTAGTATGTTTAGTAATTTTTAATTTTTAAAGGGTACTAGAGCAAATGCATATCCATGCCACCCCCTCCTGCTCTCCCCTGCTGCCTGGATGAACTGATTCTGATGAGGTCGGCAGAGTGTACTTGCGTTCTCCTTATCCATGGGAACAACGTTTGGATCGTGTGTTATTCTGGTCTCATAGAGATGGGCTCTGTCCTGTCTCCAGGGCCAAATCTCTGGCCCCCTCGAGTACGGCGCGAGCAGTCCCCTCTGGGTCTCCTAAGGTACCAGCTACTTGTTCAGGATGTGGAGCACAATTCCCTCGGCCAGCCTTTCCATCTCCCAAACCCTTTCAGAGGTGGCTCAGCTTCACATCTCATTTTCACTTCTGTCCTGATAATGAAAAGACTACTTCAGAATGACATTCCCTAATTTTTGAAAGACAAGTGATATTTCTAAGAGTTAATAAACTTAAAAAAAAAAACAATCCAGAGAGAAGGTAAAAAGGGATCTAAAGTTTCTAAATTCATTCCCTTCTCCCCTTTATTTGATTGTTCACATTGTGTCAGTTATTGTGCACGTTACATAACTTATTTCATCCAAATCTCATCGCAACTCAATTTTAGGGATATTATGGAATGCTAGAGCCAAAATGGGGCATTAAAGACCATAAACAGACCCTTTGATTTTGTTGATTAATTGACTGGATGAGGCTTGCCCCTGGACAGTGGGTGGTGCCTTGAGTTGGCCCCTGCTCCTCCCGCTCCACCTCTCCACGTGCATGGTAGCACCGGGGAGGTTTGGAAATGCGTAGTATGCACAGAGAATAGGGGACTGGAGGGGATAAGCTAGAAGACCCAGTTGTTCTGGAGTCTCATAGAGCTTTGTGATGTGTGTAGATAAAGGATACTCAGCACTGTATCACCGGAAAGTGAATTAGGAGCAGGTACAATCAACTGGAGAGGAAAGAACTGGGATCTATAAGAGTTTAGGTGAGAAGTAGTGATGACCTTATCTGGGAGTGTTGCCTCCTTTCCCATATGCTCACCAAAGCCCTTCTCTGGTCACCTGTAGTACCTGGCTGGCACCTGTCTAAAGGAACTCACACTCAAATTGCAATAACAAAGTACAATTGATTTCTTGCCTCCTTCACTGGACCACAAGCTCCTACCAGAGAGACCCAGAACCCAGTGCAGTGCCTGGACCTTGCCTGGACCTTGGCCCATCCACAAAAATGTGCTGCTTGAGTGACAGTGAGTGAGTAAAGAGAATGAACGAGTGAATGGCTGAATGAATGAATGCAGTGCTCGTTTGCACAGGGGAGCATGGATAAGAGGAGCACCCCGAGAGCAAGAGCCTAGAGACCTGGTCTGGGTGGACACATGGACCCTTCTCTTCCCAGGCCATAGGCGCCCACCCCATATGAGTACACACATGCCTCTGATATTCCCCCTGGAACCGGCTCCACGTTTCCTTTATGGATCCGAGATTGGAGAAGCATCTCCCAGCCCTGTATTCCTCTGAAGCAGATCATATTCACACCAAGGTGAGGTCAAGCCAAGGCTTATATTTAGTAAGTGAATAAATGGGTTCCTTCTCTGTTAAAAGCATCCTTGGTTAGTTTTAAGGGTCTTCCTCTTTTCTCCACATGTTTTTTAATTAAAAATCTTTGGCAGATGCAATTTCCCAAAGGGATCTGAGGAAAACACCGTAAGTGTGGTGTCATTCAGAACTGCAATAAAGCTTGTACCTCGTAATCAGGCGAGGCTCAGCCTAACTCTACCTCCTCAGGAGCCTCCCCTGTCAGGGCCCGCTGGAACCGCTCCTCCTGGGAGCTCCTGCAGTGCTCCTTGCTCTAATAATATCCTCCACAGAAAAGTTTAAAGGGAGCATATGATTATTACTCTCTTTTTAAAACCTCGTATTGCTGAACCTTACTTGTGTTTTCTTTCTTTCCTCAATGAGAGTTTAAGTTCCTTGAGGACAGAAAGCATGTCTTGTAAACTGAAATCCGTTTCATATGAGCTATTTCTGTCCCTGACAAATATTCAAAAATGAAAACCCAAATCTGTGACATTTCAATGGGTTACGTGGCAGAGCATAAGAGTAACAGGATGGCTCTTGATGCCTGCTTTCAGATAGTCCTCCAACAACCCTCGCATATCCCTCCCCGGTGCCCTCCCTCTGATCCCCCTCTCAGTCTCTATCTCATATTTCTTCCCCTTTCCATCCTTCTCCCCCTGGTACACTGCCTTTGCTGTCTATTTAAGTATCTTGTATGTGCTAGGTATGTGTGAGGTTCTGGGGACAGTGCCAGCTAACAGCATCCTGGCATCTCTGCACCCTGCAGCCATAGCGGGTCCTGATTCCATCTCCTTCTTCCCTCCCTCCAGGACACACTTACTGAGCATCTGCTATCCAGTGTCTTGTGCACAACCATTCAATGCCTCCCCTGTGAAAGCATTTGCACCCTCCATAAAACTCTTGGCCTGTAAGATCTATCAGGAGGACACTGCACTTTCCATCCAACGAGCAGAAGCGGCTTATGGATTTCTCAGAACTAGATTCCCAGGACATCTCTAGAACAGGAGGGGCAAAACCAGAGCAGGCAAGGGAGCAAACCAGCAGCAGCGCTCGCCCTTCTTCTGGGGCCACAGGTGAGCCCGGCTCAGTGCACAGACTAGAATAGGGCTCCCATCTCCTGGTTGAATACTGGCTCCCTGGGGCCCTGAGAAATTACAGCCACCTGCATCCTTTCACCCTGGAATTAAATATGGCTGCAGGTGCTGGTAGCAGAAGGAACAGAATCGATAGTCAGTGAGGTGGTGACTCTTGAAGGGTTTGACTATTGAAAGTGTGAACAACACTGTTAATAATAACGCTGTCAAGAGCAGGGGAGGTAAAAGAGACCTGCCCTTGGAAAGCAAAGCCATGGGTTGGAATATTGGCTCTGCAACTCGTTAGGGTGTGGGCTAGCCCTTAAGCTCCCTGATCCCCAGTCTTCTTGAGCTCCTACAGGGCCTGCTGGCTCATGGTACCTTGCCTTATGACCTTTTATACATCCTTTTACGTTTCCAGCCCACTCTCCTGTCCTGCACCAAAGACTGAGCACCTAATGGCAGTGGCTGGGTCTCCATCTTGAAGTTTCCTTAAAACAGTTTATGATGCAGTGTCCTTCAGCAGGCTAAGGGATCAGGCATTTCTCCAGGAGGAGAACAACTTCTGCACCCACCATCCCTTCCCTCCCTTCTGTCCTCTCCCACTTGGTCCCTGTCTTATTTCTTCCTCCACCCCACTTAATGTCACTCATCATATAGGGGCCAAGGTGGAGCAGAGCCCAGGGCCCTCTTGTTCCAACTCCAGGACTTGCACTCTTGGTAATGATGCTTAAAACAGAGGTTTTCAAACTTGAGCATGCATCAGAATCCCTGGGTGGGCTTGTGTCAACATGGGTGCCTGGATTCCAACCCCGAGTTTCTGATTCAGTAGGTCTGGGATGACCCCGAGAACATGCATCTCTAAGAAGTTCCCAGGTGGTGCGGACGCTCCCGGTCCCAGGACCATGCTCTGAGGGCCACTGCCTGGAGACATTGTGCTGATTACAGATATAGGTGCTATTTTGAGGGGTACAATGTGGACACCCCATCTACACAGTGGAGGGTCTCAACAGATTAGAAACTCTACTAGGAAGAGAAAAAAATATTCCTGTATACATACTGATATGTAAGAAAATTTTGGCAGCTCTGTGCCTGTGACCAAAACATATAACCTCCCTCGGGTTATCTGTCCTTGTCTGTAAAGTAGGAATAATAGCTACTTCAGAGCATGATTGTGAAGATGAAAGATCAAAGTTCCCTTCACGGTGCCTGGTGCCTATTAGGTGCTCAGCGATTGAGTTCATGGTGGACTCAGTTGGAAGGCATCAATCACGTTATTTCTTTCCCTATCTATATACATGCAGAAACAGCAAATCATAGAAAAATGAATTTTTGGGATTTAGTCAAGTGAATTCTATGGAATGTTCTAGGACACATGCATCTCAGCAGTGGTGGCCGATCATGGATAATGGAGGGGGTTCCACTTTGCTCTTGGACAACTTCCTGGGACGTATCCTCTGGGGAGGCTCCAGTGCCCAGCTTAGCATGTTTGTGTGTGTGTATGTACTTCCCAGTGCATGCTGGAGAACTGGAAGAGGGGGGTGTGGACATCTCTCCAATGTCAGGCAGGAGAGTTGGCGCAACACCTAACTAACTGCGGTCACCCCTCAGGCTGAAGTGTGGTTTGCTGGCCTGGCGAGGGGCGGCGGCCGCGGTAGGCCTATTCCAAACCGCTGCCCCATAATAGGGTGGTTGGTCGGGCCCACCGCCACCCCTGAAGGAAGCTCGGCATGGGCGCAGAGTGCCCTCGGGTCTCCCCTTCTCGGCAGCCATGCTTCCGCGGCTGCCCCTCCTCCCGGATGGTGCCACACGATGCCTTGTGGGGCGGCACCCTTCTTCTTCCAGTCTTCCCTTTTCCCTCCCCCCCGACAGCAGCAACAGCCAGGCGTGGGCGGAAAAATCCAGTCTGCCCTTTTCCCTCCTCCCGACAGCAGCAACAGCCAGACGTGGGCAGGAAACTCCAGTCTGCCCTCTACCCCAGCAACAGCAGCCACCAATCACTAAACCCTGCCACTTCCCCCAGCAACAGCGACAGCCAATCCCTAACCACCACCCCTCCCCCGTCCAGTACCGCCCACTGACCTTTCTCTGGCAACCAATCAGAACAGGGCGTGGCTTCAACCAATCAGCCTTCCGCAGACCCTATAAAACTGTTGCCTCTCCCTCAATAAAGTGGACTTGCGTGTTTACCTTGTCTCAGCAGTAGTTCTTCTGCCGTGCGCCCTCCAGTCCTGAGAGCCCCCGACAAGGGCCTGGCCTCCCTTGTCCCCAGTTCGTCGCCTGCTTCGCCGGGCGACCCCGTCAGCCGAACCGCGCAACCCCTTGTGAGACCGATCCCTCGTCTGCTGCCGGACCGACCCCTCGTCCCAAGTGGGACCGACCCCTCGTCCGCAGCCAGACCCCACCTCTACCGACCGAGCAAGCCGCCGCAACTAACCAATGGCAGTAACTGAGGGCAGTGACCTGGAGCTCCAGGCAAAATTATGTACCCTTACCAGCTGCATTCTTTGCTCCTAAAAAGGGGAGGTTCGTCAGGTGTCACTGTTAGGACCTAGCTAGTGCATGTGCTTGCTCAGTGGCTGCTGGTCTTTGCTACTGATTGAGGATCTACTATGGCCCAGGCATAGTTCAGAGGTTATTCATTTACAGCATTATTCATTGCACTGCACTAGGTGCAGGGGATTCAGTGGTGTGTCTATCACTTATTTTCAAATACTAATTCTAAAATGCATGAGGTGCTGGAATGGATGGAGCTTGTCTGAGGTCACACATCTAGTAACCAGTCCAGATTAAAATCCAGGCCCAGCAGACTGCCCCTACCCTGCGACACAGCCCATAATAGTATCCTGCTTACCTTCATCATCACCAAAGTTTAATAATCATAATTTGTATGGGTTAGAATACAGAGTTTGATAGTTATTAAACAAGATAGTGGACCCAACTATGCAGTTTTTTGATTTGATTTATAGATTCCAAATACAAATTTATATTCATATAATACTTGCATTATAAAATATGCAGTGGTACTGAGATTCGTATGTATATATGAATTTTTTTAATTTGGGTTTATAAATGGTTTGGAACAGGTTACAGAAACATCATCTGTTGCTCTTTTTAATATATCTTGAGCATGCTATGACACATCCTGAAATAATTTCCTTCAGAAAAAAGCACTACTCCTCTCTCACTCTTTTTTTTTTCCAAATGTGACTGTAAATATTACTTTGATGTATGTAATTGCTTTAACCATCTCCATTTGAAGGAAGGCGTCTAACCCTTCCATCTCCCATCTCTTTCCATTGTCAAGAAAGAAGAAAAATTTACTTAAAATGCATTATTCAAACATAGTTAAAGTAAACATTCAAGAAGTCTGAGAACAGCCACAAATTTTCCTTTGCTTAATGTAGTCTTGAAAATATTTCAAATGTTCTGTCTTAGAGGCATTCATTCAGTCTACTTGAGGAAAATGTTTGTTCAAGCAAATCCTAGGATCCAAACACGAGTAAAGCATCTAGCACACAGTAGGTCTGAAAGCATGCTTGGAGGCATGCCCTGAGCTGAACTAGATTGGCACACAAGGGTGGGTAGAACATATGGAAACCCTCTGCTATTCCAGGAGCTGAGCCCCCTCCCAGGTGTTCCAGCTGAGTGTAGGGGAGGAAGCTCCCCCCTTAGCATCAGAGGATTGCCCAGTTTGGACCATTGGTCAGTGGCAGAGCTGGATTTGCTTTCAGATTTGGTGTCTTGTCAGTAATTGAATTAAGTTAGTGCTTGAAGTGAGCTTTTCCACTAGGTGGCTGTGAGCCCCTTGAGGGCAGGACTTTGCCATCCTGCTTTTCTTATAGCCTAGACAGTTCTGATAAGTGCTCAGTAAATGTTTTGCTCAACGGAAGGAGGGAGACATGAAATGGTGCAGGCCCCGGGCTGCCTCTCGAAGGCCCTGCCCCTGATCTGCTTGCTTGTGAGATGGACTTGGGTCACGGGCTGACGAGTGAGCCGTGATCGAAACCGCTGGCAGAGGAAGTGAAGCGTCCTGCTGGGCGGCTGTGGTGGGAGGGGTGGCGATGGCACCTGGTGCACCAGTCTGTGTCTGTCCCACACGTGCTGGCCCTTCAACCCAAGTCAAGTCCCTTTGTCTTCCGGGCCTGCATCTCCACGAACCCTCTAAGATCACTACCAGCCATACAATTCTATCACCTTAACTTTTTGTGCATGTGTGTGTGTGTGATGGTCAGCTTATTTTTTTTTTTTTTTTTTTAATTTTTTTATTTTTTATTGACTTTGTAATAATATTACATTAAAAATATATATGTGAGGTCCCATTCAACCCCACCCCCCCACCCCCCCTCTCCCCCCCCCCAACAACACTCGTTCCCATCATCATGACACATCCATTGGATTTGGTAAGTACATCTTTGGGCACCTCTGCACCTCATATACATTGGTTCACATCATGGCCTGATGGTCAGCTTATTTGCCACAGACTCGAAATTTTTGCTCCCCTGTTAATAAGTAAATATTCTGACCTGTTTTTCGGCAGAGCAAAGTTCTGGAATTTCAAATCACTAGATCCTTCTTTTGTTGTCCTTCTATTGCCCCTGGGAAGAAAGAAAATAGATGATAGTCAGGAAATAGCAAGGAGCTAGGGGAAAAAATTAATTAAGTGCATTCATTCATAGAAACAACCACCCAGTCAGATTTAAGTAATTAACGTCTTACAGATAATTCCAACTCTCGCTTTGCATTTCCATCAGGGTTAAAAAAAATCTGTGTTTAAAGAAATTCAATTACTTTTTTTTTTGGTAATAATGTCAGAGCTTTCTCTTACAGGGTTGCAGCAAGGGTGGAGGAAGCACGCACGCCATGGAGATGAGGGACTGGGCTGCCTGCTGCTCTGGCATGGTGGCCTCTGCTCTGAGACTCTGTCCTGTCCTCTGTTCAGTGAAAACTGTCATGTTTTCTCCATGTGATTAAGGGGAGGATGTTAAACAAGATAACTGAAGAACAGCCAGGCAATAATCTAAATGCTTTGCTATGTTAGTTGAATGTGCAAAAACAACTAGCAAACATCATCCAGTGCAGGAAGATATATTTAGCAATAGTTCTGATTCAAGAACTATTTATTGAACTTTGCTAATGCACTTTCAATGAAGAGATTGGATTCTTTCAAATAGTTAATTTGTTAAAATTCATTAAATTCACCCACTATAATAAATCATCCCTATCATGCAGTCCTAATTTATTTAATTTGCCAAATTCAATATCCTTTCTCTTCTTTTCCAGGCATTTCATGAGCCTTATCAAATACTGACTGGTGAGACTTTCCTTGACAAGGAGCCACTTATTGTTTCATGCACCAACTCCTCTGTCCTCATTGGCCTTGTCTTACCTCATTGTCCTCCTTCTGTCCATTTGGGCTAAATTCACCTCCTCTTTGTCCTTGAGGTTTGTCTACTTCCTTCCTACTGATATGTAGATACCTGTCTGTGTGTCCCTTCACAGGGCTCCTTTGGGCACTGTTTCCTCTTTCTCAAATGTCCACTCTTTCTTACTTCTTTGAATTAAGTCTAGCTCCAACTTTTGATCTCAGTTCAAGTGTTACTTCCTCAGTGCAGCCTTTCTTGACCTCTCAGGCTGGCATCTTCATTGCCCTTGCCTGAGTTTTAATTTTACTTTTGTTCTAACTTGCAGCTTGTGTTCCTTCTGATGACCCAGCTGAATGACTAGTCAGTGGGTCCTCAGTGGATTCAAACAAATGTACACACACGACTAAAGGACCCCAGGAAATACCTAAGGATGACTTGAGACTCCTCCATCTGGGGCTTTGTTTAGAGCCTATATAATACTATGTGGTAAGTTAAAAACATTTTAGGAGTTGTTTGCGTATGTTTTGTCACTGTGTAATTTGACCACCGAGAAAGATGATGGCATTTTAAAATTATTTTTAATCCAGATGTTCTTCTTCTGTCCAGGTGAATCTCTATCTGCACCCTGATTTCTACGTTCTGGCCATGAGCATCTATTTTCTGGGCCCCTCTAATTGGGAAGCCGTGGATCCTTCTCACAGTGAGCTGCTCCTTGGCTCTCTTCATTATCAACCTTGCAGTCTGGACATTGATCTTGAGTCTTCCTGCTCTCCATTATCACCATCTGGCCTCTCTGTTATTGGATCCCAATGACTCTGGCCCTTCCTCTTCACCCCCATACGCTTCACTCATGTTTAGTTCTGCTTTCAGCATCTCAATCTGCCTCTAGCATCAGCCCACTACCTGCTTTCTTGGCCTCTGAGCTCCAACCATCCACCAAATGGCAGCAAGCTCTGACTTTTTAGCCAGGGGAATCTCATCCAGTCACCAGCCCTCCATGCCTGCAGGGTCAGATCCAGACTCTTTACTCACCATAGCAACATCCCTGCCCTGGAGGCCTTGGCTATCCTTTCTGTTGTTGGAGACTCATTTCCCCCCACCTTATTTTTTGGGCAGGGCCTCCTAACCTTTCTATGCTTTCATATCGCTGATCAGATTATCCTTTCTGCTGCCTCTGGGTCTGGCAAAATACATTCCATCCTTCAAGTCCAAACACTGCTTCCCTGTGAGTCCCTGCCTACTGCTTCATCTTTGAGTCCTCTTAGTATTTGGTATACCTCTGTTTTGCCCTTCATTCAATTGTTATTAATCTATTCATTCATTTGTTTATTAATCCATTCAGTCTTTTACTCAGCAAATATTTCTGGAGTCTGCTCAGTGCCAGGAAGTGTGCTGGGCAATGGGGGCACAGTAATGAAATAATGGACAAAGCTTGCCCTCGTGAGACTTTTATTCTAGTTGAGAGGCAGGCAATAAATCATCTTAACCTACTACCATGTATAGGCCTGTCTATGTGTCCATATTCTACCTTCAGGATGAGCATTTTCAGGAGAGGGACATGCCCTGGGTGTCTTTCTCTCCCAGCACACTGGCTAACTGACCCCTGGCAGGATCTCAGGATTGTTTGTAAGGTAATGAGTAGATGAATGAACAATGGCCTGCTGGTCTGCCTCATACGTGATGGTGAACCCTGTACTTATTTGTGTGGGGTACTTTGGATCTTTGATACCAGGGAAATTCTGGTCTTTCCGGCAGAGAGAAAGAGGCCGTCAGCTTCACTATGTCTCTGGGTTATGGCAAGCATTTCTGTGCTTTGAGTGCTTGTGGAGCATTTGCCTAACTGACCTTAGCCTGTCTAATTTCAGGAAAAATGGAGGACTTAGGGAATTCCTTCAGCCTCTTCCTCAATGCCTCAGGAACCCCACAGCTCAGGAGTTACCTTTGATCTTTCTAGATGATCAGCTTTGTTGTTGTTTTTTAAATTTGAGAAGAAAGTTGAACTCAACCTCTCTTTTTGTTTCATCTTTATAGTAAACCTCAGAAGTAAAGGGACAAGTGGCTTTCTCATCTCCCTGCTACAGAGGAGAAGATAGGGCCCTGAAAGCTGCTGGGACTGGTTCAAGGTCACCAGGCTGATTTTCTTAAGATAACTGAAGATTACACAAGGAAGAGTGTGAGCAGGGAAACAAGCTCTACTTCCTACAAGGGCTTATTTAAGGAGAACATTGACAAAGCTGGCAAATAAATGGCCTCCTGTCTGGACAGTAAGTAGTTAAAATCTATTTCTTTTTCAAATGCATAAAAAAGAGCATTAGCAGGCTTAGAAATAGAAGTGTTTCTACCTCCTTCTGTTATCTGTTTTTGTTTTTTTTTTCCTAATCCCCAATCACACTGCAAAGTCCTGCTCCACAGTTTTCTTCCCAAATAGCTCTCTGTGCCTCAAATCATTTAATGTTTGGGTTTTTTTTTTTTTTTTTTTAATGCAGTGTTGAAAAAATTATGAGGTCTCAGCCTATAACTAAAGATGTGCTAAAGAATGATAATTATAATAGTTCAGAGGTGTTTGTTTTGCATTAAATTGATAACTGACCTTGGGAGAAGATGCTCAACTTTTCCAAGTTGGCTATTGCATCCTTCAGCCTGGCAGTAACAGTATTGTGTACTACAGTCTTGCAAATAAATACACATCATTTTACAAGGCCTCAAACATTTGGGACACACCTCTTTTTCTGCAAACTTCTCAGTCCATCCCACCCACATAGTAAAATAAATCAAATCAGCACTTTTGAACCGCTGTTCCATTAGCTTGTCACTGTCTCTGGTCAAGTACCCTCAGGGAAGCAACAAAAGCTACTTTATTGCACAGAGAACTCAGCACTTCCCAGACAAGCTGGAAGTGCCATAGGCTTGTGGAGAAATGAGCCACAGTGGATGGTCAGGCAATTAATTGTTCTTGCAATCACTTCCTATTCTGCAGAAACAGAGAACATCATCCCACGTGACCCAGCTTCTCGACTTTCCTCCCAGAACTTCAGGTTCTGCACTTGGCAGCTATCTTTGGCTCACTTCTCCCCTTCTGTTCCAACCTCTTGCAATATCAGTTAATAAAACCCATTTCATCCCTCTTTATATATTTTCTTGCTCAATGCCTCCCTCATTCCCCTCTGAAATTTCTCCTCCAGATCCTCTTTGCTTCTCGTGTAGAACTAACAGAAGACAGCTCAGTGCAGTTACACCATCTATTCTCTGCCAAGGGATAGAAAATGAATAAGACCCACATCTGAACCAGTGCTTACAATGCACTAGGATTTGTTCAATGATATAAACGTACACACGGTGTGGAAGGAAAAGGGAGAAAGAAGCTTATTACATCTTTAAGTGAAGGGTAGTCAAGGGATGCTTCAATGGGGTGGTGATTGAAGAAGGTACAAGCATTTGCCAGTCAGATGACATGGTGAGTTGGGGGATGGAGAGTAAGTCGGGGCAGCCTATACAAAGAGTTAAGCACACTGCCTTTAATCCATTCAACTCATTCCTCTCTCCAATTTCTCACTTTAATAACTGTAAGGATCCCAGCTATAACCTATATGGCAGATACAGTGTGGCCAGCACAGAAAGAAGGACCACCATCTCCCCTATTATGAAACTGCACATTTCTTAATGTACTTTCAGATCAAGTTAGATTTTTCTGGAAGCTTCTTATTCTATACACTCAAAACGAGCTTGCAGGCTCCCAAGAGATCAAATTGCTCTTTAAAAAAAAAACAACCACAAACTTTCCTCATTCCTCCTTCCTCCTCTCCCCCTTCTGAGTAACCTCTAATCTGTTTTCTATCTCTATGAATTTGTTATTCTAGTTGTCTCTCATAAGTAATATCAAACCTTTATTGTCTCTATGTGCCTTGCTTATTTCACTGAGCATAATGTTTTCAAGGTTCTTCTATGTTGCAGCATGTTTCATAATTTCATTTTTTCTAATGGCCAAATAATACCCCATTGTATATATGTACCACATTTTATTTATCCATTCACATGTTGATGGATATTTGGGTTGATTCCAGTGTTTGACTGTTGTGAATAATGGTGATATGAACATTTGTATACTAGTATCTGTTTGTGACCCTGTTTTTACTCTTTTTAGGTATCTATCTAGACATGAGATTACTGGATCAAATAGTGTATTAGTCAGCCAAAGGGGTGCTGATGCAAATTACCAGAAATCTGTTGGCTTTTATAAACGGTAAAAGCTTACAGTCACAAGGTCCTAGAGTCCAACTTAAAGTATCATAAGAGTACTTTCTCACCCAAAGTCACTGGTCGCGTTTTGGATCAAGATGTTATATTATGTCTGCGAGGGTCCAGCCTGCCTTCTGCTTAAGGCTCCATGGTCCTAGCTCCTTCCAATATCAGCTATAGGCTGGTATAAGGCTATACCCTGGGGTTTGTTTCTGTCCTGGCTCAGCTGTAGCTGTAGACTATTAGGCTCATCTCTCTTCCCGGGGCTCCTGCTGTGTTGATGGAGCCATCTCTATTCCTCTGTGTTTTTATTTCCTGGGCTCCAGCTTAACACTCCAACCTCCTTTCTCTGTGATAGTTTCTCTGTGAGTCCCAACCACCAAGGAGGCCGGGACTCAATGTCCTACTGATGTGGACCAATGAAAGCCTTAATCATTATGTAATCAAGTAAAAGTGAAACCTCTGAATTAAATATAATCTAACATGCCCAGAGGAAAAGACCAGTTCACAAGCATAATCCAATATCTATTTTTGGAATTCATAAACAATATCAAACTGCTACAAATGGTAATTCTATATTAAACTTTTTGAGGAATCCACCATATTGATTTTCACAGGGGCTGCACCATCTGCACCATTTTGCATTCCCACCGACACCCTTCATTCTCTTTATGTAATGTACAACATTGATTGATTTCCATATGTTGAACCATCTTTGTATTCCTGGGATGAATCTGCTTGTTCATGGTATGTAATCTTTTTAATATGTGGTTACATTGAGTTTAACAATATTTAAGTATATTGTTAAGGATTTTTGCATCTATATTCATGAGAGAAATTGGTCTGTAATTTATTTTTCCTGTGATGTCTGTACCAGTCTTTGGTATAAGATAAATAGAATTATGTAAGAAGTGTTGCTTCCTCTTGAAGTATTTGAAAGAGTTTGAGAAGGATTAGTATTAATTGATTTAAATGTTTTATTGAATTCACCAGTGAAACCATCTGGTCCTGAATTTTTCTTTGATGAAAAGTTTTTGATTACTGATTCAATCTTTGCACTTGTTACAGGTTTGTTGATCCTTACTGTTTTCTATTGAGTCTATTTGGGGTGATTGATGTATTTCTAGGAATGTAATTTTTTCTGGATTTGCTAATATACAATTGTTTATAAAATTCTCTTATAAAATCCTTTTTATTTCTGTAAGATTAGTAGTGATACCACTATTTTCCTTCATGATTTTAGTTATTTTCATCTTTTCTTTTTTTTGTCATTTGTAAAGCTAGTTAAAGTTTTAAAAATTTTATTGATTTTTTTTTTTAAGGAACCAACTTTTGTTTCATTCATTCTCTCAATTGTTTTTCTACTTTCTATTTCATTTATTTTTGCTCTAATCTTAATCATTTTCTTTCTTCCGTAAACTTTAGGGTTACTTTGTTCCTATTTTTATAGTTAGAGAAAATGTAGCATTAGGTTATTGACTTGAGAACTTCTTCCTTTTATAATATAGGAATTTATAGCTACAGATTTCCCTTGGGGCTCTTATTTTGCTACATTCCACAAGTTTTGGCATGTTGTATCTTTGTTTTCATTTGCTTCTAGTATTTTTAAATTTCCCTTGTAATTTCTTCTTTAACCCATTGGTTATTAGTGTGCTGTTTAATTTCTACATATTTGTAAATTTTCCTGTTTTCCCTCTGTTTTTGATTTCTATCTTCATTCCATTGTGTTCAGAGAGGTTAGTTTTATGATTTCAATATTTAAAATTTAGATTTCTATTGTGCCTTAATATATAGTTTATTCTAGAGAGAGATCCATGTGCACTTGAAAAGAACGTGTACTCTGCTATTTTTGGGTGAAGTATTCTATATATTTCAGTGAGATATAGTTAGTTTATAGTATTGTTTAGGCTCTCTATTTCCTTATTGATCTTCTGTTTAGATGTTCTGTCTAGTGATGAAAGTAGTGTATTGAACCAACTGTTATTATAGAACTATCTAGGTCTCTTTTCAATTCTGTCAATATTCGTTTCCTATATTTTGGCACTCTTCTGTTAGGGGATAGTTGTTTATAATTGTTAAATCTTGTTGAATTGACACTTTATCAATATATATTGTCCTTTTATGTCTCATGTAACACTTTTTGACCTGAAATATATTTTGTCTGATATGAATATAGCCACCTGTTCTCGTTTCATTACTATTTGCATGATATATATTTCTTTCTTTCCTTTCATTTTCAGCCTATTTGTATGTGTGTATCTAAGTTTGGTCTCCTGCAGACAGAATATAGTAAGGTCATGGTTTTTTATCCATTCAACCAATCTCTGCCTTTTTATTGGAGAGTTTAATCCATTTACATTTAGGTAAATTATTGATAAGACCAGATATATTTCTACCATTTTGCTCATTAATTTTGTAAGTTTTATACACTTTTTTCTACTTACTTCCATTACTATTTTCTTTTTCTTTAGTTAATCTTTTATAGTAAGTCATTTTAAAATCACTTATACTTTCCTTTTGTTTAGATATTTTAGATATTTCTTTATGGCTATCAAAGGGGTTCCATTTAGTGTACTAAATCTATTACAATTTAACTTGTGTTGATTTCAACTTGACTTCAATAGCCTACATATATCAGTACCTATTTGCCCTCCAAATCTCCCTTTTATCTTGTTCATGTCACAAATTACATTTTCATGCATTGTGTGCCCAGTAACAAAAAGACTTACACTTGTTCTTTATGTATTTAAATTTTCAGCCTTTGAGTAAAAGAAAGCATTGCAAATGAAAAATGAAATAATACTGTAAATATATTTACCCATATTTTTACTTACCATGCTGATCTTTATTTTTCATTTACCACCTAGATACATAGAGGACATAGAAGACTCCCGTTAGCATTTTCTGTAAGACAGGTCTAGTGGTGGTAATGAATTCACTAAGTTTTGTCTAGAACTATCTTAATTTCTCCCTCATTTTTGAAGGGCAACTTTGCCAGGTATATTATCCTTGGGTAACTGTTGTTTTTCTTTGAGTACTTTAAATGTGTCCTCCCACTGACTTTAAGCCTCCATGTTTTCTTTTTAGAGATGGGGCATTAATATTAGTAAGGATCCTTTATATGTTGCATATTGCTTCTCTCTTGCTGTTTTTAAGATTCTGTCTTTGTCCTTGTTTGGACAGTTTACTAATAATCTGTCTCAGTATATATCTGTTTGGGTTCATCTTTCTTGTTATTCTTTGGACATCTTGGATGTGTATATTCATATCTTTCATTAGACTTGGGAAACTTTCTATAGTTATCTCTTCAAATATTTTTTCTGTCTCTTCTCCTTCTGGGATTCCTATAATGCATACAGTGGTATGCTTGATGGTGTCTCATAGGTTCTTCATTCTCTGCTACTTTTTTTATCCATTCTTTTGTCTTTCTGCCCTTAACCTAGGCAATTTTAATTGTTTTGTCTTCAAGTTCACTGATCCTGTCTTCTGCCTCATCAATCTGGTCTTGAACCCCTGTATTGAATTTTTCACCTCAGCTTTTGTACTTTTGGGTTCCAGAATAATTTCCATTTAGTTCTTCTTTGTAATTTTTATATCATTATTGAAATTTTTATTTTGTTCTTATATTTTGTGGCTTCCTTTAGTTTTTTGTCTATGTTTCCCTTTCCCTTTAGTTCTTGATCTTTATGACAGCTATTCTAAGATCTTTGATTAGTAATTCTAGAGATTCAACTTCCTCCAAAATATTATCTGTCAAATTCTTTTTATTCCCTGTAACTGGGCCAAACTTTCCTGTTTTCTTGTACATTTTGTAACTTTTTGTTGAGAACTGGGCATTCTGAGTATCATGTTATGGTTTCACTGGAAATCTAGTTCTCCCATCCTTCAGTCTGTCAGACTAAGAAAAAGAAGAAAATAAAAGGAAAAAAGGAGAAGGAAATGAAAAGTGAGAGAGGGAAAAAAGGGAAAAGAATAAAATACTAACAACTAGAACAACCACAACACAAAAATACAAGAAAAAAAGAAAAAATAATGAAGTGCACTGTCACAGTTTGAATTTTGCAAATCCCAGAAAAAAATCCTGTTCTTAAACTAATCCAGACCTGTGAGTGTGAGGTCTTTTGATTGCATTAAATTCAATTAAGGAGTACTTGTTAAGATTACTTGATCAGATTGCTTTAGGGCTTTTGATTGGATTATATCAGATTATGTGATGAGGTGTGAACCTGCTTGGGTTTCCACCCTCTTGCTGGGTCTGATATAAATGGAGACATAAGGAGACACACACAGAGAAAAAGAAAGTTGCCATAGTGATCCTTCCGTGTAAGAGAGGAATCCAGGTTTGCCTACAGGGGCAGAAGGGTAGAGAAGCTCCAAGAGACTGAGAGAGGAGTCCTGGAAAGAGACAAGCCATGTGTCTGGTTGTACACAGCTGAGCTCTGGGAGATGGTAGTTTCTGGAGGGGAAGGCAGGGTCCTCAGCAGAGATTAGTGAGCCTCTTGTTTGACCACATGGCAGGACACCACTATCAACAGTGGCTGATTTTGGTGAGAAAGTATCTCTGATGACACCTTGATTTGGACATTTTATGGCCTCAGAACTATAAGCTTTTACCCCAAATAAATCCTCTTTTGAAAAGCTAACAGATTTCTGGTACTTTGCGTTAGGAGCCCATTGGCAAACTAAGACATGCACTGCCTCTCCAAGTCTCTTGTTATATGCCAGTGAGAAACTAGAAGCTGCTAGCTTTAAGGCTGAAATCTAGGCCAGCATCCCTGCTCATCCCTCAGGGATCAGCCAACCCCCAAAATATAAAATAGAGAAAGAAGAAAACCCACCACCAACAACAAAAAAGAGAAAAGAGGTGTACTGGCTCTTTTTATCCCTGTAGATGATAATGCAAGAACAGAAGAGGCTGCTAAGGGAAACTTAAGCTAGGTTTTGTGCTGCACCTCAAAGATCCAACAGACCACACAATGCAAGAAAGAGAAAGAAGAAACCCAACCAATGAAAACAGTGCACTGGGTCCTTAAGTTCTGGTAGATGCTGGTGGGAGACCTGAAACACTGCCACCCAGAGGCATGAAACACAATTTCCATGCTGGCCCCTCATGGATCCTCCAGACCAATCTCAAGCCTCATCCTCAACTTTTAGAGGTTTCCTCTGCCAGTCCAGACTCCATCCAACAGCTCCTGGAATCCGGGCTGTGTTGCTACAGCTACAACAATTTCCATAGCTTCTGTGACAGGCTGAGCAATGAGAGCTGGTCACTAGTTTGTATTGTCCCTTAGAAAAGCTGGACTCTTGGCAGCCTCTTGCTTCCTCTGGAACTCCTGTAGTTGTTCTAAATGTCCATTCTGTTTTCAGTGTTAACATCTAGCTAATTCCAGTCTCATTTTCCAGATCTTTGATTTTTCTAGTGGAGGGAGTGATTTATAAAACTTTGAATGTTGCTATTTTGCACCTGCATGCTCTCCAAATTGCACATAAGACATAATTTCCCTGTCAAATTCTTATGCAGCTGGATTTTTTACTCCAAGGTCATGACTAATAACAATGCACAACACTATAATTATTATATTAATAATAATTTATTTACAATTTACAATTTACTGGGCTTTGGCATTTTACACATGCTAATTCCTCTAATCTTCACAAAGACCCTATGAGGCAGGGCCTATTTATAATTCCCAACCCTGTTGAATTTCTTAGTTTTGTATTCAGCTCATACTCTAATGCCTCAGGAGCCACCTGCTTCAGGTTGGACTCCAAAAGAAACAGAGAAGATGGGCATAAGGTAGTGCATTAGGGGGTGTTCTTAGTGCAGCATACATGGAGAGAAGAGAACAGGGTTAGAACAAGGAGATGTTGGACCAGGGTGCAAACTCAACAAGGCCTCAGGAGGCTCCATGGGGCTCTCTAAGGCTGGGATGATGTCCCTTCATGGCTATTGTGAGTTGAGGTGAAAGGGCTGGGCCATGTATTTCTGCATGGATCAGTCAGTGTATGTGGGCTGGTTCAGGTATGGTAATTCCATTCAATCAAGGCAATTTCCAAAGAGAGTCAAGAGCTGAAGACTGTATGCCTGTAACCCTCTTAGGATCTGGGACAGAAGTTTAAGGAGGTCATGGATGAAGCCTCTCTGAGTCCAGTACAAGATTATGTTGGATTCTAACCTTTTTATCTAGTGCGTTTGAGGATCCAAAGTTAATATGGGTCTTTGGCTATAAACAGATAATGAGAGAATGCAGAAAGAGGATGGAAAGATGGGGCCAAAAGCAGAAGTAATCCAGAGGGCAGGTTACTTGCTTCTGGGGGATAACTACTGTTTACATAGAGCTTATTTCCTCAAGCTCATGATGTCCCACTGTTATGGATTGAATCATGGCCCCAACCAAAACATGTTCATCCCTGATCCTGTGGTTATAAATCCATTTGTAAATAGGCTCTTTGGAGAATAATATGAGACCAAACTGAATCAGGGTAGGTCTTAATCCAATATGACTGGGGACCTTATAAACAGGAAATTGGGACACAGAAAGTAGGAGTCAGGAGGAGACAAATGGGGATAGATGGCCATGAGATTGAACCATAGATTGTGACAATCACTACCATAATGCTACAGACTTCAGAGAAAGCATGAGTCTGCCAACACCTTGATTTTGGACTTCTAGTCTCCCAAACTGTCAGACAATAAATACCTGTTGTTTAAGCAAAACACTCTGTGGTATTTATTTGTAGCAGTTTGGCATTATTTATGAATTCCAAAAATAGATATTGGATTATATTTGTAAACTGGTCTATTCCTCTGGGTATATTAGATTGTATTAACTTCAGGGGTTTCACTTTTACTTGATTGAATTATGATGCAGGCTTTGATTGGGCCACATCAGTAGGCTGTTGAGTCCCACTGTGTAGTTGTGAAAAAACTACACAGCAGAGAAAAGAGTGGAGTTTTGATGCTGGAGCCCAAGGAAGTCAACACACAGGATAGAGACAGCAACATTGACATGACAGAGGCACTGGAAAGAGAGAGAGCCAATAGTCTACAGCTGACCTTGTGGAGAGAACACAGCAGCTGAGCCCAGAGGGAAATGAGCCCAGGGAGGGAGACAAGACTTATCCCAGCCTACAGCTGATATTGGAAGAAACGGGGACCATGGAGCCTTAAGAGGAAGAGGGAAACTGAACTCTTGCAAATATTGGCAGCCATCTTGCTCCAACATATAGCAACAGATTTTGGTGAGGCAAGTAACTTATGCTTTATGGCCTGGTATTGTGAGCTTCTACCCCAAATAAATATCCTTTATAAAACCCAACAGACCTCTGGTACTTTGCATTAGCACCCCTTTGAGTGACTAATACATTATTATAGCAGCTCTGGCAAACTGATATGTACCATTCCTTATAATCTCACATTTTAATGCCTGGACCTTGAAGAGTTGAGCTGGAGGTCCTTCAAAGAGGAACTTAAGATGAAAGTCCACTTGATATGGACTTTAATTGCTAATCCTCACCTACTCATAGCCTTTCCATTTCCATCTTAAAGAGTTAGATATTGGGAAATGCCTTCTGACAGAGAGCAAAGAAGGAAACATATTTCACATGGATTAAGTCCCTACCATGTGCCAGATGCTGCCCTAAGTGGTATGAGTTAATTTTCACAACAACCTCTTAAATCAAGTACTCATCCTCTCCTCAATTTACAGATGAGGAAACCAAAACTCATGGCTCCATTCATTGAGGTCCCTTAGTTAGACAAGTCTTGGTTTAATACCTGTTGCATTACTTAACAGACTTTGAGTTTATAGAATCAATTCTGGACAGCCAGCAGGAAGGGACTGGGAGCTTGGCTGTGCAATGGACACTTGGGTTTAAGCCCCAGCCATTTTGCTGTCTCATTGTATCATCTCAAGAAAATCACATGACCATTCTGTGGCTCTGTTACCTCATCTTTGAAATCAGAGAGTGGGACTAACAGATATCTTCCATAAAGCATGATTATTGATTGTATCCTAGACATTTTCCTGTCTCTCCATTAAACAGAAGGGAATAAGAATCCTGATTATAAGCAGCCAAAAGTCTATTAGCAAAGTTCTAAACAATATTTCATAAGAGGTTGTGCCTATGTAAAATGCTGTGTAAAGTTAGGTGTGGGATGAATTAACTCAAGTGTCTGCTGCTCACTGAAGACCCTTTATCTTCTATCTGGATCCTTGCAGGAGCAGCTTACTTGACCTCCCTGACTCCAATCTCTTTCTACTCAAACATCTACAATTTTGCCTCAGCCATCATTTCTACTCTTCAGTTTTATTACACAAACCCTATATTCTGGATGAACTGAACTTCTTGCTAGGCTGAAATATAGCAAATGAAAACACTCTGTTCATGCAGTCTCTTCTGCCTGTGATTCCATTTCTCTATCTCCCCTTCCTCCTTCCCCATCTCTACGTCTTCAAACTCTTCCTGTCCTTATGGTCCCAGCACAGATACCATCCTTTCCAAAAATCCTTCTTAAACATGTCTAGGCAGATGGAACACCTTTTCCTTCTGTGAACCAGAATGAGTCTTGCCCTCTACCTTAGTGAGAGGCAGTCATGCTTCCTCAGCCCCCACACCCTCCCTGGTTCCCTTACCCCTTTCCTCATGCATCCTCTGGGAATGCCCCTGAAAGGCTGTGTCTCATGGGAACAAGAAATTAAAACCTTTTCAGCCTCAAACACCTTACTGAACAGAATTGACATTGGGAAGCAGAACCTGGTGCCATCCTCTAGTTTAATATTTATTTAGTAGCTATGAGCTTGGGATTGTTTTAGGGTCTGGGGACACAGGCAAACAAGACACCCAAGGTCTCTACCCCATGAAATTGGCAGCCACATTTGTGGCAAGCCAGCAAGTGACTGAGGTGCTCACATCCTGTTGGCTTTCTTTATTCTGGGGCTTTCTGCCTTCAGTTATTCCTGATTTGAATGGCTCCATGGTTTCAGGACAGTCTACATGGTTCTGATCTTATTTTCTCTTTCTACATAGCTTCTGTGATCTGCTGGTTCAGGAGCTAACCTTTCTTTGGACCTTCTGCAGGCTCCTGGGATTCACTTGGACTGTACCCCCTCCTCTAGCTTCTCCTGACTCCGAGACAGGTTCTGACTTCTCCACGGAAATGGATCAGGCTTTGATTTTCAGGGATTGTCACATTCCTAGTCCTTATTTGTTTGCACATCTCCCACAAAACACTGCTTGTCCTGAGAGCAGAGACCACCTATCATCCCCCTCACACTGAATAGCAGCAGAGGAAACATTTGTTCATGGGAAGATCCATGGATGGAGGCAGGGACCTCTCAAGGAAATTACTAATCTTTGTTTACTAAAGCAGAAAAGAAATCCAGAAGATTTTAGAGTAGACAACTTTACCTATGGGGTAGATTGGAGGGTGGGGTCTGATTTAGCTCCTTCCTTTCTCAGTGTTATAGCCTCAAAGGAGTTCAGAGTATGGGACTGGATGGAACCATAGATATCATTTGGCTGAACCTGTTGATTTTACAAATTAAGAAAACTTAGATCCAGAGAAGTGAAATGATCTGCCCACATAACCAGATACTGACAGGGAGAAGATTCCAGCACAGCTCCTTACTCCAATTGCAGAGTTGCTGTTCCTTTCATTTGACCTTGAGTTCTTCAATTCTTGTGTTCCAATTAAGCCTCTTTTTGTGCCTTCTAAGTAAATGTTCATTATGTTTCTTTTTAATTTTCTTGAGGACAGAAAAAGAGACAAAAAAAGATAATCTAATTTGGAAAACAAGAAAGTAATCCTGACTCCTTTATGTCTAGGTTTCAAAACCTCCATAAAATCTTTCCCTCCTTTACTTTGTTGTTTAAATTTTGATTTAGCAAAGAGAAATAAATGAACCAAGAAAAATAGAAGACTCACATCTCATCATTTCAAATGTTGGCTCCTTTCTTTTCTCTGTATTGACCGACAGGGGATGTAGCTTTTAATAGACCATCAATATATGTAATGAGAAAATACAATAATCTCACTGAATTACCCTTTGTATAGGTCCATAGATGTGTTCATGATAAATTTAATTTATATATGGATATGCCTGAAAGATTCTGGATGCACAATAGAAAACAACATGAAAAAAAATGATACACAAATTTTTTTTAAACTTTGGAAACAAAAACCTCTCTTTGTGTCTGACTAAAGCACATCCAATAACAAACCCAATATACTAGACTTAAATGGACACAAGTGGCCTCCTTCTGTGATCCACACAAATGCCGGGGAAGGGCCTCATGCTTCCAGAGGAGGAATTCCTCCAAGAAAATGTCCTTTCCTCCATCTCCTGGTCCAACACTTTGTAACTACAGAAAATTCAAGGAAAGAAAGAAAAATCAAGGCAGGGAAGGGAAATGAGAAGAGAAAGGGGAAGGTTCTATGAAGTGCCAGCCTTTGGGATTGACTCATACTTCTTCTCCCCTGTGAGTCTCCAGCGTCCTCTTCAGTAATTTCCCTCTCCAGCCATACTACTACTGCTCACTTTCTTCAGTACACCTGCCATGTTGCAATCAGGAGCCCCCTTCTCAACTCCAGTGTCACCACTGCCCATGGTTACAGCCTATTGTCTGACACTCTCCCCACTATCATCTCTCTACAGTTCTCACTTTGCCCTAGAATGACAGCCATCCTAACCCAGACATCTGTGCCTGAGTGGGCTTGGTCCCTCAAATCTCTGTCTGCAGGCATAGAAGGCAGCATAAATAATTCCCCAATTTCCCAAATTTCTATGATAAAAAGGTCCATAGATGAGCATTTATTTTGCATGTTTTATTGCAGACACATCTCTTTTAGTCCTCCAAATAACTATTGAGAGAGTTTAAGTTACCTGCTGAAGTTTCAGTGAAAAAATGACATTTATTGTAACTCTGTATCCCCGGCTTGTAGAACATGATCCCCCACACAAGGAGGGGTTCAACACAGAGTGGTTTGAAGAGACAGGGCTGAGCTTTAATACTAGGTCTACCCAGAATTATGGGAAGGAGTATGAGTTTGGAATCAGTCCCTACAGCAAAGGGTAATGAGCAAATGGACTCGTCTAGGATACTACTATGTGTCACTTTCCTCAGTTATTTCTACTGATAGCATTATGAGTTAAGCCTTATCATTACTTTAGAGATGGGGGGAAATGGCTTGGAGAGGTAGGGCCCATTGCCTGTGGCTCTGGAGCTGTAAGTAGCAGAGCGTGGACTTAATATCAGGCCTGTCTGACTCAAAGATCATTTCTTTCTACTACATCTTGCTGGCTTTCATGTAAATTCCTGTGGCCAGGATCCCAGATTTACCCGGGGCTTATATGCTGGTCTTTGTACACAGCTTCTGCTTTGCAGCGCTGATCTAATGACTGGGCTTACTTTTTGACAGCCTGCTGGTGAGGTCCTGTGCCATCTGGAACATGGACCAAGTTGTGCTTGGGGTTCCAGAAGAAGCAGAGAGCCAGGCAGCTGACCGAGGGCGCCGACTCGCCCTGGCCACCCTGAGTGGAAACTGCCACACTGGCCTGTGAACGAAGGGCAAGGCTGACTCAACATGGGCCTGCCGTCTCCAGACCTCACTGTTCCCAGCTGTAAAATAAGAATTTGGATTATTTGAGCATTGAGCTTCTTCTGGCTCAAAATTCAAGGAATTTAGGGACCTCATTTTCTCTCTAGCAGCTGCTCCACTGATATGTCTGCAGGGGCTGACACTGGGGACAGCTAAGGGGCAGAGGTATCTATGGGAACGAGTAGTCCTGTGTGCAAGGTACCTGGCAAATGCACAGGCACTCAGGGGATGGGAAAAGCTATTATGGAGAAGCCAGATACCCTGGCTGTGTTAGGCTCATTCACATAGGACTTCAGCTCCCTGAGATTGAGCTGAGTTGTTGTCCCCTGTTCTGCAGACATGTCTGATGCCCCGGTGTCCCCAGAAACCCTCCTCAATAGAGTACTGCCTGGCATAGATCTTTTTTCTTTTCCAGAAAGTTGATTATCATGGTGGTTAAGAGCAGGAGCTTTGGAATGAGCTGACAAGTGCCACACTGTAGTTTTTCACCCAGACATCACCAGAGAGCTTGATAGAAATGCGGAATCTCAGATCTCTCCCAGCCCTTCTGAACCAGAATCTGCATTGTAACATGGGCCCTGTGTAATCTGTACACACATTCAAGATAGAGAGGTTTATATGGCTTTGGGCAAGTTACTAGGCCCGCCTGGGCTTATTTCCTCATCTGTAAAATGGAGCCAATAAGAATACCTCCCCTCTAGAACTGCCCTAGGGATCACATGAGGAAATCACTTGCTATTATTACAATAATGTAATTACTATTGCTTCTTATGAGTACCTGTTCTTCTAACCAGAGATCTGGGTGCCATCATGCCAGAAACTGGAAGACTGAATGGGGGGCAAAGGAGTTCTCCATGTTCCTGCCTCAGGTAGAGGCTCCTGGGACAGAAAATGCTGGGAGCTCAGAGTTATTGAGCAGGTATGCTATCTTGTTACAGTGCTCATTCCTCACAGCAATATTATGCTGAGGCAGATCACCCCACTTTACAAATAAGGAAATGAGTCTCTCCAGGTCGACTAGTAAATGGACAGTGTCAAGTAAAATCCCAGGTCTTTTACCAGAAAATCAAGAATGAAAAGATGCCTTCAATGTCAGTCCTGCATGGGGAGGGATGGGGCAGGTGGGAGCCACTCCAATTTCCCAGCCATGTGCTAGAGCCAGCTCATGCTGCAGCACAAGAGTAGATAGTTAGGGAAGCAGACTTGATCCAGTGGTTAGGGTGTCCATCTACCACAGGGGAGGTCTGCGGTTCAAATCCCGGGCCTCCTTGACCCGTGTGGAGCTGGCCCACACACAGTGCTGATGTGTTCAAAGAGTGCCGTGCCATGCAGGGGTGGCCCCACATAGGGAAACCCCGTGTACAAGGAGTGCGCCCCGTAAGGAGAGCCGCCCAGCGTGAAAGAAAGTGCAGCCTGTCTAGGAATGGCGCCACCCAAACGGAGAGCGGACCCAACAAGATGACACAACAAAAAGAAACACAGATTCCTGTGCCGCTGACAACAACAGAAGCGGACAAAGAAGAACACGCAGCAAATAGACACAGAGAACAGACAACTGGGGCAGGGGGAGGAGAGAGAAATAAATAAATAAATAAATCTTTTTTAAAAAAAGAGTAGATAGTTAGAATTTCAGGAATTTTGTGAGCTAATTGTTAAACATAGCTATTATTAAATTTTAATTTATATAAAATTACAGTTGAACAAACTATATTTAAAGTAAAGATAGGCATGTCTTGCCCTTGAGCATGCCTGCACTCAAGTCTCAAATATGTACTTTAGTGTTCTTTCATTTTACAATAAACTCATTACAAATAAAAGGCAAAGATAATAAATATCAAAAGGCATCATTTCCTGATACTTTGTCTACAGTTTGAACTTCCCTAAGGTTGTGAGGCTGTTTCCATCTGTTACATCTGCATAGTAAATAGAGTGGAAATAGTCTCCTGTCCAACCTTCTCAAGGCCACATTCAGGGATGGTGAATTAGTAGCTTGACAACGGCAATGGTGGGAATATTTACACCACAGAAATTGGCAAGTGCTACAAATCAGGGTTTGGTTTATTGCTCTGCTGATTGACTAGACTTAAGAAAATGATGGAGAAACCTTAATAAAGTAGATTAAACTTAAAAGTGTGTCATGTCTTTAGCTGTAACATTATGAATAGCACAGACACTGAGGAAGCATTTTAACAGTATCAAAACTATTACCTAATTCAGCAAAGAAGTTGTTAGCATCATCAATGAACCAGCAAGACATTTCCTGTAGGCTTCTTGGTTGTTTCACTTCTGCTCAGTTCATTGATGTAAAGGAAAATATCAACCAAAGTTGATTTTAGAACTACATCCACTTGTCATTTGCAAACATAGGTTGGTTATGGATGTAAGAGTTCAGCAAAAACCAATGAAAGAAGCATTCTGTTGAGGATCAATTGACTCTATGGAATTTGCAATAAAAATAGTGTATATTTTATTATTACTTATAAATTGCTATACATCTTTTATATCATTAAAATTTTTAATAACTTTGCATATATACTTATGTTTTGTTTTTTTTCCAGAGAGCTGTTTGTTAAACATTTACCAGAATTGATGGAACACCCCTGGAAGCCCACCTTGGATCATTGCTGTTTATGATGGTGGAATAAACTCATTTTGGGGGACTGAGAGAGCTAGTTGATGGCAAAGCTAAGGTCAGGACCAAAGTTTCTGGCATGGGTGGTGACTTACTGCTTTAAGCCACGTGTTTCTCATTTCTGAAAAATGGGGGTAATAGCACCTTCTTTGCAGATTTGCTGCGAGACCAGGCACATAGTATATTAGTCTATGAAAGTGGTATTGATGCAAAGGACCAGACATCTGTTGACTTTTATAAAGGGTATTTATTTGGGGTAGAAACTTACAGTTACAAGGCCCTAACGAGTCCAATGCAAGGTTGCTTTCTTACCAAAGTCAGTTGCTGCATGTTGAAGCAAGATGGTCATTGCCCTCAGCCTGGTCCCTCAGGGCTTCCTATGTCAGTCTCTGGCATAGGGCTTGTTTCTTTTCAAGCCTTTTCAGCTGCTCAGGTGCTCTGTTCTCTTCAGTGGTAAACTATCAGTGAATGGCTCATCTCTTCCCATGGCCCCAGAATCAATCATGACAGAGTTCTCTCTCTCTCTTCTTGTGTGTCTTGAGTGAGTGTCTGTTTATATCACCCCACCAAGTGTGGGGACTCAATCTATTGAGTCACACCCTACTGACATGGTCAAATCAAAAAGGCCTAAGTTGATTTTATCAAGTTAACTTAAAACCTTGGAATTTAATACAATCAAAGGGTATCACATCCAGAGGAAAAGATTAGTTTATAAATGTAATCTTTCTCTTTTTGGGATTCATAAGTAATCACAAGTTGCCACACATAGTAAGAGTTAGTTTTATTCTCTGTATCTCTTTTCAAGTATAGGAACACATGAGGAAGAAACTCCCATGGAACTATGCCGCCTTCCCCCCCTTCTCCACTGCAGTGTGTATGTAAATCAGCAGACCTCCTTATCCTTTCCTTAATCTATTAATGTCTTCAATATTTGCTTTTTGCTCTCCAAAATCAACTCTGCAGCATCTTTTGTTCAGAGCTGTAAGTACAGGGCAGATCCAACTTCAAATATTCTTTTCTCTTTTCCCCTCAATAGGATCTTTGTCAACAGGATTGATGTGAGTGACAAAAAGGGGGAAAGGTCCTAAATCCCCTTATGAATTGCAACAGGATGAGTAATTGTAAGGTGTAGGTTTCTCACCAGTGGGACTCAGGTTGCTTAAAGGGTACGGACTTCTCATTTGAAATTTCTTCCCCACTTCTGTTCTTTATCTGTGCTAGGAACTGAGTAGGTAGGTACTCAAAACACTCTGGCAAATTAAATTTTAACCTTTAGCCTTTGTTCAATGTAGTGAAAATAAAATTTAGTCATTGTTCTTTTTTCCTTCAGGTATTATGTGCTATTTATTTATTTATTTATTTATTTATTTATTTATTTTTCAGTTTTAAAGAAGCTTTAGATTACATCAAAGCTACATTAAAATATAGGGGATTCCCATATGACCTCTCTTCCCCCTCCCACACTTTCCCACATTGCACGGTTAATGCTTCAGTATGTATTCATGAGTTGTAACAGATTTAGTGATTCCTGAACCTAACCGACTTTTCACGGCTTGTGGTTTCTCTTCCCCAAATTCTTTCTCTGCATCATACAACCATAAAGCAGAGAAGCAGAAAAATACAACAAAAATACTTTATTACTTCTCTGGCAGGCTCACTTTGTGGTTTTATCCCTTCAGCTTTTGTTTTTGTTTTTAATGCTGGGTTGTAAGGAGAGGTATGAGTGGAGAGAAAGAACATGTACCTCATGTGAGATGTTGGTGACATTTAATCACAGAGGAAGGCGTAAATGAGCTTATACACAAGAAACAAGTTTCAGGAGACAGGGTCTTAAAATGTTGAACATGAATTTACCATATGACCTAGCAATTCCATGCTTAGGAACCTATTCAAGTTTTTGTTTTTAAGATTTAAAAAAATTTTTAAATTTATTTCCCCCCCCACCCCCAGTTGTCTGCTCTCTGTGTCCATTTGCTGTGTGTTCTTCTGTGACTGCTTCTATCTTTATCAGTGGCACCGGGAATCTGTGTTTCTTTTTGTTGTGCCATCTCTCCATGCGTGGGGAGCCATTCTTGGGCAGGCTGCACTCTCTTTCACGCTGGGCGGCTCTCCTTACAGGGTGCACTCCTTGTGCGTGGGGCTCCCCTACGCCAGGGACACCCCTGCGTGGCAGGGCACTCCTTGCACGCATCAGCTCTGCACTTGGGCCAGCTCCACATGGGTCAAGGTGGCCCAGGGTTTGAACCGCAGACCTCCCATGTGGTAGGAGGATGCCCTATCCATTGGGCCAAGTCCGCTTCCCCCTATCTAAGTGTTCTTAGCAGTTCTCATCTTAAGGGTGCAAACGGAAAACAATCTAAATGTCCATCAATTGGTGAATGCAGAGACAAAATCGAGTGTGTTCATGCAATGGAATTCTATTCAACAATAAAATGGAATGGATTTTTATACATGCTGCAACATGGATGAACCTCAAAAATACCAGGCTAAGTGAAAGAAGCTAGAAGTGCCCAGAAAAGGCAAATCTATACGTAAAAAGAAGATTGGTCTTTGACTTGGGCTGGGGGAGAGGTTGAGGGACTAGAACTGACAGTAAATAGGCACAAGAAATATTATTGGGGTGATGAAAATGTTCGAACAGTGAGTTAGAGAGATGATTACACAACTTGGTAATTTTACTAAGAAATCATTGAATTGTATACTTGAAATGGGTGAATTATTAATATATGAAAAGTGAAATATGCTTGATTGAGTTTATATTTTAAAAAAAGATTCAGGAGAAAATTATAGCTTGCCAGTATCCTTTAGCGTTGATCAATGGTCAATAAGCATTGCAGGCTCTGTCCCTGCCCACTGAGAAGTGAGCAGGTCTGTCCTCTGCACCACCAGAGTTCCTCATCTCAGCCAAAACTTGATCACCTAACTGGATCGATCTTCTGGAGTTTTATCTGCAGAAAGGTGAACACACATGCGCCGAGTACACTTTACCAACACCCAGGTACCTCTGAAGGCAATCGTCAGAGCCTTTTACACTAAATTAAGTTAAGCATAGTAATCACCTGTTGGGAAAATAAAGCACGCTTTGGTTTCAGGAACTTTGTGTTTTTAAAATTGTTCTCACTCCTTGATCTGCTGCCAGCAAACCAGGCATACACATTCAATGGGAAACAGATGGAATCTTCGGGGCTGTGCTTTGGTAATAACATTGTGGTCACTACCTTGTTGGAAATAGAATTAAGCGTTTTGAGTTGCCAATCCCTCTTAGAGAATATTGGCTGCTCTCTGTGTGGTGATGACCTCACTAATTGGTTAATAGAATTAGCTTCATTTCTTCAGGAAACAGGCATGTGGGGTTTGATGGGAAAACAAAAAGCAAGAAAAAGCACAGGAAAGGGGACTTTCAGCAGTATGAATCAGTTGGAACAGATGATCTCTGTGATCCTCAAAAATCAGCAAAACTAAGCAACCAATAAAAAGGAATTTAATTAATACGGTGTACTATATACTTCTCACTAGAGTCAACGAATCCTGCAGCACCTCGTAGAGCTGGCATTCTTATTTCCATTTTGCAGATAAAGATACTGAGGTTAAGTGGGATGGAACACCCTGCCCCAGTTCCAGAGTGGTAAGTAGTAGCTACAGACCAACCTTCGTTCCTATTTGGGTTACCGTCCAGGATTCTTTCCATAGTGCCCTGCCTTAGTACTCATTAGTGGATTCTAAATGGTACTGGAAGAGGGAGCCTAATTAACTAGCTCTGCTTTTCTTTCATACATGAATGGGAGGCGTGGGAGCCTGGATATATCTTCCTTCTCTCTGAACTTCCCAGTTATCCTAACCTGCCAGGTTGCCATGACAAACACTAAGAACTTACTGGCTCACGGTTTGCGCTTAGAAGATGTCCAAATTCAAGATATCAGGAAGGCTTGTTTTCTCCCAAACACTAGAGTGTGCTGGTGCTGGCTGCCTGCCATCTTTGGGGTTCCTTGGATTTTTGCCTCTGTCACATAGTGGTCTCTTTCCTTTTGTCAGCTCATCTGGTTTCCACTGACTTCTAATTTTTTTTCTCTATGGCCCTCCCTGACTCTGGCTTCCAGCTCCTTTCTTCCTCCCTCCCTCCCTCCCTCCCTCCCTCCCTCCCTTCCTCAAGACCCACACTGACTCATTTGACCAATTGCTTAACTAAAAATAACATTTTCGAGAGGTCCTACTTACAACGGGTTTACAGCCACAGAAGTGCAGATTAAGAACATATGATTTTGGGGACACAGAGTTCAATGTACCATACCAGCCAAATGAGAAATTCTATATATCAAGATCAATAACTGCTGTTCCTTTTAACAATTCCCTTTAAGTCTGGCATACAGGCCACTCACAACCAAAATCTACAACCTAATTTATATTTATATCACACTTTACTTGGCAGTTTGTGTTTTTCTGTGTGTATGTGTGCATTTGCAGGTGGAGGGAATTATGCTATATACTTTACTATTTTTTTTTCCAGAAAGGTGAATCATTTTGTTGATGAAGAGACACTGAGGCAGAAAAGCTAAGTGCCTTGTTCAACATCCCATGGCTTAGAGGTAGGGCCCTGCTGTTACCTTTGGACTGCACATCCATAGGTCCCTGGATTTTGGCAGCATGTTCAGTACTGTCCCTGGTTCAGGCAGTCCTTTTCCCACTGCCCCAGCCTCCAACCCCTCATCCCCCCATCCATAACTTCTAAGTGCACAGTACGTGCCTGGCACTGTTTAGGGAACTGGGATTCAGCAGTAAACAAACCGACCAACAACAACAACCAAACCAAAAATAACCACAACCCACATGGAGCTCATGTTCTTAGTTATTCTTAAGCGCAGCATCTAGAGCAGATTTCAGTGCATGGTAGGGGGAGGCACAAGTTAGGAAGGGTTCTGTGAGAAGGTGACATTTCAGCAAAGAAGGCAATGAGGACAAATACCTCCAGCTTATTATAGATTTCACCCATGTAGGTGTCAGCTCACAACCTTCCTCTACCTCCAAACTTCTTTTAAGCCTATCATGCAGTCTCTAGCTCTCTGAGACAGCTTGGTTTACTTATTTCATATAGAGAGGTCATGTAGTATTTGTCCTTCAATGCCTGGGTAGCTTCACTCAACATAAGGTTCTCAAGATTCATCCATGTTATCACATGTGTTTGTACTGTATTCATTCTTATAGCTGAGTAGTATTCCATTGTATGTATATACCACATTTTATTTATCCATTCATCTGTTGATGGGAATTTGGGTTGATTCCAGCTTTTGGTAATAGTGAATAGTGCTGCTATGAATATTGGTGTGCATGTATCAGTTAGTGTCCTTGTTTTCAGTTGTACCGGGTATATTGCATCCATCATCCATGTGGAATCTAAGCCCCTTCTCGATATAGAGGTGGAGTGGACATAACCATCCCAGGGTCCACAGGATGGAGGAATAGAGTATGGATTAGAGTGGACTTACTGATATTCTACTATGGAACTATTGTGATTAGTAATGGAAGAAATTGTAGTATTGATGTGGAGAAAGTGGCCGTGGTAACTGCTGAGGGTAGGAAGAGGGAAGAAGAGATATGATGTGGGGGCATTTTCAGGACTTGGAGTTGTCCTGGGTGGTGCTGCAGGGACAGATGCTGGACATTGTATGTCCTGCCATGGCCCACTGGGTGGACTGGGGGAGAGTGTAAACTACAATGTAAACCATTGTCCTTGTGGCGCAGCAGTGCTCCAAAATGTATTTAACAAGTGCAATTAATGCGCCACGATGATGAAAGAGGTTGTTGACATGGGAGGAGTGGGGTGAGGGGGGTGGGGGGCATATGGGGCCCTCATATTTTTTGAATGTAACATTTTAAAAAAAAAGTGGGGAAAAAAAAAAAGAAGAAGGTCATGAGGGAGCCAGCCCTGAAGAAATTTGGGGGAATACTTTTCCAGGGGGATGGGGTAGCAAACACAAGTCCAGGGCAAGTCCAGACTTTGGGGTGTTCATGTTTGAGGACCAAGGTGGCCAGTGTGTCTGGAGGAAGGAGAAGGGTGTGGGTGTCTTGGCCAGGCTATGCTTTTATATACCTAAATTCTTTAAAAAGGAAAAAATGAGATGGAATCCTATGATGCCACGACTAGAGGGGACCTAAAGTACTCTGGCCGAGCACTTCACATATCTTCATTGGCTTTAATCCTCACATCCCAAGCATGCCAGCAGGTAGAGTACAGTAGAGAAATCCTCTGAGGGATTTGGATTCTTAGTCTCATCTTTCAGATAAGGAACCGAGGCCCAGCATTGCCCAGATAAGGAACCGAGGCCCAGCATTGCCCATTGCAAAGTTAGATGAGGGAGAAATGGGTGAACCCCAGCGTCTCATGATTTACAAATGTCAAAGTGACTTTCCTCCATCAGGCAGAAGTCAGTGGGAGGCCGTGCCCCCCACTACGATTTCTGCCACATTCCCTCTGCCTTGTCAAGGAGCATTTTATAGTATCAACATCATGTCACGAAGAAACTACAGAAAACCATGAACTTCTGAAGATTTTCTAAGATTGCCTTGGGGCTTGGGATTGAAGCTGAAACTTGCTTGTGGGGGAAGCTTATGAGGAAAGAAAATGAGCTTCCAAAATATGTTAAAACTTGGGGGTTGTTTCCCAAACACTTTTCCCTGAAAGCATTGTACCCACGGGAGGCAGCTGAGGCCAAGGAATTGGACAGAAGGCTCAGAGTTAGAGAGCCAGAAGAAACCCCCGAGTGTCCAACTGGGGGTACCAGCTCATGCCCGTAACTTTCAGTAGGAGGCAGTGCAGCATGGGGGAGCAAGGCAGGACAAGGCAAGGGGGCTGCTCAGCAGGAATAGGGGGTCTCAGGACAAACAGGAAGGGCTCTTTCCAGCCGCACTGGCAGTCCTCTTTTTTTTTTTTCCCCGTGGTATGTGACATTTCAGACCCTGCCTAGGCTATAGGTTTCTCCCACCCCTCCTCATCCTAATTATCACTGTCTTTTAAAACTGAGACCCTGGTCTCCCTCCTTTAGCATGTCTTTCCTGCCTGACCTCTTTATATGACCCTTCTCTTCCTTTTCAAGGTACTTGGTGCTTATTTCTTGCACAATGCCTTTTCTGCATTATAATATAACTTTTGGCTTCCTTGCCTACCCTACACTTGAGACAAAATAGAAACATCTTGCTGGAAAGAGCAAAATAATAGCAACACATCTTGAAAGAGAGAGATTCTTGAGGCCAGGGACTGTATGTTTTCTGGCTGCTAATTCCTAGTCCCATGCATAGTTACCACAGGTAATTGTTACTTAGTAAAGATTTGTAAAATAAGGAATGAATGAATGAATAAGTCTGTAATTCAGTCTGAGAAAGCTCAGCATCACTGGAATCTTTCTATGTGGAGTTCAGCGGGTCTCCTTGGGTTAAGAACATGCTCTTTGATGGACAGAGTTGTTGCTAGAAACGGCATGTGTCTGAATCCAACCACCTCCATGTGCCATCAAACAACCAGTAGCTACAGGAATGTCTAGCCCTTGAATTCATTCTGTCCTCAGATTCCCCAAACCATTGCTGTTATTCTGTCCTCTCCAGGAAGATTTAATAATGAAATTTCAACTTGGAGGACAATGTAGGAAAGCATCTACAGGACCTTGTAATAGGAAATGGCTTTATGAACTTCACACCCAAAGCAGGGGCAGAGAAAGAAGAAATAGATAAATGGGACCTCCTCAGAATTAAAGCCTTTTGTACATCAAAGGAGTTTATCAAGAAAGTGAAAAGACAGCCTACCCAATGGGAGAAAATATTTGGTAACCATATACCTGATAAGAGCCTAATTCCAACATATATAAAGAAATCCTATATCTCAAAAACAAAGATAAGGAACCCATTCAAAAAATGGGCAAGAGATTTGAACAGATCTTCTCCAAAGAAGAAATACAAATGGCTAAAAAGCAACACCACTAGTTACTAGGGAAATACAAATCAAAACTACAATGAGATACCATCTTACACCCATTAGACTGGTGGCTATTGAAAAACCAGAGGACTACAATTGTTGGAGAGGATGCAGAGAAATGGGAACCCTCATCCACTGCTGGTGGGAATGTAGAAGGATCCAGCCATTCTGGAGGACAGTTTGGCAGTTCCTAAAAAAGCTAGCTATAGATGTGCCATATGACCCAGCAATTCCACTGCTGGGAATATACCCAGAAGAACTGAAAACAAGGACATGAACTGATACATGCACACCAATGTTCATCGTGGCATTATTCACAATTGCCAAAAGTTGGAATCAACCGAAATGCCCATCAATAGATGAATGGATAAACAAAATGTGATATATATACACAATGGAACACTACTCAGCTATAAGAAGGAATACAGTGCTTACACATGGGATAACATGGATGAATCTTGCAGACCTTATGTTGAGTGAAGCAAGCCAGGCAATGAGGGACAAATACTATATGACTTCTCTGATACAAATTAGCAAATAAAACTGTCTCAGAGAGCTAGAGATAGGGTTACAGGAAATAGGGTGGGGAGAGGAAGATTGTGAGCTGGTGCCTATATGGTTGAAATCTATGATAAAGGGTAGGTAAATAGTTGTGCAATGAAGGGATAAGATGGGGGCATAGGGATACTGTTGGGTGGGGCTTTGCAGGCTTGAAGGGGAGTAGAGTTGGGAGGATGGGTCAGATGGCCCATGGAATAGCGGGGAGGGTTTGTGATGAGCGGGTGAACATGGGAGATTGTCACATATGCAGTTGGAACTATAATGTTGGGAAAACTCTTTGGAAAATATAATAAGGAAGGGTTACTTGTTTAAGGTGTTTGATGGGGGGCATCTGGCACAGGGTTCACCTGGGGCAGGCTTCTAGGGAGTGTGTGAGTGCTCATCTTGTCATATTGTGTTAAATCAGTGGGTGGAGACATACAATGAATGGGAAAGTGTTGTACCCCCATCCTGGGGTGGACTGATATGCTCAAACAGAAGAGAGTGTGTCTCTTGAAAACAAAGGTGGCTCCCAATGGGGGAGGACAGACTGGAGTGTCAAACCCTCAGCCTTGTTGTAAGTACCTATGAATCTGGTCCTCAACCAGTGAAGCTTCGTTGTTACTGTGGGCCCTGAGGGGAGGGAGGAGAGAGGAATAGAATAGGTGGAAGTGGGGTAACTTGGGGCAATGGAAGTATTCCACAAGATCATGCAATGATGGATATAAGCTATGTTAAATTTCACAAAAATTTATTAAAGTGTATAGTCTAAAAGGTAAACCATAATGTAACCAAAAACTTAGAAAAGTGTACAGTTTAAAATATAAACCATAATGTAAGCCATAATGGAACATGGTTGGTAGCTATGTTTCAATATCTGTACATCAGCTGTAGCAAATATAACATCCACATGTACAAAGATCATTGCTGGGGAAAGGGGAAAAGCATTTGATGTTGAGTATATGGGAGTCCCCTATTTTGTATATGTGACTTTACTGTGATCTAAAACTTTTTCGAAGACAAAAAAAAAAAAAAAAAAGGATGTAGATATTGAGGAAGTGCAGTGCAACACCTATTACCATGATGAAAGACAAAATGTCAAAAACAAAGTTTTATGATATTTTTCATTTCTTAATACCCCAATTCATTTTTTACTTTTTTAGCTTTTCTAAGTTATTACGTATTTTATTTCTAATCTTTAAACCTTTCAATACTATTTCATTTTCCTACTAATTGAATTTGGCAATATGTTAGGTTTCATTTTTGAAGTTTGGATCACCTAGGGGTTCAACTATGGCAGGGGAGGAGCACTGGTATGGGGTGTCATTGATGGGGAATGCATGGGTGGGAGGGAGTTCTCCAGGGCGTGCATATAGGGTATATAGATATATCCAGATGTTCATTGGGTATTGTCATAGTGGATAGAGTTACATATGACACCTGAGGGAGTGATGAGTTCCCATCCTGGGGAGCTCTGTCGCATTCCCCAGTGGAACAGCAGCACTCCCCAAGTGCAAGGACAAAGACCAGTGAAGAAGGATGGTCCGATGATGAGCTCTTGATACTGATGACTATGCTTATGAGCCTGTGTGCTTGAAATTTCAACTAGGTCTAGAACTCTAGGGTGCCTAAGAATTACCTCCTGAGAACCTCCATGTTGCTCAAATTTGACCACTCTCTAAGCCAAACTCAGCATGTAAATGTATTACCTTCCCCCCAGTGTGGGACATGACTCCTGGGGATAAGCCTCCCTGGCACCAAGGGATTACTATCAAGCACCAGCTGGTGATGCAACTAGAAAAAGACCTTGAATAAAAGGGGGAAATGGTAAAGACAGATGAGTTTATGTGGCTAAGAGACTTCAAAATGAGTTGGGAGGTCATCAGAGGGATCGCGCTTATGCATGTCTCAGCAAGACCTCAGAGACAACCTAAGTAGATACAATCCCAGGTACTGGTGCTCCTGAGGGCTACAGAGACACACAGGTTCTACGGTCATGACAGATGGCTCTGGAGTTCAGTGCCTTCTCAGTGGGCCCTATTTTGGAACTTGTGCTCCTGAGTGTGATGGAGTTGGACTCAGATGTGACCTCTCTACACATGCCTCTTCTGTCACTTTTATTGAACCTGGGGTTTGTGTATGCTCAGGAAACTTGAATCTCTGGACTGGCCATGTGCCAGCTGGGCCCTGAGCCTCAGCAGAGTTGCAACACCTACTCTCCAGTTCTTTGGACTTACTCAGGTCAGCTGATAGGGCGGTGAGAATGGTCAACCACCACACCAGGGATCTGAGAGTGTCTACAACTGCAAGCAGGAGATTTGCATCCATCAGCTATGTGGGATCTAAGCCCCCCCTCAATTTAGAGGTGGAATGGCTATCGTTATCCCAGAGTCCATAGGATGGAGGAATATAATATGGATTGGAGTGGACTTGGTGGTATTCTACTATAGAACTGTTGTGACTCTAGCCACTGTATCATACATTTGGAGATAGTGGCTACGGAGGTTGCTGTGGGCAGGGAGAGGGAGGACGAGGTGTGATATCAGGCATTTTCGGGACTTGGAGTTGTCCTGAATTATACTGCAGGGATAGATGCAGGATATTGTATATCCTGCCCTAACCCACTGGATAGACTGGGGGAGTGTGAACTACAGTGTAAACTATGGTCCATACGGTGTGGCAGTGCTCTAGGGTGTATTCACCAAATGCAATGAATGTGCTTTACTGTTGATGTTGATGTGTGAGGAGCGGGGGTGGGGGAGTGGGGAGTGGGTTGTATGGAAACCGCTTATGTTCTTTAATGTAACATTTTGTGAAATCTATTTATCTTTAAAAAAAAAAGACAATAATAATAAAAAATGAATGAAATATCAAGAAAAGGATGATGCAAGTATTGAAAAACAAAGGGCAACTCACTGCCCTGGTGGAGCCCTGGGTCCATGGCTTCGCAGTGAACTTTCTTTGTGTGCAGCGGAGAATTTCCCAACTGCTGCCTATTGTCCTGTGATTAGACGTTGGAGCTCCACAGGTAAGAGATGAACAATTCTAAGGGTAATTGAACACTCCGCAAATTTTCACAGAGGATCAGTACTGAGTCATTTAGCCCAGGTATTTCTGTGATTGCGATGCTGAGAAAATGTACACGGTTAAATGGTCCTCAAATCACTCCTTCGTCTGGGCAAAACAGGACTTGGTATTTGCAGTCTCGGTTATAAAAGCAAGTGGTTTGCAAACAATGGCTGCTTAGAGACTAGGGGAAAAATGGCTTTGTTTGGAAATCTGAATCCTTAAAATTTAGGCATTGGAGATTTCAAGGAATAGAAAATACTTTCAATATCTTTGAACTCTACCCCTTTCTTTGTAAATACAATATAGGTTGTATTTACATTATAGGCAGCTGGGAACACAGTCTTGTAACAGGTACTTGCCTCATGGAGAAATTGAGGCTTATGGTTATCCAGCTGAACAGTGGGGAGGCAAACCTAGGTCACTTGATTTCAAGTCCCTTGTTCCTGCCAGATATTCATGTTACTTTATTCATTAACAATAGCTTGTTTCGTTCTTCAGTGCATCTAAAGGTGAAAAAGAAAGCATTCTCCTCCAAGAGCTTGGGGGAGATGTGACTGGCTACAGCAGCTCATGGCTAATTGTAATATAGTTCCTGGAAGAAAGAGGGTCTCAGAACAAAAAGAAGGGATCAAAATGGTTTGTGTGGCAAAGGGAGTCTCTATACCCCAGCAATGACTATCTGGATTATTTTTGTCAGTTCTTTTTTGAGAAAGAACCTGACTCTGGTATCAGATGCCTTGTCATGTATTGGTGGAGGGAACTGCATAAAAAATTTGTACTTCGAAATTCACCTATTTGAAAGTGTACAATTCAATGATTTTTTTGTAAATTGTTAAAAATATTAATAAAACAATCTATACTGTATATAGTTCTCATTCCAGAGAGTGGGCCCCTTTTTCTCAATTAGTTTGTTGGTTGGCTTCATGAGCTCCTGACTTAACAATTCACTTTACAGGAATTCAGGACAGATATTGGATTCAAAGAGGTGCAACACACCGTTTGCTACAAGATTTAGAGTGTGCAAAATCAGAGAAGCTGTTCCCCCGCCACCACATTACAGAATGTTCCCTTAATAAAGCTTCACTCACGTCTTCATTTAACCAATATTTGTTGATGCTCTGGTCAGTGAAATCTGGGCAATATAATGCGTGATTGGGGTAAGGATGCTGGCATAGGACTGCCTGGGTTCAAATTTCAACTGCTAACCTTATAGTCGTGTGGACTTGGGCAAAGTTATTGCCCATTTCTAAGCCTCAGGTGGCCTCATCTATGAAACAGGCATAGCACTGTTATCTATTTCATTAGACTAAAGAAGAAGACTAAAGAAGATGGTGCCTGAAACAAAGGCATTGTATCAATACATTTTAGGTATTATTATTTTAAGTGTCAGGCACATTAGTGATCTATAATTCCTAGTTTAAATGGGGAAATAGACAAATGAACAAGCAATTCCAGTTCAGGGTAATGGATGGTCTGATGGTGGCAGGCACAGTGGCCTTAAAAAGGGACCCCATTCCAGAAAGCCTTCGCTGGAATCCCAAGGTAGGATGGTGGTGTCTAGACTTACAGGTTAAGAAGGTAAAAGTGAAGAAGGGAAGGAAATGTGTTAAATGTTAAGCTTAGCAAGGTGAGTGTTCAGCATGACACTGTGAGGCTTGCCTAAGGTATGGGTTCATGTGAAATTAGAATGTCTCAGCGTTTGCAATGACCCAGCACTTTGGAGCTCTTGTTCCCATTCCTGGTTGGAAAAGTAAATCTTTTGAATTGCTTAGATTTACATTATTTAAACAATACAGCTATTAGAGCTGGAAGGGTGCCATAAATGCTGGAACAAATAAACATAATGTGCTCCTCTGGACCTTAATTTCATAACATGTTGAATAATAGACACTCCATGAAGAAAAGCAACCTAACAGTTTTGTTTAACCCATTGGATATAAACACACCCAGCATACTTCCTGCAGGACTTCTCAGAGCTTTTAATATGACAATGTGTATTATGAAATTCGAAGAGTGAGAGTTTGTCCTGCTTCCCATATTTGGTTATGAAATTAATTCTTTTATTCTTCCATAAATGCTTGATGATTAACATTCTGGGGAACGCACTTTGGAAAATGGCAATTCAAACCAACTTCCTAGTGTTATGATTGAGGAAACAGGTCTACAGTGTGGAAACGACCAGCCCCAAATTACCAAACTAGCTGGTGGCCAGCCCAGGTTGGACTCAGAGCTTCCTTATTATCTACTTCACTGCTTTCAGGACAAAAAGTCCAGGTTGTCTTTCTTGGTAGTTTCTAAGAAGGACAAATTGCAGTAGTTTCACCCAGCAGCTGAATCAGAACCATCATAATATTGTGAATTCGAATGAGTCTTTCATACAAAAGCCCGAGGCACACCAAGAGCACAGCGGTATCAAACTCTAAGCTGCCTTTGACATGAAGATCTCCTGCATATGGAGCTGTAAAACCACCCAAGACTTTCAGCAGACCAATCAGCCAGGCCCTGGGGATATCTGCCAGCGATCGACTGTTGCTATTACGGAAACATTAACTGATGTAATTGAAAGCAAAGCTGTCCTCCGCTCTATAGAGGGAGGCATTTCGTGTATAAAAGGAGTGAGAGGAGGCAAACATGACAGGCTGATACCACCATAAGGTTCTTTTAACACATTGTGTTTGCTTTTCTCTCTGCTTCTATACTTCCAATGGACTGTTCCCTTTGGACCCAGTGTGATCATTTATGAATTTGGAATTGAAGAGTGCCAGGCATTTATGTGACTAAGGGCCTCTGTTTACTTTATACCAGTTCTTGTTACCATTCAAACTCCCCAAACCAGCCCCTATCTGATGGATAATGTGGTGTAGGGAAGAGGATTCTAATATGAGGGGGGGGAGGGAGGCATCATCCAGAGGATTCTAATCTGAGGGGTCATCCAGAGGGTTCTAATCTGTAGGAGTTAGACTGAGGGATCTATTTGGTCAGTGGGGGTTTGACTAGACCAGGGATGTTAGCCAGCATTTGAGAACTTACGGTGTGCCAGGCACATTCACGTTAGCTGCCCATTCAATTGAACTTTCGTGGAACTGTTTGGAGGTAGGAATGATCATTCTGATCTTCCAGCTGTAGCAACTGAATGTTGGAGGACACCTTGTCCAAGTCCATTCTGGCTGGTAGGTGGGGACGTCAGGCTTCAAAGCCAGCTCTCCCGCAGAGCTCATGTCCTGTCTTCCTCACAGATTCTTGTCCTCTAGGACCAGCTCTCCTACTACCTGTCCAGTCTTGGGGAAGTCGCCTCACAGTCATGGGTTGTATTTCACATGTGTCAAATGAGGATTTCTCTGAGAGTAATTGTCTGAGAAAACAGTTCCTGCCTCCACTTCTGTGTCTCTGATTCATTCTCTCTTTTTCTTTCCTCTTTTATTTTAATTCACTGATCTGTGGCATACCATTTTGATTTCTTCTGATTCTCTTGAATGTCTTTTAACTTATTCATATGGATCTCAAAGTTTTCTTCTGGGACAACTGGAGAAATCCAGCACTTCCCTCCCTTACTTTCCTTCCATTTTTATTTCTATTTGGTTTTTAAGTTTATACTTAAACAGCATTTTTTGTTAATACATAAATAAAAAAATGGACATTACCAGAAAGTGAGAAAATTCTATACAAACAGGAATATAAAAATATTAATATATTCTGGTTTATAGCACATGCATAAATAAATGATTTTATTTTTTGGTTAAAATATGTGTCGTTAATTATATCTCCATAAAATCATATTTGATGGCTACACAGCATTTCATAATATAAAATATAGTATATTTCAATAATTTCCCAATTTTCATAACTCCAGGTGTGGACTTTAATGCCATGCCTGGGCTCAAATATTAGTTCTTCCTC
Organism: Dasypus novemcinctus; assembly: GCF_030445035.2. Classification (NCBI taxonomy): domain Eukaryota; kingdom Metazoa; phylum Chordata; class Mammalia; order Cingulata; family Dasypodidae; genus Dasypus; species Dasypus novemcinctus. Next base: position 199,390,292 of record NC_080673.1, on the reverse strand, counting down.
TCACCACGTATAAGTTCTTAAATTCTGTGCCTCAATTTCCTCACCTGTAAAACAGAGAAAGCTTTTCTTTTGTGACATTTTTCCTTTTGCTTTGTAGAATCTTGTGATTTCCCTTTCACTCCTGCTGTAGCTGACAACTACTGCCATGGCAGGGAAATCAGAGGGATGCCCATGGAAGCTTTTTACTCCTTTTCACAGGATTTATATGTATTTCCTTCCTTGGAAGGTGTTGGCAGAAAGGTTGATAGCCACAGAGCACAGGTTTGTTTCATTGGTGAAAACTGGCTTTTGAAGAGAACTCTCCCAGGGGCCAGAACTGGTCACAGGATTGTGAAGCTGGAAGCAGCCAGGATATCAGGCAGCATAATTACTTCCTTTGCACAGAAGAGGAAATTCACACAACTCAAAGGCTGGCCCTGCGGCCAAACTCCTGCAAGTGTGTAGTGTTCTGGGACTTCTGACACTGGGAGGAAAGAAAATCCTTCTCTCCTGACTTTGCCCTTTTCTACCTCTGCTCTGGCTTCTGGAGGAAATAGTATTTAAATAAAGCATTACCCATGTAATCTTTTCTAGGATTGTCAATTTACTGACAGCTATATAATTTTCTATTTAACATAACATCAAGTTGGACATGATTCATGTATTCAAACAATATTACCAGTACCTTTTGGTGCCAGACTATGCTAGCACTGTCCCTGAACTAAGGAGCTTAGGGTATCGTTGTAGAGTGTGATGCGTGAATGGTTGATTTCATCACACTGTAGCACATCCTGGAGGATAGGTACTCCAGAGGGCTTCTTAGAAGACAGATGCAGGGCATTTGAGAGATGTTAAGACGTCTTAGAGCAGATGACTCCAGGTGAACAATGAAGATGAAAAGGAGTGTGTTGGTTGAAGATGGGATGGTGGTAGGTATTCCAGCCTTTCAGGTATGGTTCAGATGCAAGAAAGTACATGCATATATGGGGGTAGGCTAGACAGGTTTGGTTCAGGCAGGCTTCCCATGCAGGTCTGTGAAGGCCCTGCTCAGTAAATGGTGGTTGTTAAGTTGATCTGGTCTGGCTTTTAAGGAAGAGGGGCAGCAGACTTGGCCCAGTGGTTAGGGCGTCCATCTACCACATGGGAAGTCTGCGGTTCAAACCCCGGGCCTCCTTGACCCATGTGGAGCTGACCCATGTGCAGTGTTGATGAGCACAAGGAGTGCCCTGCCACGCAGGGGTGTCCCCTGCATAGGGGAGCCCCACGCTCAAGGAGTGTGCCCCGTAAGGAGAGCCACCCAGCGTGAAAGAAAGTGCAGCCTGCCCAGGAATGGTGCCACACCCACGGAGAGCTGATACAACAAGATGACGCAACAAAAAGAAACACAGATTCCCGTGCTGCTGACAATAACAGAAGCTGACAAAGAAGATGCAGCAAATAGACACAGAGAAGAGACAACCAGGGTGGGGGGGAGGGGAGAGAAATAAAATAAATAAATAAATCTTAAAAAAAAAAAAAGAGGGGTGAGGTAGAGGGATGAGGTAGGCTCAACTTCCCAAGACAGACTCACAATCTGGCATTCAGGATAGTAGAATGTTCATGCAGGGAGCAGGAAGCTCCCTGTGGTGTCACATGTCTCAGGAACCAGGAATTGGGTGCAGATCCAGTGGGATGGGGAGGGGCCAACATCTGGCAGAGCTGTGAGTTTTACACCAGATGTAGTAAACCTCAATCCAACATTTAGAGTTTCAGAAAACTCAGAGAATTTGCACATTTACCCCTGGGGAGACTACTGGGGCCAGGGTCTCCAAAGCCCAATTAGGTTTTGAGCAACATTTTCCAAATGATAGAGCTCTTGTTGGTAAGGCAAAGCTAGTGACACCATTGGAAAGTACTGGATCAGGTCAGCAGTTCCACCCCTGGCTGCTCATTTGGAGAGTGTCTTATAAATGTAGAATCAGAGTCTCTCTCCAGACTTACAGAATTAGAGCCTCTCAGGAATCCATTATTTTTTAAAGTTTCAGAAATATTTCATACAAATATTGAAAATCATAAAAAGCCACTCATTCCTTCCCACCCAGGTGCTTCTGATGCAGCCAGCCAACCTCAATTTGTAAATGGTATTTAAAACCAATGTTTTTAAGGATTGGGGAGTCTATCAATGCATGGAAGATTGAGCATCATTAAGGGATAAACCTATGAATAGCCCCACTATGCTCCCACTCCAGTACATTGTATTTACTGACTAAATATTGTAGATCAGAGTTGAATTGGGTGGTTTCTCCTTTCATTTTCTCCTGAGCTTGCTGATTTCTTTTTAACAACCTTGTCTTTCTATAGTGGTCCATGTTTGACAACTTACTGTGACATATCTTTGTTCCCATTTGGACTCTGTGATGATTCTATGAGATCAGCAGAGTAGTTCTCATTACACTTGTTATACAGAGGAAAAAGTGGAGATCCAAGTTCTCCAGAGACTGGCCCAAGCTTTCACAGCTAGCACATGGCAGAACTTGTCAGCTTAACCATAAGCCTAGGGCTATTTCCATCTTTTATTCTCCCTAATATGGATGAAGTAGCCTCTCTCTGAAGAGCCTTGGGTTATGTGTTGAGGGTTCAGAGACTATGGAAAACACTAACTTTTAAACAGACTGTAAACTTTTGGAAAGGAGGAGCCAATAAAATTATTATAATACAGTGGGTACAGGAAAGCTGAGATTCCTTTCCCTCAGTACATTTCACTCCCATTTCCTACCCATAGAAACTCATAGTCTGGTGTTACAGATTGAACTGTGACCCCAAAAGACATGTTTAAGCCCTAACTCTGCATCTTGTGAATTGGCCCTGTATAGAAATAAGAACTCTGAAGACGTTATTAGTTAAGATGAAGCCAAACTCGATTAGGGTGGGCCCTAAACCAACATGACAGGTCCATATGAGAAGGCAAGAGAAGACACAGACAGAATGAGAAGATGGTCATGGGATGACTGAACCAGAGACTGAGTTATGTCACAAACCAAAGATTGCCACAGACTGCTGGCCATAAGGCAATTCCCACAGACTTTGGAGGAATCATGGTCACCATTTTGATTTGGATTTTTAGCCTCCAGGACTGGAAGCCAATACATTTCTGTTGTTTTAAGCTACCCATTTGTAGTACTTTGTTGGCAAACTACCCTGGGTTGGGTGGCCCTTCTGTTCATTCATTCTTTCATTTATTAATCTATTTGCTTATCCATCCTTTCATTCATTCATAAATTTATACATTTCTTCTATAAATGCACTGATAAGTCATTATTTACAGGGAGCCTATCATGGGCAGGGAATGTGCTCATGTTTCTTGTCCTATGAATGCCATTGTGGGAAGTTCCTTATAATAGGTTAGTAGAATTGAGGGTGAGGACTCTTTTAGGAGACCAGGCCATCTATCTCCATCCACATTTGTTGAAGGAATGAATGAGCAGATGAACAAATGAGTAAGGGCTATAAGGATGGTGTATTAGGAAAACACAGAGAAGAAATCCAAAGGAAAGAAACTCCTCTAAAATACTAAATTAATGGGTGCCAAATGCCAACCCTGCTTTAGGAAATCAGCATTTCCTGATATGTTCTGGTTTTCCATCATAACATAGTTTAGCAATTTGATATTATTTATGAATTCCAAAAATACTATTGGATTATATTTGTGAACTGGTCTTTTCCTCTGGACATATTAGATTGTATTAGATTCAGAGGTTTCACTTTTACTTGATTAAATTATGTCTAGGGCTTTGGGTCTCATCAGTAGGATGAGAAAAGAACAAGGCAGAGGAGTTAGTTGGAGTTTTTTGATCCTGGAACCCGGAAAGTAAGCACACAGAGGAACAGATACTTGAGGAAAAAGAGAAGGCTCTATTAGACATGACAGAGGCCCTGGGAAGAAAGATGAGCTGTTTGCCTGACAGTTTCCCACTGGCCTTGTGGAGAGACCAGAGCAGCTTAACCCAGAGAGAAACTAGCCCTGGGAAAGAGATATGACTTATCCCAGCCTACAACTGAGGTTCGAAGAAGCTGGGGCCATGGAGCCTTAAGAGGAAGAGGACACTTGAACCCTTGCAGATGTTGGCAGCCATCTTGCCCTAATACGTGGCTTTATAGCCTGGTAAATGTAAGTTTCTACCCCAAATAAATACCCAACTGATTTCTGGTATTTTGTATCAGCACCCCTTTGACTGACTAATACACATTATGAAAACCTTCTCTTTTGGCTTTCTGCCTCTTTTCTTCTCTGCCTGATTTCTAGCAGCCTTTGAGTCAACTGGGTGAGGTCAGCCCCAGAAAACTCTATAGGATAGAAATATCATCAGAACAACCCCTGTCTGGAGCATAGTGATTGAAAAGCCTTTCCAAACTGTCTAAACACAAGCTCTTCAACTGCCTACTGCAGGAATTCATTTAATTGTATTCTATTCTGGGATGAGTGGCTGTAGGTAGAGCAGAAGTCTAGAAACTAGGGACAGGTAGGAGAGAAGATATTGCCTTTGTGTCAGATGCTAAGGCAAAGAAAAGGAAATGAAATGGCCAGAGAAGAATGATCACAATCACAGTGAGCTAGAAACTTTTTAGAACATTGTGTTCTCTGATAATAAGTGAACATTTGGGGGTATATATGTTTATATATATATACACACACACATAGATACATACATTTGAAATAGGAACTTGGGTAAAAGTCTTTTTTAAAAAAATTAATTACATAATTTTTAGTGATCTTTAATTACCTCTCCAATATTAATTCACTCCACACCCACCACAGAGTAAGAGAGCTGATACAGAAGAGAGAAAGGTGAAAGAGGAAATAGTCCAACTATAGTGTCTGGCTGTTAGTATATTTTCTATCTTTCTTTTCATTCTCAAAGCAACTCTGACATAGGAATTATTTCTACTCTCTAGTAAAGCTCCAACAGGTCAAGGATTTTCCCAACATCACACAGCTAATGGGTGATGGAATAAGGATTCAAGTGGGTCTACCTCCAAGGTCTGTCTTTTTCTTTGTACTCTTTGCCTTTATTCTGAATAGAGAGCTCAATATGTATGTCACCTACCTCACTGTGTGTTTTACAATATTAAATAGTTCCTTAAGGAACGAAAAGCCCATGGGCAGGGTGGCCATCTGGTATCTCCATAATGCCTTGTAAGCATCTCAACATGTAATCCAAAAGTAACTTATTTTTTTGAGCCTCCATCTCCCCAGGCTTTGTATGTGGCACCTTCCTACATCCATTTGTGTAATCCAGAAGCCCAGGGGTCATCCTTGACCATCCAATTCCCCCAGACCAATCTATTACCCACCTTGGAGATCTTTCTTCCAAACCTTATCTTCGATCCATTTCTCCATTTCTCTCTATCTCATCCCTGCTGCATCCTCTAGTGTCTTTCTCTGTTCCAGCCCATGAAGGGTGCAGATGGTGTCTTAGCCCCTTGTCAAGGCTCCATGTGAAGAATTTAAAAGAAGAATTTAAAAGAAGAGGGGACAGATTTCTGATATCGCCCAGGCAATCTGCAAAGAATTTTGCACATATGGTAAATAATTTTCCTTTTGCATATATAACCTTTGTGTGACGAATTGTGGAATATTTATTTCCTCCATCAAGAGTACAGGGAGTAGCTTTCTTTGTGCATCATCTTATTCCAGGGTCTCACCTAATGCCTAACAATCACTTTTCTTTGTCTATTCCTAAATGCTGTTGGTACCCATAGGCCACATGTCTGAAACAGAGCAGATTCATTGTTTGTCCTCTAGAATGTTCCCTTTTAAAAGGGGTATGCAATAACTATCATTTTAATGCACTTTTCACGTAAAAATCTTCATTTTTATTTCCACCTCTTTCAATGCTCCCACTGTTTTTGCATTAATCACATATTATGACTAAACATGACTTAGGCCACTCACAACAGAGCTGAAGCATTTTTAATCTGGAACTTACTTTCATTTACAGAATTAAAACTAATTTAAAAATTGATAAGTTGGGGCATGCACATTCTTTCAGGTTGAGAGTGCTGTCATTTTTTACTGTATTATTATTTATGATCACCACCCTGATCACTTGTGATACTGAGTGTGGCTTTCTCAGAGGATCTGATAAAAGCCAGTGCTTACTCAGTATTTATTGTGTGCCAGATGCTGTGTTAACAGTTCACCTGTATTCTCTCATTTGGTTCTCATTATTTATGTGGGAAATTCCATTGTGATCATGGTTTTGTCAGTGAGAAAAATGAGATAAGGAATATATCAAGATCATACATCTAATACAAGGATGCGTGACCTTAGAGCTCTTTCCTCTTTAACACATGCTTCTTGGGTGTCTAAAAGCTCTCCAAAGAAAAAGAATCCTTGCCATTCTTCTACTCCTCTTTTGTAGCTGCTCCACACCATACAAAACCATAGGGATGTCAGTGGGCAGAAAGATGGTTATACACAAAGCAGACAGAACCCATGCTTTATAGCGCTAATAACAATATTGGCAATGACAAGTAATAAGTGCCAGACGTTGTGGTGGGCTTTCACACTACATTCCCCTTGATCCCTGTGCCAGCCCTTTGAGGTTAATTGCAGTCAGTTAAGGGATGCTGGACAATCAGACACAATGATTATAGCTATGTGCTATGATGCTAAAATGTGCTAACATATTCCTGTTAATATGCAGGACAGCACATTGAGGTCAGAATTAGAGCTCCCATTTATTGACCGGGGAATTGAGACCCAGCGTAGTCAAGTCAATGGCCCAAGACCACACAGGTATAGCTGGGTCTGGATCCTGACTCAGTAACCTTGGCTCTCTCCCTGAGCCCTGTCCCAACCATCTTGCAGCACTCCCTCTCCTGGGCCTTTGCTTGCTTCCTGAGGGATGTGCAACCCCAGGGAAAGGAGAAGGAGGTCAACTGGGTCTTTAGCAAAGGTTTCTGGGAACCGATGGGACACTGAGGAGAGGCTAGAGGAGGAGGATAGAATGTTTGCTCCGAGAAGATGGCCCACAGGAAGCTTCAGATCTAAAGGGAGTACCTGGGCAGTGACTTTGGGCATCATCCTGCCCCTAGTCCTGGGTCAGCAGGCACAACTGGAGACCCCACAGCCTCCCAGTCAGCCTGCCAGGTGTATTGAAACCTTTTCAATCTGGGGAACGAGCTGAAGTTAATTAACTCTATTTTATTGCCTCTGCCTGTCATTCCCTCTGTTACTCAAACTTCACGCTTTCTACCTCTCCAGATTAGATCTGAGGAAAGCAGAAAACTGAAAAAACAAAACAGAAAACAACTCACACTTTGGCCTGACTTCTGTCTAGTAAGCTTAGGCTGTTCTCAGAAAGACCGTGCATTTTTAGCGCTAATTACTTTACATACTTTCAGTTGCCCTACTGTTTTCTCAGAGACACCTCTGCATTTTCCAGCTTTCCTAAACTTGAGTTTTCTAAAAAACTGGCACTTTTCAGGTTTCTGAAGGCCTCTGCTTGCATCCTGTGCAGAGCCCAGGAGAACAATTTGATTTTTCCCTTCGGGTTTGTTCATATCAGTGAAAGTCAGTAGACACGAGGACAGATCCGAGAATTTACAGGCTGCAAGGAACTTTGGTAAAATGTGCAGTTGTCCTGGGTCATCTTCAGAGACAAAACTGAGATCCAGAGAGAGGAAGGGCTCGACACTTTTGTATGCCAACTCAGTCAAAGAGCAGGGCCGAGAACTTGCGTCTCCCAAATCCAAATCCAGAGCTTTCCCAGTCTAATAGCCCTTTGGCTAGTCCCTATTTTAAAAGAGGTGACAATTCTGGGATGTTTCCTGCAATTTGCTTTCTAGCTTAATGGCATTCTTACTTACTGGTTGTCTTTGTTTGCCAGGTTGCCCTGACAAAGACCACACAATGGGTTGTCTTAAATAACAGGGATATTTTGGCTCACAGTTTTGAGGCTAAAGTAGTGCAAAATCAAGATATCGGCAAGGCTCGCTTTCTCCAGGAGTCTGAGATTTCTGGGGCTGGCTGCCGGCAATCCTCAGGTTTCCTTGGCTTGCATCTCTGCCTCCTGTCCTGTGGTGATGCCTTTTTCTTCCTGCTCTTCTAGTTTCTGCAGACTTTAGCTGTGGACTTTAATTTCTGGCTTCTGGTTTGTTTTCTCTGCAAGTCCTCCAGTAATATGGATTAAGATCTACCCGGGGACAGTTGGGCCATGCCCTAGCTAAAATAACATCTTCATGAGGTCCTGTTTCCAATGGCTTCACACCTACAGGTTTGAGGATTAAGATTAAGACCATGTTGTGGGGGTATATAATCCAACCTACCACGCTTGTGAAGTGATATATTAATTTACTTATTTGTTTCATCTTTATTTTGACAGACATTGAGAGAAGCTAGGTAGTACAACAGTTTTTTGAGACTTTCTCATTTTCCTGAATTCTTATCTTCCACAGTGGACATGTGCTACTTGTTTTGACAACCTTGGAGCCAGGGACTTTCTGGGGGGTGATAGGGCTCTCAATCACATGTTCTTCCTGTCTTGCCAAAGAATTATTAGGTGATCCAGCCTGGCCAATCAAATTTCTTCAGCTCCTAGGGTAGTACTGATTGGTGCTGTTAAGCCCTGGACTTGACTTCTTTTTAGGAATTTAGGTGTATTCTGTCAAAAAGAGAGCCAGCCTTCTCCCACCCCTGGGATAGTTTGTGCTCAGATGATATAAGTCTAGATGCTGTTTGCCATTTTTGCTTCACATGTAGAGGAACTATCTAAGAAGAAACATAATAGTACGAAAGCACAGCAAGGAGGGGGGGAGGCGAGATGGCCTTTGAGTGCTTGCATGTAGCTCTATCTGAATTTAGATCAATCCTAGAGCCTGCTGGTATCATAAATCAATATATTCCTTTTGTAGCTTAAGCTGCTTTGACTGACTTATTATTTCTATTTTAAAGATGAAGAAACGAAAATTCATATAGGTTAAATATTTTGGCCAGAGTCACATGACTAAGAGGTAGCAGTCTCGGAATTCGAAGTAATATCTTTCTCCAAAGCCCATGTTCTTTCTTACAGACTCAGTTGCTCTGGACAGCACAGGGTACTGTAAGCGATATTGCTAGAGAGAAACAAAATATACCTAAGACATCGTGCCTGTCCACAAAGTGGAAAGAGAGGTGTGCACTACTTGGAGCTTTGGAAAAAATATCATATTTATGGCACATGACACATGAGAGCCCAGAGGTGGGAAGGAGTACTATGCCCAAGGGTGAGAGGGAAGGTTTCTCAGAGCAGATGATACCTGAAATGGATTGTGTGATGCGAGCAGTGATGGGCAGTGGGGAGGAAAGGAAGGCATAGCATGAGGGGACAACAACAGGAGAAGGATGAAGATAGCTTCCTTCCATGCATGTGGGATGGTATCTGGAGCTGGGGCAGGCAGGCAGGCAACTGTAGGTGGTAAAGATGAAATACCAGATTGGGACTGAATTTTTAAGAGTGGGAGCTCCTATATAAAGGTGTTCCACAGCCACTTTTTCATCCTCTTTGTCCTTTCCACCCTCAACATTTGTAAGGGAGGCTCTTAAAGTCTTTCCCGTTCTTCAGAGTGGAGTATCTATCAAATATACCTCTCTTGTGATGGTATTTGCTAACTCTCACTTTAATGTTTGGACCCTGAGCAGGACCCCAACTCCTGGAGCAGAGGGACAGTCTCTGTAGGGTGGAGCCAGGAGTGATGGGAGCTATGGCTTTGCAACCAGGTGCCGACAGGAGGCAGACCACGTGGGCTGCTAAGGAAGCAATGAGAACAGCAAAGAAGTAGGTTTGCATCATCCTCTGTAAGAACAATTTCTTTTTACTAATGAGCTGTAAAGGCACAGGCTTTTAGCATTCATCGTTTGTTGACTATCTATATGTCCCCCACATTTTCCAGCCTTCTGGCAGCAGAGCAGGCCATGCAACTAGATTGGCCAAGGAGGTGTGAGCAGAAGTGAAGTGTATCATAACCCTCCAGCTCTTTCTCCTCAGCCTCAGAGCCTGCTCCAGACTGTGAAGCTACAAGATGTGAAATTCAATCCCTGAATCCCTGCTTGGAAGAACTGCTGGCCTCACAGCAAATTTTGTGTGAGCAAAAAAATAAATAAATCTTCAAGAGTAAGCATCTTGCTGGGGTTTCTTTGTTACTGTAACATACTAACTAACGCGTGCTTCCAGATGTTTTGGGACAAAACATCAGAATTACATATGTCCTTCATCCCCAAAAGACCTCTGTTCCTGGAACGCAATCGATCATCCATCTTTTACATGTCTTTACGCAATAGTCCCTTACATTAAGCACTCATTGAATTACCCAGAGAAATGAAGCTGGAAATGGCTTATGGTTTATCTAGCTCAATTACCTCATTTTACTTGAGCTTCTGCTGTAAGCCAGTGGCAGATTCAAACCAAGAAGCTGGTGCTCTGATCTGAGCCCTGGAGTCCACCTCATTTTCTACTCCAAAGCCCTGTCATTCAGCTTATGTTTACACTCATTGGGTGTGGCAGCGAGAACCCCAGTCTGAGACAGTACACATTCCCTTCCCATATGGACACCTTCTGTGCTTTGGTGAGGGTTTGTAACCGCCCTGTGAAACCTTTAACTCTTAAGTGTGCCTTACAGGTAGGGTGGCCATGTAATAACTTCTATAAATTGAGATGCTTGTGAGAGTGAAAGGAGGCTCTATTAATAATTACTCTGAGAAAACAGTGTGAACTTGGACTGTGTTGTGGAAATTGGGATGCCTGGTCACCCTACTTTGGTGACATGCAGACAATATTTTGAAGTAGAATTTGCCCAGGTGGAGGCATCCAGGTATGAGTGTTTGTGACCTGGCTTAATTAATAGCAGACTCTGTGAACTTGGACAAACCACCTTTTTTCCTGAGGTTTCAGTCGCTCATTTGTAAAATGGGAATAACAATTAGTTCTCACAACAACTCCGAGAAAATGTACGTGAAAGTGGCTCATTAATTGCAAAGAGTGGTCATGTTTTAACTTATTGTCATTGCTGCTGCCATGGGTGTTGCTGAATTAAGGCAGGGATGCTGAACCTGTTTTGCTTGCTAGAATCATCTGGGAAGAGCTATCAGATAAATTTCTTCCCCCAACTCCCAGAAGTGTTGGTGTATCTCGAGGCTGAAAGCGATTGTATTGAAGGGCTTTCAACATTGCTCCTGATCTGCTGAGTTAGAGACATTTCTGGCCAATCCAAAGCAGAGTTGAACATAAAATTGTAGGTCCTTTCTTGTACAGCACAGTGAGGCTGCTTGAAACCGATTGAATGAATCTGAGCCTTTTACCCAGCCAGCCTTCTCTCATCGGTGATGGGAAGTGGTTTAGACAGGATGCCTTGCTAAGTGTTACTGACAGTCTGAATAATACTTTGTCAGAGGCTTTGGCTCTTTGAACAACGCACTTTCTCTGCTCAGGGGTGCTTGCCAACCTTAGGGCTTGCTTGTACTCTGCCAGGCTGGTACTATGGGGACTGCTAGTAGGGACTTTACTTGGAAACCAGTTGATGGCTTGAGAAGCCTCTATGTGAACTTAGTGGGATCTTGAGCAGGTTGTTCCTCTTCTGTGAGTCTCAGTTTCCTCATCAGTAAGATGAGAAAGACTCTGAATCACAGACCCACAAAACTGTCATGGAGAACAAAAGTATGTTCTAGATCTGCACTGTCCAATAGAATGGCAATGTGCTTAAGAGGCTTTTAAAAATGACAATTAAATGAAATAAAATAAAAAATTTAGTCACACAAGTCGTATTTTTGGTTTTCAATAGACACATGTGTGAATGGCCACCATATTGGATAGCACAGATGTAGAACATGTCCAACATTACAGAAAGGTCTATTAGATGGTGCTGCTCTAGATGCTTGACATACCTTCCCACCTGAAGGACAAGATTATGAAAGCACAATTGAACCACCTGAGGCTCAGTGAGGTTTCTTCTTCCTTGTTAGGTAGTAAGTGGAATCAGTGAGACTAAACTCCAATGCTGTCCAATACTATTTTACTTTCTTTTTTTTTTTAATAGGAACACTTAATTTTTTTTAGGATTTATTTATTTATTTATTTCTCTCCCCTTCCCCCCACCCCGCCCCAGTTGTCTGTTCTCTGTGTCTATTTGCTGTGTCTTCTTTGTCTGCTTCTGTTGTCAGCAGTACGGGAAACTGTGTTTCCTTTTGTTGCGTCATCTTGCTGTGTCAGCTCTCTGTGTGTGTGGCGCCATTCCTGGGCAGGCTGCACTTTCTTTCACACCAGGCGGCTCTCCTTATGGGGCACACTCCTTGAGCGTGAGGTTCCCCTGCGTGGAACGGCACTCCTTGTGCGCATCAGCACTGCGCATGGGCCAGCTCCACACGGGTCACGGAGGCCTGGGGTTTGAACCGCGGACCTCCCATGTGGTAGACAGACGCCCTAACCACTGGGCCAAGTCTGCCGCCCTATTCTACTTTCTATGTCCAGTCTAAGGATGACTGCGTTACTTCAATCCTTACAGTTGACAACACTATAGTCTAAATTTAATCCATCTTGCAAAGCAATGAGCAAGCTTTCGGTTTCCAGAAGCATTTAAACTGAGATTGTCAAGGAGCTTGTCCAGTGCATTCCTGTTCTGGGCAGGAGACTGGACTAAAATTCCTGGAAGAGGTAATAAAGGTCTGTCTGTCTGTCTTTCTCACACATGTCTCATATATTATAATTCTGCCTCTATAACCACCTGGCTATGCAAACTTAAAGCAAGCTGCTTAAACATCCTTTGCCTCAACTTCCTTAATAAAATGGGGATCTTAATGCCTGGCTCTTAGTTCCTGTCATGAGACTCAAGATGCAGACTCTGCATGGCTGTGCTAGCACGCTCTTCCTGGAAAGTGTGCTTCCTCTTCCATCATCTCTCTTCTGCCTTCTTTCCTGTGCTGCTGGCCTCTGCCTCTCTGCCCAAGAACTGTCCTTGTAGCAAGAACGATAAACAACAACATGAAACCTACTTACAGGCAGATGAAAAGCAGAGGCTTGAAACCAGCAGGAAGCGCTCACCTGGGAGCCTGAACTTCAAGCTTCAAAGGCGGATCTTTGCTGCAGCTGGAAGTAAAGCCACAGCTAAGAGGGGCTCATCGCAGCTGATCTGGAAGCTTGCCCACCCCCTAACCTCTGAGGATGTCAGGGCTATTTTTCATGTGAAAAAATCAAGTGCTAGATCAGAATAGATGATTTTTGTGTCGGGTGTCTTGAAGCTATAGGGGAATAAGAATTAGCTTTCAAGAGTGATTTAGACCCCTCCTGAAGGTCAACTGGAGTAGAAACCTGGGAGCTTTTGTGACAGGACTCACGGAGTGAGGTTTGAGAATTCTCCTGGTGGGTGGAGTATTGGGATAACAGGCTTGGCTAGTTGGAAAGACATTACCAAAGTTAGGGTGATTGGAGTGGAGACAGGAGGTCTGGGGCAGAGAGATAGCCTGTTACAATAGCCTGGTCATTGATAGTCTAGGTCTGAGCTAAGTGCACAGAATGATTTCAGCAGAAAATCAGAATTTACATCGAGTGTGGGGGTATACCGCAGATATGACTGTACTGCTAATGCATCCCTACCATCCTTGAAATACAGTCTATACATGATGCCAAGACTCTAGTGGATACTGTGAGGTGCTTCCCAGATCCCCCTGTGGGACTGAAGGATTTATTCCCCAGCTTCTCTGAGCGCTGCTTTAGATAGCCCTCAGCTGTCAGGCCTCTTCATCTGACAGGATGAATAAGTGAATGAGTGAATGACAAAAATGCATCCATGAATTTAGCATTCTCAAGAATACAACACGTACAGTAATTAATATATGAGATTCAAATATATTTAAATCAATGCTGGGAAAGACAAGGTATCAATAAAAGTAAAAATAAATCTAACGTATGAATAGCCCTGTACCATTCTGAGCTTATACCACCATATGCATTCTGACTTCTTGTCCAGTGCCTCCTACAGGTGCCTGGTATAATGTAATAGCTCTGGGAGATATAGGAATGGACAAGACATTGTTTTTGACCCCAGGGACCTTCTGAATGAGGTACAGAGGCAACATGAACAAATGGAGAGGATGTTCAGTGAGGCCTGAAGGAGTAAGATGCACATTTTTGCTGACGTGTCATTTAACATCGTAAAGGTAGACAGACCAGTGGGGGTTGGGATGGCATCATTCCAGGGAGAATGCCAGGCCACCTGAGCAGAGATGGGGAGGCAATAATGGAGAGGGAGAAGGCAGGTAGCATGGGCATTAGAGAGAGAAACCAAGTTGACTGCTTGTGTGAGTCCTGGTCCCACTATTGATGGGACCTGAATAAACTTGGGTAAGTCATAGAGCCTTTAAGCTCTAATTTCTTCATCTATATAACAGAAAGGGGAAAATAAATAAAACAAATAAAAAAACAATGACTTTGTCCTTTACTTTCTTGGTGGCTCTGAGAAAGTCCCTGATTTCTTTAACCTTCACTTGCTTCAACCTTAGAATGGTAAGAATTATATGTTATCTGATTTTCTTATAGAGTTCCTGGGGAGATGAAGTAAAACACTTTTTAATTTAAAATATTAAGTGCTGCAAAGCTCTAAGTCATGATTTTTTTTTTCCTCTTTTAATTTACTGGGTGTCTGGCATACAGAGTCATACTGATGGTTCTATTTGTCACAGAACAGGCTACAGTTACACATGCACTCACACAGACAGACATGATCTTAAAATGGAGACCCTTTTCTAGATCTTGTGCTGTTATGTGACTTTTGCATCCTCCCCTTGGGTTTTTTGTGATCATATTTCTAATTCAGGTCACCTGGAGAAGAATGGAGCTTCTTGAAAGATGGAAATGCCTCTATTTTTTCTCCTCTCTGGGATGGCTTCAGGGGAAGAAACTCATATGACTTCATCATCATGAGATTCCATCTTATGGCACTCCTCACCTTTTAATTAACTGGTGTATCAATAATGCTACCAACACCTGCATGTTGAATACCCACTCTGTGCCAGGTCTGTTATATGCTGGGGATACAGCACTAACTGAGAGAAAGTCCTTGCCCTCATGTTACCTACAGTCCAAGAGCAGAAAAAAAGTCTACCATCGTTGCCTGATAGTGGTTGATTTCTTTCTCTTGCCTATAGCTAATCTCATCATTTCCCATGATGAAGTGACAAAAGAGGAGAACATACCAGGAAAAGGATGCACGGCCATGCACAGGCATGTAATAACAGAAGATAGTACAGAGTGGGGCTGGGAGGAGGATACGCCACCATTCCTACACTCTCAAAGTCTTCTACTTTCTAACATGCCTCCCTCCACCACTCAAAATTAGGTCTTAACAATCTAATTAACAACACAAGTGTAAATTCTCAGCATCACAATAAATATTCAAATATTCCTGAGGATACTGGATACTGTGGAATCTGAGCCTCCTCTTGACATAGAGGTGCAACGGACACAACCAATCCAAGGTCCAAAGAGAAAAGGTGGCATTGGAGTGGGAAAAGTGGACATGGTGGCTGATGGGTGTGGGGAATGGCAGGAAGAGATGAGATGTGGAGGTGCCTTTGGGACTTGGAGTTGCCCTGGACGGTGCTTCAGGGGCAATCACCGGACATTGTAAATCCACCCAGGGCCCACTGGATGGAATGGGGGAGAGTATGGGCCATGATGTGCAGAGATGCCCAGAGATGTACTTACCAAATGCAATGGATGTGTCATGATGATGGGAGTGAATGTGGCTGGGGGGGGAGTGGTGGGGTGGGGGTGGTGGGGTTGAATGGGACCTCATATATATATATTTTTTAATGTAATATTTTTACAAAATCAATAAACAAACAAACAAACAAACAAAAAAACCCACCAAATATCCCTGAGGGATATTCCCCCTTGACACCTCTAGGCATCAACCACACCAAATATTGTTTTTCTATTGTTCGTAACCACAGTTCCCTAGTTCATGTAACAGGGAATTCCCTTTTTCCTGTTGTGAACCAGAGAGAGCTTGGCAATGTAGATCTGTCCTGAAATTGGGTTTGAAAGAAGGTACTGGAGAAGGTCAAAGTGTTCTGCGTAATAGGTAGACAAATATGGGCAACATAGAAGGAAGAGTGTGGAAGGAAACAGAGAGGAGGGAGGAAAGTGGAGCCCATAGGATAATAGGTGGGGTGGAGCAGCTGAGGAAGATGAGTACAAGGAGTAGGCGTGTCTATTATAAGGTTTGTTTGTAGTATAGAATATGTTGTTTCTATTTCCTATTACTTCTAAGTCTTCTGGCAAAACCTTTGTTTCATGCAACAGTTTTTTCTTGGTTATTGCTATGGTGGGAGGAGGGGACATCGGGATCTCAAGATGTTTGCTCACATTTATTTATGTGCCCTCATAGTAACTCAATCCTGTGCTTTCTAGGTGCTAGGTCCTCTTCTCCCACATTCCATGCCACGTGATCAGCTAACCCTCATGGCAACTCGATGATATGGTATTGCCATTTCATCATTTCTTAGTGAGGAAAATGAGGCACGGTGAGGTTTGATGGTTTTCTTAGGGTCTCATCAGTAGTAAGAGGAAGAGCCTAGATTGGGCACGGGTCATCTACAGCTTGCTGCCCACAGTGCAGTGAACACTCAAGACAGGGATCATTGGTGAGGCAGGTGAAGCATTCACCTTGGGAGCAAAATTTAAGGGGTGCTGAAAACCTCAGCTATCAAGATGAAAACTATTGTAATGCAATATTAAAAAAAAAAAAATGCCCCAAAATCCACGATGAACAAATGTCACATTTTAAAATAAAGACAGGATCAATATTAACGATTTTCCTTTCTTCTTTGGCGCCAAGATGACTCAGCACAGCGTTGAGTGCTGCTGCTTCTTAATTCTTGGCCTGCACTCTGAACCCAAGATAGCTATGAGAATATACTTACGTTAGACATTCATAAAATTCTTAGGTATGGCTTTAAACTTTCACAAAGCCTGAAAAGGGCATTCATGCCAATCTTAGCTAGATCTCAAGGGTTAGGTGATCCCAGTTGATACCTGGGTACCTGTCATACTCCTACATTTGCATGTACTGCTTGCTCTGTCTGTGATGCCTGAATTGAATCTTCAACTATTTTTAGGAGTTGACTGGGGTCCAAAAATGGGGATGGGGTGAATGACAAAAATTTTCTTTCTCTTAAAGACCATCTCTATCACCCTCCTTCCTTGGCTCCAGCTCTAGCCGGAGGTAGCATCTCTGTAATGCTAAGTATCCTGTGCTGTCCTCTGTCATAGCACATGTTCCCTCCAGCAGACACAATGGATAGATGACTGACAGAATATGATGTTTCATTCATGTCACTGTCCCTAATGTCTAGTTGGTGTCCATCCTGTGATTGAGAGTTCATTCAGTGCCTGCAAAGTGAATAAATGTATTTCAAGGGGACTCTTAAACCTATTGTTCTAAGATTCTACAAGTCTCATAAATTATCAATTCCTTTCCTCTCTGAGTGTATGAACTTATAAATCAGCATAGTTAAGTAAAAATGACACAGGTCAGATAGACTTATGCTTACATACTTATCTGTCTTGTCTTAAGCTTTGAAGATAACACATCTCTCATTTAATTCTTAGGATGAGTCTATGATATAATGGACGCACTGAATACAAAGGGGGTACTTTATAAATGGCATCTTCACACACACACAGAAATTACCATCATATGCATACTTATTTTGAAATTTTTGATTCTAATTGTGTTTCAGCTAACTTAAAGACTTCTTTTAAGTGAAAGAGAACCAATAGCAAATTAAAGGCTGAAATTTGCAAACTTAGAGTTCAATGTTAAATTCAAAGAGATTTGGAGTTTGAAGGGCCAGCCTATGTCACTTAAGTGTCAAGTTTAGAGACAGATCCAACCTTTGGGATGCAAAGTGAAATGACCCAATGATAGATTTTCAGTTCATGCTATCATCTTGGAGCAGAAGTGCTGAAGCAAATCCATTTTGCCAGGAAGAAATTCCTCAATGCCAGGGACCTGGCTTATGGAAGACAGAAGTAGAGGAGATGGAAGTCAGGTTCCAGAGCTTCTTGCCAAGGAGTGAAATTTCCCAGACATAATAATGCAACAGAGATGAACAAGGGTTGTCTTTTCTGAGCCACACTACTGTATTGGAGAGAGGCTGTCTTTTCTCACCTGCTCTTTCCTTGATTTACTATGTAAAATTGAGATGTATTTGTAGGCAAATGAAACTGCCTTTGACTCCAGGGGGACATGGGGCCTTAAACACCTAGCATTCCAACCATTATTCCTAAATATTTATTAAGCCCTAGCACTGATATTATACAGATTTCCTATAGCAACTGGGTCAAACCCAGCATGATTTTCAAAGACACAGATTCAGCAGCATGATCAGAATGTTGAACTAAGTTTCTTGATATCAAGGTCACATTGAAAAAATATGCCTTCAAGGCAGTATTCCTGGACTTTCCTCTTAATCCTCAGGTATTTTTTTCACACTCTCTCTTTCTTGCCATCACTGAACATTGTATGCACCTCAATCCCAGCATTTACCTTCTGGCATTGTCATTGCCATGGACTGTATGCTCCTCAAGGACAAGAACGGAATCATATTTCATCACCTACTGTGTGAGCCTGGGTTGTGTGACAGGACACTCAATTTACCCTAGGTACATCCAGAAGTTACTACAAAAGTTACTACAAAAATTTATTTTCTATCAGGAGATCATTTTCTCAGCAGTTTCCCTCTGTGACACCATGCTGGAGAGTGGGAACTTAGCAACTGCAGTCATAGAATTTCAGACTTGTTGGGAAACCCTCAATATCTTCCATTCCTTTCCCCTATCTGGTTACTTTTTTTTTTTTTAGGCATCTAAGCTGGTGGATTATGAATATGGAGATCTTTAGGTTTGGGGCATAGCTAAACATCTGTCACTTTGGGATCTTGAGTGTTATCAGCAGGGCCTGTTTGCTTTATTTTGTTTATTATCATTAATTCCTGCAAGGAAGAAGAAGCAAGATGAAGATATAGCCTTTTGGAGTTGGAAGGTGTGACAATTTGATATTATTTATGAATTCCAAAGAGAAATATTGATTATGTTTGTAAACTGGTCTGTTTATAAACATAATCAATATTTCTTTTTAGAATTCAGATGTCTTTGAGTAAATTATGTTAAGATTAAGACTTTGTTCAATGAAGTTATATGGCATGCAGGGTTGATTTCCTGCCCCCTTGATGGGCTACATAAAAGGATAATCAGTCAAGAAGGCACAGAGGATCCTGCAGGTCAGGAAGAGAGATGAGTCTGATAGTTTACAGCAGACTTTGTGAAGAAAATAGAGCAGCTGAACCTGGAAAGAAATGAGCTCCAGAAAGAGAGACACACCTCATGTGAGCTTACATCTGAGATTGGAGGAAGCTGGGACCACAGAACCTTCAGAAGAAAGAGGAAGACCGAACCCTTGCAGACATCGGCAGCCATCTTGCTTCAACACATGGCAACAGCCTTTGGATAAAGAAGTAACCTTGAATTGGACTCTTTAGGGCCTTGTGACTGTAAGCTTCTACCCCAAATAAAGATCCTTTATAAAAGTCAACTGAGTTCTGGTACTTCATATCAGCAGCCCTTTGGCTGACTAATACAGAAGGACACCGTATTAGCCAGGGTTCTCTAGGGAAATAGAACTGACTGGATAAATATACACTTTATATATATATGTACATATTATCAGATTTATTACAGAAATTGGCTCAGCATCTGTGGGGATGGGAACATCCAAATTCCATAGGGCAGACCACAAGATGGGGACTCTGATGATGGTTTTCAATGGATTCATCAGGAGAAACTTGCTGGTTAAAGTATAGATGGAAATTCTCTCTTCTGGTTGCTGAAATCATCATTTCTCTTTGTAAGATCTTCAGCTGATTGGATGTGACATCTCCTATTGTTGAAAGCAATCTCCTCAATTGATTGTAATGTCATCAGCCCATAGATGCAATCCACTAACTGATGATTTAAGTCCATGAAATATCCTCACAGTAACAATAGGGAGAGTGCTTGCTTAACCAAACAATTGGACACCATCACCTGGTCAAGCTAACACACTAACTTAATCATCACAGGCACTTATGTTAAAAACCCCTGGGATAATTTTTATTTTTATTTTTGTTCTGTGGAATCTTAGAGGAAAAACAAGAGGAAGAAGCTCAAGGGTTGAGCTCTGGGCTCCCACTCTAACTTCAATAGGAAACATTGCATTTTAATCTATGTTAGATGATTGGGATTCTGTTTATGATTTAGTTTGAAACAAGCATTTCATTTTACAAATTTTTGAAAAGTTTTGATATAGCGTAATACCATTGATTTTTAAGGAGGTAGGGGGATGTGATGAATTCAGGCCACCCTGCCAGTGAGCTGAGGAGCTGACTCTGAAACAGTCAACTCTGTGTAGGATGCTTTTCATCCTCACCATGCCATTATTTTGTTTATTTCAGAAATTCAGATTCAATTCTTATTTTCAATCTTGTGTGCACTTTCTGTGGGAGTCATTCTGCTAGGTACATGAATTGTCTAATAAAAATCTGTGATTAATATCTAATTAATGGATATTCATCATCATTATATTAAATCTCACAAAAGATATGTAAAAAGGAAGGTATTTGATTAGTAGCTCCATTTTACAAATTAGGAAACTGAACTTAGAAAAGTTAAAGTCACTTATCCAGCAATACCCTCTGGGCACATGACAGTGGGAGCTATGATTCAAATTCAAGGGCAATCTAGTCTTTTGCATGGGAAGGCTGCCTTGAAGATGGATTTCTTAAATCTGGTCTTGATATCAGTAACATTAGTTCAGCATTTTCTTCATGTTGCCAAATCCATGGACTTGAAAATAATGCCGGGTTGAATCTAGTTGCTACAGGAACATCTGTATAAAGTTGATCTTGGGGAGTAATAGTTAGGAATAATGGTTTGAATGCTGGGTGCTTGAGGACCTCTCAGTCACAAGCAATTTCATTTGATTTGCCCAAGAACACATTTAAAGTTCTAGATACAGAAAAAGACAAGAGCTGGTTCATGGAGATAGCCTTCATCTTCTCTCCATTCCTCCATACCTGCTCCTCCAATCCATGTAAGTCTAATGTAATAATGTATATGAATAAAAATAGCACAAAGTTTGGAGTGTAGTAAGAGCTTAATCCATGTTCATTGAATGAGCATTTGCAAAACTTTGTTGAATTACATTAAGCAAAGAACATTCTAACCACAAATATGTTTTACTTTTCTTTATATAAAAATAAGGGTACCACTGATGAAAGTGAAAGCATGAAATCCTTTTTTTTTCTTTTCTTTTTGGAAATGCAAATTTAAAAAAATTGAAATCCATAGGACAAATGTATTTTATTTATTGTAGCAATAATGAACTTTTCACTGAAAAATTTAAAAACAACACACCAAGAGGTTAATTTTGCCATCAATGAACTAACAGGAGTAAGGAATACTTAAACAAAGCCTAAAATCTGAATCAAGGTGAATACTCAAAGAGGTAAGCAGAGCACTGAACTCAGCTCTCTTCTTGCTTTCATTGCTAACAAGGAGAAAATGGTCTTTGATTTTCATGGCCTCACAAAGCATGGGGGACTTGAAAGAAACAAGGATCAGATATTCTACACAGTGGAGAGTCCAGTAAGAGACACCAGCCCCACATAAAACTTTACTCTAAATGTCTAAACTTCTGGTACAAGTGTGAATTAAAGATAATCCTAGTTTCCACTCCCAAGGAAGGGAAAGGAAAAGACATGTCTCAAAAGTTGGTGCAGAATGGAGGGACAATTTTTTCCCTGAGTATTCACAGAAACACATGATTTTGCAGCATACATTGTCAAAATAACTTCAGTCTGAGAATTTAGTGCAAAGAAGACTTGTTTTAGTAGTTCCTCCAGGCATCTGGCCAAAGCAAACAAAAACCTCCATAGAAGAGACCGCCTTTAACCAAGAGGTTAATGTATAAGAAATATAAGTGCTCAGACAAAATCAGAAAACCCTTAAGATAAAGCAGCTAAAAGAGAACTATAACAATGAACAACAGAATTTGCTGCTCAGAGACTTTAGATGTTGAAATTATACAACAAACTATATAAACTAAGTGTATATATTATGTTTAAACAAAAAAGAAAGAGCTTTAATGTAAGAAATTTAAAAAACAGAGTATAAAAACCACCAAGTAGGTTGGTAAAAAGAATTACATTATGAGTTTAATATAGTTTAGACACAATTAAAGAGAATTAATTAATTAACTGAAAGAGCTTTGATATCACGGAGTCTCATTATTTAAGGGAGTTACGCTCTCTAAAGTGGTTGCAAACACTAAATTAGTGAATAATGAGCCATTGCTCCTAGGGGAAATACAGGGGTAGGTTCCTGTGAAACTCTGGTCACAAACGTGTTGTCAAATGATCAGTATATAAACTTGTTCTAGGTCTGCTTCTGTTTAAAAGCATCTTTTCTTTTTTTAAAATCTTCTTTACCATAACTTAACGTCTTTCTTTCTTTTTTTTAAAGATACATTGATCACACAAAATTAAAAGCACCTTTTCAAACATACATGGTTGATTAACATTGAACTCATGACCAACAGACTATAACCCATGACTGAATGCAGCTACCTCATGCATTTTCACCTTAGCACATCACATCCTTCTTGTGCTTGGGAGCACTGGACAACACTTTAGCACTATGCTTGAGGTCCATTTTAAATAGTGAAACCACAAACAAAAAGCACAAAAATGTGAAAATACTACACTATATATACTGCCAAAAGGACAGTGGCTTACCATGTGAGAGCTGAGACAAGAAGGTAGAGAATTGCCTTGTTCAACCTCATCTGGGAACATGCATGTTAGGTGACTCCAAGTGTTTGCTGCTTTATGGTTGTCTGCAAGTAACTGTGAAAGTGCTATAGGTTAGACTTTGGGGCTACAAATAAATTTTTGTGTGTAGGCAAATTTGCAAGTATGGAATCTGTAAATAATGTGGATCAAATACATTGGTTTAGAATTCAGGAGAGAGAAAAGAATTAGAAAAATTGGAGAGGCTAGGAACTGAAGACTAGAAGGTAAATGTGGCAGTTTGAAATTATTCTATGAATCCCAAAAAGAGAAAGATTATGTTTATGAACTAATCTATTTTGTGGATATGATACACTTTGATTTCATTAAATTTGGTTGAGGTTGAGGGAGCCTTTGATTAGATTACTTGATAAGATCAACTTAGGACTTTTGATTGGACTACATCAGTGAGGTTGGACTCAGGTTGAGTCTCTGCACTCTTACTGGAGCTGATAAAAATGAAGACCTAGGGAGAGCCTCACACACACAGACACAGGAAAAGGATGCCACCATGTTTGATTCTGCCATGTAAAAGAGAGGACTAGAGGATCGCTTAAACATGAAGCCTTAAGAGGCTGGTACCACTGAGCCATTCAAGAGGAGATGAGTCTTGCTATATAACTGATAGCTTACAGCTGAACTCTAGAAGAAAGTGGAACAGCTGAGACTGATATAGGAGTCCCAGAAAGAAACAAGCCTTATGCCTGTATGTCCACAGGTGAGTCAAACCTCTGTAGAGATTAGTGACCATCTTGCTCCAACACATGGCAGCTGACTGGTGAGAAAGCATCTCTGAAGGTGTCTCAGTTTGGACTTTTCACAGCCTTGGAACTGTAAACTTTCAGGACAAATAAATTCCTTTTATAAAAGCCAACTCATTTCTGGCACTTTGCATTGGTAGTCCTTTGGCAAACTAAAACAGCAAAGGTCTAAAATATGTGTAAATAGAGGTACAGAAAGACATGAAAAAGAGAACGGAGTAAAAACAATATTTGAAGATAAATGGCTTAGGATTCTCTAGAAATGGTGAAAAACCTGAAGATAGAGAATCAGGATATAAAATGTATTCAAAATAGGGTATAGACATTCGCATCTAGACACGTTCTAGTGAAGCTGCAGAAGCCAAAGACAAAGAGAAGATCCTAAAAGTATCCAGAGGGAAAAAGAATGTTACCTTCAGAAGAATGACAATTAGATTGATAACTGACTTTCAATAGCTGCAATATATGGCAAAAATGTATAGAAAAATAATTATGGCTTTGAGATAAAGTAACTAAGTTCAGAATTATATGACAATGAAAACATCATTTTAAGAATGAGGGCAAAAAAACCAAAACAAAACAAAAAGAATGAGGGCAAAATAAAGCCATTTTCTTTTGGGCATTAAAAAGCACTTTGTTTTAATAAGCCACCAAAGCCAATTCCAAATTGTGCTTCACACTAAAAGGAAGTGTTCCGCAATGGAGAGGGTGATACCTAAAAAAGAAAGATGACCAAATAATATGGTAAATATTTGAGTAAATATTCAAGAACACTGTTTAAAATAATAATAATAGTGTCTTAAGGGATTGACGTAGTTTTAAAATGTGTAACAACCTTAACATATAAATTGTGAAGGAGTCATCTGTAGACACACATATATATACCAACCATAGAAGGAAAAGAGGAAAAAAACAAAAAACAAAAACAGATAAATTTTGTGTACGTATCTTTACATAAAATACAGTGTAGAGATAAATCCAAATATTTTACAATTACAATATTAAAGATGGAGTAAATTCTATTAAGTCAATTTTGTCTTATTAAATTAAAAATTCATAACCCAACTATATGTTTTTTAGAAGACATGTAGCTAAAGAATAATAGGAAAGTTTGAATACCAAATGATATAAGTGATATATCATGAGATTACTAACTAAAAGAAAGATGATTTGGTTATATTAAAACAAGACAAAATAAGCTTTTAGGATAAAGCATTTTTCCTAAGAAGTCACTACATAGTGACAAAAGAATTAATACACCAGAAGTTATAATAGTTTGAAAATTCTATGTCCCTATATAAAATACAGATATTTGCAATAATGGTTAGGAGAAAGACAGATTCACCATGAAATGAAATTTTCTTTATACCCAGTCTTCATAAGTGATAGGAAAAAAAAGACAAAAGAGCAATTCGAAATAAGAAGATTAAAACAACATAATTAACAAAATTGTTCTTAGGGACATTTCTTAAATACTGCATTCAATTGTGGTATAATATATATTCTTTTCAAGCACACATGGGGCATTGCAAAAATTTACCCATATTTGAACAAAAAAGTTCTCAAAAGCTTAAGAATTAAAAAGTATTTGAGTATGTTCTATGACTACCACACAATTAGGTAAAAAAGAAGTAGTAAGATAATTAAAAAAATAATTTATTTGGAAATTAGTAAGTTATAAGTCAAAGAATAAAAATAATGGAAATGAAAATATTTAAAAATGAAAAATTATGTAGAAATTTATAATGAAAATATTTATTTTAGAAAAGAACAAAATCTGAAATTTAATTACCAAAGTACTTAACTTAATGGATCAGCGAAGTAGCGAAAGCATGATGCCAAGAATACTTATAGAAGGAAATAGTAAAGGTAAGAGCAGAAGTTAATGGACTAGAAAATGAAATTACAATAGAGTACTAATGAAATTTATAAACCTTTGGCAAGCTTGAGCAAGAAAAAAAGGAAGCTGCCAACAGACAAAATTAGCAGTGAAAAAGGGGACGTAACTAAACACACAACTGAATTAAAATCATAAGAGAGTATTATGGAAATACTGAAATGAAAAATATTTAGAAACAACATAAAACAATAAAATTACTCGTGAAAGAATTGTTAAACTGAATATCTTTCTATAGCCCAACAATGATATTGAATCAATAGTTAAAAATCTTCCCCTAAGGAAAAACCAGGCCGAGATAGTTTTATTGGTAAAGGAACAAATAATTCCCCTATGACACAACTTCTTGCAGAGAACGGAAAATTGGGAATTACTCCCTAATTCCTTTGCATACAAATGTGCTGCCAATATCCAGTAAGGAGCATAAAGGAAAAAGGAATTACAGGCTAATCTCACTATTAACCATAGATAGTATATTCATTCCATCAAGATATTAAAATTAATGATATGCTATGACAAAGTTGGAGTTATCCTCCAAATTTGAGTGTTGTTTAATATTAGAAAATCCACTGGTATAAATAGTTACATTACCAGGTTAAAGGAGAACAATTATATAATCAGCTCAATAAAAAGAAAAATATCAATTACATTTAATAGTTATTTATTTATTTTTTAAAAAAGATTCTTGGCAACCTAGAGTTTTTAAGGTGCTCTTTGAATCCTACCAAAATCTGAGCACATACCTCCTGCTTTCTGCTGAAATGTTGAAAGCATTCCCTTTAAGATTAAGAACAAGGGGCCTGCTATCACCAGTCGAATTTAGCATTGTTCGGGAGTCCTATTCAGTGCAGTAAGGCAAGTGAAAAAAGTTTAAGAAATGGAAAGGAAGAAATAAAAGTCAAATATTTACAGTAGATAGCAAACCCAAAAGAATATACAGTCGAATAATTACAATCAGTAAAATATTTAGCAAGCTTGCTGTACACATCATCTATAAAATTTATATGCCAATGATGAAAAAATGAAATTTTGGTATCTTAATATTTATAATATCATTCATATATGTAAACTGCCTAGAAACAAGTCTGTCAAAAGATGTTCAAATCCATTCCTTTGGGGAGAAAATTGTAAAACATTATTGAAATGGGTTGAGGAATTTTTTTCTTTTTCTTTCTCTGTCTATGGACAGTTATAACATGTTCATGAACTGGAAAACTCAGGTTGTAAAGAGGTGCTTTGTCTTCAAATTTATCTATAGATTCAAGGTAATTACAATCAAAATCCCCAAAGGTTGTGTATGTGTGTATGTGCATACTAACAAGCCGGTTCTAACATTTACATTAAAGAGTAGAGTGAAGAAGCAATACATTGCTGACACACAAGCTGGGGGAAGTAAGTTCCCAGAGACCATGAATTACTATAAAGTTACACTGATTAGGCTTGTGTAATTGACATAGGGGTAGACACATTACTCAAAGCCATGGAATAGGAGGTCCAGAAAAAGATCCACTCATACATGAAAACGTGATTTATGACAGAGCTGGCATTGCAGGTCTGCAGAGAAGGGATGGCCTTTTTAACACATGGCATTGACTAAATTATTCATCCATATGAAAATCCCCCCACCCCTTACTTCATATCATATTCAAATTAACCAACTACCAGCTGATTAGAGATTTAAAAGTGAAAGGCAAATGTTACATGATGTGTGAAGTCAATTTAGGCGGCTGGCTCAATGACCTCAAGGTGAGGAGGTTTCTTGAAACAATACACAACATGAACAAATCATAAAGAAAAGTTTGTTTTGCTCAACTACCTCAAAATTATGGTAACCAAAAGATACATAAAAAGAAAATGAAAATTCAAGTCACAAACGGGAAAAGTATAGAGTAAATAAATAACTCATGCAAATCAATATGAAAGAAACAAAAAACTTCACAAAAAATGGGTAAAAGATTTGAATAAGCACTGTACAGAAAAGAAAAACTGAATGGCTAATAAATTTCAGAAAAGATGCTTAACCACAGCTGTAGTTGACAAAATGCAAATTAAAACACAAGAAATAATGCAAATGTCTATGAACTGGACGGTGCATAAATAAACAGTACTATAGCCTCATAAAGAAATATTACATAGGCATGAAAATGAAGGAATTATGTCTGCCCACAATGGCACAGATCAATTTTTGGATCATAAATTGGGGCAGAAATAAAGCAGATTGTAGAACTAATACTTATATAGCTGGCATTATGTTCCAAGCACTGTTATGTCTTCTATAAATTAGCTCATTTAATCCTCAGAAGAACAGTATTGAGGTAGGTGCTATTATGATTTCTATTTTGTGATTGAGAAAACAGGCACATTATAGTTTGCTAACTTGCTCCAGATCTTGCAGCCAGTAAAAGGCAGAACCAATTGCAAAAAAAAAAACCACAAAAAACCGACGGGCAATCTGGTTGTAAAATACATCCTGCAGTATGATTCTATTGGCCTAAAGGTCAAAAAGAAAAACAATCACTACTAAACAAGGTATATATATATAGTAAAAACAAAAATATATAGGAAACCAAAACTAAAAGCAAGTGAATGATTAAAACAAAATTCAGGATAGTGGTTCCTTGTGGGGGGTGAAAGTAGGTGAAAAGAGGTGATTATAGAAAGGTCAAAGGAAATTTTAAAAGAAATGGTAATTTTTAAAATCCGAGAGTGGATACGCACATATGAACTGTTTTATAGTTGTTACATCTTACACATATTTTATACTCTTTATAGCTAATCAATATTGAAAGCAATTACATTAAAAAAAAAAAAAAAGGAAGACTATAAAGGCTTGCCAAAAGTGGTGGAGAAAGACTTCGTGTTTCATTCTTCTAAGAATTTTTTGTGTCTTTGCAAATATAACCCTTAGCAAATTTGACAGAAGCGTGACTGGATGTAGACTTTGCATTATTCAAAGAATCTTTATTTAATCAAACAACCACAGCAATGAAAGGCAGCCTGAATACCTCTAATTGCAGCCTGGATTGTTAAAATTTTCACCCACATCCAGGCCTTTTTCCTTCTTCTGCATATGCATTGCAGCTCCTTCTTTCCCTTGCCGATAAAGAGATATGGGAAAATAAATTCTGCCATCCATCATAAGTAGTCAAGAAATTACCTCTCCAATTACTTAGAAGCAGTTTTTCAGCAACAACAGTCAAATTATCAGTCAATTTAATGTTACCATTTATATTAAATCCAGACAGAGCTTCTCCAGCTGCTGTAATTACTTAAGAAAATCTATCTGCACTCTCTACTCCATTTGCTGCTTGGTAACATCCTATCATTCTCCAAGCTCAAACATCATCTCCTCTATGAGGATGTCTCTTCCTATAGCCACAGGCCCTTTCCTAAAATTTGCTACTCTACAGAAGAACCATGCCCTCCCCTGTATCCCCTTAGCACTTTGCATACACTCAGAGCAAAGGACTCCTTATTTGCATCCTGCTTGCCCACTATTAGTGTTTTATTTATTGTCCTGCCTGTCCAGAGTGAATGCTCTTCAAGGTCAAGCCATACAGTATTCTGGAAATCAAACAGCAAAGGGCCTCACAGGAAGTAATATTAGTGGAGATGATAAAGGTAGCAGACCATGTTTGGCCCAGTCTTCTTATTGACCCATAACCACTCCAAAGCTTAGTGACTGAGAATAAGTATTTTTATCTCTCCTGTTCTCAGCTGGGTGGTGCCCATTTGGTTTTTCTTGTGTCATCACGTTCAGAAAGTCATCTGAAGGCTGAACTGTGCTGAATGCCTGAGAAGGCTTCCTAACTCTCATACTTGGCTCCTGGTACCCCGCAGCCTCCTTCTCTCCATGGGCCATTTCCTCCAGGGCTTCTCCTTCTGGCTTGGACTTCTCACAGCATGGCAGTCATAGCATGCCACTTTGGTGGTAGTTGACTCCTAAGGCAGGAAGCAGAACTGCCAGGCTAGTTAAAACTTTGCCTAGACCTGGCACAATGCCAATTCAGTCACATTCCATGGGTCAAAACAGTCACAAGGCCACCCGAATTCAAGGAGGTAAAGAAATAGAATCATCTTGAGATGTCACCACTACACAGTGAGGTCACATTGCAGTAGAGCTCTTGCCATGGCCATCTTTAGAAAGTACAATCTGTTGCAACATCTTGTGAACACTCCCTGTGTCCCCACACCATGCTAAAAATTGGACGCAACAAACTTTGAGAGTCACTATAACTGTTTCCATTGAACAGACAGAGAAAACGAATCTCAGAGAGGTCATGTGTCTAAAATGTCACAGCTGAAAAGTTGCAGGGCTGAAATTCCAAACCTCCTCAGATCACTCCAACGCCCCCACTTTTCATCACTGAAATAGTTGCTCTCCCCACCCTGGTAGCTCAAAGATTTTAACTTTAATATCTCCTTCCACTGATGAATGCAACAGAATTCTTTTAAGCTTTTAAAAGCCCAGAAAAAGATTTATTTTCCAAAATATTAGAGAAGAATGAAAGGCAAGAGTGAAGAAGCAAGAAGGATGTATCTACTTCTGTACTTGATAAAATCTACCTATCTACTTGTCTACTTGTCAACTTGATGTGATACTTAACTTGTGATCAGGAGGCCTTTTTTGTTTGTTTATGACCTAGACTCTCTTCACTAAGAATTCTGGAATTTAAGGCAGCGGGGCCTCTATGACATTCCTTTTTCTCTTTCCAATGGGAACATAGTCCAGGATTTCCTGATATTGACCCCAAGTCCAATGCATCCAAAACTTTTGGAAATCAATTTACCACTTTGATACCAGGTGTATTTAGACATGACCAAAGGTTTTCATGGAGTTAATGTTCCACTTTTCCTATATCTTTTCTGTAGGAGAATGTTGGATATATGCAGAGACATGCAAGTGGATGAAGGTTTGGCCTTCAAAGATTACCTGATCATAAAGACTGAACCTCATTTCCAATTTCTCTACTTATTTATATAATTAAATATTACACAATTATTGAGAACTGCATTGTGGGTCAGGTTCCCCAAACACTTGGTTCATAAGACTCCCTGGGTGGCTGGTTTAGTCACTAGTTAATAAAACATAGCATCCTAATATTCTGTTAATAAGACATAGCATTCTTAATATTTTTAATATTCTGACTTGCTTATATTATTAGAGATTGTTAATTTAGTCCATGAGTTATGCTGTTTTCCAGCAGTGCAGGATATAAAATACAAGATGCTGAAATGATGGAAGATTGAATAACTACAAAATGACTCTAGTACCATTGGAAAATACTTCTGCCATATTACGTTAAAAAAACAAAATAAGACATATAATGTGTGAGAAAATGGAAAAGAACTACCCAATTGTGCTGACCAGTTTTCAGTGGTTTGAGCACTGTCTTTTCTTCTTTATATATATATATATATTTACATTTTTGAAATTTCTGTAACAAATATACATTACTTTTATGACAACAGTAAACTCATGTATTAAAATAAACCACACTGGTGGTGGACTTGGCACAGTGGTTAGAGCATGCATCTACCACATGGGAGGTCCACGGTTCAAACCCTGGGCCTCCTTGACCCGTGTGGAGCTGGCCCATGCACGGTGCTGATGCGCGCAAGGAGTGCTCTGCCACGCAGGGGTGTCCTCCTCTTAGGGGAGCCCCATGTGCAAGGAGTGTGCCCCGTAAGGAGAGCCGCCCAGCATGAAAGAAAGTGCAGCCTGCCCAGGAATGGTGCCGCACACACGGAGAGCTGACACAGCAAGATGATGTAACAAAAAGGAACACAGATTCCCGTGCCCCTGACAACAACAGAAGTGGACAAAGAAGATGCAGCAAATAGACACAGAGAACAAAGAACCGGGGTGGAGGGGGAAGGGGAAATAAATAAATAAATAAATAAATCTTTAAAAAAAAAAAACCCACACAGAAGAGGATGTGGCTCAAACAGTTGGGGGCTCGCCTACCACATGGGAGGTCCTGGGTTTGGTTTCCAGTGCCTCCTAAAAAGAAGATGAGCAGACACAGAGAGCACACAACAAACAGACACAGAGCAGACAGCAAGTGTAAAACAATGGGGGGGGGGATTAAATAAATAAAATAAATCTGAACCAAACAAAACTAGTTTTCTTTCTTCTTCTCTGTGACATTTTTAAGGGCTACAATCATGAAAAGTCCAATCTTATGGATAATTAACAGTAGATTAAATTTGTTCAACTGTAAGTTTCCCAAGTGTCTGTAAGCTAGTTAAAGTCAGCTAGTTCCATCATCAACTGGCAATTTTGCCTCAAAAGGGAAGACTTAAAATCCTTCACCTGCCCCTCTCCCCATCTCTAATGAGGACCTGGAGTTCCCACACCTACTGCTACCCAAAAGATGTCTCTGTCCATGTCTGCAACCTCAGGCAGACTCTCACTCCCTATCCCACATCCCAGCTATGTCCTTTCACAGCTTGTAGCTTTTTAATTACCAGCCAACCATGAAGCTGAATCCCAGCTATGTGACTTTGATAGCATCAGAGGATGGCACTGGTTGGCCTGTGAGATGGTTTATAATTACTTCTGGGTAACGAGGAGGGAAGACACACTGATTATTCAGCTGCTGCAGGACTCTGATCTCAGGGTGCCCACACTATTGCTTCTCATTTCCCCTAGATTTGGTGGGATCTACGCTTATTAATTCCTACAAATTAAAATGAAGGCACTCCCTGTGGTTGAAGGTAGGGGTTGTTCACACATGTCATGAAGGAAAATAAGGACCCGGAGTTTACATGGAGTTTTGTCATTCAGACATATAGAGGGAAATATCATTTCTCGAGCATCTTTATGTGTGTGTGCTGGGCACTGAGTTGGGCCTTTCGAAAAAACTTCTTTTAGTTCACCTCCCAGTAATTCAAAGAATTTTACTACGCAAGGTTTTGAAGAGAAAACATGCCCCTACTAAGCAACAAAGTCACTTAATTTGGTGATGTGTTTCTGTTGAGAAAAGCACAAGTGTAATATCCTTAATTGTTGAGAGGCATTTTAATATGGCACAAAGACCATGGATTTTCAACTCAGAGAGCTGTGTCTTGAATTTGGGAAAGTTGCTATCACAGGGTGGGTCTCATGGGGTCTCATGGGAAGGGTATTCCTAATTGCTTTCATTTTCATAACTAAAACTGAATTCAAATGAGAAAAGCATGGCAGGGAAGGAGTATTATTTTGCCTAGCAAAATGGATGGGGTAAATGGTTAACATTGCCTTGAAGTTGGCTTTGTTGATGTCAACACAAAAAGGATCTGTCTTACAGCTTCCTAATTCACTATCCTGGGAGGTAGTGAACTCTTTATCCTGAGAGTATTCAAGAGGAGTCCAAATTCTGTCTTACAGAGCTATTGACAATGGGTTTGCAATCTTGTGTGGAAGCTTGAATTCTGTACCTCTAAGACTCTAACTCTAGAACTCTAATCTTGTTGTTTTCTTTTGTTTACTCTCAAGACTCTTTCCAACCTGAAAAATAGGTTCTCTGGTGCAAGAAAAGAAACACCAGGCTATTTCAGATCATTTGATTAAACCTGTGCTCCTGTGAAGTAATAAACTATCATAATAGGATTGTTTCCTTATGACAGCACATATATGCATGGCATGCTGGGAACGTAGTGAAAAAACCGATGGTAGTATTCATAAGATATAAAGTGATAAGTTCAATATTGGTGAGGCAACTGTCGCATAAAACTGTATAGGTAACAAGTCAGGGAAGTGGATGTGGCTCACGCAGTTGAGTGCCTACCTCCTACATGGGAGGTCCCAGGTTTGGTTCCTGGTGCCTCCTAAAGAAGACAAACAAACAATGAGCAGACATCAAGCAAAAACAATGAGCAAGACAACGAGCAAAACAAATAGCAAAAAACAAGCAAAAACAAATGAACAGGGAGTGGATGTGGCTCAAGCAGTTGAGCACCTGCCTCCCACATGGGCGGTCCCAGGTTCAGTTCACGGTGCCTCCTTGAAAAAAAACAAACAAACAATGAGCAGATAATGAGCTCAAGCAATGAGCAAAAACAATGAGCAAATAGACAAGGGAACCATCTTGGGGAGGGGGACAAAAAAGAACTATGTAAGTAATAAGTCAAAAGTCCAACACCAAGGGCAAGATGAAGCAACCCATGGGATAAAGTACAGGTCCCCCCTCTCTTATCCAAACCCCTTAGAGTCAGGTGTGGTTCCGAAGTCAGAATATTTTGGGTTTTAGAAAAGTAATATGGTGAATGCATGGTGTATTATTATGGGGTCTGGATACCTGGTCGTTGCACTCAACTTCCTGCAGTGAAATATGTAGATGTCCGCACTGAGTGGGACAAATAAGGACCATACATAGCTTCACCTCATTTCAGGCCAGGTTTTGCTGTCAAATTAGTTGTGAAAATCTTTCAGTATTTTGAAGGCTGTTGACTTTGGAATTATGGATAATGGATTATGAACCTTACTTAAGGAGTAGCCTGAAAACATCAGGATTTTGAAGAATATTTAATAATGTGAGGCAATGCTCATGAGACAATGTTATTAATGGAAAACAATATGACTTTTAAAAGAAGGTTTCCTGAAATTTTAAGAGTTACACACATAGATATAGAAAAATGACAAGAAATTTGCAGACAAGTAGTGTTTATTTCTGGGTACTAGGATAATTGGGTGATTTTCATTTTCTTCATATTTTTGTGTATTTTATAAAATTTCTATCATAACCAGGAGTTGTTTTAACAATGAACAATGCCAGTTTACCTTTCTACCCTTTTTAGCTTATTTTAAAGTGGACACTTTGGGGCCACTTGCTCTTACATTAGTCTCCAAATTCGGGGTGTTGAGAGTAGAGCATCTTTCCACTTGAGTTCCCAAAGGCGCTTGGCCTGGGCAGGCTGTTGGCTTACTGGAAAGGGCCTAGAAGCAATCACTCTTGTGACCTCGATCTCTTCCCAAACACTCAGAGCTGCAGCACTGTGGTTCTTATCAGTTCTGTCCAGAAAGATGAAGAGATCCTGGAAATCA
Source organism: Dasypus novemcinctus (assembly GCF_030445035.2). Classification (NCBI taxonomy): domain Eukaryota; kingdom Metazoa; phylum Chordata; class Mammalia; order Cingulata; family Dasypodidae; genus Dasypus; species Dasypus novemcinctus. The sequence goes on along the minus strand of NC_080673.1, from coordinate 199,355,730 downwards.
CACCCAACACTCCTTTATTCAGCCCCCATGGTGTAATGGGGCATCAGCAAGGTTCATCTTCTGTCCTCTAACCATGCGGATATATTGTGATTTTATGTCATGTAGATGATCATTAGGGAAGCTGCAAGGTTTGTTGGTGGCATCAGTGTGAAATAGCCTGCTCATTTCAGAAGCAATTGAGAATCATGACATGGGGCCCCTTCTCACAAGCCCTTCTTGTGGAGCTTTCCCATCACTTTCTACGTAATAATAAAATGATTTGCTTAACCTATGGCTAATGCTCTCGGAGGACAGGGACTAGGTCATATTCCTCCTTATAAGTAAGGCACCTAGCCCAGTGCCTGAGAGTACAAATTCAGAAAATGACTGTAATGGAAATGATACATTTATATAGAAATATGTGTATATATATTTGCATTGTATATGTACACACACAGCCCCTTACCTCACTTATATATAAAACATCTATCTCTTTGTCACTCATCCATGTGCATTCACTCATTCATTCTTTCATTGTAAAAGGCCCAATGAGGGACTGTAAGAATTAGTCACAGATACACAGGAGATTTAGAAGTCAGGGTAGAGAAACAGAAGAAAACTTAAATAAATGTTTTTCAGCTCTGGCTGCACCTTAGGCTCAGTTGAGGATTGAAAAATAAATAAATACCAATGCCCAGATCCCTAGGGCAATTCTGATTTCTTTGGTCTGGGGAGGACACTGAAGTTGTTTGGTTTGAGCCTTCCTTATGATGCTCAGCCAGGTTTAATAGCCACTGACTGCCTTGAGTCAGCTCAGCTAATGGTTTCCACAGAGGAAGGGGTACTCACTCCCAGGCACAGCAGAAAAACCAACAACAAAACTCTGTGTGTGGTACGGGTGGTTGGGGAGGACATTTCCAAATGACACTGTGCAAAGGCTGATGTGTGGTTGCCTCTTCCCAGCCCTCACTATCTTAGCAACTACGTAGACAAGCACCTCTCAGTATGCTGGAAGGAACTGGTGTGGGAAACCACCATGCTAGTCCAGCACATCTCAGACTTCACCAGGTGCAGGAATGGCATGGCACATCTTGTAAAAATACAGATTCTTATTCAGCAGGTCTTGGGTGGGGTTTAAGATTCTGTATGTCTAACAGGCTCCCAGGCAATGCCAAAGCTGTAGATGCAGTTTGCACTTAGATCAGCAAAATCTGGCAGTTCAGGAAACAATGGGCATGAAATCATTAAAATGGAGTATAATAGGGTAGCTTTACTTCCACTTATGTGGTGCCAGTTTATGTATTTCTCTTTAGTGTGCATGTGTATTGGAGAGAGGTTCTAATTTTAAGGCTTTTCTTAGGAATATTGGGATTTCAAAACCTACCTAAGAGTAGGGAAGGCTTTTGGATAGATGAAGAAGTCTCAGGGGTCTAATTAGGAGAGGAAAAGAGTGCCCTAAACTTTGGGAAAGAAGAAGAGACATGATTTAGCAAAAGATGCTCCTAAGTGTTGAGGTTTAAGAGAGTCAAATATGTGGGCTCCATGTTGGTACATCTTAAGAAGAGAAAGCCTGTGGTGGTGAAGTGATGATGGTTTTCTCTGCCTGGTATACATATTGCCAGTTTCATAAGTGAGATGACTTTAAAGCTGATATAATAAAGCTACACTTTGGAAAGCTTGATGAGAAGCAATCTCTAAGAGGCCAAACTGCTTGGCTAAACAATAAATCATCTACCGTCCTCATGACAGGGGACATCTTTCCTCTTTATAAGGCAGCCATTGGCACAGAGTAGAATCCCAAAGGCTGTGGGACCAAAGGTTATGGGTCTCAATTAGAAATCCACATGGAAGCGCATAGAAAATATTGCCAAACTATCCGATAACCCTGCATTGTCCACTAGGAGAGATGTAGATCTGGAAATAAAGCCTGCCTTACTGTTTATTTCATCACTCCAAGCTTTTTATCCATTTATCTTATAATGAAATTAATGTTGGCCACATTTATCCTCAATTACAGCTTTGGGTTTGAGAATTCATCATCTTTGTTATGCAACAACAGAAACACCAGCCCATGCTGAAGGACACTAGTCTAACCTCCCTTGTCTTGCCCAGCTTCCCAGAGTGTTGGGATAATGGAGGAGCACTGAGTTTGGAGCCAGGCAGACTTGAATGCCAATCCCAATCCATCTCTGCCTTCTGGGCTAGCTCAGAAAAGCCACTAAGACAAGGAAGCTAATGCTCAGGGAAGTAGTGATGACTGCCATTCAGTACCACCATTAAGATCAAGAAGGAAAAGAGGGTCAGGGAGCAGAGAGGAGATGCCAGGTCAGTTGGATTCCTGGTCAGGAGAGGAGCACACCTGTACACCATGCACAAGACAGAAACTTCCTGCTACACATCTCGTGGCAAGAGGGCAAGCTCCAGCTTCTCTCTCCCATGGGCGTGGCTGTGTGTCAGGTCACCCAGCCCGGAATCTGTGGGCAGCTGCACTGGTGGTGCTCACAGCTCCCTCTGTATCTCTGAACATGGGCTCTTCATTCACCTGTGAGGCTTAGGTAGTACCTGCAGACCCTGCCCAATTACCAGGCTTTGTCTGGAATGGGGAGTTTTACCTGGATATCCAAGCAATCTCCTTCCTGAGGCCAGATCCTGCTTTCCAGAGAGTTAAGCAACCTCCCAAATATCATGCAACTCTAAAATGACCAGACAAGGCATTTAAACTAGGTCTACCTGACTCTGAAACACATGTTCTTTGTAGTACAGTTTGCTGCTTCTTGTTTTGCACTGGAGGGGAACAACGATGCTATCTTACCAATTGGTAAAATAAAGAAAGCACTGAAGTAGAGTGATTTTAAAAGTACAGATAATTTTTTTTTTCAATTTACAGGTCTTTTTTACTCATCAACATTTCTTAAAACATTGAAACCTGCTAACTTTTACAGTATTCCTAGATATCTGGTACAGGATGGATTGTTTTTTTTTTCTGAATTGGACACCACATTTGGTTATCATAAACTAATCCCATCACTCACTCAGGGTATTCTGTAGAGAAAAAGTTAAAATCCAGGTTCTCATCTCCTGGAACAAATGCGTTAGCCACTGCCCTTTGACTGGGACCTTTGCACGCCTGGTCACATGAAGGATTTCTGGGTGTCCTTCTGGCATCCTGGTACCCAACACCCCTTCACCCCCCACCCCACACCCGTGCTGGATGGGAACAAGTGGCTGGTCTGTTAAAAACTTCTCTGAACTCCACAGCTCACATTCTTAAACCCCACATCTCCAGCTCAGCCTTGACACTGAAAGTCCCCTTCCCATGGTGGGCACATTTCCATGATCTGATTCTTCTCCCCACCAGGAGATGGGAAGTTAGGATACACAGGGAGGACACTGTACTTACTGCCTGTTCATAGTCCTCGGTATCCGGCAAATGAGAGGGATCTTCAACTCAGCCTGGGGAGACAAAAGCAAACTCATTACTGGTGGACCTTACAAATGATGTTTTAATTCTGGTGAACATGCTACTGTCGTTTCTTGTTAGAGTCGGGTACAGGTGCCAGCTTAGAGGAAATGACGGAAAGAGAATCAATCCAGGTCAATAATTGGTTTATTCTTGGAATGCCAGTAGGGGAGGGGAGTTTTTCCTCCTGGCTTGCTGTCCTCTTTCTGTCAGCATCCATCCCATCAGCCCCGGGGAGTTGAGCTTGGTTTTCCCTGGTGTGCAATTGTGAGCTTCCCCTGGGCACCGAAGGGCATGTTAGCCCAGGCTTGGTTGGCTCCGCTCGGGGGAACCTGCAGGCTCGCCAGAGCATGTGGGAGAAGGGATGCTTTCATTTCAAAGTTCCGATGAAATATTTATTGGAAGCCACATTTATATGCCATCTTCACATGGGATGCATCATTTTATTTGAACCTTACATTCGCCCACATAGGAGACATCGTTGGCCTGATTTACCATATAAATTAGCTGCAGAGACCCTGGCAGTATTCATTAAGGGCTTCATATCAATGATTACATTTAATCTGCACAAAGATCCTCTGTGGTATAAATTATATCACCTGCTGTATCAGTCAGGGCTCCATCAAGAAACAGATGGCACCCTCCAGTTGGGTCATTTGAGAACATTCCAATAAAGAGACTGCTTAAAAAGTGTGGAGAGGGTGCAGGGAAATTGCACAGGACAGTGAGGTACCTGGGGTTGGAACAGAGGGTGCTGTTTCCACACCTGGGACCAGAGGCAGGACTGGGTGAAAAGAGGAGCAGTGGCTTTCAGTTGAGGGGCCTGTAGGGAGGGGACTGTGGTGGCTGGGACAAAGGACCCTCTGTCACTCTCCTCCTGCCCTGGATCTCCTGATGTGCTCTCCCATTGGCCAAACCGAACAGGAAGTCAGAGGGTGAGTTTATATCCATAAGCTTCTTGGGACTCCCAGCTGAGTGCAGTGGGGTAGAGTGTAGATTTACAAGGGGAAAAAAATAATAGAGCTACCCAGCAAGCAATTGTTCCACAGTTAAGGAGAATGAGGCCCAATGGATAAATTATGTACCCCAAATCACCCAGCTATGATAAGAGCCCAGATCCATAGGACTCAGAAATCCCATTTCCTAGCCAGTGAACATATTGCACCCCACTGAGCATTAGGCACTTCTAGGTCATTCTATCATTCACCTCTCCTCCCCGTCATCCATCCATTTACCCAACCATCATTTATTGAAAACTTACTTTGTGCAAACATTGTGCCAAATAATATATAGTCCCCGATCTCAATACCTAATACAATTTCTGCATCTCTTCATCTTATAAAAAAGCGCTGTGTAAAAACAGATGCATATAAAATGAAATAAAACAAATCCTAACTGTGCCTAGGAGAGCTGAGAGAACCTTCTCAGGGAAGTAATGATTGAGACTACCTTGCAGAATAAGTCTGGTCTGCTAGGGTCAGAACTAGGAGGCATCCCAGGCCAACAGAGTGCAATGTGCAAAGACTGGAGACCTCGGAATGCACTGTGTGTCAGAGGGGCTTTGGGCAGCTGGAAGGGACCACAGAGGTCAGCCTCTGGGGGCTTGGCAGTAGCTGTAAAAGAACTCGGGAAAATCTGCCAAGCACAGTGTATGCCAGGGGGTGGGATTTGGATTTGAGCCTTGTGATCTTGTGGCAGGAACTGCAGGAAACTTACTAAAGAGCTGGGGCTAAGTCCCAGGGTCTACAGCCACAATCACATACCCCTGTCTATGCTTTTAGGTTATGAATGCCAGCAGGGGAAGCAGAGGTGACAGGCTTACATCTAAGGAGAGTCCTTTCTAGGTGGCATGTAAGTGTCTGTTTTATGGCCTTCTTTGGAAGGTGTTTGGGTATGGGAAAGAGGACTCAAACCTCTATCAATGTAATATAAACAGTGCCTCTCCAATGCCAGGGGAGGCCTGGACTGGCAGGTGAGATGACTTTTCAGTTCCAGAGCTAACTAGCTGTATAGTCTTGAAACTGGCACTTTCTCATTTATAAATGGTAGCACACCTGTCTTTCTTTTATCGTAACATTTTAAGTGTGGAATAAGCCGATATATGTGAAAACGTCTTAAAAACTGTCAAATGTTGTAGCAGTTTGATATTGTTTATGAATTCCAAAAATAGACACTGGATTATGTTTGTAAATTGGTCTGTCCCTCTGGATATCTTGGATTATGTTGGATTCAGAGGTTTCACTTTTACTTGATGAAATAATGATTAAGGCTTTGATTGGGCCATGTCAGTAGGATGTTGAGTCTCTGCCCACCAAGGGGGTAGGGACTCACAGAGAAAACTATATGACAGAGGAGTTAGTTGGTGTTTGAATGCTGGAGCTCCGGGAAATAAACATACAGGAGAGGAACACAGAGGAGTAAAGACGACTCCGTAGACATGGCAGAGGCCCCAGGAAGAGAAAGAGCCTGATAGTCTACAGCTGACCTTGTGGGAAGAACAGAGCAGCTGAGCCCAGAGAGAAACAAGCCCTGGGAGAGAGATGAGACTTATCCCAACATACAGCTGATATTGGCAGAAGCTGGGACCGTGGAGACTTAAGAGGCAGAGGGAGGTTGAACCCTTGCAGCCATCAGCAGCCATCTTGCTCCAATACATAGAAACAGACTTTGGTGAGGGAAGTAACTTATGCTTTATGGCCTGGTAACTGTAAGCTTCTACCCCAAATAAATACTTTATGGAAAGTCAACAGATTTCTGGTATTTTGTATCAGCACCCTTTTAGCTGACTAATGCAAATGTTAATGAAATATGTTGGCTAATTGTATAAAAATGCTAAGGCTGCAAGCTGTTTCAACGTCAATTACATTATAAATAGGTTATTGACACCATTTTTGTGTATTGATATTTAGCAGGATTAAATTATATTTAGGAAAAATGTAACCCCCCTACCCCCACCCCTTTAGGAACATCTTCCATTTAAAGGTATGTGCTTGTACTGCCACTCCAGTCCTTTGAGTGCATTAATTAGCATGTTGAAGTTGTGTTAAAGTGTGCTGAAATAATTCAATCTTTAGGAAGGTCTCCACAGTAGTAATGACTGGCTCTTGGTCAGCTCTTGGGTATAGAGTGAGAGAATCTCAATACGCAGGATGGGTCCACTCCAAGGCTCACTGCCTCAGATCAAAGGCCCACAAAGGAGGTTGGAAAGCTACTCTCCAGTCCTGACTACACCATTCACTGAACAAGTCATTGGAAATCTCTGGACCTTGGTTTCTTCACCTGGAAAATGAGCAGATTGGGTCAAATAGGTCTTTTTCAGCCCAAAGACTCCATAAAGGAGTTAAAAATCTATAATCCCACCACATTTGCTGCCAAGAATGTCTTTAAAAAGTTGGAAATATATTATTAGGTTTCTTACATTTTATTCTCTTTTCCAGTAGAGCTCCATGCAGAGCAAAATCCCAGAAGGCTGTGCCAACGAGCCAGCACCTGGGCCATCAGGCATGGGCATGGGAGGGGACCGAGGGGGAAGTCATTAACTTTTACCTTAAAGTTCAGCCTTCGTAAATTATTCCACCTGAAATATCATCCCTTCTTAGGCTTGTATTTTAAGATTTTAATAAAAGTTAAACAACAACAAAAAAGGTATTTTACTAGCAGTCTTTGAACGATGTGAGCAATCCAGTGTATAAAATGAGTTAAAAAAAAATAAAATCATGATGGGAACCCCAAATTTCTGATATTTACAAAGTGAACTTCGGGGACTTGTGACCCACAACAAAGGATGTCAGCCATGTGGGTCATAGCAAGGGACAAGGGAGGGGATGCCACACAGTGAGCAGCTCTCTGCTTCTGAGAATTCTCCATGCATATCTGTTCTTAGACATTTGGTAAAGGATGTGGTGGGGAGGGGCTCTCTCAAAAAAAATCTCAGGTCCATAGGGTTTATGAAGATAGCATGTTGTAGAAGAAACAAAGACAGGGAGTGAACACTGAATGCCTATTTTGTGCCTCCTGCCCCCACCACAGGAACTCACCACAAGCCCTGTCATCTTCCTTATTTTATTCAAACCCAAACTGATAACATAGAAGTTATGCAACCTTCTCTATAACATGTGTTTAAAAAGCCTGTATTTCAAACTTGGGCCCTGACACTTCCTGGCCATGTATCTGAACTACTATTTACCTGCTTTGAGCCTCAGTTTGCTTATCTGTAAAATGGGCTAATGTAATAACTCTCTTGTAGGGTTCTTGTGAGGATTACATGAGTAAAAAAAAGATAGCTAGGATGTGGAGTAAGAGAAATTAAAACCAAATTGAGGGAAGTGGCTGTGGCTCAATCAATTGGGTTCCCATCTACCATATGGGAGGCCCTGGGTTCATGTCCCGGGGCCTCCTTGTGAAGGCAAGCTGACCCACGCCCACGGAGAGCTGGCGCAGTAAGATGACAGAACAAAAGGAGACAAGCTGACACAGAAGAACCCACAGTGAATGGATACAGAGAGCAGACAGCAAGTAAGCCTCAAGGGAGGGGAAATAAATAAATAAAAAAAACCCACAACAAACCCAATTGAATTTTAAGATTAATTAAATGCCTAATATCACTTTTAGGTTTCCGTCTCCAAAAAGGAGAAGGGGCTTACCAACTTCTCATGACCACTAGTGGCACAAAAATAGGACCTCATACTGTCTACACTACAGAATTATGTGGAAGCTTTAAAAATGAATGATACCCCAGAAACTTTGATTAAGATTTATTGAGGGATAATTTATATACAATATAGTGTCACAATTTTAAGTGTACCTTTCTATGCATTTTTGATAAACTTATGTACCCATACACAAGATAGAGAAGAGTCTATGGTTTCTTTCAAGGCAAGTGTTTCTCTTTGTCTTTGATGATTTTTTGTTGTTGTTTGTTTGCTTGTTTGTTTTAATATGATTTGCCTGAGTGAATTTTTCTGTTGTTTATCCTGCTTTGTGTTCTCCAAACTTCCTGAATCTGGGATTTGGTATCTATCAATTAGTTTGGAAAATTCTCATCCATTATGTCTTAGTTTGCTAGTCTGCCAATGCGAAATACCAGAAATGGGTTGGATTTTATAATAGAATTCATTAGGGTAAAATCTTACAGTCCCAAGGCTGTGAAAATGTCCAAATCAAGGCATCATCAGAGATGCTGTCTCAACAAAAGCCAGCTGCTGGCAATGCTGGGCTTCTGCTACGTGGCAAAGCAAAATGGCGGCTGGCCTCTGATTTCTCCTCCAGGCTCACTTTCTTCCTGAGCCCAGCTGTGGGTAACCCAGGCATATGGCTTGTCTCTCCTTTCTTCTCTCTCCTTGTTGCTTCTGCTTTGGCGGCTCCACTGTTTCCAGCCTCTGGCCTCTCTCAACTTCTCAGGGTTTTTGTGCCTATAGGCAATCCTGGAGTCCTCTCTCACATGACAGGGTCAAATGGAGGCTCTCTTTCTCTGTGTGTCCCTACTTTCAGTCTTCAGCTTTTATAAGACTCCAGTAAGAGGTTTAGGACCCATTCTGGGTCCAACAATCTAATCAAAGGCCCTAAAGTGAATTAATCAAAAATGATCTAATTAAAATATCCCTTAACTGAATCTAAACAAAAGGTCCCACATATAATAGCTCTACATGCACATGACCAGGTTAGCTTAAGAACATAATTTTCTGGGGTCCATAAAGCATCACACCAGGACACATTATTACTTCAAATACTTCTTCTATTCCCTTCTTTCTTTCTTCTTCTGGTATTCCCATGATGCATAGGTTACGCTTTTTTGTAAATGTCCTACTATTGATATTTTTTAAATGTCCCAGTAAATGCACTCAATTAATACTGATTTTCAAAGGTATGGTTGTCACCTGATGTATTAGTCAGCCACTTTGCTAATGCAAAGTACCAGAAATAAGTTGGTTTTTATAAAAGGTACTTATTTGGGGTAGGAGCTTACAGATACCAGGCCATAAAGCATAAGTTACTTCCCTTACCAAAGTCTACTTCCACATGTTGGAGCAAGATGGCTGCCGACGTCTGGCAGGGTTCAGGCTTCTTGGGTTCCCAGGTCTTCTTTTCTCTAGGCTTAACTTTCCTGGGGCTCCAGCTTAAGCTTCAGCATCAAACTCCAACATCAAAACTCCAACTTTAAAAACCCTTAACTCTGTTCTTTGCCATGCCTTTTATTTGTGAGTCCCCACTCACCAAAGGTTAGGGACTCGACACCCAACTGGTACAAGAGGTTTATATAATTACTTAATCAAGTAAACCTATGAATCCAATATAATCTAATATTCCCAGAGAAAAAGTTCAGTCTACAAACATAATCTGGTATTTCTTTTTGCAATTCATCAATAATGTCAAACTGCTACCCAGGTACTTTAACAGGCAATGAGGTAGAAGGTGATGGGTGGTGAGAGCTTCAGGTTCTACCCATCCCCCTCATCTATATGCCCAGCACCATTCACTGAAACCAGCACACTGACTGTTTTCTCAGTCGTAGGCAAAGAACCACTTGCACTCACCTAGTATTTCCAAGCCTATCATAAATTGCAATTTGGGAACAGCCCCTGCTCATAAAGCATCCTTCATATATTTAGATTTATTTCTGAGTTCATTATCAGTGACTTTTTAAAAAAACCATCTACCATGTCCAAACATTTATATTGTAGACGAGAGGAAAAAGCTGATAATCATGGCAAGCAGCAATGTCTCCATCAGACCTTTTGGTGGGCTTGAAGTTATGTACCCTAGACAAACATGTCCTTACTCTCAATCCATTTCTGTGGATGTGAATCCTTTGTAAATAGGACTTTTGATGAGGTTACTTAAGATCAGGATGATCCACTGAACCAGTATGGGTCTTAGTCTTATTACTGGAGGTCTTATAGGGAAAGTCATAGAGAAAGAGAAGCCAGACGGACCAGCCAGAAGCTGGAAGCCAAAAGAACCCAGAAGAGAAAGGAGATGCTGCTGCCATGTGCATTGCCACATGATGGAAAAGTCAAGGAATCACAGACATTATTGGCCAGTTAGAAGATACTGATCCTGGGAAGAAGTAAGCCTTCTAGCCTCTGAAACCATGAGCCAATAAATTCCTATTGTTAAACCAACTTATTGTATAGTATTTGTTTTTGTAGCTAGGAAACTAAAACAGGCCATATCTAAATGAGTAATTAAAACCCAGGTTACTACAATTGTTATACAAGGTGCAACTTATTAATTTACTCTTTACACATTTACTGAAGACTTACTATGTGCTGGGCATATTCTAGGCACTAGATATGTAGAGATCATAGAACAAGCTCCTGAGCGCATGCTCCGTACTGTTTTTTCCATTGCGCTCTGCAATGGAGTGAGATTAAATATGTACCTTATATAACAGAGGAATATAAAGTGTCAATGGAACACTATATCAGGGTTCTCCAGACAAACTATATATATATATACACACACCTGTATACAAACAGACACACACACACATATATATATGAATGTATATATTTTGGGAATTAGCTTATACACCCTTGGGGGCTGGCAAGTCTGAATTCTGTAGCGTAGGCCACAAGATGGAAACTGATAAAGGTGATTATGAAGTTGAGTTTGAATTCTCTCAGGAAAATCTGGCTGACTTAGTTGGAAATTATTGTTTCTGAGTTCTTAAGTCTTAAGTTCTGGCTTTTAAGACATCCAAATGATTGGATGAAGAGACTCACATATATTGCTGAGGATAATTATCTTCATTAATTGTAGATGCAATCAACTGATTATAGATGCAAATCCACCAGTGATACACCCTCATAGTAACTATCTGGCCAGGGCCTGCTTGGCCAAACAACAGGATGTTATAATCTAGTCAAGTAGACATATGAAATTAACCATCACAAACACAGAGGAAAATATGCCTAGAAATGGTTCACAACATTCCCTCTGGAGTCAGTAAAAGCATTTCCTTGCCTTTGATACTCTCCTGAGAGTAAATCTGACCTCCCACCTGAGGCAAGAAGCAAACGTCTGCTTTTACCAGAGAAGAGATAAGGGAATTGGTAGTAGAAGAGAGGGCAGGACTTCTAGGCTGGGAACCACACAGGCCTGCAGATCTTTCTCTAAGGGACTCTGGTTTCTAGAGCCTGTCCTGGATGAAAGAGCCTCCAACATTCTCAGCCTTGACTCAGTCAGTAACTCAGAGACATTGTAGGGCCACAGCAATGGGGAAAATCTCTTTATATTTTGCACATTTGTTTTCTGTCGCAATCTAAGAATCAAAGTATTGTTTTTCAGTTTTCACTTACTTGTTTTCTGCAGAAATAAAACCTAGACAAGACTTTCACTGTCAGAGAAGAGACACTCAGGTGCCGCCTGTCAGTCTTGCTTGTGGAATGCAGAGCTATAGCTGGGCACTTGGTGCAAATGACACCGATATGTCCAGAGTCAACCCTGCTTTGGGAAACTGGCAGAAGCACTCAGGTATCCCAGAAAGGAGAGTGCAGCCCTGCACGTGGGGGCCACAGTCAGAGAAGGACAGAAGGGGAGGAGACCTTGCCTATGGAAACAATGCTGTGTGGAGATGTGTGGGGGTGCAAAGGGGCCCTCGGCTCTCAGGGAGTCCAGAGCTGTTGGGGGGGGGACGACCCTCTTTTTGGATGCCTAGGGAAGATATCGGATGCATTAAAGGCTAGATGCCAGTGCAAATCTAATTGTTAATACCAAGCTGGGCTCCAAAATTACTTGACTGTATATTGAGCTCTAAAGCATATGCAAAGGAGCCAAAATATACTCATTAATTTACCTTCCGTGGATTTTATAGGCTAAGGAGAAATCCATGGAGCTCCAAGGGATCCAATATGGATCCCCATTTAAAAAACACTGCTAATCCCTAAACTGCTTCCTTACACATTCCCTTTACTCTCCTAAAGATATGAAGAGGTATGTCAAAGAGTGGGCCATGGCATGGCAGACTTCCTGGAAGTAAAGGAGCCCTGCTTCAACCAGTCATTTTGGCCATAAAATCCCCCAGTTGGAGAGTTGATGGACCCAATGGTTATGTTTAATTCATTAAATAATTTGTATGTTGAAATGAGACCTCAAGGCATTTTATAAAGATAATGGACTTGATGGTTAAAACACAAAGGTATTTCAGAAAAATGAAATAAAGGAAACTGAGCTCTAGAGATGGAAATGGGCTTAAGATTCCCAAAGAACATACATTAGATTAGGCACTAAACCCAGATCCCCGCTTCTGAGTTCAGAATGCACCTGGGGTGTCAGTGAAAGCTTTAGGGAGGAAAGACTCGTTTTATAAATAGATTGGATTTGGGTGCAGATCTTAATCGGTAATTAATTAATTCCCCTATGGTATTGTAAGCAGTCTAAACAATTGGAAATACGTAAAGCAATGTACCACATTTCCTTGTTATTCTAGAGAACTCTTGTTGCCCACTGGGAATTCACCAATGAAACCAAGCTTAGCCTGCAAAGACTCATTTTATCATAACTATTTCTGCTGTATTTCACCTGATCTGAAATTAATATTTCATGAAGCATAAATAATATTTTTACAGTAAAGAATTTTTTTCTTGCTCTTAAACATTTCCCACTTATTCCTTGATGACAAAGCTTATAAAAATACTCATCTCTGCTTATCCCAAAGTTAAGAAACATTTTCTTTATGAAAATATGTCTGATTAGATATAGGAACTCACCAAAAACAAACTAGGAATCACTGAAGAGAATATTAGAACCTGTCACGGAGGTAAGATATAGCTGCGCACTAAAATTGGGTCAAAGCCAGAGGAGAAGGTCTAAATGAAGGCTTGATGTTCTTTTTTTCTCATTAAAACAGGAAAACAAGAGCTGAATATAAAACATTTCTACCAATCAGCTCGGTATATCTAAGATGATGGATGCTCTTTGGAGTTGAGGGAGGTAGTAACGTGTATATTTAGGGAAGGGGGTCTGGATGTGTGTGTGTGTGTGTTTGTGTGTGAGCGTGCATGCACTCTTGAGTGGACACGTGTGTGAGCGTGCATGCACTCTTGAGTGGACACGCTGTTGAAACCAACATTTCTCAGATCCAGATATCTATTAATATGGTCACAATTCAGAGTTATATGCAGTTTTCTTCTATTTTCATATTAAAAATGAAAAAGTTACATTCTAGAGATGCTCATATTTAGAGGAAAATATATGCTGATTGGATTTGTAATTCTATACCCTGGACAGGGCAATCAGCTAAATTTAATTAAATGTAACATTTAATTTTATTGGATTTCCAGTGAGTGGAGGCATTTGAAGTCAAATGGATTGTTATTATAGATTTTCTTTTGAGGAATAAAGAAGACTGTTCTCCTAGTTTTTCTGCTGTAAGTATGAGACTATTTTTAAAAATATTTTGCAAGTGTCTTGGAAACAAGTAACTCCCCAGAGTATCTCAAGGCAACGTCCATGTGCATCCATTTTTATTTTAAATGATTTTGCAAATACCCTTAATAGACTGATAAAATTTATAGTTTCTGAATTTATTACTCCTGGTGTTTTATTTTTGTTTTTGAAGGTCATCTCCAGGAAGCGGACTTGGCCCAGTGGTTAGGGTGTCTGTCTACCACATGGGAGGTCCGCGGTTCAAACCCCGGGCCTCCTTGACCCGTGTGGAGCTGGCCCATGCGCAGTGCTGATGCATGCAAGGAGTGCCGTGCCACGCAGGGGTGTCCCCTGCATAGGGGAGGCCCATGCGCAAGGAGTGCGCCCCGTAAGGAGAGCCGCCTGGTGTTAAAGAAAGTGCAGCCTGCCCAGGAATGGCGCCGCACACATGGAGAGCTGACACAGCAAGATGACACAACACAAAGAGACACAGATTCCTGTGCCGCTGACAACAACAGAAGCAGACAAAGAAAAACACGCAGCAAATAGACACAGAGAACAGACAACTGGGGTGGGGGGAGAAAATAAGTAAATAAATATAGCTTAAAAAAAAAATAGAAAGTCATCTTTTCTCTCCTACTGCTTGATTCTGCAGAGCAAGTTCCATTTCTTCAGTGGTGAGGGTTTTTTCTCTTTCCTTTTGTTTCATTTTGTAGTAAATAGTCTCTTTCTCCATTCTCTTTTTTTTCTTTCACTGATTTTGTTTTACCATGTTTTATTTTTTACCACTGTTCTTTCTCTTTTCTTCCTTTATAGCTTTCCTTTCTTTTTCTTCCTTTGCCTCCTCTTTCCCCCACCTTCCCTCTTTCTGCTCTCTCTTCATTAAAATGGTTTCACTTTTGACATAGAAAGAGCTGTAACAAAATTAAATATAGTTTAGCAAGAACCTAGATAAAAGTTTCCTTATAGGTTTTGGAAGGTTTAACTCTGTTTGCCTCACCAATATCTTCAATTGGATTTTAAATAATGGAAGGATAATAGTGATTATGGTTATAATACTTGTAATCTGCATGCTGTACCTAGATTAATCAAAGTATAAATAACTGTCATGGATTCTCCACTGATTGACTAAAAGCTTTGGGGGTTGGGGTTGGTTACTAAAGGCAAGTTTTAAGAAAAAGAAAGATGAAAGGAAATATGCTGAAATGCAGGCATTGCTAAACATATGCCAGGAATTTTCTGAGGAGCTGTTCCATGATAAGAATAGCCTCAAAGTGGTTTGAAGGAAATTTAAATCAAAATAAGGGGGATAAATGCCCAGGTAATCAAATGAAAACTGGACAAAGGTGCAATAATTTATAATAATGATAATAATAATAATACTTTTTACTGAATACCAGCAGCCCATCCAGGACATTCTGTTTAATGCAGACTCCATTGTATGGCAATAATCCAAATGACCCAGATATTTCAATATTGAACAATTCTGTCATTTTATTCAGTGAGAGTCCCTCTGAGCCAAATCTGTGTAGTGAACAAATGTACAATATGGATCCAGATGAGATCATTGCTTCATTTGTAATGTCAATACATTTAGAACTTAGCTTCTGAAATAAACATTCTCTTATATAATTAAATATTTCTCTGTCCATTCTTTTATGATATTATTCGGGATCACCCATCTAGCAATATGTGAGGCAAATCTTTAAGCCAGTTATGCTGATGAGTGAATTGTATGACTTGAGTCTCAGTTTCTCTTCTGATCTCAAAATGGGAATATATTTGCTCATCTTCCTTTTCTTATAGGATTGTCTTGAAGATCAAATGAGATCATGGAAGTGAAAGTATTTTGTAAGCTATAAGCTATTATACAAGTAGAGTCCAACAGATAATTTATTAAGCAATTTCAATACATCAGTACCATGAAAGACCTTGGGATTTAAAATTGACAAGGAAGGCATTCTAAATGAATTACTACCATTTTTCATTAAACCTTAATATTTCCAGAGGATCAGTGACTTTAGAGAGTTGTAAGATACTACCAAGATTTTGATAAATGAATGATTAAAACAAATATGGAAATGCTGAGATTAGCTTTCTGTACAACGTGACTTCTTTATGGTATAATTCCAAAGGAGGGACAAAAGGCCAAAGAATTGAATGAAGTCTTGCTTGGTTGTAGAATAATTTCATGACAATACCAAAAAATGATAATAATAGTCATTATCATTTACGCTGCACTTACTATTAGCTGAATGCTCTAATATGCAATTTACATCTCATTCAATTCTCACACAAACATGGAGGGTAGATACTACAATTCCATTTCATACACACAAACTGAGGTTTTAAGAGATTAAATAACCCGACTGAGATCATACTGCTAGGGAAGTAACAGTCTGAATTCAAACCCAGGCTATTTCTTAAAGACTGGACAATGTGATGTAGTAGAAAGAATCTGAAAACAGAAGTAGGCGTTTGGGGTGGGAGAGTGTGGAGTATTCTAGATGGAATGCCCAGAGAGATTGAGCTTGTCAGGAGGTCCCTAGACTGGCTAAGGAGTGAGGGTGAACTCATCTATAAGCAAGCCATGGGCAGACTTGCTCCCAGGTGCCTTTCAAGATGGCAGACTCTCAGTAGCTTGTTGAATCCAGCTATTGCAATTACATAGCTCTGACTTTGTGCTCACCAAGCCACTTCTCACAGAAAACTGTAATCTGGTTTTCTATGTAGATTTCCATAATGGGAGGAAACATGCAGATCATTTGACTTTATGATTTGAGTACATTTTAACACCTGATCTAAAGCATGAAAGATGGACGCATAAGTCAGAATGCCAGAGTGGGGAAATTCTCCTGAGCCTCATCAACTCTGAGTGCCTTGGATGAAATCAGCCTTCCGAATATGCAAAGCTAATGACTAAATGTGATTCTTTTGAGACTCCACTGAGGTTCATCCCTCTCAAAGGGTGCGTCTGCCGTATTAGCCAGCCCTTATCTTTATCTCACACTAAATTCTACAGACAGCATAATATTACTAAGGTTTGGCCGCAAACAACTTTTTGGCTCATCTTAGTCCACTTATCAAATAATGCCAAGCATGGTGAAATTCCATTTTTCATGGTTAGGTGCTAGGGAAACAATGTTTCAATTAGCATGACCAATGAAATTAAAAAATAAAGTGCCCACAGATATTTTGCTAATACTTGTGGTATATCTGGGAGTCCTAAGATGCTGAGGATTAGCCTGAAAGAAAGTGATTTTATGACCATGACCCTAGACAAAGCCAGGAGGGAACTCACTGATGGAGCATGGTGCAAAGAGCTTTCCCTCCTAGTTGCTAGGTATAATGGACAATGAATGGAGTCTCTCCGAACCTCAGTATCCTCTTCTATAAATAAGAATAATTATACTTACTGAAAAGATGAGAAATAATGCATATTCATTGTCTGGCACATAATAGGCACTCAAATGGAAATCTACAAATTCATTTTTATTTGGAGAACATGATTTAAATTAAACAGAATAATCATGATGGTCATTCCCAAAGTATGCTGAGCTTAAAAGTAACAAAAAAAAAAAAACACAAAAAAACAAGCAAAAAATCCAACAAACAAAAGCCACACAAATTATTTCCATGAGAGCTTTGTTTCCACAGTTCTATTATCCATGGTTATTTTTGTTGGCATCTAACTTGATGCATCTCAGTTTTATTGCTAGCTCAATTTGCGAAGCCACTGGACAGTTTGGTTAAATCTGTTAAAAAGCTTAACTCTAATTTAGATTCCAGTACTTATCTCTCTAATAACATAACACCTTTCAACATTCTGTCTATCTCTCCCACTAAGAGAGGGAGGTACGCAAATGGTGGAACTCTCCAGAACACAGACATTGGTAGAAGTGGCAGTTGCTTGCAATGGTGAATATAATTGCTTTATGAAGCAGGATTCAGAAAGGGTAGTTCTAGCTCGAGCTCTGCATGACACTGTACAGCTGTCATTTATCCATTTACTGAGTGTCTCTTCTGTATCACACACTGTATTTTCATTTACTTTCCTCTGCACGGCAAACTGCAAAACACATTATTATACCCAGTTTCTAATGACAAAACCACACCTACAGATAACAGCCATCTAAAGATCAAAAAATTTAGGCCACCCACCCAAGGATACACAATTAACTCACAAACTAGTTCACGTCCAGTGTTGACTGATACCAAAGCCCCCCTCCTTTCACCATGTTATCTATCCTTCTCAACTTCTCTGAGCCTCAGTTTCAACCTATTTTTATTTATTTATTTATTGTTTCCCAACCTATTTTACATGGATCCAATATTTGTCCAGTCTGTCTCATGCTACTTAGACCACTCAAGTTCATCTGTAAACCAGAAAAATAGTATCTAGCTCTCAAGACTGAGTATAGGGATTGAGTGAGTGTATTAGCATATACACCGTTTGGCAAGAGACAGCTAAATAAATACTATTCACCTTTTCCCTTTTCTAGGGCATATTTTATTATTATTATTATTTTTTTAGGTGGTATGGGGGGTTGAACCCAGGATATTGCGCACAGGAAGCAGGCACTCAATCACCGAGCCACACCTGCTCTCCGGGCATATTTTATTTTAAACTTCCCAGAACCTTTCCGAAGTTTTGTCATATCCCCCGCATACCTCAGATTAGACAGAACTAGGTTGGTCTTTCTGATCTTTGAAATGACAATTCCCTGTGATTTGGTAGTCTGTGTGAATTCAAAGGGACAACACAATTGAAGGTCTGCATCCCAGTATAAACAAAGAGAGACATCTTCATACCAGCTAAATAATATTGGTGCAAGAAAATAAAACAGGTGTTGATAAAGTTCAGCCACAACAATATCTTTTAAAATCAAAGTATTTATACTTTGATAACAGTCTCTTTTCTGCCTTCCTCCCATTTATTATTTGTTCCCACCAAGAAAATCCTGGAAAAGATGCCTCCTGGCACCCTTGGAGTAAGGATTTTATCCAAGTTTTAACCTCACCCTCAGACATCTCATCTCTGTTCAGTAGAAGGACTGGGATTTGATTCTTGGTGTGAAAGATACCAAAGTCCATGCTCTCTGCTACTCCAGTGAAGAAAACATAAAATTAACTTAGAAAGTAAAAAAAAAAAAATATATATATATATATATATATATATATATTTCCACATTATGACCTATTTTGAATGTCGGGCTGCCTTTCTAGCGGACTGCCCTAATGAAGGTCAGAAGAAAGCCAGGAACGGACCTGGTCTTTAGATTTCTATCAAGAAGCCAGGGGTTCCAAGCTCCAGGAGAGAAGATTGAAAACACTTAGTCTTTAAATATTTTATGGGAAGGTATCTTGGGTCCTTTTCCCAGCAAAATGAAGGATCTTTAAAAATTAAATTAAAGTAGCTGGCTTTCTTTGTGCCCATTTGATGCATTATATAAGAGCCAACATTCCATGTAAGAGAAAGCCCACTTCGCTCCGCGCAGCCCTTTCCTCGTGATCGTTTCTGACAGTGGAATGACAATACTGAGAGAGCTGGCTTACTTAGTTTACCTGAACAGTGTGGAGAGCACGGCAGGCCCAGGGCTGAGCTGTCTCCTGAGAGGGGGCACCCTGGCAGCATCCTGGAGAACTCGGAGAGCTGTTGATCGTAGGCAATCTGCTGAACTGTTCTCAGCGCTAAGCAATGTCCTTTAGCAGACACCTCCTCAGAAGTCCATTTTAGGCTTGGTTTCCTGTGAAATGCAGCCACAGACCTGGTGAGGTCTGACCTGTGAGCAGGCAGCGCTTCCTCTTCTCGAGTTGTTTGTGGTAAAGAGGTTGTCTGAGGCTGAGGTTGCCCAACTCAAAGGGTGCCCTTAGAGCCACGCAGAGTGCCCTCACCTAGCATGTCACGATTACCACGGCACCCTGAGACAGATAGCTGAGCAGCATGCAAGCACAGAAGCTGGGTTTTGCTAGTCCTGTTTCAAGTGCATACCGAACACTAATGATCTGTTGACTTGATATTGACAGTGGCTGCTTAAGAACACTCAAGACACATGGACCAAATAAATCCCTTGGGTGTTAGAAAGAGAGGTGGGCACTGGGATGAGAAATGTCTGGTGTTTGTTCTACCTGTATTAATTATCTCTGTGATCCTGAACAAGCCGCTGCTTCTTTCTGAACCAGTGTTCATATCTATGATTGGGGATAATATTATTTATATTTTAGAGCTATTCTAAGAAATGAACAAAGTGGTATAAATAAATATAGCAATATTCTTGGCACATATTAGGCACCCAGTATATTTTCATTACTTTGTACCTTATGTCTGCTTCACTTAAGCTGACAACAAGTCCTTGTCCAGTGCTTGCTCTCCTCTTTACTTACTACTTGATGTTCAAGTTTTCTATAAATTCTGATTGAACTGCATAACATATTCTGAAATTACCTAAAATAAATTTCCCATGTAAAAGTTTATATATTCATATGCAAATTGCTCTTATTTTAACTCAATATTCACCCCAAATATATTACTAAAATAAGCAAGCTCTCATTAATTGCTAATTACATACCAGGTACTGTGCTAAGCAATGAGCAAGCATTACTCTATTTAATATTTTCAATAACTATGTGAGGAAAATATTTTTAATTCCATTTTGTTATTGTGAAAACTGAAGCCTAGAGAAATTCAAGTAGATTCAAGTAATTTAGTCACAAGTTAGCTTTTGTTGTGTAACAAATCACCCCAACTATTAGGGACTAAAACAATACCATTTTATTAGTTCATAATGTGTGGGTCACCCGGTCAATTATTTTGGTCTGTTTTTCCTGGTGGGTTGGGGGATGGCTGGATGATCAAAGATGGTCATATTTGCATGCCTGTTGGTTGGCAGAAAGTCAGCCTGGTGCCTTAGTTCTCTTCCACTTGGCTTATTATCATCCAGCAGGCTAGGTCGGGCTCATCCACATGGTGAACTCAGGGTTCCAAGTACAGCAAGAGAGGACAAGCTCCAGTGCATAAGCCCTTTTCAAATCTCTGTTTGCATCGTGCTTGCTGTGGTTCCATTGACCAAAGTGATATGGCCAAGTCGAGAATGAATGTGGGTGAGAATGAATGTGGAATGCCACAGTCTGAGGGCTCTCCCATGTTAATCATCTACTTAATCTTGGTATATGTGGGGAGATAACTTCATTTTGTGTTTATCACTTCATGGGTTACTTCTCTCAACTACCACCTTCCATTTCCCACTTGCAGAGTCTTTTGGGTCAATGGACACCAAGCCATACAAGGATAGAACGGGGAAAATCCAGAGCACTTTGGATGTTGACAGACAGGTTAAAATTACCCAAATGTATTAGCAAGTGGTTGTCTGGCTTTGAGCCAGGGCATTGGGCATTCTGAGTCTCATAAGTAAAATGAAGATGATAATGCTTACTTGAAGGAGTAAATGTCAGGATTAAATTATTTTCCTCTTGCAGAGTGTCTAGTAAAGTGCTTAGGATATAATTGACAACAGTTCCCTTCCCTTGCTTTTCCCTGGGGCCCTTACACTGCCCCACTAAAGCATAGTATGGGGCCACAAGAAATACTGATGGAAAAATGATCAACCACGTCTGTGAATAGAGTGATGTGGGTCTGAATGCGAAATTCATTGATGTGCCAATGCTTTACACTATGAGTTTGTTGAGTTGTCATTTTCTGTCTAATCCCAGTATTAGTTTCCTAAGGCTGCCATAACAAAGAACCATAAAGGAGGTGGCATTAAGCAGCAGAAGTTTATCGCCTCACAATTCTAGTGTCAAGAAGTCCAAAATCAAGGTGTCAACAGGGCCAAACTCCCTCTGAAACCTGTGAGGGAAGACCCTCTCTTGCCTCTTCCTGGCTTCTGGTGGTTGCCACCAATCCTTGGTGTTCCTTGGCTTATGGTGCTATCACTCCAATCCTTGCCTCTGTCTTCACATGACCATCTTCTTGCCATGTCTGTGTCTGTGTGGCCAAATTTTTCTTTTAAGGACACTAGTCATATTGGTTTAAGGCCAATATAAACCACTTGGCTCATATTAATTAATCACATCTTCAAAAACCCTATTCCCAAATAACATCATATTCATGGGACATGGTGGGGGACAGGCACACAGTTTAACCCATAACATCCACCCACAGGATGAAACTATTGTGCAAATCATGTGGAAGAATTACAGGGAAAAGAATACATACACACACACACACATACAAACAAACCAAACCAAACAGAACTTTTGAGACCCAATCATATTCAAGCAGGACCATGGTTCCTGGGATAACTGGAAAAGAAGCTTTCTTTGGCTTGCAGCATCTGCTGGGAGACAGAATTGCACAGGTGTCAGGCTTTGGAGTTGTTGGCTTAGCTCAAATCCCACCTGCTCCCCAAATTGAATGAATTTAGGAAAGTTACATACCTTAATCAATTCTCCCCTTTCTCGCCTATAAAAATAGGTATTGGGAAGCGGACTTGGCCCAATGGATAGGGCGTACGCCTACCACATGGGAGATCTGCGGTTCAAACCCTGGGCCTCCTTGACCCGTGTGATGGGCTGGCCCACACGCAGTGCTGATGCGCTCAAGGAGTGCCCTGCCACACAGGGGTGTCCCCCGCATAGGGGAACCCCACACACAAGGAGTGTGCCCCGTAAGGAGAGCCACCCAGCACGAAAGAAGTGCAGCCTGCCCAAGAATGGTGCTGCACACACGGAGAGCTGACACAACAAGACGACGCAACACAAAGAAACACAGATTTCTGATGCTGCTGATAAGGATAGAAGCGGTCACTGAAGAACACACAGCAAATGGACACAGAGAGCAGACAACTGGGGGGGAGGGGGAGAAGAGAAATAAATAAATAAATAAATCTTAAAAAAATACATGATTTGATCTTTAAAAAAAAATAGGCATGGCACTACTAACTTCATGGTATTATTGAGTGCATGAAATGATAAAACTATTTTGCAAATCCAGGGGTAGATTAGGATATATTGGCACACCAGGTCTGTCAACAACCTGGAACCCATTCAAATAGGAGCTCTTTAAATATTTTTTCAACTTCTACAACGTATTTAATGCAAGTGAGGAGATTTTTTTCTGTATACTTCTAGAAAGTATTTTATTAGTTATAAACTTTTAAAATTTTGGAATAATTACAGACTCATAAGCTGCAAAAATAGTACAGAAAGGTCCAGTGTAGCACCTATCACCCAGCTGCCCCCAGAGATGCTGAGTATTTATGAATAAACATTCTGCATAGAAACAGATTTGCTTCTTAATTCACTTCGTATCTCTAAAGCTGAGGCAATGTGGTGATATGCTGGGGGCTGGGGTAAGGAGAGAAAAGATAGCAAAACCTTACCTAACCTTATCACTTTCCAGCAGTTCTACCCTCTTCAGTTTTCTTTTGCAATGTTTGGGACGAGACAAATTCTCAGGAAGCATATTAAAATTTAGGTGATAGAATAAATCAGTAGTCTGAGGTAAACAACATGACACAGTGGTGGTGGCTTTCACTCTATTAGCTGGTGATGTCTACCTAGTTCAGCTTCCTTTATATGTTTTACTCTCAGACTGGTGTTCAGCCTGGGGTTGTGTTGTCCAACTTCCCTCAAAATACCCCACAAAAACACAAAATAAACTCTTCAGCACCATGAGGGAGGGGCTATTCTTTGTTGCCTTAAAAATTCCTACTTTAAAAATTGTTTTATTATTTTTAAATGTTTGCCTTTAATTACATTTTATTAGTATTTTTCTTTCTATCATTTCAAAACATTATATGGATTGCATTGTGTCCCCCCACAGACTCTATTTAGAAATAGAAGATTGAAGATGTGATTTGTTAAGATGGTGATGGGCCCTAATACAAGGTGATCAATGGCCTTGCAAGAAGAGGAAATGTGGTCAGACACAGGCAGACATAGGGAGAGTGCCTTGTGAGGCTGGAGGAGAAATTGGGACCAGGCACCTACTAGCCAAGGGACACCAAAGAATGCCATCAACCAGTAGAGGTAAGCAAGACCAGGAAGGATATTCCCCTACAGGTTTCAGGGGAAACATGGCCCTGCTGATACCTTGGCTTATGACTTCTAGATTTCCAGAGCTGTGCAGTAATATATTCCTGCTGTTTTAAGCCACCCAGATTTTGGTAATTTGTTTCAGCAGATCAAAACACCATAATGTGAGGGTGTTGCTTCTTCAAGGAATCAAAATCCATGTACTTTTTCCAAATTATCTGAGAGTGCTGTGTGGAAATCCAGGCTAATGAGCACCAGGAATCTCTGATTAATTAGAATTCAGTACCTGTTTTTATTGGTGCCTCCAGCATTTTGCCTTTGGGCAAGTGTGAGAGGGCTCAACTCTCGCTAACTGATTTTCTGTTCTCATCTCAATTTCTGCCTCCTCCAGGACACATGCTGGAAGCCTCCCCATTAGCTGTGGTCTCTTTCACAGTACACTAGCACGTTTGAAAGGGGTAATTCTGTATGAGCTTAAGCTGTGTCCTTTGCTGGATTTCAGATGTTTTCAATTTCCAATCATTCTATGCCTTCAGTCAGACAAATTTTATGACTTCTAAGGAGTAACTTCCTAGGGAAAAGCTCAATATATAAACATGGTTGGCATTCAAATACATCTGGTCATATCTGGGGAACTCCTGGGGTGGGGTTTCCTGGTTCCATGCAGAAGCCCATTTTCTCCAGTAAGAATTTTAAGGTGTTCCCAGTTTCCTGGCCCAACCACCCCAAGTAATTCATTCTAAGGAAGACTAAGCCCAACAAGAGCTCACAGATCAGATGAGAATGTCATCTCGACATGAAATTGGGTCTGTCCTTTGAATTTTTTTCCTAGTTCAGTTGTGTTGCATTCATATCTAAGTTCTTCGGAAATCATAGAGACGAAGTTGATAAGTCAGTATAGAAAGGGCTTTTCCTAAAATATATGCCTCAGATTTCCGATTCCCCTTCCCCATTCCTTATTCAAATATATGATAATTTATCAATTCATAAATAGCAATTAAATACCAGTTCCCTACTTAACTCATACAACTTTTCCCCCAGAATGACCTCTTGTTAAGATTATTAACATACTTAATAATGTTAATTAAGATCTTGGTATATACTAGACATTGTTTTAGGCACATTGCATACTTGCATATCCTAATCCTCATAATTATGCCTCCAGGTGGGCATCATTATTGCTCTTATCCACTTGAAGATGCAGAGTTGCAGAAGCATCAAGTTGTCACCACACAGGTGCCAGACACATTCATCCCCACTGTCTCCATGAGCCCCTTTCCTCCCCTGACTTTGACATGGGAAAGGCTCTAGAACATTGGGGCTTTGTCTTACAGAGGCCATGGGGGTAAGCAGTGGTAGAGGCTGCTGAACCTGGAGAAATGCCTGTAGTATGTAGATACATAAAAGGAAGTGCAGGGCAATAAAGAATGAGAGAGAGAAATGGACAGAGAGTGCCCTGGGATGTACCAGGATGGGGAGTTCCTTTATAAAAGGTGGTCTGAAGAGGAGACATTGGAGCTAAGACCTGAGTGATGAGAAAGACCCTGCCAGGTGAAGCCCTGAAGAAAGAGCTTCTAATCCAGGGACCCCACCGAGACCATAGCTGAGGAAGGGATGAGCTAAGAGTGTATATTTCTCTTAAAAAATTGTAAGCTCATTGAAGGTGGCCATAGGTATTTGTCATCTTGGAAACGATTGCAATACCGAGTCCACCTCGCATCACACAGCGTTGGTTGAAGTGAATTTGCTGCATTCTAAACTACTCAATTTCAAATGAGGAAGTGGAGGCCTAAGGAAGTGAAGTATTCAATCACCATGTTGAGTCTGGAGAAGAAATGAGCTTAATTTCCCCTTCTTACAAGGACACTGTTCACATCTGAGTCCATATCTCTTTCCAAATCTCTTTCCATAGCTATGTGTCATAATTCTATGGTTAAATGGCAGTCATAGGTAGTCATTTTTCTTGAGTAGAGCCTTGTCTAGACAAATCTGGCTGGGGATGTAACATCGCCCAAAAGAAAAAAAAAATCTGCTACTGGTTGGTTGCCAAATACTTTTCTCCATGGTTAAAAACACTGTACTATTTTTAAACCATGTGGGCAAAATCACTCTCTCTCCACACAGCAGCTGAATGGCTGCCAGGGCTGCTAAATTGGCAGGGCAAGAGGCCTCACACCATCTGTCCCAACACTGGTTGAATTGAAATCCTGAAGCAAGAATTGGATTTAGAAAAAATAAACAGCTCTGGACACCCCTGAGAAATCCTTTGATGGGCTTCACATTAGCACAAGTGATTAATAATCTGTGGGGGAGTGGTGAGGCTCTGACAAGGAAGGACCAATGTAAATGGATGTGTGGCTTTTCTGAAGGGACACAATTTTTTACTTTTTTCTTTCTTTCATTTTCTTTTATATTCTCTCTATTATCTCTATTCTCTCCTCTCTCTCTCTATATATATATATGTGTGTGTGTGTGTGTGTGTGTGTGTCTCTGTCTCTCCTTAAAACATTTTCTTTTCTAGAAGGGAGGACATAGAAAGAGATTACTTTCCAATATTTTAGGAAAATGGAAAGACTAAGAGCTGATATAAGTACAGTAATTTGCATTTTTCAAATTCTTTCCTGGACCTGGTTTTTATTTATTTGCATTTTAATCTTTTTTATCATTTGAACATAATTGTACCTACCCCGCAGCATAATTTTTGGGACTCCAAGAAGTTGAGTCATAAGTCTTGTCTGGTTGCACACCTGGAAAACCAGTGGGCAAGGACACACCTTGGTCACTTGTTCTTGCCAGTTTGAAGGGTGGAAACAGAGGCACCGAGAAGTTGAAAGTTAGGACCAAGGTCACAGTCAGCATTTGTCAAGATGGAATTCAAAATCCTGTGACTGTGATTCCAGGGCTGGAGTTCTTTGCACAACAACTTCAGAAAGCCTGAACATATTTTATGGCAGACAGTGCAAGCCTAGGATCCTAAGAAGACTGTTGTACAAATGTAAAACGTAGCAGAAAGGATTTGAGAGTACTCAATGAAAAAAATAAGGAAAAGGGTATTAGAAATGCTCACTCCATGAGGATGGGGTTCTTGTCCTCCTTGAAAACCTCCTTACAGAATAGCCCCAGGCACACAGTAGGTGCTTATTGAAGGTGCAAGCTCTAGGAGACCTAGACTTCATCTGCATTGTGTACTTTGTATTCAACACCTGGAACCATACCGGCTCACCTTGCAGATTAATGAATGAGAAAGAGAAAAAGAAATGGATAGATTTCTCAAATTATGGCACATTCTTTGAACATTAAACCCCCATGTACTTGATCCTAGGTTTCCTATGAAGGCATGGCCCCTGTAGTGAGAAATTACCTAATATGGGTTGAGTACATTCTTATTAACTAAGTAGGGAAGAGGATTTTCATTACAGGTTTGTTACCAGACATGTAACAGAATTTCAGCTGGGAAGGAGCACTATTCTGACAAGTCAGAGAAGTTGTTGGGCTCATAAGACTGCTGCTTTATTTGGTTATCCTTGAGCCTGTTATATCATAAAATGGGTGTAAAAGAAATGAGAATATGTAAGAAGCAAAGGGATAATGATTCTGATGGTGCTGGGAGAAAAGACTCAGAAGCAAAAATGAAGTATGACCAAAGACTGGATTTCTCTGTGATGTTTTAAAGCCACACAGTTATAATTCCAAAATGCCATTATTATGGAAATTTCTGTAGACAAATAACTTAGATCCTACACGTCTATAAATCTCTAGCACCAACCCCCCTTTTATTCCCATTGAAATAGTTGTTTTTATAACATGATTTTAAATGAATGATTCTGAGGTTTGTAAGGGATGCAAATATGACAAGGCATAGCCAGGTACTGCAGAGGTGGGAGACCAGGCTTTAAGAACGTCTTTCTGCCTTGGTGGCCATAGATCCTATGAATAGCAACTGTAACTTCTGTTTAAGCATTGCATGAAATAATGCATTCCATTTTTCTAGGCTGCTTCGAAGGCACAAAAAAGGCTGCCCTGTCATCCCCAACATGATGCATCAGCTTCCTCAACCTTGTCCATTGGTTGTGGCAGTGGTGGGAAAACCATTCCAGAGGCCTCATCTCTGAATTGTCCCTTCAAATCCTACAATTGCTGCATCAGCCTTTTGAGCAGCATAAGCACTAATGACAAAGCTTGATTCATGCTAGATTCCCAAATTCTATTTAATTTATCCTACCAGGCACAGCCAAGCATGGACCTTCAGCTTACCATTTACCCCTTTAGGCTACACCATGGATGAGAAAGTAAGGAATGAGGGCACTAAAGCTGGTGGAGCAACTCTTTAATGCTGAGTCCTCTCCATACATTATCTTGTATATGGACTATAAATCACCTGTCAAGGTGGGCATTATTACCCTGATTTAAAGAAAAAAGGAAATTGAAACTTTGCATTTAAGTGTTATAAAACCAGAAAGATGTTGGGTCTGGGATTGAACTGGTATCTGATCAACTCTGAAGACCTCCTCACCTACTCACCCTGATTCAACTCAGTGGTCACCTTTATGCCAGCTTCTGTTTATCACCATCCAGGCTCTGCAGTACCTTCTGGATATTATCATTACAGAGGTTAGAGAGACAAGATAGGAGACTAAAGCCCTCTTTCCTAAGAGTCATATCCTCAGGGCTTGCTTCCTTCTTTTCCCCAACCTGGACCTGGTCAGGTTTCCAAGGATGTCATTCTCTAGTCCATCTTGTCCAAAATAGAGAGACAATAGATGAAAATGTTGGAAAGATAAAAACCATTGCCTCCTTTCCAGAAAATAATTCATTACCTTAGTCCTCGTATCTAATAAGAATGGCTTTTCCTCTCTGAGCAGTTTCTTCCTTTTGTTAGAAGAGCTTCTGAGTATATAAATGATAAATACACTTTTAATGTTCTCTATCTCTGCTGACTCTTTTTTGGTGATGCTGCCTAATGTGGTGGGTGGAGAATTGACTAGAGGTTCATACAGACATTGTTTTAAAACCCAGTTTGACACTTTACAATTTTGGGGATGTTGAGCACACCACTCATCTCCTCTAAATTTTGATCTACTAATTTATACAATGGACACACTTAGTTCAGATTTTGTGAGTTGTGGGATAAAATGAGTCAAGTTGTAAAAAGGTAACAGCACATTATATGAATTCAAGAAATGGTAGCTCAGCATCTCCATTGTCACCGCCATCATGATCATCAAACCGCACAACAAGACAGGTATAGTATATGTAATAGTATATGGAATGTTGATTGCTTTGTGTTAATTTTAGATTGCTTTTAGTTAATTTACAAATAAAACAATGGTGTAAAAGTTTTAGGAGATAGATTTTAGCTCAAAATTGGAACTTTTCATTAGAGGTGAGCAACAACAGGGTGTTAACTTGGGCGGGGTAGTAAGATCCCCACCTGTATCAGTCAGGGTTCTCTGGAGAAACAGAATGGACAGGAGTTATTGTAAATAGCATGAAAATTTAAGAGAGTTTCTCACGTGACTGTTGGGATGTACAAGTCCAGGTTCTGCAGGCAGGCTGCAAACCAGGGGCTGTGATGAAAGTCCAATGAAGGTCCTTGATGAGCATCCAAAGATGAGCTGGGAAATTCTCTCTGAATGCTGAAATCACTTCCCTTATTAAGGTATTCAACTGATTGGATAAA
This sequence comes from Dasypus novemcinctus, assembly GCF_030445035.2. Classification (NCBI taxonomy): domain Eukaryota; kingdom Metazoa; phylum Chordata; class Mammalia; order Cingulata; family Dasypodidae; genus Dasypus; species Dasypus novemcinctus. Next base: position 199,326,208 of record NC_080673.1, on the reverse strand, counting down.
GCATTACTCATTGCTGAAGGCAGTCTCCTTGGTTGATGTAGATGTAATCAGCTATCTAATCACTGCTGACTTAAGCCCATAAATATCCTTGTATTACAATTAGCCCACTGCTTGCTTGACCAAACAACTGGGCACAATTACCTGGCTGAGTTGACACATTAGCCTAACCATCACACCACCTAAGTATATTTGACTATAACTTGGAAATCTATGGCACAATGGTGCAAAGGCAGCTGTGGGCTTGGAGTTGATAACATTTAAGGCAATTCCAAATAAAAAATTCTAGGATTTCAGGAGCATATTTTTCTGAAGGAATTTATAAACATGGATAAATTTCTCAGGTTTACTTTGAGAGCAAGATTCATACCTTATTTGATTCTTTTGCCCTTGCACCAGCTATCAGCAATCCTGAATTCCTCTGTCATATGGCAAGGCACATGGCAGTGTCTGCTGATCTCTTCCTTATTTTGTTGCTTTCAACTCTTTCATTCTGTGGCTTTTTTATCTCTTTGTCTGAATTTCATTCTCTTACAAAGGACTCCAGTAAGAGGATTAAAACCTACGCTAAATGAGGTGGTTCACATCTTAAGAACCCATTCACCAAAAGATCTTATTTACAAGGGGTCTACAACCACAAGAATGGGTTTACTTTAAGAACATACTTTTCTGGGGTCCATACAGCTTCAAACCATCACAGGCCCAGATGTTATATAATATTGACATATTGATAGGAAACAGAAGAGGCAAATCTGGCAAAGGGAAAAAGGCCTAGTTACAGAATTTAAGGCATAATGAGATTATTTTATGAATCCCCCTCCCCCCAAAAGAAGGATTATGTTTGCAAACATCCTCTGGGTGTGATACCCTTTGACTGTATTAAATTTAGCTGAGGGGACTTTTATTAGACTACCTGTTAAGCTTGCTGTAGGGCTTTTTATTGGACTACATCAGTGAGGGGGGACTCAGGTTGAGTCCCTGTCCCTTTGCTGGGTCTTGTATTAATAGAACTTCATTCAGACAGACAGAGGAAGGGAAACCTCTGCCATTTTTGATCCTGCCATGTGATGCGGCTCAAACAACTGAGGCTCCAGAGAGAGATGAGCCATTTGCCTGATTGCTTATAGCTGACATTGGGACAAGAAGAGAACAGCTCAGACTGATCTAGACAGCCCGGAAAGAAACAAGCCCTGTGCCAGGAGAGAGAGTACTACAGGAGCACTTAAGCACGAAGCCTCTAGAGGCTGGGCCCATGGAGCTCAAGAAGAAAGAGAGAGCCCAGAGGGGAAGGCTGAAACCTGGGCGAGATCGGTGGCTATCTTGCTTCACCACATGGCAACATGCCAGGATCAACAGTAGCTGACTTTGGTGAGAAAGCATTTCTGATGGTGCCTCAGTTGGGACTTTTCATAGCCTTGGAACTGTAAGCTTTTACCCCAAATAAATCTCCTTTATAAAAGCCAACAGATTTCTGGTATTTGCATTGACAACCCTTTAGCAAACTAATACAGGGGTGAAGGTGTTGACTTTGGGGGTGAAAAAATGAGAATTGTAATGGTAATAATTGAGATAGTATGTGTGCTATATCTAGCACAGTAAATGCTCAGAAAAGACCATGAGATTGATATGATCATGCTATAGAAATGTCTTAGCTTGCCAGAGCTGTTATGACGAATACCACACAGTGGATTGGTTTAAACAACATGGTATGGAAGCTAGATGTCCAAAGTGAAGACATTGGCAAGGCCATGCTTTCTTCCAGAGTTGGCAGCATTCTCAAGATGGCAGTTCTCCATCATATGGTAATCTCTCTCTTTTCCCTCTCTGGCTGCTTCTGACTTCCTGCTTCTACTGACTGCATTTGAAGGTCCTCTTTTAAAGCCTCCAGGCATACAGATTAAGACACACCTGATTTTATTTTGTCACCCCTTAACTGATTTTTAACAAATTCAAAAGGTCCTATTTATCAATGGGTTCCTACCCACAGGAACATGGATTAAAACTTGAATATGTCTTTGTTGAGTAGATGATTCAATTTCCAACAGAAACCGAAGGTCATTGTGGTTAAAAGAAATAGTATGTGGAGTCTGAACTGGAATTCAAATCTGTCTGATTTGAAAGCCAAACAAATGTCAAGGGAGACTTTATAGAAGCCCTAGAATTATCCATTATTTTGCATGAGAGACTTAGGTGGGTTTCTATTATACATGCACAGTGCTTCACCATCTCCAACATTTTAACACTCATTACCTCATTCAAACTTCAAACCCCAACTTGCAATGGAGATACTATTTTTAATTTTACAGATAAGTAAGCTCAAGACTTAGAGAAGTGAAGTGACTTGCTAATCATGCAGCTTGAAAGCAACTGCGCCATCCTGGAGCTCAGACTCTGGGCTCCAAAACATGCTCTTCATTCCTTATTCAGTGGTGTCTCTTAAAGGAATTTAGTTCTTACGTGAGCTGGTCAGGCAATAGCAAGCATGGTGAAAATTACCTATGAAATGTTCTTATGTCTTTCACAAAGTAAAAGAAACACAGTTTTCTGCCAACAATTGCAAACTGTAATATGTAAATGCCATTGTAAAATATATACAATGATATATATATAATTACACAGAGGCTTTGTATTCAGAAAGTAAATCATTCAAGTGTTTTACTGCTTGAAATATGTCAGCTAATTGTAATGATTTCACCTCCCTGGGAGGTTCTTCTCATCTTGTCCTGTGACAGATGGCACCAGCTCTCAAACCTTTACCTAGTCACAATTTCTCTAATCCTTCCATTAATTATTCCATTTCCTTTAGATGTCCATAGGACTATCACTATCCAACTTTTCTGGCCATGAGTGAGATACATTTGTGTCATATTTTTTGTCAAGGCTTTGACCAGGAAATGATTAAAATGACATTACAGACTTTGCAAGCAGACAATATCAACTTGAAGTTTGGTTGCATCTGTTGCCTGTGGGCACACACCAAAGTCCCCTCCGTGAAAATATTTACTCCTTTGAGTATCTCCTAACCAGTGTGGTTGAGAGTTCTTCACTAAATGTGTACATCCTACTTATTCTGTACTAGGCTGTGAATGTGAGAAAGCTGGGAACAGGTTTCATTTGCGCCTATCACAAATCTCCACTGAACACCTAACCCTGGCCATGTCCTGTGCTAGAAGCTGGATGTATGACTAAAATACAGTCCTGCTCTCAAAGAGCTTGATGTTTATTGAAGAAAAATTAGAGATATGCATAGGAGGCCATGGGAAGTAAATTCCTCATACAGTTTGGGAATAAACCTGGTAATGTGCATGAGACAATCATAATAAACACTCATGCAGGGCTTGCCGAGGGCCAGATGCTGTGAAAGGGCTTCCTATATATTAGCTCATTTGTTTCTTACCATAACCGTGTGAGGTAGGTTATCATCCCCATTTTACGAATGGAAAAACCGAGGCACAGAAAGGTGAAGTAACACCTCTCAGATTGGAATCCAGTTAGACTGGTTCTAACATCCTTACTCTCATTGTCCTAGCTATTGGTCAGTTAGAGGAGGGGGAAAGCCCATTCCAGGAGAGAGAGCAATGTATTCAGAGGTGATGGGGACAGGTGTGAAGGCAGAAGTTCCATGAGGTGGTACTAGAAATGTCAGCCTGTTGATAATGCCTCACAAGGGAGGGGCTTTCCTACTTCATTCTAAAAACAACAGGAAGCTATTGGAGAACTTTACATAAGGGAGTGGCATGATCTGATTTCTGTTTTCTCTGAGGTCAACTGTAGGTAGGGAGAAGAGAATTTGTGGGCTAGGTTCCTGTGAGTCTCTAGTGAAAACGTTTTCATCAACTGATCAACACATAACTTCGTTTTATGTGCATTTCTGTTTAAGGATACTTAGATACATGCTGCTGATTCCTTAACATTGAGCTTAGGGCCAACAGCCCTATAACTCATGCCTGAAGGAAGCTTATCTAACACATGCATTTTATCTGTAAGGTATATTGCAGCCTTTCTGCTCTTCGGAATGCTGGACAGCACTTCAGCACTATGCTTGGGGTCATTTTAAACAATAAGATTACAAACAAAAGCACAAAACTATGAAAAACAGGACACTGAATAGACTGCCAAAGGATACTTCTTTACATTATGAGAGCTGAGATGTGAAGACAGAGCATTGCCTGATTCAACAACATCTGGCAAAGAGTTCATCAAGCAACTCAAAGTTTTCACCTCTCTGGGCATGTCTAAGAGTAACCACAAAAGTGCCCTGAGTATTGATTTGGGGTTACAAATAAATATTAGCAAGTAGGTGAATCCACAAACACAGAACCTGCAAATAGTGGGAATCAACTCTAGTTTTGTTTTGGAAATGACACCCTTGAGGGACTGGGGAATCTGCCCAGGATATAGGTGTACATCACAAGTAGATACATCGGGAGTTATAGACTGCTTTGATAGAGGAGCTGAGAAGCAACATTTGGTTAGAAGTGGTGACTGGGGGGCCTTGTTATAGGTGTGTTGATAGAATAGTGATATGGACAATTGACTATTCATCAGTGAAATGGGGGTGGTGCTAGAGGAGACTGTGGGGCGGCCAATGTCCTCATGATACTCTCCCTTTGGCACCACCACTTCCCGGGTATGAGTCTTGTAAGCTGTCTCCAGCCAGGCCTCATTCTTAAATTGGTGAGGTTATCAGCTCTAAATTAATTATATTTATAAAATGCTTGAAATTGTGGCTTGCACTTAGTAAGTACTGCGTAAGTACTTGTAAAGTAAATATGTGATCTTTCATCTAGATGGTAGTTGAGCTCTTTCTTCTCACTTGGTACAGGCTGGCCTTGGGCAGAGGACCAGAGAGAGAAGTCTGAGGTAGATCTGCATCGTAGAAGTGGGCTGAAGGTGACACACCTTACAAGGACCACCCAAAGATGAAGAAGGAGCACCAGCAGGAGCTTGTGCCACATGAAGTGAGTTTCATCAGGGATGCAGAGTCAATAGGGCAGAATTTAGGTGAGAGGTCTATTAGGATTAAAATGGAAAATGATTGATTAGATTTGATATTTACCTACAGGATGGGAGTTGACATGGGCTTTTTGGAATAATTGCCAAGTGTTTATTTCTGGACTTTTTGGGTTCAGCTTTAAACACATAGCAAGAGGCATTAGCAAGGACCATTATTCTATGTGCCACAAGTAGGCATTTCATTGTCTTTCATTGATCATTTATTGAATATCTAGTATGTGCCTGGCACTGGGTCAACTCGGTTAACTTGACATCTAAGCACAATTTGACTGCATCCCTTCCTTTATGCTCTCGTGGAGCTCTGCTTCTGGCTTTAAGGCTATTTATTTGGCCTGAATTCTGTATTCTTAAAGTATAGTCAATTGAGAGAGATATAGGTTCTGTTGTACTCCCTATTTAGACTATAAACTCCTTGAAAGCAAGTGCTAGGTCTGGGTGTCTGCTTCATTGTACAGCATATAAACATCTATGGAGTAAATCGCCACAAATTCATTAAGTGCTGTGAAGAAATGTACAACCTGATCTGAGAGTGTTTTCTGGGGTGTGTGTATGGGGGGGTCTTACTTAGAATGAGGCAGTAGCCAAGGGCAGTTTTTCTGAGGAACTAATAGTTTAAATAAGATTTGTATAAAGAATGGGGAGGCAGGTAGCAGAAGAGAGGGGGAAGAACATTCTAGAAAGTCTCACACACACACACACACACACACACACACACACACACACACAGGTGGCGCGAAGGGAATACAGCAGTTGCATTCTATCCTTCGCATGTTGAAAAATGGTTTCCTGTAAACTTCTGTAAAATGCCATTTCAGGAAATCATGTTTTCTGTTTTGTAAAATGACTCATATAAAAGAGTCATTTTGTTGTCATTGACATTAAAAATAAATTCAGAATAAAATAACTTGGAACAGATTTTATGTTTATTCTTGATTTTTTAGATGAAGTGATGGCACTGTGCATTTAATTTTTCTTATGCCATTTTTTAAAATGGATTTTTTTCTTGCTGGGCTGATGTCAGCTGCTTACTGTGGCCCCCCTGGGGATGGTGCTGCCTTAGCCCCGCTTCTTCCCTCCAAATGATCAGCCATATGCTGAAGAACGTCGGCGTCTGCCCCACCAGATGGAGCAGGGGGAGCTGCTAGGACGGTACACTCATCCCTGGTCCACCTCTGCCCAGGGCAGCTGGAGCAGACAGAGCCTCTGCGCCTGCAGGGCTGCGGCTCCCTGTCCCCTAAGTTCTAGGCATGCTGCTCCCTGGCTGTGGTATTCAGGGAGAATTAACAACTGTCATACGCTCAGAGTTCTGAATTGGAAAAATAAATGACACAATCATATAAAGTGCCTGGTAAAATGCTCAGCACACAGTAGGTCTTCAATACATAGGAATTAAAGCAGCCCTGATCCCTGCTGGCTTTATCTCTTCCTCTCTTATATTCATCCCTAAGGGTGTCCATTTGGATTTGAGACATCTTCATCCCAGGAAGAACTGAGGGAATCCGTGGGGAATGGCTCATCCAGAGGGAGCAGGGGTCAGATACATAAGCTTGAGCTCTAGAAATGTTTCCATGGTCAGCGAGTAGGACCATTTTAAATATAGATGGTGCTTGCCACTCAGATTTGTTCTTGGGCATGAGTCCACAGGGGCTGGAAGAGGGTTTAGGGGGAAGGACTTTAGTGTACTGAGGACTTGAGAGAGCAGCACTACATGTTGGGTGCCTCAAGGGCTTCAGTCAATACATTAGGGGATGAATGTGCTCATGATGGCATCTGGGGTTGGTGAGGCCAGGGTGGTTTGGCCCAAATGTGGGCAGAGGGTACAAGGGAGTTGACTTCATGAAGCTAAGAAGGCAAGGGTGATCAGGGCTGAAGGAAAGGGGGAAGCATTTGTCTTGTGCCTCATTGTGGAGAATACGATTTGCACAGAATTTGTGTGAACACTCCCTCGGAGTCACCAGTAGTAACTGGGGTGAATGGAATGGAGGCTGGAGTTTGATGCTCCTGCTATAAATGGAGAGAATAATGGGACCAAATCCATGTTAGCCCTGTTAGGACCCACTTGTCCTTCCCAGCTTGGTCAGCACAAGTTACACTTAGGCATTGTAGGCTTTACTCTTTGCTTCTATAAAAAACTATCACAAAGTTAGCAGTTTAAACAATGGAAATTTATTTTCTTACAGTTCTGGAGTAAGAAGTCTTAGATAGGTCTCACTGGGCTAAAATCAAGGTGTCAACATGGCTGAATTCTTTTCTGGAGGCTCTGGGTTCTTTGCTTTTTCCATCTTCCAGACTATCTTCATATCTTGGCTCAGTGTCTCTGCCTTCATCATTGAAGCCAGCAATGGTGGATGAAGTTTTTCTCACTTTATCATGCTAAACTCCTCAAATGCTTCCGTCTTCCATTTTCAAGAGCCCTTGTGATGATAATAGGCCCCACAGTTAATCCAGGATTCTCTCTCTATTTTAAGGTCAGCTGATTAGCAACTTTAATTTCATCTGTGCTCTAATTCCTCTTTGCCAGGTACCCTAACACATTCAGCCTAGAGTTAGAAAATGAGCATCTTTTATGTCCTGTGAAAAGTATAAAACACATGACTGCTTCAGAAGCCACAGGCTCTGGTTTTAGATTCATTGCTGTGTGATTCTGGCAAGCCCTTTACCTGCCAGTCTCCAGGCCCCCATTTCTTTGTTGTGGGATGGCAGCCCCACAATGATGGGCAGACTGAGAGCAATCATGAGAAGAGGCTGTAGGGGAAGGGCAGGTCTTGCTATATGTTACGTGTTCTCTACCTGGAGTAATACACGTGCATGTAAGATCTACCATGTCTTAGCCCCTAAAAGGGAAGACCATGGGCCTTATGGACTCAATTGTGTCTCCCCAAAACATGCTCAACTTCTATCCCCTGGTCCTGTGAATGTGATCATATTTGGAAATAGGATTTTTGAAAAGGTTATTAGTTAATATGAGGCCAGACTAGATATGGGAGGCATTCTTATAAGAATGGGACAATTGGGCACAGACAGAGAGGAGATAGCCATGTGATGGAGGCAGAGATTGAGTTATGCCGTGGATTGCTGGCAAGTCATAGCCTGAGCCCTACAGATTCAGGGGGAGCATGGCCGTCCCAATAGCCTGATTTCAGACTGCTAGCCTCCAGACTATCAATCTCTGCTGGTTTAACCCACCCAGTTTGTGATAACTTGTCATGACAGCTCTAGCAAAATGAGGCAGCTGGAAACAGGTAAAGGAGAAAGATCAATCGTCTCAGTATCTCGGAGCCCCAGCCTAAGTGTACCTTTGGGCAAGTCCCCTTATTTCTGCTTCTCAGTTTGGTCTTTCATAGAATGAATGATATCTAGAATCTGAACTCCTAGACCTCTGTTATTCTTCCAAGGGCTGTGCTTCTATCTATTATAAATCCAGGCCTAAAGGGGCACATGGGCACATTTTGGGAAAACTTTCAGGCACTCCCAGGCTTTGCTTCTAGGTTGAGCTAACCCCACACAATTCCTAGCCAAGGACCACATGCCAGGATTTCCTCTTATATGGGTAGAGAATCTAAAATGAACACCAGGGTTGCACTAGACAAGGAAAAGGTTTCATTTCACCATCCTTTGTGAGACAATATCTGATTTTATCTAGGGTCTGAAATCAGCTGGGGAGAGCAGGGAATATATGCTATCCATCTTCTCTTCTTGGGATTACATAGGCTGTCCCATCTCTTCCTCATTCGATACCTCCCCTAAATCTTGGAATGCATGCAGAGGGGTTTTATGATCTCTTTTGTACAGATGAAGAAATCAAATCTCAGGCCACAGGCCACTGAGGCACAAAGCATCTTCCTTCCCTATGTGAGGTCTTCATGTTAATCTTCTATTGTCAGAGGATCATCAGCATCCTTAAGACACCACTAAGGTTTATTCATTTATTCTTTCTTTCAGGGGACACAGGAGGAAGTAAGTCCTGCTTCCCATAAGGTGGGAAGCATAAGGGTGAAGAAATGAAGGCACCACAATGCAGTGTGGACCATGATGGAGGAAAGTGCAGGGAATGTTCTAGCCAAGGTAGACAAGGTTAGAGGTTTCCCAGCTGGAAATTATACATGTTCTGAATCCTGAGAGCAAAGTAAACCTTTATTGGGCTGACAGGGGAAAAAGGGATTCCAGGCAATGAACTAGAGCTGAGAGATGCTTTGCCACTTCCACTAAACAGAAAATGGTTTCCCACAACTAGAGGGAGTGGCAAGAGGGAGCCTGGCATGGTAGACTATTGAAGTCAGAGAGACCCAAGTGCAAGTCCTCTCTGTGTCACTTGTTGCTGCCACTTAACCTTTCTGAGCCTCAGTTTGTCACATCTGGAGGTAGAGATTTTATTTTTGCTTCAAAAGGTTTTTATGACAATTAAATTGGATAATAATAAGATAGCAAACATAATATTTATTATTTCTAGGCACTACTCTACATGCTTGTTACATGTTAACTTCTTTAATCTTTTCACCTCTATGTGGTAAACAGTATTACTTCTGCCATTTTACAGATGAGGAACCTAAACACAGAAATAAATGTTGCTTGTCCAAAGACACATGTTAATAATGGAATTTAGATGAAGACATACTCTTAGCCAATGTGTGCAGATAACGTATACAGAGATCCAACACAAAATAACCATGCAGCTGGGCAGAGGGATAGTTGATAAGCAGTTGAGCTGGGCAGAAATCCTGTATGTCTTTTATCTTTTAGACCATTGAGAGCCTAAGGAAGGTAGACTCTGCACTGGCTGGATTCTCATTTTAGCATGACTACTCTGGTAACAGTGTGCACGAAGGCTGGAAAGGATAAGATAGAACATTATCTTTGCAAGATGCTGGAGATTTTTGTATATTTGTTGATAGAGGTTCCAGAGTCTTCATCACATCCTTTGCAGTGTTAGAAAAGGAGGACATGTTCTAAAGAAAGAGAAGCCAGGATTCCAGTTGGGCTGTCAAAATTCCATGGAGACTATGTCTCTGATTATGTTATAACATTTTCTTTTTTTAGAATATTTTCTATGAAATAGACATGCCTATTGAAAAGTCTGGCTTGAAAATCAATTTGGACAAACATAACAAATAGCATTAAAATAACTTCTTTAAGCTAAGGACTTATGCAATAGTTTTAGTAAGTAAATCTTCATACTAATAAGATTCCATCAATTGCAGATAGTGGTATAGTATCAGAGGAAGAATTGGATGGGAATCTGGAGTCTTGAGCTTGAAACCTATTATTACACTGACTTTGCATTCTCATGTGTAAAATAAAGCACTTGTTAGATGAAAAAAATTTAACTGAAAGGTAAAAAATTTTAGCTGATGTTTGCTGTGTACCTACTTTCCCTTTTGAGTGGTCAAGTACTAAATATGTATCAGGCACTAAACTCATAGGAATTTCCTTGATTAATCCTTGCAACTGACTCGAGGTTGTCCATTATCTCCATTTTGTAGATGAGGAAACTTAGTCTTAGAGAGGATGTCATTTTCCCAAGGTCTCACAGCTAATTTAAAACTTGGGTGTTTCTGCTTCTAAAACTCATATTTTCTGGTTCTTTGTCTGTGGTCACTGGGTTTGGTCACTTGATAGCAAAAACAGCCATACATTTTTCCTCTCCTTGTAGCCAGGCCCTTGCAATATCATCTCCTCATTCTTCTCATTGAGAGGTGAAATCTATTTGCCCATCCCTTGACTCTGGGCTGCTTTGTGATTTGCTCTGGCCAAAAGGATGTGGCAGAAGTGATGCTGTCTGTGCCCGTCTCAAGCTTGGGCCTCAGGAGTCATTTACTAACTCTCCTGGAAGCCTGCCCCCACCAGGTAAGCAGGAGCCCCCGTCACCCCAGCTGACAACCAGACAACTGCAGACATACAAGGTCATCCTAGACCAGCCCATTACCAGTCAACACCCCTACTGACACAGCCATGTAGGCACAAATGGAGCCCGAATCAGTCAAGCCTGACTCACACCAGAACTGCCTAGCTAACCCCCCAATCCACCAGCTTAGTAAATGCTTATTATTTTCAGCCACTGCCATTTTGGAGTATCTGTTAGGCAACATTATTCTACTAACTGATATGACAACATTTGATTTGTTACACTTCTGAAAATGAAAGGGGATTCTCTGAATAAGTAAACCAAAATAATATGCAAAAAGGAGTAACTCCAGGCTGCTCTCTCTCAGGAAATTGCATGATCTGGTCTCTGGACAGAATTTCTGAGCAGAGGAATGAAGTGTTGAGGTCTGTTGGTTCTCCCTTTAGATTGTCACCTCCTCAAACTCAGGGCCAGTCATTACCTTTTGTGTAGTCCTCTTCACACATGGCCTGCTTGGTAAAAGCCAAACGAATGATTCAGTAAGAGAGCATCATGGGATAGTGGGTAGGAAAGCCAGTTTGCTTTGAATATGAAACTTGATCCTGTAGGAATGTTTCCTCCTGAGTTTGAGGTCATTTACCACTAGCATAAAATGGGCACTATTTATAGATAATGGATTAGATATGCCTCATGGGTGGTTTCCCATGCAAGGTGTGAAGGACTCAACCTCTTGTCACAGAGGAAAATCCATAGATCAATGGACCAGATTCAGAACTCGTGGGCAACACCCTTCTCTCTCTCAAGGTGTATGCTAGTGGCCAAACTCGCATCTGGAACACCAAAGCATCCCTGCTCTTAACTGCTTTGTTGCCCTGATGATGCAAGCATCAGGGAAAGAAATGGCACTATGATTCTTTAGTTCAGCAGGGGCCGACATCCAATATGAGCAAAAGAACCATCAGTTTCTCTTAGCAAAAATTAAAATAAAATAAAGAAATAAAATAAAAAGATAAAAAGTGTTCCCTAACTTAAGTCTTTCATCTCACAGAAGATCTTCTAGCCTAATCTTCCTGAATCACAGAACATTCTCTCCCAAATAATAACTGCCAAATAATTTTTAGATATGAAAGTATTAATTACTACTTAAAACAAAATGTCTTGAAGAATCCTGGAACAGGGAGTCTTGGCAAAATATACTGCTCATGGTTCCTCACTAGGTCTTTTCATTTTGAAAGACTGGCTTAGTCCCATTTTCAAAAAGGAGAGATATTTTCATTTTCCCTCTATTTAAAAAAAAAAAAAATCTAGTATTGAAACAACTCCTTGCTTCTTAGACTCTCAAATGGTGGAGGACTTTGGGAGTCAAAGCCTCATTCTAACTCTTCCATGGAGAACCTGCCTCACTTTAAATGCATCAATAAACTTTCTGCGCCCCCTATTTTCTTCTCTACTATAGGAAGGAGTTTAAATAGATGATTTCTAAAGTCCTTTCCAATGCTAACATTCTATTGAAGTATTTACAAAAAGTGTCCCAAACTAGTTCTGTAATCTGCTCCATAAAAGGAAGGTTTGAAGTTGAGGGAAGTTTCAGAAATACTCTTGGGGACTATGGAGGTCCATTAGCATATTTAACAGGATATGAACATGGCCAAGGCACAAGGAGACGATGGATATCTTGTTTCAAAGGAGGTGCTAGATCATATACAGAAGGTTCAAAGTAGGCGATCAAAAGTTAGTTAGATGTTTCACCCACATCCATGGTGTCAAAAGAGCTAGCAGATTGGGAAGTGAGGAGAAACTTTTTGAATATGTATTTATGGAAACATATAGCTGTAACATGAGACACATATACCCCACACAAAAGGGAGGAGGGGAGTTACCTGGCCCTCACTTCAAGTCTTGGGGAGTACTTTAACTGGATCACATGTGGTATTTTCCTTTTAAGTTTCCTACCATTGGGTGTGGGCATGGCTCTGGTGTGATATTACATTCTGGAATATAAATCTTCCCCAAGCTATCTGAAGAGAAAGATTTGGCTGTGTTGGATTGATTGCACTCAGAATTTCTCTGTGTGAACTACGAGTGTTTTCCATGGACAAAATGAGACCCTTGAAGGAGGGAGACTTAACGTGGGGCCATCTTGTCTCTTACCCAAGATAGTGCAAACAGGGGTGAGAGACCTGGCTGAGAGGAGGTAGCGGTTTCTCTTGATGTCCAGAGGCTGAAGAAGATGAGAGCAGTATCCACATCATAGAGAGAGGGTTCCAACAAAGGGGCAGGTCTGTGAAGCCCACTGCCTAGGGGCCTTTCATGGCCCTTCTTACAAGCACCAAACCCAGACACCAGCTCTCAACAGTAACTGCCAGGTGCGCTTTCTTGACCCCTCTCCTTTCCTTTCTGCTCTATGTGCTTCAAACTAAACAGGCAGACTCTGGGGAGATGTGGAGGCAGTAGGGAGGGAAGGACGAGAGCCAACTTCAGCACCCTTCCCTCACTGCAGGCTCCACAAACTGCAGGCGGGGGGCGGGGCGGGGGGAAGGGGGCAAGCAGACAGACTCAGGCTCTAAGTCAAGGTAGGAATTTGCTTTTTAAATGATAAACTTTTTAAACACTGAAGCAAGATTTTATCTGACTGAAACTGACAAGAATATCTTGTTTTATATGAGCCTAGGAACAGGGGGAGAACTAGTTTCCTCAATACATTTAAATAGATAGCGGGGGAAACGGACTTGGCCCAGTGGTTAGGGCATCGTCTACCACATGGGAGGTCCAAGGTTCAAACCCCGGGCCTCCTTGACCCGTGTGCAGCTGGCCCATGCGCAGTGCTAATGCACGCAAGGAGTGCCCTGCCACACAGGGGTGTCCCCCGCGTAGGGGAGCCCCACGCACAAGGAGTGCGCCCCGTAAGGAGAGCCTCCCAGTGCGAGGGAGAGTGCAGCCTGCCGAGGAATGGCGCAGCCCACACTTCCCGTGCTGCTGACGACAACAGAAGCGGACAAAGAAACAAGACGCAGCAAATAGACACAGAGAACAGACAACGGGGGAGGAGGGGAATTAAATAAATAAATAGTGGAATAAATGAAGTTGTTTTGGGGTCAGACTCTACAAATTGTTTTTAAAAGCTCTCCAGCAAATAAATTTGTTTAATTTTGACCCATGTGTCCCAAACTTATTTCTCCACAAACTTCTTTTTGTTACAGAAGACCAATGAATACGCCATAGGAAATGGAGTCTTTTGGAACATATTTAGGTATATGTTGTTGGAGTGGTTAAATATTTTCTTTTAGGTTAGTATGGAGAAGGTAATTGTTTTGATTCATTCAAATTATAGATTTAAACATCAGAACAGCAACTGGTATACAAACATCCTTAGGTCCTTAGGTCTCTTTTAATTTTCTGATGAGATCATGCATAAACTGTGCTTATGATTGTGTATGTGTGTGTGGGGGGGCGCGGTTGTTTTCAGGTTTATACCATGAATTTACCAGTGAGGTATTTCAGAACTCAATAAAGTGTTGCTCTAATTATTCTAGAAAATCCTAATTTTATTTTTTAGACCCTGTCAAAATGTGAAATCATATTTGAAATTTTGATTTAGGGGTTATAGTCAATGTAGCCATAAGGTATTGAAAACTACTGGTAAAAAATAAAGGATTCGTTTCTCTTTCTATATTCAGAAATCTTCCTTTTAAGGTTGTTTTTTTTCAAATGGCCTAAATCAACATCCTTATTTGGTTCCAGTATCAGAAATGAAACTGTCCTGTAATTTTCATTACTATATTTCATTTTTAAAAGAAAAAAAAGACAATGCATTGCCTGGTGTGCTTCAGTTACGGATAATCTCCATGTTACCATCCATTCATATTATCAAAATGGATCTTTTAGATCTTGGCTATTTAAAATGCAGTCTGTCGACAAGCAGCATCAAAAAAATAGGAGATCTAGTTAGAAATACAGAACTCCAAGTCTCATTCTAGATCTATTAAATTAGAATCCATATGTCCATCAGAGTTTGAGAAGCACTAATTTGGATATTTATGTTACATTTAATGTAGTTTTATTGTTCATGTCTTTAACTAGAACTTGTGGCCTTGACCTCTACCCTGTCATAGTGGAAAGGATAAAAGCAGAACTGTATTCTACCTAGCTATGTTGCTTGCAAAATGCGTGTCTTTAAGCAATTGGCTTAACTTCCCGGATCCAGTGTTCTCATTTTCAAAGTGTGGGTAATATTCTTTATCACAGTTCTGCAAAGTAGATAATAATGTCTGTAATGGATCTAGTCTACTGTCTGGTTCATATCAATACTCCACAAATTTTATTTCCAACAGGGTAACAGTATACTCACTCCTTGTCCAAGCAACACATTTGTTTTTACCTTTCCTTACCTTACCTCCTCCCTTCCCCTTTTCTTCCTTCCTTCTTTCCTTCTGTCCTACTCTTCCCCTTTTCTTTTTTAAATTTTTGTTTCTTCTTTAACATTTACTTGTTTGGCAACCTCAGCTACCCAGAGTATAGCTAAGGATATTGAATTAAGTTTAAATTATTTCAGTGGCACTCAAATCATCAAAACCACCATGATTCAAATCCTGCTTGTTGCTTGGTAGGAGAGACCCTGTGCCCTCAATTCAACTGTCAGACTGCCCCGAACTCTCCCAAGCATAATTATCTCATTCTCAATCCCCCAGAGCATGCTGAGCAGGAATTAAGGGTGCGGGGCCCGCAGCACTGGGAAAATACATTGAGAGCTTGCAGTTGTCTGGCACAGAGAAAACAAAGTGCCGCAGCCACTGACAACGAGGATCTGAGTCATTGGGAAGAGCTGAATTCTTTTCCAGAACCTCTGCTGTTTGAGAAGGTAGGGAAGTTTTTAATGATGTCGAGCCAAACGTTGAGCATGCAAGATTCTTTCAAAAATGGGTATTTCTGAGTGAGTGTGGTGGAATTGAGGTTTCAGCAATATTGATTCAACAATAAGCAGTTTCTGTCTGATTTAATTCTCAAAAAGTTTTCTTCTTATAAGCGGCACCATTAACTCTCTCCTGACCCAGGAAAATTTCCAGGATTTTGTTGCTATTGTTTCACATTTCGTTGGCTTTGTGATTCTGGTAAGGTCAAGTAGAAGGGAAAGAATAAAAAGGCAGATGTCTCAATCGAAGCAAGCATGTGAGCAATTTAATTTTTTAGAGAATCATAAAAACACATTTAGACTTCTGGTTCCGGAAAGATGGAGTAGATGCACCTTTACCTGCTAAATACACTAAAATCTAAAGAAGTTGTATATCTTAATATATATGTATATAAAAGATGTATATATCTATCTTTAAAACAAACCAAAAAAACCCACAAGACTCTGAAAGGTAGAAAGAAGGCATACTGACTAGGGACTTTGGGACTTGAAGAGTGACATGCTGATGAGTTCCCTGGACTTTCTTTCTGCTTCACAGATCACAGACTTGGAGCTAAAGAAGCTGGCACCTGGAAATGACAATAGACACACACACACAAAGCCTCACCAAAAGTCTGACCTCTCTAGTCAAAGGAACAGGAAAGAGGCAGGCTATGAAGAAAGAAAAAAATTAGAAAAAAGAAAAAAACCCACTCTACTGCAGACAAACACCACAGAAAACAACTGTGGTCCCACCTGTGCCTGCAAGGGCTGAGTCGACCTCCATTCCTGCCAGGTTGAAGTGAGGGGCTCCAAACCCCATGATGGGGTGGTGTTGGACACCACTGAGTAGGATGCTGAGCAGTAAGGAATCACCCTTCTCCTTGCACAGGAGACCACGTGGTATGCAGTGACTTCCAGACCCATCCAGCAGTCATGAAATCCTTTCCCCATGCCCCTCGGGTGGCATCAGAGGGGCCGTAGTGGGGAGAAGTCATCAAGCACCCCCACCCCTCCCCAACAGGGAAGTTTGAACGAAACGACCATGCCACCTCACGGTGACCAGGAGCAATCCTCTCAGATGTTGGGAAACAGGCAGCGACTGACACTTGAGCCATGACCTTGTAAAGCCAACCCATCTCAGAGGGAAGCTCATAAAGAGCAAGCGCCTTTTCTCCTTTAACTGGCAAAATTCTCAGCAAAACAATTGCTCTTTTTGCCAGTTTAAGACTGTGAGGCCCAGGGAGAGTAAGTAAGCACAATTTATGGGTAAGGTGAATAAATATAGGTCAGTTTGAGAGTTGTGGAAAATTCTGTGGTGGGGCTCAAAGCCACTAAAAGATCATGCCGTGACATGAGCATGCTCACCAGCTGTGTAAATGGCAGAGGGGGACGGGGTCATTTTATTGAACATCCTGCTTCACTTTATGCACAGTTGGCGGGAGTGTCGCTGGGTTCAGCCACCTTGGAGTGTGCTTCTGGCAGTGCATCTCAGAAACTACTTACCCTCTGGGCTAGCAATTCCATTCCTGAGTATAAATCTTGGGGAATTCACACCCCAAAATGTGAAGGCACAGGTATGAGGACTTTAAGTTCTGCACTTTTTGTGGAAACAGGGACGTGGACACAGCCAGGTTGTCCATCATTAGGGGAATGGATGATGAATATAGAATGAAAATAAGGTACAGCAAGCAGCAGCTGGAAACAGTGCATGAGAGGGTGATACTCAAAGTGGGGTTCTTGGGTCAGTAGCATCAATAACATTTGAGAATTTGTTAGAAATGCCAGTTCTCAGGCAGCATCCCAGTTCTATTGACTAAAAAGCCATTAGGGTAGGGCCCAGCAATCAATATTTTAACAAGCTCGCCAGGGGATTCTGATGTATGCTAAGGTAGAGAATCCCTGAACTAGATCTACACAAGGGTAGATAATAAGACATAGTCTAGGGAAGTGGATTTGACCCAATGGATAGGGCATCCACCTACCACATGGGAGGTCCAAGGTTCAAACCCAGGGCTTCCTGACTCATGTGATGGGCTGGCCCACGCACAGTGCTGATGAGCACAAGGAGTGCCGTGCCATGCAGGGGTGTCCTCTGCGTAGGGGAGCCCCATGCACAAGGAGTGTCCCTGTAAGGAGAGCTGCCCCACCCGAAAAAGGTGCAGCCTGCCCAGGAATGGCACCGCACACGTGGAGAGCTGATGCAGCAAGATGACGCAACAAAAAAACGAGACACAGATTCAGAGTGCCACTGAGAAGAATACATGTGGGCACAGAAGAACACATAGCGAAAGGACACAGAGAGCAGACAACTGGGGGTGAGGGGTCGGGGAAGGGGAGAGAAATAAATTTAAAAAAAGACATAG
The DNA here is from genome assembly GCF_030445035.2 of Dasypus novemcinctus. Classification (NCBI taxonomy): domain Eukaryota; kingdom Metazoa; phylum Chordata; class Mammalia; order Cingulata; family Dasypodidae; genus Dasypus; species Dasypus novemcinctus. Next base: position 199,308,099 of record NC_080673.1, on the reverse strand, counting down.
TCAAAAGTAAAATAGTGAGAAGAAGAATAAGATTTATATCTCAATGGAGTTTATTTAAATTAAAAGCATGCAGTGCAAAACATATTTAATGTTAGAGATCCCATTCCAGAGTTTCCTCTATTTGGAGAAGGGAAAGGGTTGAGAAGGAATGAGTGATAGATAAATGAAGAAAAACAAGATGCTTTGAGCCTTGTAAATTAATGCTGATAATATACTGTGATTTAAGGGGAGGGTTTAACGTAACTTTCTGTACCTAAGATTCTATACAGGCAAAAAAAATGGGAATAATAACTATAGCAATAAGCAGCGAATTGACAAGGAGCTTCCCTTGTGTCAGAAAGTTTTCAGCCCTTGACATACATTAGCTCATTGAATTCTTCCCAAAATCCTGTGACACATCTCTTCATATCTCTGTTTCCGAGTTGAGGAAACAGAAATTTAGAAAAGTTGGAGAACTGACCAAACTCACATGGTTTGTAAGGGATGGAAATGTCACCCAAATACTACTATCTTGCAGGTCTAGCTCAGTGGTTCTCAATAGAGAACCCTATGGGTCATTTGATAATGGAGCCAGAACTGATGGACACAACATGGAAAGTGCTCCTGGCATCTCGAGAGTAGAGGCCGGGGTGCTGACAACATCCTCCACTGCACAGGACAGTCCCCGCCACAAAGAATTATTCAACCCCAGCGGTCATCATGCCAGCTGTGAGCACCCTCTTACCATCTCTTTGACAAAATCCCATGGCCCCCCACCCCAAACTAGTGTTTGAGAAACTATTTAGGAGACCACATGTATGAGGTATTTTGTTTTTTCTCTTTTTGCATTCTTTTTTTTTTTTTTTCCTTATTTTCAAGTATGAGTTTTCAATTAGGCATTCTATTAGGGAGAAGAAACATCAATGAAGCAATATTTTATCCTAAAGCATGTGTATATGTATACACATATGCACAAAGTATGCATGTTAAATGTATGCAGTTTTATATTTATGTGTATTGATATGGCTGCATATATGTATTCACATGTGTATATATATGTATATATTATATGTACATCAGCGTACTTTTCTTTCACTGCTTCTTAAGTTCAGCTTCCATTAACTGGATGAGTATTAATGACTTTGAGCTTTGGTAAGACATTTTCAATTTTGCATTTGAATCCAAATCTGGCTGGCCCCAAACTTTCCCTGCCTCAAAGGGGACTTTCAGCCATAAATGAAGGACATTGCATTCTCTGGGTTTGGAACTAGGACCAGTAGATGTTTCCCAGTCTCCCTCAAACTCTTCATGCCTCATGCACTGGAAGGCTAAACTAACAAAAGGAGTTCTATAAGTTCCTAATGTTCCTTATTTTAGTCACTAGTAGGCCACAACTCCTGTATGTTTAGTATTTCATTTTAGGAATTATCTCACCATGTTGTATCTATTTCAAATAGCATCAATTCTAGCATTAAACACAGCCCTTGCTTTAACTGACACACATGTGCACACGCATGCAGCCTTTGCGTGCAGTGGACTTTACTAAGGGCTATTCAGGGAGGAAGACTAGAGATAAGGGGTGTCTACCACACATCAGCTATTACTTCCGATGAACTAGCAGGCCTCCCTGCTCTTAAACAGGCTTGGGCCCAGTCCAGAGGGTCTTTCCTTCTACCTCAGAATATTGTTTTAAAGAAGACAGTTTCTCCCTAAAAGGAACCCTCCTTCACCTCTTAAGAAAATGCATTGTTCTCCCTTAAAAGGGGTTGAAAATTTCAAGTCAAGTTAAATCTTTCTACTAATTAGAGTTTGCTGTTCACCCCACAAATGTTTATGGAGGACTCCTTAGGAACTTGGCCTCGTTTTGTTGCTAGAGACATACTTGTGTGGAAAACCCCACAAAGCTCCTGCTCTCACACTGGGCGGACTCTACATCCTTCAGGGTGGCATTTGCTGATTCTCTGTTATTCAAAAGGAGGTAAGATTCTGCAAGACAGGAATTCAGTCCTGCGAGATCCTCCCACCTAGGGGCCTGCACTAGGCTAGGGCTCAGGAAGAGCATTGGCAAGGGCCCAGGGCAGAGGCCTGTTTGAAGAATGGTGTGTCTGGCTCAGGCTTACAAACCAGCACAGGGGGGCAGGGGCAAACCCTGGTGCATAGCCTTGCCAGTATCCACGGCGCCAGTATCCCTGCTGTGGTTGATTTCAAGCTGCCAGTGCGTCCTCATTGAGTGCGGAGTTGGGACCAGTGACATAGCATTTCTTCCACGCAGAAATGACCTTAAGAACGTAGCTATATGCCATAAAATCGTTTTACCTTTGTTTTTAATGTAGTTTATTTAATTGTGAGTTTACGGAATTTCATATTTAATAATAGCTGTGTTTTACAACCGACACATAAAATTCCTGAAAATGTAGCCGTCGGCTCTTGTGAGTGCTTGAACACTATACCCAGCACAGGACTGAAAAGCTGAGGGGTTTTAGCAAGACATGGGGGAAGGAGGGTGTGAGATGGGAAGGAGCCTGGCACAGCTGCTAAGGGTTTTGCCCTGCCTCCTGAGAGTACGTGAAGCCCCGCAGGTGAGATGGCCAGAACATCCTTGGGAAAGGCCTGCTTGGGAGGTGGGGAGTTCCCTCATGTCACTGCAGTTGTTCTGGCTGAGTCTGGATAAGCATTTGAAGGATTCAGGCTCTGAATGGGAACTAGATGCTCTTTAAATCCCTCTCAACTCTGCAATTCCATGACCATCAGAGAAAGACTAGTGTTTCAGAGAAGAGAGAAAGAAGGTGAGAACTGATGAATTAAGAACCTAGAAGAGGAGGCTTGCACATTGTAAGTAGATATATAAATGTGTCAGCAACTTAAGGACCAAAAAAGAGACCTTATCTTTAAAATAAATAGCCACAGGAAGCAAAGCGAGTCAGGTGTTTTTTCTCTCTCTCCTGCCTCGTGAGCTCCTATTTTTGAAACATCACTTCCTCGAAGTGTCAGACAATTATATCTGCTAATATATTTTTGCCAACATGATCCTAAAAAGGATAATGTGAATTATTTATGCCAATCCCTCTTGGCAAGAGTGACTAGGACAGTAAGCACTGCAAATTTAATTTTAGGAAACGCCTTGTGTGAGAGAGTTCAGAGAGCGCAGCGCAATGAGGAAGGCTAATGAGTAGCTTGAAATAGGAGGGAAAATTTCCCCCAGAGCTGCCCTGTTTAATTTATGGCTGTGACAACAGGGTCCTATTGTGTTGTATGCTCCCCACTTCCTCAGTTGTTAATCACAGTCTCCTGACCTCACAACCACCTGACTTGTGGGTGCCTCTGCCAGCGTCTGTTTTCCCCCACAGCAGGGCTCTGAGGCCTGCAGAGCCCACCCTTTCGGGTGTTGCCACCCTGTAGATTCCTGCTAACAGCCTTCCTTCTCCCCTTTGCTACCTGTTCACACAAAGGCGCCTCAGTCCTGGTTGGGGTTAGCCTTAAGCAACAGGGCTTTGGGGACAGTCAAATTCCTGCTTCATTTACTATTAACTCTGCGGCACTGGGTAAGTTAGGTAACCTCTCTGGGTCTCAGATTTCTTATCTATAAAGTGGGGATTCTTATGCTCATTTTTTTTTTTCAGTTTTGAAATGAAAAACTAAGGAAATGACTCCCTCAAAGTACCTAGCTGTAGTGGGTTGAATTTGGCCACCAAAGAGAGACATCCAAGTCCTAACTTCTAGTACCTATGAATGTGACATGTTTTGGAAACTGAGTATGTGGAGAGATGAGGTCATCTTGGATTAGAGCCAGTGATTAGTGACCTTGTAGGAGAGGGAGATTTGAAATACAGAAACACACAGGGAAGGCCACATGAAGCTGGAGGCCGAGGAATGCCAAGGATTGCCAGCCATTGCCAGAAGCTGGAAGGGAGGCGTGCAACGGATTCAACCTCAGAGCGTCCAGAAGAGACCCATGCTGTGGGAACCTTGATTTGAGACTTCTGGCTCCTGAAGCATGAGAGAATATGTTTCTGTTGTTTTAAGCCACCCAGTCTGAGATGATTTGCTAAGGCAGCCTCAGGAATTAATATACCAGTTCAATCACTGAATGATAGCATATAACCTTCTGTGATTATCGCTTTTATCTGCTGCCTGGCCTACCTTGAATCTATAGATTTGTCAGGGAACCATTCACTCACTCTTCCATTTTGAGCATCTGCTATGTGCCAGTCTCTGAGTCGCCTGCCTTCTCTTGCCAGCCCCATAGTTCATAGGAAATCAGCACTCAGTGCCTGCTGTACTTTTCCCAGAGATGCTTTCATCACTTTCAGAGAATATTAACTCTGTGCTGCTGCTGAGCTAAGTGCTAGAGATACACAGGGAATGAATAAAGATATCTTGGCCCCACGTGTAGCTGACATTTCTGCATGTCTACTATTCTAGAGGCTGTTCTCTTGAATAGTTAGTTGTGGATGCTCATTGTCAACTTTAAAGTTAATTATCCCATGGCTTACTAACCCATTAGATAAACACACTGTTTTCCTTTTTTAAAGAATGCTAGTAAGGGAGGGAAGCATCTGCTAAGTGGCCACACTGCAGTGGGGTTGGCACGCAGTGTCTCATTTCCTCCCTGCAATAATCATATAAAGAGACATCCTTAACCTGGTTTTGAAATTGTTAGCTAAATCTTAGAGAGGTTAAGAAACTGGTCCCCCAGTCCTTGGGTTTGGGAAGCCTGACCGTAGCTGCCTAGCGCCAAAGCCTGAGCTCTTTGTATTAGCAGTTCTACAGATCTACCAGTAATCTAACAGTCCAGCCTTTCTTGTTTTGTGCCAACACTTATCACTTCTCAGAACATTATAGCAAAAACAATAGACTTGCACTGTCAGGTGAGGGAATCCTGAACATTACCCAGTTCAATCTTTCCCTACACTTTATTTAAGCATCCAGGTCCCCTATGGGGGCCAAACTGTTGACACATTTTTCCTTTTCATAATGATGGAAACAAGGAAACCAACAAAAAAGTTTAATAGACTCACCATTGAATGCACAGCAACTTGCAAGAAATACGACTAAGTGACTTGTACTGCATTCACCACGTGTCTTCTTGGTTATAGCCAAATCCCAGCTGCCATAACAAACAAAGCCTCCAGATTTTCTCCACGGTGAAAATGCCTGGTGTTTTGCGTCAGCTCTTGTTTAGAAAGTGGACTGTTTTTGGGCTTCTTTGTAAGGATCTTAGTCCATGAGATGGCTACAGTGGTCAAGGGGAGCCAAATCAGACTGAGGCTACTGCCTGCTTCTTGGAGGGAAGCAAAGAGTTTAGCAGGAGCCTGGACTCTCTGGCCGTGAACAATGCAGGTGAGCAGAGCTGAAGCGGAGGCTGTGAACCTGACTCACACCTGCTGTTGACGTCAAACAGGTGCATCTTTATGTGGTGCCCTTTCCTTATGCCCGTGAAGGCCAAGCCCTGAGTTTCAGGGAAGCCAAGTTTTTTTTTTTTTTTTCCCAGAATCTTCCTAGGGCAAAGGTAGGACATGCGCCTTTTCTTTTCCTTCCTCATTTTTAGGAGTTCTGTGTAAAATCTGGATACTGACACTTTCTTATCACATGGCAAATTTCTTCTTATAGGAGGGATCTTGCTTTTTTACTGTTTTCCTGCCATCTTTTTGATGAACAGAAGTTCAGATTCCATTTCATTTTGACTGGTATTGGTTGCCGGAAGCATTGCTTTACGAAACGTTCTGAAACCAAGTGTTAGCTCAGCAGGAAGGGCACCATGATCTCTGTGATATCTGACAACTACGAGGGCCCCTTGAATATGATAGCTAATTAGTCAGATGAACTCCAGTTCTTATTTCTACCAATGCATCCTCTAGATGAAACTTTATGGAGATGTAAGTGAAATGATAGAAATTCATATAGGGGGCAGGAGCAGTACGGAAAAGATAGAGACACGTGATTCTCTCTTTCGAGGGGACAAGTAAATTTCACCTTCCTAGAGGAGGTAAGCTCTGGATTTGAAGTATGAGTAGAGTTTACCAATTAGCAAAAATAACCTCTCAAGAAATGTAAAAGGATAGCAGCATGAGCAGAATGGTGTGTTGAGGGGAAGTCTAAGCACTTTGGTGGGCCAGGGTCATCCCAGGTGTGGGAGGTGGTGGTAACTAATGAGGTAGGTGAGGTTGCCAGGGTCCATGTCATCAATGACCACGTGTTAAGAAACTGGGACTCAATTCTGCAGGTTATAGAGTACCCAGTTATGGTCCTGTGTCCTACTTGTTGGCCTCAGGGTTAAAATGTATAAGATTAATATAATAAGGCCAGAGAGATGGGAAGAACAGCGTAAAAAGGGCACAATTTCAGGAAATGCTCAGAAATTAACATCTCAAAAGGAAGACGCATCAGCTAAGTCTTTCAGCAAAGAAAAGGGCCCAAGCTTCTCATCTGGCTTTAGTGGAAGCTTCTAGCTAATGACAGAAGGGAAGCCAGGGAAGAGTAAGTTTGGACCTCAGTCTTTGAAAGATTGGGGGTAACGGGAGTAAAGGGTAATTAGAAGGGACTCAGGTCCAGAAATGTGGCAATAATGCAGCTATCCATGCTGGAGCACACAGGGAAAGAGACTGTGGCTTGGGACCAGTGCTAGTGCCTTCTGTGGGCAGCTGATCATGTTGTGAGGAGAACAAAGCAACTCTGGTGCCTGACTCAGAACATTAAGCTAATATGTTGCTTGCAGCCTTGGCAGAGTGAAGGACACAGGCTGAACCATTTCAGATGCCTGGGTTTAAATTCCTGCCAAGCCTTCTGTGTCTGCAAGATGGTAAACAAAGCCAGCTCTGTCATCAAGGTTATGTGGCCCCAACATATCAAATGAGATTAGTGTAGAGACTGGCGAGCAAAGAGAGCTGAATAGTTCTCTGGCTGCAGGACAAAAAGTTGGGTTGTCAGTTCTGCCTGCTTCCTAGCCTCTGCCCTTCTCTCCTCCTCATGGTCAGGACCCTTGGGAATGAACCAGGAAGGAGGGATCTGAGTATTTCCAGAACCACCTTTTGGGACTCACTATTAGATCAGTTTTGTGGGCTGAATTTAGTGCTAGAGTTTTGATCAGCCTGGCATCCACTTCATTCTCCAAACCATGTCTCCAGCTTGAGCCCAGTTCTCATTAGAAATCAAGCATTGCCCCACCTGTGTAACCTTGCTTAAATGTCAAGGATTCTCTGAGCACCTGCTTCCTCATCTGCAAAACAAGGAGAATAGCACTTTTGTAAGCACATGTGTAAAATGTATATTTTTCATGCTAAACATCTGTTATGCTCAACAAATGTGATAATCACCGTGATGACCATGATGGTGACGATGGCCATGATGCTAGGTGATCCCTTGTTCTGTCACACTTGGGTAAGTTTCTCACTAGTTCACCTGCTCCCAAGAGAGAAGAGTAGCTGTGTGGGTTTATAAAAGAGCAAGACAGTGAAAACAGATAGATCTTTATTTCACACTCTATAAAAAAATAAACTCAAAATTGTATGGTTCCATTTATTTAATATGTAAATATAAATCAATTTATAAAGATGAAATTAGATTAATAGTTATGAAGGGTTATGGTGATGTAGGCTATGGGTGGGGGGGGCTCTTCATCTCTTCATAGATAACCTGAGCTGTGTGTGTCCTGAGCTGTGCGTTTGGGACAGTGAGAACTGCAGCCCTGCCCTTGGTAACCACGACAACAACTCCAGGCCTGGAAAAACAGTTTGGCAATGCAAACTCTATAAACTTTAAATATCCAGGAAAAATGCAAATCAACTGTGCTAAAAGTTTATCTAGAATGTATGAAGTCCATGCTAAGAGCTTACCTAGGAGGTGGAAGATATATATTAATTTAAGCTTATCGAGCACTGAAACAAAGAACCATTTGGCCCTTCCTCTGTATAAAAAGAAGTAAAATATCTTATTTGGGGCTCAGATTTTGCATGAGAAGCTCCGAGCCCAGCAGGTCTTAAATAAATCCTTTTTCCTTCCCAAAATTATTCCTGAGTCCTGGCCTTTCTATATGCAAATAACTGAACCTCTCTCGACTTCTCCAACAGTGGAAGGATAGAGGGATTGTGAAGTTACTGCTAAGGGGTGTGGAGTTTTTCTTCTTTGAGTAATGAAATTGTTCTAAAATTTTTTGGTGATGAAGGTACAATATTGTGATTATCCTAAGACCCATTGGTTATACACTTAGGATAGATCATATGGCATGTAAATATATCTCAATAAAAAGGCTTTAAAATAAATAAAATGCAAGAATATCCAGAAAAAGCAGCTATGTACAGCAGGGGAAGCACAGAGAGATTGAGAGGTGATACATTTTTGTTTTTTGTCTTTTTTATTAATTATTTTTATTGTAATAATGAAAATGCTCTAATAATGTTTGAAGTGATGAATACACAATTATATGATTATGCCAAATACTGAAAACAAAAAACAAAAAATAGAGCAAGGCAATTGTTTATGGAAAGGGTACATTCTAGAGTAGGAAGAAAGATCAAGCTAAATAAGCCAGGTGGTGGATGGTCTTAAAATCCACATTAAATAGTTTGTACTTTAAACTTTCAACGGCTTCTTAGTAGTTTCAGAAGAAAAGTAATTATATGATTATTACACAAAGATAGCATACAAATGAAGAGTTACAGGCTGAATATTAGAGGGACCTTGGGCAAGTGGAGGAACCCATAGAATTAATTCCATTCCATGACACAAGACCTTCCATGTTTTTCATAGGGGGAAGTAAAACCTTCCCTTCCTTCTTCTCCTGGGCAGTGTTACTTTGTCTTCCTCTTTGTCTCTGTACAGATCTTTAGCATTACAGGGGCTGAGTTTTATAATCGTTTTCTGTTTCCTTGTTTTCCCCACATGATGATGAAATCTTTGTTGGTGAGGACTATGTGTATGTTTTTCTTTTGTTTCCCAGCACAAGTTAGGCCATGCCAATCTTTGTGTTTGTGGAAAGAATAAAGGTCAATTTGTGGTGAAACATTTCAGACACAGGATATGTAAACAGCCCTCGAGGGACAGGCATGGAAATGCAGTTTCTTAGAAAAGGGGTAAATAGGCAAGAGTCAAACACATTGAGATTGTATGTAGCAACAAGAAATACGCATTGCATCATCAATTGGATTGGTTGGGTGAGTAAGAATGCCTTCTGTACAATATATAAGCGAAAGAACAGGCAAGAAAGAGATCCTTCAAAGAATAATGGAGCTGAACACAGAGACAAGAATGCTGAAGCTAAGTTAGTGAGGCATTGTTTTTAAAATGGCCTTTGAAAAGAGGCCTGAATGAACTAAGAGAATTTGTGCAATTAGATTGGCCTTTTCCTTGGCATTCCTATCTACTTCATTTACAAGCTATTTTTGGTAACTTTGCATTAATCTTCTAACAATTAAAACAACTTTTAATAGGCTGTGTTTAAAAGACTGGATCCAGAGGAAAGTGTGTTAAATCAGCACATCACTGTAATAAAGTCTTGATCCTAATTGGATAATACTGAAATTTTCACTTGTTTTCACCTGGGATAGCAACATAGTAAATAAAAAAGCAAAACTCTCCAACTGGTGATATGAAATCCAATTAGTGCTAGGTTTTCTCCCTTTGTTTAGGGATACCTTTCTTCTCTCTTCTTCTTCCCACCAGTTTCTCCCCAAACAGTAACTTGTTTACCAGGTATTTTCTAACAACATCCCAGCATTCATGTTTACAACAGAAACTTACAGGACACTTGAGTCTGTGTTGATGGTCTGTAGACTTCAGCATGCAACTATTTCTGGGAATAGGAATTAAACTATCCTGTGGTATTTACATTTGGATTGCAGGTATTCTGGGCAGAGTTCCAGTTATGTTCTTGACTTGTTGAAAAACAGCTCAAAATGGGACCAAGCAAAGATTTAACTCTTTCCTATGCATGCCTTTCAAGATGGGTAAGATTCTGAATTCTCTTTTACATCTGAAGCCGGGAAGTGTTGGATTCCTCTACATTCTTGGCTATGTTGCATGAAAGAATTTAAGGACATGCCAGTTTAGTTAGGCCAATAAAAAGAATGTATTGAGAAATGGAGGAAAAGAACAAGCTTGCTGAGAAATGGAAGAAAAGGTAGGAAATACACACCAAGATTTGGTGTGGGCAGCTCTAGGCAGAGAGAATGAGCTCTGCTTTGTGTGATTACCTTTTAAACTATTAATTATTTTCCCCCCTTGTTAATGCTAAGGGGAGGGGTCCCAGCTGTTATTGGTTAACCCACCAATGGTGTAGGCCAATGGTGAGGCCTGTTTGGAATATCCTGGGCCAAGGGGAGGTCCTGGAAAGAGAAACTGGGACCTCAAAGTGAAACTCAGCGAGGTCTCACAGGCATGTTGTCTGTTGGCCATGTGTCTCCTGCCATGCTGTGGTTTGTCTTCTCCTTGTTTCCATGACTAACCTGCCTCACATCTACATGTATTGACACATTCTGTTCTCCCTGCGTTCTGTTCATGCCTTCTCTGTTTAATTCCTAAGTCTCCTTCAGATGTCACCCTTCCATGTCCCCACAGCAGCTCATCCTAATCTCCTACATGCCATTTATCCCACTCAATTGTCATAACTTTCACTCCTCAGTCTCTTTCCATAAGAGGTAGTTTGAATTATATACCTCAATGAAACGCATGTTTTTAATCTTAATCTGCATCGTTGTAGGTTGTGAACCCATTTGTAAATAGGACAGTTTGAAAATGTATTACTAGTTAAGGGGTGGCCCAACTGACTTAGAGTGGGCTTTAATCCATATTGCTGGAGTCCTGAATAGACAGAAAATGGAAGTCCATGAAAGAGGAAGCTGCAAGTTGCAGAAGCCAAAAGAGCAGATACAGGGAGAAAGAGATTACTATGTGACAGGAAGAAGAGACGCAAGGCAAGGAACCCCAAGGCTTGCTGCAAGCCAACGCCAGAATGCTATACATTTTGGGGGGAAAATGTGGTCTTGCTGACACCTTTATTTTGGACTTCTAGCCTCCCAAACCATGAGACAATATATTCTTGTTGTGGTATGTGTCAGGGAAGCCTGACAAACTAAGACAGTGTGCATGCTCTAAGCAAACTGAGAGGGAGGATTTTGCATTATTGACTATGATATCCCTACTAATACAAGGATTGATGAGTACCATGTGTACAGTGTATGCTTATAAAATAAAGAACATTTAAAAGGAAGACTAGAGAAACAGATAGATAGTTTATGGATAGATATGGATGACAGATGAAGGATGAAAAGAAAGATAAAGGGATAGACAGGTAAGTGGATATATAGATAGATGATAGAGATGGAGCTGGGAGAGGAGGAGCAATGTAATGATGCAAGGCCAATGTTTCATTCTTATCTCATGACTTCTGCATTCTTCATGACCTTTCCATTCAAATCATTGGAAAATGCTAAGCACTGTCAGTATTATTTATATTTAATTACCTGGTATCCTTCTCTATTCCTACCTCAAAGTGTAGAAAACCATTTTTTGTTATAGGTGATATTGTTTAATTTAATTAGCTCTTAATTTTTCAAAGTTGCCTATAATAAATTTAGTTTCCTTTTGAACTAGTACAAAAACACTAAATATTTCCTTGGATTATATGTGATAAAGCACCTATTATGAGTTTAAATGGTAGTAGTCTGACCAGTAGGAAGCAAGGAGACTAAAAGGAGTTGCAATAGTGGAAATTACTGTTAGTTATAGTACCCAGAAGGAGTGGCTTCCCCTTCACTCTAATATATTTTTTGCCAAATGAAATAAAACTGATGCAGAAAAGGTAATTTCCCAGGAAGTTCTCTGATACATTTTCATGACTTGTATGAAAAATGCATTACTCTTATGCCTTTGACTTCTATGGAGATATCTGGGCTAGTGATGTATGATGTGAAAAATCTCTCATTCACGGAACTGAACGTAACACATTAAGCTGGAAGAAAGTTCTGTTTCCTTTAGCAGTGAAATAAGGGGTTTTGGTGGATGGCTTAGTTGGAAAACCTGACCTTCCTTCTCACAGTAACTACACTGGAATTTAGTCTTGGACGATGAAATATATCCCAGGAAGGTAGAAAGGTTAGTGTACCTTCTGACACCCTAAGTACTAAACCTTGATAAGTGAAAAATGAGGACCAAATCCTCACTGAATTTCTTTCTGAATAGTTATTTGGATGTTTCTAAGGAACATGTTAGATGTTAGATAAAGGAAATTATATGTATTAAATTTTTATCATATTTTTAAAAATATGAATTTGACTTTATGACCAATTGCTTTTAGGAACAACATCACCAAGACTGGACTGAAGAATGATTCCAGGATCCCCATTCTTCTAAGTCTCTTCCTGGGTCTAATCAGTCCATTCTGCCTCCTCTTTCTCTCCAAATTTCTAATCACAGGTTTTTAGCCTAAAGTATTACAGAGAAATTATTAGTTCATCTATTACAAACAATTCTTTAGAACTGGCTAGGAATTGTTCAAGATTCTAGGTTATGTGATGTCTTAGTTGGCTAGGGTGCTGAAAGTAGATACCATAAAATGGCTGGTTTTAACAGTGGGAATTTATTAGCTTGTTAAGCTTACAACTTTAAAGTTGAGAAAGACATCCAAATCAAGGCATCATCAAATGATGCTTTCTTCCTGAAGATTGGCTGCTGGTGATCCTATGCTCCTTTGTTACATTGTTACATGGCAGCATCTGCTGGTCTCTCCCTTTTCTTCTGGTTTTCATTGTTTTTAGTCTTTTGATTCTGTGGCTTTCTCTCTCTCTCTCCAAATTTCATTCTTTTATAAAGGGCTCCAGTAAACAGATTAAGAGATATGCTGGGCTGTGCCTTACCTGAAGTAACCTAATCAAAAGGCTCTACTTAAATAGATTTACACCCGCAGGAATGGATTAGCTTTAAGAACATGATTTTCTGGGGTATATACAGTTTCAAACCACCACAGGTAACTTGGCTGAAAAATATCTAGGATGGTGCATAGTGGCATTGAGAAAGCCATTAAATTATACATGAAAGCACCCCTAGGTTTTATAATCTATTAACTGTGTAATCATGGCTAAGTTTTCCAAAATTTCCTGGTCTTAGTTTCCTCATCTGTGAAATCAAGTTGCACCTAATCTCTTGAATACTTACAAAGATTCAATGAGTAATCCAAGGATATATGTAGCAGAGTGTCTGACATATAGCAAATGCTAAAATGATAAAATGATATCATTTTATGTATGCAATTTTGTATGCAATGTAATTTATTTATGTCAAGTCCACAAATTCCCAGGAGCAATGATAGCTAAACCACTCTTGCTACTTTGGAGTTTCTTTGGTTTCTCATGTCACACCTAGCTGAATATACTTTTCAAAAAAATTCTGAAGATCATCAGTGCTTGTGTTATTCATAGAACAGGAAGGCCTTTGAAATAGGAAACATGAGCACTATACCATGGTTTTGGCATAGTGTCTTCCAATTCTCATAGGGTCAGAGCCCACATTTGCCAGCAAGACAACTGAGGCCACACCCAACCTACTTTATCCAGTTCCAATTCTCACTGCTTCTCTATATATGAAGATTAATGCTAAGAAGACTGCTCCTCTTACATAATTGGCTGCCTGCTCATTTTTTTCTTGTTCAATGAGCATTTAGCTAGAGTGAACTTGATATAGTGGAAGTCCCACTGTGTTGCTCCTGGGAGTCAGATGAGGAGCCATTGGAAAGACCTGAGCAGAGTAAAATCCAAAGCCTTTGCAATGGCCTATAAGACTCTATAGAGCCTGGGTCTAGCTACCTGTTGGCCTCACCTCCAACCTCTTTCCTCTGCGCTCACTCTACTTCAGCCATGCAAGCCTCGAACCCATTAAGAATGCTGAACCTTTGAACATTTGGATTTTCAGTTCTCCCCTCTTGGAAATGCCACAGATTTCTGACAAGCCACTACCAGAAGCCACAAGAAAGGCATGGAACAGATTCTTCCCTACAGACTTCAGAGAAAGCATAGCCATGCTGATACCTTGATTTCAGATTTCTATCCTCCAGAACTGTGATAAAATAAATTTATTATTATTTTTTAAAGAAGCTTTAGATTACATAAATGTTAAATGGAAAATAGTGGATTCCCATATACCTCACTCTTTCCCCTCCCCGACTTTTCTCCATTAACAGCATCTTTCACTACTGTGGTACATTTGTTACAGTTGATGAGCACATATTGAAGCATTGCTATTAACCATGGTCTGTAGTTTATATTATGGTTTACACTTTGCACTGCACGATTTTATAGGTTTTGACAAAATGTATAATGGCCTGTATTTGTCATTGCAATGTCATGCAGAACAATTCCAATGTCCCCAAAATGCCCCATGTTTTATCTATTCTTCCCTCCTCCTCCCCTCAGAACCTCTGGTGACCACTGCTTTTATATCAGTGTTACAAGTTCTTCCATTGCTAAAATAATAAGTCTACTTTAGTCCATAGTTGCATTTCTCCCATTATGTTTGTTCATTCCTTGATGATTTTGTTGGTGGTGATGCCCAATCTGCTTCTAGTTGACAGAGGGCCTAGATCCCTTGGGGAAGATAGGTGGAGCTGTCTTGCTTGCACTTGTAGATATCTCTGCTTTTGGGGATGGGTATTATCCATCAACATCTTTTTGTTAGTTGTTCATGAAGAGACTGGCGAATTGGAGGGTACATGTTGATGCAATTCTACTGAGATTCAGGGTTCAACTGGTATTTGAACAGCTGGGAGATTTAAGTCTCTGGGACACAAATTTAAAAGTATAATGGTAATTATAAGTTCAAATAAAAGGGGCAGAAGAGCCATGTGTAGGAAAATTATAAATAAATCCAATTCCAAACACACTGGGGAGATAGGTTATCATATATTCCAACATAAGACCCACTGGCAGAGTGCCAAATTCTTGGGGTTGTCAGCCCTACCTATAGTGCCCTGATATTTCTAAAGCTCTCAGGAGCCCCTGCTTGAGACACTGTTTACTGCAGCAGTCAGTGAGATCCTCCTAAGATATGCATAAGTGTAACCTCTGGAATGACCTCCCAACTCTCTTTGAAATCTCTTATGCATAAAACTCATTTGTATCTAATATTTCCCCCTTTTGGTCGAGGTCTTTTTCTAAATGCTTTGCTAGCTGACACTTGGTAATAATCCTTTTGGTGCTAGGGAGGCTCATCCCCAGGTGTCATGTCCCACACCAGGGAGAATGTAGTGAATTTATATGCTGAGTTTGGCTTAGAGAGAAGACACATTAAAGAAATAAGGAGGCTTTCAAGAGGTAACTCTTAGGTAATATATAATACTAGGCTAAGTTTCAATTTCACAAGAACAAGGTTCATAAGTACAAGCATCAATATCAAGGGCCTGGCATATTGGTCTGCCCTCCTTTTCTAGGCACTGGCCATGTACTCTAGGGATTCTTGCCACTGTATTTAAGAATGTAGCAGGACTCCCCAAGATAGGAATTAAAATTCTTTCAGTTATTGTGTAGGTCTCCATCAACCAAGAAAATATGCCATGGCCACTTGAACACATTCATATTCTGTAGTGGCATACCCCAGGTACACCCCTTCCCATACATTCTCCCACTTCCGTCACCCCACACCAGTGATCCTCCCCTTCCACAGTTGTGACTCTTCTGCAATCCACAACTTCCCCCCAAACAAAGCCAAAATATAAAAAAATAAAAATAATCAAAAAATAAAAAATAAAAAATACATAAATAAAAAGATTTTTCCATTGTGTCTTTCATTCCCATAAGATCTGTTATATTTTATGTAGTGACAATTTCTTCTGTATGTTCCCCCGGCATCTTGTTTTATTCACTATTTTCAAAGAAGCTTTAGGCAATAGAAAAGCCACATAGAAAATATAGGGGATTCCATATACCCCACTCACTCCCCCTTTCACATTTATCCCTATTAATAACATCTTACATGAGTATGGTACATTTGTTACAATTAATGAACAAATGTTGAAGCATTGCCATTAACCATGGTCAATGGTTTACATTATGGTTCACATTCTGTACTGTACACTTTTATAAGTTCTAACAAAATGCATAATGGCCTGTATCCATTATTGCAAGATCATGCAGAACAATTCCAATGCCCTAAAAATGCGCCATGTTCAATCCATTCTTCCCACACTCCTCAGAAACCATGGTAACCACTAGGTTTCAATTTTTGAAGAATAAGGTTCATAGTTATATGCATTAATATTGAGGGCTTGACATATTGGTCTTTCTTCTTTTGATAAGCATTGCCTATGTTCTCAAGAGACTCTTGCCGCTCTATTTGAGAACCTAGCAGGATTCCCTAGGATGGGATTTTAATATTTTCTTCTTTAGTGTGTGGCTCTCTACCCACTGAGAAAACACCCTATGGCAAGATGAACACTTTCATATTCAATAGAAGCATGCCCTGGGTGCACCCTGTCCCACAAATCCCCTCACACCCAAGGCCCTGCACCAATAAACCTCCCCTGCTGTAGTTGTTAAAAGAACAGTCCCACACTTGTAGTTTTAACCACACTCTACTTCCTTTCTGTCTCCCAAAAAGCTATCTTCCAGAATCTAGCTCTGTGAATCTGCTCAATTTGCTTCGGTCATATCAGTATCATTTGTCCTTTAGTGACTAGCTTGCTTCAACATAAGGTCTTCAAGATTCATCCATGTTGCCCCATGTGTCAATACTTCATTTCTTCTTACAGCTGAGTAATATTCTGTTGAATGTAAATACCACAATTTCTCTATCCATTCATCTGTTGATGGACATTGGCTTGCTTCTAACTTGTGATAATAGTGAATAAAGCTACTATTAACATTGGTGTGCCTATGTATGTTCATGACCCTGCATTCAATTCTTCTGGTATATATCCACAGTGTAATTTCTGGATCATATGTAAGTTCTATAGTTAACTTCCTGAGGAACTGCGAAATCATCCACCACAATGGCTACACCATTCAACATTTCCACTAGCAGTGGATGAAGTTTCCTTTGCTCCACATGTTCTCTAATACTTGTAGTTCTTTGTTTTTTTCAATAGCTGCCAGTCTAATAGGTATAAGACAATACCTCATTATAGTTTTGATGTACATTTCCCTAATAGCTAGTGATGTTGAGCATCTTTTCATGTCCTTTTCAGCTATTTGTATTTCCTCTTTGGAAAAGTGCTATTCAAACCTGCTGCACATTTTGTAAGTGGTTGTTTGTCTCTTTATTTTTGAAATGTAGGACTTCTTTATATATGCTGGATATTAGGACCTTATCAGATAAATGGCTACCAAATATTTTCTCCCAGTAAGTAGGCTGCCCTTTCACTTTCTTAAAACTCCTCTGAAATGCAAAAGTTCTTGATTTTGAGGGGGTCCCACTTAACTATTTTTTCATTAGTTGATCTTGTTTTGCATGTAAAGTTTATAAAACCCATTTCCTATTACAAGATCTCATAGATGCTTCCCTACACTATCTTCTAGGAGTTTTGTGACTTTGACTCTTATTTTTAGATTTTTTATCCATCTTAAGCTAATTTTGTTTAGTGTGTGAGATGGTGATTGTCTCTTAATTCTTTTGGATATGGATATCCAGTTCTTCAAGCATCATTTGTTGAAGAGGCCATTCTTCCCCAATTGTGTGGGCTTGGTGGGCTTGTTCAATATGAATTAACTGTGTATGCAAGGGTCTGTATCAGAACTCTCAATTCTGTTTGATCTATGTCTATCTTTGGACCAATAGCATGCAGTTGTGACCCTGTAGCTTTATAATATGTTTTAAAGTCAGGTAGTGTGATTCCTCCAATTTTGTTTTTCTTTTTCAATATGTCTCTGGCTATTTGGGGCCTCTTGCCCTTCTAAATAAATTTCATAATTAGCTTTTTCAATTCAATAGAAAATGCTCTTTTAATTTTTATTGAGCTTGCATTAAATTTGTAAATCAATTTGAGTAGGACAGACATCTTAATGATGTTTAGTCTTCCAATCCATGAACAGGGAATATTCTTCCATTTATTTAGTTCTTTTTTGATGTGTGTAGTTTTCTGTGTATAGGTCCTTTATATCTTTAATTAAGTTTATTCCTAGGTATTTGATTCTTTCCATTGCTATTGTAAATGGAATTTTTTTTCTTGATTTCCTCCTCAGATTGCTCATTATTAATGTACAGAAATGGTACTGATTTTTACATGTTAATCTTCTATCTTGCCACTTTACAGAACTCAATTATCAGTTCTAGAAGCTTTGTGGTAGATTTCTCTGTTTTTTGTGTGTGTGTGTGTATAGGATCATGTCATTTGCAAACAGTGAAATTTTTACTACTTCCTTTCCAATCTGGATGCCTTTATATCTTTTTCTTGCCTAAGTGATTGATCAAGTACTTCTAACACAATGTTAAATAAGAGTGGTGACAGTGGGCATCCTGTCTTGTTTCAGACCTTAGAAAGAATGCTTTCAGCATTTCACCATTGAATGTGATGTTAGCTGTGGGTTTTTCATATATACCATTTATCATGTTGAGGAAGTTTCCTTCTATTCTATCTTGAAGTGTTTTTTATCAAGAAAGAATTCTGTATTTTGTGAAATGTTTTTTGCATCAGTAGAGATGATAATGTGATTTTTTTTCCTTTAGATCTGTTAACATGGTCTATTACATTGATTGATTTTCTTATGTTGAACCATCCTTGCATACCAGGGATGAAACATACTTGATCATGATGGATAATTTGTTTGATGTGTTGCTGAATATGAATAGCAAATATTTTGTTGAGGATCCACATTCATTAGAGAGATTGGTTTATAGTTTTCGTATGGTATTTTTAACTGACTTTGGTATTAATGTGATGTTGGCATCAAGAATGAGTTTGGGGGAAGTGGATATGGCTCAAGCCATTGGGCTCCTGTCTACCATATAGGAGGTCTAGGGTTTGATACCCAGAGCTTCCTGGTAAAGTCAAGCTGGCCCACATGGTGAGCTGGCCCACACAGAATGCCAGCCCACACAGGATGCTGCCCCACACAGAAGTGCTACCCCACACAGGAGTGCTGCCCAGTGCAGGAGTGCTGGCCAATGTGGAGAATTGACACAGCAAGATGATGCAACAAAAAGAGATTGCCTTTCTCCCACTCCAGAAGGTCCCAGGATTTTTTCCTGGAGCCACCTGATGAGAATATAAGCAGATACAGAAGAACACACAGTGAATGGACACAGAGAGCAGATGGGAGGGGGGTGATAAATAAATAAATCTTAAAAAAATCTATTGAAAATAAAAGAATGAGTTTGTCAAGGTTCCCTCCACTTCTATTTTTGGGAGGAGTTTAAGCAGAATTGGTGTTAGTGCTTTCTGGAATGATTGGTAGAATTCACCTCTGAAGCCATCTGACCTGGCTATTCTTAGTTGGGAGGTTTTTGATGACTAATTCAATGTCCTTACTTGTGATCAGTCTGTTGAGTTCATCAATTTCTTCTTTAATCAATGTAGATTTCTTGTGTGTTTTTAGAAGTTTGTCCATTTCATGTAAGTTATCCATTTCGGTTGGCATAGAGTTTTTCACAGTATCCTTTTATGATACTCTGTTTCTGTAGGATCCCTCGCTTTTAAAATTTTATGTATTTGCATCTTCTCTCTTTTTATCTTAGTTAGTCTAGTTAAAGGTTGGTCAATTTTATTAATATTCTCAAAGAAGCAGCTTTTGGTTTTGTTAAAGTTTTCCAGTGTTTTTCTTAATTCTCAACTTCATTTAGCACTGCTTTAATTTTTGCTAGTTCCTTCTTTCTGCTGGCTTTGGGGTTAGTTTACTGTTCTTTTCCTAGTTCTTCCAGGTGTGCAGTTAGGTCTTCGATTTTAGCTTTTTCTTCTTTTCTAATAAAGGCATTTATGGTATAAATTTCCCTCTCAACACTGCTTTTGCTGCATTCCACTGGTTTTGATATGTTGCATTCTCATTTTCATTTATTTCAAGGTAGTTACTTATTTCTTTTGCAATTTCCTCCTTGATCCACTGATTGTCTAAGAGTGTGTTATTTAAATTCCATATCTTTTTGTCTATTTTGGTTCTCTGCCCCTTCCTAGCTTCCAGCTTCATTCCATTGTGGTCAGAGAGATTACTTTTTATAATTTCAATATTTCTGAATTCATTGAGAGTTGTCTTGTGACCTAGCATGTGTTCTGCCATGGTGAATGACCCATGTGCACTCAAGAAGAATGTATATCCTGCTGTATTTGGGTATAATGTCCTATATACCTCTAAGTTATTATTCAAGTTTTCTGTGCCTTTATTTACCCTCTTTTGAGATGTTCTGTCTAATGGTGATAATGGTGCAT
The DNA here is from genome assembly GCF_030445035.2 of Dasypus novemcinctus. NCBI lineage: Eukaryota > Metazoa > Chordata > Mammalia > Cingulata > Dasypodidae > Dasypus > Dasypus novemcinctus. The sequence goes on along the minus strand of NC_080673.1, from coordinate 199,287,785 downwards.
TAAAGTTCCCCACTATAAATGTACAGGCATCTATTTCCCCACTTATTTTTTTCAATGTTTGTCTTATATATTTGGGGGCACCCTTGTTAGGTTCATATATATTTATGATTGTCCTTTCTTCTTGATAGATTGCCCCGTTTTTAATATATAGTGTCCTTCTTTGTCTGTTACAATAGTTTGTAGTTTGGTATCTAAAGTCTATTTTGTTCAATATTAGTATAGTTACTCCTGCCCTTTTTAAGTTATTGTTTGCCTGTAAAATTATTTTCCAACCATTCATTTGCAACCTCTTTGCATTCCTTGGTCTAAGTTGAGTTTCTTGTAGACAGCATATAGATGAGTCATATTTTCTTGTACATTCTGCCAATCTGTGTCTTTTGATTGGAGAGTGTAATCTATTACAATATTATTACTGTCAAGGCAGTACTTACATTACTATTTTAGCTATTTTTTCTTAAAGTTTATATATGTCATATTTTGTTTTTATTTCTCTTTTTACCTTTTTAGTTATTTTTACTAGTAACCTTCCCTTCTATACTCTCTTCCAACTGTCCCTTGTTTTTCCTTTCAACCTGCAGATCTCCCTTTAGTATTTCTTAAAGGGCAGGTTTCTTATTGACACACTTTCTTAATTCTAGTTTATCTGTGAATATTTTCAACTCTCCCTCATATTTGAATGCCAGCTTTGCTAGCTACAGAATTCTTGGCTAGCAGTTATTTTTCTTTTAGCACCTTAACCATGTCATACCACTGCCTTCTTACCTCCATGGTTTCAGATGTTAAATCTGTGCTTAATCTTATTGAGCTTCCATTGTACATGATGGCTCTCTTTTCTTTTGATGCTTTCAGTATTCTATCTTTGTCTTAAGCATTGGACAATTTGATTAGTATATGTCTTGGGGTAGGCCTGGTAGGATTTATACTGTTTGGAGTATACTGCATTTCCTGGACATATACATCCATTTCCCTCAAAAGAGTTGGGAAATTTGTAGCCATTATTTCCTCCAATATTCCTTCTGCCTCATTTCCCTTCTCTTCTCCCTCTGGGATGTCTGTAATATGTATGTTTGTGCATTTTATATTGTCATTAAATTCCCTGAGGACCTGCTGATTTTTCCTATCTTTTTATCTATTCTATTATCTGTCCAATTTTGGATATGCTATCTTTTATGCCACTAATTCTTTCCACTGCCTGTTCAAATTTGCTGTTATGTGCTTCCAGCATATTTTTTATTTCTTACATTGTGCCGTTCATCACCATCAGATCCATTATCTTTTTATGTATGTTTAAGATTTCTTTAGTATGTCCCCCCAGTGTCTTCTTAATATTCTTTATCTCTCCCTGCACTTCATTTTGATTCATGAATTTTGTTTGGACTTCCTTGTTTCACATTAGGCATCTCCTCATGTTTTTAGTTCATTCATTAGACTGGGCCATATCTTCACGTTTCTTTGTATGGCTTTTAATTTTTTTTTTTTTTTTTTTTTATCTAGGCATCTGTTTACCTTGATGAGTTTATTCAGATGGTTAGCTTCTCTTTCTACTCTAGGGTTTTATTTTGTTTTGTTTTGTGTTAAGGTTACTTTTTGACACTTGGTTTCACTTATTCTATATCCTTGTAGTTGTCTGTGTTCTCTTGAAAAAATATTAAGACCATAGATAAGGAAAGAGAGAAGAAGGGAAAAAGAATATTGACAATAATAAAAAAAGCTATAAAATGAGCCATGAAAGAGTCAGAAAAAAATAAGTAATAAGAGTAAACAATCATAAAAATACAAAGTGATAAGAATCAAAAAGGTAGAAGAAAAAAATGACACCAGAAAAAAAAAGTCTGGAAAGATGAAAAGAGAAGAAGAAGAAAAAAAGAAAACCAAACAAGAGAAGATACAATGAAAGAAAAGCAATAGAAAAGGGAAAATGAAACAAAGAAGAAAAAAAAAGAGAACCTAGGGAGAAAAAAATAAGGTAAAGAAAAAATGCAAACAAAGACAAAAAACAATTCAGGGAAAACCGGTTTCCCTCTTAGGGCCCTAGGAACCACCTCAGGCTGCCAGTTCTTATCAATCAATTACCCTGCAGCCTGTCCTGAACAGGTAACATACCTGGTTTTAGAGAATAAAATAAAGAATAAAAAATGAAAAAATAAAACAAAATAACTTCAAAAAAACCTAAAACAAAGAAATCTCACTCTGTATGTTCCCTGTCACAAGGTGCAGGCTGGGTGACTGCCAATCCACTGGATCACTCTCTGGATCCCTTCTCTTAGGAAGTACCTGGAATCAAATCAGGGACCTATATATGTGAGGTGGGTATTCATCCACTGAGCTATACTACCTCACAGGTTAGGCAGCCTTCTGGAAGCTTATCTGGCTCTCCCTACCCTCTTTTTCCTCAGGAGAGTTGGGCTTCTCACAGTTTGCCAGCTCTTGCTCCTGTCTTCCCTCTCTCCTAGTTCCTCTCTCTCCCAGGGCAGTTGGGTGTGACAACCTGCCTGATCAGATCCCCCTCTCCTCTCTCTGGGGCAGCTCCAGTGCTGGCTGGGGTATTTTTTGAGATTCAAATGGGGGCACAGCTGGGCAGACTCCCTGAAGAGAAGCCACTCTCTGCCATCTTCCAGACCCCTCTTCCTCCCAGGAAGGATACCTTTCTTGCTCCTCTCAGTTGGTTACAGTGAGCCAGGGTTTTACCAAGTCTATTTTCTTTGAGGAAGGTGTATATGTGCTGTAACTCCTAGTTTTCATTTGGCCTCTTTGTCTCACTCTCCTGGTCTTCAGATCTCCAAAGCATTTCCCTCGGATAGATTTTTGCCCTTCATTCATTGTTTTTGTGAGAGAGTTGAGCCCTGCCTACCTACTCTGATGCCATCTTGCCGTTAAGTCCACATTTCTGTGGTTTATAAGTCACCCAGTTTGTGTTGTTTTGTGATGGCAGCCCCAGGAAAGTAAGATACATCTCATGAGTTTGCTGAGAAGATTAAATGAGTTACATTCATTATAGCACCATGCCTGGCACATTGTAAGCACTCGGTCACTGTTCACCCTTATTTTTATAAATAAGCTCTGTTCTTCTTATGCTCCATAACACTTGGCAGAGTCTTCCACAAACACATGCTCAATAACTCTTCTGATTTTTGATGAAATTATTTCCCCAAGAAAATGTCAAAAGAAATGCTTGCAAAAATTATTCCAAAGCACTTAGGTTTGTACAGACTAAAAGAGTCTAAGAAATTCTCACAAGAAAATTCCCTTGCAAATATAATCTGAGAATATTTTCTAGGCAAGTACCGTGGGTCACACATTGTACACAGTGCTCTGAGGATGTAGCAATGACAGAGATGTGGTCTAGTCCTTAAGAGGCACATAAGGACAGATATATGAACCAAGAGCTGTAGTGCAGTGTGAGAAAGGGTGAAAGTGAGTTGGGTGCAAAGGGTCCTGGCACCACAGGGGTCATTTGGATAGGAAATACACTTTTAGTTACTTTTTCAGGTTGACTCAGATCGTCTACATTTCTATTTCTGTGTACTGCACAAGTGATTTTGAAAACAAGAATAGTGTTAAAATTGAAAATGGAATAAAGTCCCTGGGGAACAGGGGAAGTGGTTTGGGGAGAGTCTACTGATGCCGTGTGAAACAAGAAGCATAGATTGAATGAAAATCGTTCAATTCTTTAGGTTTCAGTATAATCTAAAAAAAAAAATTCCTGAGGACAATGCATTCAATAAGACTTGAATTTTTTCCCTTCTTGCCCTAGAATGTTGTTAATGAAGAAAGGTGCTTCTATCCTCAAAGCTCTTTTATTCCAAGAATGTAAAGTTAGCATAAAACTGTAGGGTAGCTGGCAGGCCATGCAGAGAAAAGCACAGTCTTGCCTCCAGGTTATTGCTCATGCTGTGACTTTCACCTGTCTGCACCTACTCATCATTCAAATTTCTGTCACCTCTGGCAATGTCTTTCAAAGGGAAAGGCAAAATTAAGATGCTTTTCTAATTAATGCAGATTTAAAATGTAGTTTTCAATAATATTTTTAGGAGCTTTAAAAAATACCTGTCTTTTACTTCTGAATTGACCAGATTTGAATTCCCAGTTTGTTTGACCTTGTACAGGTGTGGCTGGTTTCCCACTATCGGCAACTTTTATTTGCTGCTGGGATGCAGACTTGTCTAGAGGTGGTTGGTAGTGCCCACCGAGCTCTGCTTGCCTGAGGGACTGAGCCCCAGGAGAAGAGACTGCCTGAAGTACCAGTGTGGGCCCAAGGCAAATTCCTTCATGCTGGGAAGGGCTCTTTGTGAACACAGCCTGGAACCTGATCCTTGGACTTCCTCTTCAGACCAGTCTAACAGTCTTGTACCTGAGCTCTAAGAGAAAGGACGCGGAGGGGGAACATGAAAGAACATCTGCCAACTGGTCACCCTGATGAAACTACTGTAGTCCAAGTGCATGACAAAGCCTGAGCCCAGTGGAGGGGAGAAAATTGTGTCCACTCTGCCTGAAAGTGGAAGTAGTCCCAGTGCATGAAGTCCAGCAATCATATTTTGTCACCACAAGGGCTTCCATAGCAAAGATCATAGTGAGCCCAAGAAGCATGGTAGGGGCAATAGACGATGGCTACTGAGAAGTACTATGCTGTCTTAACACAGTATGTGGTTCACAAAACCTACAATAAGAAGTGAGCATGAGGGAGAAAATGGCAGGTGCCAAGCAGTAGCTGATAGAATTTGGGCATGAGCACATGTGGGTGATACCTGGAAAGCCTAGATGTTGGGGAGAACTTGAAGAGGACTTGGGTGTTCCACAATGACAAGTGAAAGCATGGACCAGCCGAACACCAGTTACTCAGGGACTTAGAGCTCTAGATAAGTGAAGGAAATAACAGGAGTGTCTCTGTTAAAATCTAAATCTGACTGTGTTTAAAACCCTCTGATGGCTCTCATGTTACTGAGAGTAAAAGCCAAAGTTCTTGCAATGACGATAATACCTCGGTTTGTGATCTGGCCTTCTCCAGGCTTCCATCACCTCCTCCCCTCCCATCCTGCTGAATTTACCTCCTACCCCTTCCCCTGTCTCTCACTCTTCTGGCCATGTGGGCCTCCCAGCTGTGTCTGTAACATTCTACCACACTCCTGTACTAGGTGGTCTTGCAGATAGAAACAGGACTCATTCCTTCACATTCTCAAGTATCTCTTCAAATATCACCTGCCACTCCATCTAAAAGTAACATCTCCTTCATTCCTTATCTCCCTGCTTTGCTTTATTTATTTTCTTAGCACTTATCACCACCTGACTTATTATATCCTTATTTGTTGATTTACTTATACTCTGCCTCCCCTGACCAAACTGTAAGCTCTGTGAGATTGAGAGCTTTGTTTTTAGTCACTTCACCTAGAATTGTGTGGCAGTATAGTAGATACTCAATAAATTTGCTGAGTGATGTAAAGTAGGAGTGCTCGCTATGTTGAAGGTATGATTCAATGCATTTTATGTGCATCATCTCATCCCAGTCTCCCAAAAGCTTATGAGGAAAAAAACTAGTTATACCAGAGAGCCAAGACTGAAAAGCTTAGAGGGCTCTGACAAGTCCTGCATGGAATTAAATAATCAATCCACAAGGATAGAGAGTGGCAGAAACTGTGGTAAACTAGAGAACATATGTCTAGGTTCAAATAACTAAAATTCAGTTATAGCAAAGAAGGAAAGGAAGGAAGGAAGGAAGGGGGGGAGGAGGGAGGGAGGGAGGAAGGAAGGGAGGGAAAAAGAAAGGTTACTCAAAATTTAATTGTGATATTTGACCTCTGTATTTGATCTCTGAGGTGAAGATACCTAGGGTTGTGTAGCTTACCTAACAGGATATATGTACTAGCACTGGCCCTATCATTCAAAACCAGATTTTTCTAGCTCCCAAGTCCTAATTAAGGGACTTTCTCATTATTCTGTGCAGCCCTACATATCTGAAGAAGTGCTTTAGGAAGTGGGCACCTAAATTGTTGCCAATGGAAGCAACTCTACTTTTTGTTTGTTTTATAAAATGGGCTCCATTCACATGAGTTGATTTTTTACAAAGGGCACTATTGCTAGGAAAGTTTTACCTTCATCATTGCCTACCATGGGGATAAATGTCTACTGTTGTATATAAACATCCACAGAAGCTAAAAGATTTTAAAAAATCTTATTTTATATTATTTTCAAAGATAGCTTCCCAGAAATAGGATTACTGAGATAAAGGGCATGAATATTTTTTTATGGCTTTTGATGTCTATTAGGCAACACTTCTCTGAAAGAACTGCAATAAACTTTAGTGTTATCAGTAATGTTTTAGATTGCTAGTTTCACTACACTCATCACAGCATTGAGTATTAATATGGTTGTAAAAGTTTGCTAACTTAATGACTATAAAATACTACCTTATTTTCTTTAATTGTTCACAGGGATCCGTAACATTTATTAATAGACTACATTTGTATTGCAGCTTTCTTCTTTTTTTCCATCCAGTAAACATGTGTTACAGATCTCATTTTAGTGGTCATTCTGCTACATTGCACATCCATTCCACACTAACAGTTCAGTAATAATGCTTAAAAAAAACTCTCACATAAATGATTGATGATAGTTTTGTCTTATCTGCCTTTTTTACTTATTTTAATTATTTAATTAATTATTAAATTTATTTCTCTTCCCTTCCCCCTCCTCCCAGCCCCATTGTCTGCTCTATTGTGTCCATTCACTGTGTGTTCTTCTGTGTCCATTTGCATTCTTGGCACTCCTAGGAATCTGTGTCTGTTTTTGTTGTGTTATCTTGCTGTGTCAGCTCTCCATGTATGAAGCATCACTCCTGGGCAGGCTGTGCTTTTTTTCACACAAGGCAGCTCTCTTTGAGGGGTGCACTCCTTGCATGTGGGGCTCCCCTATGTGGGGGACACCCCTAGGTGACGTGGCACTCCTTGCACATGGCAGCACTGTGTGTGGGCCAGTTTACCACATGGGCCAGGAGGCCCTGGGTTTGAACCCTGGACCTCCTATATGGTAGGTGAATGCTCTATCAGTTGAGCCACATTTGCTTCCCTGTCTGGTCTGTCTTCAGTGGGGAATGAATTAAGATACTATTGAAATAACAAAAACACTCCTAAATAATCGATGGGTCAAAGAAGGAATCACAAAGGGAATTAGAAAGTACTTTGAATCAATAAAAATGATAACACAACATAATTGGTAAAGCAGTGCTTAGAGGGAAATTTATAGCTCTAAAGGCTATATTAAATATAAGAAATGTTCTTTCAGGATCTATTACAAAGGTATGTCACTAGCATTGGGTGTTGCTAGTTCAGTGACAGTTTGGGAAAAATGCATTAAAGTATACTTTCATAGGATCTGAATATATTGGTGTTGTCATACATATGTTTTCTCAATAGAGGCCCACACAATAGACAAAATATTAAACTCCCACCCTGGGGAGTCCTGATACTTTATCAAATAAAATGGCAAAAATCTTTGGAATATATAGGAAACGCCTAATAAAAGAAAACAGGCCAATATGCAAAGCCCTCTATCTTAATGCTTGTATTATGACCCATATTCCTGTAAAAATGAAACTGAGCTTAATTATAATTAATGCCTAAGAGTTTCTGCCTGAAAACGTTCTTGTTGCTCAAACATGGCCTCTTTGAGCCAAATACAGCAAATAAACTTCTGTTGTGGGGCATGACTTAGGGATTACTAAGGGATTATTACCAAACACCAACCAGTGTTGCATTTGAAAATAGACCTTGATCAAAAGGTGGAAGCATTAAATAAAAAAGAGTTTTTAATGGCCAAGAGATTTCAAAGTGAATCAGGAGGTCATTCTGGAGGTCACGCTTATGCACAGGCAGATTTCACTAACTGCCACAGGAAACAAAATCTCAAACAAAAGTGTCCCTGAAGACTCAAGGGATAGCTGGACACTAAAGGCAAGGCACACATTCTCATGAAATCAGCACCCCTTTGGTGGGCCCTATTTGGGAATATATGATAATCTATTTCCCCAATACAACAGAATTAGACTCATTTATAATTTCCCTACTCAAGATTCTTCTACCACTTTTATTTAAACCTTAATTATCACTATACCTGTTAAATATATGTCCCAGAGACTTAAATCTATTGGCTGTTCACATGCTGATTAAGCTCTGAATTCCAGCAGAGTTGTGGCCAACACCTACTCTCCAGTTCCTCAGACTTGCCCAGGACAACTAACAAAATGTTAATGGTGGACAAGTCCCATTCCACCAAATAAGGAGCATGTACAACTGCAACCAAACCAGTTCCTTCCATCCTCCCATAATACCTAAGCCCCTTCTCAATCAGAAGCAGTCAAAGTGGATATCATCCCAACTTCCTCAAGATTGAGGAATGAACAAACATAAGGGAGGGGGTAACCTTGGACCAATGTAGATTTCTTGTTATTAAAGTCACTATCATGTGGTAATGGAAGAACTTGTAACATTGACATAAAGATAGTGATTATCAGAGGTTTGGAGGGGAGGGAGGGATGAATAGGTGGAATACAGGGCATTTTTAGGGCCTTGGAATTGTTCTACATGAGACTCAAAGATGGATACAGGACATTATATGTTTGTCAAAGCCAATAAAACTGTACAGCAAAAATGTAAACCATAAATTATAGACTTTGATTGGTAACAATGCTTCAATATTGATTCATGAATTGTAACAAATATACCACAGTAATATAATAATAAGGGAAAATGTGTGTGTAGGTGTGTGTGTGGGATGGTTTTATGGGAATCCCCTATACTTTCAATGTAACTTTTCTGTAACCTAAAACTTCACTAAAAATAAAGTTTATTATAAATTCAAAAAATTGAAGCAGAAGGAAGGAAATAATAAAGATCAGAGCAGAACTAAATGGTATAATGGATAGCAAAATAATAAAGGAAATCAACAAGGCAATAAATTGTTTTTATGGAAAGACTGACAAAACTGACAAGCCTTTAGCTAGACTGACCACAAAAAAAGAGAGAAGATTCACATTATAAATCAGGAAGGAAAGAGGAAACATTACTGATGACCTTATAGAAATAAAAACAAAAGAGATTATAAGGGAGCAATATGTGCAACTGCATGCCAGAAAATAAGGTAATCTAGATGAAATGGGCAAATTCCTAGCAAACACAAACTACTGAAACTGACTCAAGAAGACATAGATTATCTGAATAGCCATAACAAGTAAATGACTAGATTAGCAGTAAGCAAAAGCAAAAGAATACAGATAGCTTTACAGGTGACATATTCAAACAATTAAAGAAGAATTAATACCAAGCCTTCAAAAACTGTTCCGAAGAATGGAAAGGGAGATAACACTTCTCAACTCATTCAATGAGGTCATAAAAGTACACAAGGACATGACAAGAAAAGAAAACTACAGACTGATATTCCGTATGAATATAACAAAACACTAGTAAACCAAACTGAGCACTATATTAATAAAAGGATTATATACTATGACTAAGAGAGATTTATCCCAGAAATGCAATTCTGACTTACCATGTGAAAATCAAACAATGCCTTACATCGTCTCTGACAAAATCCAATACCATTTTATGATTGAAAAAACAAACAAAAAAATGTAACAATCTAGGATTACAAGAAGTCTACAGCTAACCACAACATAATAGCAAAAAACTAAATGCTTTCTCTCTAAGATCAGGAACAAGACAAGGTTTTTTCTCTTACCATTTCTATTCAACATTGTAATAGAGGTTCTAACCACAGTAATTGGGCAAGAAAGAGAAATAAAAGGTATCCAGATTGGGAAGTAAGGGTTAAGACTCTCTTTAATGGCAAATGGCATAATTTTATACAGAGAGAATTGTAAGTAATCCACAAAACTATAAAAACTAATAAATGAGCTCAGCAAGGTGAAAGAGGACAAGATCAATATACAAAAATCAATTGTATTTCTATATACTAGCAATGAACACTCTCAAATGAAATTAAGAAAATGATTCCATTTATAGTAGCATGAAAAAGAATAAAATACTTGGGAAAATTTAGCAGAATGTGTGCAAGACTTTTGTAGTACAAACTGAAAAAACATTATAAAAGGAAATCAAAGAATACCTAAAAATGGAAATATAACTTAGGTATATGTATTGAGAGACTTAAAATTTTTAAAATGCCATACTCATGAAAGTGATCCTCAGATTCAACATCATCCTCATTAAAATCCCAGTTGATTTTTTTTTTTTTGGCAGAAATTGATAGGCTGATTCTATAGATAAATTCAAGGGAATCAAATTAGCCAACCCAATCTTGAAAAAGGGAAAAAAAAGTAAGAATACACACTTTTTGATTTCAAAACTTACTACAAAGCTACAATAATCAAGACTGTGATACTAGAATAGGAATGAACATATAAATCAGTGAAATCAAGAGTCCAAAAATAAAACCTTACATTGATTATCATTTGAGTTTTGACAAAGATGCCAAGACAACTCAATAAGAAAAGAACAGCCTCTTCAACAAATGGTAATGTGACAACTAGATGCAAAAAAATGAAGTTACATCCATACCTCTTTCAACAAGCAAAAATTAATTCAAATTAGATTACAGATCTAAATGTAACTGCTAAAATTATGAAACTCTTAGAAGAAAACAAAAGAGTAAACCTTTATGACCTTGGATTTGGCAATTATTTCTTAACTATGACACCAAAAGCACAAGTGAGAAAAGAAAAAATAAATTGGACTTTATCAAAGTTAAAAACAACATTTGTTCTTCAAAGGACACCATCAAGAATGTGAACAGAAAACCCACAAGTTGGGAGAAAATATTATAAAATCATGTCTCTGATAAGGGACTTATTTCCAGAATACATAAGGAACTTACAACTCAACACTAAAGAGACAAATAGCTCAGTCAAAATTGGACAGAGGCTCTGGATAGGCTTTTCTCAAAAAAAAAAAAAAAAAAAGATATACAAATTGTCAGTAAGCACAAGAAAAGACACTCAACATCGTTAGTCATTAGGGAATATAAATCAAAACTACAACAAGTTACTACTTCACACCCCCAAGGACAGCTAAAATTAAAAAACAACAACAACAGGAAATAAGTGTTATCAAAGATGTGGAAAAAAATGTTAAAATTAGAATTACCATATGACCCAGCAATTCTACTTTTAGGTATATACTCAAGAGAAATGATAACACATGTTCACATGAAAACTTATACATGAATGTTCATAGAAGCATTATTCATAATATCCCCAAAGTAAAGACAGTCTATATGTCCATCAACTGATAAATGGATAGACAAAATAATCTTCAGCAAAAAAAGGAATGAAGTACTCTTTGATGCTACAATACAGATTAACCTTGAAAACATGCTAAATGAAAGAATCCAGTAACAAAAGAACACAAATTTTTAAATTCCATTTTTATGAAATCTCCAATATAGGCAAATCCATAGAAATAGAAAGTAGATTAGAGGTTTCCAGGGACAGAGAGAAGGGGAAATGGAAGTAACTGCTAAGGGGTATGGAGTTTTTTTGGAGGCACTGAAAAGTTCTAAATTAGATAGTGGTGATGGCTGCGCTATGTTGTGAGTATATTAAAACCCACTGAATTCGACAGTTTAGGGTGAATTTTATGGTATATGAATTATTTCTCAATAAAAGTTATTTAAAGAATTACAATGATAAAGTCATATATATATATATGTATGTATGTATGTATGTATGTATGTATATTTTGAACAACGTCATCATTGGAATCCTAGACTCCTAAAATTTTGTATGAATCTTGAAAGTCTTCTAGGAAAATGATCTCTGATTTGCTTGAGTCACCTCCCAGAAAATAATTACATCTGTGTTAGCCTCACATCAATAACCAGGTATTATTACTATTTCTTCTCTTTGCATGTTGGGTAACAACAATAGCTGCAATTATTATTATGTTTTTACATTATAATTTTTATGTTCTATTATATGTTATTATGCTTGTTACGAACCAAGCATTGTATAAAATGCTTTATACCACCAAACTTTTCTCTATGCCATAAGTTCATTATGAAGATTATTACTGGCTCCAATTTTCAGAAACAAAACTGAGACCTAGGAAGTACAGAGACTCTCCCAAATTAAATATCTTGTGAAAGGAAGAACTGAGATCTGACTCCACAGCCCACTTTTCATTAGTATTCCACATTGACCCAATTCCAGCTTAAAATATGTTTTCCTGTAATTGCTTATCCTTGTCATTTTTTCCCCTCGAAATCCTTCATATCACACATAGATGTTTAATCACTTTCATAACTAATTCGAAGATGGTTTTCATGTCCCCATGTCTTCTCCACATGAATCATCTCAATTCCATCACTCCTGCCTGGTATGTTCAAATTTTAGTCCTGCGCCACTTTCCTATCGCTCTTTCAAAGAAAGTGTGAAGGAAGAAGATGGAATTATTCTGAACTGTGTGTTCTAGGCATGTTGAAAACAAGTTCTTACTCCTCTCACCAGCCTTTAAATTTGGGCACCATTTTGCATATTTTACAAATGATCAAATGTCCACAGCCGTAAATGACATCTGGTTTTATTTGTGTGTCACTACTGAACCTGAATTAATTAATAGACTAGAAATCTTCCATTTTCTCAACATTTTGGACAAATAAGGGACAGCATTAGCCGGAAGGATGCAACTGAAAAGGTAAAACTCTCCCAAGCAGCTGGGGGTTGTAAATCTCAGGGATGGAAGTTAGTTTGAGGCCGATCTTATTTTTGGTAATGAGATGTCCTTGCAATTTCAGAAGGCCCCTTTGTTTGCTGAGCTGGCCACTCTCTCTGGAAAGCGAAAAGCAAGCCTTTCATTTTGCTTTATTTTATCCTGTTTTTCTTACCACAGTGAGGTAGTGTCTGGGTGAGAACATTCCTTCAGCCCTCATTCCTTTTCCCAGGGTACCCTTTACACACAATGCCTTTTAACGGTGGCTTTTTTTTTTTTTTAACTTGGCAGTTGTTTTGAATGGAGCATAAAATTCACTTTTTATGCTGGAAGAGATTTTCTTCCAACAACTTGGAGAGTGATTGCAGCTATTGGCAGTAAGTTGAGAATGGGGTGTGCGCACCCACCCCAGGTTTGGAGGCTTGTCTACTTCAGCTGCCAGGCCTTGGCCACGTCCCGGGGGTGACTAGCGGCCCTTTTCATATGCCAGGTCTCTGGCTGCTGAAGGCATAAAGGCAGGCTTTCTTCTAATGGGGAAGTTGGCACTGGGCTGCCTAGAGTCAAACTATGGCAACCAAGAAGACTGTCAAAAACAGTAAACAAATTGCCTCCCTTTCCAAAGACTTCCCGGAATTCCCTCGGAGGTTATTTTGTCACGCCCGTACCAACAAAGGAGACTCTGACCCAAGGAGTGTTTCTCTCTGACTGGCTACTTTTGATTCTTATTTTTACTTTCAAAATGAAAAGTGAGGAACCGAGGGCTGAATAACAAACTGTGGACGCAAGGGTCACTTCTCTAACAGGCAAGTATCGTACGGGGCGGGGGGAAGTGAGCCACATGATGCAGCACTTTGAGTACCAGACTCTCCTGCAGAACTTTGTACATATCATCCTTGTTAGTACATATGATAACCCCACGTGGTACATCTGCAGGGCAAAGCGGTGAAATGACTTGCCGAAAGTCAACGATTAACAAGCAGAGCTACAGATGGAACCCAGATCTGCGTCACTCCCATGCATTTGCATTATGTCTCAGAGTCTCACCATAGAATAAAAGAAATGCTTTCCTTAATGATTATAAGACTTCTTGGTACGTGAGAGTTAAAGAAAGAGTTCTCTCCAATTTTTTTCTTTCTTTCTTAATCTCCTAATTTAATCCATTAACAAGCGGAAGGTAACATCTCAATCTGTTTGCCACCACTGCTTGATGCCATTCATTTATTTATTCAGCAAGCATTTTTTGAGCAACTGACATATGTTTATAGCAATGAAAGTGTAATCAAAGTCCCTGCTTCTGTAAATTACGTATTTTGGTGACAATCAATGCACTGGTAGTGCTAAATCCTCTGAAGAAAAAGAAAGCAAACTAAAGGGGATAGGAAGAGAAGGAGAGTGGCTCTTTTAGATGGGTCATCAGGGAGGGGAGTGTGAGGTGATGACATTTGAGCAGAGACCTGGATGATATGAAAGTGCCCTTTCTATAGATATCTGAGAAAAAATATTGCAGGTGGAGAGACCCATTAATGTCATTTAAGCAGGGAAGTGGACTTGGCTCAATGGATAGGGTGTCAGCCTACCACATGAGAGGTCCGCGGTTCAAACCCCGGGCCTCCTTGACCTGTGTGGAGCTGGCCCATGCGCAGTGCTGATGCGTGCAAGGAGTGCCATGCCACGCAGGGGTGTCCCCCACGTAGGGGAGCCCCACATGCAAGGAGTGTGCCCTGTAAGGAGAGTCACCCAGTGCAAAAGAAAGTGCAGCCTTCCTAAGAAAGGCGCTGCACACACAGAGAGTTGACACAACAACTGCTGATAATGGCAGAAGTGGTCACAGGAGAACACACAGCAAATGGACACAGAGAACAGACAATCGGGGGTGGGGGGGGGAAGAAATAAAAAAAAAAATTATAAATCTTAAAAAAAAAATCACTTAAGCAAATTTTCCTGTAAGAAAAATATCATTTTGACTTAACCATAATTTTGGAATTTTTCTTCAGTGGATGATAGTTCTGGACACCATGCTGGCACTATGTCTGCAAGATAAATTAAGTCAATTCCACAGCCCCCTCTGGGGGACAGCCCAGTGGTGGCCCATACAACTGAGTTTACCCTGATGACTAGGCGAAATCCTTGTGACACTGATTATTCTAGGGTAGGGGTTCTTAACCAGGACTTCATGGCCCCCTGGAGGTATGTGGAAAGAATTCAGGGGGTCCATGAGGGTGAATTGAAAAAATAATCAACTTATTATCTTTATTTTCTCTGACCTCCGATGTTGAGTGTCATAAAACTATCTGCTGTTACATTCTGAGAAGGGGTCTGTGGTTCTCATCTGACTGGCAAAGGGGTCCTGGGAACAAAAAAGGTAAAGAATCTCAGTCTGGAGCAAGGGCTGGCAAGAGTTTTTCTGTAACGACGCAGGCTTCCTGGGTCATATGGCCTCAGTCACTACTCAACTCTGCCATGGTAGCATGAAAGCAGCCAGAGACAAGATATAAGCAAATGTTCCGGCAAACCTTTATTTACAAAAACCTGTGGGCCTGGTTTGTCAAACCCTGCTTGAGACTAATTCTCTAAAGACTGTCTGAGGTTTGGAGAGCTGATCCTTGGGATAGCGGCACTCTGGGTGGCAATTCGCTTTGGCATTTGCAGGCAGATATGGATGGAGTGGGGCTGTCCTTCTGCATAACCCCAGAGGGCAAGATTCACAACCTTTTGACCAAACAGAGCTGTCTTGAAGGACTGGTGATTGTAAACCAAGACTGAGCAGCCCACAAAATTTGGCAGGGCACCCCAACTCTGAGTCACAGTCACTTCTATAATGCGAAGATGGCAGCATCTCCCTTGTAGGGATTTTGTGCAAATTGAATGAAATAAATTACATGAAAATGCCTAGCATAATGCCTGACACTTAGGAGGAACTTGGAAATATCATTTGATAATTTCCTTTCATGAATAAATGAACAGATGAATGCGTGAATGCAAAACAATAAATCATAACAAAGAAATTATTCTTGTAAACTATTACTTAAACCACAAAATATTAGGAAAAATAATAGATTTGAAATCTTTTCCACTACAAAGCTAGAAGCAGTGGGTTTTTCATTTATATAAAAAATAAACGATATTTACCTCTGGCATCTCCAGTCCTCACTTCCAGCTAGGGTCCTCTTCCTTAAGCAGTCTTGTTCATTGAAGTTGGACTGAAGTGACTGAAGAAGGAGACTCTTTTACTACATTCATAATTTGTCTTGTGATCATTTTTTTAGGTAAATGAGAACATATGGTATAATAAAGTTATGATAAATTGCAACACAACTATTTATACAGTGAGGATCAGCTTTCTGATTCTCCGGTTTCCAAAATACAAATCTGAGTATGCTATCAAGTATCTTCCTAGCCTAAAACCTGTTGATTATCCCCTGCAGCCTTCAGGCCATAGCCATTCTGGTTCACAAAACCATCCCCCTAATGCTGGCCAGCTCAGCTTGCCCCGTAAGTCTCTCCCCTGTCTCCTGACAGAGCCAAGAGACAGGGAACTATGAAGCCCGTCTTCCTCCTGCAGTGCCTGGAGAACTGCTTCATTGTGGGACTGCAACGTGGCAGTTAAAAAACTAAGTGCCCTTTCTCTCTGCATTAAATTGGTGACTCTTGGATTGCAGAGATGATTCCAATCTTTATTCATCTTTGGGCCCCCAGAGTCCAGTACACTGACAGGACGTAGTAGGCAAAGCACTAATGTTTGCTGAATAAATATTTTATTTTCATAGGATAACAGCCACTAACTGTGGCCTCATCAGTAGTCTCCTGACCCCTGGACTTTACTGAGTCTAAATAAGTGTTTCAAATAAATCTCTGGCATTTTCTTAACTCCATTTCTTAACTTCCATGAATTGTATTTAGTCTTTTCTTCTATGTAACTCAAATAAACTTGGTTTTCTGGTTTCTCAGTTGACACAAGATTAAAAGAAAAATCAGAACATTGTATTCTTTAGACTGGAAAGCTTGCCATGACAAATTGACATTTACTTCCTTTCAAGGAAGTCAGTTGGAGGGGAAGGAGTTGTCTCGCTTATTCACACTCTACGAGGAGATACCGCACAAGGTTCTTGATGAGGGCTACTGCAAGGTAAGGTTATACCTGCAGGAGGACACCAAGGATGGGAACGTAAGCTGCTGGCCAATGACCTACCATCTGACACAAGGGAGAGCCAGGATTCAAACTGATGTGTGTATGGGATCCAAAGGCTGCATGTGCATTTCTGCTGTGATGCTGTGAAAGGAAATAATACGGATACTAGAGATGTTTCTGTTCTAGAGTTTTGTTTTGGACAGCGTGCTTTGTGAAATCATAGGTTTCCAAAACATGCTTATGTGAATTCTCTGAGGGATTGTGCTGTTGGAGTTAAGGTTTAGGTATGTTTGTTAAATTCCTGATTTTTTTTTTTTTAAAGTCCATTTAGGCTATTATTTCTGAATCTAGTTTGCCTTATGTGTCTTTAAAATACATTTCATCCTTCCTGTGCACCACAGGTAGGTTTTCAGTTGCAATTAGGAGCCAAAGCAGAAAGCAGGCAGTAGTGCTTTATCTCTATCAAAGTTCTCACTTTTGATTCCTTCAGAGCAGAAAGTAGGAAAACTCCTAATGCAGAAAAAATTCTGCTGTATTACTCATACAGTTTAAGGAGACCATATCATCATTATTTCCATTCTTGAAATCGATGATGCTCCTTAAAATAGAAAATTGTAAATTGCAAATTATAAAATCCATAGAATTTTCTGCCATTTCTTTCAGTTGGCATTGGATAACTGTGCTACAGAAATCCCTAACATATGATTGAGCTGAATCCATACTGTTGACAAGTTGAAAGTATAATCTGCTTGGCAGGCAAAAGTAAGTTAGCTGTCAATGTATTGTACATCACTTTCCCTAGAAGGAGATTGGATAAAGAGTTGAGTTCAGGTTTCTGAGTCTTTAGTATTTTTAAAGCCCTATGTTAGACTTTGTGGGCTGATACTGAGGAAAATAACACCTTAAAAAGATTACAACATAAAAGGTGAGGCAGACATGTAAAGACACATTCAATATACTATTATAAATACATAGTGGTTCAGTTGTTTGAGGGAGATAAATATAAAATGAGGGATGCGTAAATTCTGTCTAGGAGATTCATTGATGGTTTTGTCAAGAATATGGTGCATTAGCAGAATTTTGACTAATATGAAGGAATTTGCCAGGTGTATAGGTTTGTGAGGAGGGGGTTTCAAGCAGGGGAAATAGTGTATGGGACATGAATAAGTAGAATGTATGAGGAACGATAAAAGAAATTGAGCAATTTGGTATGAAGTAGAAGGGAAGGGATGGAAGGATGTTGAGCTCATAAACAAGGGTTCACATGAGGAAGACAAGTTAATGAATACTGAGGTGGGATAAAAGTAGACATTATAAAGTGCTCAAATGCCTTGGACTTAAATTAAAGCTTGGCTTATAGCGGTTCATTACTTCAGGGTGATTTAACTGAATAACCCATAAAAAAATCTTAAAACATCTTTAAATAATTTCAAAAGGCACAGTGAATGCACACCCATATTCCCTATCCAAATATTAATCCCCATTCATTGTTGTTAAGTCCCAGAATAAATACAAATACTTTAAATCCTGGATTGCTAAAGTTAACATTCTTTTCTAGAAGAAAAAGTAACAAAACAAAACAAACAGAACAAAAAACCTCAGTGCCATTAAATCCTACCTCTAATTAAAATTAGGAGAGGATTTAAATTAATATTTAAAAGAAGCCAACAGCTCATAGAAATGAATACATATGTTAGGAAATGGTTATATGTTTTCAGCAAATATCACTAGTACTTTGCAAACACTTCAGACCATAGTTGTTGAAGGAAGAAGTCACTCCTGCAGCATCTTAGGAAAGGGAGTAAGTTAAGAGTCTCAAATTCTAGAGACTTTACCTCAAAATGTGTCTGATGCTCTCAGAAATGAAGATATCTTAAGTGTATGACTCTGCCATATTCCTGAAATGTCTTTCCATGTGGACAAAAAAACTTCTTTGTAAAAGCACTGAAGATATTCCTCACAGTGGAAGGAATTCCAAGGACAACTTATGATTTCTGGTATTTAGCCATGCCTCCTATGCAAACTGAGCATCCACAAATTGCTGTAGATTGGCAAATTGGAATTGCATGCAAGATGTCAAGGTGACTGGAGCTGCTCCTCGGCTATGCCAAATGTTCTCTTGAGGCCTCAGTCCTTTCATCTGTCAAGTGAGACTGGAATTGTGAACATTGCTTGTGCATGCACATTATAAAGTGTGTTCCATTCTCTCACTTGGTGGCCATCAATGCCACCTAGGAGTGAACCTTCTGGACCTTTCCTGTGGACTCTGGCATCACTTTCTTAGCTTGCCTTTTTCATTCCAATGTAGCTCCATTCCAGTTCCTTCTTTATCTTGCTGACCTATTAATTTAAGAATATATATTAATTTTAACACATACCATTCTTGGTCAAAATCCTCCATTGTCTCCTTCTAAACTTTAGAATAATGGTAATTTTCTTCAGCTCACATCCATGTTGGGCCCAGCATATCTTTCCCAAAATGGTTTTCCAGTTGTTCTGTTTCCAGCTGACAGACTGTGCCACATGATATCACTTCTCTGTGCCTTTGGGCATTCTCACTGTATTAGTTTCCCATTTGCTAAAACAAATGCCATACAATGGGTTGGCTTAAGCAATGGGAATTTATTGTCTCATGATTTTGAGGCTAGAGGTCCAAAATTGAGGCATCAGCAAGGAGATGCTTTCTCCCTAAAGACTGTGACATAGTAGGGCTGGCTGCTGGCAATACCTGGCCTTGGCTTCTCGTCTCATGGCAATGCACATGGCCATATCTTCTTTCTCCTCTGGGTTCTGCTGACTTCTGGCTTCCTTCCCAGGGTGTTCTCTCTGTAGCCTTCTCTATAAGATCTCTAGTACTAGGAGGTATGATTTTGTTGAGCTACACTTTAACTGAAATAAGCTAATCAAAGACCCTATTTATAATGAGTTCACACCCACAGAAATGAATTAAGATTAAGAGCATGCTTTTCTAGGTATATAACTCTAAACCACCACACTCACTCCCTGACTCAGAATTTCATTCTCCTAATTCTTACTCCACTCAAAAAATACTCTTTATGGTGAGAAGACAAAATGGTGACTCCACTGTGGAAAATAATTTGGCAGATCCTCAAAAATTTGCATATAAAATGGCCATGTGACCCAGCAATACCACTTTTAGGTATATGCCCAAAAGAACTGGTCAGATATCTGTAAAAGACTTGGTCAGATATCTGTACACCAGTGTTCATAGCAGCATTATCACTTGCAGTAGCAAAAAGGTAGAAATAATCCAAGTGTCCATCAATAGATGGGTGGATAAACAAAATGGGATATATCCATACAATGGAGTATTATTCAGTCCAAAAAAAATCAAGTTTTAATACATGCTACAATAGTGATGGACTTCTTTGAAGACTTCGGACTAAGTTAAATATGCCAGACACAAAAGGACAAAGGTTGTATGATTCAACTTATATGAAATATTTAGAATAGGTAAATTCATTGATGCGGAAAGCAGATCAGAGGTTACCAGGGGCTGCTGGGAGAGGGTGGGGGAGAAAAGAATGGGAGGTTACTGCTTAATGAGTACAGAATTTTTATTTGGAGTGATGAAAAAGTTTTGGTAATGGATGGTGGTGATGGTTGTACAACATTGCAAATGTATTTAATGCTAATAAGTTATATACTTAAAATAGTTAAAATGGCAAATTTTATGTTATTCATATGTTACCACAATAAAATGAAATATAGCAATAAAATGTAAAATTTAAAAGAACATCTCAGATAACCTCCTCAAGACTCACAGGCAACTGGGTACTCTACTCTTTGCTCCTACGTATGAGAACTCCCCCATTCGAGTGGGAACTCCTTGATGGAAGGACCAGAGTCTGATCATTTTTTGTCCCCACAGACAAGCTTAGGACCTGGCACACTGTCTGCATCTGGTAAATTGTTACTATATCCAATTGCCTGCTTAGGCCTGTGGTCAACCAATCTGAGATACATGGCAATAGCCATTTCTGTTCCCTCCTGGCAGCTCCGAGTAGCTTAACTGAGCTCAACAGGGGATTGGGCTGGCTTAATTTTCTTCCAAGATCTGCAGGCATGTGACTGGGGGGTGGCAAGACCACAGTGTTGGAGAAAGCATCTCTGCCTCACAGCAGGAGCAGAGGGCATATACAGGGACTGCCCCAAAGGCCAATTCCACAGCCTGTGGGGATTAGCTCAGAAGCTGTGGGTCACTGTGGCAACCTTGTTTCCCAAAGCTCCTTTTTGGAAACAATTTTAGGTAACATAAACTTTGGTCACTCTTCAAGCACACCATTCCAAGGCAAAATAGAAATTGGAAGGACTTGCCTCAAAGCCATTCCCATTCTCCCCTCCTTCCACTCCATCCAGTAGCTCCTGCTGAAGGAGGCTACATGGATAAGAGTAGGTCTTTCTTTAATACCTTGTGGTGCCCTCTAGGGCCTATGTCATATGAGGTACAGTTCAAACCTCTTCACCTCACACCCAAGGCCAGTCAAATTTTAGCTTCAGGCTATATAACTACATAACTACGTAACTACCCATTTTCTTCCTTGCCATGTCGAAACTTACCACTTACTGTTCTGCAGATGTTTTACTCCCAATATTCTTCGTGGTTTCTTTAATCAATAATAGTAACATACTAAGGGGAAGAATAAATAAGCATTAAAATTAAAAATATATTGAGGCAGGGAATTTCTTGATTCCTTTTGATAACTGCAAAACAGGTATACTTTCCCAGATTTTATAAATGAGGAAATTGAGGCTCAGAGAATAATTAGCTTGCTTGTATATAACGAATAGTGAGTGAGCAGAGTTTGAACCCTGATCTCTCTCTTTCTGCTACTCTACAGTATGTTTGACTCTTTTTCTGAATTATCTCCAAATGTACCTGATCCAGGAAGACATTATCAATTACAAATCTAAACCAAAGCACAGAAAAAAAGAATTTCAGGTAAAAGAAGCAATTTAAAGCTCAATGAAACATTGTTTTCCCTGCTATTCCTATTTATCATGCTTTCAATTTTCTTTGGGTTATTTCTGTTTAGTGAGACATCAATATTTTTATGCTCCACTATTTTATTAAGTATATTAAACATGGGAATTGAATTCACAAAATGTACTTTGAAAAGTGAAAGTGTTCTGGAAACAGAGGAAATATTAGAATTATCATTGTTATGAGTTTTTCTTTTGCTATAGTTTGTTGATTTATTGTTTTGTCTAATCTGACTGTTTTATTGTATACATAGATTTAGTGGAGGCTGTTACTTGCCTACCCAATATCCAATTTTCCTTCATTCCTTATTACTAGAACCTAGGTTGTTTGTTCTGTGGCATTGTTCCCAGCTAAAACCAGCATTTTCCATTTTCCCTTTTGGTTGGAGATAGGCCATGTGTCACACTTTGGAACACTTTCCTATAAGCAGAAATTGTTGGGTGGGCATCTATGAAAGCTCCTTAAAAGGTGGATGTGGCTAGCCATTCACTTTTTGTTCATTTTCCTTTCTGTATTCACTTGTCTGGAACACAGACATGATTACTGGTGTTGGAGCATTTTGTGAAAATGCCCAGATAAAAACAAACCCTTGATCCCCAATATCCTTCAATCAACAAACCAAAACCAACAAAGATCTACCTGTGAACTTATTGTTATGTGCGAATAAAAAGAAGTCCCTGTCTTGTTTAAGCCACTGTGGTGGATTGAATTGTGCACCCTAGTTTGGACATGGTCTTGGTCTTGGTTCTGCATTCTGGTAGGTGTGGGCCCATTGTAAATATGATCTCTTGAAGGTGTTATTTCTGTTAAGGTATGGCCCCACTGAATCAGGTTAGGCTTTAATGTGAGTTACTGGAGTCCTTTTTAAGCAGAAAGAAATTCAGACATACAGAGAGAAAGCCACAGGAAGAAGCTAGAAGGCAAAGGAATCTGGAGAAGGTGGGAGAAGACATTGCCATATGTATTGCCATGTGAGAGAAAAGCCAAAGACCAAGGATCCCTAGCAGTCAGCCCCAGGGTACCTCAGTCTTTGGGGAGAAAGCATCACCTTGCTGATGCCTAGATTTTCAACTTCTTTTAGCCCCTAAACCATGAGTCAAGAAATTCCTTTGTTTAATCCAACTCTTTGAATGATATTTGTTCTAGAAGCCAGTAAACTAAGACAACTACCATTATATGGGTTTTCAGTTATGTGCTGCTAAACTCAATCTCTAACTGAACAATAACCAAAAGGAAGCTATGTATATTTGTAAAAGTCTTACAGCAGATGTCCAATTTCTTCATAGGTCTTCTGGCTACCGTTTTTGTCTTTGTACTTATTAGGTCTGCAAATTTTAGCCAGAGAGATCTTTAAAAATATGCCTTTCTACTTTCTTGTTTAGTCCTTCAGCAGATTTTCACTGCACTGAGCATAAAGTCCCAAATCTTTGTCGTTACCCTGCTTGATCTGGTCCCTGCATATGTCCCCATTCTCATCACTCCTCTCATTGCCACTCCAACTCTACTACAGGCACATAAGCCTTCTCACTGTTCAAATGCACTACACAATCCTTTGGTTTTACCTTCCCATATGCTGATCCTGCTGCCTGCAGCATTTTTTCTATTATTTCTCCTTCTATAAGAGTAAAAATAAATGGAAGATTATCCACAAATCCCTCCTAGATTGTGTCTCCTTTTTTGTCACTCCAATGCCACTGTGACAATCCCCTTGGATACCTTTCATCTTGCCCACCAATATGCATCTTGTCCACCAGACATTAGATGCAATGGGGGTAGGGATCTAGCTGTCTTGTTTATTACACTATTCCCAAAACTTAAGTCCAGTAGTTTTCATAAAGCAAACACTCAGTTCATAATATCAGTGTAAACTTGAACCAGCCATCTGTCTTGTCTCAAAGTTTGCTTCTGAGGGAACCCAAATTAAACTTTCAAGTGTGAATAGTTTATTTACAAGGTTATCCTGGGGAAAAAAGGGGAAATGGAAACATGAGAGAGAGAGAAGTAAAGGAAGCTAATAAAGAAGGTATTATCAAGCAAGTTATAATTGTGGGCAATAGCTCATTGCATAGAAGGTTTCAGAGACAGTGTAAAACACGACTCAGAGTTATGTTGCCCAAGGGGAAAGGTCACTGGAACTTTAAACCATCAGCTGTCATCAGACATTGGTTAAGGATAGCTGTTGGATAAGTTGGTGGGGTGTTGCTGATAACTCCCCAGCACTGGCCAACCCCAAATGCAGTCAGAGAAGACTTGCCTGTTGAAGAAAATCAAATGTTCAGGCAAACAGCACAAGTGCTGGCAACTGGAAGTAAGGCAATGGGTGTGTGGAAGTGTTTTTTTTTAGGAGGTATCAGGGATTGAACTCAAGACCTTATACATGGGAAGCAGGTGCTCAACTACTGTGCTACATCTGCTTCCCAATGAGAACTGGTTTTCTCATTTGTTTTTTTTTTTTTGTCCTTAGGAGGCACTGGGGATCAAACCCAGGATCCTGTACATGGGAAGCAGGCACTCAATCACTTGAACTATATCCTTTCCCCATGTGTGGAATTTTAAGTGGTGACAGAATAAGAGCAGGCATCCAGAGTGCTACATCATCACTTCTTCCAAGGTTCCTCTTCCATAAAATGGACATAACTGTACTGCAGAAAAATGTGTTCTTAATGCTTATCCAGTCTTGTGGTTGTGATCCCACTGTAAATAGGCCCTCTTGAGGATGGTACTTCAGCTAAGGTGTGGCCTAAGTCAATCAGGTTGGACTTCATTCGAGATGACTGGAAGCCTCTACAAGCAAAATGAAGAACAGACATAGAGAGAAAGCCTGAGAAAGAGCAAGAACCTGGAAGCCAATGGAACCCAGAAGAGAAAGGAGAAGATGCCATTATCTGCATGGCCATATGATGGGAAAGTCAAAGGCTAAAGCATCACAGGCAGCCAGCCCCGGGATGCCAGTCTAGGGAGAAGGCATCATCTTGTTGATGCCTTGATTTTGTATTTCTCCTGGCTTCAAAAGCATAAGCCAATAAATTCTTGTTGTTTAAGCCAATCCTTTGTGTGATTTGTTTTATCAGGAAAATAAGACAATGACCAACTGGGATATTTCTGCAGATTGAATGAATGATTGATTCTATTTATAGCACTAATCTTCTGACAATTTTTTCTACATAATTTTATTTCCTTTGAAGGTGGAGAGTCTTCTTATGTTAAAATTAAATTATAATTTCATTTTTATCATGAATTAATTGGAGTCTCACCAAATTGCCTTGCGAGAAAAGACAACCTAATGGAGATTATAAGACATGTATCACTTTGTTTACTAGTTTTTAGTAGTTGCAGATTGGAAAGACTCAACTCATGTCTAGTGCTGAGAGGTTGTGGGAAAAATGGACAGAGAAAGAGCTTTTGAGTCAGGATTTTTTGGCCACCTTGGACAAATCTGGGCAGGTAATTGACCACTTCTCATATATTAAATAGGAATAGTCATTCCTATCATGCATAATTATTAAAAGATTGACATTTTATATATAAGGCAGATGTCAAAGATTTGATTATTAAGAAGAGTAGGCAGTATAGAATAGAGGTTAAAAACATAGGTTCAGGGGTCAGATTATCTGGATTCTTATTCCAGCTACACCAATTTGGGAATATATAGCATCTGACCTTTTGATGATAAGCTTTGAGTTGCATTTTTTTAAATACTGTTCATGGATCATCATTCAAGTATTCAAGTACTTTTAATCATTTGGCAAGTTTCAATTTAGAAGAGGGCCTGGGGCTTTAAATGATCCGTACAGAGGGAATGGGTAATAATTGGTGTTCAACCTTAAAGCTTCAATTGTTCATTCACCCCAGATCCTTGCCCCCCATCACTATCTTGCTGATGGCTGGATCTTAATGAAGCATTGCCATCAATTATATCTTCTAACCAGGAGCCATCAGTCCTCTGTTAAAGAGTCAAGTCACTAAAGGGTAAAACTGATAATAGTCCTTACTAGTCTCACCCAAATCACTTCTCAGACTCCAATAAGTGTTGATCTAGCACATTTGCTCTTTACCCTGAGACACCTTTAAGGTACTTTAGTCTTAAGCTGCAGAACTGACATATTAACAAGGATACCTTTTGCATTTAGGCTATCAGAAGTCTCCTCTCAACCATGACTTTAATCACCAATTACAGATGGAAGTCAAGTTTGCAGGAAGCAGAAAGTTCATGCATAAGGAGGGAAAAGAGTTTCAACGCATTTTCTATTAGAGACCTAAAGTTACTTTGAAGGATCACACTCTGCTAAATTTGTCACTGCATATTATAACTTGAAGGGATCTAAGGGGTCCTCTAGTTATAATTGCCTTGTTTTACAAATGAAGAAAATCAGGATCAGAGATGTTAATT
Source organism: Dasypus novemcinctus (assembly GCF_030445035.2). Classification (NCBI taxonomy): domain Eukaryota; kingdom Metazoa; phylum Chordata; class Mammalia; order Cingulata; family Dasypodidae; genus Dasypus; species Dasypus novemcinctus. Next base: position 199,261,548 of record NC_080673.1, on the reverse strand, counting down.
GCCCAAGGTCAAATATAACACTTCTCAAATTTTAATGAGAATAAGAATTGCCTAGAGATCTTGTTGAAATGCAAATTCTGATTCAGTAGGCCTGGAGTGGGACCTGGAAATCAGCATTTCTACAAAATCCCAGGTGATGCACCAGTTGCTGCTCCATTGACCATGTCATGATTAGCTTGGATATTCCCTGAGAGAAGAATAAGGGCTCACTATTTTTGATACTCAATTTATTCTTTTATTTTACTTCCTGAATTATCCCTGTCTCTGGACATGGAATCTTCAAAATCACAAAAGCTTAGGAGTGACTATAGGCACTTGAGGAGGGAGGGAATATGTTTTAATTAACTAGAATATGAACTTGCCATATGTTCAAATAAATTGTCAACCAATGGCTTAGTAAAATTTAATGCCATTGAAGTGTCCAGTTGTGGTGGATGCTATGATATACCACACAGAACCCTCTTTAGGAAGAAGGGATAATGTCCTATAGCTATAGGAGTGCTGCTGGAAAAAACCCTCAGTTTCCAACCCTCTGTAAAAATTGCCTTAGCTGAAAAGAGCTCCATCACCCAAGCCATGCCTCTTTCTTGGGGTGGCCTAAATCCAGTGACAGATCTGTGCACACTAGGTGGTCATTTTTCTGGTCCTCAATTATTTTATTAGAATAGGCATATTCAGGAGTTGCCACAATTCCCACAGTAGTTTCTTAGCATGTAGGCTACAAACATTAGTGATGGGACAGGCCAAGCAGAAGTCTCTGAAACTGCTTCCCTGGCCCGAGTCAAAACAATCGAGCGTACCGGGGAAGTGGCAGAAATTAGTGTCACCCTTTGTGGTGGTTTGAAGCTGGATGTACCCCCAGAAAAACATATTCTTGAATCTATCTATATTTCTATATGTATAGTTTTAGTTTCTGTCTTTCTTTCAAGGGCTTTAAAACATATGAGAATCTGACCGGCCATGACTAAGTTGGACACTTGAATTCTCTTCCTGTTAACTGGGAAAAATGCTTGTTTCTGGGAATGAAATGAAATAAATCATATGAGATATTTAATAATGCTGTTAGGCAACAACATAACAAATCTTATTAGGCTCATTTCACATTAACCACTGTTGTAAAACAAATGTGTACTGGTGCATACTATGTCCCAAGCTAGATTAAATAAAAACAGCGTATAATATCAGAGCTTAAAGAACATCTGAGTTTAATCCTAGTAGTAGAGTGGTTATGAAGGTGAAATACTTAGGGCAGTTCTTGGCACATATCTATTACTAAGAATGCCAATAGTATTAATATTAATCTTCCATTTCCATAGGTAAACACAGTGAGCTCATAACTTTGGGTATGTTCTTCTAGGGAATAGAGGGTAATTGGGAGCTACAGACCATGAGAAAAAATTTTAGGGAAATAAACTGAAAGAGAGGAAAGATTAGAAGAAAGAAAGAGTGAGACTTTCCCAACCTCACATGTCTCAACTATGGACATTTGGGCTGCAGCATTCTTTGTGGCAGGGACTGACCTGAGCATTCTAGGATGTTTAGCACCATCTATACACTCGACACTTTTAAGTAGCTTACCAGCTTTGATAACCAAAATTAGTTCCCAACATTGCCAAATGTCCACTGGGGTGTAAAATAACCTCATTTGAGAACCAATGGGCTAAAAAGAAAGACAGTGGCATGTCTGAGCCTGGACAAGAGCAGAGGAACTGGTGATGAGAGATACTGAGGCAAAGGTTGGTGGAACTTGGTGGTTGATTAGCTATGAGGAGTCAAGGGAAGGAAGGAATCAAAGACAGTCTCAAGTGTTGTTTTTGTCTCTTGAATACTGGTGTAACAATAAGAACAAATTTAGAATGAGGGAGACTATTTTATGGAAGAAATAGGTGAACTTAGATTTTTGACTTGCTATTAGAAAATCCTTGAGGGCTAATAACTACCATTTATTTTTGTGCCAGGTGATTTTTCCTAAAGAACCCTATGAGGTAAGTCATCGTTTTTCTTCCTCTGTGTTCATTTGGATTCAGAGACAATGTAAACTGCCCAAGGTCACGGGGTTTTTGAATGGTAGAACATGATTTGGACTCATCTCTTGACATGAATATCCATGTTTTGCCCCTTGCTTTCCACTACCTTTCTGGGGTGTGGAATGAGATCTAGAGGAGGTTGATTTGGAAGGTATCAGTATAAATGACAAAAGAGGCTCACTTTTCCTATGCAGGAAGGGCAATAGAATTACATTGCCTCCAGTTTGTCTAGAGTCAGCTAAAAAGGTGCTACGACATTTGCATGATTGCAATCCCAAAGAGGCTTTCACTTACAGCTGGCCTTTTCCAGCAATAGACAATGCTGACGTGCTGCTGGGATCTGACACTCAATGCACATGCTTACACTACCAGTGAATCACGAGTCATTTTTCTGGCTTTAAACAGAAGGCAGATTTTAGCAGCTGGGTGCCAACTTCACCTCCAAGGAGCTATTACTCATATGCCTCTTTAAGGGCTGCTTTTTTTCAGCCATATTAAAATCCCTTTTCTTGACTCTTAGAACAGGTGAATCAGGTAGAGGGCATGACCCAGAGCTGAACAGTAGGCCAATGAGCAAAAGGATGTAAGCCCTTTAGCTGCTAGGGTGAGGTCATTTTTCTTGGGAATTGGATTAAGGGTGTGTTAGCTTCCAAAATGCTTAACTTTGTCTTGTCTCTTTAGAGTAGAAATTAAAGATAGTTATACAAACACAGCCCTTTTGCAGAAGTGATTCAAAAGCCAAAAGTATACTCATATATACAAAAGATGCCTCAGAAAGGATTGAATAGAAACTGTTGACAACAGCAGCCTCTGGGGAGAATCAGCAGAGAACTGAGCATTATTTAGAAGCAAGCACATTCTGGTGGAAGTTGTGAGAGTGGGGGAGTGGGTAGTGAGTGGAAGGGGGCAGGGAGGGGGCTTTGGGAGATTCTGTAAGCAGTCTATTTCTGAGTTGTGTGTTTGTTGCCCAGGTGAATTCACTCTGAAAATTCATCTAGCTGCCCACTGATGACATGTGCACTTCTCTGTACGGATTTTATGTTTTAATAAAATACCTGCAACAAAATGTGTTTTAAAAGTTAAGCAAACTGAAAAGGTCTATAGTGTAAGTAAATTTGGTAGAATCATTCGTTCATTCATGCAATCAGTTAAAAAGCAAACAAACAAATTGTGTTTACTTTGTGTCACAACTGAGAATGTAAAGATGAGTAAGGCAGGGTCCTCCTTGAGAAGATGGCAGCTTAGGGGTGGGGAAATGACGTTATAGTACAATGAGGCAAGGGTGTACATATTTGTTTTCTATTGCTGCTGTGACATATTACCGCAAATTTAGAGACTTTCAAACAACGCAACTTTATTACCTTACAGTTATAGAAGTCAGAACTTCAAAATGAGCCCCATGGGATCAATTCAAGGTATTTATTTGGCTGGTTCCTTTTGGAGGCTCTAGGAGAAAATTTATTACTCTGCCTTTTGCAGCTTCAGAGGCAGCCTGCATTCCTTGGCTAGTGGCCCCTTCCTGTGTCTTCAAAGCATATCACTCCAACTTCTGCTTTCATTGTCTCATCAACTTTTTCTGCTTCTGTTGTCACACTCCTTTTTTTCTGACCATCTCTCTTCTTTCACCCATCTGGCTAATCCATTTCTCCCCATCTCATATCTTTAATCACTTCTGCAAAGTCTCTTTTGTCATGTAAGATAACACATTCATAGGTTCTGAGGATTACAATGTGGACATTTTTAGGCATCCATTATTCTATCTACCACAGTGTGACCTAAGTGGTCAAAGTTAAGGGAATCAGAGGAGAAAGAGCCAAAGCAGTCCATATAGGGTATGAGTAAGGATGGTTTGCAGCAAGTAAAAGGTAACACTTTTAGATGACTCAGGAGCTGTAAGGAATCAGGTGAAGATGTGTGTGCATGAGGGCCTTGTGACACCAGATATATATGTTCAGCTGCTGCTTGATTGTTTTCAAGTGGGTCTTCATAGATCCAAACCCCACAAAGTGGTTTCCCAGGGAAGCAGCCTTGTAACTGGACCTAGAAAATAAGTAGGAAATGAATGGGAAAGAAGAGAGGGGGAAGAACGTTTTTAGCAGAGGGATCAGCCTGTGCAAAAATTCATAAGGGGGAGAGCACAGGGTATACCTGAGAAGCCGATAGACACAAATGAGATCTGGCTGAAGGAGAGAGCGTTAAGGGCACAAAGAACAGGAGGGAGGCCGATACACCTTCCATGGCCTGGAAGAACCTACACATTCTGCTTCTGTCTGCTTCACAAGTTTTATCTTCTAAGGGAAACAGGAAGTCACAAAGGATTTTAAGGAGAAGAGAACACCTCCCAGGGATTGAAGTGTCAAGCTCAGGAAAGAAGCTGCAACTGCAGAGTTTAGATAGCAACTTGCAGAAGGGAGGAATATTAGGTCAACCAAGCACAATGGACTCTCACCTATTTCTAAGCAGTTCCTTCTCAGTAGTGTCTTCCTCATGATAATAGTCACTAACATCCACACAGAGATTTTTGAAAGCATGAGACCAAAAAAAAAAAAACTTTTCTAAATATCTTTCACATTGAAAAACATCCTTCAAATTGATATGCTTTGCAGATTACTTAATATGCCAGAAAGGCTGCAAATTATGAATTATGTCTTTGTCATAATCTTGATTCCTGCACAATTAAGGCTTTTCATTTCATTTCTTCTGGGGACTGTAGTTAGCGGGCTAAGACAGGACTGTAGGGCACTTAAGACTTGACTACTATTGCTACCTCTGTTCACTTTGTCACAAAGTGCTTCCACTGCAGTTCTTATCCTGGCATTTAAGACTTTCCATTGTCATGTCCATTCTACCTTTCTCTTGCTCAGCCTATTCTATTCCCGACTGAGCTCTGTGCCCCAGCCAGATCTGTTTTGTTCACTGTTCCCCCAAATAAGCCTTCTAATTTCTCACCTTCCTGCCTTTACTCCTGCCATTGTCTGAACCTGGAATGGCCTTTCTGCCTGAATTTTCCAAATCGACCCTCAAAACTCAAATTGTCTTTTGGGGCCACTTTGCCTGCATTTGCCTCTTGACACTGTCCCTGCTTGAGTCAGTAAGTGGTGATCTGCTTCTCTACTGGATCTTTTAATGTTTGTGGGAAACTGAGCTGTGGTGGGAGGGGCATGATCTGTGAAGGTCATCAGTCCAGACTGGCTATTTAATAACAGAAGGAACATAGGAAAATAATCCAGTCCTTCTGAGTTTCATTTTCTCCATCTTACTAATGAACAAACAAAAGCAAAACAAAAATCTATTAAAGAGGAAAAATGCTGCTTGGCCCCCATCTGCCTATATAGCTTGCTTGACCTTCTCAGGGTCAAGAATGTGAAGGTTAGTTGGCTCTGTTTTCAAATATCCTCTGATAGGCCCAGTTGGGTTTGAAAGATGACAATCTCCTTTCCCCCAGGGTAAATGCAAGAGAGGAAAGCAAGGTCAAAAGAAGCAATGTTCTGTGATAAATTTCAGAGGAATTAGGAGTCCTTGAGGGCAGTCGAAGACGCTGGGAGTAGTGGTGGAGATGATACAGTAGAGGTGATAGAGCCTAAGCTATCTGAGATGGTCTCAAGAGAGAGGGGCCTGAGCATCTTAGTAGAAAGTAATTATAGTGGTTTGATATTGTTTATGAATTCCAAAAATAGATATTGGATTATGTTTGTGAACTGGCCTTTTCCTCTGAGAATATTAGACTATATTGGATTTAGTTTAATAATGATTAAGGCTTTGATTGGGTCACATCAGTAAGATGTTGAGTCCCTGCCTCCTTGGTGGATGGGGACTCACAGAAAAATCACACCACAGAGAAGGGAAGTTGGAGTTTTGATCCTGGAGCCCAGGAAGTAAATACACAGGAGAAGCAGATAGGTGAGGAAAGAGAGAATGTTCCATTAGACATGGCTAAGGGCCCAGGATGAGAGACAAGCTTTTTGCCTGCGAGTTAACAGCTAATCTTGTGGAGAGAAGAGAGCAGCTGAGCCTGGAGAGAAGCAAGCTCTCTGGGAGAGAGATGAAACTTATCTCAGCCTACAATTGAGACTGAAAGAAGGTGGGACCACAGAGCCGTAAGAGGAAAAGGAAGGCTGAACATCAGCAGCCATCTTGCTCCAACATGTGGGAACAGACTTTTGTAAGAGAAGTAACTTATGCTTTATGGCCTTGTGACTGTAAGCTTCCACCCCAAATAAATACCCTTTATAAAAGGCAACAGAATTCTGGCATTTTGCATCAGCACCCCTTTGGCTGACTAATAAGGTAATGAAGAAAAAGAAGCCAGTGAGATTTCCCCAATATTCAGCAAGGGAAAGAGGCTTTAAGAAAAGTATGTCTGAATAATCTTTTATGAATTTCTCTTTTGTGTGTGTGTGTGTGTCTTCATTTGTTAATTCCAAATCTACAGTAAAATTTACTACCCACAGAAACATTGTCTTTGTGGTTGCTTTGGAGAACCAAAGGAGATCAAGCTGTCTTTGATATTTGAGTTGTATGAGAATTTAAATTAACTGTGGGAGATAAGAAACAAATGAAAGCTAGAATCCATCAGAGGCAGGAAATTGGAGCAAGAATTGAATAGGAAATGAAGGCCCAATCATGATCCTTGGAGACATTTTTCAGTGTGGTAGATGGTGGTTTCTCTACTTTATGGAGAATGAGGTTTAAGTCATTTTAAATATACATTTTTAAGATAAGTGATCTGACAAAATGAGCACATTAGGAATAGTCAGGTTGCTGATATTTGGGTTACAGCATTGTGCAGAAATGCTGTGATGATTGAATCAGGCAGCATCTTGTCCAGACTTAGTACAAAGACTAGTACTTAGTAGGCACTCAATTGTCAGCAATTATTGCTGTTGCATTAACCATTGTTATTAACTTATAATGGTTACTTATGCACTCTGTCTTATCTCTGCAATCACTTTGTAATTCTTTGAATACAAAGACTATGTCTCACCATTCATTTCATAAAGATGTATAGAGCACTTCAACTTGAAAGCCCAGTGCAGAATACCTGGGAGACACCAAGATGAATCCACTGATCTCATTGCAGGTGAGTTCAGAGACTAAAGGGGAGATAAAACACATGCAGATAATTTCAATGTAGGCTAAAAAGTGGCATTTTAAATAGTGGCCCTTGATATTTTTCTGTTTGACCCATAGAAAGTTTTAATAATTAAATTAAAAAAAAATTTGATGTTAATGTTAAAAAATCTGAAAGTTTTACATAAAAATAGGAATTTCTTGACCATTCTCTTAAAAAATTGTTGTGTATTTACCATAGTCCCAGTATTTAAAGATGCTCTACACCATTTACTGAATTAATGAATGAGTTAAGAAATAGTTGAATGATTGAGTAGAGTCATCAGTTTGCTCCAAGTGGAAGGGACTCTGTCTTGTGCGTCTATAGCCACAGCATGCTGAAACATAGCAGTCACTCAACAAACGTTTGTTGAATTAGTGATGAGTCCTTCCAGCATATGATATGAAGAACCTATTGATTTGTAAATTCTATTAAAATTTCACGTGAGTACTCAAAATGTAGTCTCTTTTTCTCTTGATCAAAAGTGGATGGAAAATGAGGGTCTAATTTATGTCATGGGCCAAGAGGAAGAAGCAGAATTATATTAGTCAGGGCTCTCCAGGGAATATGTAAATATTATGAGATTAATTTAGAAATTAGCTCATACGACTGTGGGGATTGGCAAGTCAGAATTCCATAGGGCAGGACTCAAGCTGGGAACTCTGATGGAAGTTTTGATGGATTCCCTCAGGAAGGCTGGCTAGCTGAAGCAGAGATGGAAATTCTTCTTTCTGACTGCTACAATACTCAGTTTGCCCTTTAGCCTCCAACTGATTAGGTGAGTGTTCTCTCATTGTTGAAGGCAATCTCTTCAGTTCGTTTTTGACATAATCAGTCGTAGATGTAATCAGACTACTGATGGGTTAAATCCACGAAATATCATCACATAAACCATCAGGCTAGTGCTTTCTTGGCCAAACAACTGGTCACCCATCCAAGTTGACACATGAACTTAATCATCACAAGAACCAAGGAACCAAACACCAAAAGAGGGCTTCATAGAGAATAACCTGGAGTTATGTCAATATTTGCAATAAAAAATACATTTATTGAAGATTCTAAGATATTGATGGTAACTGTGGCAGTTTGATATTATTTATGAAACCCCAAAAGAGAAAGATTATGTTTATAAACTAATCTATTCTTCTTTAATGAGGAACTTCAGAGTCAAATGGCAAGGGGCTTAGATACCAGAAGGGTGAAGAATTAGATCATTAATCAAATCATTCTTCCAAAAGTAGGTAAAGTTAATCTAATTTTTATGAGGAAATTGAGTCTTACATAATCTAAAACATGGTGGTAGAATTGAATTTCAGACATAGCTTCTTTCTAATCCCATCTCATATTTATTATTATCCTAATTTGAGAAACATTGATATCCTAGAATTGGTGAAAAACACAAGCACAGCACTCTAAACTGAAAGTATTGGGACAAATAAATCCATTTTTCTCTGGAAGAAATTAATTGAGGATGTGGCGAGGAAAATGGAATCTCTTCAATAAAACACACAGTGCTATAAATGGAGGTGGGGAGGCAAAGGGTGAGGGGTTCCAAAGTAAAGAGTGACCCCCCGCTGTGAGCACTGAGTTGAGTGGAGCAGATAGTTCCCAAAGGGATGACATCTGAATAGAGACTTGTAAGAGGAGAGGAGTTGCTGAGAAGAGCAGTGGGCAGGGGGATCCAAACACAGAAGACAGTACAAGCAGATGCCTGGAGGAGGAAACTGAACAGGGTGTTCAGAATGTCACTGAACACTTTGTATTCCTGGAGCACAGTTTCTTATCTATAGTGGCATCAGAATTACCTGGAGCAGTTGATGAAAAGGCAGCTTCAGGTTTTTACCTCTAGAGATTCAGATTCAGTCCATCTGGCCCAGAGGCAAGGGGTTCATCTTTTTATTAAGCAGCCTGGGGACTCCAATATGGGTGGCACACAATCCACAGATCCATAATTTGAGAAACACAACTTTCTGTGAGAGGAAAGGAATAGAGATAAGATGGGAAAGCATGTGCTCAAGCAGTTGGTGATTACAGAGTCTTGAAAGCTGTGTGGAGTTTTGAATTCATGCTCTACAAAGTGGAGACCTCCCCATGTTCTTAAATTGGGAGATATGATGATTATGTCAAAGTTTTGGAAAGGTCACTTTCCCTGCATTGTGATGTCCAGATTAGAACCCAGAGAGTTTTAATAAGAGGAATTGTTTAGGAAGTGATTGTACTAGTCTAGGTGAGTCACAATCAGGGATTCAGTTGACTCTGACTTATAATTGGCTGCTGAGACATAGTGGTAAGTTGAATGTCCTCAGTAATTACATGCTGAATGAACGAATGAATAAGTGAATGATAAAACAAATATCAAAAGTAAAACTGTGCATTTGGAGTAGGATAGATGATGACTTTTCCAAAACCTGCAGTCATGAATTGGAGTTGAACATATACTTAGTGGACCCTAATTTTTGGTGAAAATAATGCCAAGGATACATATTCATTCAGAACAGAATCTCCTACCTGAATTTAACCTTCTTTCAGTGCAATCCTCTTGGAGGGAGCTCTGCTCCTTTATTGAAGGATCGTTAAGCATATGCATTTCCTTCCAAGATTAATTAAGAGATCTCTCTGGGTCTATTCCATTAACCTGTAATTAGAATGTAAAGATACTCATGCTCCACAACACACATTTTAATTGCATCTCACTGTGTGCTGATATTACACACACCACTGGAAAAGAAGGCAGGAGGAGTGAAACTGGCTGCAGAGAAAAGCTTTGGCCTGATTCCAAAGCCTGGCATCCTGGCTCCCTACCCCTCTTGCCCAGAGTCTGCTGGTATAGGGGGGTTCAAGTGCTAGATATTGTGTAAAACGGTGTGGCTCATGTCATCCAATGAGCAGGTTTGCGTCTTTCCTTAAGTCCTTCTCTTTCCCTCAGCGTGTAGCCAGTGAGAAACAATGGCTTAGGATGTTTCACAGCAGCAATAATGAGCATTGGGAATGTGAGGACAGGAATTAGTTTCCCATTTTACAGATGCAAAAACTAGGAATTGGGAGCAGGATCAGAACTTGGCTCTTGTGATTTCTCGTCCAGTGTTCCCTCTAGAATGCTCTTTTCTGCCTATGCCAGGCAGGAGAGTGTAAATCCCAGTCAGTCCCCTTAGAAGCTGTGCAACTGCTTTCACACATTCAAGGAGCATCTCCTGAGCATGCACTCACTGTACTGGGGTTAAGGTTAATGCTTTGGAGAAGCTTTAGCTCTTGTTTTCGTTGAGCTCATAGTATTAAAACTACTCAATCACAATTTTCAAGAGTGCTATCATTACAAACAAGTGCAAATTTCTGTGAATATCCTCATTTGCAAAAATGTTAACATTCTCCATTTAAACTGGACTCCTTGTTTCTGCTCCTACCAAACATAGGTGATGGTGGCATTTCTTGGTTGACAGAGTCAAAATATCCAGAAAAGGAGATTGAGAAGGAGGCCAAAGGGGTAGAAGAGAACCAAGCGACAGCAGGCATGACAAGCACAAGGTGCTTGGGCTCACATTTTAGGAGGCCCGCTGTACTCTCAGGGTAGGACAAGCGGAGGGTCAGCACTGGTAGCAACCTGAGTATGAGAATGAGAGCCTCCTTATATTTTATGGACCCAGTTTCTTCAGTCTACTCAGGACCCTGAAGAGCAGGACTCAGAATGGAAGAATAGAAGCCAAGGCAGAGGGCATTTTGAGAAAAGAGAAGCCAGTAGGAAGAATGTTAGAAAGGCCAGAGGGCAACAACTGAGACATGGAGACAACGTGAAGGAAAGAGCCTGGCACATAGTGGGTGTTTGGTAAATGTTCCTTTGATTTGACCTTTTGGCATGGACTCCCTTAGATGCCAACATCTATAATCTGATTATCTGGGGGGAGAGGGAGGAAAACCAGGAATACTCAAGGGTCAAGCTCTTAACATGCTGTATCTCACTTCAATTCCCAACACCACTTCCTGGGCTAGGAATCATTGCTCTCATATCACAGATGAAAAACTAAGGCACAGAAATAACCATGATTTTCTATGTGTTGTTGCTACAGCTAAAATCCAGATCTCTGACTCCAGGCCAGTCACTGGCTTGTTGGTCAGAGCTTGAATCACCCACAAGCTGAATTCCTGCTTTCTTTCTGATCGCCTAATTAAATGCTCTTTACCATCTTGGGTATCAGGTATGTCTACCTTGAGTTGATTCACAGTCTAATAAAGGGCAGTGCTATAATAAACCATTTAACAGAAAGAAAGGAACAATAAGATAAATATTAAATAGGGGAATAAGCCATAAGTAAGGGATGCCCAGGACTCAGAATGTTGCATCTTGGTAAGTAGGAACAATCTGTGTAGGAAATTCACTTGCTTCTAAATGCATTCATTCAATCTGAGGTTCCTTCTACCACAATTGGACCAAGACACCCTCTCATAGCTCTTTTTCTGTTGAGTGTCAGTATTTAAATTATCTTCAGAGCAAGCTAGGAAATAACTTTTCATTTTGCCAATGTTTGCTTTTCGGTGTTTTGAATGAATTTTCTGTGCAAACTGCTAAGCTAATTGAACCACCATCATTTCAGCTGAAAAAACATTCTGCCTTGCCAAAGCACATTTGCTTGTGTACTGAACTTCACCAATGAGGGGGCAAGAGCTGAAGGAAATAATAGTGTTTAGCCTAAATGCCAGGTGCAGAAGGGAAAGTTTTTTGTTTTGATTTGTTCTGTTTAGAGAAGGATGGGGGCCGACATTCAAAGGGCCCACTTCAAGCACAAAATGACCTGGAAAGGCACATATTATTTTTCTTAGTTCATAAATGCAAAGAGAGTGGCTTAGAGAGGTCAAATGAGTGGCCCAGGTTATAAACTTAAGGGCTGTGTGCAGGATACTCCAGGTTGTCCTATCCCAGCAATGCCAGGTTGGTTTCCATCCTTGGTTAACACGTGAAGCTCTAAAAGAGTTTAATTTCCTCTCAGAGAGCTATACCTGGAGTCAATTAAAAGCCTAGGACCTAAACTCTGATCTATATGATTCCAATGCCCATGATTTACTTTTTTTTCCATATGGTTCTTTCAGCCTCTCACATGGAGAGCTGGCACAAGATGATGCAACAAAAAGAAACACAGTTTCCCAGTGCCCCTGATAAGGATAGAAGCTGTCACAGAAGAACACACAGCAAATGGACACAGAGAGCAGACAACCTGGGGGGGGGGGGGCGGGAATAAATGAAAAAAAAATCTTTAAAAAAAAATTGTGAGGCAGTTAAAGAAAAAGTTGCTCTAAAAATTGTCTCAAAAGAAGCACCAACACTTTCCAGGAATTGGATTTATTTGAGTAAAGTACCACTAACCCTTAAAAAAAATCTAATTTATTCTTTTGACAAATTTATAAAACTGGGCCATTTAATCATAAACCTTGGTACCATATGTGTGAGGTGGTTCAAGATATGTGCTGATGATTAAGTAAGAAATTTCTCTTCAGGTTCAAATAAATTACTTAAGGACATAGAGAAAGAAGAATGTTCACTGATGTTGAAATATTACTGGGAATAAGATAAAATATGTCATCTCTGACTTAACATCTAAATTTGAGATCTAAATTAAGTTTGCATCTCTTGAAAAGGGAGTGACATGATGCTGAATTAGAACGCACTTTGGAAAAGTTACTCTGTTTTTAACTAAAATTGTGCTCAACTCAAGGCTGAGCATTTTATTGGTTGAAAAGTTGCATAGGTTTGGATGAAGACCATTTCATATCTTGAAGTTAAAGGGCAGCTTCCACTCTTGAGTTGCTGACTGAATGACACAGCCAAGAATTGTCTCTGTGTTCCCAATCCCCAGCACCCGGCTCAGTATTTGGCACACAGAATGCATCTAACAAAACCTATAGAATTGAACTGAAGTTATATTTAAGCAATTGGATGCCTTAATACCTTACGAGTTTTAACTTACAATTTCTCATAAGGAAGTAAAGGAATACATTGATAGTCTTCTCAGACTATTGTTTTAATACAGAAAATCACATATCAGAGAAATGAAACATATTTAATACACTCATCCATCTCTTTATAGAAAAGAATAACAGAACTTTATACTTATCTCTTCCAAATCCATTGAAGTTCAGATTGGATTAGAAGTAATAATTTTTCATCAATTGTAACAGAGGTAACTATTGTTAAAGATATTACAATTACAAAAAAAGTGCTATCATCAAATGTAACAAATATTTCACATCAATGCAAGGGGTTTGAGGTGGGGTGGTATATGGAAATTTTATGCACAGTTGGTCTGTAAGCACACAACTTCTCCAATTAAACAAATTTAAAAAGCAGTAGCTGATACTTATATAATGGTTGCTGTGTTTTAAGGGAATATGTGTCAGCATATTAAATCTTCACTAAAACTCTCCCCATTTTCTGATGGGGAAACCAAGGCATAGAGAGTTTAAGTATCTTGTCTAGTACACCTAGGAAATAGGAAATCTGGGAATTGGAACCCAGGTCATGTGACCTTTATCTGACCTTCACCATCATGTGCACTGTTTCTTTAACTTCCACACCAAATTCTGAAATCCAGCTCTGTGCCCTTTTTCTTCTTTTTAAACATTTTAAATACAAATAGTCTCTAAACAGTGAACTTTCCTGTTTCTTTTTATTGTTGCTATATTTATCGTTAGCTCTTGTGTTTAAGGGACTTTACCTAAACTATCTCAAGTAATGGCCACAGTAATTCTGGGAGGTAGTAATACTAATTGCATTTTAGAAAAGGGAGGCAGCCAGGGGTTAAGGAGTCCACCCAAAACCACAAAACCAGTGGCGACAAACACTGAATTTCAATCACGTTTTTTCTTTTTTTGACTCCAAAGCTGAATTTTTCTTACAAACTATAAATATATTAGCCTTTCACGTACAAGTTCTTGCCTGTCCTAAAACCAGAGGTGATCATGTTCGAGAAGCTGGGCTGCGCCTGGGTCTAGCTGTGAGCCCTTTACACGGGGCTACGGCTTCTCAGCTTCAGTCTTTGCTTCTCAGCAAGCACGGTCCTGTACACGTTTCTCTCTCATGTCCCTTCGAGGGCTCACAGTCTATTAGATCGTGAGTCTGTGCGGCTCCTTTTCCCTTTCGGTTATTTTCGTACTTGGCATTTCGAAGTCTACGTGCCTGCCTGGGGGTGGGCTGGGGGCGAGGCGCGTGCGGCCGTGGGTGAACAGATGCACGCAGTCATTGTTTGGGCTCAACACTGTTATTATTCTGAACCCTTGTGGGCTGTTTCCTTGTTTGGCTTTCATCTTTCCAGTGACAGCTTGCTTCTCAACACTGCAGTCTCCTGTTTGTAAGCCTCTGCTTAGAGCCTCTGAGAAACACTGTACACGTGCCCTTGTGCCACCAGCGGATGGCACCTGAGGAGAAGAACCTAAGGAGCCGCAGCCCCACCTGAAGGGAGCCTCGAGTGGCAGAGCCCCATAGTGGCCGTGGCAGCGCGTGGAGGGGAGCTGCGGCGCTCCAAGGGGCCTGGTTTAGAGGCCCGCCAGGTGGTTTGTTTCCCAGGAATGAGCATCCCTTGAGAGACTGCAGGTTCTCCGCTGTGCCCCTGACCGTAGCCCTCTTACACACTGGCCCTTCACCCTGTCATGGTCCTCGGGTCCTTGAGGTCTGGAGAGGACTGGCTGGACTCTGAAGCCTTCCCCAAAGTGTCTGCCAATTCCCACAGGCCTTGGCTTCAAGGTCACTTCTGGTGTCAGAATCCAGCATCACCCAGAGCAACATTCTTGTGGGTTGGTTTTAAATGTGAAATTCTACCCTCAACTTCTGAAAGGAAAGGCGGGTGGGGTAGTACGACAGCACTAACAAAAACCTGTTCACGCATGAAGGGACTTAACTGAAATTAAGTCGCTTGAATAAAAGAGAATTTCCAACACTGAACTGGAAGGAACTGCAAACTGGAAAGATGATACCTTGTTTTTATGAGGCTGTCGTATGACCTTGACCCCATCAGAGGATAAACCTGGGACTGAATGCTTTGCATTTGTGTGCCCTGTTTCCGAGCTTAGGCTGAGTGGAGAATTGGGAAGGCATCAAGGCCGCCCTAAGCATGGCGTTTTCCACTCTCCCCCACTCTGCCCTCCATGCTCAGTTTGCAAAATGCACAGCCCAAGAGCTGCCCCAGCCCAGCGCTCAGCCTTCATCCTGCACACAAGCTCTGCCCCAGTGCCCTGTCTTTTTCCATCTCTCAAATTCAAGTTAAATATTTTGGACTCCTACCTAGGGACAGGGTCACATGCAGACAAAAGTCCCATTTAATTATCACCAAAATTCTCTGAAGCAGGAATGATCACTCATTTCTTTTAATTATAAGGAGAACTCTTTGCTTTGAGAGGGTTATGGTTGGATTATATTCAAGTCCTAATGGCCAATATCTCCTAAAGTAGCCTTATTTGGAAATAGGGTCATTGAGGGTGGGATTAGTTAAGATGAGGTCACACCAGAGTAGAGCAGGCACCTAATCTAATATGACAGGTATCTTCAGAAGAGAAGAGACACACACATGGTCAGAAGGGCATGTGATGATGAAGGCAGAATTGGGGCGATGCAGCTCCAAGCCAAGGAATGTCAAAGATTTCTGGGAATCACCAGAAGCTGGGAAGAAGCAAGGAGGGTTTTTCCCTAGAACCTTCAGAGGGAGTATGGCACTGCTGACACCTTAATTTCAGACTTCTGGCCTCCACACCTGGGAGAGAAAAGGTTCCACTGTTTTAAGTGACTAGGTTTGTGGTCTTTTATTAGGGCAGCCACAGGGAACTAACACAGAAGCAAGGCACGGTGTCTAGAACCCATGGTACATGTATGGGTCCCCCCCACCAAAAGTGTTTTAATTTCTTTTAAAACCAGAAGAAAAAGATTAACTTTTAGGTCAAATAAAATGCTTTAAAATACACTATTATATTCATCTTTTAACCAATGCAGCCATCAGTTATAATTCTTCACATGTTTTTGCAGAGGAAGGGATCCACAAAGTCATCCTGTGGTCTTGTTAGAGAGATGAATGGGTTTCCCGGTGCACCAATCTACTAAGGGGTAGCTTGAGTTTAGCCTTGGTCTCCTGAGTTTGTGTCCAGAATTTACTTCCTAAAAAGCATAGCTGTCTTCTTGCTTGAGTGACCTGGTCTGGATGATCTGGAAGATACCATGGCTTACAATGATCATGGCTGGATTTTGAAAAGTGATTTTGCTTTACTTTTCCTGCCTCTGCTTCTAACACAGTCCCCAGGGCTGATCAGGCATCAGCTGACTAGTTTTTTCCTGAGCATCAAAGTGTTATTATTAACAAGGTGATGTTTATCTCTACCAGAGAAAGCCCTTCATGTGTCACTTTTCTTATCAAACAAGTTGTTCCAATAATAATTTCACTGGGGAAAAATTGCATATTAATTTGCAATTTGGATGTATCTCTGCTGCATGAATTACATGTCTCTAGAAGAAAGGAAGGCAATCTTTTGTGTTCAGAGTTCTTTCCTTGTTCCCCTTGGTCTTGCTGATCAGGGAAAGTTCCAGCTGCTCTTGACTGGCTGGAAAGATGGTCTTTATGATGGCATCATTTATTGCAACTGTCTCCATAAATTCAATATAATGAGGCTCAATGACTTTGGAAACCAAGTGACTGACAGCTCCTAGTCAAACCCTCTGGCCTGGGGTGGGTTAAATAGCAACTTAATATCGTAATAGTTGTTATCCACTGAGCTCTTAATATAGTCCAGACCACATACATAATGTTTTACGTAAATCTTCTCTTTTGATACTTGCAACAGCCCCATGAGGTGGGTGCAAAATTCCCATTTCACAGATGAGAAGACCAAAACCCAGAGAGCGGAGGAACTTGTCCAGGATCACTATCTTTTAGCCAAATTCACCAGGGCTAGGACCCTCCCAGGAGCTTTATGCCTCTTTCCCCAGGCCTTGGAGATGTGCTTTATTAACACTAATGATAGCGCCATCTGTTTGCATATATCAGGCTGATGATGATAGTAGCAGCTTGGAGCCGATGGGCCTGTGAGCGTGATTATTAGGCTGGCTGTCCAAGAACATCAGGGAACATGAGTCCCTGATCACGCAGCAATCAGAGAAGGTGGAGTGCTGAGTGTAGAGTGTGATTTGGGTGTGTGGAAAACGGGTAATATGAATACAGACATAAATCACACATAAGTTCAAACACAAAAGAAAAACATAGAAAAGTCTAACAGTGTATGTACAAACACCTCAGAGGGGCTTCACTCTCTTTTCAGAGTCATATGAGGGGCTTATGAAGGATGGTCCACCCTCAAATCCACCTCAGCTATGTCACTCACTTACATGCTAAATCTACTCTCTATGATTTCAATTAAAAACAGACATGAGGGGAGCAGATGTAGCTCAAGTGGTTGAGCACCTGCTTCCCATGTACAAAGTCCTGGGTTCAATTCCTGGTACTTCCTAAAAAAACAAAAACAGAAAACCAAATGGCAGTTTCAGAATTTCCCACCAGTTAAAATGCAGATTGTGTTAGACTCTCACACACTTTACCCTATCAGTCATTTTAGCTTTGCATGAATGTGTTCCTTCTATTCTTTTCAGATAGCAAATAAAATGGGGAAAGCAGTGGAGGATGACCAAGCTGAACTGGAGAGCATCCCTTTGGGCCAGGACCAAGAATCAGAGAGCCTGAGAAGTCATGGTATGCTTTCCAGAATTGTCCTATCAGGGACCACCTGGGCATCACCATGGGCATCTATTCAACTTAAGGTCTAAAGATAAGAAGTACAACAGTTAAGGAAAGAGAAATCCAAAGAGAAAGGGAGGGATTCAATCCCTTTTTACAATTTCTTATCCTTAGTTCACCTTAAGTATTTGACAATGTATAGGCTCTATAGAACACTATATTTCTCACATTACTTAGTCTTTGATATTGTATCAACAAAATACTGGGCATAGAATTCTCTGACCAAGATTCTTCATCTTTGGGCATGGAATCTATCCCTTGCGAAATTAAGGACTAGGAGATATACTTAAAAAATGTACTATGGCATCTTGTACAAGTCACTCCTCACTTTTTCCATCTACATGATAGATAATAAAACCGATGCCATCAGGTTATAAAGATAAAGCAATGTACGGCAAAATGCTCAACTCAGAATTTTCTATATAGCTATTAAGGACCATTTCACTTTTATTGAGCCCTGGCATTTTCTATGGTGCTTTGGGAAATGAACAATATACCAATGTTTGTACAGTGTGATGTTCCTACCATTGCCAGTCTCTAAGATGATTTTAACTGATATATACATGAATGCGTTTATTTCCCTTTACTCAGGGACTATTACCTAATTTTTATAGATGAAGAAAGGGAGGCTCAGAGAGATTAGGCAGTCACTTATTCAAAATAACAATTGTTAAGTGATGCAGCCAGGACTTTGTCTGACACCAGTTGTCCTTCTGAGAGGAAAGGCCCATTAGACACAGTCCAGGAAGGCAGTCAATGGTGGTAAATCCCAGAGGGGCTAGATAGGTGGCCCAACCTGGGAACGGAATTTAAAACAAAGAGGTCAAAGAGCTTGGATTTTTGGACTCTAGGCAAGCAAAGAGCTGCAGGGACATCTTGAGTCTCAAAGGAACATCTATCTTAGTCTCCAAGCTGGGATTCAGAGGCAAGGAGAGGACAAGGCAGGGAATTGGCAGAAACAAGGGTGAACCTAGTTTTAGAGACCTGAGAATCTTCATAGAATTACAGGAGGTAAAATAGATGTGGGAGTGGGATAGACTCCTGCCCAAGTGAGCAGTTTTGGGAACCCACAAAACAGGAGGTTTCTGGACATTGACCTGGAGAGAGTGCAGTGAAAGGAGTGCTTGTTCAATGTGAAGCTGCTTGTTTCTGACACTAGAGCTGGAGGCTGTGGGAAGCTAAACCCTTCCCCTAGGGCTGCTAGCTGCAGCATTCGCTGCACACTGGCGGTTGCGTGGCTGTGTTCCTGAGACCCTTGTTACCCAAAATCACAATCTCCGAACCCGTGTTCCCTGAACCTTGCATTTCCCAAACCCCTTATTCCCCATAACCCACGTTCCCCAAACCCATGGTCCCTGAGCCTGCATTCCCCCAAGCCCGCGTTCCCTGAACCCAACACTCCCCAAATCCCAGAACCCCAGCATTCCCCTAGCCCTCTAGATTCGGACAAACTCTGAGAGTAGGAAGGTTCTGCTGAGGGGTGCAAAGGGGCCCAAGGAGTGCGGGTTCAATTGTCTGGTCACCCCATTTTTCGAGCGTGGAAGAGCATGCCAGCTGGTGTGGAAGGAGGCTAGGAAGAGAAGAAAGTTGAATCTGCTGAGAGAGCCCCATTTACCTAAATGCCCTGGGATAGGGAAACTTGGTCTAGGAGAAGGTGGAGTCAGAAAATTATCTAGTGCTGTGCAGCACACCTAAGGGAAGGGGACAGTAGGATGTGCTTGGTAGGTTTCCAATAGCATATTTAGGGCTCTTGACAAGGTATGGTCCTTCTCTCTCAAAGAAACTAAGAGTCATTATTTTCTGTGGTGTGTTGGGTCACCAGGGTCCCATTTGAATCTAGGAGGGGAGCCCTCATACAGCCTTCTTCCTGCCCAGGGAGAAAGGGAAGTGAGGAAGGGAAAAAGGGGGAAGGATAGACTCCTAAGCGGTTTATTCAATTGCAAAAAGGACCCCTTGCTTGATGCCTTGTCTGGTCTTTTCTGTTTGTTTGTTTTCTTGTCTTTCCTTCCTTTTTATCCTCCCATGGCCCTTTTTTCCCCCCTCTCTCTTTTTTTCATTTTTATTCCTTTTTCTCTTTCTTTCTTTCTTTTTTTCTATTAGGTGCTGCAGGCAGTGTTTCTTGATTGCTGTGCTTCCTCATCCTCGATTTCCTCTTTTCTATGTGTACAGATTTTGGCTATCAATGCTATACCCTTTTCTTTATTTCTTTCTATCATCCATCATCTATTGTTTCTCTTACATTCCACCTCTCTTTGTTTAACCCTCAATTTTTCTGATTTTTAAATTTCTAACACCTCTATTCTATTTTCTATCTTATTTTCACTATTTATGTTATTGTCCTTTCTTTTCTCTCTCCCTCCTTCCTGACCGCACTGGCCTTTTAATTCAGTCTATATTCTTCTCCATATTCAGTTCACCATCCCATTGTAGGTACTCCACTTTTTTACTGTTGTAACTCTACACAGCTTATATGAATTTAATATCCATTCTTCTAGGTCTAACATGGTTCTTCTGTAACACTTACTACTATATTACTACTATTATATTTTTCTTTTATTACCTCTTTTGCTTTCCCTGGTCCTAATATTTTCCTTCCAGGGAACTTAGATAACAACAAGGAAATAGAATAAGAAGAGCAAAGTGTCAAAGAGAAGACTTAACACACACACAAAAACCAGAACCTAAATAAACCCCAAGAATAGATGGAGAACCTAATCAACTGAACAAACCCAACAAGATAAAATGATGACCAGACAGTAACAAAAAATTACAAACCATACCAATAATTAGGAAGACATGGCCCAATTCAATGAACAAACTAAAAACCAGGAAGAGGAGCAGAACAGTGAACTACAAATCAAAGCTCTCAAAACATATATCATGGACCAATTTAATGAACTGAATGAAGAGATTAAGGATATTAAGAAAACCCTTGGAGAGCATACAGAAGAAATTGTAAGGATACACAAAAAGATAACGGAAATGATGGTGATGAACAGCACAATCCAATAAATCAAAAATACACTCTCACCAAATAACAGGAGATTTGAAGAGGCAGACAGAGGAGAGAATTAGTGATGTGGAAAACAGTACATCTGAAATCAAACAGATAGTAGAATAAATCAATTAAAGGATAGAACAACAGGGACTTAGAGAACTGAATGATAACACAAAAAGCACAGACATATACATTATAGGCATCCCACAAGGAGAAGAGAAGGGAAAGCGGACAGAAAGGGTATTGGAGGAAATAATGGCTGAAAACTTCCCAAACTTATTGAGGGAGATGGATATATATGTCCAGGAAGCACAGCACACCTCAAACAGCATAAATCCCAGTAGGCCTACCCCATGATATATTCTTGTCAAATTATCCAATTCTCAAGACAAAGAGAAAATGCTGAAAGCAGCAAGAGAAAAGAAAACAATCAGGTACAAGGGAAGCTTAATAAGATTAAGTTCTGATTTCTCATCTGAAACCATGGAGGCAAGAAGGCAGTGGTATGACATAGTTAAGGTACTAAAAGAAAAAAAAAATTCCAGCCAAGAATATTCTATCCAGCAAAGCTGGCATTCAAAAATGATGGAGAGTTCAAAATATTCACAGAGAAACAAAAACTCAGAGAGTATGCTGTAGCAGTTTGATATAGTTATGAATTCCAAAAATATATATTAGATTATGTTTGTAATCTGGTCTATTACTGGGCATGACTGAGTTTTAATTAGGGCTTTGATTGGGCCATTCTATTAGGGCATTGAGTCCCCACCCACCAAGGGGGATAAAAGGCATCTCAAAGGACAGAGTTGGGTTTTTTAATGTTGGAGTTTTGATGTTGGGGTTTGATGCTGAAGCCTTAAGCTGGAACCCTGGGAAGTAAGTTCACAGAGGAAAGAGAAGTCAGCCTCAGGAAGAGAGGAAACCTGAGCCCAGGAAGAAACAAGGCCTGGGAAGAAAGGAACCTTGAACCCAGAGAGAAGCAAGATCCTGGAAGGGAGGAACCCAGGAAGCCTGAATCCTCACAGACATCGGCAACAATCTTGCTTCAACACATGAAAATAGACTTTGGTGAGGGAAGTAACTTATGTTTATGTCCTGGTATCTGTAAGCTCTTACCCCAAATAAATACCCTTTATAAAAACCAACCAATTTCTGGTATTTTGCATCAGCAGTCCTTTGACTGACTGATACATATGCCAACAAGAAACCTGCCCTTTAAGAAATACTAAAGGAAGTTATGAAGGAGGAAAGAAAAAAATAGGAGAGACAGAATTGGAGGAGAGTGTAAGAACAACTAAAAAGACAAAAAGACAAATAAAGTAACATATGATGTATACAAATCCAAAGAAAATATGGCTAATGAAAGTAATTCCATGAGAGTAATAACACTGATTGCCAATGGATTAAACTCACCTGTCAAGAGACACATACGGGAAGAATGGATCAAGAAATAGGACCCATCTATATGCTGTCTACAAGAAGCCCATCTTAGACCCAGGATTCAAGGAGGTAGAAAGTGAACGGCTGGTAAACAATCTTATAGGCAAACAATAATCAAAAAAGGGCAGGAGTATCTATATTAATATCAGGCAAAATAGACTTTAAATGAAAAACTATTGTGAGAGACAAAGATGGACAATACATATTAGTAAAAGGGGTAAACATTCAAGAAGAAAGAACAATCATAAACATTTATGCTCCAAACCAGGGCACCTCCAAATATGTGAGGCAAACCACGGAAAAACTAAGTGAAGGAATAGATGCCTCTGTAATTATAGTGAGAGACTTTAATACACCACTACCACCATTGGACAGAACATCTCAAAAGAGAATCAATAAAGAAACAAAGACTTTGAACAATATATTAGAGGAGTTGGACATAATAGACATATACAGAACATTACACACCAATACAGCAGGGTATACATTCTTCTCAAGGATACATGGATCATTCTCCAAGATAGATCACATGCTAGGCAACAGAGAGTGTCTCAATGAATTCAGAAAGACTGAAATCATACAAAGTAATTTCTCTGACCACAGTGGAATGAAGCCAGAAATCTGCAAGGGCCAGAGACCCAGATTAGGCACCAAGATATGGAAGTCAAAAAACACACTCTTAGACAAACAGTGGGTCAAGGAGGAAATCTCAAAAGAAATAAGTAACTTCACAGGAGAGGGTCAGGTGTTGGTGGAGAGTAAAATGCCGAGAAAATCATATCAAAATATAATAAAGAGGGTTACCTGTTTAGAATGCTCGGAGGGGAGGGTCTGATGCAGGACGGGCTCCTGGGGAATGTCTAAATGCTCATTCTGCCAGAGTGGGTGTCACCATGGGGTAGAAACCCAACTAGTGAGAGTGGGGGTGGACCCACATCCTGGGGAGGACTAATGCCACCAAATAGAGGGAACTGTATCCCTCGAGAGAAAGGGTGGCTCCCAGGGCATTGGGGCAGTTGAGCAAGTTAGGCCCTGAACACTATTCCATCTATCTCTGGAAGTGGCTCCTCAGGAAACGGAGGTTGGCTGTCACTGTGGGCACCAAGGTGGAAGGGAAAATGGACGTTAAATGTGTGGAACCAAGGTAAATGGGGGATAAGAGAGGAGTTTCTTGAGAGTACACAAGGATGGATATAAAACATGTAATATTACACCATAACATATAGGAGATGACAGACTGATAATGTAAACCATAATGTAAAACATAGGATAACTAAGAATGTAAAGAACTGTATATCCTAAAGTATGCACCATAATGTAAGCACAGATGTCACCTTGTTAGAAAGCTAATGTCTCAGACTCTGTACATCACGTTAAGTAAATATGATATGAATAGGGTGTAAGAGTATCGCTGTGGAAGGAAAAAGGTTTTGTGGTGGATGTATGGGAGTGCTGTATATTATATATATGCATTGCTGTGGTCTACGACTCCTGTGAAGAGAAGCTGAATAATTAGGGGGGGGGGGGAAAAAAAAAAGATAGGATGTAGAATTTTTTCAAGTCAACATTCTTTATCTAAGTTCTTTATCTAACTTTATCCAAGTTCTTTATCTAACCTTTAAATCCATCGCTATATGCCATTCCCTAGTAAGGGACCATGACATTATATTGGGCTTCATATTTCGGGGAGTTCTGGATCACAGAGTGTTTCAACAATGGCAATGGAGGGATACTGGTATGGGATACCAATGACAGGTAATATATGGCTGACAGGGAGCTGTACAGAACATATGTCCAGGGTGCATGGTAATGTTTGGATATACTCATAGTGGCAACAATTAAAAACCACAGCAGGGGGGGTACTGGGTTCCTGGCCAATGGTGTTCTGTCATGGTCCCTAGGGGAGCAGCGATAGTCTCCCAGGTACAGCGGCGGGGACCGGGAGGGAGTGAGGGTTCAACAGTGAGCCCCTGATGCTAATGACTATGCTTGTGAGCTGATAAGCCTAAAATAAGAACAAGGCCTAGAGCAACATTGTGCCTGGGAATTTCCTCCTGTCAGCCTTCATGTTACTCAAATGTGGCCAGTCTCGAAGCCAAACTCAGCATGTAAATGCAATGCCTTCCCCCCAGCGTGGGACATGACACCCGGGGATGAGCCTCCCTGGCACCGAGGGACCACTATCAACTACCAACTGATGATGCAACTGGAAAATGACCTTATACGGAAGGTTCAATGTGGATCAGCAGAATATCCCTGTCTACATAAAATAACATGACTTTAAAATGCTGTTTGACCTAAAGTAAGGGGGAAATGGAAAAGAGAAATGAGTTTATATGGCTACGAGTTTCTAAAAAAGAGTCTGGAGGCTGGCAGAAGGATTGCCCTCATGCACAACTGAGCAGAGTCAGAGAGACAGATAAAGCAGATACAACCCCCAGATATCGGTTCCTTCGAGGGCTAAAGAGACCCATGGGAGTTATGGTCATGGCCGATGGGGTTAACTACCAGGTCAGATGGCCCCTTTTTGGAACTGGTGTTTATGTGTGATGAATCTGGACTCAGATGGGATCTTCCTTCATAAGACTTTCATGCTAAGGTGATGGAGGTGCAGTTAATGTTGGGGTTTAAGATATATTTAGCGGATTTGAATCTCTGGACTGACAATGTGATAGCCAGGTCCTGAGCCTCAACAGACTCCAGCACCTACAATATGATTTATTGGACTTATCACACTCAGCTAAGATGGAGTTGAAGAAGGACAACCACCACACCATGGAGCCTAGAGTGATTACAACTGAAAGTGGGAGGATTGCATCCAACATCCATGTGGAATCTGAGCCTCCTCTTGTCATAGAGGTGCAATGGACACAACCAATCCAATGTCCACATAGAAGAGGTGGCATTGGATTGGGAAAAGTGGACATGGTGGATGATGGGTATGGGGAAAGGCAGGAAGAGATGAGAGGTGGAGGAGTCTTTGGGACATGGAGCTGCCCTGGATGGTGCTTCAGAGGCAATCACCGGACATTGTAAATCCTCACAGGGCCCACTGGATGGAATGGAGGAGAGTATGGGCCATGATGTGGACCATTGACTATGAGGTGCAGAGGTGACCAAAGATGTACTTACCAAATCCAATGGATGTGTCATGATGATGGGAACGAGTGTTGCTGGGGGGGGGGGGGGGCAGAGGTGGGGTGGGGGGGTGGGGTTGAATGGAACCTCACATATATATTTTTAATGTAATATTATTACAAAATCAATAAAAAAAATAAAAAAATAAAAAAATAAATAAAAAAAAAAAAGAAATAAGTAACTACCTTGAAACTAATGAAAATGACAACACAGCATATCAAAACTTATGGGACACAGCAAAAGCTGTACTGAGAGGGGAATTCATTGCCATAAATTCATACATCAAAAAAGAAGAGCTAAAATTGAAGACCTAACTGCACACTTGGAGGAATTAGTAAAAAAACACCAAACTAACTGCAAAGGAAAAAGAAAGAAAGAAATAATAAAGATCAGAGCAGAACTAAATGAAACAGAAAATAAGAGCACACTAGAAGAAAATAAAACAAAGAGCTGGTTCTTTGAGAAGATCAATAAAATGGACAGACCCTTAGCTAGACTAACAAAGAAAAAAGAGAGAAGCTGCAGATACACAAAATAAGAAATGAGAAAGGAGATATCACCACTGACCTCACAGAAATAAAAAATATCATAAGAGGATACTTTGAAAAACTATATGCCAACAAGAAGGACAATTTAGAGGAAATGGACAAATTCCTAGAAACACATAAGCAGCCTACATTGATGAAAGAAGAAAATGATGATCTCAACAACCCAATCACAAGTAAAAAGATAGAATCAGTCATTAAAATCCTCCTAATTAAGAAAAGGCCTGGGCCAGACAGCTTCACTGGTGAATTCTACCAAACATTCCCCAAAGAACTATCACCAATCTTGCTTAAACTCTTTCAAAAAGTCGAAATAGAAGGAAAACTGCGTAACTCATTCTGTGATGTCAACATTACCATAATACCCAAACCAAACAAAGACACCACAAGAAAGAAGGATGACAGACCAATCTCTCTAATGAACTTAGATGTGACAATTCTCAACACAATACTTGCTAATCGTATTCAACAACACATTAAATGAATTATACACCATGACCAAGTGGGTTTAATTCCTGGTATGCAAGTATGGTTCAACATAAGAAAATCAATTAATGTAATACAACAAAAAAAGAGATCGAAGGAAAAAAATCACTTGATCATATCCGTAGATGCAGAAAATGCATTTGACAAAATACAACACACTTTCTTGATAAAAACACTGCAAAAGAATGAAATAGAAGGAAACTTTCTGAACATGATAAAGGGTATATATGAAAAACCCACAGCTAACATTATTTACAATGGTGAAATCCTGAAATCTTTCCCTGTAAGATCAGGAACAAAACAAGCATGCCCACTATCACCCCTTCTATTTAACATTGTGTCAGAAGTACTTGCTCAAGCACTGAGGCAAGAACCAGACATAAAAGTCATCCAAATTAGAAAGGAAGAAGTCAAATTTCACTATTTGCAGATGACATGATCCTATACATAGAAAGCCCTGAGAAGTCTGCAACAAAGCTTCTAGAACTTATAAATAAGTTCAGTAAAGTTGCAGGTTTTAAGATCAATGTGCAAAAATCAGTAGCATTTCTGTACACAAATAATGAGCAACCTGAGGAAGGAATTAAGAAATAAATACCATTTACAGTAGTAAATTTTAAAAATCAAATACCTGGGAATAAATTTAACTGAAGATATAAAAGACTTATACACAGAAAACTGCATTACACTCTTCAAGGAAATCAAAGAAGACCTAAATAAATGGAAGAATATTTCCTGTTCATGGATAAGAAGGCTAAATATTATTAAGATTTCTATCCTACCAAAACTGATGTACAGATTCAATGCAATCCCAATAAAAATCAGCACAACATTTTTCAATGAACTACAAAAACTAACCATGAAATTTATTTGGAAAGGAAAGAGGCCCCAAATAGCCAAAGACATATTGAAAAAGAAAAATGAAATTGGAGAAATCACACTATCTGACTTAAAAATATACTACAAAGCTACTGTAGTGAAACAGCATGGTATTGGCACAAGGATTGACACACTGACCAATGGAACTGAAAAGAGAGTTCTGATATAGATCCTCACATATACAGTCATCTGATATTCGACAAGGCGACCAAGCCCACTCAACTGAGAGAGAATGGCCTCTTCCACAAACGGTGCTTGGAGAACTGGATATCCATATACAAAAGAATAGAAGGGGATTATCATCTCACATCTCACACAAAAATCAATTCAGGATGGATCAAATACCTAAATATAAGAGCCAAAACCATAAAGACATCAGAAAACAATGTAGGGAGTCATCTACAGGACCTTGTAGTAGGAAATGGCTTCATGAACTTCATACCCAAAGCATGAGCAGCAAAAGAACAAATAGACAAATGGGACCTCCTCAAAATTAAAGCCTTTTACACCTCAAAGGAGTTTGTCAAAAAAGTGAAAAGACAGCCTCCCAATGGAAGAAAATATTTGGTAACCATATATCTGATAGGAGCCTAATATCTAACATATATAAAGAAATCCTCTATCAGTAAAATAAAAAGACAAACATCCCTTTTAAAAAATGGGAAAGAGATTTGAACAGATGCTTCTCCAAAGAGGAAATACAAATGGCTAAAAAGCACATGAAAAGATGCTCTAAATCACTAGCTATTAGGGAAAGGTGAATCAAAACTACAATGAGATACTCCCATAAAACTGGCAGCTATTAAAAAAAAAAAACCCAGAAGACTACAAGTGTTGGAGAGGAAGTGGAGGAATGGGTATATTCATCCTCTGCTGGTGGGAGTGCAGAAAGATCCAGCCATTCTGGAAGACAGTTTGGCAGTTTCTAAAAAACTAGCTATAGATTTGCCATATGACCCAGCAATTCCACTGCTGGGTATATACCCAGAACAACTGAAAACAAGGATACAAACCAATATACACACACCAATTTTCATAGTGGCATTATTCACTATTGCCAAAAGTTGGAATCAACCCAAATGCCCATCAACAGCTGAATGGATAATCAAAATGTGATGTATACATACAATGGAATACTATTCAGCTATAAAAACAAATACAGTACAAGCACATGGGATAACATGGATGAATCTTGAGAACCTTATGTTGAGTGAAGCAAGCCAGGCATTGAAGGAAATATACTACATGAACTATCTGATATGAAATAAGCAAACCAAGCTGTCTCAGAGAGCTAGAGGCTGGATGATAGGCTTACAGGAAATTGGTGGGGAGAGGAAGGTTGTGAACTAATGTCTACATGGATGAAATCCATGATAAAGTGGAGGTAAATAGCTGTACATGGAAGGGATAAGACAGGGGCATAGGGATAACATTGAGTGGGGCTTTGCAGGCTTGAGGGGGCTAGGGTTGGAAGGATTGATCAGATGGCCCAGAAATTAGTGGGAGGGTGGGTGGAACAGATGAACATGGGAGTTTGCCAGGTATGTGGTTGAAACTATAATGCTGAGAAAACTCTTTAGAAAATATAGTAAGGATGGGTAGCTTGTTTAAGGTGCTTAATGGGGAGCATCTGGCACAGGGACAGCTTACTAGGGAGTGTGCGAGTGCTCATGTTGTCATAGTGTGTTATATCACTGGGTGGAGACCCATACAATGTGTGGGAAGGTGTACCGCCATCCTGGGGAGGCCTGATCTTCTCAAACCTAGGGAATTGTGTTTCTCGGGAGAATTGGAGGCTCCCAAAGGGGGAAGACATTCTACTGTGTCAAGCCCTCAGCATTGTTGCACATGTCTGTGAATCTGGTCCTTTAAGCAGTGAAGCTTGGTTCTCACTGTGGACCCTGAGGGGAGGGGAAGAGAGGAATAGAATAGATGGAAGCAAGGCAACTGGGGGGCAATGGAAATGTTATACAAGATTGTGCAGTGATGGATATAGGACATGTTAAAGTTCACCAAAAATGTATAAAAGTCTGTAGGCGAAAATGTAAACCATAATGTCACTAAAAATATTATACAGTCTAAAGTATAATACATAATGTAAACCAAAATGGAACCATGCTTGGTAGCTATGTTTCAATATCTGTACATCATCTACAAAAAATATAACATGAATATATAAAAATTATTGCTAGGGAAGGGGGAAAATTGTTTGATGTTGGATATATGGGCGTCCCCTATATTGTATATGTGACTTTACTGTGATCTAAAACTTTTTTGAAGACAAAATTAAAAATTTTAAAAATGAAATAAAAAGATGTAGACACTGAGGAAGGAATGAAAGAATTTTCCTTGCACATTACATACAGGGCAACACCTATTACAGTGATGAAAGGCAAAATGTTAAAAACAAAGTTTTATGATATTTTTCCTCTTAATATCCTAATTTATTTTTTACTTTATTTTAGTTTTTCTAAATTAGCATGCATCTATTTCTAATCTTTAAGCCTATCGTTGCTATGTCATTTTCC
Source organism: Dasypus novemcinctus (assembly GCF_030445035.2). Classification (NCBI taxonomy): domain Eukaryota; kingdom Metazoa; phylum Chordata; class Mammalia; order Cingulata; family Dasypodidae; genus Dasypus; species Dasypus novemcinctus. Next base: position 199,231,643 of record NC_080673.1, on the reverse strand, counting down.
TACTAATTGAATTTGGCAATATGTTAGGCTTCATTTTTGAAGAAGTTTTGGACCACAGAGGGTTTCAACTATGGCAAGGGAGGAACACTGGTGTGGGGTGTTATTGGTGGGGGACACACAGTTGGGAGGGAGTTCTCCAGGGCATGCATTAAGGTATATAAAAATGTTTGGATTTTTGTTGGGTATTTTCAAAGTAGTTAGAGTTACAAATGACAACTGAGGGAGTGCTGAATTCCTAGCCAAGGGAGCTCTGTCATATTCCCCAGTGGTACAGCAACAATTCCTCAAGTGCAAGGGCAAAGACCAGTGAAGAAGGATGGTCCAATGATGAGTTCTTGATACTGATGACTATGCTTATGAGCCTGTGTGCCTGAAATTTCAACTAGGCTTAGAGCTGCAGGGTGCCTAAGAGTTACCTCCTGAGAGTCTCCATGTTGCGCAAATGTTACCACCCCCTAAGCCAAACTCAGCATGTAAATGCATTACCTTCCTCCCAGCATGGGGCATGACTCCCAGGGATGAGACTCCCTGGCACGGAGGGATTCCTACCAATCACTAACTGCTGATGCAACCAGAAAAATATCTTGAATAAAAGGGGAAATGGTAAAGACAAATGAATTTATATGGCTAAGAGTCTTCGAAAAAGAGTTGGGAGATCTTCAGAGGGTTCATGCTTATGCATGCCTCAGCATAATCCTAGAGACAGCCAAAGTGGAAACAACCCCAGGTACTGGTTTTCCTGAGGGCTATGGAGACACACAAGTTCTATAGTCATGGCAGATGGCTCTGGATTTCAGTGTCTTGTCAGTGGGCCCTATTTTGGAATTTGTGTTCCTGAGTGTTATGGAGTTGGACTCAGATGTGACCTTTCTACACATGCCTCTTCTGTCACTTTTACTGAACCTGTGGTTGACACTGTGGTGGTTGTGCACTCAGGAGACTTGAATTTCTGGACTGGACATGTGCCAATTGGGCCCTGAGCCTCAGCAGAGTTGCATCTCCTACTCTCCAGTTCATTGGACTTACCCAGGTCAGCTAACAGAAAGGTGAAGATGGTCAACCACCACACCAGGGAACTGAGAGTGTCTACATCTGCAAGGAGGAGAATTGCATCGATCACCCATGTGAGATCTAAGCCCCCTCTCAATTTAAAAGTGGAGTGAATATTACCATCTGAGGTCCACAGGATGGAGGAATAAAATTTGGATTAGAGTGGACTTTCTGGTATTCTACTATAAAACTATGGTGATTAATAATGGAAGAAATTATAGTGTTGATGTGGAGAATGTGGCCACGGGTTCCTAAGGGCAGGGAGAGGGAAGAAGAGATATGATGTGGGGGCATTTTTGGGACTTGAAATTGTCCTAAATGATATTTGCAGGGACTGCTGCTGGAGATTATATATCCTGCCCTAACCCACTGAATGTACTGGGGGAGAATGTAAACTACAATGTAAACTATAATCCATGCAGCACAGCCGTGCCCCAAAATGTATTCACCAAATGCAATGAATGTGCCACAGTGATCAAAGAGGTTGTTGATGCTGGAGGAGTGGGTGGTGTGGGGTGTGGGGTATATGGGAACCTCTTATATTTTTTAATGTAATATTTTTTGTGATCTATGTATCTTTTACAAAATATAATTAAAAAATTGAAAAAATGAACATGCTATAAAAAATAAGAGACAAAACCAATTAAAATAATAAATAAATAATGCCCCCCCCCCCAAGAAAAAAACAAAAACAGATGTGAAGAGCAGCCCAAATCTTATTGGTCTGCGTATTAGAAATTCACTGGGATCCCAATTTTATAAATAGACCTATTGATCAAAACTTACTGCAAGGGGTATTCAATGCAGAACCAAGGCTGTGAGTCTGGAGGGATCTAGGTTTCATTGAGACTAGAAAGGACTCTGACTGATTATCAACTATGGTGGACACTTGTCACTTTTGGGCTGCCTTGTGTCTTTTGAACACCTTTATTAGGTTTGCTAGATTTCCCAGCCTCCTCTGTAGCTAGGATGCAGGAATCCTCTGTAGGTGACCCATGCTCCATCAGCCAGAATTACCCATGGGAGATGTCAGTTTGGAAATGGGCAATTGGAGAGAAGGACTAGTATGAAATCCACCAGTGCAGATGAGAAATACTGAGGGTGTGTGCATCTGAATGTGGTCAGGTGATATTTCTGAGACATAAGTTGCAATGTCAGATGCAGAGGTGGCAGTTTCCTTTAGTATTTTTGGACAGCAGCATTTTCCTCTTCAGACTTTTGAATCATTGCTGGAAATCTATATATGAGTTTAATCTCCCACAAATCATACAAACTGTCAATATGCTTTAAATTTTTTTTCTCTATTTAAGCAGCCCAGAGTTATCTTCCCTCACTTGTAACTGTGTACTGAGGTGCACACTATGTGTCAAGCATTGTTCCAGTATATTAAACTGCATTCCATCCTCTTATAGTTCTGCAACAGAGGCTTCTTATTCCTATTGTATAGACAAGGAGAAATACAGTGATGGCTTAGCACCATGCACCTAAATGAAGCCAGAGTATAAATGCAAATTCACCTGGCTCCAAAGCTATGCACTTCAAATATGGTACCAGGTTATGTATCTTCTGCCTTAATTAAGGAGTGGTTCTGAATACAAAACAGAAAGGCTGCCAAGGGAAAATCAGAATGGACCTATATTTGAAAAGGCATGATGCAGAGACTGACTGTGATAAACTTGGACTTAACTCAAAGTATGAGTTAATATACGAGTGTGCCCGGTACGGGTCCAAGATTGGTTCCAGACATGCAAGCATCCATTAGTATCCACCCTTATCCCTACCTCCCTATCCCTAGCAGGATATGTCATTTTTTCCATATCCATATTAATCTAAACTTCATAGAAAAACACATGAATGTCAAACTTATTCTCATTAATTTTAATTTTATAACATTTTCTCCATCCTGCGTAAAATTTCTCTTAGAATGTTAGAATCTGTTCAGCTCGGGTACATTCATACTGATTATTTAACCTTGGCTAATTTTCTGAATACTCCCCTCCAAAGCTCCTGCATACATTCTGTAATAACACAGCCTTTCAAATGGAGTAATCAAGATTTTTTTGTGATATGACATCTCTTTTCATTTGTTCCACATTTCTTCATTATTTTACCTTTTTTTCTTTTAGTAGGTGGGAGCAGAGGATTTAGATTGAACTTTGGCAGTGAAAAAAAGCTTAAATTCAGGCTGGGAACAAATGTGCTGGAATGTGCTGTAATCCTTGGGGAACAATATAAAATATCCTGAATTTTTAAAAGAATATATGAACTATGAGGAAGAGGAGGAAAATCTGGACTTGGTTGGAAATCTAAGTCTTTTAACTTTATTCCTTTTTAACTTTGGGAAAGTCATTTAAGTTCCTGACTCAAAGTTTTCCTCTATTTTCATATAAGGCAATGTACAATTAAAGGATAATAGTATATACTTTCAGTTGTTTTGAAAACTGAATAAGCACAAGTAGCTCATCCAGCATAGAGTTGGAAAAACTAGGTTATGAATCCACATACATTGAGTACCACATGTATTGAGTACCAGAACTAGAAGGAAGGTAAGTTTGTAGACAGGTCCTAAACCAGGCTGTAGATAGAAATCAAGACGACGTAAATACCAATAGGTTATGTTGATAGCACTGTGCCAACATGCTATAAAGAAAAGGCATTTGTGACTATAATAGTCTATAAATGAAGAATTGACCTAGTCTCCCCTAGGGAGGTGATGCTTGACCTAAATGGAGGGGGTAGGTACTAACTGAATGAAGAGTGATGTGAGAACCATGTCTGAAAGTAGATATCAAGTGGGAAGGACAGGAACCTGGCCTTCAACTCCTTGATTGTACTATGCTCCTCTCTGTGTGTCTCTAAGACCAAAAATTAGCACATTGGAAGGAAACCATAAAGGAAAGGTCAGCAGCACCAGCCTACAAAGGCCATGAGAAGGTTTTTGTACTTATCTTAAGAACATTAGGATGCCTGGGAAGGGTTTTGCCCAAGGTGACTTGATAATCCCTGATAAACCCTGTTCTGATAAACCCTGTTCTGAGAAGATGAAATCCTTTTTTACCCACCCTGTGCACTTAGGCTACATACTACAAGGGCAATCTATGGACAATCAATGCTGTATCCAAGGATACCTCATGTGGGGCAGGCATATCTTCAGAGAGTAAGGTAAAGATCTGAGATTTTTCCTCTGAATTTTCAACTAGCATATTTTGTAATTAACTTTTGAGTAATACTGCTTTCTGACATATTGTAATTATTAAAAATTATACAGTCAAAATATCCATTAAAATAAGTGTGCATCATTATTAATGTAATCAGGTTTAAAAGATAGAATTTTAGGAAAATTAAGACTGCTATCTCTCCGCCCCCGTTCTCTTTCTTTTCCTTCCTTCCTCCCTCTTCCATGCCTTTTTTCTTTCTATCTCTTGTATGTATGGGGTGTATGTGTGTGCGTAGGCCATGTCTATATTTTTAAACTGATAGAAATGCAAAAAAAGGCACCAACCTTCAGACTATGGGTCTAATTCTTAATCAATCAATAATGTCATACATTTCTCTTTTGTGGTTTTAGCCATCAGAAGCAAGGACTTCTTACCACCCTTAAAGAAAACATGTGAAAATGACAGAGGAAAATAAATAAAAATGACTTACACATTGTCTAGCCCAGCTGTAAGTACCTATAAAACTTGTTTTAACTTTTCCTCTTACTTTTATTTTTATTAAGTCACAATTTTAACTTCCACAAGGCAGTGGGCTAGAGAGCAAAATCTTTCAAGTCAGAGAACATGATTCATATCCTGATTATCACTTATTAATGGTCTAAATTTGCACCTCTTTTTCTCTGCCTGATTCTCAAATGCATTCATTTACTTGGGCTTTTCACAAATACTTATTGAGCACCTTATCATGGGTTAAGAACTATGCTATTTACTGATGATAAAGCTGTGAAAAGAAAAACTGTCTGGTCTCAAGAAGCTTACATTTAAATTTTTATGTCCAAAGCTTTTCTTTGAGACATCTTTTCATGCACGTGTATTCCATGGATCATGTCATCCAAATCCAAAGCTGCCTGTCTAAGTCCCTGATGGATATTGGTAGCTGAGATCTCTCTACCAACTACCTGTCACTTCAATTTCCACTGGCCTTTACATTTGGCTATCTCCAAGGACCATAAAATCAATATGCCATAAATTGACTTAACAATCTAATCTAACAATGAATTTCTTCTCCAGAATTACTTAGCCAAATAACCTAACAAATTTGTTAAATACATATAAATGCCCTGAAAACATGCTTGACACTCCTGTCTTGTTCGTGCAGTGCCATTAGAAAGCAAATGTCTTAGTTTTCCAGAGATTCTATGATAAATATACAGTGAGTTGGCTTAAACAAAATAAATTTATTATCTCATGTTTTTGGAGTTAGAAGACCAACATCAAGCGAGTGATGGGGTTTGCTTTCTCCCATGGTTTGTAGCTTTCTGTTAATCCTCTGTCACACGGCAATCTTGCTCTCCTCGTGTCTACTCCTCTGGTGTCTGCTGACTTCTGGCTTCTAATGATGGTATCCAAATTTCCTTTGCTTATATGGTCCCCAGTAATATAGATGAAGGCCCACCCTAATTCAATTTAGTCTCATCTAAATAAGATCTTTCAGGATCTAGTCACAAATGAGTCTACACTTTAATAATGACACCTTCAATAGTCCTGTTTACAAGTGAGTACACCAGCAGGAACATATAGTGAACATGTCTTTTGTTGGGTGTGTGAGTCAATCCCCAAGAACAGTCAATAAATATCTATTAAACAAATGATAGAAAAAATGAACAAGGGGCATGCAATCTAGGAGGAAATGTAGACATGATTAAAAGCCTTCTCCAGTACTTGCAGCATATCAGAAGACCTCTTGATTGTCCTAAAATGAAGGGATAAATGAAGTGTGCTGGGAAGGCATTGACACAAGGGGATCTTGCCAAGTTAGGAAATTCTTTATTGAGGATTTAATTTGTTAATTGGGTCTCTAAGGAAGAATAGAGATATTTTCACATGCAGAAAAAAAATGATTAAAGTAGAAGAGCCATAATCAATTTATTGAATGATCTGAACTTGATAGAGTATAGATTTAAACATGCTTAAAAATGTTCCCCTTTTATGCCATTTAGTCCATTCTATCATTTCTCCATTTTGAAGTTTTGGTAGGGGATGGCCAGACCTCAGCCTGCTGCCTTTCCCTGTGACCCACAAATATTTCCTGTTCTCAGGGTTAGATGTGTTATCCTGACACCTAGGACAGATGATGAATGTGGGCTGAACAGTGTCCTTTAGCAGATAAGGGCCTGCTAGCACATTTCTTCCCCTTTTATCTAGAGCAGGAGCATATGTAAACATTCACTGGAGACATTCTGGCTAATGTAGATAGGTTTTATGACACTGGCTCACCCCCTGCCCCCCACTGCTACCCTTGTTCCTGATGGTGAGGGAGCAGGGCCATTCCACTGAAACACAAGAGGGTATGTATAGATCATCGTCCTGTGTTGGCCATCAGATGAGATACCCTGACCATGGGCGACTGATACTCACTATTGAAGCTGGCCTTGCTTTGTCTCTTTTCTATGTGAGTAATTATTGTTCCATGTAGTGCCTGTGGGAGTTGGGCTTTTTTTGGTGACCCTGACACCTGCAAAGCATGGAGTAGTTTGGGATTCTAGGACTGTTGTTTCAGGAGGTAGCCAGTCTTATGTTCTTCCTACCCTCCATATGATGAGACCCTTCTCCTGGATGTGGTGCTAGGTGTCTTCCCTTTTTCCCAACATAAGACTTAAGGGAAATCTGGAAAGAACTTTTAAATTACTTTCAGGTATGTATTAGCTATTATCATAACAATGCAAATGTAGTGGCTTATAACAGTTCTGGCCATGGATTTGGGTTTGGCTGTGGGCTGTAGGTCTGCTCTCCCACCTTGTTATGGGTCCAGGTGGAATGAGTAGTATCTATGGTAGGGCACACCATCTCGAATGCACCATAGCAAAGCTAAACCTCCCAAGTTCATCAAAGGTTTCTGCTCACATCATTCCTGCTAGCATTCCATTGGCTAAAGCAGATCACTGTCCAAGTCCAATCCAAGTCCAACATAAGAAGGGTGAGGGCTTATTCTCTGCCTATAGGGGGAAGCAATGGGGAGCGAAACGCTGAAAGTTAATCTAGCCTATCACAAGGCATAAGAGTTTATTTTTCAGGTTTGAAAGAGTTCAGCCCAATTTTAATCAAAACTCCAAAATGTCATAACATGATAAGCTATTTCCTTCCCTACATTAAGTCTGAGCAGCCTCTGAAGCCAGCAGTGGAAAAGGAATAATGCAGCATGTTCTTTTAGTTGTCCCCTGCCATTGTGGTAGTTTTAGGAGCTGCTCAAAAATAATCCAGTATTTTCCTTCTGGGAAATTGTAAGATTCCACATCATATCTACTTGAAGTTAGCTGTGACCCTGTGCCTTGCTTTGGCCTATAAAATATGTAGCTTCATGCTTTACCATATTCTCATTTTCTCTTCCTGGAGACCAGCAATATTCAAACAGTGGTGCCAGATCATCTTGACTCTGAATGATGCAATTAGCAGAGCTCCTGTGATGGAAATGAAACATAAGTGAGAAATAAGTCATTTACTGTTTAAAGGAGATGGGTGTGTGTTTGTGCCTCTTTCTCTCTCTCGTGTGTGTGTGTGTGTGTGTGTGTGATCATAGCCTAGCCTAGCCTATCCTCACTGATAGTTCTTCCACCGTTACTCTCCCTGTTCTGTTTCAGTCTCCTCCACAGCATATGAGAATGGATTAAGGGTAAAAATGGTATAGTAATATGTATCTGGTGCACTTGTACTTCTCTGTTGTCAAGTACCCTTTGTCATGGAATAGGACTAAATGCCCACCTTCCCTCGTGGGGTGTTTTCTGGGTTCTTTACAGTGTAGGCTGGGATTCCTCATTCCACAGTATTTCCTAAGAAGGGCAATGTTTAGTCCTACTGACATCTTATGATTCACCTCAATTCCTGTGTCTGGTGAGATCCCTCCAACCATTATTTCCTGGTGCCTTCCCTTCAAGCAGCTCAACTCTTCAAGACACAAGTTGATTGTCATTAGAGAGCTTTTTTACTGCACTCTGTACAGCCCCATGGTAGTCCCGAGAAATAGAGCTTCCTTATGCATCCATACTCCTCTCCATGCTTCTGGTCCAATGACTTTTGGAAAATTTCTCTAAACAACATGCTTAATGAATCTCTGAGGTTCTGCTGCAGACAGACCAGACTAGTGATGAGTTTGGGGCTAAGGGTCTCAGGGTTTGTTTGTCCATCTCTTAACGGGTCTGCCTACATTGGGTTTAACACCTCTTCCTCCATTGAATGTATGGACAATTAACATCTATTGTCCAAGCTTTGGGATTTTGATGGAAACTATAGAGACAAACAAAAATGCTCCATTTATCACGTTTTCAGAGGCATGGAAGATGACCATATATCCCAGGAGAAGTGAGAAGTTTTGTATGACCAGAGCAAATGCTTTTTGTACTAGGGAAGAGATAGGGATGGGGATTAGTGGGCAGGCTGGGCCCAGATTATAAAAGCTCACTTATTCCTGCCTTGCATGATGCCTAATGTAATCCTTTATTATCTCATGTTGTTCTTAATTTGTGAGGATTCTCAGTCACACTGAGCCTGCCTCATCTCTCTCTTTTTTTTTTGTAATACCATCTATTATTTCTATACCCACTTTCCTCTCCAAGGAGATCGGAAGTCCCTCAGGTGTCAGGAGGCTGGGTTTTGTCTCTCTTTGGGTTTCCCCAAACATAATGCTTTGACAAGAAGAAATGTATTATATATTTGCCATAATAAATGCATTGATGTATAGTTGATAATTAGCTTTAATTTGAAATCACTTCACAACAAATTAGACATGTATAACAAACACAGAAGAAGTGTGAATGGAAGAAATGAATAATTATATGCTATTTACCTCCTACTATTGTTCCTGCCTCGTAATAGAGCTCTTCTCCCATTAACTTCAAGTTCTCACACAATTATTTAGGTCAATTCATATCCTTTAGAAACATTAGGCATCTTCATTCAACCCATTTAAGCATCTTCTGAAGGAGTGAACTGATTAAAAAAATGGAGTGATATAAAAACAATTTTGAAACTGCAAGTAAACAGGAAATTATTAAAAATAACTTGGATAATGGATTGATAAGAGTGTAATTTTATTTTATTTACTTGCAGAGTGCTAATTGTTCAATTATTAAAACACACGAAAGGAAAGATAATGTGGATCTCTAACAAATGTTTTTAAGTAATATTTCTTGTGAATTTCTCAGTGTAGAGCTTTATGAGTAAAAATGGTACAGCATTTTTACTTGGACCATTTATTATAAAATATTTCTCTGTTGCTTAGATTGAAAGAAGCCTTTAGAGATAAAATAGCACAAAAAAGTTCTTATCATATAAAATGTTATTAACTTAAAATGAGGGAAGGGGAATTGAATTATCAAAGCAATTGAAATATGGAGTTAAGAAAGAAATTATATGCATTAATTTTGCCTACTAAATAGATTAAAGTATTATATATATGTTCATGTATAAAAATAGCTGAGGAAGTTGAGGTCAATCCACCTGACTTGTATTATAAACTTTATGGTTTCAAGCTAAACGTGGAAGCTTGCATGGATCTTTCTCTTTAGTTCGGACTGCAAATGTCACTTCTGATTTATTGCAAATTCCACCTTGGTGAGGTATAGATTAATGAGGAATGACTGTATGTGTAAAATGGTAAAGAAATATATGGACAGTGTTTCCTTGTTCCTTTTCTAATAAGTCATTCCCAGATGGTGAGTTACACTCCAGAGATGGGAGTTTTCAAGTTGTGTTAATTTTTGCCATCTTACTTCCTGCTGATCGATATTGCTATCAAAAGCTGCTGTCTGCAATGAATACAATTTAGCTAATGAGGAAGTAGGCAGCACTTCTGTTTGAATTATGGATCATGTGCTGAGAAAGAGGCTTCTCCATATGTCTCTTTCATCCAAGCAAGTGAAAGGAAGATTCATACTATTATTTTAGCTGAAATTGCTAATGTAGGTGGCTTTCTAGACTTGGTGTCTCTGTGAAGTTGGGTTAAAAATCTTTGTAAGTGGACACTTTCTGCCAGTAAAATGTTATTAGCTAATGTCAGTCAGGAAATGAAAGTCTCAGTCCAGTTTCTTTCCTTAGTTTCTGGAGTGACTTTGGGCCAGACACTTGTAGAGCCCACAATTTTCTTATAATGGGCCAGATAGATAAAAAAAACAAAGTCCCTATCATCTCTGGCATTCTCAGTTTCAACACATTCAGTTCCATAATTGTCTGAGGGAAATAATGGTCAGCTCTGTGTGGGATTTAATTCCTCTCACCTGTTCCCTGAGGCTTCCCACTTACTGGGCAAAGAGAGTTTGCTCATGTGGATTTTCCTCATCCAAATGAGCAAAACTCTTACTTTATCTGTTTTCATCACCTAATTGAATGAAAGTCTTGTGCTGCCTCAATTTCCCCAAGGTTGTAGGAGGCAGAAAACAGAATCAGCTGGGAGAGGTCAAAGATAGAATTAAACACAGTTTTATGGACAACTTCTCCTTGAAAGTCAAATGGTATGACACATACTATTCTACTCCTCATAAGAAAAATCACCATACACTGGGGGCTCCTATTTCATTGGTAAGGCAGAAACAAGTAGTGTTATCCCTTGTGTAGCTTAGGTTTCCTCAAACCACATCAGCCTGGAAATAAAAAAAAATAAACATGTTTAATTTGACAACATTTTCTTTTAGTTAAGTTGTGGGAAACAAATGTCCTCATATATTGATGACATAAATCCAACAAAACATAATACCTATAGAGGAGAAGTTGGCAGTCTTTATCAAAATTACATTCATATTTGCTCTTTCATCTGGCATTCCCACTTTTAAGTAAATATCCTAAAGATAAATTGGTAAAAATCCTAAGAGTGGTATGCACAAGTCTGTGCATCAGAGTCCTACTTGAAATAGCACAGAAGAGGAGCCATCATCCTGCCAGGGGTCACTGACTCTGCTCAGCAGAAGAGACGAGGGCTGTATTTATACAGACAGGGCTGGATGAATGACAAGGAATTTAGCTGATGGACATGCACTAATGAAGAAACAGATGCACTCCAGATCTTCAGCAATGAGGGACTGGGTCACATTTGTAGGTAAGCCACCATGGTGTGCTGAACGGATATTGAGTAGGAAGACAATGAATACCTATTGGAGCCCTAGGTCCAACTTCAGTGACAGAGGCTTTAATTTGTCCCACTGTCTTGGTTTCCTAGGGCCGCTATGAAAAACACCACACACTGTCTTAAGCAATAGGAATTTATTGGCTCACAATCTTGGAGGCTATAAGTCTAAAATCAAGGTGTTGATAAGGCCATGCTTTCTCCAAAGTTTGTAGCTTTTTGGTGAGGCTTTCTGGCAGTCCCCCATCACATGATGATCTGTTTCCTGTCTCTTCCTCCGGTTCCTACTGACTGATTGTGTTTGAGTGTCCTCTGCCTTATAAGGACTTCATTCATACGGATTAAAGCCCACCCTGATTCATTTCGCCTCATTAAATAGGATCTTCGGAGATCCTATTCACAAATGAGTTCATATCCCCAGGACCATGTCTTTGTAGTGAACATGATCCAATCTACCCAGCACCTCCCTTATCTAAGTTTCCCCTCAGAAGGAAGGGCCAGTGGGCCATGGAGGAGCTGCCACTGGAGTGTGTATGATGAAGTGTATCTGCTTGGTGCAAGGCATGGGTTGTGTTAGCCTTGGGGGTATGCCCCAGACCTGCCCAGGCTTGGTACTCCAGCTTTCTGTGTCCTGCAGTCAAAGACAGCCCCTGGTTTTCCCATCTGGCTCTCAAGTGCCTGCTAGTCATGTCAGTTGTTCATTTCATTTTGTGGCACATCAAGGATGCTTAGCAAGCACCTTCCAATTCCATTATCCATGCAGCTACTGTTTTCTCCAGACATCTCAAATGCCTGATACAGTTTTCCTTTTAATGTATTCCCTTCCATCAGCACACTTTCCCAATTCTCCTCCATTAAGTGTTTTAACCATTGGGTATCCTTTTTCTTCCAAAGGCTCTCAGTGTTCTACCTACCACTGAGAGTGAGGCTTTCCAGCCAGGCAGTGGATCATACCCATATTATACCTTGCTTTATCTCCCCGCTCTCTGTTGATAGTTGTAGGTTGGGTTCTCTGGAGGCAGATGTTGAGGTAGAATTCGGGCTGCTACTGTTTGTTAGAGATCAACACCTATGATCCCTACCAGTGGTTGGAGAAAAAGTGAGGGGAAGCAGATGTAGCTCAGTGGTTGAGAGCCTGCCTCCCACATATGAGGTCCTGGGTTCATTCGGGAGTACTGTCCATCACAGTGTCCAGCTTTGGGCCAAAATGAAGTGACCAGGCCTTCGTACCCCCACCTCGCACTGTCATCAGAGATGGGCTGCCCCAGACAGAGTGTGACCACAAGAGGGGCAGCTTGCTGCTTCTGAGGCTGACCCTCAAAAGGCTGATAAGTGGAGGCTGTCTGCTGACCATGCTTTCCAGAGCTGGGCAGCAAGTACTGCCTTTAAGGTGGGAGTGGGGGTGGAGACTGGTGCCACATTGTCTACCACAACCAAAACCTACACCCAAAGTCATCCTTAACAATGTAATTTTTAAAATCATTTATTATCTTTTTTAAAAAAGATATATAGATCACACTAAATGTTACATTAAAAAGTATAAGAGGATCTCCTATACCCCACTCCTTACCTCCCACCCCCACCCCTCCCACATCAACAACCTCTTTCATCAGTGTGGCACATTCATTGCATTTAATGAATACACTTTGGAGCACTGCTACACAGCATGGATTATATAGTTTACATTGTAGTTTACACTCTCTCCCAGTTCATTCAGTGGATTATGGCAGGATATATAATGTCCAGCATCTGTCCCTGAAATATTCAGGACAACTTCAAGTCCCAAAAATGCCCCCATATCACATCTGTTCTTCCCTCTCCCTGCCCTCAGCAACTCCCGTGGCCACTGTCTCCACATCAATGATAGTTTCTTCCATTGCTAGAGTCAAGTTTCTATGAATCTTTTACTTCAAGCAGTGAAGCTTCGTTGTCACTGTTGGTCCTGAGGGAAGGGGGAGAGTGGAACAGAATTGATGGAAAGGGTGTAACTGGGGTTCTATGGAAGTGTTCTACATGGTTATACAATGATGGATACAGGCCATGTTAACTTTCAACAAAAATTTTTAAAAGTGTGTAGTCTAAAATGTAAACCATAATGTAAACCATAATGGAACCATGGTTAGTAGCTATGTTTCAATATCTGTACATGAGTTGCAGCAAAAGTAACATCCACATGTAAAAAGATCATTGCTGGGGAAGGGCAAAAAGTGTTTGATTTTGGATAAATGGGAATCCCCTATATTCTATACGTGACTTTTCTGTGACTTAAAACTTTTTGATGACATAATTTAAAATTTTTTTAAAAAAGGATGTAGACACTGAGGAAGAAATGGAAGAGATTGCCTTGCCCCTGTATGTACAGGGCAACATGTATTACAGTGATGAAAGGCAAAACAACAACAAAAATTTTAATGATATTTTTCATTATTTTTAATACCCCAATTTATTTTTTACTTTATTTTGGTTTTTCTAAATTATTAAGTATTCTACTTCTAATTTTTAAATGTATCATTACTATTTCATTTTCTTATTAATTGAATTTGGCAATATATTATGCTTCATTTTTGAAAAAGTTTTGGATCACAGAGGGACTGAACTATGGCAGGGTAGGAGAAATGATGGGAGGTGTTATTGATGGGGATGCATGGGTGGGAGGGATTTCTCCAGGCACACATATAGGGTATATAGATATGTTCAGATGTTTGTTGGGTATTGATACAGTGGGTAGAGTTTCACATGACAACTGAGGGAATGCTGAGTTTCCATTCTGGGGAACTCTGTCATACTCCTCAGTGGAGCAGTAACAATCCCCTAAGTGCAAGGGCAAAGACTAGTGAAGAAGGATGACCCAACAATGGGCCCTTGATACTGATGACTATGCTTATGAGCCTGTGTGCTTGAAATTTCAACTAGGTCTAGAGCTGCAGGGTGCCTAAGAGTTCCCTCCTGAGAGCCTCCATGTTGCTCAAATGTGACCAATCTCTAAGCCAAATTCAGCACATAAATGCATTACCTTTCCCCCAGCATGGGACATGACTCCCAGGGATGAACCTCCCTGGCACTGAGGGATTACTACCAAGCACTAGTAATCCAACTAGAAAAAGACCTTGAATAAAAGGTGGTGCAACTAGAAAAAGACCTTGAAGAAAAGGGGGAAATGGTGAAGACAAATGAGTTTATCTGGATAAGAGACTTCAAAATGAATCAGGAGGTCATCAGTGGGATCATGCTTATGCACATCTCAGCAGGATCTCAGAAACAGCCAAAGTAGATACAACCCCAGGCAGTGGTGTTCCTGAGGGCTACAGCACAGACACCCAGTTCCTATGGTCATGGTATATGGCTCTGGATTTCAGTTCTTTGCCAGTGGACCCTACTTTGGAATTTGTGCTCCTGAGAATGATGGAGTTGGACTCAGATGTGACCTCTCTACACAAGCCTCTTCTGTCACTCTTACTTAACCTGTGGTTGGCATTTGGGTTGATGTATGCTCAGAGGGCTTGAATCTCTGGACTGTCCATGTGACAGCTGAGCCTTGAGCCTCAGCAGAGTTGCCACACCTACTATCTGGTTCATTGGACTTACCCATGTCAGCTAATGGGGAGTTGAGGATGGCCAACCACCACACCAGGAACCTGAGAGAGTCTACAACTGCAGGCAGGAGAATCGCATTCATCAGATATGTGGGATCTAAGCCCCCTCTTGATTTAGATGTGGAGTGGACTTCACCATGCCAGGGTCCTCAGGATGGAGGAATAAAATATGGATTAGAGTGAACTTCCTGGTATTCTACCTAACAATGTAATTTTTAAAAGCATTCCATTAGAGATGGTGGAAACACATGAGGATCTCTCTCTTAACCCTTCTACTCTGCATGGCATTAAAGTTTCCTTCTGGAGTAGCACAGTAAGGAAAAAGAAAGAAAAATTATACGTATTGCAAAAGAGGAAACAAAACTGACATTATTTGCAGGTAATTTCTCTCTATATAATACTGTGGCTCACCTTGGAGTCCAGCCACCATGTTGCCAGGAAGCCCCGGGCACATGGAGAGGTTACAGGTGGGTGTTCCAGCCACCTGATGGTGGGCAGTCAGCATCAACTGCTGACAAGACTTTAGATAATTCAAGCCCCCAGCTTTCAAATATTCCAGCTAAGGTCCTGACATTTAGAGCAGAGAAATCCATCTCTGCTGTGCTCTGTCTGAATTCTTAACCCATTGAAACCATGATTAATAATTAATAGTTATTATTATCTTAAGCCACTATATTTTGGGATAATTTATAATTCACCAATGGATTTCTATAAATATCAAAAGAAAGTACAGATTAGATTTAGTACAAATTTAGTATGGCTGCTATGTATAAAATCAATGAAAAGGTCAATTGTATTTCTATATGCTAACAATAAACAAAAGTTAAATTTAGAAGAGATGCCATTTGGACTTGGCCCAGTGGATAGGGCATCTGTCTACCACATGGGAGGTCCGTAGTTCAAACCCCGGTCCTCCTTGACCTGTGTGGAGCTGGCCAACGTGCAGTGCTGATGCGTGCAAGGAGTGCAGGGCCACACAGGGGTGTCCCCGCGTAGGGGAGCCCCATACACAAGGAGTGCACCCCGTAAGGAGAGCTGCCCAGTGCAAAAGAAAGTGCAGCCTGCCCAGGAATGGCGCCGCACACATGGAGAGCTGACACACAAGATGATGCAACAAAAGAAACACAGATTCCTGTGCCGCTGACAACAACAGAAGCAGACAAAGAAGAACACACAGCAAATGGCCACAAAGAGCAGACAATAGTGGGTTGGGGGTGGGTAAGGGGAGAGAAATAAATAAAAAATAATATCTAAAAAATATATATGGTTATCTAAGGAAAAAATCCAACAAATGCATGCAAGTCCTTCAAAAGAATACTTGTAGAACTTTATTGAAGTTAAATAACTGAAAATAGAGATATTTATTATGCATTTTACTTATGGATTTATAGAGTCACTTTTGTGTGGGTATCTCCACTTAAAATTGATTTACTATATGATTCCGATCAAAATCACAATATTGTATAACTTGTGCAAGCTAATCCTGGAATATATGTGGGACTTGCAAAGGCTAACAATAGCCAAGGCCCTCCAGAAGTAGAACAATATAAGTACTTGCTCTACTATATTATAAATCTAAAGATATTGTGACCCTGGATTATTGGTGCAAGGACTGAAAACATAGGAAATAGAATGCAATAGGAAGCCTAGATATAGACCCACACAGAGACAGAACCTTTAATATGGCAGAGGTGGTATTGTAGACCAGTGGTGAAGTAATGGAATTTTCAATGAATGTCACCCAGTCAACTCAGGATCCATATTGATCAAAAAATGAAATTAAATCTCCCAACACAGCAACCAATTCCAGATGGATTAAGACATATATATAAAAGGCAAAAAATAAAGATTTTAGGAACAATATAGAATCATTTATGTATAAACTTGATATAGGAAAGTTTTCTTTTTCCTTCTTAAAACTATCTAAAGGAGCTGTACCCCCTGACACTAAGATTGGCAAATGTGACCACATTAAATAAGAGCTTTTGTTCATCAAAACAATCTTTCTAGGTCACAGATTGAAATGATATGAGCCTGTGATTTTCTTCAAAATAATCCAGTGGGAAATGGTGGGGGACGAAAGGGGTATCTTGCTCAAGTGTGACTGTGAGATGGTGATTGTTGTACTAGGGTGATGTTATTCTTAATAGCAGAAACTGGAAACAATTCAAATGCCCATAAATAGAATGGACAAAAAATCACATACTATTCAGCAGTGAAAATGAACTAGAGTTTTATGTACCCTCATGGATGGTTTTCATCTGGAGAACAAGAAACTTGTCCCCAAAGAATCTATCATTAAGTTTCAAGAACAGACAAAACTAAAGGGTGTTTATTGAGGAATTCATACATGGATCCAATATGTAAAGAAAGGAATAATTGTCACATTTTGTATAGTGGTTATCTCATGGATAGGGGAGACAGATTGGTGAGGTACTCAGGGACTTCTAAATAACTTTCAAAATTCTATTCTTCATCTAGGTAGTAGTTACATATGAGTTTACTGCATTTTAAAATTTTATATCATATATACAAATTTTATGCACTTTTTTGCATAGAAAATAAATATATAAAAAAATATGTAGTGGGGAGCAGATGTAGCTCAATGGTTTAGCACCTGCTTCCCATGTACGAGGTCCTGGGTCCGATCCCTGGTACCTCTTAAAAATATATATATGTAGTTATTATAACAAAGCTTAGGAAGAATAATGTCTAGTATTTCATGTGTATTATTTCAAATTCAAAATTTTATATTAGCTACCTTTATTTTTGCTCATCTGGACTTGCTATAAAAATAAAGTATTACCACTGTTCTCTGATGGATTTATTGGTCTGCATATTTTATTGACTGTCCTCTTTATGCAAGGCTCTTGACTACACGTAGGGGACACAAAGTTGAATAAGACACTGGCCTTCCTCTCAAGGAACTTGGCTTTTGTACATGAATGGGTTTGGGGTAAGTGAAGGGGGATGGATAGTTGAGCAACTTAGAGCTGAGAGCAGTATTTCTCAATGTTTAGCATGGATCAGAATCTCCTGGAGGACTTGGAAAAACACAAACTTCTGGACTTCAACCCCAATGTTTCCAATTCAGAAGGTCTGGGATGGGGCCTGGGGAGTTGAATTTCTAACAATTCCCAGGTGATGTTGATTCAGAAGACCTTTGGGAAATGCTGATTTATAATAATTTTTATAACTTTAAATGCTGTTTCAGTTTGCCGAAGGACTGCTGATACAGTACCAGAAATGGGTTGGCTTTCTTAAAGGGGATTTATTTGGGGTAGAAGCTCACAGTTACGAGGCCACAAAATATCCAAATCAAGGCACCATCAGAGGTGCTTTCTCACCAAAATTAGGTGCCATTGATTCTGCTGTGGAACCATGTGGCAAATCAGGATGACCACTGATCTCTGCTGAGGCTCTGCTTTCCCTTCCAGCCCACCATCTCTCGGAGCCCAGCTCCCACAGCACATCTGTGGGCAACAGGCATAGGACTTGTTCCTTTCCAGGCCTCTATCACTTTGGGCTGCTCAACTTTCTTTCCGAGTTGAGTTGCAAGCTATCAGACACATGGCTCATCACTCCCTGGGCCTCAGCTCTTTGAGCCTCTTGGGGACTTCTCTCCTTACAGGCGAAACTGGAGTCCTTTCTTTCACACTGCAGGATCAACTATGGTGTCTTCTTAATCGCTAACAAAACCCGCGCATAATTTTTCAGTTTTCACCTTTATGAGTTAGATTATAATTTCAAGATGTTTAGACATGCTGCAGCTTTTGTTTGTTCAGTGTTTTTTTTTTTCTTGATATTATTGTTTGTTCTTAACTGCCTTACATTTGGACACACAATATATGTTTTTTGGATTTTGGTTGCTATCTTTCCAAAATAAGTATTACTCTGTCACAAAGTTGATTTTATTTTTTATTTTTGGAAATGTCTAATTAAAAAACACAGCTTAAAGTGTATTTTTAAGTCAGAGCTTATATTTTGGTGTAAGACTTGGAATATTTTTTCTTGCACATTGAATATAGCCAGATACCCAAGAGATCTGTGATGATGGTCACTGGGTGCAAGTGACCAGGTGATCCTGCCCATCCAGGGCTTTTGGTTTAGACACATAGGAGTTGATAAATTCTTGGTGAATTCCTTGCCCCAATTAACTAAACTCACTGTTATGAGTTCTGACTATATCTTAGTAATCATCTTTTTCAAGGTAAAGATTTACTGCATTTGTCCCTTTTCCTGAAATATGCATTGTGGGACTCAAGAATCCGTTGGGCTCATTTTGTCCTCCCAAGTGTTCGTTTCTATCACTCACCTCTCCTGACTCTCAATCCATTGTGACTCATCTCACAGATTTTAATAAGACCGTAATAACAAATGTATGCAAAATTTTTTCACGTTGAAATTATATAAACATTTGATAGAATAAAACCTTGTTAGTATGATATTTTAAGGAATTGAAACCTAGTGATCTTACTGGAGAAATAAGAATTGGGCTCCAACTGCCTTTTGAGGTAGATTAGAGTGGGGACTTGAACCCTATAGGGAATGTGCATTGTCATACCAAAAAAAAGTTTTTGCAAATTCACATCTTCATCTCTTCTAGGTTTCAAATTCTTAGCTGCAATGCCAATTTGCTTTCATTAACTGAAATTATACAGGAGGTAACTGGTGGTGTAAACTAAACTGCATGTAAAATACCTAGGGTCAAACTAATGAGTTTCTGTTATGGAGCTTTCTTTTAGACTAAGGAAAAAATATTCAGGGCTTCTAAACACTGAAGAAAAAATATTGATTTTGACAGTGTTTATTCAGTATGGTGCCAAACTTCCAATGAAATTAAAATGATACAACTTTAATTTTGTTCACAGAGGTTATTCTAATAGAGCAATCCTTTACTTTGCTCTATTCAACTGAATTAAAAATATCCTGTTTTCTCAAACAGCTATGTTACTTGATTAAAACAATCTTAAAATTAAATATATATATGTATATATAGTGTCCCTTTTCCTGTGTTTCCATCATTATCAGACCCAGCAAGAAGGTAGAGACTCAACCAGAATCACACCTCATTGAGTAGTCCAGTTGAAAGGGTCTCACATCCACAGGGATGGATTAGTTCACAAACATGATCTTTCTCTTTTTGGGATTCATAAAGTAATTTCAAAATGCCACAAAAGCCTTTCTGAATTTTAATGACTTTCCTTTTCTCAGGTACTCTTGTCCCAGGTTCAAAAAGGTTAAACGACAATTAAAAAAAAAAAAAGAAGGGAAACGGATATGGTCCAATGGATAGGGCATCCACCTACTACATGGGAGGTCCAAGGTTCAAACCCAGGGCCTCTTGACCTGTGTGATGAGCTGGCCCATGCACAATACTGGTGCACGCAAGGAGTGCTGTGCCACGCAGGGGTGTCCCCTGCGTAGGGGAGCCCCACGTGCAAGGAGTGTGCCCTGTGAGGAGAGCCTCCCAGCATGAAAAAAGTGCAGCCTGCCCAGGAGTGGCACCACACACACTGAGAGCTGATGCAGCGAGATGGCGCAACAAAACAAGATACAGAATCTGGGTGCTGCTGACACAAGCGGACACAGAAGAACACACAGAGAATAGGCACAGAGAGCAGACAACTGGGGGCGGGGGCAGGGAAGGGGAGAGAAATAAATAAAAAATAAGTCTTTTAAAAAAAAAGAAAAAAATCACCTGTTTACTAATGAATTTTAAAATACAGTGTTTCTTAGTGTTTGATATATGTTAAATTTCTCTTTTCAGCTCATGATTTTTTAGTAAAATTAAAGGCAAGAGAGAGATGAAAGAGGAAGGGGGACATACCCATGTCTAAACAGGGTATTAGAAAAGAGGGAAGAGAGAGATGCTTTAGTTGTTTCTTGATCAGAACAGTTTCCTGGTGACAGAGGGGCCCATCAAAGAAGAGAGGTCAGATTTTCAGCAAGCTCTAGATCAGGGGTTCTTAACCTTTTTGTTCCACGGACACTTTTGCCAGTCAGATGAAAACCACAGACCCCTTACTAAGTCTAGACTCTACACTGCATTATATAATAACTATATCACACCCACATCAACACATCCCCACAAGAATAATGGTTTTTTTTTTATTCCAATTCAAGCTCATGGACTTCCTGTTAAGAACTCCTGCTCTATGGAATGCTTTGCTGGATGAAGCCAGGGTTCAAGAGACCGTTGAGAGCCAACTTAGAAACTAAGAATAACTCCCTTGGAGATTATGGCTGCAGGAGATTTGGGCAAATTTGAGAGGTTAAGAAGAGGAAGATCAACCTAAAACACTCAAAAGCATTACCCAAAGATTTTCATTTATTTTCTTTAAACAGTTGGGGTTATTTTTCTTCCAAACAAGAGGTCAGAGGCAGCAGGCTCAGGGCTGAAAAATGCCGGACGATGCTGTCAAGGGCTCAGGTTCTCTGCGTTTTTGTGCTGCCCTCCTCAGATGGCAGAACTCCTCCTGATCCCTGAGGGGCTGCTGCCCTTCTGGACATCACACTTGTATTGCAGGACAGAAGAAGAAAATAGGGAATGTATGAAAGGTCTCATAGCTGAGTCTCTCCCTTTCTCTAAGGCAAGTGAAAGCTTTCTTGAAAGTTGCAACCTTCTCATTGGGTGGAACCATGTCACATGAGCATCTCAGTCTTGAGAGAGGGTAGGGAGTCGAGGGGATTGGATAGGGAATGGGTCAGCCAGTGTCTGCCACAGCGTGAGACCATCTGAGTGGGAGATTTCTCTTGATGGAGTTTGAGCTGGCACCAGGCATGCTCCACAGCAGGGCAGGGGAACCACCTCCTCTCTTGTAGAAACATTATTGCCTTGTTTTAAAATTACGAGTACCATCTTTGGAACTGGGCTTGGTGGATGTGACTCCCAGCTCTACCACTTCTTAGCTTTGCGACTAATAAGATATTTGCTCTCAGTGCCTGTGTTTCCTCATCTGTAAAAAATGGATTGAAAGTGGTGTCACCTCATTGGGATGTTGTGCAGAGTAAATGAGTTCATTCATATAAAACACCAAAACAGTGACTAGACCACACAAAACACTCGATAAATGTGAGCAATTAATCTTCAAAGTTTGGAAATTTACATGGTGTCAACTCCAATCACCAGGGTTATTTGCAATGTCTTTCATTTCATTTCTACTTATTAAAAGCATCTTATTTTCCATTTTCCCTTTGAACATCTTTTCCTGGAACCCCAGAGATGCAATGAGTGTGGGTTTGTCTAATACTTCACTTCATATTCTCTCTTAAGCAGGCATTCCTAGTTCTGACAATATGTTTATAGCCATAACTCTTCTCATGCATTTTCTTCCCCCACTTAGGCCTGTGAAATTTGTTTCCTATGAAAGGTGCTTGCTTAGACCTGCATTTGTTTCAGCTGGAGACTCCAAACACTTTCAGCAGATTCCTGAACTGAAGCTATTGATGTTTCTAAAGTGTGTGAGCCTAGGGACCCAAAGATCTCCAATATCGCTGCCCTGTGCTCCTGAAGAAACAGTCCCTCTTGATGTTCTATGCTTTAAACAGCAGCTCTATTTGCTAAATGTCTCTCTTCCATTCCACTATTCCTTCGGGGGGCGGGGGGTGTGTGGGGGGGGTGCTCAACTGGGTTTCCTAACTTTTTATTGTACTATTTAATAAGTCACTTTCCTTCTCTAGCACTTGTGGGTTAGCACTGTTTGCTGAATTTATGTGCCTTCTTTCCTTTTAATTTGCCACTGCTTTCTGGACCAGATACTTATTTCACTAATATTGTCCTTGAGAAAATTTAAGTGTGAGATTACCCATAGTGAAAGATTTGAAATTAATTAGTCTTGGCTCTGCAAAAGCAGACTTCCAGTGTTGGATAATCCAATTCAGAAAGTATTACATCTTTTTTTTTTTAAGATTTATTTTATTGATTTCTCTCCCCTTCCCTCCTGTTTTCTGCTCTCTGTATCCATTCTCTGTGTGTTCTTCTGCATCCACTCGCCTTATCCAGCGGCACTGGGAAAATGCATCTCTTTTTTGTTGCATTATCTTGCTGCATCAGCTCTCCGTGTGTATGGCACCACTCCTGAGCAGGCTGTGCTTTTTTCATGCAGGGTGCACTCCTTGCACGTGGGGGCACTTTTATGCGAGGGAGCCCCTGCATGGCACAGCACTCCTTGCTCACAGCAGCACTGCACATGGGCAAGCTTACCATACAGGTCCGGAGGCCCTGGGGATCAAACCCTGGGCCCTCCATATGGTAGATGGATGCTCTATCAGTTGAACCACATCTGCTTTCTCAGTATTACATCTTGAGACCAATTTTAACCTAGATCTAGTCTTTTTTTTTAAAGATTTATTTATTTCTCTCCCCTCCCCTCCTCCCCACCCTGGTTGTCTGTTTTCTGTGTCTATTTGCTGCGTCTTCTTCTTTGTCCGCTTCTGTTGTTGTCAGCAACACGGGAATCTGTGTTTCTTTTTGTTACATCATCTTGTTGTGTCAGCATTCCGTGTGTGTGGCACCATTCCTGGGCAGGCTGCACTTTCTTTCGTGCTGGGCGGCTCTCCTTACAGGGCACACTCCTTGTGCGTGAGGCTCCCCTAAGCAGGGGACACCCATGTGTGGCACAGCAGTCCTTGCGTGCATCAGCACTGCACATGGGCCAGCTCCACACGGGTCAAGGAGGCCCAGGGTTTGAACCATGGACCTCCTATGTGGTAGACGGATGCCCTAACCACTGGACCAAGTCCGCTGCCTAGATCTGGTCTTGATCTACTATTTTCCTTCCTGGTTTCCCTTTTAAGATATTTCAGATTTGTTGTGTTCAGCTGCACAGCCTTAATTCCATAAATTTATTAGTCATATTCTCTCAGGTATAAATAATACCTTCATGTCCATTTCAATATCTGGATCCTTGAAACATATCCAGACATTCTAAATTAATTTAAAAAGAGTTCACCCTGTCTTTACCATTCTTTACCATGAGATGATGCTAGTGTATGAAATATAAGCCCCTTTCCCCCAGCAAGCATCAATCTCCCAAGTTTGTGAGTTAAATTACTTGGAGACATCATCATCTTCCCTTTAAGTAAACAAAGTAAGTGCTCCTGGGGTTGATTTTAATGCAGCCTTTTGTATTAAATTGCCATCATAACAATTCAAGTAAATGTTTGGCTAGTTGCCAGCTACCTTAAGTCACAGAAAATCCATTTTACATATATTTTTTAAAAAGTGCTTCTTTATATAAGAACAAAATGTTCCTGGTATGTTCAAATCACTTGTTATAATTATGTTATAAAATATGGAAGCTATTTGAGTGCCATTGTATTCAACATTGAATACAACATTCAACTCTCAGACTAGAATATTCAAAGGCAGCAAACTTATGCATCAGAATTCCTTTCAGTTTTCAGGAAAAAACAAAACTGACTTTAAAAGAAAAAAGATAGATCTAAAAATAATCATTGATGCCAGAGAACTTTGAGATTTTATTACTATTTTATTTGAAATAATATTGAAATCCGGTGAAGAGAAAATATGTTGTAAAACTTTGCTTCTATTTTTAAGTAAAGAGTTTTACTATAAAATAATGAAATAATCTGGTTAAAGTTTTAAAAATAATGGAATCAATTTAGGTAATCTGGGAAACTTCTTCCAATATTTGACTATTTCAGAGTATAATATATATCTAGTTACTGGCCTGAGATATCACATAATCTCCCAATTGTTACACTATTTTCTATGCATATCTCTTCCCGCTACCAATAAGAAATAAGCTGCTCAAGGTCAAATACCAAGTCAAATTTATCTTTGTATTTCCAAAACTAAAACTGAATCAGCTTCTAGGAAGAACTCAGTATATTTTGAACAGATTGAGTTGATGAGCTCATGTGTTAAATTCCCTGAAATTTAGCGTTTCTTTCCAAGGAAAAACCTAGCTATTGACTTTATTAGCCCAGATTTTGAGGGGGTTAAGGAGAAGAAAAAATGTGGAGTGTGTAATTTACTGGAAAATTAAAAAGAATAAGAATGCGTATTCTCTATGAGCTGGATCAATTCTTAATTTAAATGAAAGAAATTCTTGACTCATGATTTTATAAAAAAGTAAAATATTATTTCTTGCTGAACACATGAACCACTAAACTTCTTCATTGCTTATTTCAGTTTTATAAAATTGAAATACCAAAAAAATCCTTAGTAAATATTTTTATTTTTAAGTAAATTCATCAACCATAATTTTTCCTCTGAAATCATTATTAGCAAATATATTATGATTTAACTGCATTCTAAGACTAATATTTCTCTCTGAACAGAAGGAGAGAAAATAATTGCTGTAGGAAATACTTAAAATAATGGCTTCATTCACTTACTCATTCAACAAATTATTGAGTGCCAAGTCATAGCCAGGCAGTGATATAAGTACCGGGGACACATCAGTGAATAAAACAGGTAAACTCATTCACTCCAGATTATTCCTAGGTGTAGGGAATACAGACAAAAAAATAAATAAAAACAAAATAAATCAATAATTCTTATTGTCTGTTAGGAAGCAATAAGTACTAGGTAAAACAGACTTTAGGGAAAGAAGAAGACAAGTAATGATAATGCGGGTGGGTGTTTGCAATTTTAAATAGGAAGGTCAGTGAAGGCTTGTTTAAGTTTGCTAAGGGCTGTCAATACAAAATACCAGAAATGGGGTGGCTGTTATAATGGGGATTTTTGAGGGTAAAATCTTATAATTTTGAGGCTGTGAAAATATCCAAATCAAGGCATCATCAAGAGATGCTGTCTCACCAAAGGTTGGTTGTTGGTGATCCTGGACTCCTGCCATGTTGCAAGGCAAAATGGAGGCTGGTTTCTGCCTTCTCTTCCAGGCACGCTTTTTCCCTGAGCTCAGCTATGGGTGATCAGGCATGTTGCTCATCTCTCAGCATTTGGGACTCTCTTTCTCTCTCAGCCTCTGGGCTGCAGGTGATCCTGGAGTCTTCCCTCATATGGCAGGGTTAAATGGCAGCTCTCTTTATCTGTGTCTCTGCCTGTTGCTCTCATTTATATAGAACTACAGCAAGAGGGCCAAGACCCACCCTGGTTCAATTCTTACTGAAGCAGTCCAATCAGAGGTGCCCAACTGAATCCAATCCAATCCAATCAAAGTGTCCCAACCCACAAGAATGGATTAATTCCAAGAACATGATCTTTTCTGGGATTCACAAAATGCATTAAACTGTCACAGAGCTATTTGAAGAAGGTAGTGCAAAACTTTTTGAGCAAAAATATTTCAGCAAAAACTTGAAGGAAGTGAGAGGGAGGAAATATGGGGCCTAGAGCCATTGTGTAGTGACTAGGCTGATACATGACTTATGAAATCTACCATGTGCAATTTAGGTTTGCAGAAACAGTCTAGTCTGGTAGGATCCCTACGTTTAGTTCTGACAGTAAGAGACTGAGGATTTCACAAACCCCCTTCTTTTTCTTGTTCATACTTTCCTCTGTAATATAATGGGGTTGAACTTCATTGTTTCTCAACCAATGGTATTGTTCACACTATGGGGGCATATGGAAATATAATTGTCACAGTGATTGGGAGGATTAAAAACCTTTGAGTAACACTGACTTTATCAGGTAAGGATTTATTATGAACATGGTTGTATTTAGAAGTTTGTTCCCTGGACAAAGTCTTTGAAGCTGAAAATAGTAGATATATCTGGCCCTTGATAAATTTTCCAGTCTTATTTGCATCTATACTCCTATTGATCTTTCCTCCCTCTCTTTAGCCATTCAGAATGACTCACAGTTCTCTGAGCAGATAATGCATCCTCACACCACATCTCATTGAAACTGTTGCTATATTTGCGTAGAATACTCTTTCAACCTCACTTTCTTTATTTGCTACTTCAAAACTCAAGTCAGGTATTATCCTTCTCCAACTAGGCTAGTTGTACTTACTGGTTTGTAAATACTTCATCATAGACTTTTTGGACCTGTAGTTTAATTATATGCTTTAAAATTTATTTAAAATTACATAACTAATATAATAATTTGTTAATATAGAAATATAAGTACCAACAATGCTTAAGTCTTCTTTGCCATCCCTCTTCCAGTTTCCAGTAAGAAGAAATCATTGCTAATATTGTCTTGTATAGCTTTATAACACATTCCAATAAAATTATAATGTATATAACTTATTAATGTATTTGCTTTATTAATACATTACTATAATATATGTAAAAATATATTGGATTATGTTTGTAATCTGGTCTGTACCTGGGCATGATTGAGTTATGATTGGGGCTTTGATTGGGCCATGTCTTTGGGACATTGAGTCCCCACCCACTAAGTGGTGGGGGCTCACAGATAAAAGGCATGGCAAAGTACAGAATTGAGGGTTCTTAATGTTGGAGTTTTGATGTTGGAGTATGATACTGAAGTATTAAGCTGGCACCCCTGGAAGTAAGCACACAGAGGAAAGAGAAGCAAGCCCCAGGAAGAAAGGATCATTGAACCTAGGAAACCTGAACCCTCACAGATGTCAGCAGCCATCTTGCTCCAACATGTGAAAATAGACTTTGGTGAAGGAAGTAACTTATGCTTTATGACCTGGTATCTGTAAGCTCCTACCCCAAATAAATGCACTTTATAAAAACCAACCAATTTCTGGTATTCTGCCTCAACACCTCTTTGACTGACTAATACAGTGGGTATGCTCTTCTTACTTTAATTAGTGCTACTGAATTGTCTTTCATAGAGCATATATATTTCCATGTAAAGTTTTGTTGCAGGTATATGGGAGTCCAATAAAAAGCTCCTGTTCTCCCCTACATGAACTAATTGTAAAATATGAATATATATTTGGTAAAAATCAAAGATGACCACCATGATTTCAAGAGGTAGAATTGAATTCTCCTCCTCTTTAATCTGGGCTGGCCTTAGTGAGTTGAGTCAATCAATGGAATTTGACAGAAGTGATGTTCTGGGACTTCAGATTTATGTGGTAAAAAGATTTGCAGCTTCTACTTGGGTCTCTTGGCATCCTTCCTCCTGGTAAATGTCTTCTGGGAGCAGAGCTTCTATGCAATAAGAAACCCAAGCCATGTGGAGAAGCCATTGAGGATGCCCTGGTCAACAGTCCTAGATAAACAATGAGCTCACAGCCAATCCCTAATGGTAGCCGTGTGAATGGGCAATCTTAGATGGCCAGCCCAGTGAGAAATCTGATGATTCGAACTCCAGATGCTATGTGATTAGAGTTGATGTGAGCTCAAGTATGATGAGAAGCCCATCTGAGCATAGCCAGTCCACAGAACTGAGTCATAACAAGAAACTATTTAAGTGACTAAGTTTAGGATGGTTTTGTTGTGTGGCAATGGATAACTGGAATAACATAGTAGATAGAAGCAAAAATTTCACCTTTATTACTGATAAAATTGATTTTAGAAAAAGTAGCTTATTTTTGCAGGCAATAAATTTTCCATACAGAATCCCAGAATTTGATAAACTTCCTTTCAAGAATCTCTGGACTGGGGCAACCTTCCCTGCTTGATCTCTCAACTTCAGTAGTGGAGAAGACCATGTGGAGGGAAGTAGAAAAGCCTGCTGATTTTGATTGGTCTACTGTGAAGAAAAATGGAAGCATAAGACAAGTTATATAGGCTTGCTTAGTTTCATCTTCCAAATTCCCCAATCATGCTAATCATTAATACCCTAAGAATAAATGATAGAGTGTGCAAAGAGAAAAAATATATAAGTGGAAGAATGTATTCCCTTACAATAAACATATGAGTATACTCATTTCTCCACAAGCTTACCAAAAGTGGACATGATTAATCTTGAAAAAAAAAAGTCTATTCTGCAAGTGGAAGAAGTACACATCCATTATTATTTTGATTGGCATACTGTTGCATATGAGGAAGTTGAATATATCTTTTAGTATGCTTATTTGTCATGCTTTTCCTTTTCTATAGATTGATTATTTATATCCTTTGCCAACTTCAGTTTTTTGTGTTGTGTCTCTCTTATTGATTGTAGAGTTCTTTGTAAAATCTGTAAACTAATATTTTGGCTTCTAGGCAGGTTGAAATTTTTCCCCAGTTAGGTATTTACTTTTTATTTTTTAAAAAATTATACCTTAATTTGAACATTTTTATTTTAAATTATCATAGCTCCCATTTATGGATTTTGCATTTTGTGTTTAATAAGCAAGGTCTTTCTTATATATAGGAAATAAAGATACTCCTCTGTTTTTGTGACTTTTAAAAGTTTTTATGCTTAGGTACTTACTGCATGTGTAATAAATTTTGTTTATGATAATGTAGAAACAACTTTATTATCATTATTTCCTAGATATTTATCTAATTGTCACAAAACCATTTATTTCCTAGATATTTATCTAATTGTCACAAAACTATTTATTGCCTAGATATTTATCTAGTTGTCATAAAACCATTTATAGCCTTTAAAAAAAATAATTTTCCTCTAAATCAAGAGGGGCCTTAGATCCCACATGACTGATGGATGGAATTCTCCTGCTTGCAGTTGTAGACTCTCTTGGTTCCGTGGTGTGGTGGTTGACCATACTCACCTCTCTGTTAGCTGACCTGGGTAAGTCCAATGAACCGGAGATTGGGTATGACAACTCTGCTGAGGAGGCTCAGAACCCAGCTGATACATAGACAGTCCAAAGATTCAAGTCTCCTGAGCATACATCAGCCCCAGCATCAACCACAGGTTCAATAAAAGTGACAGAAGAGGCATGCATAGAGAGGTCACATCTGAGTTCAACTCCATAACACTCAGGAGCACAAATTCCAAAGTAAGGCACACTGGTAAGGCACTGAACTCCAGAGCCATCTGTCATGACTTTAGGGCCTGTGTGTTTCCATAGCCCTCAGAAGCACCAGTACCTGGGGTTGTAGCTACTTTGACTGTCTCTGAGATTCTGCTGAGATGTGTGTAAGCACGACCTATCTGATGACCTCCTGACTCATTTTGAAGTCTCTTAGCCATATAAACTCATTTATCTTTGCTGTTTCCTTCTTTTATTCAAGCTGGTGCTTGATAGTAATCCCTTGGTGCCAGGGAGGCTCATCCCAGGAGTCATGTCCCAAAATGTACTCATCAAGTGAAATGAATGTACCACACTAATGAAAGCAGTTGTCAATGTGGGAGGAGTGGGGGGTGTAGGGAGTGGGGTATATGGGAACCTCTTATATTATTTAATGTTACATTTTGTGTGATCCATGTATCTTTAAAAAGAGAAAGATAATAAAATTTAAAAAAAATTTCCCATTGATTTGAAAATACAATCTTTACTAATTACTAAATTCTGGGCATTCTTTTCTCTTCCCTTGCTCTATTTACTATTCCTGAATCAATTACACATTAACATATTATTAGGGTGATACAATCCACCCACTTCTTTTTTTTTTGTGGCCATAATATTGTTGCAAATCCTGGTTTAGATTTTCTAGGGGCAATCTCATATTCTGGGTCTGTCAGTTTGCTTCCTTGTAGTAGCACTTAAATTTTTGCTCCCCCCTGCCCCATATTTCCTAGATCTGAAAGTTAGTGCTATGGGCTTGATTAATCTCAAGGGCAACCTTTTGGACAAGAACTCATCATAGTGTACTTCATATTGCTTCACACCAGGAGGGACACAAAGCCTTGTAGTCCCATTAAGGTTAATACTAAAATTGACCAGTGGGTTCAGGTGAAACAGCTTGATTCCACAAGACATTGTAATGTCTTCATAATGATAAATTAAGGTAAGTTTTCACTAACTGTTTATGTATTGGTAGTCATTGCTTAAGTCAATGATTTCATTTGGGGTTTTAAAATAAGAATTTTCTAATTTTATGATTTTGTCCATATTTACTAACTATTGGTCTTCTGAAAGTAAGAATCCTTCCTCTTCATCTATAATTATTTGGTTTCTGTGAAATATATTTTGCTCAGGAAATACAGGATAGATACCTAATTCCTTCCCTATAATTGCCAGTTTCCAGGGAAAGAAGTTGATGGTCCAGTTACTTCAATGGTGTCTAAATTCTCTCTTTCATTCTGTTTCTCACCCTTCCTCTCTCACTCTTATGATGAATTCATATTTTTCATTTTTTACTTTGTATTACAGAAGCTATAGGCTTACAGAAAAATCAAGCAGAAAATTAAGACTTTCCACATATCCCCTTCACACATGCAGTTTTTCCTATTAACACTTTGCATTGATTTGGCAATTTTATTACAGTTGATGAAATAATACTATAATAATTACAGTATTAACTATATATGCATTAAGGTTCATTGTTTATGTTGTACAGTCCTGTGCTTTTTAAGATTTTTATTCAAATAACATATATGCAACATAAAATTTAGCTTTTATACACATTCAGATATATAATTCAGTTGTGTTATTTACAGTAATCATGCCAAAAAGAAACTCTATCAAGTAAGCATTAATTCCCCATTCTCTACCCAACCCAGACCCTTGTAAATGCATTTTAGTTAGGGACCCTGTGAATTTGCATATTCTAATTATTTCAATTCAGTCAGATCTTACAAGAGTTGTCCTTTTCTCTCTGGCTTATTTCAGTCAACATGACATCATTAAGTTTCATCCATGTTGTCGCATACATCAGAACTTCACTCCTTTTTATGACTGAATAATATTCCATTGTATGAATATACCACATTTTGTTTATCCATTCATGAGTTGATGGACACTTGCTGCTTCTATCTTTTGGCAGTTGTTAATAAAACTGCTATGAACTTCAGTGTACAAATGTCTGTCTGAGTCCCTGTTTTCAATTATTTTTGGTATATACCTAGAAGTGGGATTGTCAGATCATATGATAATTTTATACTTAACTTTCTGAGGAACTGCCAAACTATTTTTCACAGTACCTGTAACATTTACATTTTTCCATTAAAACTACAACTTCTCCAATTAAAAAAAAGAAAAGAAGAAGAAGAAAAAATAAAATCCATTTGCCATACATGTGAGGATTTGCTTCTGAACTCTCAATTAGATTCCATTCCTATGTGTCTTATCTTATGCCAGTACCATACTATTTTGATTACTGCAGCTATGTTAATGGGCTTTAAAATTGGTAAGCATGAGTATTCCAACTTTTTTCTTCCTTTATAGGGTGGTTTTGGCTATTCAGGACTCCATATACTTTTATGATGGGCTTTAACATTTCTGCAAAGAAGATTGTTAGAATTTTTATTTGGATTGCATTGAATGTGTAAATCACTTTGGGTAGACTTGACATCTTAACAATATTTCTTTTTCCTATCCATGAACACTGAATGTCCTTCCATTTATTTAGGTATTCTTGAATATCTTTTAACAATATTTTATAATGTCTCATGTATATATCCTTTACATATTGGTTAAATTTATTCAAAGACATTTGATTCTTTTAGTTGCTATTGTAAATGGATTTTAAAAATTTCCTTTTCATATTGTTCGGTAATAGCAAATAGAAGCACTACTGATTTGGCATGACAATTTTCTACACCACCACTTTGCTGAATTATTTTATTAGCTCTAGTAGCTTTGTTGCAGAGTTTTCAAGTTTTCATGATTTTAATTTTCTGATGAACTGGCAGAACTATTTCCCACAATACCTGCAATATTTTACATTCTCATTCCCACAAAAAAAAAATGAGTGTGTTTCTGTATCTTCATGTCTATTCCAAAACTTGTTCATTTATATTTTTTAATATAACCATTCTAGTGAGTGTGAAATTGCATCTCATCATATACTCATATTATCTGCAAATCGGAAAGTTTTACTGCTTCCTTTCTAATATGAATGACTTTCATTTCTTTCTCTTGCCTAATTATTCTGGCTAGAACTAGCAGTTCAATGTGAAATAACAACAGTGATAACTGACATCATTGTCTTTTTCCTGATCTTAGGAGAAGAGCTTTCAGGCTTTCAACATTGAGTATCATATTAGCTGTGCGTTTTCCATTTATGCCCTTTTTCATAATAAGTTTCCTTCTGTTCCTATATTTAGAAATGTTTTTATCAAGAAAAGGTGCTGGATTTTGTCAAATGTCTTTTCTTCAGCAGTTAAGATGACTATGCATGGTTTTTTTTTCTTCACTCTATTAATGTGGTGTATTACATTAATTAATTTTCTTATGTTGAAGGCCCTTGCATACCTGGGATAAATCCCACTTGATCAGAGTGTATAATTCTTTTACTGTGCTTTTGAATTTGAATTGCTAATTTTTGTTGAGGATTTTGACATCTATATTCATATGGGTTATTACTCTGTGATTTTATTTCTTTGGGAATGTTTGTATCTGGTTTTGGTATTAGAGTGATGCTGGCCTCAGAGAATGAATTAGGAAGTGTTTCATCCTCTTCAATTTTTTGGAAGACTTTGAGAAGGATTCATATTAATTCTTCACAATTTGTTTGGTAAAATTCACCAGTGAAGCCATCTGGTCCTGAGATTTTCTTTGTAGGCAGGTATTGATAATTGATTCAATCTCTTCATTTATTATTAGTCTTTTGAGATTGATTTCTTCTGGAGTCAGTATAGGTTGCTTGTGAGTTTCTAGGGATTTGTCCACTTCATCTAGGTTATCTAATTTGGTTGTGTACAGTTATACATAGTACCCACTTTTAATCCTTTTGTGTGTGTGTGTGGGCTTGGTAGCAAATTACCCTTGTTTATTTCTGATTCTTGTTCTTGACAGTATCTTTCTCCTTTTCTAATGTTCTGATATTTTTATTGTTAATTTAAAGCTATAAATTTACCTCTCAGTACTGCCTTTTCTGCATCCCATATATTGTGGTGTGTTCTTTCATTTTCATTTGCCTCAAGGTATTTCCTAATTTCCTTTGTGATTTCTTCTTTGACCCATTAGTTAAGAATGAATTCTTTAATTTCCATATATTTGTGAAGTTTACAGTTTTCCTTTTGTTATTGAATTCTAGTTTCATTCCATTGTGGTTGGAGAAGATATATTGTAAGTTTTCAATATTTTTTTAATTTATTGAGACTGGTCTTATGACCTAACATATGGTCTAACCTGGAGAATGACCCATGTGCACTAGAGAAGAATGTATATTCTGCTGCTGTTGGAGTATGTGTTCCATAAATGTCTGTTAGACCTTGTTTTATTGTATGATGTAATTTTTCCATCCTTGCACTTTCAATCTATTTGTTTTTTTAAATTTAAGGCAAGTCTTTTATAAAAAGTATATAGTTAGGTGATGCTGTTTTATCCATTCTGCCAATCTTGCCTTTTAATGAGAATGTTGAATCCATTCATATTTAAAGTAACTACTGATAATGCAGGAATGTTTTCTGCCATTTTTGTCTGTAAGTCATATCTTTTTTGTCCTTCAATTCTTCATTAATGCCTACTTCCATAGTTATTTGATTTTTGGTCATGTACCATTTTGAGTCTTTTCTAATTACCCTCTTTATATATTTTTCAGATATTTTCTTTGTGGTTACCATGTAGCTGGAATTTACCATCCTAAATCTATAATAATCATGTTTGATTGAAAACCAAATTATCTTCAACAGAATACACATACAGTGTTGTTGTATCCCTCTGACGCCTATACTTTTGTTGTATTTGTTACAAATTTTATCTTTATACATTATATGTCCCAAACCATAGATTTTTATTACTTTTTATACATGTGCACTTTAGAATCTGTAAGAAGTTATAAGTACCAAAAATAGGTTACAATTGTTACAACATTTGTAATTACTCATATGCCTACCTCACCAGTGGTCTTTATTTCTTTATGCCGCATCAGTTATCTTTTTTATTTAGTTTGAAGAACTCCTGTTAGCATTGCTTGTAGGGCAAGTTTAGTGGTGTTTTTCTGGAAATGTCTTAATCTCTCCTCATTTTTGAAGTATATAGCTTTACTAGATATAAAATTCTTGGTGGTAAATTGTTTACTTTTAGCACTAAGTATTTTTTCCCACTGCCTTCTTGTTTCCATGGTTACTGATGAGAAATCAGCACTCTGATTTAATTAGGATTCACTCGTGCATAACACCTTGCTTTTTTCTGGCAGATTTCAGAACTTTTTCCTTGTCCTTGGACAGTTTGACTACTTTGTGTCTGGACATGGTTCTCTTCAAGTTTATCTTGTTTGACTTTGATTAGGTTTCATGAATGCGGATATTCATATCTTCCATTAAATTTTGGAACTTTTCTGTCATTATTTCATTGAATACTCCTTCTGCCCCTTTTGCTCTTTCTTTTCTTTCTGAGACTCTTATAATGTGTATGTTGGTACTCTTGATGGTGCCTTACAGATCTGTTGGGCTCTATTTGCTTTTTAAAAGTTCCTCATTCTTTCTGCTCCTCAACCTGAATCATATCAGTTGTCTTGTCTTCAATTTCACTTACTTTTTTTTCTTCAACCACTCCTATATGCTCCTGAAACCCTATAGAGAATTTTTTGTTTCAGTTATTGTGATTTTCAACTCCAGCATATCAGTTTGGTTCCTTTTAAAAATTTATTTTCATTGATATTCTTGTATTGTTCATTTATTTTTTTCCAGACATTCTTTAGTTCTTTATCTGTGTTTCCTTTATTTCCTTAAGCATACTTAGGGTCATTTTTAAAAGTCTTTCTCTGTTATTTTCAAATTCTCGTCTTCTTCATTTGATGATTTCTGGATTTTTTTCTTATTCCTTTGGATAGTCCATCTTTAACTGCTTCTTTGTCTTGCAATCTTGGTTTTACTTTGTACATTTTAAACATTTTGAAGTATTAACTCTGTGATTTAGTCCTGAGCTGTCTGTTCCTAAGATTGTATCACCTAGTGATATGACAGAGATTTCCTTGTGTGCCCTGCTAACAAAAACACACAATCCAATACACAAAACTCCTTTCACCATCTTAGCAAATTGGTTCTGTATTAGCTGTTGATGTCCCTCAGAGCTTAGCTCTTTTATTGAATAGATGGGCCTGAGGTGAGTGTGAAATTCAAGGTCATCTATAGCTTTTCTGGTTTGAATATTTTCCTTGGCTCAAGGTGTCCTGTAGCCTGAGGAATTCCCCCATTTACAGGAATCCAAATGCTCCATCTTGTCCCTATGATATTAACTTTGAATTAATAGTTTCTTACACTGCTTCAGGTGTCCAAACAAGCTGATACTTCCTGTTAAGCAAGTTATAGGAGAAAGAGCTGAATAAGAATATCCTGATTTAGCCTTTCAAACTGCTACCCATTAGATTACAATGACATATAGGTACAGTATTATGCAGTAGGATTTACTTTGCTCCCTAGGCCCAGGGATCCCTAATCGGAGTGCAAGCCTGAGGAGCGGCAGGGTAGGGACAGCAAGGACATCACAAGTTTATCCTAACATTTTTTAAACCTGTATTTTCTTGATTTGGCACTTGCTCAGTTACTTCAAACTTTTATTTCCCAGAGTTCTGAGGAAGATGAATCTGTCAGGTTTTGCTACTTGTTCAAAGATTCCATAGGGGAATAGCATCTTGGAACATCTTATGCTATCATCTTGGTCTACCAGAAGCCCCACCTGTTTTAAAAATATTAAATAATTATTCATTTTGATGTTCATTTTGTTCCACGTTTAACACATGGCTGTTCCTCCATATCCGCTCCAGTGCCATTTGACAGAACCTTTTATTGTCTTGAATGACTTTCCGGCTTTTTGGTACAGAAGAGTATCTCAGCCTTCTTTTGTTGATTTCTCTCCTCATATGTGAGTAGAAAGCAATCAACTTTCTCCCTACCCTCCTTTCTGATTAAAACTTTTGGCATTAAAAAAAATTAAATCTACTTGTTTGCAATATAATTTATATAAATTAAAATTCACACAATTAAATTAATTTTGGCAAATGTACTTACCCATGAAACTGATATCACAAGAAAAATATATGATGTTTCTATGATCAATTCCTTTTTACTGCCTATTATCATTCTACTGTATGGATATAATAGAATGTGTTCACCCATTCTTCTGTTGATGGACATTTGGATTGTTTCCAATTTTTTACTATTATAAATAAAACTGCTATGGATATTTGTGTACTTGGTTTTCTAAGAAAATATTTTCACTTTTCTTGATTAAATACCTGGGAGTGGAATTACTTGTCAATATGGAAAGTATTTGTATAATTTTATGAGAATATACCAAGATGTTTTCCAACATAGTTATACCATTTTACCTTCCCAATAGGAATGAATGGGACTCCACTATCTCTACAACTTTATTTTCAATATTTGGGGATTTTTTAATATGTCTTTTTATGTTATACATGTATAGCTAAATGCTGTTGTGGCCCACTAACAAACTTTCTATGATTTCAGTGCTTTCAAATTACTGGGTCTTGTTTTATGGTTAAGCATATGATATACATTGGTCAATGTTCTGATGCACTTGGAAGTTGATATATTCTGCTCCTTTTGA
Source organism: Dasypus novemcinctus (assembly GCF_030445035.2). NCBI lineage: Eukaryota > Metazoa > Chordata > Mammalia > Cingulata > Dasypodidae > Dasypus > Dasypus novemcinctus. Next base: position 199,194,304 of record NC_080673.1, on the reverse strand, counting down.
GTGGAATGTTGTGTAACTATCAGCAAAGTCAAATTGTTCAGTAATAGCATTCACTATTTTTCTTAATTTTCCATGCATTATACCAATGAATGACCAAAGGGTGTTATAATCTGCAATTATAATCATGGATTTGTTTATTTCTCTTTTCAGCTCTACTAATTTTCACTTCAGATTTTGAAGATGTTATTACTTCAAAATCTGGGTACTGCATACACATATAAGATTGTTAATTCTATTTGACAAACTGAACTTTGTTCTTTATTTTTTATGTTTCTTGCCCTAAGGTCTACTTTTTTTCATTGTCTTTTTTTTAAAAAGATACATAGATAAAAGAATATATTAAAAAATATAAGAGGTTCCCATATACCCCACACTCCACCCCACCTGACCCCTCCCACATCAATCAGCAACCTCTTTCATCATAGTGGCACATTCATTGCATTTGGTGAATACATTTTGGAGCACTGCTACACTGCCTGGATTATAGTTTACATTGTAGTTTACACTCTTCCCCAGTACATTCAGTGGGTTATGGCAGGATATATAATGTCCAGCATCTGTCCCTGCAATATGATTTAGGATAACTCCAAGTTCCAAAAATGCCCCCACATCACCTCTCTTCTTCCCTCTCACTTCCCTCAGCAACTACCATGGCCACTGTCTTCACATCAATGATACCATTTCTTCCATTGCTAGAGTCACAATAGTTCTATAGCAGAATACCAATAAGTCCACTCTAATCTATATTTTATTCCTTCATCCTGTGGATCCTGAGCTGTCGATATCCATTCCACCTCAAAATTGAGAGGGGTTTATATCCCACTTGGTTGATGGCTGTGATTCTCCTGCTTGCAGTTGTAGGCACTCTTGGTTCCCTGGTGTGGTGGTTTACCATCTTTACCTCCCTGTTAACTGACCTGCACAAGCCAACCAACTGGAGAGTAGAAGAAGCAACTCTGCTGAGGCTCAGGGCCCAGCTGGCACATGGCCAGACCAGAGATTCAATTCTCCTGAGTATATACCAACCCCACTGTCAACCACAGGTTCAGCAAAAGTGACAGAAGAGTCATGTGTAGAAAGGTCACATCTGAGTCCAACTGCATCACACTTAGGAACACAAATTCCAAAGTAGGGCCCACTGACAAGGCACTGAACTCCAGATCCATCTGTCATGACCATAGAAGTTGTGTGTGCCCATAGCCCTCAGGAGCACCAGTACCTGGGGTTGTATCTACTTTGGCTCTCTCTTGGATCCTGCTGAGATGTGTGTAAGCATGACCCCTCTGATGACCTCCCAACTCTTTTTTGAAGACTCTTAGACATGTAAACTCATTTATCTTTACCATTATCCCCCTTTTATTCAAGGTCTTTTTCTAGTTGCATCACCAGGTAGTGATTGGTAGTAATCCCTCCATGCCAGGGAGGCTTATCCCCTGGAGTCATGTTCCATGCTGGGGGGAAGGTAATGCATTTACATGCTGAGTTTGGCTTAGAGAGTAGTCACATTTGAGCAACACAGAGGCAGGAGGTACCTCTTACACACCCTGCGCCTCTAGGCCTAGTTCAAATTTCAGGCACACAAGCTGATAAGCATAGTCATCAGTATCAAGGGATCATCACTGAGCCATCCTTCTTCACTGGTCTTTCTCCTTATGTGGAGGGTTGGGGGGAACAGATGAACATGGGAGATCGTTGGGTATGTGGTTGAAACTATAATGTTGATGAAACTCTTTAGAAAATATAATAAGGAAGCGTTACTTGTTTAAGGTGCTTAATGGGGGCCATGTGGCACAGAGGCAAGCTTTTAGGGAGTGTGTGGCTGCTCATCTTGTCATAATGTGTTATATCATTGGATAGAGACCCATTCAATGTATGGGAAAGTGTACCCCCATCCTGGGAAGGCCTGATGTCCTCAAACATAGGGAATTGTGTCTGTTGAGAGAATTGGTGACTCCAAAAGGGGGAGGACAGTCTAGTGTGTCAATCCCTCAACATTGTTTCAAGTATCTGTGAATCTGGTCCTTCAAGCAGTGAACCTTGGTTGTCACCATGGGCCCTGAGGGAAGTGGGAGAGAAGAATAGAATAGATGGAAGCAGGGTAACTGGGGGCAATGGAAATATTCCACATGATCATGCAATGATGGATATAAGATATGTTAAATTGCACCAAAAATGTATAAAAGTATATAGGCTAAAATGTAAACCATAATGTTACTAAAAATATTGTACAGTCTAAAGTATAAACCATAATGTAAACCAAAATGGAACCATGTTTGGTAGCTATGTTTCAATATCTGTACATCAGCTGCAGCAAATATAACATGAACTTGTAAAAAGACCGTTGCTGAGGAAGGGGGAACGGGTTTGATGTTGGATATATGAGAGTCCCCTTTTATTGGATAGGTGACTTTACTGTAATCCAGAATGTTTTCGGAGACAAAATTAAAAATTTTAAAAGAAGGATGTAGATACTGAAGAAGGAATAAAAAAAATTGCCCTGCCACTGTACATACAGGGCAACACCTACTACAGTGATGAAAGGCAAAATGTCAAAAACAAAGTTTTATGATATTTTTCAATACCCCAATTTATTTTTTACTTTATTTTATTTGTTCAAAATTAGTATTATTCTATTTCTAATCTTTAAACCTATCATTACCATTTCATTTTCCTACTAATTGAAATTGGCAATATTTTAGGCTTCATTTTTGAAGAAGTTTTGGACTAATAAGGGATTCAACTAAGGGAAGGGAGGAACACTGGTGTGGGGTGTTATTGATGGGGGACACATGATTGGGAGGGAGTTCTCCAGGGCATGTATATAGGGTATATAAAAATGTTCAGATACTAGTTGGGCATTTTCATAGTAGTTACAGTTACAAACAACAACTGAGGGAATGCTGAGTTCCCAGCCAGGGGAGCTCTGTCCCATTCCCCCAGGGTCTACTTTAAGTGATATTAATATAGATACTCCAATTGTCCTTTGATTAATGTTTGTATAGTGCATCTTTTTCCAGCCTTTTACTTTTAAACTAATTGCTTTTATATTTATAGTGCATTAATTGCAGATAGCACCAATATATCATTGGGTCCTGCTTCTTATCCAATCTGATAATCTGTTTTTTAAATTAGGGTTGTTTAGACTATTAACATTTAATGTAATTATTAATATGGTTGGGTTTATGGTTACCATCTTGCTATTTGTTTTCTATTTATTTCATCTGTTCTTTGTTTCCCCCTTGTTTCCTCTTTTCATGTCTTCTTTGGGGTTATTTTTAAATATGTTCCATTTATCTTCACTATTGGTTTGTGAGCATACTTCTATGCTTATTTTTTCAAATTACTATAAGATTTACAATATGCATCTTTGACATATTTATTTTCAAATGATATTTTGCTTTTTTATGCATATATACAAACTGTAAGGACCTTACATCAGTATACTTTCATTTTCCTACTTCCTTTTTTTTGTATTCTGTTGTCAAATATTTTACTTTTATATATGTCACAAATCCCACAGTTATTGTCATTTTTACTTTAAACAGTTAATTATCTTTTAAGGAATTTGAAAATGAGAAAAATCATATTTCACATTATAGCATCACATATTACAGTTTTTGAAATTTTAGGTAGCTTGAATTGTGTACTTCAGCTTGGACATGTGGTTGGTCTGTGGTTGGTGTGGACCCACTGTAAATAAGATCAATTCAAGATGCTATTTCAGTTAAGATGCACTCCAACTGAATCAGGTTGGGCCTTAATCCTATTACTGGAGTATTGTATAAGTAGAAGAGTCAGATGGAGGGTTAATCATGTAAAGCAGCCAGAAGCCATACATAAGTGGAACCTGGAGAAAGAAGAAACATTTCCATGTGCATCGCCATGTGGTAGAAAAGCCAAGGGACCCCAAAGATTACCTTCCATCCAGAAGATATAAACTCCAGGAGGAAGAAAACCTTCTAACCTCTGAAACTGTGAGCCAATAAATTCCTATTGTTAAGCCAACCCATTGCATGGCATTTATTTTAAGAGTTGTGAAACTAAAATAGTTTTCTTCAACCTTTGAGTAGATCTAAGTTTCCATTTGGTGTATTTTCCTTTCACCTAAAGAACTTACTTTAACATTTCTTGTAGTACACAACTGTAGATAACAAATTCTTTCAGCTACTGTTTTTCCTGAAAAATGTCTTTGTTTTGGCTTGATCTTTGAAAGATATTTTCACTATATGTCGCATTCTTAGTTAACAGAATTTTTCTTTTTCACATTTTTTATGTCATTTAATCATCCTTATCTTGCATTGTTTCTTTTTTCTCAGTACAGAATGTACCTTTTTCCCCTATTAGTTTTTAAAATTTTCTTTTTATCACACGTTTACAGCAGTTTGATTAAAATGTGATTCCATATAATTTCTTATTTATTTTTTCTGCATGGGGTTTGTTAAATTTATTGATTGTATGGGTTTATTGCTCAAATCAAATTTGGAAAGCTTTTATTTTTATTTTTTAAACTGTTTGTTCAGTCCCCTCATCCTCTCCTTCTGGGAGTTCAAATAGTCACACCACACTAGACCACAGGTTTCTGAGGCACTGTTTTTGTGTGCTTGTATGTGTGTGTGCTTCAGTTTGGATAGTTATTTGATATATCTACAAGTTTATTTATCTTTTCTTTCACAGTAATTAATATGCTGTTAAGTCCATCCAGTGATATTTTAATTTCACATATTATATTTCATATATCTAGATGTTTCATTTTTTAATTTATCCATTTCTCTCCTAATTATAGTCAAGTTTTCCTTTAACTACATGACCAAATTTATACTAACTAGTTTTAATGTTCTTATTTGTAAGTTAAATAACCCTATCATTTTTTTTAAATTGTATTATTTAATTTATTTTTTGTCTTTATTTTTTTAATATTACATTAAAAAATATGAGGTCCCAATATACCCCCCACCCCCCTCACCCCACTCCTACCCCCATAGCAACAATCTCCTCCATCATCATGAGACATTCATTGCATTTGGTGAATATATCTCTGAGCACCGCTGCACCTCATTGTCGATGGTCCACATCATAGCCCACACTCTCCTACGTTCCACCCAGTGGGCCATGGGAGGATATACAATGTTCAGTAACTGTCCCTGCAGCATCACCCAGGACAACTCCAAATCCCCAAAACGCCTCCACATCTCATCTCTTCCTCCCATTCCCCACCCCCAGCAGCCACCATGGCCACTTTCTCCACACCAATGCCACATTTTCTTCAATTACTAATCACAATAGTTGATGAATAGAATATCGGCAAGTCCACTCTAATCCATAATCTATTCCTCCATCCTGTGGACCTTGGAATGGTTGTGTCCACTCCACATCTATATCAAGAGGGGGCTTAGATTCCACATGGATGCTGGATGCAATCCTCCTGCTTTCGGTTGTAGGCACTCTTGGCTCCATGGTGTGGTGGTTGACCTTCTTCAACTCCATGTTAGCTGAGTGGGGTAAGTCCACTAAACGAGAGTGTTGGAACTGAAGTCTGTTGAGGCTCAGGGCCTGGCTATCATATGGTCAATCCAGAGATTCAGGTTGCCTGGGTATATATTAAACCCCAGCAACAACTACAGTTCTGGTAAAAGTAACAGGAGAGGCTTGTGAGAAAAGATCACATCTGAGTCCAGCTCCATCACAAAGAAACACAAACTCCAAAGAAGGGCCAACTGATATGGACTGAAGTCCATCTGCCATGACCATAGAACCTGTGGGTCTCTGTAGCCCTCAGAAGAACAAATACCTGGGGTTGTATCTATGTTATCTGTCTCTGGGACTCTGCTGAGGTGTGCATAAGGACAACCCCTCTGATAACCTCCTGGCTCTTTTTGGAGACTCATAGCCATATAAACTCATTTGTCTTTTCCAATTCCCCCTTGATTCAGGTCAAAAAGCATTTTTAACTCCTGGTATAATATGTAGACTGAGATATTCTGATGGTCTGAGTGTGACCCTTTTATTCAAGGTCATTTTCTAGTTACATCATCAGCTGGTACTTGGTAGTAATCCCTCAGTGCCAGGGAGGCTCATCCCCAGGAGTCATGTCCCACACTGGGGGGAAGGCAACGCATTTACATGCTGAGTTTGGCTTTGAGACTGGCCACATTTGAGCAACATGGAGGCTCTCAGGAGGTAATTCTTAGGTATCCTGCAGCTCTAGGCCTTGTTCTTATTTCAGGTGCACAGGCTCACAAGCATAGTTATTAATATCAAGGGCTCATTGTTGGACGTGCATTCTTCTTTGGTCTTTGCTGTTGCACTTGGGGGATTGTTGCTGTTCCTTTAGAGACTGTGATAGAGCTCCCCTGGCTAGGAACTCAGCACTTCCTCAGTTGTTGTTTTTAATTTTATCGACTATGAAAATATCCAAATATTGTTATGTACCCTGGATATATGCCCTGTAGAACTCCCTGCCAACCATGTGTCCCCTGTCAATAACATCCCACACCAGTATTCCTCCACTGCCATTGTTGAACCTCTCTGTGATCCAAAATTTCCTGAAAAGTGAAGACCAATACATTGCCAGGTTCCATTAATAGTAAAATGGAATATAGCAATGAGTTTAAAGGTTAGATATAGAATACATATTAATTTGGAAAAATTATGGTAAAAATAAATTGGGGTATCAAAAAATTAAAAAATGCAAAAGCTTTGTTTTTGATGTTTTGCCTTCCATCACTGCAATAAGTGTTGCCCTGTATGCAAATTTACAAGGCAACTACTTCCGTCTTTTCCTCAGTGTCTACATCCTATCTTTTTCTTTCCTTTTTTTCTAATTATTAAGCTTATCTTCACAAGAGTTTTAGATCACAGTAATTCATATATACAGTATACAGTACTCCCACATATCCAACATAAAACCTTTTCCCTTCCACAGCAATAATCTTTCTACATATTCATACTATATTTACTGAAACTGATGTACAGATATTGAGACAATAGCTTTCAAACAAGGTAACATTTGTGTTTACATTGTGGTTTATATTTTAGACTATACAATTTTCTAAATTTTTAGTTATCTTATGTTTTACATTATGATTTACATTTTAGCTTATCAGCCCCTATATATTTTTTGTGTAATTTAACATGTCTTACATCCTTCCTTGTGTACTCTTGTGAAACACTTCTATTGCCCACACAGTTACATTGGTTCCATCTATTCAATACCTCTTTCCCCCTCCCCTTAGGGCCCACAGTGACCATCAATCTTCATTGCTTGAAGGGCCATATTCAGAGATACTTGCAACAGTATTGAAGGCTTGACATGTTCAACTGCCCTAATGCACTGGGAGCCACCATTTTCTCTTGAGAGATACAGTTCCCTCTATTTGAGGGCACCAGCCCTCCTCAGGATGGGAGTATACCTTCACTCGCATTATATGGGTCTCTATCCAATGATATAACCCATTATGGCAAAATGAGCATTCACATATTCCCTAGGAGCCTGTCCTGCATCAGATTACCCTTTAAGCATTTTAAACAGGTAACTTTCCTTATTATATTTTTGAAAAGGTTTTCTCAGCATTATACTCTCAACCAAATACCTGACAATCTCCTATGTTCATATGTTGCCCCACCCTCCCCCCAATTTCTTGGGCAATATTACCCATCCTCCCATCCCTAGCCCACTCAAGGTCACAAAGTCCCACCCAAAGGTAACCCTATGCCCCCATTTTATCCCTTCCTTGTACAAATACTTACCTCCAGCTTATCATAGATTTCAGCCATGTAGGTGTCAGCTTACATCCTTCCTCTACCCCCCAATTTCCTTTAAGCCTATCATCCAGTCTCTAGCTCTCTAAGGCAGCTTGGTTTACTTATTTCATATCATTGAGGTCATGTAGTATTTGTCCTTCAATGCCTGGGTTGCTTCACTCAACATAAGGTTTTCAAGATTCATCCATGTTATCACGTGTGTTTGTAGTTTATTTGTTCTTAAAGTTGAGTAGTACTCCATTGTATGTATATACCACATTTTATTTATCCATTCATCTGTTGATGGGCATTTGGGTTGATTCCAACTTTTGTCAATAGTGAATAATGCTGCTATGAACATTGGTGTGCATATATCGATTTGTGTCCTTGTTTTCAGTTCTATTGGGTATATAGCCAGTAGTGGAATTGCTGGATCATATGGTAAATCTATAGCTAGTTTTTTGAGAAACTGCCAAACTGTCCTCCAGAATGGTTGGATCCTTCTGCTTTCCCACCACCAGTGGATGAGTGTTCCAATTCCTCCACATCCTCTCCAGCATTTGTAGTCTTCTGTTTTTTTTTAGCTGTCAATCTTATGGAAGTAAGATGGTATCTCATTGTAGTTTTGATTTGCATTTCCCTGATAGCTAGAGATTTGGAGCATTTTTTTCATGTGCTTTTTAGCCATTTGTATTTCTTCTTTGGAGAAGTGTCTATTTAAATCTTTTTCCCATTTTTTAAAATGGGTTGTTTATCTTTTTATTTTCAAGATATAGGAGTTCTTTATATATGCAGATTATAATTTTGAGGAAGTCCCATTTATCTATTTGTTCTTTTGCTGCTCATGCTTTTGGTATGAAGTTCATCAAGCCATTTCCTATTACAAGGTCTTGTATATGCTTCCCTACACTGCTTTCCAAAGTCTTTATGGTCTTGGCTCTTACATTGAGGTCTTTGATCCATCTTGAGTTGATTTTTGTGTAAGAAGTGAGATGGTAATCCTCTTTCATTCTTTTACATATGGATATCCAGTTCTCCAGGCACCATTTGTTAAATAGGCCATTCTCTCCCAGGTGAGAGGGTTTGGTGGCTTTATTGAATATTATATGACTATACATATGAGGATCTATATCAGAACTCTCAATTTGGTTCCATTGGTCTGTGTGTCTCTCCTTGTGCCAATACCATGCTGTTTTCACTACTGTAGCTTTGTAGTATGTTTTGAAGTCAGGTAGTATAATTCCTCCAATTTTGTTTTTCTTTTTCAATATGTCTTTGGCTATTCAGGGCCTCTTTCCTTTCCAAATAAATTTCATAGCTAGATTTTCTAGTTCCTTAAGAATGCTGTGTTGATTTTTATTGGGATTGCATTGAATATGTAGATCAGTTTTGGTAGGATAGACATCTTAATAATATTTAGTCTTCCTATCCATGAACAGGGAATATTCTTCCATTTATTTAGGTCTTCTTTGATTTCCTTGAACAGTCTTGTGTAGTTTTCTGTGTATAAGTTTTTTAAATCTTTAGTTAAATTTATTTCTAGATATTTGATTTTTTTAATTTACTGTTGTAAATGATATTTGTTTCTTGATTTCCTCCTGATCTTGCTCATTATCAGAAATGCTACTGATTTTTGCACATTGATCTTATAACCTGCTACTTTACTAAACTCATTTATGAGTTCTAGAAGCTTTGTTGGAGACCTCTCAGGGTTTTCTATGTATAGGATCACATCATCTGCAAATAATGAAATTTCGACTTCTTTCTTTCCAATTTGAATGCCTTTTATATTTAGTTCTTGCCTCAGTGCTTGAGCAAGTACTTACAAGACAATATTAAATAGAAGGGATGAGAGTGAGCATCCTTGTCTTGTTCCTAATCTTAGAGGGAAGGATTTTAGGACTTCACCACTGTAAATGATGTTGGCTGTGGGTTTTTCATATATACTCTTTATCATGTTCAAAAAATTTCCTTGTATTCCAATCTTTTGCAGTGTTTTCATCAAGAAAGAGTGCTGTATTTTGTCAAATGCTTTTTCTGCATCTACTGATATATGTGATTTTTCCCCTTCAATCTGTTTATATGGTGTATTTCATTAATTGATTTTCTTTGTTGATCCATCCTTGCACACCCAGAATGAATCCCACTTGGTCATGGTGTATAATTCATTTAGTGTGTTGTTGTATATGGTTAGCAAGTATTTTGTTGAGGATTTTTGTGTCTAGGTTCATTAGAGAAATTGGTCTGTAATTTTCCTTTCTTGTGTTGTCTTTGATTGGCTTTGGTACTTGGGTAATGTTGGCATCATAGAATGTGTTAGGTAATGTTTCTTCTGTTTCGATTTTTTGGAAGAGTTTCAGCAGGACTGGCGTTAGTTCTTTCTGCAATGTTTTGTAGAATTCACCTGTGAAGCCATCTGGCCCTGGGCTCTTCTTAGTTGGGAGGTTTTTAATGACTGATTCTATCTCTTTACTTGTGATTGATTTGTTGAGATCATCAATTTCTTCTATTGTCAATATAGGCTACTTATGTGTTTCTAGGAATTTGTCAATTTCCTCTGAATTATCATTTTTGTTGGAATATAGTTTTTCAAAGTATCCTCTTATGATAGTCTTTATTTCTGTGGGGTCAGTGGTGATATCTCCTTCCTCATTTCTTATTTTGTGTATTTGCATCTTCTCTCTTTTTTTCTTTGTTAGTCTAGCTAAGGGTTTGTCAATTTTACTGATCTCAAAGAACCAGCTCTTGGTTTTGTTTATCTTTTCAAGTGCTTTCTTATTTTCTGTTTCATTTAGTTCTGCTCTTATCTTTGTTATTTCTTTCTTTCTTCTTCCTGTAGGGTTACTTTGTTGTTTTTTTTACTAATTCCTCCAAATGTGCAGTTAGTTCTTCAATTTTTGCTCTTTCTTCTTTTTTGATATATGAATTTATGGTTATAAATTTCCCTCTCAGTACTGCTTTTGCTGCATCACATAAGTTTTGGTATGTTGTGTCATCATTTTCATTAGTTTCAAGGTAGTTTTAAGTTCTTTTGTGATTTCCTCTTGACCCATTGTTTTTCTAAGAGTGTGCTGTTTAATTTCCATATCTTGATGTGAAATCTGGCCCTCTGGCCCTTAAAGATATCCAGCTTCACTCCACTGTGGTCAGAGATATTATTTTGTATGATTTCGATCTTTCTGAATTCATCGAGCCTTTCTTTGTGGCCTAGCATATGATTTATCTTGGAGAATGATCCATGTGCACTTGAGAAAAATGTATATCCTGCTGTAATCTGGTGTAATGATTTGTATATGTCTATTAGATCCAGCTCCTCTAATATACTGTTCAAAGTTTTTGTTTCTTTAGTGATTCTCTTTTGAGATGTTCTGTCCAAAGTTGATAGTGGTGTATTAAAATCTCCCACTATAATTTTAGAGGCTTCTCTTCTTTCACTTAGTTTTTCCAGTGTTTGCCTCACGTATTTCGAGGTGCCCTTGTTAGGAGCATACATATTTATGATTGTTCGTTCTTCTTGAGAGATAGTCCCTTTCACTAATATGTAGTATCCTTCTTTGTCTCTCACAATTGTTTTGCATTTAAAGTCTATTTTGTCTGATATTAATATCGCTATTCCTGCCCTTCTTTTGGTTATTGTTTGCGTGTAAGATTATTTTCCAACCATTCACTTTCAACCTCCATGAATCCCTGTGTCTAAGATGTGCTTCTTGTAGACAGCATATAGATGGGTCATGTTTCCTTATCCAATCTCCCAGTCTGAATATTTTGATAGGTGACTTTAATCCACTGACATTCAGTGTTATTACTTTCAAGGAATTATTTATGTTAGCCATATTTTGTTTGGACTTTTGTTTGTCATATTTTGTTTGCTTTTTCTTTCTCTTTTTGTCTTTTTTGTTGCTCTTACACTCTCCTCCAACTCTGCCTCTCCTGTTTTTTCCTTTCTTCCTGCAGAACTCCCTTTAGTATTTCTTGAAGGGCAGGTTTCTTATTGGCATACTCTTTCAGTTTCTGTTTATCTGTGAATATTTTGAACTCTCCATCATTTTTGAATGCTAGTTTAGCTGGGTAGAGTATTCTTGGTTGGAAATTTTTTTCTTTTAGTACCTTGACTATGTCATACCACTACCTTCTTGCCTCCATGGTTTCAGATGAGAAATCAGCACTTAATCTTATGGAGCCTCCCTTGTATGTGATGGTTTTCTTTTCTCTTGCTGCTTTTGGAATTTTCTCTTTGTCTTGAGCATTGGATAATTTAACAAGTATATGTCTTGGGGTGGGCCTGTTGGGATTTATGGTGTTTGGGGTGCATTGTGCTTCCTGGACATGTACATCCATCTCTCTCATTAGATTTGGGAAGTTTTCAGCCATTATTTCCTCCCAACACCCCTTCTGTTCCCTTTCCCTTCTCTTCTCCTTCTGGGATGCCTATAATACGCATGTTTGTGCATTTTGCATTGTCATTCAGGTCCCTAAGTCCTAGCTGGATTTTTTCTTTTTATCGATCCGTTCTACTATCTGTTTGATTTCAGATGTACTGTCTTCCACATCGCTAACTCTCTCCTTTGTCTCTTCTAATCTGCTGCTATTTGTTGAGAGTGTTTTTTTGATTTCTTGAACTGTGGTATTGATCACCATCATATCTGTTATCTTTCTGCATATGTCTGCAATTTCCTCTCCAAGTGTTTTCTTCATATTGTTAATCTCTTCCTTTACTTCATTAAGTCGGTCTCTAACATATGTTTTGAGATCTTTAATTACTTGTCCAATGTTCTGTTCCCCTTCCTGGTTTTTAGTTTGTTCATTGGATTCAGCCATGTTTTCCTGATTATTGGTTTGGTTTGTAGTTTTTTGTTGCTGTCTGGTCATCATTTTATCTTGACGGGTTTAATCAGTTCCTTAGCTTCTTTGTCTAGTCTTGGGGATTAATTAGTTGTTTTTCTTGTTTAAGTGTTATGTCTTCTCTTTGTCACTTTGTTCTTCTTACCCTATTTTCTTGTTGCTGGCTAAGTTCACTTTGAAGGAAAATATTAGGGCCAGGAAAGCAAAATGAGTAAGGAAAGAAAATGTGTAAAGTTGTATTGGTAATAAATGTTAACAGAGCAACAATGTGAGATCTGGGAGAATGGATATTAGACTTATGTAAGTTGTGTAGCGTTATAGCAGTAAGTAGAGTACCTATAATGAGACAGTCAACTGAATATGGGGAGGAATATAGTATGAATTAAAAAGCCAGTGTTTTCATGAGAGAGGGAAAGAGAAAAGAAAGATAATAATATCAAGAGTGAATAAAAGAAAACAGAACAAAGGTATTAGAAATTAAAAGTCAGACAATTTGGGGGCCAATGAAAGGAAGGTGGAATGTAAGAGAGACAGTAGATGATGGAGGATAGCAAGATGTGGGGGAAAGGGGATAGTGTAGGTGGCCAAAATCAATTCACACAGAAAAGAGGAAATGGAGGATGAGGAAACACAGCATATATGAAGCACTCCCTGCAGCACCTATTATATAAAGAAAAGAAAAAAGAAAAGAAAATAAGAAAAAGAGAGAAAAGAAAAAAAAGAGGAGGAAAAAAGGGGATGGGCAAAGAAAAGGGAGGGAAACAAGCAAGAAAAAGAAAAGGAGAAAAAAAGCTTAAATAAACGAAAAAGGACCTTTGCGGCGGCTTGCTCGGTCGGTAGAGGTGGGGTCTGGCTGCGGACGAGGGGTCGGTCCCGCTTGGGACGAGGGGTCGGTCCCGCTTGGGACGAGGGGTCGGTCCGGCAGCAGACGAGGGATCGGTCTCACAAGGGATTGCGCGGTTCGGCTGACGGGGTCGCCCGGCAAAGCCGGCGACGAAGGGGTCGCCCGGAGAAGCAGGCGACGAACTGGGGACAAGGGAGGCCAGGCCCTTGTCGGGGGCTCTCAGGACTGGAGGGCGCACGGCAGAAGAACTACCGCGGAGACAAGGTAAACACGCAAGTCCACTTTACTGAGGGAGAGGCAACAGTTTTATAGGGGCTGGGTAAGGCTGATTGGTCGAAGCCACGCCCTGTTCTGATTGGTTGCCGGCGAAAGGTCAGTGGGTGGTACTGGACGGGGGAGGGGTGGTGGTTAGGGATTGGCTGTCGCTGTTGCTGGGGGAAGGGGCAGGGTTTCGGGATTGGTGGCTGCTGTTGCTGGGGTGGACGGCAGACTTGAGTTTCCCGCCCACGCCTGGCTGTTGCTGCTGTCGGGGGAAGGGAAAAGGGCGGGCTGGATTTTTCCACCCACACCTGGCTGTTGCTGCTGTTGGGGGAGGGGAAAAGGGCGGGCTGGATTTTTCCGCCCACACCTGGCTGTTGCTGCTGTCGGGGGAGGGGAAAAGGACAGACTGGAATTTTCTGCCCTGCGCCTGCGCAGGGAGAAAGAAGAAGAAGGGTGCTGCCCCACAGGCATCGGGTGGCGCCATCCGGGAGGAGGGGCGGCCGCGGAAGCATGGCTGCCGAGAAGGGGAGACCCGAGGGCACTCTGCGCCCATGCCGAGCTTCCTTCAGGGGTGGCGGTGAGTCCGACCAGCCACCCTATTATGGGGGCAGTGGAATTAGGCCTACCACGGCCGCTCCCCTGCCAGGCCAGCAAACCACATTTCAGCCCGAGGGGTGACCGCATTTCCCCCTTCTTTTCAAATAAGGGCCAGGATGGCAGCAGCAACAAGTAGCTGAGGCCCAAGAGCAATGAGGGAAGCGGGGCTGAAGAGGGAGGTGAGTATGACGGGGATACAAATGTACAATTTGGGGGGCAGTATCTTGCCGTTGCAAGCAAGGGTGGCCAATGTCCAATTCTCATTTATCTCGGTGGCTATAAGGTCCATGTGCTGTTAAAAGTCCAGGATGATAGCGCGTTACAGGTGGTTGATCTCTTCTTGGTGGCGAAGAGCGGCAGAGGTAGACTATGTGATGGTCTGGAGGATCGCAGTGGTGAGGACAAGTTGCGTCAGGGCACCAGCGACGGTGGTGGCGGCAGCGTCGGGAGTGGTGGAGACGTAGGCGAGGACAATAAGAAGGCCAAAGTCTTCACGGGTGCGAGAGAGGCCGATGTTAATGGGGCGGGCCGACATGGGGCGGCCCAATCTGCAACGCAGTAGGGGTTCAAGCGAAAAAAGGAGGGGGGCGGGGGACGAGAAAGGACGCTTTGGATGGCTGAGAAGAGGAGTGAGGTCGAGACAGGAGGAAGCTCCGCAGAAGTATGGGGAGCTGTTAAAAGCAGAAACGTTATTAGATGCTAGAAAGCAGGCCGCAGGCGGGGGAAAGCAGGTTGCGGGCCGTTTCGCGGGGCTGGAGCTGCTTGAGAGCGATGGCGGCATGGGGGGCCGTGGTTACAATCTTCTGGGGTGGTAGTGGCTAGACAGATGGCGGAAAATATTATCAAGAAAGCAAAGGTTATGAGAAAGAAATAGAGTATTAAAGGCTGTGGGGGAAGTGAGAAGATCATTTAGAGGATAGGGTTGAGAATGGTATGTTTAAGACAGAAGCTTTGTGGTTTGTAGGAGACTGCTTTATAAACGAAGGAGAATGAGGGCAGTAAATATAGTAACGATAGATAGGAAGATGACAGTGAGGAGGAGTCTTTGTTTAAGGTTTCAATCGTCCGGCGCAACAGTGGCTAGGCCGATAGCGAGGGGTGTTGCTAAGTAGACAATGGCTGCAAAGACAAAATCATCCTCTGTTTCCTTAAGAATAACTTTTCTTTAAATACTTAGTAGCATGCAATATTAGAAACCGTTTCCTAAAAGCAAGTTGGCAGGGGAGCTTGGTTGCTGTTAATCTTTCCTGTTATAAAATTACCTTTTATTATTATTATCATCAATTTAGTTTTATATATATATATTTAAGAATGACCTTTTGGAATTAGCCATTTAATACCTTAATGTAAACTATTGAAGATAAATTTTATCTTTACAGAACACATTCCCTTACGTAAAGTTATCACAATACCTTTTACACTTGCCGCATGCAAATTAAATTTCAAGAGTTTATGAAAAATTAGCCATCTTACTTTAGGACAAAATATGTCTTTTTGCAAAACTTATTACATTTCCGTTAGCATTTTTACAAACTTTTAACCTTTTTAATATTCATATAAGTTTTACATTCTTTATATTATCCTGTGAAGAAAAATAAGTTATTCATTTTAATCTAGGCAAGAACAACTTTTTATGAAGACGTACAGTTAATTTTGTTAATTAAGACTTACAATTTTTTTTAATTGTAGATATCTTATTAACATTTAAACTTATGTATTAATATAATAAACTTAAGTATTAATATAAGCGCTTATTTAATTTTTGGCCATTTGAATAGAGCTCTTTTAAAGATTTCTAGTAATTTATATTTACCATCCGGAGGTATCACAATATACGTTGACATTGAACGAACAGACAGACAAACACAGAACAATTACAACACATTAACAGAAATATATAATTTATTTACAGTTGACTCATAATTCTTACTTTCTTGGTATAGCTGCTTTTAAATCTTTTTTTATATAGCATATCATAGATTATACCCTTCAAGATTTTTTTCTGGACTTTATGTTGCCTGTAATAAGCCAGGAGGGAATCTTTTACCTTCCTGCTCCACAGCAAAAGTGACCCTATCTATAAGGCAAGTATAGGTGTCCGGGTCCCAAAGCTGACACGTGGTAAGCCACGGATTAAAGGGGAGAAGAAGGTCCCAATATACTTGAAGCTGTTTGAAAGAGATCTTACACCGGTGAGTGTCTAGGAGACCGGTGAGGGCCCGAACTTGTGGGGCTTGCTTAGCAGATAGGATGTTACCCATTGCTAATGGCCTTTTGGAGCCGATAAGAAAAGGGGCCCTTACCTTGAGAACGCGGCGATGGGAGCCGAGGTGCGTGGTGAGACGAGGGGTCGGAGCCGGTGGGGCTCCGACGGTGGTCGCGGGCCAAGAGAAGGCCCCGACGAGGGGAGGGCGGGACGACGAGCAGTGGAGCAAGGCAAAGGGGAGCAAGCGTGGAGGGGAGGAGGCAGAGGTGAAGGCAGGGGTGGAGGTGCTCAGGCACGCGCTCCTGAGAGTTATTGGCGCCTCTTAATCATAGCGGGTCGGTATAAGCCCCCGACATGGAAGGAGAAAGCCATCCAGCGATTCTCCCAGACCGCCGTGGATCATATGAGGTCACCAAGGTTCAGGAGCAGCAATGCAGAGCGAAAAGATAGGGGTGAGAAGAGAGGAGGGCGTAGGGCTATGGTAGGGTTACTTCAGACGTGCAAGCGCGTGCTCCCGAGAAATCCAAGGCTCCTCTTAATCATAGCGGGTCGGTATAAGCCCCCGACATGGAAGGAGAAAGCCATCCAGCGATTCTCCCAGACCGCCGTGGATCGTATGAGGTAGCCAAGGCTCAGGTAGCAGCAATGTTGCACGAGAGAAGTCCCAAGGTGAGAAGAGAGGAGGGGGGGGCTGCCAGGTTATGAAGTGAGGCTGTGGTGGGGTTGCCTTGCCCCACGTTGTGCTGTGGTGGGGTTGCTTTGCCCCACGTTGGGCGCCAACTGCGGCGGCTTGCTCGGTCGGTAGAGGTGGGGTCTGGCTGCGGACGAGGGGTCGGTCCAGCTCTGGACGAGGGGTCGGTCCCGCTTGGGACGAGGGGTCGGTCCGGCAGCAGACGAGGGATCGGTCTCACAAGGGATTGCGCGGTTCGGCTGACGGGGTCGCCCGGCAAAGCCGGCGACGAAGGGGTCGCCCGGAGAAGCAGGCGACGAACTGGGGACAAGGGAGGCCAGGCCCTTGTCGGGGGCTCTCAGGACTGGAGGGCGCACGGCAGAAGAACTACCGCGGAGACAAGGTAAACACGCAAGTCCACTTTACTGAGGGAGAGGCAACAGTTTTATAGGGGCTGGGTAAGGCTGATTGGTCGAAGCCACGCCCTGTTCTGATTGGTTGCCGGCGAAAGGTCAGTGGGTGGTACTGGACGGGGGAGGGGTGGTGGTTAGGGATTGGCTGTCGCTGTTGCTGGGGGAAGGGGCAGGGTTTCGGGATTGGTGGCTGCTGTTGCTGGGGTGGACGGCAGACTTGAGTTTCCCGCCCACGCCTGGCTGTTGCTGCTGTCGGGGGAAGGGAAAAGGGCGGGCTGGATTTTTCCACCCACACCTGGCTGTTGCTGCTGTTGGGGGAGGGGAAAAGGGCGGGCTGGATTTTTCCGCCCACACCTGGCTGTTGCTGCTGTCGGGGGAGGGGAAAAGGACAGACTGGAATTTTCTGCCCTGCGCCTGCGCAGGGAGAAAGAAGAAGAAGGGTGCTGCCCCACAGGCATCGGGTGGCGCCATCCGGGAGGAGGGGCGGCCGCGGAAGCATGGCTGCCGAGAAGGGGAGACCCGAGGGCACTCTGCGCCCATGCCGAGCTTCCTTCAGGGGTGGCGGTGAGTCCGACCAGCCACCCTATTATGGGGGCAGTGGAATTAGGCCTACCACGGCCGCTCCCCTGCCAGGCCAGCAAACCACATTTCAGCCCGAGGGGTGACCGCAGACCTTGGGGGATAAAATGGGAGGAAAGACCAGGAGAGAATGCACTATTAGCAACCAAGACAAAAAAGAAAAAAAGGAAAAAAACACAAATGCCGAGGGCTAGGATAATCAAGGGCCTCAGATGGACCTCAGGGCATGGTGGATTCAGGGATGGGAAGTCTGTGATATTGCAGACCCAAGCTGTGTAAGTCTCTGGACCGTGGGCTACTAGGGTTTAGGGGACACAGACCTGGGAACCATATAGCCAGTTAACACGGGGCCTGGGAGCACAGCAGCGCAACACAACCTTCAGGGATCTCTGCAGCTGGGCGCCAGCCCTAGGGGGAGGGGTCCTGCCTGCAACCTCTGACCTCCGTGTCAGAAACCCAAAATTCCACCTCTCACAAGAATCTCTTCTGTCACTGTCTCACCAAATCGACATCCAGACACCTCCTGCCCTTCAAGCCCCCGAAACAGCCTGCTGGGGGTGCTGCTGCACTACAAAGAGTTCAGGGACCGCTGTGGACGGGCTGCCAGCCCTAGGTGGAAGAGTTCCTCCTAGAACTTTTGACGTCCGTGTCAGAAACTGAAAGTTCCACCTCTTGCAAGAATCTCTTCTGTCACTGTCTCACCAAACCGACATCCAGACACCTCCTGCCCTGCAAGCCCCCGAAACAGCCTGCTCAGGGTTTGGGAATACCCCACATGACAAAGTTTCCAGAGATTGCTGTGGCCTGGCCGCCAGCCCTAGGGGGAGGGGTTCCACTCAGAACCTCTGACCTCTGAGTCAGAAACCTAAAATTCCACCTCTTGCAAGAATCTCCTCTGTCACTGTCTCACCAAATTGGCTTCCAGACAGCTCCTGCCCTGCAAGCCCCTGAAACAGCCTGCTCAGGACTTGGAAACTCCCCAGCACAGCAAAGCCTCCAGGAATCACCACTGTTGGGCCACCAGCCACAGGGGGAAGGGTCCCGTGCACAACCCTGACCTCCGTGAAAGAGACCCAAAATTCTACCTCTTACAAGAATCTCCTCTGTCACCGTCCCACCAAATCAACGTACAGACACCTCCTGCCCTGCAAACACCCGAAACAGCCCGGTCCAGCAGGACTCCAACCCTACTCAGCTGCTTCTTTGCAGGAGAGATTATAAGGTGCACTCACTCAGACACCATCTTGCCCTGCCTTTATTTTATTTTTAAGAAGCTTTAGATTCCATAAATGATACATGGAAAATATGCGGGAATTCCCATATACATCACCCCTACTCCCTCCCCTACTTCTCTCCATTAGCCACACTTTTCATTAGTGTGGTACATTTGTTACAATTGATCAACACATATGGAAGATTTGCTACTAACCATGGTCTATAGTATATATTATAGTTTACACTTTGCAGTGCATATGTTTATAGGTCTTGACAAAATGTATAATGGCCTATATCCATCATTGCAATGTCATGCAGAACAATTCCAGTGTCCTCAAAATGCAGTGTGTTACACCTGTTCTTCCCTCTTCCTCTGCTCAGAACCTCTGTTGGCCACTCCCTTTATATCAATGATACAAGTTCCTCCATTGCTAGAAAAATAATAATGTCTACTTTAGCCCATAGCTGCATTCCCCCCTTATGTTTTCTCATTCCTCAGTCTTGAAGATTTACAATGGTGATACTCACTCTCTGACTGAGAGGGGGCTTACAACTGTGTATAAAAGATAGCATAACTCATGGTGATGAATGAAACCCTATTATTTCTGTGATTGTTTCTCTGACTTATTTTTTCCCTTACTTATGGTTCCTGTTTGCATATTTAGAATTTTTTTTGAATGGATATTGATAATAGTAAATTTTATGTTGTTGTGTACCAAATGTTGTGGTCTTTAAAGAGTATTTAACATTATTTTTTGCAGGTAATTTTTATGTGTCATTACAGCATAATGACACATTATGGTGTCAAAATGTGACACCATAGGGTATTACTTATTTTAGAGCTAGTTTAGGTCTGTTACTAAGGAATGATCCTCTTGTATCTCTATTGAAAGCTTTGGGTTTTCAGTGAGGTCTCTTCACTCTGGTTGGTCAGAACCTAAATATTTTTTGCCCTGCATAAGGTCAAGGAACTTTTTAGCTCATAAAATACCCATCATTTTTCACCCAGCCTTTTAGATTTTTTCCTTGTGCATACATAGCTTGGTATTCAGCAAAAAACTCAAAGGGACCATTTTATATATCTCTGAAATGCTTTTTCTGGTGACTTTCTCTTTTCTAGTATTCTGCCTTGCAAATTTTAGTTCCCTCAGCCTTTCATAACTCTGATCTCTGACTTCTGAAGTCTGTACTCTTCTTTGAATCACTCCATGAGCTGCTTTCTAGAATGCACCTCCAGGAGAAAGGTGAGGTGACTTTAGCAACCACCTCATTTATTTCCTTCTTTCATGCATAATCTTTCTCTTCCCATTCATTGTGTAATGTCTAAAAGCAGCTCTTCCATGAACTCAGCCTAGTTTTCTATATTCATGTCAAAATATAAAGCCTGGTCCCTTTTATTCCTGAACAGCTAGAAACAGGCTTTTTAGCATCAAGGTAATTTCTTTTGTTTTTGTTCTTTATTTCTCTGGCCACTTCCATAGGAATTTAGTTTTAAATTATTTTTCAGCCCTATGCTCATCTCCTCCAGTATTTAAAACTTCGACATATATATATCAAATTCCAACCTGAAAAACTAGTCAGTTGGCACTTAAGGTGTCCTAAGAAACCCTTCACTAATCCTGTGTTTTCAAATTCAGGTATGTGTTTCAGGGGCTCTTTCTCATCACATGGGTTAATGTGACTAGAACCAATGTACCATGCCTGGCAAATTACATTTTCCTTTTGACTCAACTCACCAGGCTGGCCATTTAGAGAAAGTATTGACCCATCACACTGGTACAATTTCCTCCAGGATCTCCTTCATACTCGGCAATCCCATGCCATGGCCTATCCAGTCACAATCAGGGCACATTTAACTCTGCATCCCCTCCTTTGGCTTTAAACACCCTGTAGCAGATGGATATTGTTGATGAATTCCAAAAAGAAATATTGGATTGTGTTTGTAAACTGGTCTTTTCCTCTGGACGTATTAGATTATATTGCATT
This sequence comes from Dasypus novemcinctus, assembly GCF_030445035.2. NCBI lineage: Eukaryota > Metazoa > Chordata > Mammalia > Cingulata > Dasypodidae > Dasypus > Dasypus novemcinctus. The sequence continues at coordinate 199,172,951 of NC_080673.1, read as the reverse complement.
CAGAGGTTTACTTGATTAAGTAATCATGTAAACCTCTTCTGCAAGTAGGGTGTTGAGTCCCTACCCACCATGGCAAAGGACAGAGTTGAGGGATTTTAATATTGGAGTTTTAATGTTGAAGTTTGATGCTGAAATCTTAAGCTCAAGCCCTGGGAAGTAAGTTCACAGAGGAAAGAGAAGCAAGCCCTAAAAAGAGAGGAACTCTGGGCCTGGAAGGAAGCAAACCTTGGGAAGAGAGGAACCCAGGAAGCCTGAACCTTGGCAGACGTTGGCAGCCATCTTGCCCCAACACATGGAAATAGACTTTGGTGAGGGAAGTAACATGCTTTATGGCCTGGTATCTGTAAGCTCCTACCCCAAATAAATACCCTTTACAAAAGCCAACAGGCTTCTGGTATTTTGCATCAGCACCCCTTTAGCTGACTAATATACACCCTCACAAATATGGTGATATATGAGTCTTCACAACAATCCCATTTCCTACTCTAAGCCCAGCATTCAGATATTACAGATGGGTAAAAAGAACACACACACTCATAAGCCCATACACATGCTTCAATTTCCCATTCATTTAGCAAAGGGCACCGCACTGTACTGGATATGGGGAGGTATACAGGGTAGGAAAGAAGCAACGTAACTCAAAACAGCTTTTCTTTGCTCTCTAGTTCTGCAATGGCCAGTAAGGCTCTCTGTAAGTGTGGACTCCTGCAGGATCTGTAAATAAAAGGGAAGTTTTACTGTGCATCAAATATTTTACACTTAGGACCAATAGCATTACCCCAGAGAGCTTACATTCATACTCTATGCTTTTCCACCTAGGGGAATATTTCAAACATTGGACTCTCAAACTTAGCATCTGTAATCTCACATCTTTATCTTGCAGAATCAAAGCATAATCATGTCTCTGAAAAAGGTATAGGACTCCAGCTATCCATGTCCTGGGAGGTCAATTTTTCCACATGCTATAGCTTTATGTAATGCTTGGATATGTGGTATCATAAGTGGCATCTTAAACTAAGAATAGACTAATTTGTGTCCTAAAACATGACAAGTTTATTTCTTGTTCACTTAAAGTTTGCTGTAAGTACACAAACTCTCCCAAAAAGTTTTATTCAAAGCAATGACTCAGAATCTGGTCGCTTTCGTCTTGCAGTGTCAACATTGCAACAGGTAGCTTTCAACTTACTACTGCAGGAAAAGAGATAGCAGCAGATCAAGCAGTGGGTTTTTATTACTTCATGATGGAAGTGAGCAAATCATTGCTTCCCAGTATCATTATCTAGAATGTGTTTATGGCTGTACCTAATTGCAAGGTAACTGGGAATAACAGGAATGAGATATTTGTAAGCGCTAGTGATATCCGCCAATGTTATTATCAAGCAGACTCTTTCTAAGATGAATATTTGCATATTTTTGTTTAAAAACTCCTTTGAGAATTTGGATTTTTGATTAACATCTTTATAATAAGAGTTGGCCCATACAAGAATAGTATGTATCTCTTGATTTAATTATGTCTTACTTTATACTCTTTGTTAAGTTGTATAGATTTCTTGAAATGTCTTGTATATTCATTCATTCCCAGGCATTTTACAGGTTCTCTTCCTCCTTCTTTTCCTTCTCCTCCTTCTTATTGCTATAGTAAATGGAGTATTAAAAAATAATTACTATATATAGTGTTATTGCTAATATGTCAAAACTTTTGCTTTAAACATTTTTGTAGGTGGCTTATTTTATATAATCACCTTATTAAAATACATTTTAAATGATAGCAAATACCTTTACCATCTTTATTCTATGTAGTCATTATTTTTAGTACTTTATAAATATTAATTTTTGTGCTTTTTGTAGCATCCCTATGAAAAAGATGGTTATTCTCTCCATTTTATAGATGAAGAAATTAGGTCACTGGGAGGTTAAAGAACTTATCCAAGGTCACACAAATTGCAAGTGGCAGAGCTAGTAGCCTAGGAAATTATGATGCCTCTTACTACAAGTGTTTGCCAGCAATAACCTAAGGTTTACTGAGTAACATCCTCTAAGCAAATAGAAATTCTTTTTTTCCCTTCCAATAGTGTCTTGCCCCATTGAAATTGCAAAGAATTCCAATATTAATAGTAGATATTTTGTCTTGTTTCTGATACTATTGAAACATTTTATCTTTTAGTATAAGTATCATAATTTTCTGTAGTTACTGAAACAGATATTTTACCAAAATACTGATACAACGGAATAGGCATTTTTAATTGCTTCTATTTAGATGAAGATATGGTCATATGGTTCCCTTTACTTAATCTCTTTATATACATAACTTAATTTTCATATGTCTTTGCATTTCTATGAACAACCTAGTTGGTCTGAATGTACTGATTTTTAATACTCTATAGCAACATTGGTCTTGATTTGCTAAATAAGACTTCTGTATATATATTTTTAAGTGAAATTGGCCTACAGTTTTCTCTTTTGTACATGTTTCTTATCCAGTTTTAGTGTCAAAGCAAAATTAATCAGAAATGGCAATTTTTCCTATGCTTCAGAATAATTTATTTAATATAGACATTATATATTCCTAATGATCTGGTAGTGTTTGTTTAAAAACATCTGAATTTGTTGTCTTTGCATGGGTATGTCTTGAGTTACCATGATGATTTCCTTATAATTATTATTTATTTATAACTCCTTCCTTTTTCTGAACTTTTTATTACAAATTTTGCTTTCCAGAAATCATTTGTATCTTTAATTGTTGAAGCTTTAAAAAATGTTGTTATATAATTCTAAATGCCCTCTATATACATGATACATATACCTTTCTTGCTGCCATTGATTTTATGTGCATGTGGTGGATTCATATTCTGTCAGTTTAGCTAAGCTAGAACTTCGATACTCCAGCCATAGTTCTAGGTTAGCATGAGCCACAGTGATAGTTTGTGTGAGATTTGAAGATGTGAAGGAGTGGACATATTCCTCTGCTTTCTGGTGGTCATACAGGGCACTGGGCTGTTTTATCTCATGGATGTTGAAACTTACCTGCTGGCTCACCTGCTTGATGTGGGGCAGGACTAGGGCCCAAGGGTTCTCCAGTTCCAGCCAGATCTGCTTCAGCTTCTCTGATACCTGGATCAGATGTGTGTTTAGCTGTGCCTGTGGGACAGCGGTCCAGCATCTCCGGCAGGACCCCTCCATCATCAAAGTTGGAGACTTGGAGATGGTGAGAGACAAATACAAGTTTCATTTTGTTCTTGTGGGTTACAGTTGAGTCTCCCAGAATTCAACTTGCCCTTGCTTCCCCCATTTAATATCCATCTTCCTTTCCTGACTGCTTGCCTGGCTACTGAGACTGCATTCTCACAGAGTGTGTGTAATCAGCTCCTGCAACTGCGAAAGGTCAAATGCTGTAATAAATCCAGTATTAGATGTAGATATAGATATAGGTACAGATGTAGCTGTAGATGTAGAAATAGTTCCTAGTGATTTTGTTTTTTTTAAGAAATCAAACCCTGATACATGTCTTTATGCTTCTTGAAAAGAGATAAACAAAGTTGTATGCATTTTATTGGTCTTTTCAAAGATACAGCTATTGGTTTAGTTGATCAATGCTTCCTCTTTGTTGTTTTTGTATTTTATTAATTGCTTCCTTTTGATAGATTAATTTAACCTTCAGCATTCTTTTGGTGTCTTTTCTGCCTTTTTTTTTCAGGCATCTGAGCCTTTTTTATTTGTTTATAAATTTTTTTTATTAGAGAAGTTGTGAGGTTACAATATAATCATGCATAACATGCATCACCCCACCACCAACACCTTCCATTGTTGTGGAATATTTGTTACAAATTATAGAAGAACATTATCAAAATATTACTGCTAACTGTGGTCCAAAATTTACATTTGGTGTATTTTTTCCATAAACCACACTATTACACCATGTATTAGTATTGTGTATTGCTCTCATATTTGTACAGGTAATCATGTCCACCATCCATCACTTGGTTCACTGTGTTAAACAGTTCCTTGCCTTATACACTCCATCCAAGTGTACACTCCATGGGTCTGTGTCATCACAGAGTTGTGCTATCACCGCCTGAGTCAATTTTAGAACATTTTCCTTATTCCAACAGAAAACATCTCATAACCCCTGTAATTGATCCTTGGCTTTGATATAGTACCTTCTAGATGAATTTAACCCTCAATACTCTCTTGGTGTTTTTTGTGCAGTTTTTACTTTCATTTATTTGACCCTTTCTTTCCTCATAAATTATTTCACGGTTCTAAAATATCACATTCTTGTGGCTTTTCAGTTTTTAATATGTTTAACTCTCGTTGGTGTTTCCTTCCACATAGTTTTTATCTTAGCTATGCTGTTGTCAGTAATACAAAAGCTATATAGAAATGAACCCCCGAAGATGTCTTCATCCTAATCCCCAGAACCTGACCACATGTTACCTTGCATGGCAAAAGAGAGTTTACAGATGTGATAAAATTAAAGATCTTGTGATGGGATTATTGTGGATTAACTTCTCAAGCCCCGTGTAATTACCAAGATCTTTATAAGTGGAAGAAAGTGGCAAGAGAGTCAGTGTTGGACTGATGCATTGTGGGACAGACTCAGCCAGTCACTGCTGGCTTTGAAGATGGAGGAAAGGAAAGAGGGGGCCTCTTGAAGCTGGAAAAGATATGGAAACAAAGTCTTCCTCAGAATGCAGTCCTGCTGACACCTTGATTCGATTTTAGCTTTGTGAGGCACATTCTGAACTTCTGGCTTCCAGAAATATAAGATAATACACTTTGTTGTTTTAAGCCATTAGTTTTATGGAAATGTATTAAAGCCCCAAGAGAATACATACAGTGAGAGATTATTTGTTGGTCATGACTTTTTTAGTTCTTATTATTTAAAATATTGGAAATCTGTTAATATTGCCTAAATACATGTGTAGTAGAATGTACTGAGATTTTCTTTCGTGGCCCAAATTTATTTTAATTTTGTGTTTGTGTGATTGAGAAGAATCCATATCAAATAATAAGAACAGATATAAAGTTCCAAAGATATCTACTAAATCCATCTTAACGATAGCATTTAAGTTTTCTATATCTTATTTTGCCTGAACTGCTACCCCAAATACTGCAAATTGGGAGGAGATGAGACTGGAAGTGGTGGGACTTGTGGGCTGCGGGAAGGGGCGTGGGCCTTGGCCTCAGCCCTGCGGGCCCTGCATGGGGCAGGCATTCAGATGGGGTCTCTGCCCTCCAGCTGGCCCCTGGGCAGGTGCAGGAGTGGGAGCTACAGCCGGTCTGGGTGTCCAGTCCTTGGACCATGGACTTTGGGTGCATTTAGTGTCTATCTGCTGGAGACTCTTCTGAAACTCCTTTAGTCCCTGATTTTGGACCTGGAGGCACATAGCCTAGGTTGGAATCCCAGCTCTGCCATTTACTGGCCGTGTGTCTTTGGTTGGGGATGATAATTACTACTTAACCATTTTGTACCTCAGTTTCCTTGTCTGTAAAAATGGCCATAGTAACATTAGTATCTATTTTATAATTTTGTTCTTATTAGGCTTAAGGGGGAACAGTGCTTGTCCAGTAGCAAGACCTATTTTGAAGATTTAACTAAATCCTTACTTTGTGCCAGTGGTTCTCTAATTTGCACAAGTTTATGCAGCTAGTAAAAGGTAAGATGGCACAGCTAACCACCAGGGTCACTCTCTTAACCCACGTTTTGTGCTTCCTCAAAAATATCTTCCCTGGCCTCCTGACTAAATGGTATCATGTCTTCTAAATCCCATTTTCTGCTTTGTTGGCCTTCACAGCACTGATGGTGCCCCAACATTTTATTAGGCTTAAATTTTTAGTGGGGTCCAGCCTCCCTTCACTCCAACTGTCATGAGAACAGGGGCTGCTTACTACTATTTTATTAGTCCCGACCTTTATTAGGTGCTCAATAAATGTTGTTACTGAATGCCTTAGAACATTTAATCCTGACTGGAAAATCATTAGATGATTGGTGAATAATGCTTGGTTGTCCTCCTGTCCTTGATGCTCCATGGATGTTTTAGATGTTGGAATCAGATCTCAGTTCACTTCAGTTTTGCAGATTGTTTCTTCATCCAAAATAGAAAATTCTGCAATTCATCTGACTAGTGGGATTGTTGTGAAGTATAGAAAATGGCTAACAGTGTCCGTGTCCTCTATTGCAGTTCATTTCACTTTCTGTTAAAACACTGGAAAAAAAAGTTTTCCAAATATGATTAGATAGTATATATCAAAAGGACATAAATAACATGTGAGAAAGGTTTAAGGGAGATGAAAATGTATTTTGAAGCAGTTGTGCTATGTTTTACTTTTATTTTTTTCTTTTAGAAGGTACTGAGGATTGAACCTGGGACCTCATACATGAGAAGCAGACTCTAAACCACTGAGCTACACCTGCTTCCTAGTTTTTCAATTAGCATGTTTGTGCAAGTAAATAATGAATGAGTGCAGCAGTTTGATATGGTTATGAATTCCAAAAATGGATATTGGATTATGTTTGTAATCTGGTCTGTACCTGGGCATGATCAAGTTATGATTAGGGCTTTGATTGGGCCACATCATTTAAGGCACAGATAAAAGGCATGGCAAAGGACAGAGTTGAGGGTTTTTGATGTTGGAGTCTGATGCTGAAGCCTTAAGCTGGAGTCTCAGGAAGTAAGGTCACAGAGGAAACAGAAGCAAGCACTGGGAAGAGAGGAACCCTCAACCCAGACAGAAGCAAAACCCTGGAAGGGAGGAACCCAGGAAGCCTGAACCCTTGCAGATGTTGGCAGTCATCTTGCTCCAATATGAGAAAATAGACTTTGGTGAGGGATGTAACTTATACTTTATGGCCTGGTATCTATAAGCTCCTCCCCCAAATAAATACCCTTTATAAAAACCAATCAATTTCTTTTATTTTGCATCAGCACCCCTTTGGGTGACTAATACAATGGGTCCTTAGGTATTGTATTGTGGCATTCAAATTTAGACCAAACCCCATGTGTTTAACCTGTGACATCTGGCAATTCATGATTCCTAACAGGTCCATTCTTTATTCCTTGCCATTTCTCTCTGTCTTGTACTTGGATAAAAACCCTGGATAGCTTTTTGTATCTCTTAGTCATTGTCTCTAGTTTTAACTGACCCAAAGTAGTCACTGAAAATTGAGGTCTTAAACCAATACCAGAAGTCAGTAACTAGGCAGAGCCTGGAGACAATGGAATAGAAGTTAACCTAGTCCAGTTCTTTATTTTAAAGGACCAACTCAACCCAAGTGCTCAACAAAAATAGCCAGTGGTTACAGATTTCATCTGAACAGAATGGCTCAGTGTTCTAGAGAGCACATGTGACATCCATTGCCATTTATTTATGTCACAGCAAATAAGTCCTGTGACTCTGACTAAGTCCCATGACAAGGCTTTAAAGTTTGTAGAAACAGTCTTGATTTTAGTTTTGAGTCTTCAGGGACTGGTTTCCACTGCCTAGAATCAATACTTTTTTTTTTTAATTGAATGGACATAACATAGTCATATACTGGATTTATATAGTAGTTTCTTGAAAAGGCCAGGCAGTGAGTATGGATCTTATTTTCTTCAGACAAATCTTTGTGCAGTTGAGGGATGTTTGCTGGCGTAAAAACTGAGGAAGTTCAGTGATTTCATCAAAGTGCTGCTGGTAGTATTGCCTTTTTTTTAAAACGTTATTTTATTTATGTCTTCCTCCTCACCCCACCTCCATTGTTTGCACTCACTGTCTGCTCTCTGTGTCCATTTGCTGTGTACTCTCTGTGTCTGCTCCTGTTTTCTTTAAGAGGCACTGGGAACTATACCTGGGAACTCCCCATGTGGGAAAGAGGTGCTCAATCACCTGAGCCACCTCAGGTTCCTGGTTAGCTGTGTCTCTCACTGTCTTTCTTCTTTGTTTCTCTTTTGTTGCATCATCTTGTTGTGTCAGCTTGCTATGCCTGCTGGCCAAGCCAGCTTGCCTTCTCCAGGAGGTACTGGGACCTCCTATGTGATGGCGGAAGCCCAGTCACTTAAACCACATCGGCTTCCTGTTGCCTTTCTTAAAATCACAAATATTGTAGTGCTGTTGCTCAAAAAAAATTTGTCCCAGTGCATGTACATCAAATACATACTTAGCCTGGCATTCCAAGCCCCCTAATGCATTTTCTGACTTTATCACCCATTCTGTGCCTAGAAGGGCTCTCCCAGCTTCTACCTTGGTTCTAAGGCTTTCTTCTGAAAATTCCCTTTCTCCATCTCCTTCAAAACCCAGTACAGACTCTTCTCTGCCCAAACCTTACTGATTCGATTGTTGGGATCAATTTTTTCTCCACCTCCTCCCATAGTCCCATAGCATGTTTTAACATCAGCATTTCTCACAAATGCCTTGTATCTGTCTCAGCCCCCTCACCTCTCCCCACAGGCTAGACTGGGAGACCTTGAGAGACCAGAGTCTCTTTATCATACTCTGGTTGTTGGGGTAAAGGGTCCATATCTACATAGGTTAACTAGATTCTGGATTCACTCACTTCTGACTGTCTAATCAACTGTCCACTGGTGTATGACCTTAGAGAAAATATTTAGAAAGGACAGAATTTCAGAGGTAGTGTGAGGGTTAGCCCAGTTGGTCTGAGCATGCACCTGCACTGCCTGTGGCCGGGCAGGCATGGGTGAGTGACCTCCAACCTCATGGCCCTTCTGGCCATGCCCCTAGGGCTTTCCTTGCTGGCAATGTTCAGTTTGCTTTTGTTTATATTCTTCTGTCACTGCACTTTTACCTATAATACAGTGCTGTCACCTTATGTCTTGGTTGCTTGATTTATAGTAAAAATGATAGCATTGAGAATAACAGCAGTCATCACTTACTCTCTTGGGCCTGGGCTAAGTACCTTATAAGCATTATATATTTAACTGTCCCAATAACCCTATAGGAAGGTATTATTTCCAAATCTTACAGGGGAGAAGATAGAGCTTTAGCAGCTACTTACCTAGTATTATACAACTAATTAGGTTCTGAGACACTATTACTGTATCACTAAAATCCTCTTAACAAATGTTCTGTATAGTTGGAATGCCCACTGGGCAATTTTATACAAGGCATGACAAATGCCCCTTGATTAAAAGAAATAATAATCAAATGCATGACTATTATTATAGCATATAAGTTCTTCTGTGCAATGCCAACACATATAACTGAAAAATGACTTGAAAACTTGCTTTCTATCAAACACCATTACCTTCTTAAACTTCACTTTTATTGTACCTCCCTCATCAGGGAGTTGGTTTTCCATTAAGAAACTAGTTTAAAAAACTTTGCTTTAGGAGACCCCAGGCATCCAGATGAACAAAGTCACAGTGAGCAGGGGCTGCTGAGGGTTTGTCAGCTTCCCTGGAGTAGTGATTCACTGCTGTGTGCCAACTTTTGGTGTACTCTGGATTGAGATTATTCCTCACCACAATTATAACATTATCACACATCATGAGTGTGGTGGGCAGAATAATGCAACCCCTCCTCCCACAGAAGTAGTCCATGCCTAAGCCTTGGAGCCTGTGGCTGTTTGATATTATTATGAATTCCAAAATGAGATGTTGATTATGATTGTCAACTGGTCTGTTTCTCTGGGCATGATATCTTTTGAGTTAAATTCAAAGGCTTTACATTTACTTGATTAAATAAAGATTAAGGCTTTGATTTGACCATGTCATTAGGGTGTACAAGGTTGAGTCTCTGCCCCCTAGGTGTCTATATAAATGGGCACTTAATCAAGCACACAGAAGTAGATACACAGAGGCGATGCACAGAGGATCCTGAGGCCCCAGGAAAAAAGATGAGCCTGACAGTTTACAGTTGACCTTGTGAAGCGAACAACGCACCTGAGACCAGAAAAGAATGAACTCCAGAGGAAGAGAGATGAGCCCTATGCCAGCATACAGCTGAGATCTAATGAAGCTGGGACCACAGAGCCTTGGGTGAGGAAGTACCTCTTATGGTCCCTTGAGTTGGAGTCTTTAGGACCTTTTAACTGTAAACTTTTACCCCAAATCCTCAAATAAACACCCTTTATAAAAGCCAACAAATTTCTGATACTTCGCATCCACACCCCTTTGGCTGACTAATACAGAATTTGATACTGAGAAGTGGGGTGGTGATTTTGCAATTATCAAAATACTGGAATGGTTTTATAAATGGGTAAGGGATATTTTTTTGGAGGAGTTATGAGAAGCTCATTGGAAAAGGTCTAGATTGCTTTGAAGAGACTGTCGGTAGGAAAATGGATACTAAAGACACTTTTGTTGAGGCTTTAGAAGAAAATGATGAAACTATTATTGGGAACTGGAGGAAAAGCGATCTGTGTTTTAAAGTCGCAGAAAATGTAGCAAGATTGACTCCTAATGTTGTGTGGAAGGAAGAATTTGAAAACTACAAGCTTGGACATTTAGCCAAGGAGATTTCAAACTAAAGGTGGCTTCTCCTTGATGCTTACAGCAAAATGTCAGAGGAAAGAGATAAGCTGATAAATGAATTGTTGGGCACAAAGGAAACAGAAGCTGATTCCAGAATTCCCAATTGTCTGGAAATCAAGCCCCCAGACTCTAGTGCCCCATTTGAGGAATTACCTAAATTTGGAACTTGTAAATCAGAATTGAAAATGCAGTCATCTAGGAAAGGCTTGTGGAAAGTCTTATTGTCTGATGGCTTGGACTCCTGTTTCCTGCATGCTAAACCAACAAGCTTTTTGAAAAAGCTGTATGAACAAAACCACTGTCAGCCTAGAACAAAAGGGGCATGGAGGGAAACCTGGAGGGGAGAGATGGAAGGGAAAGTGGCTTTAAGAGAAAAACCATGGAAGCTGAGGTCTGGAATTAAGACATCTCCTTGGGCCAAGAGATGAACCCCACCCATGAATACAGAGAGGGTGATTTTGCCCTGGCATTTGAGAAGGGTGGCTGCTTCAGCTCACTGTTCAGGGAGAATTTTTGCCATCCCAGAGAAGATGAAGGACATTCCCCAAATGTTGGGGGGAGAGAGGTCAATACCCCAGTGCTCTAAGAGGGTTGGACTTTTTCCTCAAAGGTTGTGGAAATTGTGGCCATCGCCTCAATATTCTTGGAGGATGAGGTCTGGAGGTTGGTCACTACCCAGATTCATGATGAGGGTGAAACCAAGGAAATGGCCATTGGTCAGCCTGTGGAAAGGCTAGGTCCTCATGAAGCCCCAGGGAGAAGAAACCATCATCTTGAGAATGACTCTTAGTCTTTGAAATCCAATGAAGTATGCCCTGCAGGTTTTCAGAACTGTAGGAGACTCATGTTTCCTTCCCAATTTCTCCTTAAGTTGATGCAAACTTTTATTCTTTGCTGTCCCTTTGTATATTGAAAGCAGACAAATTATTTTGTAAGTTTCAGAGTCTACAGCAGATAGGACTTTGCCCCAAGACAAACTATATATCTGTAAACTGATTGTGATGTGATTTTGTACTTAGCATTGTTACTGATTTAAGGTTTTGGAGGTTTTCTTTGTAATATTGTAGTGCCTTTTAGGAATTCAGAAGGTGGAGTATAGAAGTTTAATATTATTTATGAATTCCAGAAAGAGATATTGGTTATGTTTGTAAACTGGCCTGTTTCTCTGGGCATGATATCCTTTGATTGAGTTAAATTCAAAGGCTTTATTAAATCAAGATTAGGGCTTTGATTTGACCATGTCATTAGAGTGTGCAGGGTTGAGTCCCTTCCCCCTACATGGGCTTTATAAACAGACACTCAGACAAGCTCAGAGAAGTAGATACACAGGGGATCCTGAAGTCCTAGGAAGACAGATGAGCCTGATAGTTTATAGCTGACCTTGTGAAGTGAACAGAGCACCTGAGCCCAGAAAGAAATGAGCCCCAGAGGAAGAGAGGTGAGCCCTATGCCAGTCTATAGATAAGATGGAAAGTACCTGACTATGCTTGTGAGCCTATATGCCTGAAATAAGAACAAGGCCTAGAGCAGCACTGTGCCTAGGAATTTCCTCCTGACAGCCTTCATGTTACTCAAATGTGGCCAGTCTCGAAGCCAAACTCAGCATGTAAATGCAATGCTTTCCCCCCAGCGTGGGACATGACACCTGGGGATGAGCCTCCCTGGCACCGAGGGATCACTATCAACTACCAACTGATGATGCAACTGGAAAATGACCTTGAATTGAAGGTTCGATGTGGATCAGCAGAATATCCCTGTCTACATATAATAACATGACTTTAAAATGCTGTTTGACCTAATGTAAGGGGGAAAAGGAAAGGAGAAATGAGTTTATATGGCTATGAGTCTCTAAAAAAGAGTCTGGAGGCTGTCAGAAAGATTGCCCTTATGCACAACTGAGCAGAGTCTAAGAGACAGATAAAGTAGATACAATCCCCAGGTATTGGTTCCTTGGAGGGCTAAAGAGACCCACGGGTTCTATGGTCATGGCAGATGGGGTTCACTGCCATGTCAGATGGCCCTTCTTTGGAGCTGGTGTTTCTGCGTGATGAAACTGGACTCAGATGGGATCTCTTTTCATAAGACTTTCATGCTACTTTACTGGAATTGTAGATGGTGTTGGGGTTTAAGATATATTTAGGGGATTTGAATCTCTGGACTGACAATATGATAGCCAGGCCCTGAGCCTCAACAGACTCCAGCTCCTACAATCTGATTTATTGGACTCACCTCACTCAGCTAAGATGGAGTTGAAGAAGGACAACCACCACACCATGGAGCCTAGAGTGTCTACAACTGAAAGCAGGAGGATTGCATCCACTATCCATGTGGAATCTGAGCCTCCTCTTGACATAGAGGTGCAATGGACACAACCAATCCAAGGTCCATAGAGAAAAGGTGGCATTGGAGTGGGAAAAGTGGATATGGTGGCTGATGGGTATGGGGAATGGCAGGAAGAGATGAGATGTGGAGGCGCCTTTGGGACTTAGAGTTGCCCTGGATGGTGCTTCAGGGGCAATCACCAGACATTGTAAATCCTCCCAGGGCCCAATGGATGGAATGGGGGAGAATATGGGCCATGATGTGGACCATTGACCATGAGGTGCAGAGATGCCCAGAGATGTACTTACCAAATGCAATGGATGTGTCATGATGATGGGAGTGAATGTTGCTGGGGGGGGAGTGGTGGGGTGGGGGTAGTGGGGTTGAATGGGACCTCATATTTTTTTTTTTTAATGTAATATTTTTACAAAATCAATTAAAAAAAAAAAAAAGCACCTGGGACCACGGAACCCTGGGTGAGGAAGTACCTCTTACTGTACCTTGAGTTGGACTCTTTAGAGCCTTGTCACTATAAGCTTCTACCCCAGATAAATACCCTTTATGAAAGCCAACAGATTTCTGGTACTTTACATCAGCTTGCCTTTGGCTGACTAATACAAAGCCTGTGATTATGTTGCCTTACATAGCAAAAGAGATCTTGCACATGTGCTTAAATTAAGGATTTTGTGTAGAGATTATCCTAAATTATCCAGGTAGGTCCAGTATAAATCCAAAGATCCTTCTAAGGAATGGAAGAAGGAATATCAATTAAGGAGATGGGATGGTAGCATCAGAGGTTAAAATGAGGCAGGGCCATGAGCCAAGGAATGCTGGTAGCCTCTGGGATATGAAGAAAGCAAGAAACGGATTCTTCTCTAGAACCCTGAAAGGAACTTGGACCTGCCAACTGAGTTTAGATTTCTGACTTCCAGAACTAAGATCATAAATTTAGGTTGTTTTAAGCCATTAACTTTGTGGTACTTTCTTACATAGCAATAGAAAACTAATGCCACAGGCCTTTTGAATGGCTTAATATTAAAACTGAACTATAATGTCTGCAAATGACAAGCATCTTTTGTGCCACCCCCACTTCTCCTGTTTCCTTTGAATTCATGTTTTTGGTCTTATTTCCTCAACTAGACCGTGAGCTCCTCCAGGGCAGGAGACATCTTGTTCCCTGTGGGGCTCAGTGAGCAGCCGGTTGTATACAAATAATAATAATAAAAACAACAACAATAGCTATGCACATAATGTGTTCTAAATGCTATTCCTGCCTCTGTTTACTTAATCCTCATGACACTCCCTGTTGTCCCTACTTTACAGATGAGGAAACTGAGGTTCAGAGAGGCAAAGGGACTCAGGATCACCTGTTAATAAAGTGGGGGAAGCTAGGATCCAAACCTGGACTGACTCTGGAGTCTGTGCTTTCAACTCATGTCTGAATCTACCAAAGCTCAACAGGCATTTATCATCTTTCAGTCTTGGAGACTGGAAATCCAGAATCAAAATGTTGGCCTGAAGTCTGTAGCCTTCTGGTGGTGGTTTGCCTGCATCCAGATCCCTGTCCCCATCTCCTGGCTCTGTCCTCTATTTCCAACCAACTCTGCATTCAATCTTCCTTTACTTTTAAGGACACAGGTCAGATTGGGTTAAGACCCATCAGGATTCACAGTCATTGTTATGAATTAAATCCATGGCTGGTTTGGTACTTCAGAAACTGTTCATGGCAAGAAAGTGTACACAAGTCTGCCAAATTTTATATTTCAATTTGTGGAAGGTTACTTTTTCACAGTACACAAACACTGTTATTTTTGGCAAGTGCAGATGCTCCTGCTGCTGGAGAGGAAATAAGCTCGAGCTTGGTGAGGACACCAGAGCCATTGCTTGCCAGTTCGTTTCCTTTCTCATGCTGGACCCCAGACCACGTCACTGGGGAGGGGATAGAGGCAGTATGGGATGTGACGCAGGCACGTTTAGAGGAAGCAGAAAGAGACTGGGCAGAGTGGGGCCTTCCCAGTTTGTTCCTCAAATATGAGCATATCAAAATTATTTCTCTGAAAAATTGGTGGGTTTTGATTTCGTAGAGACTTCCGTTCATGTCTTCACTGCGAGGCTGCAATTTTCCTTGGTGTGGAATGAGACAGTGCTTTCCTTAATTCTGGGGGAAAGCAAATACAAAGAAAAATGGGTAGATTTAAAATCTCCTTTCATGAATTGTTCCAAAAAATGTGCTTACTGTCCCTTCTTGAGCTTGAATGCATGAAAATATGAGTAAGTGATGGTTGTGTTGATGGGTGGGAAACATGTCCACAGCTCTTCACATTTGTAAATAATATGCTTTAATGCCACAGATGAAAAGAAAATTTATATTTTTTAACAAATTAGTTTTATTGATACATATTCATAAAGCATAAATCCATCAAAAATGATCACAAATTGGTTTTGGCTCCTGGTTTTGTGGCTTGAAGAAATTCAAAATCAAGATTTTGGTAAGGCTTGCTTTCTCCCGGACTCTGCACTTTCTGGTGTTGGCTGCTGGCAATACTTGGGGTTCCTGTGCATGTGTCTTTGTCTCCCATCACTTGGCACTACCTATTCTTTCTCTTTGTGAATTTTGGGCCCTCTTTCTAAAGTCTTCAATAATATAGATTAAGACCCACCTTTATTCATTTGGGCCACACCTTAAGTGAAAATAACATCTCCAAGAGGTACTATTTACAATGCAGTCACACCCACAGGAATGCAGATTAAGGACATGCCTTGGTTGGGGCACATATTTCCATCTAACACAATATCCTCACTTAATACTTAAACACATGATCCCTTGATACCTGAGACATTGGTTGCAATCTTTCAATATGTTCAAGTTATTTATTCTTGTTTGATAAATATTTGCTGAATGAATGGGAGATGAATAATGAATTAATGTAATTTGCAGATTCAGAGTGAGGGAGGTGGAGAGATGAAGAAACAATTAGGAGGTGTGTATCACTGAATGGAAAAGGCATGAGACGGTGCAGAGATCCACTTGCATCCCCAGCCCTGAATGGATAGTTGTTTCATTCTGGGGTTTTTATGTCTCTTGTTGAAAATTTGTTGCTGCTGTAACAAATCACCACAAACTAGTGTCTTTACATAACACACATGAAGGGTAAAAAGTCTGAAATGGGTCTCATGGGGTTAAAATGAAGGTGTTGGCCTGGCTGCACTCCTTTTGGAGGGTCTAGGTGAGAATCTGTTTCTTTGCCTTTTCCTTCTAGAGGCTGCCTGCATTCTTTGCTCCTGGCCCCATGTCACTCTAACCTCTACCTCTGTCATCCCATCTCCTTCTCTGCCTCTGGTCCTCCTGCCTTCTTCTTTCAATGCCCCTTGTGATGACATTGGGCCCATCCTGATTATCCAGGACAAGCTCCCCATCTCCAGGTCCTTATCTGAACCATATCTCCAAAGTCCTTTTTGCCATGTAAGGAAACAGGCACAGATTCCAAGGAAGAAGATCTTTGGGGTGCATTGTTCAGCTTGCCATGCCTGTGCTTCAGGTGAAGGGTGAAGGAGACTCCTGAAATCGCCTCCTGAAAAAGGGAAGCTACCTTGCATTTTCCACCACTGTAATGGTCTGCAGGTATCACAGGCTTGCAGGCACACTATATTGAGGGCCACTGGGCTTTGCTGCATTAGCACGTTTAATTCTGCACAGCAGGAAGAGTTTTCATTTTAGAGATGAAAAGGAGTCCCGTAAACTTATTTAACAACCGGAGGCCTGAGTGTGCCAGCTGGTGTGAACATTCACCCACTCTTTCTCACATACCCTGATTTTAATTTAATATTTTTAATTTGTTCTTAAATACTTTTGATTTAAAGACAAATAATCGTACCCTGAAAATGACTCCAGAGTTCCTTTTTAAGAGCAGCTACAGCATTTTCATTATCCATCTGTCACCAGCAGTCAATGGGCATTTGGTGAAATGAACCATTAGGTTGTTGGGCTCGATACATGCAACAGTGACCTCAAAGTGATACCAAATGCTAGACAGTAGTTTATTTCCTTTTAAGACCTAATACAACCATACCTGGATAGAGCTTATAAAGCCCACTTGGTCTTCTGGCTCAGTTGGTTTCATATTAAATAATGTAAGGATTCTCATAATAAAAACATAATATTCTGTCTATTAACTTTGCCTAAAATATATAAACTTCACAAAGTTAAATGATATTAACATAGCTCATTTTAGATGTTTGAGGGAAACATTAAAATATGACATCACTAGTATACTAAAGTTACTTTTCCTGATTGGGTATTAAAATGCGCATTCAAATATTTATCTTCTTCATGGCATAAAAACTGAAAACTATTTACGTTGTCTAGTGTGAAACTAGCTGTTATGTATTTTTAAGCCAGGTTAAACATGTGATATCACTATCCTGGTCCTTCACCTCCCTATGGATGGCATTTTGCTTCTGTCTGCAATATTGCAACTGGTTCAGGAACTCCTTGACTAGGTTCTAGCCCAAGGAGAAGAAAAGAGAAGACAAGAGGCAACCATGTTTGTCTCTGAGGACATACTTTAAAACTCGCATCTGTAACTTTGGATTATCTCCTATTGGTCAACCTTTTTTTCACTTGTCTGTAACAACTTGTCAAGGAAGTTGTGAGGTATAATCTCAGGCTGAGGGCCCATCATAGAACAAACAAAAAGGGAGAGTGAATATTGAAGCAATTGGAAAACTACAATAGGAGGAGACCATTTTTGAATCTAAAGAATCACTTTTTTAACAGACAATAAGTCAAATATAGAAAGTACTACAGTGTAGTAGACTGCTTTAAGGGCAAACTATTTCATTTAGAAAGAGAATGGAAACAATGGAATATATATACACACATGTTTATATATTTATATTTATGTATGTAAATACAATTGTTCACCTCTGTCCTCCCTCCCTCTCCCTTGCTCCCTTCCTTTTTTCATCTTTCCCTCCCTCCCTACCAACTTTACCCTCTTCCCCCTTCCCTGCTTTCTTTCTCCCTCCCTTCCTTCCTACTATGCATTATACCATGCACTGTAGATATGGGGTGCAGAGGTGAGGGGTGGTAAAGAGATACAAAAGCAAACAAATCCTGCCATCCAGGTGTCACAGTGGTGTGTAACCTGGCTGCATATAAGAATCACCGGGGAAGGAGACTTAGCCCAGTGGTTAGGGCATCCGCCTACCACATGGGAGGTCCATGGTTCAAATCCCCGGCCTCCTTGACCCGTGTGGAGCTGGCCCACGTGCAGTGCTGATGCGCGCAAAGAGTGCCATGCCATGCAGGGGTGCCCCCGTGTAAGGGAGCCCCATGCACAAGAAGTACACCCTGTAAGGAGAGCCACCCAGCACAAAAGAAAGTGCAGCCTGCCCAAGAATGGTGCCACCCACACAGAGAGCTGACGTAACAAGATAACGCAACAAAAAGAAACACAGATTCCCGTGCTGCTGACAACAGAAGCAGACAAAGAAGAAGATGCAGCAAATAGACACAGAGAACAGCCAACAGTGGGGGGAGGAAGGGGAGAGAAATAAATAAATAAGTAAATGTTAGCAAAAAAAGTAAAGAACTTAATTGTAATTATTCTTTAAAAAAAAAAAAAAAAGAATCACTGGAGAAATTTTAAAAATTGAGTTGTCCAGTGCATACCCCAGTGAATTTCATGAGACTCTGGGGGTAAGACTCGGGCTTCAGAATGTTTTCTAGGTGATGTCCACATGTAGCCAAGTTGAGAAACACTGACACAGAGATCAGTTTATCTCCCCCTGCAACAATGCTGACCCTTTCTCATCTCTTAACTATGGCAAAGCCAGAGTGGTCTTGTAAAATTGCAGCCCTCAGAATGTCCCTGCTCAGTTTAAACTCTACAATGGATTTCTGTTGTTCTTTAAATAAACATCAAAATCCTTAAAATGGCCAATATTCCCAGCATGATTTAACCCTTGCCTTCATTTCCAGCCTCACTATATGCAGCTTGCCCTTCTGGTGCCCCACTGAGAGCCTGCTGGCAAGTATTGATTTCCTTCTGTACTCATGTCCTCCTTCAGGCTTCATCTAAGGCTCCCATCCACCAGCCTACCTCCACCCAGGTAACTCCACTCACTCCTTGGATTTTGCATCAGTGTTGCTTCCTTGGGGAATTATTTCCTTACCCTTAACCCTTTATCATGGCACTGTGCCCTTCCTTTTCACAGCATTTATGGCAGTTTTCAAGGACTTATTTATTTAGATCATTACTTGGGTTGGAACTACCCTTGAGAATAGACTATATCAGCCCTGTAAATGCAGTGGCTACTTTCATTTTGCTCATTATTGAATCTCAAGTACCTAGAGAAAAGGTTCTTACTTAGTAAGCATTAATTTTATTCAATTTTGAATGAAGCCAGAGCCTGATCTTAGAAGGCCTGGTAGGGCATTTATGGAACTGAGAAGTGATCTACAGGCCATTACAATTCAGAGAGAACAGCAGGCACTGAAGCTAAGTGTGTAGAATCAAGCCTGGGTGACTCGATGAATGGTCTCGTCATTAACAGAAATTGGGATGTCAGGGAAAGTAATCATCGTTTAACCACCTTGTACAACAGTTACTTGACTGAAAAATCAGGGGTTTAATTTCTACCTCATGCAAAACAAATCGATAAGAAAGAGATGAGATCAACAAGAATGGTAATTGGAACTCCAAGACAAATGTGGAATTCTAATATAAAATATTATTCACCCTAGCTCTTCCCAGTCCCTGGGATTGACACCAAGGAACCAAGCTTCTGGTGACCTTAGGAAAGCTAAACCTCTTTGTCCCCCTGTGTCAGACACTTGGCTCCACCATGTTTATCTTGGCAGGCTTCACCCCAGGCTGATGCAGGTGGGTGCTGGTGGCCTCCTGCTAATTCCCCTGAGAAGCCTGTCGAGAGTCTTCCCTTGCCTGCTCCCCATCATCCCCAATTCTCCAGGCAGAAGCCCAGAGTGGGGAAAGAGGACACATACTTCCACCTCTTGTTCTCTTCCTATTTCTCTTTTCCTCCCTGAAGCCCGCTCACATCATGCTGTCTGGCTCTTACTGCTATAGGTAGAAAGACTTCTCTCTACCCTGGGGAGAAGACTTTAGAATGGGTCCTTCTGGCTTGGTTGTTAATAGGCCAAAGAAGGAAAAAGAAAGATTTGGAAATCTCACTCTCAATCCCAGAGCCTGGCCTGCAGGGCCCTTGTTTTAGTGCCCAATACTATTCTTGCATATCAATATTCTCCTTCCCTTTACATAATGACAGCGACAAGTTCTCATCTTTGCCCCAGGATATGCAAGCTAGCCAGGGCAAAAGTCAAGTACTTAGAAAGGCAAAAGAATAAAAAAGCCCGTTAATAATGCAATGGTTAAAATCTAGGTAAATGTTACAATTATTGAATAATTCAGGCCTGGATCGGTTTTTAAGAAGCCCAGTGTTAGCTGGGGATTTGGCCCTGGCATGAATAATAAACCGATTCCATAAAGCTGCCCTTGAGCCCCAGATCTGAAGCGGTTTCCTTCTAGATGCCAGAGCTTGGTTTCTGCTCCAGGAATGAAGACACCAGAGTCTTCCGGTTGGAGGCAGCCTCTCCTGGTCCTTCAAGATCCTCTCCTTCCTGCCTCGGATCCTGACTGATGTACTCATTGTTGGACAGACTTGTGTCCTTTCAGGTACTGTCCTTGTAACACCAAGGCTTCTGAGCAATTAGGGAAAACCAAACCAAAAAAAGGCATCAAATCAGTACTCACATTTCATTGACCTGACAACTAACTGAATGGTCAGAATAGCTCACTTTTAATTTAGCTGTGCATATCTTGGTGACAGCTTAGTGGAAGGAGGGAAAATAGAAATAAAACTAGGTGAGAAGCAGGAATTGAATATCAGAAAGGCTTTCACCTGAGGGAAGGAAGCATTTTTTAAAAATAAAATTTTATTGAAGTATACCATTCATGCATGGACATGCATAAACAATAAGTGTATAGTAAAAGTTGTGAACTTACAAAACAAACCTGTATGTCATCAGGCATGGCTCCCATACATGACTTCACTGCAAACACCACCACCAGCATAGTTTGTTATGAACTATGAAAGAGCATCATCAAAATATTGCTAACTACAGCTCATATCTTACATTTGATGTATTTTCTGTCCAGCCCACCTGATTATGAACACCCTGTGTTCGTATTATACATTTGTAATAGTATGGGAGAGAATGTTCTCATAGCTGTCCTGTTAACCACAGCCCATCCTTCACCCCTGGGTTCCGCATTCAGTGAATGTGGTGAATTTTGAATTCCATTTGCAAATGGATATAAAAATACTCGTTTGGTTTCATGTACTTTGTTTTTGAAGCAGAAACACTCACAGGGAAAACAACTCCCATATGTTCTCACTTTCAGAATTGTGGAATAATTAGTGCACTTTATCGAGTCAGTAGATCTGTTTCCCATGTGGGCACCACGCAGTACACACAGTGAATTGATAGCTATCACCTGTCTTTGTCAAGGCCTGATTTGGGATTGGAATTCACATGTGTGGGTTATTTGACAATGGGAAACTATTTATTCTGCCTTAATTAGGTGGCTGCATGTTACATGTGCATTGATTTGTTTTGAGATTATAATGAAGTAAACAGCTCATTACCAATTTCCTCCACAAATGCCATAAAAGAACTCAAGTGCATGTGTCAGAAGGAAATAAATATTTACCAGATTAACTGACAGTCTCATTTATGAATATATGCCAACCTTTTGTTTGTATGTATTATTTTAATTTTAATTTTGTTCATTGCTGCCTAAAATGTCTGCTTTTTCCTGTGGGTCAATTTTATTTTAAATCAACTTCTGGATATTCTTCCTATCTTGATTCTTATCATTGACTGTTATATCAATAACAACTTTATATCATGGGTATAGAGAACTGTCAGCAGTGGAAGTTATAAAGGAGTTTTTTTAATAAAAAAAAAAAAGCCACAACTTTTATTGTCAGACCCATTTGTTGTTGACTATACGTCTTGTCTGACCCTTCATGCAGCCTTGAGAGTAGGCGGGGCAGGGATCCTTTCCTTCAGTTCATGAAGATTTTGAAGCTGAGTTAAGTTCATCCATTCATTTAACTTTTTTTCATACCACGAGGTAATAAAAACCAGCAGTAACCCTGTCCCACTCTCCATTGAGCTTACAAACATGCAATGAGCAAGCACCTGGTGTTAGGACCAACCAACAAGAGGAGGTCTGGTTAGTTTGGGGGAGTCAAAGAAGGTCTGAGGAAGAGACATTCATACTGAGCCTAGAATGGGCAACTGGGGGATAGCTAGGTGACCAGGGGCTAGAGAGGATTATGAAAAGTTCAGGCTTTCCTCCCCCTGGCTACCCTATTTGGTTTTCTCAGGGCAACAGAAAGACCATTATTGCATGTCCAAAATCTCATACTCTGGGCCTTGGCTCTGACATTAAGTGACCACTGCTTGGCTTTTCTGAGCCTCTCTGAGCCTTGGGGCTTCTGTTTTCTTATCAGAAATTAAGCAGATGTATTGGAAATTCTTCATCCTCTTTTCTTATTATCATGCTTGTCCTTATAGCATCAGTTCTTTAAGGACAGATACTATAACTTCTTCCAAGCACCATGCTATTTTACACAATGAGATATCCAAGGAACAATCTCTAAATTCTGGTTGATTAAAAGTCTCAATGAGTGGGTGGATGAATGAGTAGCCCAGATGTGTACCATCTCTGTCTATTTTAGTCCCACATTCGTACAGATGTAGAATTGAGCCTTTTGCTGAGTTTCCTAAAGAGCATCCATTCATGCAAAAAGTACCAGTGAGCAAAGCAAATTCAACTAAAAATGTATAGGCGTGTTAAAGGAGGGAAACTGCATCACATACTCAACTCGGAAGAAGAACTCGATATTTCCTATTTTCGAATTCATTGCTTGGTTGTACTAGAGTTGTTTTTCCTCCTAGCTATTGCCCCAGGCAGGTCCAGGGTATTGGCTTATCACTCTTTTGTATTCCCTTCCACCCCCAATTTATCTCCAGGCCAAAAACACAAACTAAGACAAATAAAACAGCAAATAAAAACTTCAACTTCCTCGCCATCATTTAGTGATTTATCTCTGCAGCACATCATTTTGCCAAGCAAAATGAAGAGCCAAGTTCACAGCAGCATCTTTAAATGGCAGGACAGGTCATAACTAACTTATTTCTGTTGTAACCAACTGAATGAAGAGATGAGGTAATGAAAAGAAGGGCAGGGGACACAGAGTTATCCATTTTTACCAGATGACATTTACTGATTGATCATTAAATGCTGGGCCAACCCTCTAAAATGTATTATTTTCTTCATGCTGTAGATCCAATTATACTGTGGTGGGATGAGAGTTTTTGTTTTTGTTACTTGTCAAGGTCATAGCACGTGGGTAAAGGAATTAAGCCCTGTGCCATCTGATTCCATCCTGTCTCCTGCCTCCCTCACTATTTTGCTTAGCCGCCTCCTGTAAGTCATTTATTCCACAATCAAACCAGCCATCTCTGTGAAAGCGGGACTTCCTCAGATAAAGAAATGGTGCCCCAGCAGCAGCTGATTAGACAGAGTGGCTGTGGTTCCCCCAAATTACTCAAACTGCAGTGACTTGATCTTACCAATGATCCCCTACTGGACCCTGTAATCTGATAACAATCAAAAACTCAGCAAAGTGCTTATCAGCGGTTTCGCAGTGGCAAATGTTTGCCAGCAGAGCAGTTGAAAAGGATGATCGCAAAAGAGGCTATTTTTAAGGAAACAGCAGAGACAGCAGACTGTTTAGGCAATGTGGTTCTAAGACCAGGGATGACTGGAATTCAGCAGGAAGGGCAAAATGGGAACTGTTTGGGGGCTTTTTCTGTTTTCTCAAAACAATATCAGAAATAAAGATAGTCCAGTGGTTAAGGAGGATGAATGCATTCTATCTGAGCATCTATATGGTAGTACTAGTCACACATGACTGTTGAAGTTTAAATTAAAGTTAAAATTAAAAATGCAAAACTTCTTCAAAAGTTGTGGTTGGCACTGAGGTTTGGTGTATGCTTAGGGGCCCTGAATCTCTGTACTGTCCATGTGAGAGCCAGGCCCTGACCCTCAACAGACCTGCAGCTCCTACCCTCTGGTTTAATGAACTTACTCCAGCCAGCTAAGAGGGAGGTGAAGAAGGTCAACCACCACACCAGGGAGCCAAGAGTGCCTACAACTGAAAGCAGGAGAATTGCATCCATCATCCATGTGGAACCTAAGCTCCCTCTTGGTATAGAGGTGGAGTGAACATAAACATCCTAGGGTCCATAGGATGGAGGAATAGGCTATGGATTAGAGTAGATTTACTGATACTGTATTTTGGAACTATTGTGATTAGTAATGGAAAAAAATGTGGCATTAATGTGGAGAAAGTGGCCATGGTAGCTGCTGAGGGTAAGAAGAGGGAAGAAGAGATATGATGTGGGGGCATTTTCAGGACTTGGAGCTGTCCTGGGCAGTACTGTAGGGACAGTTGCTGGACATTGTAGGTCCTGCCATGACCCACTGGGTGGACTGGGTGAGAGTGTAAACTACAATGTAAGTCACTATCCATGTGGTGCAGCAGTGCTCCAAAATGTATTCACCAAATGCAATGAATGTGCCATGATGATGAAAGAGATTGTTGATGTGGGAGGAGTGGGGCAAGGGGGGTGGGGGCTATATGGGGACCTCATATTTTTTAATGTAACATTAAAAAAAAAAATGCAACCTCCCCAAAAATTAAAAATGCAATTAACTCAATCGCTGTAGCCACCTTACAAGTAACCAGAAGCCGAAGCCACTAGTCTCTAGCAGCTATTCCATTACACAATAACTTCCATCACTGCAGGAAGTTCTATTAGGTAAAGCTAATCTATACCTTTACAGACATTTTAAGTCATTATATAATTTAAAATATTTTAAAATAAATGAATGATATTTAGTCATGTGAATATAACATATTTTGTCTAATTTACCACTTACTTTTGGATATATAGACTGCTTCTGCTTATTTGCTGTTATAATAACATTCATTGTATAAATGCTTTTAAACCACAAGTTACTACATAACTATAAGAAAATATTCTAAGATACATTCCTAGGTTTTCTTAATTGTAGGGTGTTTTAGTTTCTTAGACTGCTTGAGCAGATACCAATGCAATGGTTTGGCTTAAATAATGGGAATTTCTTTACTTATGGTTTTTAGGTTATAAGGAAGTCCAAATCAAGACATCATCAAGATTTTGCTTTCTCTCCAAAGTCTGGCATTCTGGAGCTGGCTGCTGGTAGTCCTGGGGTTCAGCTTGTCATATGATAAGACACATGGTGGCATCCCCTGATCTCTTCCTTCTCTTCCAGCCCAGCTTCTTGCCTCCTGTGGCTTTTCTTCTCAGGTGTGAATTCATTCTGTTTAAAAAGGACTCCAATAATAGGATTAAGGCCCATCCTAATTGAGGTGGGTCACATCTTAACTGAAGTAACCTCATCAAAAGGTCCTATTTATAATGGGTTCCCACCCACAGGAATGGATTAAATTTAAGAACATGTTTTTCTGGGGTACACACAGTTCCAAACCATCACATAGAGCTTGGAATATTTTTAGAAACCTTTCTTTGTTGATTTGAAAAACTAATAACAATTGCATACCTTGGTGAGCTGTCATAAATTGAACTCATCCACATAACCAACACCCATATCAAAGTCTGACTAGGACTGTCTGAATCAGGTGAGGTTCCCCAGAAGCAGACACCAAGGTAAGAACTGGCATGTGAGTGAATAAAGGAAGTGTTCCCAGGGAAGATGGGGAAGGACATGGTAGAAACAGGGCAGGGAAGGGAGGAAGCCAAGGAAGGGTGGGGTTTCAGTCACTGTCTTCTAGAAGGAAGTTTCAAAATGAACCTATTAGAGAACTCAGGAGTGAGTTATTCCTTAGAGTTGTCCCACCCTGAATCATGGGAGCTGAACTTCCTTACTCCCAGTGACAGTCACTGTTACTGGGGAGAGAAAACACAAACTCCCAGACCCTTCTGCCTCTGTGTGCCTATGGATCAAGCCTTCAAAAGGCGCTTTTGGGATGGCCATTGGAAGCACCCCAGAGCCACAAGTAGAGGTGGGGACTGTCACAGAGAAAATGGTGAAAAAGGATTCTAGGGGATGTGGTTGAAGCACAGGCACTGCCCAGTACCACTGAGGAATTCTGCAGCAAAGCTCTACTCATAGACTATTTATGGTTCAATAAGCCTTTTGCTGTTTTAGGTGGGAACATGGATTGAGTCTGTTTATCCAGATTTCTATCTTCTCCCTTTCCCCATTCTCTCTCTTCAAAAAGAATACTTTTTTTGTGTGTTTCATACTGTAGTAGTCAGCAAAGGGGTGCTGATGCAAAATACCAGAAATCTGTTGGATTTTATAAAGTATATTATTTGGAGTAGAAGCTTACAGTTACTAGGCCATAAAGCATAATTTACTTCCCTCACCGAAGTATATTGCCATGTGTTGGGTCAAGATGGCTGCCAACATCTGCCAAGAGTTCTGGCCTCTTGGGTACCTCTCTTCCTGGGGCTCCATTTCTGGACTCAGCTGCCTTGCTCTTTCCACAAGGCCAGCTGTAGACTATCAGGCAAACATCTCTGTCTCTCTCCCTCGGGCTTTGCCATGTCTAAGGAGCTGTCTCTATTCCTCCGTGTTCTTCTTCTGTGTGTTCACTTCCCAGTTTCCAGCTCTGTCTTTTCTCAATGCCCTACTGTATGGTCCAATTAAAGTCCTAATCATAATTTAATCAATTAAAAGTGATACCTCTGACAGACAAATTTACAAGCATAATTCAATAACTACTTTTGGAATTCATAAACAATGCCAAACTGTTACACAGTCCTACACAAAATGGATGCTTTTGAATATTTGAGTAATTAAGATACCTTAACTCTGCTTGATTTTTGTTAAACTATGATGGCCTCCCACTGTGGTGGTTTGAAGCTGTATGAACCCCAGAAAAATATGTTTTTAAAGTTAATCCACTCCTGTGGGTGTGGAAATATTGTAAAGCAGGTTCTTTGGGTAAGTAGGTTCTTAATTTAAGACATGATGCCCCTCATTCAGGGTGGGTCTTATTCCTCTTACTGGAGTCCTTTATAAGAGAATAAAATTCAGACAAAGAGAAAGAAAGACATGGAAGGAAGAACCTGAAAGCAATGAAACCCAGAAAAGAAAAGAGAGAGCAGAAGAAGCCTTCATGTGGTTTGCCATGTGACAGAGGAGTCCAGGATCACCAGCAGTTGGTCTTTGGGGAGAAAACATTGCCTGATGATGCCTTGATTTGGACATTTTCTTTTTGCCTCAAAACTGTAAGCTTGTAAGCTAATAGATTTCCACTGTTGAAAGCTAACCCATTTTATGGTATCTACTTTTGGCAGTAAAATACCCACATACAAAATTAATTAAGACATGAAGCCATTACCTCCAGAGGGCTTCAAATTGCAGTTTTTCCTTGATGGCTCCTGACCTATGGAAGAGAACATCTGGGAATATATTTCCTGGCAAGATGGAGCAAGGTATCTGTGGGAAAATGAGGCATACAAACAAACATATTGTCTTCCTTGCATATGCCCATGAGAGGTTTCCAGACTTCATTAAGAACCTTAGGTGAAGTGAGTAAACTGGAGATGTTTGTAAAAAGTCCCCAGTAGGAAAGCCGATATGGTTCAACCAGTTGGGTGCCCACATGGGAGATCCCAGGTTTGGGTCCTGATGCCTCCTATAAATAAGATGAACAGATGCTGTCCCTGCCACAATGAGCTAGATGCTGCCCCCATTGCCATGAGCTAGATGCTGTCCCAGCCACAACAAGCTAGATGCCACCCCTGCCACAATAAGCAGATGCCACAAGCCAGCCACTAGGATAATAGGCCCATGTAAGTGGCAAGGGCACTTTCACCCATGCATTTGAAGGGGACAGGCCCTCTGCTTTGGTGCTTGAAAGGGGCATAAATCTAGCATTCCATTGTTTAGGGATAATGCTTCTATCCCTATTCCCAGAGATGCTGGGGCCCATGCCCTGGAATTCATGAAGATCCTGGCTGCCACCCCAATGTTTTCAGAGGGTTGATCCTGTGTCCCTGCATTTGTGTAGAAACTGGCCACCATGTTAAAGTTTGGAGAGGATGGGGCCCTCACCCTAGTATTTGGGGAGATCTTGGCCATTTTACAAACAGAGGAAAGAGGAAAGTTACTATTCCATTGGGACCAGAGAACAAAACATTAATCCATAGTTAAGTTTCAGACCTTGAAATCTAAAAGTGTTTGCCTTGCTCAGTTTTAGAAGTGTTTGGGACTTGTGACCCATTTTCCTTCTGATTTTTCCTTATGGGAAAGGTAATGTTTATGCTATGAATGTCCATCCTTTGTATATTGGAAGTAGATTACTTCTTCTCTAGGTTTAACAGGTTCACATACAGAGGGAATTGTGCCCCAGGACTGATCAGACTCAACTGATTTTGATAAAACTTTGTACTTAGCATTGTTACTGAAATGACTTAAGGCTTGTGAGATGAAGTGATGAAATGAATATATTTTACATGTGGAAAGAACATGTCTTTTTATGTCTACAGGGCAAACTGTCATGTTTTGGAGCTATGTACCCCAGAAAAAACATGTCTTTATGCTTAATCCATTCCTGTGGGTGTGAACTCATGGTGTGAAGGACCTTTTAATAAGGTTACTTCAGGCAAGGTGTGGCCCAATTGATTCAGGAGTGTCTTAATCCTATTACTGGAGTCCTTTATAAGCAATATGAAATTCAGACACACAGAAAGAAAACCATAGGGAAGAGTCAGAAACTGGAATTCAACAGAACCAAGAAGCCAGGAGAGGCCACCATGTTCATTTCCATGGGACAGAAAAGCCAAGGACCAAGGATCACCAGCAGCATTATAGAATGCAACAGTCTTCTGGGAGAAATATCACTTTGATGATGCCTGGATATGGATCTCTACTGTCCTCAAAACCATGAGACAATAAATTCCCATTGTGTACACTAACCTGTTGCATGATATTTGTTTTATCAAGCAGGCAATTAAAACGGCATTTGTGTTATTGGTCAACAAGACATAGAGCTCAGATTCAAGAGGAGAGGACTGAGAACCTACCTTTTGATGGCAGGAGCATCAAAATAAATTGTGACCATATTTTTAAGGCAACACATTGTTTTTCAGATGAAGGAATTTGTCATAAAAGTGCTTGTGCTTTTAGAAATACACAGCAGCAATCCTGTACGTGCAAGGGCAAAGACCAGTGAAGAAGGATGGTTCAATTATGAACCCTTGATACTAATGACTATGTTTATGAGCCTGTGTGCCTGAAATATGAACTAGGCCTAGAATGGCAGGGTGCCTAAGAGTTACCTCCTGAGAACCTCCATGTTGCTCAAATGTGGCCACTCTCTAAGTCAAACTCAGCATATAAATGCATTACCGTCCCCTCAGCATGGGACATGACTTCCAGGGATGAGCATCCTTGGCACTGAGGAATTACTACCAATCACTAGCTGGTGATGCAACTAGAAAAAGACCTTGGATGAAAGGGGGATAATGGTAAAGACAAATGAGTTTATATGGCTAAGAGTCTTCAAAAAAGAGTCGGGAGGTCATCAGAAGTGTCACTCTTATGCACGTCTCAGCAGGATCCCAGAGACAGCCAAAGTAGATACAACCCCAGGTACTGGTGCTACTGAGGGCTATGGAGACACACAGGTCCTATGGTCATGGCAGATGGCTCTGGAGTTCAGTGCCTTGTCAGTGGGCCCTACTTTGGAATTTGTGTTCCTGCTTGTGATGGAGTTGGACTCAGATGTGACCTTTCTACACATACCTCTTTTGTCACTTTTACTGAACCTATGGTTGATGTTGGGGTTGGTGTATACTCAGGCAACTTGAATCTCTGGACTGTCCATGTGCCAGCTGGGCCCTGAGCCTCAGCAGAGCTGTAACTCCAACTCTCCAGTTCATTGGACTTACTCAGGTCAGCTAACATGGAGGTGAAGATGGTCAGCCACCACACCAGGGAACTGAGAGTGTCTACAACTGCAAGCAGGAGAATCACATCCAACAACCATGTGGGATCTAAGCCCCCTCTCAATTTAGAGGGGGAGTGGACATCATCATCCTAGTCCAAGGGTGGAGGAATAAAGTATGAATTAGAGTGGACTTACTGGTATTTTACAATGGACCTATTGTGAGTCTAGCAATGGAAGAAATGGTATCATTGATGTGGAAACAGTGGCCATGGTATTTGCTGAGGGCAGGAAGAGGGAAGAAAAGATGTGATGTGGTGGCATTTTTGGGACTTGGATTTGTCCTAAATGATATTGCAGGGACAGATGCTCAAAATTATATATCCTGCCATAACCCACTGAATGGACTGGAGGAGTGTGTAAACTACAATGTAAACTATATTCCATGTGTTCAGCAGTACTCCAAAATGTATTCACCAAATGCAATGAATGTGTCACAATGATGAAAGAGGTTGTTGATGTGGGAGGATTGGGGTGGGGTTTGGGGTGTATGGGAACCTCTTATTTTTTTTTAATGTAATATTTTTTGTGACATATGTATTTTTTTTTAAAAGGCAATTAAATAAAAAAATACATTATATATTTGTTGAAATAAAGAGGAGTTTCAGAAATATCTTGGTCTTGAGAAATATTTGTTTAAAAAGATACTTCAAAAATACACTATTGAGAAGTATATGGTAAAAGCTATGAAATATGATGAACGTGCTTCTGAATATTTCAATTATTTTTGGCTGGTGGTTTTTTTAGCACGAATAACTGGATGAAATAAAAAATTATTAAAATTAAACATTTTAAAAAGCAATACTCTTTTTATCTAGTAGGATTTTAGTTTTAGACTAAGAACAATCCAGAGGTCAAAGGATTGATTACATGCTTGGTCCTGAGGCCAAGAGCCTTAAAATCTTGCACAAGAACAAGATTGACACCTACTTTTGATCTGTGAAAAACTCATTCTTGAATTTCTTATTTTTCAAAACATTTATTACCAATGTGGATGTTTTCTATGAAATTATTTTTAAATATGAAAAAGTCGATCAAAGTATATTAATAATGGAATGGAAATATTTACTAATTTTCCTTGATTTTAGAAAATGCCATTAAATGTTACTCTGTAGTGTTAAGTACAGCACTTCAGAAAGAAAATTCAGGAATTTTGGTACTTGGCTTATTTGATTTCATTTTTTGGATATTAGCACTAAAACTAAATAGCTAAAGCTTTGTTTAATGATCTAAAATATGGAGATTCAATTGAAATGAATTATTGCAGCTAAAATGAGTTATAATTAGAAACATCAATTTCTTATGAAATGGCTCTATGAAGGCCCAGAAAATCTGGAAATTATATGAATCTATAAAAAAATTTCCACTTGAGCTTTCTAATTATGGTTTACGTTTGTAATAACTGACACATTTTCCAATTGCTGATATTTTAAATTAAATTGTAATTTATTTCTATATATGCTAGCTATTTTTTATAACCTCTTGATTGGCTTTGGTAAGTATGAATTTTTATAGTATAATGGTAAAAGATATTAGTATCTACCCAAAAGCCTCCGAAAAACTGGCATCTTAAACTAGGTTAGTATCCAATTAAAATAAGGATACTAACAATATATATGAGAATTTCAGCCAAAACTTTGAGAACTTGTATTTATTTGTCTTTCCATTTGTTAAGCATATGGAATTCTAAGGTACTTCTCTCTGTGGAAAATGTAAATCTTTGGTTAGTACTATATCAAATACTAATGATGGTCATAATCATTAGGAATTATGCTTTTCAAAATCTCATTGTAATGCTACATAGTCTGATATTTAACATGATAGAGAATGTTATATGCTATACATTGAAGGAAAACTTGTAGCACAGAATAGGATATTATAGGATTTACAAAAATGAACAACGTGAAATAAGTTGGTTCTGATATTACCAAAAATTCAATCATAGGAAAGCAAATATACATATTTTATATTACAAATAAGTACCAAGATGTTATAGATAGAGCAGATGGGGACGAAATGAAATCATTGTGCAGAATTTTAAAGACAGAACTCTTTGAGGTTTCTTCCCATAAGCTCAAGGTAGAGCAATTCTTCTTTTCTAGTGTTTTACCAATCCACACTACTCCTACTCTCTAATTTACCAGTGGCAATTGTTGGATTGCTAATGCCCTCAGTTTGAAAGCCAGCTAAATTCTGAACCAGCACTACATCAGAGAAAAACTTGCAACCACAGAGAAGGAGAAATTATGAGTGATTCTATAACAGTGATCCTTCAAGTATGGTTCTTAGATGAACAGCAAGGACATCACTAGGGAATATATGAGAAATATTAATTATCAGCCGTACTTCAACAGAATCAGAAATTCAGGGAATGGGTCTCAACAGTTCATGTTGTAACAAGCCCTTCATACAATTCTTATGCAGAACAAAGTTTTACAACTACTATTCTAGAACAAAATAATCAGACTGCAAGTCCATACAATATAAACAAAAAGAACTACTTGAGAATTATTGAACTTATTTGGTAATTATATGTGGCATTAATATTGGATTATTTTGCAGCTGTTTTCTTATATTCTCAGTAAAGTAAAATGTCGCTTATGTTTATTTTGTTAGGAACCTAGATTTTTAGTATAAGAGAGACAGGAATAGAATTATTGAATCAAGAATTTAAAATAGGAACAATATTCTATCAGAATTCAATTGGAAATAGTGAAGACAATCATAAGTTTACAAACAACACTTCAAAACATCTTTTTTTCCCTCTACCCAAATAATTATTCATGCCAGCACTCAGATTCTGGTCTCCTGTCCAATCTCTTCAATGGCTCCCTCATACTAGACACAAATCTAAACTCCTTTTCATGGCATATCTGCTATGCTTTCTACACCAGTAACTTCATATTTTGGTACTTTGTCAAAATTCATGAGTTAGCAAAGCTAGATAACCGGCAACTTCCATAATATGCCTTGCACCCATTCTCTTGGGCTTATAAATGTTGTTCTCTCTGCAGTGCTCATTCTTAGCTTTCCAGTTTGCTCCCATTAGTCTTGGCTTTGATCCCATAGGTCCCCCAAACTTAAGTTTTCCTAAACCATTCACTACCTCATGGAATCCCTAATAGAAAATAAGGTTTCCAGGAAGTTTTTAAATGGACATACTGCCTGACCTGTAGAAACCATGATGTGTGGTATTCATTTACTGCTTATTTAATGGACAAATAATAAAAATTATTTTTTAAAATGATTTATTTATTTATATATTTACTTTCCACCTTCTCCTCCTCCTGCCCTGCTGTTTTTGCTATCCGTGTTGTCTTCTCTTCTCATTTTTTCTCCACTAGGATTCACTGGGATTTGATCCTGGAGACTTCTGATGGAGAGAGTTTCCATCAATAGCACCACCTCAGTTCCTGGTTTCTGCTGTGCTTCACCTTGACTCTCCCCTTGATATATCATCATCTTGCTGTGTGACTCACTTGTGCAGGGCACTGGGCCAGCACGCAAGCACTCATGCGAGTACTGGTTCACCGCATGGGCACTCATGCAGGCACTGGCTTGCCATGTGGGCACACTTTCTCTTTTTCTTTTTCACCAGGAGACCCCAGGGATCAAACCCAGGTCCTCCCACCTGGTAGGCGGAAGCTCTATCACTTGAGCCACATCTACTTCCCTAGAAATGATTTTTAGTATTTTCTACTTTAAAAAGTCCTATAATCTTTGTAGAGGTGCAATCATTATTACCATTTAACAAATAAGAATATGCAAAATTTACAGATCAATTTACTGAGGTCAGTTAGTAATCATACAATAAATTTGGACCAATTTTTTTCACACTTAACCAAGTGCTTTTTCCATTATCTTCAAGACTATTCCAAGAAAAATTATACTTAATGTGAAGGTTCTGAAGGTTTTATGATTTTTAAAATAGTTTTTAAATAACATTCATTTTTTTAAATTTCCATTTATAAAGGTTCTACATGTACATTTATAACATTAAAAAACAAATGCAATGGACCGTAACAAAAATTACCTCTTATTGGATAATTCTTGCTGTTCTACATTTTCTCATTTAAAAGGGACATATTTGACTGTTCTTTATAAGAAGAAAAGGGATTGTAATTAGGTATGATTACTCCTTCAGAATCCATTCTAAAAAATACTTTCATCCTTCTAAAGTATAACACTAAAAAAGCCAAACTTCATTTGAATTTTATTAATAAAAATCTTATTTGTGAAAATAGAGTCATTTATCGTTGACTTTTTCCCCTCGTTGGTGGATGGAGTGTTTGGTGCTGGGATAGTTAGTCCTGGGGTGGGTGGGAGGGTAATAAGCCTTTGTAACACTTCATCTCTCATTATATTTTGGCCGTTAGTGGTAGCATTTAGCAAGAGGTTCAGAAATGGAAACTTCTTTCTTTTCTAGTGTTTTAGTGCTTCTCTGGTGAGAGCTGGTTTTCCCCTATAAATAAATAGTGAGGAGCAGGAACACAGGTAGCAGAGATCTCTAGCAGTCTCACTTTGGCTCTGATACTCCTTCTGGGACCCGCCTTTGCCATTTCAGTTTAATCTGGTCCACTTGTAATTGGACTAATGAAAATTAACTTGCAGTTGTGTGACAGGTAATTACCTAATGCTTGTAAAGTGCCTAGAAAATGAAAAGTACAAGGTACATTATAAATGCTACATACTATTGTGCTGAGCAAAGTAAGTATGGTGTTCTTTCTTTTCTGGGGGTTTGTGTGTGTATATGTGTGTACCAAATTGCTTTATTTCAAATAATGATTCAAATGAAGGACCTTATTAGGTGGTTTGATACAACTTATAGAAAAGGTTGTATGCACTGCTGTGATGACACAGAAGTCATCCCTGTGGGAGCCAGCTTAAGACTTAGTTGTGGTCTTCACTGTTCCCCATGGTGTCTTTGTCAAAGACGTACTCTGCCAAGCCAGATTCTAGTGCCCCCATGTTGAAGTTGGCTATATAGTCACTCAATTCCCTAATGAATTTCACCTGCTCGTTCAGGCAATGTGTGTCAATGAAATCAGCTGCCAATGTGTGACGTTCTAGAAGTGACTGATTCACCCTTTCTTCCAATCATCATGTTCCGGTTTCTTGGTAATCTGATGGGGATTCAGCCACCTCACTGGATCTGCAGCTTCATCATTTTCTCAGCATGTTCCCTTTTCTCGAGATTGATAAAGAAATTAATATTTGACAAAGTTCTTCAAAGCCACATCATCATGGTCAAAGCAGTAAGACATGGATGGGTAGACATAAAAGGCGTTAGCGCTCTGGGTTGATCTGGCAGTGGATGGTGGCCTCTTGAGTTCTGATTGTAGTTCTGGCTCACCTCATCCTGGTGGAGGACTGGCCTAGGGCTGTGAGCATTGGGCTCCATTCAAGTGCTGTTGAAGCAAGAAACAACTCCACAAAAGCATCTGATGGTGTTCTTTTAAGGTAGTTCAGCTATGAAGCCATAACCTGGCTAAACAGGCATAGAAATTTATGGAGTTAGAAGGGGCCTTGGAGAACTGAGCTTGTATTTCCATACATCTAAGGCGCCTACCCCCACCTCATCCTCCCTGGCTTTTAGTCTGGCTGGAGCCCCTTGCAGCAGCAGCAGGCCCAGCAGGAGGGGTGTCTAATCCTTTTAATGTACTTTTGGATTCATTTTACCAGTACTTTTTTGAGGATTTTTGCATCCATATTCCTAAGAGAAATTCGTCTGTAATTTTTTTCTTGTGCTTTTCTTTTGGTATCATGGTAATCATGACCTCATAGAATTAGTTAGGAAGTGTTCCCTCCTCTTTTATATTTTGGAAGAGTTTGAAAAAGATTGGTGCTAAATCTTTTTTAAATGTTTGGCAGAATTGACCAGTCCTCGCCTTTTCTTAGTTGGAATTTTTAAAGTACTGAATCAACATCTTTACTTTTGGAGGTCTGTTGAGACTTTTCTATTTCTTCTTCTGTGAGTTTAGGTAATTTATATGTTTCTAGGAATGTGTCCAATTCATCTAGGTTATCTAACATGTTGGTTTACAATTGTTCAAAGCATTCTCCTATAATCCTTTTTATTTCTATAAGGTCAGTAATAATGTTCTTACTTTCATTCCTGATTTTAGTTATTTATGCTTTCTCTTTTTTCCTTTGCCAGTTTAGCTAAAATTTTGTTCATTTTATAGATCTTTTCAAAGTAACAACATTCGTTTTCATTGATACTCTCAATTGACATACTAGTCTAGATTTTATTTTTCTCCACCCTAATATTTAAAATTTCCTTCTTTCTGCTAACTTTGGATTTCTTTTTTTATCTTTTTTTTCTATTTCCTGTACGTGTGAAGTTAGGTTATTTATTTGTGATCATTCTTTTATAATGTAGGTATTTACATCTGTAAATTTCCCTCTGAGCACTGCCTTCACTGCATCCCAGAGGTTTTTGTATTTTGTGTTTTTTTCAATTTTCTCTAAATATTTTATATGTTCCCTTGTGATTTCTTCTTAGGCCTATTGGTTGTTTAAGAATGTGTTAGTTATTATTTTCCATGTATTTGTAAATTTTCCAGTTTTCTTCCCATTATTGATTTCTAGTTTCATTCCATTGTGTTCAGGGAAGATTATTTTTATGATTTCAATCTTTAATAATAAATTTTTATTTATAATAAATTATTTTATATTTAGTCTAACATATTGTCTTTTCTGGATAATGGTACACGTACACTTAAAAACAATGTGGGGAAGCAGATTTGGCCCAACAGACAGAGCGTCCACCTATCACATCGGAGGTCCAAGGTTCAAACCCAGGGCCTCTGACCCGTGTGGAGCTGGCCCATGTGCAGTGCTGATGCGCGCAAGGTGTGCCCTGCCACGAAGGGATTTCCCTCACATAGGGAAGCCCCACGCGCAAGGAGTGTGCCCCATAAAGAGAGCTGCCTGTCACAAAAAAAATGCAGCCTGCCCAGGAATGGCGCTGCACACCCAGAGAGTTGACGCAGCAAGATGACACAACAAAATGAGACACTGATTCTGGGTGCCGCTGACACAAGCGGACACAGAAGAACACAGCAAATGGACAGAGAGAGCAGACAACTGGGGCGGGGGTGGGGGGAAGAGAAATTATAAATAAATAAATAAAAACAATGTGCATTCCACTATTTTGGGATAAGTACTCTATAAATGCCCATTAGGTATAATTGTTTTATATTGTTCAAGTCCTCTTTTTCCTTATTGATCTTTTGTCTAGATATTCTATCAATTATTATTTTTAAATAAAATGTTATTAATGTATATGATTCACACATGAGCATCATAAATAGTAAGTGTATAGTAAAAGTTGTGAACAAACATGCATATCACGCATAACCCTATCACCAACACCTTGCATTGTTATGAAACATTCGTTATAAACTATGAAATAGCATCACCAAAATATTGCTACTAACTATAGCACATACCTTACATTTGTTATATTATTCCCCCAACCACCCATTATTATCACCCTGTATTAGTATTATATATTTGTTATAGTTAATGAGAGAACATTCCCGTATTTGTCCTGTTAACCACAATCCATCTTCCACCACTAGATTCTCTGTGTTATACAGCCCCATCTTTTGTACAATCCATTCAAAGTGAACACTCAGTGGCTCTCAGTTTCATCACAAAGTTGTGCTGTCATCACCTCAGTCAATTTTAGAGCATTTTTATTACTCAAAAAGGAAAAGTCCCATACCCCCTTTTATTCCATATATAATAACTTCAAAGAAGATATATCCAAGAAGATATAATATCTTCTTTGCCATTGTTCAAAAATATTACATTATTGTTAATACTGTTATTAATATAATTACAATATTATTATCAACCATAAGTTATGTTAGTTGTAATTTTCTCATGTTTAGCCTTATTTTTAACACTTTGTAAAAGAACATTCTCATGTTTATACTATTACCACAAACTCCATCCACCTCTGAAATCACTGTTATACATACCCTACATTATTCTCTTTTCCTCTCAATTGACATTTATGTCTGCAGACTACCCTTTCAGCCACAAACTCATTTATAAATTGGAAGTGTTAATTACACTCACTGTAATATGTAACCATCAACTGTATTCTTGTCCACACTTTTACAGTAAACCTTATTGGTGCTCCAAAATGTATTTACCAAATGCAATGAATGTGCCACAATGATGAAAGAGGTTGTTGATGTGGGAGGAGTGGAGGGTGTGTGTGGGGTATATGGGAACCTCTTATGTTTTTTAATGTAACATTTTTTGTGATCTATATATCTTCAAAAATATACAATTAAAAAATGATGGGGTGGGGGATGGGAGTGGGGTATATGGGAACCTCTTATGTTTTTTAATGTAATGTTTTCTGTGATCTAGTAACTTTAAAAAAAGATAATTAAAAAATAAAGTAAGTCTACCATACATTGAACACCAGCTCTCATTTCTCAACCCACATTCTATTTCCTAGTAATCTATATTCTAGGGTTTACTTCTGGGGGTTCACTCATCATATTTGGTTCATGTTAGTAAGACTATTCAGTATTGTTCCTTTTGTGTCTGGTTTATTTCATGCAACATGAGATCCTCAAGGTTGATGAACTATGTTGTCATATTCATTTTGATTTCACTTCTTACAGCTGAAGAGTATTCCATTGTATGTATATACAACATTTTGTTTATCCATTCATCAGTTGATGGTCACTTGGACTGGTTCCATATTTGAGCAATTGTGAATAATGCTGCTATGAATATCAGTGTGCAAATACTAGTGAGAGTCCTTGCTTTCGGTTCTTCTGACTATATTCCTAATAATGAGATTGCTGGATCATAAAGCAGTTCTGTATACAGCTTCTTGAGGTCCTGCCAAACTTATTTCACAGAGGCTGCACAATTCTACATTCCCACCAACAGTGAAGGAGTTTTCCTATTTTTTCACATATTCTCCAGCACTTGTAGTTTTTTGTGTTCTTTTTTTTTTCATGATGGCCATTTTATAAGATGTGAAATAGTATCTCATTGTAGTTTTGATCTGCATTTCCCTAATAGCTACTGAGGGTGAATATTTTCTCATGTGAGTTTTGACAATTTGTATTTCATCTTTATAAAAATGTTTATTCAAGTTTTAGCCCATTTTAAAATTTTGGTTGCTTGTCTTTTTACTATTAAATTGTATGAACTCCTTATATAACATGGATATCAAACCCTTATGAGATATGTGGTTTCCAAATATTTTCTCCCATTGAGTAAGCTGCTTTTTTACTTTCTTGACAAAGTCTTTTGAAGAACAATTGTTTAATTTTGAAGAGCTTCCATTTATCTAATTTTTTCTTTTGTTACTCATGCTTTGGGGATAAGCTTTAAAAAACTATTGCCTACCACAAGATCTAGAAGACATTTCCCTACATTTTCTTCTAGAAGTTTTATGGTTATAGGTTTTATATTTAGATCCTGGATTTCTTGTCAGTTATTTTTTATATAAGGTGTGAGAGATGGTCCTCTTTCTTTCTTTTGGATATGGATATCCAGGACCATTTGTTGAATAGTCTGTTCTGACCCAGATGTGTGGGCTTGAGAGCCTTGTCAAAAATCATTTGACTGCAGATGTTCTTGCTTCAATTCCATTGGTCAATATGTTTATCATTATGCCAGTACCATGCTGGATTGTTTTATTTTTTAATCACTGTAGCTAAGTATCATGCTTTTAAATCAGGAAGTGAGAGTCCTCCGAATTCATTCTTCTTTTTAAAGACAATTTTGGTTATTCATGTCCCTTTCCCCTTCCAAATAAAATTGATACTTGTCTTTTTCATTTCTGCAAAAAAAGGCTGTTGAGATTTTATTGGGATTGCAGTGAATTTGTATATCAGTTTGAGTAGCATTGACTTCTTAATGATATTTTGTCTTCAAATCCTTGAACATGGAATGTCCTTCCATTTATTTAGGGTTTGTAATTTTTGTTAATCTTCTCAAAGAACCAAGTTTTTGTTCTGTTGACTCTCTCTGTTGTTTTTGTTGTTGTTGTCCTCAATTTCATTTATTCTGCTCTGATCTTTATTATGTCTTTCCTTTGTTTTGGTTTTGCATTAGTTTGCTATTCTTTTTCTAGTTCATCCAGATGTGCAGTTAGATCTTTTGTTTTAACTTTCTTTTTTAATAAAAGGATTGAGAGCTATAAATTTCCCTCTTAGCACTGACTTTGCTGTATCTCATAGCTTTTGATATGTTGTGGTCTTGTTTTCATTCATCTCAAGATGTTTACTTATTTCTCTTGCGATTTCTTCTTTGACCCACTGGTTAAGAGAGTGTTGTTTAATTTCCATATATTTATGAATTTTCCTTTTCCTTCCATTATTGATTTCCAGCTTCATTCCATTATGATCAAAGAAAATGCTTTGTATAATTTCAACCTTTTAAAATTCATTGAAACCTGTCTTGTGACCCAGCATATGGTCTATCCTGGAGAAGGATTCATGAACCCTTGAAAAGAATGCGTATCCTGCTTTTTGAGGTGTAAGGCTCTATAAATGTCTGCTAGGTGTATGTTATTTATCATATTGTTCAAGCTCTTTGTTTCCTTATTTATCCTCTGTCTAGATGTTCTATCCAATACTGACAACACTGTACTGAAGTTTCCAATTGTTATTTTAGAGATGGCTATTTCTTCCTTCAGTTTTGCCAGTGTGTCTCATGTATCTTGGGCCACCCAGGTTAGGTGCATAAATATTTATTATAATTATTTCTATTCCCTACTGGCCAGCAGATGGTGCTTTTGGCAAATCTTTCCACAGAGGTGACTCTTTCAACCTCCCTTTGCCCA
The DNA here is from genome assembly GCF_030445035.2 of Dasypus novemcinctus. Lineage (NCBI taxonomy): Eukaryota > Metazoa > Chordata > Mammalia > Cingulata > Dasypodidae > Dasypus > Dasypus novemcinctus. Next base: position 199,132,205 of record NC_080673.1, on the reverse strand, counting down.
TGATTCTGGTCTGCCCGGAGTTAAGAGTCAAAGCAGACTTTCCTTGTCCAAATTCATTGAAGAGAAACTATTCTCCACCCTCTGGTGCACCCTGTCACTTCCCAGGAAGGAAGACATCTATTCCCCTTTCAACTGATGTCAGTGATCCATGGGTTTTATACAGACTGTTCACCTTGAGGGTGGGGATTGGGTGCATAACTCATGGTTTTCATTCTAGCTTCTTTGTCTTTCTGTCCTTCCTGATTTGCAGAGCCCCATAGCTTGTCCCTTGGGCAGATTTTTGCCCTTCTGCTTTAGGGAGTGTTCAGCCCTGTCTATCTATTCTGATGCCATCTTCCCAGAAGTCTGTTCAATCAATTATTGAAAATGGCATATTGAAGTCTTCCACTTATTGCAGAACTATCTACTTCCCACTTTGATTCATTCAACTTGTGCTTCATTTATTTTTGAGCTCAATTGTTAGGTCTATATATGTTTATAATTTTTATATTGTCTTGCTGAGTTGAAACTTTATTCAATATTTAATTTTCATCTTTGTCTTGTAAACGTTTTGATTTAAAGACTATTTTGTTTGACATAATATAGACACACTTGCTCTCTTTTGTTTAATATCTGCATGTAATATATTTTTCCAACTTTTTTTATTTTTAACCGCTTTGTGTCCTTATATTTAGTGTGAGTCTCTTTTAGTCAGCATGTAGATGGATCATTTTAAAAACTCAAACAACCAAGAAAAAGATCTATTGTCTTTTAATAGATGAGTTAAGTTCATTTACATTTAATATAATTATTCATAAAAAGAGATTTACTTCTGCCACTTATCCATTTGTTTTCTGTGTGTCGAATATTTTTTGTTTTACAATTACTTCATTATTGCCTTTTTTGTATTTAGTTACTTTTTTGTATTGTACCATTTTGATTCCCTTCTTCCTTCATTTCTTTATAATTTTTGTTACTTTCTTAGTCATTACCTTTTTATTACAATTAGAATCTTAAACTAATAACTTTGAATAATTCCAACTTTGTTTCAGTATTATGTAAACCCTCTACTCCTATACATCTCTGTCCCTCCTCTTTTATAAAGTATATTCTCATACTTTATCTTTATGTAATGTGTGCCCATTACCATAGATTGAATTATTGGTTGGCAGATTTACCTTTAAGTTATATAGGGATAAAAAAAAAGCAGTTATTAGCCCAAATTATATTAGCACAGGATTTTCTATTTACCAATGTTCTTTATTTATTCTTGTGATTTCAAGTTACTGATTAGTGTTCTTTTTCACACTGAGGGACTCCTTTTAGCATATCCTGTAGGGTGGAAAGAAAGAGGTTTAAGGGGGACAATAAGGAGCAAATTGTGCTGGTCCAACAGTAAACAAGCAACATTTCCATTAATAGGTAACAAAGTACCAGATAGGGGAGTTTTATGAGGAGGCTTCCAATACCACAAATTTTCCCTTTCTACATTTTCTGAGTTTTTTACTGTGACATTAAAAGCTAACTTAGGTATAAGGAGCATCCACATAGACATGCATCGGGCCCCACTGGATTAATAGTAAAGATTTTTACTGGCATTTTTTTTTTTTTGTATAAATTGTGGTATTATAACAATGATTTGGGTGACTTCTATTCACCATGGGTCTAAGATTTCCAACCAGCAAGGCTGCATAAGCCAGTACCATGGCCAAAGGACCTTATTTTTCCCAGTTTGTATAGCTTGAGGCACAGGCAACAAAAAATTATTATTAATTGCCCTTTTGGGTTGTAGGGCAGCTGGACCTTTGACTTGTATTCTTAATGCTTACATTGGCCCTGCTGTTAGCATTTCAGCTGGAGCAGGTGCCATAGCCGATGGTGCTGAATTTAAACAGGTTAGGTCTGGATACAGCCTTTTAGTCCATTGTTGTAAAGATCTATTGTCACCTTTTATTTGTTACTTTAAAAGGCCATTCATTCTCTCTGTAAGGCTTATGCCGGTGGGGTTATAGTGTAAATGAAAAGTCTAAACAATATTCTGGTCTATAGCTCAAGACTGCATGAGTTGACAGGTAAATGGAGTCCCTTGGTCACTGTGAATTTGGGCTGGCACCCTGTATAGGGCACTTACTTTTTCTAAGCAGTGAATAGTGGCCTGCTGGTTGATGTTTCCTACTGGGAAAACCAACAAGAATACTGTGGCAGTGTCTGCAGCAGTGACTTCGGGTTTTTGCAATTTGACTATAATTTGTTTTGGTGTGGATCTCTTTGAGTTGATCCTGTTTTGAGTTCATTGAACTTTGTGAATATGTATGTTTATGCCTTTCATCAGAACTGGGACATTTTTGGCTACTATTTCTTCAAATACTATTTTTTTTTTAATATCACTTTCTCTCTCATGTGTCTTGAGCTCCTATCATGTGCATGTTGGCTTGCTTATAATATCTCACAAGTTCCTCAGGCCCTGTTCATTTTTCTTTATTCCTTTTCTCTTTCTCCTCCAACTGGGTAATTTTAATAGCCTTATTTCAAATCTGTTGCTGAATTCCTCTAGTGAGATTTTTATTTCAATAATTGGATTTTCAGGTCTAGGAATTGTTTGGTTTCATTTTATAATCTCTATCCCTTAATTTTGTTCAAGCAATATTTTACAAATTTCCTAACTTCTTTGTCCATGGTTTCTTTGAATTCATTGCATATATTTAAGCCAGTTGATTTAATGTCTTTGACTAATAGTTCCAATGTATGAAAGTCCTCAAGGATGGTTTCTGTCAAATTCATTTTTTCTCCCATGAATGGGATATATTTTTCTGTTTTATTGTGTGTTTTTTAATTTTTTGTAGATAAACTGACATTCTGAGTATTATATTGCTATAACTCTGGAAACTGAATTCTACAACTCCACTGAGATTGCTGTTTTTTTTGGTTTCTTTAGAATTTGAGGTATATTTTTGTATTTGCCAAAATATTTTTGTTCCAAAATAAGGAAAGGAAAGGAGAAAATAAGATACTGTCTCTTTAAGACTCTTCTGCTACTTCTGCTTTTGGGGGTTATAATGATGGCTAATCTTGCGCATGCCTTCTAGCAATCAAAATCAACCATCAACAGTTAGACCACACATCCCTGATTTTAGTTGATATGGATCTTATTGCCTACCCTGGTAGCAGAAAGTCACACCAAGAACTAGTCCTGCCTCTCCCATACTTGCCTTGCATGTTGTTGGGAGATGGGGAATGATAGCCTCTACATGGTGGTGAAATTGACTATTTCAGCCTCTTCATACAGCTCTTCCCCAGATGCCACCAGTTTCCCTCTAGACTTCAGAGTTCTAAAATAGTTGATTCTGATAATTCCTACCAGTTCAATAATTGTTTTGATGGAGTGACCAATTCCTGGAGCTTCCTATTTCACCATCTTCCCACAATCCTGAATGCTGTAATTTTAAACCTTTTTATGTAACTGGCTTTATTTGCACTGTGCTCTTGAATTTACTCTTCTGGTGACAGTGGTGAGGGAGCAAGTGCAGGGTGGATCAGAGGCACTCTGCCTCAGGTTGTACTTGCTTTGCTCTGGATTTCTCAGAGCTGGTGGGACCCAAGGCCACCCTTTTCCCCTCTATCCCTTCATTTTTATAGAAGTATGGGAAAATATTTTGTCTTTTAGAAAATCAAGTTAAAGGTCTTCCTTACACTTGAAAACAGTCAAGATGTTCATATCCTTTGGGTAAAGAATATGGTCTAGCACTCTCCCTTCAGATTGATTTTTAACCTCTTTTCTGCTTCATATTGCAGATGATCCTAACTCCTGTAGGCTGCATTTTTCTGGCTCCCATGACATTTAGATTCAAGTTGAATATATGCCATGGAGGCACAAATGGGAGATTGATGGCCTGGCAAAGGAGAATGTAGGGTACCAGTTATCCCTCTTGTCTGCTGCAAGCGACATCCTGGTAGCAGCTGCATCTTCTCTATGAATCTAATTTTGCCAGTCAGGCCTGCCAGGGTCCTAGCGTCTGTTAGAGGACTAAGGGCTTTGTATTCTGGTGATAGTGTCCTTTCATTTCTTCCTATAACCTCAGAGCTCAAGTGGCTACCTGCTATCGCTAATCTCTGAGTTAACTCACCATCAGCCATTGCTTGTACACTCAAAATTCCTTCCATTAAAAATAATTGAAGATTCCTTTGTTGTGGTTGGACTTTGTGACAGTTGTTATTTTGTGAATCCCAGGTAAGTAATATTTTCTTCAACTAATCCATTTCTGTGAATGTGGGGCCCTTTGATTACATTACATTCTATTAAGGAACCTTTATTAGATTGCTTTTGATTGGACTATGTCAGTGAAGCATGACTCAGTTTGGATCTCTACCCTCTTACTGGGGACTTATATAAACAGAGACACAGAGGAAGAGACACATAGAAGAAGAGAACTATGGTTTTGATCTGGCTATGTATGAGAGAGGACACAAGGATCACTAGCACCAGAAGCAGAAGCACAAAGACCTCAGGAAGTTGGGCCCATGGAGCAGCTCTGGGAGAGTTTGGGAGGCAATCATGAACCTCAGCAGAATGTGGTCACCATCTTGCTTTGCCACGTGGCAGGGTAGGCAGGATATCAGAGTCACCAGTAGCTGACTTTGGTGAGAAAGCATCTCTGATGGTGCTTTGATTTGGTCATTTCACAGCCTCTGAACTAACCATTTCCCCCTAATAAAATTCCGATTATAAAACCAACCTGTTTCTGGTACTTTCCATCAGCAGCCCTGAGGCAAACTAAGACAGACTTTGCCTTATTCAAGCAGGCTAGTGTCACCAAACATCCTTCAAATCTGGGTTAAATATTAAAATGTATTCTTAGGTTGGCAGGTAACAAATGAGTGAAACTAGCTAAGTATAGGGAAATACATACTTAATAAAAGAAAGAGTAGAGCAAGTGCAATGATTCATGACACGTGTTGTTTGGAATCAGGGTTGGAATACAACAGAGAGGGGATGAAAAGGAAGAGATGCAGAGTGTTGGACAACTCAAGTCCTTCCTACTTAAATTGGGCTGCACTTCAAGCTGCATCAATATACTGGGAAATTTTTAGAAATACAGAAACTTGGGTCTCATTCCAAATCTACTGAATCAGAATCTGTGTTTAAGAAAAATGTCCAAGTGACTCACATGCACTTAAAATTTTAAGAAATTACTGACCCAAAGACCCTTGCTAAAGGTATGCTTTAGCTCCAGCAAGTTTTGGCTATGTGAAAAATGTTTCCCACACTGCCAAATCTTCCATTCTTTTAAGGAGGTTGAAATTAAAACAAAAGCTGTATCATTCTCTGGTTATCAAACTTTGGATTTTTTTTTTTGAGTGCCAGAGAGAAGTCATCTCTGGGCCTCATAGGCCCAGTAGGTCCGGTTTGCTCTATAAGCATAAAGATATCAAAGGGTAGAGCTTGGAATACATGTCAATAAAACACATTGACATCTCTTATCTTACTGAAGTTTACTTCTGCTGTATGTGGTTTTCTCCTTTCATAGATGGGGAACTTAGACTTGAAGAACAGAAAGAGTGACTGGAACACATACAGCTAGTAAGAGGTCAAATGGGGCATCACAAGACCCCAAATGCTCCCTTTCTCCCACTACAAATTTGCTTCCTCATTTAATGGCTGGTGCCCTTGTGATACCATCTGTTGGAGATGCTGAAATCCTGGGATTCCCCTGCTATATATTGAGAAAATAGAGGGACAGTATGTGTGGAAACTTCCCCACCAGTCAAAAAGTAGACATTTAACTACCACGAACTTCTAAGTTCCCACAGCAGGACATATAAAATGAAGTAAAACATAATTGTGGCAGTGCATCTCATTTGTAAATTAAAACTCCAGCCAGGAAGGGCATGTGGGAGCCATATGGTATGGAGCATAAGGTAGCATTTAGCAAGCCATTTCCCACTCTGGTGGAACACTTTGGGAATTGGTTTGTTTGAGTTCAGGCTGCCCCTGGGCCAGGCCCCAGGCTTGCTGTTTAGGAATTGTCTGTGTCTGTGTTAACAGATACTCCCTGTCTGTCAGATGTCTTCCAAAGAGGTTCAGGCATCTTGTCATTGGTTAGAGGACAAAGTTGTCAAATCTTCAGGATCTTCTGTAATGTCAAGGGACAGAGAATACAGGAAGGCAATAATTCTGGTGTTTCTTCTCCACTTGATATGACATATTTAAGAGGCCCTCTGGACCCTGGAAGAAGGTTCAGAGTGAAGGAAATGCTTCAGTATACACCCCGATTTCATGAATTTAGACCTCTGAAGTTCTTGAACTTGTTTGTTCCACACCAGATTCTTTAATCTTACCTCCTCAGGACTTTAAAGAAGTCTTGTCAATATCACTTTCTAGTTAACCCAAGGTTCTGAGGTCAATATCTTGTCAATATCACTTTCTAGTTAACCCAAGGTTCTGAGGTGTGTGTGTGTGTGTATGTGTATGTGTGACAATTGCAGCACCACCTGGCACAGAAAACAGTCAGTGGGTAGAGTCACCAGGGGGTGCACTTTACCCTATATCTAGCTTTGATAGTAAAACTACACAACTCAGAGGGTAACCTCCCTACTCACAGATTCTTTCTCATTGTTCCACACAGACAGGAGTGATGCAATCTAGAGTGACAGACTCATTAACCATCCTAAACTATTATATACAGCATATCCTAATAAAGGCTTAGGCTTATTCACCTGTTTCCTTACAAGGAAAAAATATAATTGCAAGTCTCATTGAAAGGTGGTAGCTGAATTTCAGTCTTAAATGAGAAGGTCTTGTTCCAAACTTATTGAGGAGTCATATTCTATCATGCCAGCAAGGTGTTCCATGCTGTCCAATGTGCAGGAGTTATGGTCCAAGGAAGGCAAGTAGCATGCAAAGTAGTAAATATGCAAACTCAGTATTGAGTTTGATTGTAGGCATGGGGTACTGTCAAAGCCCACTGTAGAAGGTATTGGCTAGGGCATTATGAGCAAAAAGAAAGATGTTTATGGGGAATAATAAGTGGCAGATCATGATGGTCTAATAGTATACAAACAACATTTTCATTCATAGATAACAAAGTAGCAGGTAGGGGAGTCCTATGAGGAGGATTCCTATACCATATATTTTCCTTTCCACATTCCCTGGATTTTCTACAGTGACCTCAAAAATGAGTTTAAGCTTAAGGAGAGTCCACAGAGACACAATAGGTTCCCAGGTATTTGCTCTTGATTGGTTGCTTTTTTACCTCTCAGTTTTCAGGGTACCAATGGGGAGTCCTTCCTGTTTGAAGTTATCCAGGACTTTTTTTGAGTCTAGGACTTTCAGACTGGACCTTGTGGCCAGAGTCTTTGAGGGCTTTATTCTGACCAGCTGCCTTCCTTCTTTCCTTTACTAACGTATTTCAACTCCCTCTTCAGAGAGTTCACACCTTATTCTTGAGGGAGAACTGAAGGGCAGTGACCATTCTTCCATAGCTTCTTCCTGCTGGTTAGGGGCAGAAGACCCTACCTGATGAGGTGTCAAATTCTGGCTATTCGCCCTCATGCACAACTGAGCAGAGTCAGAGAGACAGATAAAGCAGATACAACCCCCAGATATTGGTTCCTTTGAGGGCTAAAGAGACCCATGGGAGTTATGGTCATGGCCGATGGGGTTAACTACCAGGACAGATGGCCCCTCTTTGGAACTGGTGTTTATGTGTGATGAATCTGGACTCAGATGGGATCTCCCTTCATAAGACTTTCATGCTAATGTGCTGGAGGTGCAGTTAATGTTGGGGTTTAAGATATATTTAGGGGATTTGAATCTCTGGACTGACAATGTGATAGCCAGGTCCTGAGCCTCAACAGACTCCAGCACCTACAATCTGATCTATTGGACTTACCACACTCAGCTAAGATGGAGTTGAAGAAGGACAACCACCACACCATGGAGCCTAGAGTGATTACAACTGAAAATGGGAGGATTGCATCCAGCATCCATGTGGAATCTGAGCCTCCTCTTGACATAGAGGTGCAATGGACACAACCAATCCAATGTCCATATAGAAGAGGTGGCATTGGATTGGGAAAAGTGGACATGGTGGACGATGGGTATGGGGAAAGGCAGGAAGAGATGAGAGGTGGAGGCATCTTTGGGACATGGAGCTGCCCTGGATGGTGCTTCAGAGGTAATCACCGGACATTGTAAATCCTCACAGGGCCCACTGGATGGAATGGAGGAGAGTATGGGCCATGATGTGAACCATTGTCTATGAGGTGCAGAGGTGCCCAAAGATGTACTTACCAAATCCAAAGGATGTGTCATGATGATGGGAACGAGTGTTGTTGGGGGGGGGGGGAGAGGGGGGGCGGGGGGGGTGGGGTTGAATGGGACCTCACATATATATTTTTAATGTAATATTATTACAAAGTCAATTAAAAAAAAAATAAATAAAAGCCAAACCAAAAAAAAAAAAAAATTCTGGCTATTCTATTGAGGATGAGGGAAGGTGAATCTGGCACCATAGTTGGAACTGGATGAAATCCCTGCATGACAAATATCTTGTTTTGAAGGCACTGATTCTGGAAGAAATAAACCTAATTTTGAAGCCACATGATCTTACTAAAAGAATAAAGAAAATAGTGATATGCAGCCCCAAAGAGGTGGCCAGCCATGACATACTGGACCATGGGAATGAGAAAAGCCACTGCCTCCAGGGGTGACATCCTTCCAAAGCTGATGGGCTTGATCTTGTAGTTTCAAATGTGGTCTAGGAAACTTCCACCCCCAACTCCCACAGCAGTGGTTATGCCTTGGACAGCTAGGAGAGGCATAGACATAAACTGCACTAGACATAAACTGCCCTAGACATAAACTCACAAAAAACAAATAGGAACAACAAGATAAGCATATGGCAAGTAAAGACAATACTTAAGAGAGTCATTAAATATCTTATGGTCAGGTTCATTAGTTACTTAGAAAATGGATTAAATTTACGTGTTCAATATCCTTCTGCATATGATCTAGAAGGGATATTATCATATTCACCCAGTATATTGGTACAGTACTTAATACTAATCAATGCATTAATCAATTCGAGCTACAGTAAATAGATCTAAGTTCCAGGTTTGCAATGCCATACATGTTGTCTTTCCATGGGAGCAGGCCATAATGCCAACTGTGTCTGTTTAAGTTCTACTCACAGTACTCTGGTAATTAATGCTCCACTTGGTATGCCCTTCACACAGCCAGCATGCTGCAGCACCACTGGTACTTAGAGGGAAGCGCCAATGTTTCACAGGCCTTGTGCATAGCACCCTTCAGTGCTGTGAAGCAGAGCTATGTGGAGGCAATGTCCATTGTAAATCTGGCCATATCAAGCCATTTCCAGCTTCTGCAGGAGTCTGAAACTGCAACGTAATTTCCATCCAATTCAGGAGCCATATACAGAGACGTGGTAGATCTTTGTTAAAATTATTTTAGGGTTCAGTGACCAACCTAGCCAATAACTCAAATTGAGAGGCACCATGCAGTGTACTGAAGGCCTGGTTTGAATGCCCAAGAGAGTTTGATGATATTGAAATCTATCATTTAACTTTTATACACTTTCTAAATACTTGCAATGCAATATATAACATACCAAATGAACTATTTTAGTACTTTACTTTTTACTTTTACACCTTTACTATAATGATATTATTTAACAGACATTTTACTTTAGCAGTGCAGGAGAAACTACTTTCTCCATCATTTATGAAAATCTAAGATTCCCAATGGAATTAAGATTATCATCCCCCTACCACCACTTTAATATCCAGATTGAGGTGGCCTCCAACAGGTTTCCCTATTATGAAGTTACTTTTGTTATTAATATCAATTTAAGTTTCTAATTAATAATGCCTTCCTGGAATTAGCCATTTAAATGCTTCAGTTTAGAAAATGCTTTTGCAAATTTCCCATAACTATCCATAACCACATAGATTTTAGTGACTTCATCTCAGGACAAATTTCACCTTTACAAATGATATTCTGTTACTTAATACTACCCTCTACAATACAACTTACTATATTCATTCAAGCCTTGTCTTAAATATTTCCACCATGATTTTATGAAAACCAGCCATCTTATCTTAGGATAAAGCACATTCCCTTAAACAAACATTAAATTTTAGTCAGCGTTGGCTGTGAATTCACTTCCACAAATCTTTTACTTCTTTCTACATCCATTTAAATCTCATCTCTCTCATTCTGTTCTGTGAAGAAAAAACAAACAACTATTCATTTCAATTTAAGCAAGAACATTTTTAAAAGGTGTTTACAATAATTTCTTTAGCCAAAAACTTACAATTTTCATCATCTTAAAGATTTAATACATATAGCACTAATTTAGTACAAACCTTAATTTCATTAAACACAAACTTAGAATTTTTAACATTGTAAAGATTTAACATTTAACACTAATTTATTATATTAGTATTCTATCAATTTAGGGAGATTACACCTAAGCTATATAAAATTGAAACCATTATAGTTTATGCAAAAAATGTTCTTTTTTCTTCCTTCCTCCATAGGAGACTAAACCTCTTTTTTTTCTTTAATAAAATTTTAAAATTGTAAATAACCTTAAAAAGCATACTGACTGCCAAGTTCTGAAATATATTATAATTGTTTAATTTGTTTAATCATAATTTAGAAAAATCTTTCCATAGCTTTCGAGGACTTTTTCTTTCCTCTCTAAAATTTGGCAATTGGGTTATTACTGTCATCTCAAAAACTGTTAAAATTTAATTGGGGGAAGCGGAGGACTTGGCGCAGTGGATAGGGCGTCTGCCTACCACATGGGAGGTCTGTGGTTCAAACCCCAGGCCTCCTTGACCCATGTGGAGCTGGCCCATGCACAGTGCTGATACGTGCAAGGAGTGCCATGCCATGCAGGGGTGCCCCCGGCGTAGGAAAGCCCCACGCGCAAGGAGTGCACCCCATAAGGAAAGCCGCCCAGCGCGAAAGAAAGTGCAGCCTGCCCAAGAATGGCGCCACACACATGGAGAGCTGACACAACAAATTGACGCAACAAAAAGAAACACAGATTCTGGGTGCTGCTGATAAAGATAGAAGCGGTCACAGAAGAACACACAGTGAATGGACACAGAAAGTAGACAACTGGGGGGTGGGAAGGGTTGAGAAATATATAAAAAATAAGTAAATCTTTAAAAAAATTAATTGGGGAATTACAGGACAAACCATACAAAACAAGATTTTTGTTAGGCGCCAAAGCTAGGCCTTAGGGGATAACCGGAGATGTAGAGAAAAAATCTTTAACACAAGAGTTAGGCAGAGCTTACATTATTGTGTCTGCAGAGGCAAGGAGCCAAGGTCAGTCTAAAGCAACTCAGACCGAACTCCCTGTGCTGTGGTTTCACTCTTGCTTAAATACTGAAGTTTCTACTTATCATTTGCTTTGATTATTTTATTAGTCAGCCCAAGGGGTGCTGATGCAAAATACCAGAAATCTGTTCTCTTTTATAAATGGTATTTATTGGAGCAGAAGCTTACTCTTACCAGGCCATAAAGCATAAGTTACTTCCCTCACCAAAGTCTGTTGCCAAGTGTTGGAGCAAAATGACTGTCAAGTCTGCAAGTGTTCAGGCTCCCTGATTTCCTTTCTTCCCGGGGCTGGATTCTCTTTGGGCTTAGCTGCTGTCCTAGCTTCCCAAAGCCAGCTATAGACTATCAGGTGAACAGTTCCTCTATTCCCCGGGCCTCTGCCTGTATTTAATGGAGTCTTCACTCCTTCCTCATGTATCTGCTTCTCTGTGTGTTTACTTCCTGGGTTCCAGGATCAAAACTCCAATCTCCCTTCTCTGTGCTGTGGTTTCTCTGTGTCCCACCTACTAAGGGACGGTGACTCAACATCCTACTGATATGGCCCAAACAAAGCCCTAATCATAATTTAATCATGCCCAGAGGAACAGACCAGTTTATAAACCTAATCCAATACCTATTTTTGGAATTCATAAAAAATGCCAAACTGCTACAATTATGCATTGGCTTTTGTGCATATGGATGAACACACATAGCTGGTTATATAATTGTATGATTAGTATGTTCAGGAAGTCATCCTTGCACATATGTTGCATGATCAAAAAAGGAGTGGATAACACCACCCTGGGGTGGGAATTTTACTATGTTAATTAAGCAAGTTGAAGTGAGGATGGCCAGGGGTTTCTTCTGTGCTGGTCTTGCCAACTGGTTGAAGCTGGTTTTCATATTTCATTGCTTCAACAGGATGTTCTCAACCACAAGAATGGAATCTGGCACAAAAGGAGGGTTGCATCTCATTACCTTCTAGTTTACATATAATTATTTCCTTTGTATCCTAGCAGCAGGGAACAAACCAGTTACTTTCAGGTACCGGATATTCCTATATCTTTAAGTTTATTCTGTAATATCCTTTCTGTCCCTATCATTTTAATTTCATTTAATTTCCAGGCCTTTCTAGGCTAAACTCACATCTCCACTATCTTTCCACATCCAGCCCATCCCCTTAGTTTCCTAAACCAGTTTTACTGGAATTCAGTTAAGGTTAGGAGGAGACCCTGTGAATAGGATAGCTATAGAAAGATTATGGAAGATTTCAAGGTAAACTTTTTTAGTTTCTTTCCTTTAACTAGTTTCTTCATTCAGATTTTTATGACTTTTTGTCCTGTTTGGTTTTTTCAATTAGAACTTCATTAGTACTCATTAATCAATATAATCATTTATTTAATATTTGGCCATCTGAATGAAGTTTTTTAAGAGTTTTCCATTGTTAATTTTTTATATAATATTACCATCCAGAAGTATGAAAATATATAATGAACAAAAAGACGAACAAAAAAGGAGTTGAGACACACCAGTAGAAACATAAATCATCAATTTGCCTCATAATTCCCTCTCCTTTGGTATGGCTGTCTCCAAATTCTCCATCATTTCACATCTCTAATATTTATTACTTTTAAGATCTCCTCTGGAATCAGTGTTGCTTGTAATATTCAGGCTCATTCTTAGAAACATTTTTATTAGTAACCAGCAACCAGTTAGGAATACTTGAGCAGTAGAAATGCAGTGAAGCACTAATTTAGTAGATTAGACAGACAGACATTTAACACATATTTTCTGGATTACTACTCTTCCGGGGTACACTTAGACTCAAAGTTCAGGAGTAAGACATTAATTGAAAACTGAAAGTTCTTTTTTATACCTTGATAAAATTCTGGTCAAAATAAAAAGTGACTAAAACTTAAAACATTGTTGAAATAACATCGCCTTTAAACTTAAACTCTTCCACAGTTTACACAGGTATATGAGCTTTCAGTTTTGTAATATATTTTTATTTGCAGCCTTTCAAAAGCTACTAGCATTTCTTTTCTATTTTTTTTTAGTAGAATTGTCTGTTTCAAAGTTACTAAACTTTAACAGCACCAATTTTGTTAATGTGGCCATCCAGATCTAATTAGAATGATCATGGAAAAAGAACAGAGAACACTAATGTTGCTAGGTTTTTCTGCTTCTCCGGTAGTTAAACTAATTCTATTAGCTCCACAAGCTTACCAACAAGGTGGCAAGGGGTTTGCAGAGTTGCTGCCGGAATGTTTTCTGTATCTTACTTAATTGCTACTCCCATCAGCGTTTTCAAAATGTCCCTGTAGTCACGCGGAGTTCCATGATAGTCAAGCAAGTGGGCTACTCCGTATTCTCTCAGCATCCCCACTTGTCCAGGAAGACAGCCACCCCACCACCCCGAAATGGACATTATAGGCCAACCCAGGATTTCACCTGCAGATTCTCCTTTTCTTGAGCTCGTGCCTGCTACTGCTGGTGGTCTTTAGTCTCCTGGCTCATGGCTCACCAAATGTTACAACCCAACTCCTGAAGGGCACAAGTTGGTGAGGCAGTGAGACCAAAGCACACAACTGGCATTTGGTCGGGCATATGCTTTATTGGGACTTATAGACAGGAGAGAATCTTTGGTGGCGGTTTGTGAAAGAATGAAGCTAGTGGTCTGCAAAGAGATGAAAAAATGAGGGGTGGTACATAAGTGCTCTCCAAACAAGCACATTCCATAGGGTATGAGAACAGAGTTCCTGCTAGGATCACATGAGGCTTACAAATGAGGTGTGGTGATATTATGAAGGATGTTTACCAAGGACATTTACCACTTTGGGAAGATTATAATTTATGATACCATCTAGGCATTCTCTTCCTTCTGGGGAGGGTTGTTAACCTTTAACTTATGCCAAGGTCACACAGGCAGCTACGTGCTGAGGACTTAGGGGGCCCCTGGGTCACCACAGATGGGATGGAAGATGGGCAAGAATGGAATCAGGATAGCAGTTAGAAGGCAGTTTCAGAAGTCTAGTTAGGAAATGATGATGACAGTAAGAATGGTGAAAAATATTTGGGGTCTATTTTGGAGGAAGCTTCACTTTTGGCAGTCCCCACCTTGCCAAAGCCAATCTTACTGAGCTTACTCAAATTCCAGCAGGTGCTGAATAATATGGATCCTTCCAATGCACAGTATAGATTTCAATGATTCAAACAAAATGGTAAAGGGGTTATTGGACATATTAAGAATATTTACTGTTTGAGGATCAAGAAGCAGTCTGACAACTTGAATTTATTTATAAGCTGTTGGCCATCTGAAAAAGAGCAGGGACACCAAAAAGCAGTACACAGGAAACAAGCTGGAGAAAAAGATTCCTCTGGATGGAGTGGGTGAGCTGATATCAAATATTTGAAAGGTCATCGTGTGAAGAAAATGGTAGACTTAATCTGTTTGGTACAAACCCAAGACAAATTGGTGGAAGACAGCAAGCTGGCACTATGGGCAGGCACAATGAGCTGATGCAACAAGAGACCCTAGAAGAAAAATATGAGTGACACAGCAAAGCAGGGAGTGGAGGTGGCTCAAGCAATTAGGTGCCTCCCTCCTACATCGGGGGTCCCAGTTTCGTATCTGGGTGCCTCCTAAAGAAACAAGGAAAATGAACAGACACAGCAAGTGCAAACAACAAAGGACTGGGGAGAAATGAATAAATAAAATAAAATTAAAAAAAAAAGGAAGAGGGTGGAGTATGTTCAGTCAAGGATGTTATGAATAGGATATCTGCATTTCATGAAATGATTGGTTTAAATGATCTCTACATCTTCAAAGCCCATGTTCTGTTATCAATAATAATAATAACTTACGTTTACTGATGCTTCACAATGAGCAAGGCTCTAAGTAAAGTCATGATATGTTTTTTCAATCACAAACATCTGCAGGTTACAACATGGATGAACCTTGCAAACATTATGCTAAATGAAAGAAGCCTGACACAATGCATATATTGTCAGGAACAGGAAAATCCATAGAGACAGAAGGTGCTGTAGTGGTTGCCAGAGGCTGGAGGGAAGGGGATGTGGAGTGACAGCTAAGGGATAGGGTTTCTTTTTTGGGGTAATGAAAATTCTGGAATTATATAGTGGTGATAGTTGTACAACTTTGTGGATATTCTAAAACCAATGGACTGTTCACTTAAAAAGGATGACTTTAAGGTATATGAATTATATCTCAGTTTTTAAAAAATCATGATGTAGGCGTTGTCCCTATTTTACAAATGAGAAAACTTCAATTTAGAGAGATTAGCAAATTTAGCCATGATCAGACGGCCTATGGCAGTGCTAGGATTTATATTTATCTTCTTTCTTTCCATCTTACAAAAGCAAGTTTTCTGTGGACTGCCGGCTTGGCATTTGGTTGCCCTGTAGGAACCACCCACCGAGGATAAATGCCCATTTCTTTGAGGGAATTCTGTAATTCAGCTTGGCCAGTTATTTGAGCTGTCGCAGGCTTGAAATATTGGTATAAAGTTTTCTTTTATTTCTTGGCCGTAGTGAGGCAGAAAGAACTTTCTTTTTCTTCACAAAATTTTCTGCCTCTCTACCAAGGAAGAAGGAAAAGCCTGTGGTGACACAGACTAGATATTACTTGTCACAATTTCTTTAAGAAATGATGTCTGTGTAAGTGTGTCTGTACGCATGTTGTATAATGGGGTGGGGGCAGCATTAGTTCCTGTTTCTGAATAGCAAGGTGTGGTATGTTTGGTGGCTTAAACCAACATATTTGTTCTTTCACTGATTCCCTTGGTCAGGAGGCTAGACCATGTTAGCTGTTCCTCTGCCCTGGGTATCACTAGGCTCAAGTCAAGACGCTGGCCAGGACGGTGATCTTATCTGAGGCTCAGGGTCCTCTTCTAAGCTCATTGCTTGTTGGCAGAATTCAGTTCCTTGCTGTGTAGAACACAGGTCCCTGTTTTCTTGCTAGCTGTTGGCCAGGGGTTAGTCTCAGTCCTAGAAGCTGCCCTCAGGTCCTCGCCAAGATGGCATCATACTTATTCAAAGCCAGAGGGGAACCTCTCCTTCAGTCGGTTAAGCTGGAGTCTTATGCTGTAATGTTTCTTGGGTGTGACTATGCCATTCCTTGGCCATGTAACGGAGACTGATCAAGTAGTTTAAAGCAAAGTCATACTCACAGGTCCTGCCCACACTCGGGGAGGGGATTACACAGGATGCATACTGGGGGGGCAGGAGTCTTGGGGACAGACCCCTTAGAATCTGCCTATCTGGGCGTTAAAAGAATTGATCTTAAGACTATTTGATTTGGTTCTGTTACATGTATAGAGTTTGCTAATTGGAAAATCACACAGAAAAACCTCATGTGACATGTACCTAGAGGGCAACAGAAAGTAGTGGACATGACCTCTAAAATACTTAGTATGTTTTGTCCTTTTAATGAGAAATGCACTTCCCCAGAACATCTGTGACTGACTCCCCATTTGTACCTGCCAAAAGGCTTAGTGAAGTACCATTTATAGAGCAAATATACAAAAATTATCACCTAATTTTGAACATCCCAAGCAAGAGTGAGAAACATAGAAAAGTTGTTATTAGCCTCATGTTACTAGTGAGAAAGTTAGGACAGAGATGGAAATGGTTCAAGGTCAGATAACTCATAATGGGGCATAGAGATATTTGAGCACAAATCTGCACAACTACTTCTTCTAGGCTCATTCAAGAACCCCAACCTGTGCAGCAGGTTGAAATTACCTCTGAGATATTGGAAAAATAGCTATTAAGTTGGGAGACTGCCCATAAACACAGGGAAAATCTCAGAAGGCTTTATTAAATCTGTACCTCTTTCTGAGACGTGAAATTATCCTTGCCTTCCATGCTGCATGAACGCTATTCAAAGACTTTTTGTTTTACCTCATCCTCTTGTTTTGTGATGAATTTGTGCGTGAAAAGACTCATTAAGAATATCATTATTCTACATTTATCAGTAATGAACTGTCTGTGGCACCTATTTGCAGCAAAATGGTCCAAGTCCCTTTTTGTATCTGTCTACATTCTTCTTCATTATTTACCATTCATCTCTCATCCATTTCAAATGGATTTGGCTGGATGCAATTTTCCCCCCAATTGTTCTTTTATTTGAGAGACAAATATTAATAGAATTCATAATCCTTGAGGAGTTCACTCTGAATGTTCCAATGTTAAAATTACTTTTTAATTTTTAATTTTGGGAAGGGTCAGGAAGGCTCACCTTGAGAACCTATTGTTCAGCAGTCATTTTGCATTAATTATTACAAATAATTTTCACAAGAATTCCAAGATAGACATTACCATCTCCATTTTTACCAAACAAAATCCTGAGGAACATAGAGATGGAATATCTTGGTTTGGTCGTCCAATTAGTATTAAGTCCATTATACAGGGGAGGAACTGAGGTGTAAGATACATAAAGAAATGATTGTCAAAGATTATGTTTTAGAATGAGTTTTCTTTGGCTGCCACAATCATGCTGATTCCATTGTATCCAGATGCTAGATCAAACCTGGAACTTATTAAAATGTGTGAGTGCCTCTGCTGACTGCAAGTACAAAAACACCTTTTGCTTAGCCTAGTTCATTTCTGGGAGTGTTTTATGATGCAAATGACTCCTTCTGGTATAGTCTGTCACCTTTTATCCAAGAAAAGAGATTGCTTAAAAAAAATCTCTCTCACTTCTTTAGTTCCTGGCAGAGCTTTTTCTCTTATCTCCCACCCCAATAATTAACATTCCTTTTGAGGACATTGGAAAAGTGATCTTATCAGAGTCCCACCCTGATGCCTGAAGTAATATGATTTTTGACTCTAAACCTGCAGCATCTCATACTGTAACCAATTTAGAGACATGCTAAATTTCACTTTCTGTTGTTTTCTTTTTTCAGACTCAAGAAACCTAATTATGATTAACAAGGCAACTCTTAAATATGATTTTAAAATGTTGATAAACCATTCTTTATGTGTGTATGCCCTGCCTAAACTTCAGAGTTGGAGAATTTTCCTGGGCATCTGATGACACCGATATTATCTGAGATCTTGAATACTGCTGTACATGAACTTCTCAGCTTTAACCTCTCAAAGTTTTCAGTTACATGAGACAATGAATTATCTTTTTTTCCTAATTGTGAGATACAGAAATCTAATTCAAACTTAAATTAAACGAAGGATTCTCTTGAATACCATTGACTACATTGTAATTTTTAAAATTTTATTTTAAATATTTTATAGCACCTGATTAATTCTATGCATGGTAGATTCATAGTACATTCTTGAGCAACCTTTATAATATATTGACAAATTTATTTTTATAAGTTCGAGGATCTCAGTAAAATTCTGCTGACCATTTCCATGGCCTCCAGTCACAGAAAGGCCTTAGCAGCACATCTGAAGCTTCAAAATGGCATATGGAAAGAATGTGGATTCCAGACACAGATACCTTGAAGAACAGGGTGTGTTTCACTGTATTCTGGCTGAGTGATTTTAGGGAAGTTGCAATTTCTCAGATGAGAGAGGTAAGATAAAGCTTTCTAAAGTAAGTGATATCAATTAATGTAACAATATACTAAGCTAAGAACGTAAGGATCAAGTCTTAGCCTTCTCTGATTCCCAATACATACTGCACGGCTTTCTGCTATTTCTTTTTCTTAACGTTCATCACAATTGAATGAGTTGTCTATCTCGATCTTCCTTGAGAATGTATAGAACAATGCAGGAACTCTGTAACTGCTCAAAAGGTTGATAGATGAACAATACACCGCGGCAAAAGAATGAAGGTGAGAGAGCTGGGCTATCAAAGCACTCACTCCTTTTTATTTCACATAACTATGTATCACAAACTGCTTGGATTAAAACAAGAGAAATTTATTCTCTCACAGTTTCGGAGATGAAACCCATAATCAATGCTTTGACAGGATCATGCTCTCTTTGAAGACTCTACGGAAGAATAATTCCTTGCCTCTTAGCTTCTGGTGGTTCCTGGCGATAGCTGGGTTCCTTGCTGTTTTAGTTTCCTTGGATGCTCAAGCAAATACCATGCAATGGGTTGGTTTAAACAAGGGAATTTATTTGCTCACAGTTTTGAGGCTAGGAAAAGGTCTAAATCAAGGTGTCATCCAGGTGATGCTTTCTTCCCATACTGAGGCTTGCTGCTAGTGATTCTTTGTCCTGGGCTCCTCTGTCACATGGCATTGCACATGATGGCCGCTCCTGACTTCTTCCTTCTTTTCTGGGTTCTATTGACCTTCAGTTTCTTGTCTCCCATGATTTTCTTTTTCTCTGTCTGAATTTCATTGTATTCATAAAGGATTTCAGTAATAGGATTAAGACCGATTCTGATTGAGTTGGGTCACACCTTAACTGACATGACATCATCAAAAGGAATACTTACAATGGGTTCACACCCACAGGAATGGATACAATTTAAGAACATGTTTTTCTGGGGTGTACACAGATCCAAACCATTATAGAGTGCTCTAAACCACCACACTTGCCTTATAGACCAGTCACACTAACCTTTGTTTCTATCTTCACATAACTTTTTTCCTCTCTGAGTGTCTTTAACTGCCTCTGCTTTTTTTTATAAGGACACTGGTCATACTGGCTTAGCTCTCACCCTAATGTGGGATGACTTCTTCTTAATTTGAATACATTTGCAAATTCCCTGTTTCCAAGGGCCACATTCAAAGGTCCTGTGGGTTAAGAACTCAACATATCTTTTTGGGTGGCACAATTAAACCAGTAACACATGGTTAGGAATTATTTTTAAATCAAATTTTTATTTTTAAATATAAATTTGTGACTGTGACAATGTATACTTGGACAAAAATCAGATAGTTCAATAAAGACAGTGTGATATGCACTAAATATTCTTTGTTTACAGAATATTTACAGTAAGTGAAACATCTTGATATATTTTTAAACATTTCAGATATATAAACCAAATCAAATATGTGTACCTTTTATGAGCAACACTACTGAGGTAAAAATGGTCAAGTGCCTAAAACCCAGGTCAAGCATTATCTCTTTCTTTCTTTGATTGCATCTTTCTCTGTCTCAACTTTCTAGAATTTCTTATTAAATAATCTTTGTTTTCCTGTTCATTTCTGCTAAATATGTAAATATCCCTAAGCAGTATATTGTTTAGATTTTTATATTTCTGATCTTTGTTAGAGTACACATTTCAAAGAGCTAAAAACATGATCCTCTTCACAGTTATGTAGGGAGAACATGCCAATGATGTATTTAACTCAGGAATGAGGGAACTAGTCAGATGGGAGATCTGATTCAAAAGAGGGAAACATAGACTAAAGTATACAGTTGACAAATAAAAGGATATCAAAATATGATTGCTAAGATAGATAAAAACTCTAATGACATAAAGGGTAATATAGCTATATTAGTCAGCCAAAGGGTGCTGATGCAAAATACCAGACCTCTGTTGGGTTTTATAAAAGGTATTTATTTGGGGTAGAATCTTACAGTCACAAGGCCATAATGAGTAAGTTATTCTCTCACCAAAGTCTGTTGCCACGCAATGGAGCAAGATGGCTGCCCGTCTCTGTGAGGGTTCAGCTTTCCTCTTCCTCCTAAGTCTCCATGGTCCCAAATCCTTCCTTTCTCAGCTGTAGTTAGCATAAGTCTTGTTTTTCTCTCCAGGGCTTGTTTCTTTCTGGGCTCAGCTGCTCTGCTCTTTCCACAAAGTCAGCTGTAACCTATCAGGCAAATGGCTCTTCTCTCCTCCTGGGGCTCTGTGTGCTTACTTCCCAGGGCTCCATCATCAAAAACTCCAACTCTCTCCTCTGCCATGTCCAAGGGGGTGGGGACTCAACATCCTACTGATGTGGCTGAATCAAAACCCCAATCTTAATTTAATCAAGTAAAAATGAAACTTCTGAGTCTAATACAATCTAAAACACCTAGAGGAACAGATACATTTACAAACATAACTCAATATCTATTTTTGGATTTATAAAAAATGCCAAATTGCTACAACATTCTTAACTTTTGAGGTTTTCTTTTTTCCTGGACAGAAATCATTTGCATCTCTACCAGACAAAGACCACTTGTAATCTATCAACCTACAAAAGTTAATATATACTATAAAACCTAGATCTCTAATCAATAGTGTGTAGTATGTCAAACAGTATTTGTCTCATATGACTCATAGGTGGGTTCCAGGGTAGCATTGAGGGGGGCACTCTCTGCCTTATTAGTAATAATTCTGTTTTATTTCCAACTTTTAGATATTTTCATCTTGGAATCATAATACATATGGTCTAATCTTATATGTGGTATCATTATTTTTTCTAAGTTTATCCTTGTTGATATAGATAGCTATAGTTATTTATTTGTGTCACCTGTATGAAAACCTATAATTTTTTCTTTTACATAAATATCTTCTTTTGAGTGATTTTATTTCAGTATCATTTGTCCTTTCCACATACTACACTTTAAGAAAAGTTGTATATTATGGTGGTTAAGTCTTTTTAAAAATCTTGGTTTTTCAAAGCTCAGAGTTAGAAGCCAGACTGTCTAGCTATAAATCCTGGCTTTGGCACCTCCTAGGAAAGTAAAGTTACTAATGTTTCCTGTACCTGTTTTTCATAAAACAACAATAATAATAGTACCTATCTTATAATGACATTATTGAGTATAAAGTGATTACACCTGGGCTTAGTTTTTAATAAGCACTCACTAAATGTTAGTGCTTGTAGCAGTTTGATATTATTGATGAATTCTAAAAAGAAATATTGGATTATGTTTGTAAACTGATCTTTTCCTCTGGGATTATATTGGATTCAGAGGTTTACTTGATTAAGTAATCAGGTAAACCTCTTGTGCCAGTAGGGCATTGAGTCCCCACTCCTTGGTGGGTGGGGACTCAGAGATAAAAGCCATGGCAAAGGACAGAGTTGGGGGTTTTTAATGTTGGAGTTTTGATGTTGGAGTTTGATGCTGAAGCTGGAGCCCCAGGGAGAGAGACAGTCATTCGCTTGACAGTCTACAGGTGATGTTGTAGGGAAAACAGAGCTGAGCCCTGAGGAATCCAGGAAGCCTGAATCCTCACGGACAATGGTAGCCATCCTGCTCCAACATGTGAAAATAGACTTTGGTGAGCAAAGTAACTTATGCTTTATGGCCTGGTATCTGTAAGATCCTACCCCAAATAAGTACCCTTTATAAAAACCAACCAATTTCTGGTATTTTGCATCAGCATCCCTTTGGCTGACTAATACAGTGCTATTATTGTTACTATTTTGCAGTTCAAATATGCACCCCATAAATATCAATCGATAACATGCCTATCTTTAACTGGATGTCTGGACAAAGAATTTGCACAGTTCTAACATTTGCTAAGAAGCATATAGCTCTTGGCTTGTGGGTCCATTAGCCATGAAAGCATATGGAAAACAGATTCAGAGAGGCAGAGACTGACTAATAGATTTGAATTTGGGGGACAAATAAGCATGGTCGTCCCTACTGTGAGCCATATGCATACTCCACTCATCCAATTTTCCTTGTTCTGATTCCATGCTCTCTAATCTATAGTCAATGTCACTTTGCCTGCAGGTCAGTCCTAGGATGATAATGGCTGGCCACATGGAATTTAAGCATCTCTATTCTTTGATTGTAGCTTCCAGTTATGCCCCATTTTCTTACCTCTATTCTCTATACATTGCATGCATGAATTCGGTCAATGTGAGACATCCATCAAAAGGAGAATTTTGACTAAGATGGCTAAGATAAATCAGACTTCTGAATCTCCAAGACTCAGTACTGGTTTCTGAATCACAGCAATGACTGGTGACATGTGAGGACTGTTAGAACTTTGCTATTCAAAGCATGTCCTTGGACCAGCAGAATCAGCATCATCTGGGAGTTTATTCAAGTGAGAAAAGTGCTCTACTAGAATATAAGGATGGTCTACCCTACTTCAAACAAATCCAAATATTCCTCAAGCTGAGCTTCTTTCTATGGGATGTAAAGGAAAAAGATGTGGAGAGGTAGAGGAATGAAGGTTGATGTAGGAAAGTAGAATGTCGAGTTTACCAGATGCTGATATATAGAATCCTGGGGTTAGTCTGGACATTGATGGCTTCTAGGAAGATTATAAGACATGAGGGAAAGAGGTCACTCTGATTCAGGCATCAAGGCCATCAGTAAATATAAGGAAGGGACAGGATTTTGGTTGGATGACAGGAATGTGAAAGAGTAGAGGAAACTATCATCCACACGGCTCAGGGTTTATGTGCCTGGTAATTAGTCTGTTTTTATACTAAATTGTGCTGACTTTGTTCATTCCTGTATCTCTTCCAGGGACAGAGTAGCTTGCACACAGTAGATTCTCAATAATGAAAAAAATGAGTACTAATAATAACATCTTTCAAGGAATTATATATAAATGATTTATATACATATAATGATTTATATATATAAGCTTATCTAATTCTCAGTGTAACCCCATGGATTGCTTACTACTATTATTATTATCATTATTGTAATTATTATTATCCCCTTTGAATGAAAGAGGGAACTATCATACAAAGAGCAGCTTGCCCAAAGTCACATAAGTAGGATTGTCAGAGATGAATTTCAAACCCAGGAAATCTGACTGACTCAGGCTTTCACCCTCTAAGAAAAGAGTGGATAGTAATATAGGATGTTTACACAAAAGTACAAATGTAGCAAAAAAACTATCTTCTGACTTGGTGAAGCTCATTAATGTTTTCATTAGAATGGTGTGGACTGGTATGCAGAACCAGTTTTTTTTTTTTAAGCAGTTTTATTGACATATATTAAAATACCATAAATTTTTCAAAAGTTTACAATTGATGGCTTTTAGAATAATCACTGTGTTGTGCATTCATTACTACAAAAAATTTTAGAACAATTTCATTACTTCCAAAAGAACAACCCCACATCCCTTTTTAGTCACCTCTCAATCCTTCTATCCTTCCCCAGTCCTAAATAACCACTAATCTAACTCCATCTTTATATATAAATTGATTTATATTTACATTTTATTTAAATGGAATCATACAGTATATGGTACTTTGTGTCTGGTTTCTTTAAGGCTGAAAATCTTGTGGATGTCAAGAGAAGAGATTTTGCTAAGTTGAGAGTAGAGCCCCTGGTGGAATAAAATATAAGTGGAATAGATAAAATGCCCAACAGCTCTCTGGGAGGTTTTACTCTTCTTAATAAAGCCTCAATGTTAAGTTTTGTTTCTTAATTTCAAAATGTCTCTGAAATATCTCCAATTAATCACTTGACTCATCTCATTGTAACAGATTCATTTGGTGGGAAGAAGTTCATAACCTAAAATGGAAGCTGATGGTGTGAGCTGATCCCTCTAATAAAATAATAATAATAATAATAATAATAATAATGAAAGAAATCATTGCTTAAAACATTTTCTAATATTGAACATGGAGAAATGATGATCCTTTCTTTTTTTATTATATCCTACTCACTTCATAGAGCACACTGATAAACCTGGCATTCTTTTGAATGCTTATTTTCCAGACATTATAAAGATGTATGGGTTAAAAACAAAAGAAGAATTAATGGAAAATAAAAGAAAATATGGAGAAGAATTTTTGTAGTATTGTAAGTATCAACAACCAATTTTTAGATAATAAGCTTTATGTCTAATAACGTTCAGACTTAGTTAACATGCCTGATTGTGTCCCACTGAATCCACAATCACTTCTTTCCCAGAATTCATGACACCATATTGAAACTGTTGGTCTCCCCAGTACTATGTGTGTTCTTTAAGCGTTTGGGTTTTATTCAGTTCTTTGCCCTTAGTGCCTACATATATACTCTGCTGATCTTTTCTAAGATGCCTTGTGTATTGCTTATTCTGTGTCCCTAACCCACACTTCTCTGTAATGAGCAAGACTAAAGAAAGTTTTGGACTCTGGAGTTGAATGAATGCTGTCTAATATTGTCCTACTTGGTCAAAACTTTATCCCCCTTTGACCTAAGACCTAGTGACTCTTTAATAAGTATCTTAAAGATTCTGCCTAGTCATTAGTAACTCCAAGATGCAATATAGTTTGCTATTGACTTTTTTTTTTAATCCTCCCCCCTTGCAGCTTTTTGCATGCTGTCTGCTCTCTGTGTCCATTCACTGTGTGTTCTTCTGCGTCTGTATTTATTTTATTTTATTTTTAAAAATTTAATTCCCACCTCCCGCTTGCAGCTTGCTTGCTGTCTGCTTCTTTGTGCCCATTTGTTGGGCACTCTTCTAAGTTTTTGCTTGCCTCCCTTTTATTTTTGTGTCACCTTGCTGAGTTGGCACTTGGAGGTGCTTGCAGGTTGGGTGGCACTCTGTAGAGTGAGGGTGAGCCTGCCTTCACAAGGAGGCCTCAAGATGTGAACCCAGGGCCTCCCATATGGTAGACAGGAGCCCAAGTAGTTGAGCCACAGCCGCTTCCCTGCTATTGACTTTTGGTTTCAGATGTATATGTATGTGAGAGAGAACAGAGAGAAAGAGAACATGAGTAGGAGAGAGAATCAGACAAGAAAATTTCCCCCCACTCCTTATGTCTTTTAATGCTATCTAAAAATAAAATAAAATAAAATAAAATTCAAAGTGTAATAAAAAACAAAAATGAGCCCAAATGTTAGCAACAATGAGATGCCTCCTCTCAGGGATACACTGTAGAGTCTACCTGGATATCTTCTCAGCTGTTGTTCCACGTGCTGTTCTGTTCTTTGACTTAGCTCTGAGCACATTTCTGAATGGGAAGACAGTGCTGCTGTTTAAAAACAAATTTCCCACTCAACTTCAATGAAACTTTCATAATGTCAGTGCAGCGCCAGTGGGTAACATTCTGCTCCTTCTCTTTGCAAACTCCCAACTGTTGCCAACTGTAAAGTGCCTAGGGCATGTTCCTAATTCCTCTTTTATCACACTCTTTCCCAGGTGGTTTCATCTGGATCCATAGTTTTAAAGAACATCAATAAGCTGATGAGTCCCTAATTTATATCTTCAGCCCTGAAAACTCCTTTAAGCTCAAGAGATTTTCCAAGACTGAACTGTTTCACTTGGATACCTAAAGGAATCTGAAATTTAACAATGCCAAATCAGGCAGCCTTATCTCTTCCATCCCCCAAATCTGTTTCTCTGCTGATCTTCTTTCTGATTAACTAGCATCACCATTGACCTGGTGGTGAAGGCAAGCATCAGGGAGTTATTCTTGATTATGTTTCTCTCCAACCTCTCATCCAGTGCACCACCACGGTCTTCCTCCAAATTCATCCTGAATCTATTCCAATGTCTCTATCTCCACTGATCTATCCTAGAGCATGCCAATATTCTGTTGCCTGGAGTAATACAATAGCCTCCCAATTTCATGCAATGGGGTATTTTCAAAATATCAATCAGATCTGCTGCCTAACCTATATAACATGACTGTCAATACACACCAAGATGTAGCCCATGTCTTTTTCTAAAAATTCATACCCCACTTGCCTCCTCCTTTCCCAATGGTCTCCTCCTTTCCTTTGCTCTGTATGGCCATCTTACTTCATCTCCTAAGCCTTTGGCTGGACTGCAACATATCCCTAGTATTCTCTTCCATGGCTCACCACATGGCTGGCTTCTTTCCATCATCTAGATCTCAGCTCCCATAATTTTCTGCAAGAAATACTTGTGGAAAGTAATTTCTCTCCTCTAGGCACTTCTTATCACAGTGTTCTCTTTTATATCCTTCATTGTACTTACTGTCAGAAATACCTGACAGTGTTATTTGTTTTTAATTAGTTTTGTATCTCTCCATACTTAAATATTGCTCCATGAGGTCAGGCATCTAGTCTTTGTTCATTAGTCTACCCTGTTTTCTTAAAAAGAAACAAGTACAAAGTTGATGCTCATAAATCATTTATTGAGAATGAATGAATCCCTATTTTAAATTTAGGTTTCAAGTGGTATCTTTGCTTCTAATTGTGAGCATAGATTTTCTTTAAGATTTTGTCAACATCAGTGTTCCCTTATGCAATGGGTATTTATGGTTGGCACATCTGAAAATGGTTTTATAAAACTCCAGGCATAAGCAGTAGACACTTTTGCCCAGCTTTCAAAAATTAAGCTGACTACAAAAATAAATTATATATTGACAGGTGTCACTTGCTTTATTATGAAAGTTAAGGCTCAGCTGCAAGGCTGTGATCAAAATATCAGTGTTCCTGTTTTATTGCTAGATGGTGGTTTCATGTTCTGTTTCAGTTTCACTAAGAGCTGCTGGGAGCAACATACCATAAATGGGTTAGTTTTTATAATGGAAATTTATTAGCTTAAATGCTTACAGTTCTGAGGCCACAGAAGTGTTCAAATCAAGGCATCATCAGGCAATGCTGTGTTACCAATTTGCAGCTATGTGCAAAATGGCTGCTCTGCTGGTTTCTGCTTTCTCCTCCAGGCTCTTTCTCCCGGAGCTTAGCTGGGAACATCAGGCACATGACTTGCCTTTGCCAATTCCTCCAGGCTCATCTCTCAGCATCTCAGGGCTTCTTCCTGAGCCTCTGTGCTCCATTGATTCCAGCCTCTGGCCCCCAGGACCTATCTCTCATCCTCTTGGGACTTCTCTGTCTCTGCAGCTTTTTTCCTGTGTCTGCTGCTTTTAACCCACAGTAGATCATTCAGTCTAATCAAAGGTCCCTAACAGAAGGAATCTAATCAAGAGTTCTCACCTGCAATGGGTTTGCATGCACAGGAATGGGTTAGCACTAAGGAACTGATCTATTCTGGGATTCATAAAAATCTTCACATATTTCTAGTCTGATCTTTCCTATATGCTATTTTACTTGGTGTAACTTTCATGATTTATCTTTTATAACCTGTTTTTTTAATGGGTTGAACTGTATCCCCCACAAAAGATTTGTTCATGTTCTAACCCCCATCCCATGAACACAACTTTATTTGGAAATATGATCTTTGAAGATGTGGTCAGTAAAGATGAGGCCCAACTGGATTAGGGTGAGATGAAAAGGAAGAGAAGAGCACAGACAGACACAGAGTAGAAGGCCATGTAACAGAGGCAGAGATTGAAGTCCTGTAGCTGCAAGACAAGGAATGCTAGAGATTGCCGTCATATACTGGAAACTAGAAGAGGTGTGACTAGATTCTTCCATACAGTGTTCAGCCAGAGCATGGCCTTGTCAACACCTTGATTTTGAGCTTCCAGCCACTGGAACTGTGAGACAATAAATTTCTGTTGTTTCTAGTTTGTGGTGCTTTGTTATGGCAGCCCCAGGGAACTAAGAAATTGAAACAGCTTCCTTCCTAGCTTACAATGCAGACTTGTACATGCTAAGAGAGTTGTCTTATCTCACCTCCTACCCATGCATCAACAATCATTTGCTTTACTCTTTCATCTTATGTGCTGTCTTAGAAGAACTTAACCATTAAGATCTTTGATTTTGAACAGCATGTGAACTACTTAAAAGCTGCATGACTTTAGGAAAATTATTTAAGTACTCTCAGCAGCAATTTCATTATCTATAACAAGGGAAACTATTGTAATAGCAGACTGCTTGCATGATAACTGTGAAGATGAAGTTAGACCATGTAACCATGTAGAGGATTTAGTATGGTACAGGTATAGAAGGCACATGCAACAAGAAAATAGTCATGATTATGACTGATTTCAAGCCCATCTTGCTATCTCTTCTCTCAACAAGAACAACATATATCCAGGAGTAAAAAGAATTGTTGTGCTCCAATAGTCAACATCCAAAAGCTAACAGAATTCTTTGCACACAGGGCGCTTGGAATACCTGTTGGTTGAATGAATAGAAGAATGAATGCCTGTCCTTGGGAAGATTTCCTTTAATGTGACTGAGTTCTGTTCCTTAGGAACAAGCACTAACACAATGAAATATTGGGAAGCAGATGTGGCTCAAGCAATTGGGCTCTATGCCCAGGGCCTCCTGGTGAAGACAAGCTGGCCTGTGTGGCAAGCTGGCCCATGTGGAGTGCTGGCCTGCATGGAATGTTGGCCAATGCAGAGTAATGCCCCACATAGGAGTGCTGCCCCATGCAAGAGTGTACTCCTGTGCAGGAGTGATGCCCTGTGCAAGAGTGCTGGCCCATGTGGAGAGCTGGGGCAGCAAGGCAATGCAACAAAAAGAGACACAGAGGAGAGAGAATAAGAGACACAGCAGATCAATGAGCTGAGGTGGCGAAAGAGAATGGTTGCCTCTTTCCCACTCCGGAAGTTCCCAAGATTGGTTCCCAGACACCGCTAATGAGAATATAAGCAGACACAGAAGAATACACAGTGAATGGACACAGAAAGCAGACAATGGGGGAGGGAGGGGGGAGAAATAAATAAATTTTTTAAAAAACCTTATCTTAAAAAAATGAATCATTGCCATTGCTTTTGAGGTCAATGAAGGTGTTTCTCAAAACTTAATTTCCCTTCATGTAAATAAAACGTTTTGTTTTGTTTCATGTAACGTAAAAGAACAACAGAAAGTGCTGTGAATTTGAAAATAAAATTCTACAAATGGTTTTACTTATGCACCATGAACACTTTCCTAGCAATAAGTCTTGGAGCCACAAAAAAAGCCTGAACATGTAAGGGAAACATGGAAGGGAAAACGGCTTTAAGAGGAAAGCCATGGAAGTTTAGATCTAGGATTAAGACATCTCCTTGGGACAAGAGAGGAACCCCACTCATGTGTACAGAGAGGGTGAGTTATTTGAAGGGAGTGGATGTTCCAGACTGCTGTTCAAGGAGAGTTTTGCTGCCCCAAGCTACAGAAAGGGTGGAGAACATTCCCCAAGAGTTGGGGAGAGTAAGGATGACAACCCCGTAGGTCTGAGAGGGGTGGACCTGCCCCCGCCATAGAATAGGGAAGGCCAGGTCACCACCTCATTGCTCTGAGATGATTGGATCTATAGGCCAGCGAGTAAGGAGAATGTTGCCTCCCCCTCGTTGTACTAAGGGGGGCTGAGACACTACCCCAATGATTGGGTAAAGTGTGGCTACCACCCCAATGTTCTCGGGAATGCCACCAAGAAAATGGCCCTTGGGCAAGCCTGTGGATAGGGTAGGTCCCCATTAGGCCCCAGGGAGGAAAAACCATCATCTTGAGAATGTCTCTCAGACTTTAATCTTATGAAGTAGAGGGAAAGAAAGGGAAGCGACGGGAGGGAGGGGAAAGGGCGGGGAGCTGGAGAAATTAAGTTTTCGCGTGAGTCCCAGTGTGCGTGTGTCCTTTTAAGGTGGCTCGGGAGCGGCCCGGAGGAGCTGGTGGCCCCCCGAGGAGCGAGGGACCGAGCCAAGAGTCATGCTGCGCTGAGGGGGTGCCGCACCGCAGCCGCCACCGCCACGGCCACCGCCAGCGCCACCGCCGCTGGGTAGGGTGGGAGAGCGTTGTCGCCTCCCGGGTAGGCGCCCTTCGCAGTGGACGCCAGCGGCCCGGGACGAGGGTTTCATCGTCTTGAATGGTTTTGAACCAATGAATCTATATTCCCTTTAAACGACGGACAGCGCTTCGTGTGAACTATAGAGTTTGTGGACAGATAAATATTGGGTTCATAGCGACGTAATGCGCGCTGACTCCTGCGAGTTCCCCTAAGTTCTTAGAGGACTGCTTTGCCTTTTGAATCAGAGAGTTGCAAAGTTCAATAAAGATTGGCCCTTGTGGATAAGCACGACGTCAAGCGACAGCGATTGGACAGAATCTGTGAAGGTATCCGCCCCCAGGTCATGAACCGTCCCCTGCATCCCCGGCCCCTGGTGGTGCTGCTCGATGGCAGGGACTGCACCGTGGAGATGCCCGTCCTGAGGGACCTCGCCAGCGTGGCCTTCGGCGACGCGCAGTCCACGCAGGAGGTCCACGAGAAGGTCTTAAACGAGGCAGTCGGCGCCATGAGGTACCGCATCCTCACCCTCACCAGGGAAGACCTGGAGAAGTTCAGAGCCTTGAGAGTGATCGTGCGGATAGGCAGCAGCTAAGACAACGTGGACATCAGGGCCCCGGAGAGCTCAGCATCGCCGCGTGCGACACCCAGTCGGCAGCGGTGGAAGAGAGCCGACTCCACCATCTGCCACATCCTCAACCTGTACCTGCAGAACCCGTGACTGTACCAGTTGCTGCGAGAAGGCACGCGGGTCCAGAGCGTCGAGCAGATCCGCAGGGGCCTCGGGCGCAGCCCGCATCCGCGGGGAGACGCTGGGTCTCATTGGCTTGGGTCGCACGGGGCAGGCGGTTGCTGTTCGAGCCAAGGCCTTTGGATTCAGCGTCCTGTTTTATGACCCCTACTTGCAGGATGATATAGAGCCGTCCCTGGGCGTGCAGAGGATCCACACGCTGCAGGACGTGCTGTACCAGAGCGACTGCGTCTCCTTGCAGTGTAATCTCAATGAACATAACCATCACTTCATCAATGACTTTACTATCGAGCACATGAGGCAAGGGGCATTCCTAGTGAATGCAGCCCGCGGTGGACTAGTGGACGAGAAAGCCTTAGCCCAAGCCCTCAAGGAAGGAAGGATCCGAGGGGGAGCCCTTAACGTGCACGAATCGGAGCCTTTTAGCTTTGCTCAGGGCCCACTGAAAGGTGCACCGAATCTAATCCGTACTCCACACACGGCTTGGTATAGTGAGCAAGCAACACTAGAGATGAGGGAGTCAGCTGCTACTGAGATCCGCCAAGCAATCACAGGTCACATCCCAGAAAGCTTAAGAAACTGTGAACAAGGAGTTTTTTGTTACAACAGCTCCTTGGTTAGGATCAGCAAGCAGTTCCTCCAGAGCTCAGTGGTGCCACATACAGATATCCACCAGGCATCGTGGGTGTGGCTCCGGGAGACCTTCCCGCAGCCGTGGAAGGCATCATCCCCGGAGGCATCCCTGTGACACACAACCTCCCCACGGTGGCACACCCTTCCCAAGCTCCTTCTCCCAACCAGCCCACAAAACACGGGGACAATCGAGAGCATCCCAACGAGCAATAGCAGAGAAGGTCGTAAGGTAATCGTTCAGAATAAACCTGGGGCCAAGAGACAGTGAAAAGTTGATGAACTAAGAGAAAAGGAATTTGACAAGGTCTTTTTTTTTTCTGTTGGTCTTTATTTTTTTAAATGTTACATTAAAAAAATATGAGGTCCCCATATACTCCCCACCCTCCTCATCCCACTCCTCCCCCCATAGCAACATTCTCCTCCATCATCATGAGACATTCATTGCATTTGGTAAATACATCTCTGAGCACCACTGCCCCTCATGGTCAATGGTCCACACCATAGCCCACACTCTCCCCCCGTCCACCCAGTGGGCCATGGAAGGACACACAATGTCTGGTAACTGTCCCTGCAGCACCTCCAACCCCCAAAAATGTCCCCACATCACATCCCTTCCTCCCACTCCCTACCCCCAGCAGCCACCATGGCCACTTTCTCCACACCAATGCCACATTTTCTTCGATTACTAATCACAATAGTTCACAAATAGAATATCAGTAAATCCACTCTAATCCATACTCTATTCCTCCATCCGGTCTTTTCAACTGATTCCGGACATAATGCATCATTGATGTTGCAGAGTTAAAACTACAAAAGAGCTAGAAGCCCAGGCGCGGGTAAACTGAAGTCGTCTGCTTCCAACGTGCAGAGAGACTAGGACGTGATTTATTAACGACCAACTTCTGTTATTGTGTGTTAAGTTTTTCATCTGTGCATCAAATCACAATGAATAAAAAGATATTTTTCCTTTATCAGTCCCTTGGGCACAGCAGGTCCTGAGCACCTTACTCTAGAATGTCGCATTAAGAGTTCCAAACATTGAAATAAAAAATATAATAGAGGAAACCCCTGTTCTATGATTCTAGCCCCGTTGATTCATGGGGCTGGTTACCTCTTTTGGGAAAATTTTAGGAAGATTAAATTACTACAAATGGGGGAGAAAATTGTTTGCCTGTGTTAGACCACTGCAGGTAGAGGATGGAAGACAGTACAGCTCCTGTACAGAGAAGTGCTTTTCTCACATCTGAACTGTGTACTGAGCCCGCACATTGGCTGAAGTTCAATAGTATCCTCTGATGATGTTAAAAAAAAAAAAAAAAAAGTATTAAGTTCCACAAGCTGTTTATACTCAAATATATTTTCCCAGTTTCAGATCCTCAGCTATTTTATTGAGTGGAAAGTCTTGAACTTAAAAGCGTTCAAGAAGAATAATGTTGCATTTCCTTATGTCTCAGGAAACACTTTTTATGGTAACTTGTCAGATCGTCTATGAGCAAACCCACTTTTTTAGACATTGATAAAGTCTTCTTTTCTTCACTTGATATTTTATACAAGAACACTTCAGATGTGTTATTAGATGTGACTGATTTTAACAAATCCTGTTAGATTTGTATCAACTAGTTAATTGTTACATTCATAGTCTTTTGTGAATCGCCTTTTTTTTTAACGATGACCTATTTTGAGCCTTTGTATAGGTATAGTCCTGTTTTTGTGACAAAAAACAAAAACAAAAACAAACTTTAAAACTGTCCTAAACAGAAAAATAATGGCTATCAGAAGTATGTTTTGTTTTAGTGTGAGTTACCATTACTGTCTTTGTTTATTGTAAAAGTGGACATTTAACATTCAGTGCAGTTTTCAATAAAAAGTAATAAAAAAAAATCTAATGAAGTATGCCCTGCAGGTTTTCAGAACGCTTTTGGACCTGTAACTCATGTTTCCTTCCCAATTTCTCCTTATGGTAACGTAAGTGTTTGCCTTTGTCTGAACCTTTGTATATTGGAAGCAGATAACTTATTTTGTAAGTTTCAGAGGTCTACAGCCAAATGGGACTTTGTCTTAAGACAAACTGCATTTCTATAAACTGATTTGTGATATGATTTTATACTTAGCATTGTTATTGATTTAAAGTGTTTTGGAATATTGTAATATCTTTTTGGAATTCAGAGGGTGGAGTGTGGAGTTTGATATTTATGAATTCCAACTAGAGATTTAGATTATGTTTGTAAACTGGTCTGTTCCTCTGGGCAAGATTACCTTTGATTATATTAGATTCAGCTGAGATGTCTGATTACATTTTGTTAAGATTAGGGCTTTGGTTCAACCATATCATTAGAGTGCCACTTGGAGTTGAGTCCCAGCACCCTTGGTGGACTGATAAAACAGACTCTCACATGGAAGTAGATACGCAGAGAAGATACACAGAGATCCTGTGGCTCTGGGAAGAGAGGTGAGCCTCATAGTTTACAGCTGACCTTGGGAAGAGTAAAGAGTAACTGAGTCCAGAAAGAAATGAGCCCCAGAGGATGAGAGACAAGCCCTCTGCCAGACTACAACTGAGATTGGAAGAAGCAGATCCCTAAGGATAAAAGAAGGTTGAACCCTCATAGACATCATCACCATCTTGCTCAACACATGGCAAATGACTTTGGGTAAGAAAGTACCTCTTATGGTACCATGAGTTGGACTCTTTAGGACCTTGTGACTTGAGGTAAGCTTCTACCTCAAATAAATACCCTTTATAAAGGTCAACAGAGTTCCAGTACTTTACGTCAGTACCCCTTTGGCTGACTAATCCATTACTTCGGCAGAGGAGCTTTGCTTGTATATACGTATGTATACTTGCAAATATTTAATATATTGAGTGTAATAAATGCTTCAGCTGTTAATTACAAAAATTTTGAAAATCAGTTTGCATTCAAAGGAAAATTGACCTATGAATTGTTCCACCTGAGTCTGGTGCCTTTCATTGTCTATATACTTGTAGGAAAATCTCAACCTTGCAGATTCTCAGTCTCTTCCTCTGTGTAATAGACTGTTTAACCAGACTTCTCCAGGGTGTCTTACATCCTTAACATTTTTTGGTTCTAAAGTATCTTAACATTGAAGCCTTCTGTCAGGATGACCTCTTATGACATAAACTTCATTTCCCAAAATGCTAATTTTCCTCCTAGCATCTAACAGAATGCCGGGCACATACTGGAAGCTCAATAACCAGCTGTTGGTAGTTTGTACAATTGAAGCTGGAACCAATTCAATGTCTGGAGATTTTTATTTCAACTGTCTGGTTCTGTAATGTGCCAAGACAATTTTAAATCAGAGACAAAGCTGATTCATGGAGAAGGAAGAAACTCACGTTTATTGATCACCCACCAAGTAAGTGGCCCAGGGCTAAGGGTTTTCTGTGCAGGAGAAATCATCATCTCTTATTCACAAAGTTGGAAAACTGAGTACGAGAGAATTTAAAGAACACTTTCCCAGGTTACTAATATATGCAATATATTGACTAAAATCAAGTCAGTCTGATGCCTTGCTTGCCCATGCTTAGCAAGCCTATTAACTGAGGTTTTAACATATAAGCAAATTTATAAGCCTGAAAGCCAGAAATTAGGATTTAGTAGGTTATGGGTGGGACCCAGGAATCTGAGCTTTAAGAAGGAATTCAGATGGTCTCAACTCAGATAGTCACTGAAAAATCCTTTATTAAAAAGCCTGTTACCTGTATCTGCGTAGCAAGATGTTCATAGTACATCCTCATAAAACTGAAAAATAGGTTTAATTATCCTCATTTTACAGAAAGGAAGCTGAAGTCTAAGGCACCTAGAGAAACACTGCTAGTCCTGGAATTTTCTCCATGTTCTCCATATTCTTAAATTAAAGAACTTTCTTTAAAACCAAAAAAGAATATTTTTATTTTCATCCATTATACATTAATTTACTGAAAAATAAAATAGTTCTACAAGTATTGTTAGGGAAAAGACTGTTGCTTACCACTCTCCTATCCCTTTTCTTCCCACCGTTATCCCTATGTTTATATAACAGAACTAAATATCTCTTATTACTTATTGATTTTACAGTTTTAAACATAACTTAATATGTTCTCAATATGAAAAATGAAGATTTATCTTTTTTTTCCATATCCTTCCTTTCTTGCTTCTACCACTAGGTCACTTTCTATTCTTCCTTCCATTTTCTATAAATAAATTATAACTTTGTTTATTTATGCCTAAATTTTCATGACCATGTAACTATATTGATGGCTGGGCCATTCAGTTAACTATGATGTCTTTTCTTTTTCTGGAAAATGTTTAGTCATTGTTTGTAATTATCTATGCACCTACCACAAATGTTTTCCCTGCACTTCTTCCAATTACAAGTATCTCCTCTCAATACATTTAAGTGCATTAAGTATTGTGTAACCTAGAAATTTTTGTCCTGCTCCCATCTATGTTGAGTGATTTCTAATTCAATTTCATAGTTGAGAACTTGGGATTTTCTTTTATTATTTTCCAGGGATTTTCTTTGCGTCTTGTCAGTATCCTCTATGTTCTGGATCTCATGCCTTATTATACCTTACTTTAGCTCCTTGTGTTCATTGGCACACCTTCTAGGAGCTTCCTAAAAGAGTGTCCACAGATGGTGTATTTTTCAGGGTTCTCAAGGGAAACAGAATCAACAGGAGATTTCTATGAGTCTCTCACTTGACCATGGGGATGCACAAGTCCAGGTTCTGCAGGCAGGCTGCAAACCAGGAGCTCCGATGAAAGTCCAATGAAGGTCCTTGATGAGTTTCCGGGAGACATTGGCTGTCCAAACACAAGCTGGAAAATTCTCTCTGAATGCTGAAATCACTTTCCCCTTTAAGGCAGTCAACTGATTGGATAAAGCATCACTCACTGCTGATGACAATCTCTCTGGTTGATGTAGATGTAATCAGCCATCTACGCAGTAAACTCACTGATGACTAAAGTCCATAAATGTCCTTATATTACAATTAGCCCAGTGCTTGCTTGACCAAATAACTGGGCACAATTACTTAGCAGAGTTGACACATTAGCCTAACCATTACAGATGGTATCATTATTGAGATCTTGCTCATCTGACAGTATTTCAAGTCTACTTTTACTTGTGTGATATCTGGACTGGATATAGAATTCTAGGAACAGAAACACTTTTTTTCTCAGAATATCAAAGGCATTTTTCTCCATTGTCTCCTAGCTGCCAGTGTATCTGGTTATAATTTTAATATTATTTTCATTCTTGATCTGGTACATATAAACTTTCTCCCTTCCTCCCTCTTCTCTCTCTCTCTTACCCTCTCTTCTCTCATGGCATTTAATAGTTTTCTCTTTTCTTCCTGTGTTCTAATTTGGACAAAACACTTCAGAGGTTGTATTAGTCAACTAAAAGGGCTGCTGCTGGCTTTTATAAAAGGTATTTGTTTGGGGATAAAAGCTTATAGTTACAAGGTCCTTTAAGTGTCCAACTCAAGGTTACTTCCTTACCAAACTCTGTTGCCATGTGTTGAAGCAAGATGGTGAGTGGCATCTGGGAATTTCAACCTTCCTCTACACTCTTAAGTCCCCATGGGTCCTGCTTCTTCCAGTCTCAGCTGTAGGCTGGAGGGCTTTTTTCTTTCAGGGCTCAGCTGTTCTATTCTCATCACAAGGTCAGCTGTAAACTCTCAGGTGAATGACTCATCTCTTTTCCACAGGTCCTTAGGATCAAAGTACATTCCTATTCTGTGTCTGTGGAGCTCTCTCTCTATTCCTCTGTGTGTCTCCTATTGTGTTCAACTTCTCTGTTGAACTTCCGTGTTCTCCTTGAGTGTATAACCCACAAAGGGGGCATGGACTATTATACTCTACTGAAATCAGTGAATCAAAGCCCTAATCTTAACATAATTTAATCAAAGACATCACCACTTAATCTAATACAGTCAAAGTGTATTATGCCCAGGGGAATGAACCATTTACAAACATAATCAAATATCTTTTTTGGAATTCATAATATAAAACTGACACAGAGGTTCACCTGGCTTTTATAGTGGAATGTATTATTTTGTCGAGAGAACAAAATTAAGCCCTTAGAAGTCTCATACTCCACTAACAGGAGGGTGTTACTCCTTGAATGAAACCTGGTACTTGCAAAATCACTAGCATGATGTAAATGAATAGTTTATGGTTTTTTGTAATTCCCAGAAAAAGTCATGTTCTTGAAGCTAATCCATTCCTGTGGGCATGGGACTCTTTGATTGGATTGGATTCAGTTGTGTGGGGCGGGGGGAGAGGGTGACTTTGGTTGGAGTATTTCAGTGAGGTGTGACCCAGTGTAGGTCTTTGTCCTCCTGCTGGAGGGCTAAAAGCAGCAGACACGTGGGAAAAAAGCCACAGAGACAGAGAGTAGGAACCAGGAACTCAGAGAGGAACCCAGGAGAGAGGAAGCCACATACAGAACCGTCAGAAGCTGAAACAATGGGACCCGGAAGAGAAGCAGACATGTCCATGTTTTTGCCACATGGCAGGAGACCAGTATCACCAGCAGCAAACCTTCAGTGAGACAGCATATATGATGATGCCATGATTTGGACATTTTCAAAGTCTCAGAATTGTAAGCTTTTAACATAATAAATTCCCATTATAAAAGCCAACCCATTTCTTGTATATTTCTCCCAACAGCTTTTGGGCAAATTAGAACAGTAGATGGTTATGATGTGTTTCTTATGGATGTTAAACTGATTTCCAGCAAAGGAACCAAGGCAGTCTAAGAAGTTTTCAAGAAGCAGTAAGTGAAAAAGTAGCTATCTCAATAGAAAAATAAATAAATCTCAACCCATACCTTATTCCAATAATCACATTTAATTTATGAAGGATCATAGCACAACATTTAAAAGCAAAGATTATAAATCTAGAGGATAACACAAGAAATTATGCTCATGCCCTTGAGGGATAGGCAAAGTTTCTTGGTACACAAAACACTAAACATAAAAGAAAAATATATATAAATTGGACTTAAACAAAATAAAATAAAACATCTCTGCCTAAAAAGACACTATTAAGAAAGTGAGGTCATGTAGTATTTGTCCTTCAATGCCTGGGTTGCTTCACTCAACATAAGGTCCTCAAGATTCATCCATATACTGTATTCCTTCTTACAGCTGAGTAGTATTCCATTGTATGTATATACCACATTTTATTTATCCGTTCATCTGTTGATGGGCATTTGGATTAATTCCAACTTTTGGCAATAGTGAATAGTGCTGCTATGAACATTGGTATGCATATATCAGTTTTTGTCCTTGTTTTCAGTTCTACTGGGTATATAGCCAGTAGTGGAATTGCTGGGTCATATGGCAAATCTATAGCTAGTTTTTTGAGAAACTGCCAAACTGTCCTCCAGAATGGCTAATCCTTCTGCATTGCCACCAGCTGTGGGTGAGTGTTCCCATTCTGACACATCCTCTCCAGCTCTTGTAGTCTTCTGTTTTTTGGATAGCTGCCAGTCTTATGGGAGTAAGATGGTGTCTCATTGTAGTTTTGATTTGCATTTCCCTAACAGTTAGTGATTTTGAGCATTTTTTCATGTGCTTTTTAGCCATTTATATTTCTTCTTTGGAGAAGTGTCTGTTTAAATCTCTTGCCCATTTTAAAAATGGGCTGTTTGTCCTTTTATTTTCAAGATATAGGAGTTCTTTATATTTGCAGGATATTAGTCTCCTATCAGATATATGGTTACCAAATATTTTCTGCCATTGGGTAGGTTGTCTTTTCACTTTCTTGACAAACTCCTTTGAGGTGCAAAAGGCTTTATTTTTGAGGAAGTCCCATTTATCTATTTGTTCTTTTGCTGCTTGTGCTTTTCGTGTAAAGTTCATGAAGCCATTTCCTATTACAAGGTCCTGTACATGCTTCCCTATATTGTTTTCCAAGGTCTATATGATCTTGGCTCCTAGGGGGAAATAGAAAGGACAAATGAGTTTATATGTCTATGAGTCTCCAAAAAAGAGTCGGGAGGTCATCAGAGGGGTTGCAATTATGCATGCCTCAGCAGGGTCCCAGAGATAGCCAAAGTAGATACAACCCCAGGTACTGGTTCTCCTGAGGACTACAGAGACCTACAGAGGTTCTATGGTCATGGCAGATGGCTCTAGAGTTCAGTGCCATGTCAGTTGGTCCTACTTTGGAATTTGTGTTCCTGAATGTGATGGAGTTCAACTCAGATGTGACCTTTCCACATATGCCTCTTCTGTCACTTTTATTGGACCTGTGGTTGGCCCTGGGGTTGTTGTATACTCAGGAGACCTGAATCTCTGGACTGTCCATGTGACAGCCAGGCCCTGAGCCTCAGCAGACTTGCAATTCCTACCCTCTAATTTATTGGACTTACCCCGGCCAGCAAACAGGGAGGTGAAGAAGGTCAACCACCACACCAGGAGCCAAGACTGCCTACAACTGCAAGTAGGAGAATTGCATCCAGCATCCATGTGGAATCTAAGCCCCCTTTCAATATAGAGGTGGAGTGGCCATAACCATCCCAGGGTTCACAGGATGAAGAAATAGAGTATGGACTAGAGAGGACTTACTATATTCTACTATGAAACTATTGTGATTAGTAATGGAAGAAATTGTAGCACTGATGTGGAGAAAGTGGCCACGGTAGCTGCTGAAGGTAGGGAGAGGGAAGAAGAGATATGATGTGGGGGCATTTTGAGGACTTGGAGTTTTCCTGGGTGGTACTGCAGGGATTGATGCTGGACATTGTATGTCCTGCCATGGCCCACTGGGTGGACGGGGGGAGAGTGCAAACTACAATGTAAACCGTTATCCATGTGGTGCAGCAGTGCTCCAGAATGTATTCACCAAATGCAATGAATGTGCCACGATGATGAAAGAGGTTGTTGATGTGGGAGGAGTGGGTTGAGGGGGGTGGGGGGTATGTGAGGACATCTTATATTTTTTTAATGTAACATTTAAAAAAAAATAGTGAAAAAAATAAGAATAAAAAAAGAAAGTGAAAAAGCAAGTCACATGTCACAAAACATATCTGAAAGAAAAGCAAACAGACTTGTATCTTGAATTTATAAAAACACTTATATAACTCAATGATAGACTATTTTAATAAGTATAGTCAAGGAATATACAATGGCCAATAAGTTAAGTGGAGATTGCAAGTTAAAACCAAATATCATTTCACATTCACTAAAAAGGTTAAAAATTTTAAATGACCAACAGTACCAAATATTGGTGAGATTGTAAAGCAACTGAAACTGTCTTGCCTTGCAGGTGACAGTATAAAATTATATAACCACTTTTAGAAAATAGTTTGGCAATTTTTTAATAAAGTTCAATGCACTTGTATCCTATGGTTCAACAATTCCACTTCTAGATATTTACCCAAGAGTAATGCAACATATATGTACAAAAATTTCTGTAAACAAATATTCATTCCAGCTTTATTCTTAATAGCCCTAA
Source organism: Dasypus novemcinctus (assembly GCF_030445035.2). Taxonomy (NCBI): domain Eukaryota; kingdom Metazoa; phylum Chordata; class Mammalia; order Cingulata; family Dasypodidae; genus Dasypus; species Dasypus novemcinctus. Next base: position 199,090,602 of record NC_080673.1, on the reverse strand, counting down.
ACTAGAAAACCCAAGAGTGAATTAGCAGATGGATAGATTTGAAAAACAAACAAAAGGTATGAAATATTCCTACAATAGAATACTACTCTTATATTGGACTATTTCTCATTTATAAAAAAAGAACAAACAGCTGATACATGTAAGAATATATCCATATGAAAAATGTTATATTGAACAAAAGAAGCCAGACACAAAAGAGTGTATAATGTATGCATCCATTTATATGAAATGATAGATATCAGAGCAATGTTTGCTTTTGGAAGGAAAACACTACAGGAAATGGGCTTGATGTCCATGTCGGGAGTGATGGAATGTTCTATAATTCTTTAGGGAGGGATGGTAATGTAGGTATTAGATACACATTTCTCAAAACTTACTGAACTCCACAATTAGAATCTGTTCACTTTAGTGTATGTAATCATTACTCAATTAAAATAATATAGAATATGAATAAAATAACATTGTGTATGCATAAGCCTATATAATCTATAATATATACTATGGCATATAATATATAATATTACTGCAAAACAAAATGATAGGAATAATTTAAAAATAATTAAAATATAAAAGGGAAAATAGGATTAAAAATGGAAAATTATAGTAATGCTGTGGACCTTCTTTAAGGCCTCATTAACCAGAAAGCAAGGAAATTGGGCAATGCCTGGGGCTGGGGATCTGAGCAGAATAAAGACTGAGTCCAGTTGCAGCATCACTTTCTTTTTATTGTAAAATGGGATTATTGACCCCTTCTCAGAAGAATATCATTAAGATTAAATGACACAATAGGGGTGAATGTTTTTGCTGTGTTCAAAATATATTTTAACTACAAAATTAATTTTAGCTCTCTTCTCCTTCTCTTCTGTCTTGAATTTCAAATTCAAAATCCTAAGTGAATTAATATGGGCAAGTTAGAAAAGAAACTCAATATTCCTTCCCCTTATCTGACCCACTTAAAGCAGCAGCTCTCTGCTACCTTACTCCTGAACTCTATCCTGCCCTTTTTATTTCTCTGGAGTGAAAAACTCTTTTCTAGAAGCACCCTCAGTTCCACTCTCTAACTTTCCATTGGGGCCCAACAAAGAGAAGAATAAAGAGCAGAAGAGAAAGCATTGAAGAGCAGTAAATCCCAGGAGGATAGACAGTTTTCTTTCAGTGGCCACCTGTGCCTTGGGACTCTGCCTTGGGACTCTGCCTTCACCACAGGAGACTAACCCAGTGCAGAGACAGCTGTCCCATCTGGGTCACTCAGATACTGTCTGCTAAGAACTTCATATGTGAACAAGAGAGAGCTTCAGTAAGATGCCTTTTGACATCAGTGTGTGTAATCCCAAGTACAGCGTGATGAGTCTGGTGTATACTGAAAAGCTGTCAGGGATCAGAAAAGGAGCTATAATATCATTAAAAGTTGAGAAGTCCAAGAAAGGAGAAACCATGCCCATGATGCTGGCCCAACATTTAGCTGACAATACCTTATCCTACTTTGAGCAGTACCACTAGTACATGGAATGCATGCCTGCCTTCCAGATGTCTGAGTTGACCCTTCATACATTCACATTCTCTTCTTCTGTGAAGGTCAGCTCTATTTCATCACTCCAAATCCAAAGAAAGTCATTTTGTCTTCAGCAATCAGGATAAACAATTTGAGAACACACAGCTGACACTGGTTTCAGAGAAGTTGTTGAATGGAATTAATGGCACTATTTTCACTCCTTCTTGTGGTCACCATGAACATGACCTCCTAAACCTTTTCCAAGCCAAGGAGGGCATCAGCCACCTTCACCTTCTGTTCATCAAAGAATGTGAGATGCCACCGTTCTGCAAGTACTGGCCCAACTGCATCATGCTGGTCCTTCCTGACATGGTCAATAATTCAAGCATGGGTAAGGGACCCTCCTGGGACGGGGAGAAGGACTGAGAAGATAAATTGAGCTCTATACCTCTAGCATGAAACTTTCCAAGGTTCCCCTGCCTCTGGCAAGTATTCTGTCCTTCCGACCAAAGGTCTTTTGACTCATCTTTGAATTTCAATTTTCTTTTTCCACTTATTGGTTGTGTTGCAGTTTATCTTCTTTGGGACCATTGTTAAAGAAGTTACTGGTAGATGTACTGAGTACCCTGGGAAGGATATCAATTCTTCCCAGTGTAGGCTGCAAGTGTTCCTGGGCTGAGCACTCTGGCAGTAGGAATGTAACAGTGAGAAGAAAGACGGTCTGTGTGGAAGGAGAGATAGATAGTTTACTCTTGTCTGGAGGGGTTCCCACATCATCTCTAACCTTAAAGGCATAGAGCAAGTTCTAGGGCCTGGACAACCAGGGAATTGGAGGCATCATAGTTGCCTCTGGTAGTCATTTTAAAGGTGCATGGAAGAAATCCTTCTTTTCCCCATGAGGTTTAAAAGTTATGGGTTGATTTCTCAAATGTGTGCTTGATACAGCTGTGGGGGAGATTCTTGAAATGTCTAGACATACTTCATTTACCTAATTCAGGGCAACACAACTTCTAACTGAATCCACTTCTTGCATTATAGTTCTAAGTAACTTTCCCCAACAGCTTCTTTTTTTAAAAAAAGTTATCTTTTTTTAAAAAGATACATAGATCACACAAAATGTTTCATTCAAAATATGAGACATTCCTATATACACCCGCTCCCCACCCCACCCCCATTCCTCCCACATCAACAACCTCTTTCATCAGTATGTCACATTCATTGCGTTTGATAAATACATTTTTGAACACTGCTACACAGCATGGATTATAGTTTACTTTGTAGTTTAGACTCTTTCCCAGTCCATTCAGTGGGTTAAGGTAGGATATATAATGTCTTGCATCTGTCCCTGAAATGTCATTCAGAACAAGTCCAAGTCCCAAAAATGCCCCCATATCACACCTCTTCTTCCCTCTCCCTACCCTCAGAAACTCCCATGGCCACTGTCTCCACATCAATGATACAATTTCTTTCATTGTCAGAGTCACAACAATTCTATAGTAGAACACCAGTAAGTCCACTCTAATCCATATTTTATTCCTCTATCCTTTGGACCCTGGAATGGCAATGTCCATTCCACGTCTAAATTGAGAAGGGGCTTAGATCCCAGATGGCTGATGAATGGGATTCTCCTGCTTGCAGCTGTAGACTCTCTAGGTTCCCTGCTGAAGTGGTTGACTATCCTCACCTCCCTGCTAGCTGATATGGGCAAGTCCAATGAACTGGAGAGCAGGTGTTGCAACTCTAGTGAGGCTCAGGGCCCAGCTGGCACATAGACAACCCAGAGATTCAAGTCTCCTGAGCATACACCAACCCCAGTGTCAATCACAGGCTCAGTAAAAGTGACAGAAGGAGGCATGGGTAGAAAGGTCACATCTGGGTCTAACTCCATCACACTCAGGAGCACAAATCCAAAGGCACTGAACTCCAGAGACATCTGCCATGACCGTAGGACCTGTGTGTCTCTGTAGTCCTCAGGAGCGCCACTACCTGGGTTTGTATCTACTTTGGCTATCTCTGGGATCCTGCTGAGATGTGCGTAAGCATGACCTTTCTGATGACCTCACAACTCATTTTGAAGCCTCTTAGCCATATAAACTCCTTTATCTTTACCATTTCCCCCATTTACTCAAGGTCTTTTTAAAAGACCCATTGGCTTCTTTAGGCTTCTAACTCAGTGCAGAATCTCAGAAAGGTTAAAGATCAAGAGCAGTTAATTCATGTTTCAGAGGGAAGTACTAAGATTCAGCTTCAAGTTGGAGAGAACAGCAGATGATACCAGACCAGTTTTCCGAATCTACACCCTCCTCTCTAGGGCCTCTTACTTTCTGTTCTTCCCTATTTTCCTTCTGTTTCCTTCTCCCTCTGTTCATTTTTTACCCTTCTGCTTTTTTTTTCTCTTCCCCTTTCCACTCCCTTTCCTTTCCTTAAACCTTAAATACCCTTAAAATGGGATTACAATATTTTCAAAAGCTGAAAAAAAGAAATGATATTCACTTGCCATGAAAGAAGAACACCTATCTCTGTGTTGAGGTCCAGAGAACACTTCCCAAGTCTTGAATCCAAAACTCATCCACTGACTCCTTCCATTGCCTTCCCCTCGACATGTCAGCTCCATGCCTTGGGACCTAAAGAACTATTAAAAGACCCAAGAACCTCCTCTTCATTTTTTAGTCTTTGTTCATTTCCAGTCTCCCACATTTGAAATTCTTTTATTTCCTACTCCTGCCTGCCATTTAGTACCTAGAGAGAGGAAGCAGAGAACACCTACCAGTCTCTCCCCACTTGTTGCAAAATCCTCACAACCTCATCTTTCTCTGGAATTCTCCGCATCCCACTGTATTATAAACTGTTCCCCTACCCCATCTTCTTGGGGTTATTGAATTGAAATCATGGCAGACTCTAGGGCGAGAATCTTATAAATATTTGAAGAATTGCTCTCTTTTCATGTCCTGTTTGAAGAATATTTTCCTTTTCATGTTCTTTCCTTCCTTTAATTAGTTTATTTTCTGTGGAGTGCTGGAAAGCAAAGTCACTCTGTTAACATATATTAAAATGTTTTCCTGACATTTGAAGAATTATTTTCAATAACATCTATAATTTTCTGTCATTCTTGGTAGTATATGGTAGAAAAACAAAACTAAAGAAAACTTAATGTCTCTTAGAGCTTTGTAATAAAATATTAGTATATATAAATTTAGATTCAGAAAATAGGTTTTGAGCATTTATGTGTACAGGCTATTGTGTTTTGCAAATACTAGCTTAATAATAACAACCACTATCATTTAAATGGACTGGGCACTATACTAATTCTGTTATTCTATTTAATCCTTTCTCCAAAAGATATGTATTATTATAATGTCCATTTGTGTGAAGGGAATCAGGTTTAGAGAAAGAAGCTGAGCAATTTAGGTTCATGCAGCCTATTGGAAACAGGATTTTGAGTGTGGGTCCAGCCGACTCCAGCTTTATGTTCAGCTGTGGGAATAAGTGTTCCGCTTAATAATACTGCAAAAATAACTAGTTAATGTGTCCGTTACTGTTTTAAGCAGTTGACAAGTATATGAGTAAAGAACTTTTATTGTCTCCATTCATAGAAGAGGAAACTGAATAGGTTAAATAATTTGGCATTAAATACCATGTTAAGCAATTTGCCTGAGGTCATGTGCAGGTAAAGGGTATATATGGGATAAATTGTAGATAAACTGGCCAAAGTTGCGTTTTTACTCCCTGTGCTGTCTGGCCTCTGACTATACGAATCACTTTCTAGTCCACTTCTCATCTATACTGTGGAGAGGCCTCAAACTGCACTGCAGAATGCTGTGCAAGAACTGTGATTGTTGATGCATTGAACTACATGAGCAACAAGAGGGAAATAGTGAAGTAAAGTACAGCCTTTTCATCTGATAGGATATCCCACAGCAACTTTAAAATAAAAGTTTGGTAGATATTTAATGATAATCTAAAATACTCATGAAATCATTCTAAGAGAAAATATTAGAATATATGTGATTCAAACATATCAGTGTTTATTTCCACATATAAATATAGTCATAAGAAAAATAGTCTGGAGAACGTGTATTAAAATGTTAATATATTGGTTATCTCTGGGTTGGAAATTTTGTTTCTTTTGCCACTTTTTCTTTGTTTTTGCATTATCTACAAGAAACATATATAGGCACTATAGTAAATAGTAAGCTAAACCAAATTGCAAATAATTTGGGGCAACAAGATACATTGTGGAAGAATTGGAATTGGTCCCAGGAACTAGTGAATAAAAAACAAAACCAAAATAATAAAAAGCCCTCATCCATGGTCCTATGAAGGAGTATAAGTTAGAGAAATAGCAGATTTTGTAGGGTTTTGGCTGGAAGGAGCCAGATAAGGATATTTTGAGTTGCAGTGGATGTATTTGGTGGGGTTGGAGAAGGTAGGATAGTGTTGAAGAGGAAGTTACAAACCACACATTATGAAGACGCATCCTGTTCAAGAGAGTTCAATGTTGCAGTCTTCTGAGAAGCCAAAAAGATAACTCAGCATTTTGTGACCTAATAGTCCAAGCTTATTTTCCTTCATTAAGTTTTTTCAGGTGTCAAGTGGAAACATTGGACTGGGCCAGATTCCTACCTCTCCAGCTATCTAACCCAACCAGAACGAATTCATGCCTCCCTAAGAAGGAGATGACCCATCATGTCCTGACAACAAACAATTACTTCCAGGTTGTGCAGCAGCCTCCCCTATCAAACTTAATGTATGGAGCCAGAGTGATTATCACTCCAAAGAAATTTACATGCATGCCTATAAAAGACCAGAGTTTACTTGGGCCACTTTAAGTGAGAAAGAAGTTGTGAAGATGCACATGGACCAGAACCAGGCTGAGATCTAGAAGGCTGATCAGGAACCAAGGCAGATCCAGTGACTAGCTAAGCTCTTTTCCTTTCATTCACATTTTTAGGATGCCTCTACTTCACATTGTGCATCTGCTCCAACTTCCTCTTGCTACCAGCTGTGTTTTTCAACCTTTGTTCATCTATTTCATAGGCTACTCATCCCTTAGTCTCATGGAGGCACAACCTCTTCCCATTCATGTCTTTATCTATTGTGGTTTTGAGTTGCTGCTTCCATTGCTAATGCTGCTTTTCCACAATATCTCTCAATTTGAAATCTAGGGAAAGAAAGGATTTGATTGGCCCAGTCTGACTTTCTACTTCAATGCAATCTGATAGAGCACTACTGGCCATTGGTTGGTTGCCCTGGTCACTCATTCATCCATGTCTCTTCTTCAGGTAGTGGTGGGCATTTTTCCTTCATAGGACATGGTAGGCACTGTGTGTTTTCTACAAAGTTTATGCAGGAAAGAAGACTACTTTCCTTAAGAAAAGAGCATTTTTATGGCAGTCACTTAGAGCCAAATGGATTGCTTTATTAGAATCCAAAATTGATCTCTTGACCATAAATGGGATAAACCAGTCTGGGATGGGATAAACTAGTCTGTCATAGATGGGTAGCTCATTTCAGTATATGAGAACAGAGCTAGGGCAAGTCAGGGCAAGAATCTAATGATCTTCCTTTTGGGTTATGGGATTAGGAGAAATTGCCAGGTTTTTAATTATTGATGCATCCCTTTCAAGGACTGAACATTTATTTTCATAATGTATACGAAATATAGCTTGTACTTGGTTAAAGTGATTTTGGAGGGTAGTTTTGAGGGAACCTCCAAAAGAAAATCTACCTTGACCTTATGTGAGCTTGGTACATCTCTCTTCTGATTACCAAGTTGTGGGTCCAAAAATTTGAGACAAGAGTTGGCCTAATTGGGGATACTGCCCACGAAAATGAATTGCACAGCTGGGACCCTTGCAACTGCCGGGGCTAATTAGCAGGAATTAGCTTTGAACTTTTTGCTCTGTTGTGCTTCTGGGCAGATATTAAATGATTGAATCAAGTCCAAAAGCACTAGAAGGACCCAAGTGTTAGGACATATTTCCTAAGGGTGTGCGTGTGTGCCTGTGCTAATGAAGAGTGGGAGGACAGAGGCTTTCAAATGGGTCTCCAGACTTGGAAGAAGTCTATTGCTATTCTAGGCATAGAGGACTTTGATTTTATTTTTTTAATCATAATACACAGGCAAGACTAGGGGAATGTTGGGGTAGCAGGGAGAAGAAATGCTTAACTCAAGGAAGATCATGTGGATTATACACTCTTGGTTTTAATTCAGTTAAGAAGGATTTGAGAAAAGATTATGCACATTTTGAAGGTATGAAACCTTTCATTTTCTTCTATTTTCCTTTCCATCTCCAGACTCTCTTTTTAGTCTAGCCCTGAATTCCAATTCTACTTATGCCACTTACTTTCAGTTAACTTCTATAATCATCAGTTCTTTCATTTATCTACCTTGTTTTTGTTTTTTGTTTGTTTGTTTTATTTTTACAGCTATCATCTGATTCAAATGACATCTTCTCAATATGTTTCTTGATGTACCAGTTACCTATTTTTTTGTAACTTAAAACTCCAAAACTCAGTGGTTTAAAACAATAATTTAGTATGATCTTCTAAGAGTCTATAGAACTGGGCTCAGCTGAACAGTTTTTGCTTGGATTCTCTCATGCAGTTGCAGTCAGAGGAAAGCTGAGGCTGGAGTTATCTATGTTTCTTCACAGGCAGGTATGAAACTTGAGCTGAAACTCCTGAGGGCTGGTCAGGCTTCTCCCCAGTAGCCTCTCTTATGCCTCTCTGAAGCTTTTCACATCATGAGGGTCTCGGGGTGTTCAGACTTCTACTGTGGCAGCAGGATTCTTGTAGAGCAATTGTTCCAAGAGACCCAGGGAGATGCCACAAGGCTTTCAAGGACCTAGCTTCAGAGGTCTCATAATGTCACTTCTGTCATATTCTGATGACTGTGCAGTTCACTAAGGCTAGCCCATAATCAAGGGCCTACATATGAGTTGTAACATGCATATTGAAGGAGGGAAGGATTTGATGGTATCATCTTTGGAGACTAACAACCACACTGTGGTATGTTTCTCCTAATTTCCCTTCCTTCCTTCCTTCCTTCCTTCCTTCCTTCCTTCCTTCCTTCCTTCCTTCCTTCCTTCCTTCCTTCCTTCCTTCCTTCCATCCATCTTTACTCCATGCTTTCATTAAACAAATAAGCACTGATGGCCTACAATGAGCCAATTACTCTGCTGGGTGCGGGTGATGTAATGCTGAAAGATCAGATAAAGCCCTCAAATCTTGTAAAGATGATAGATTAGTAGAGGAGACAGAGACATCAACAAATAATCAAACACATGTATAGTTTAAAACCGTGATAGGTATAATTTATCAAAATACGGTATGTGACTGGAACATCTCATTCTGATTGATGGTAGGTTATGAAAATCCCTTTTGGGAGAAAGTCAGTGGAAGTGAGTGGAAGTTGATAGAAGGGAGGAAATACCCTTCCAAGTAGGGAGAGCAACATACAACAACTCAGTCCTTGCTGAGATATAACCATACAAGAGAGGCTTTTCCTGAACAACCTCCTTCAAATATAATTTGTATTACTTCCTCCTGGGTTCCCAACCATTTCTGTCTGCTTGATTTTTCAATATGGCATTTAATACATGTGATATACTATTTATTTCATTTATTTCTGGGCTTCTTTATTATCTGTCTCACCCTTTAGTGTGCAAGTTTCAGCAAAGTGAGCATGTTTTTCTATTTTGCTCACTGTAGTATTGGTAACACTTAGAGAAGTGCCTGGCACATAAGAAGTCAAAATACTTCTGAGTGTATTAATTGTTTTCAGTGTCTTAATTGTTTTCAGCTTACTTAATAAAATCTTTGCTGTGTTTCTTATATTGAAGACCATTTTTATACTCAATATCTTATTTTCTGTGTATCAAGAGCCTAATAAAGATGTCAAGGAAGCCTAGTTTCTATCCCGCATCCTACTTGCTAACTACTTGCTCAACCCTGTACAAATCACCTGGCCTCCTTCTGTCAGTTCTCTCATTCTTAGAACAAAGTTGTATCCTTCTTGTCCAAGCACAGCAAAATTCTTTGGTTTTTGTTTGGAAAAATCAGTAGAAAGTAACCCAAGAAAAATCAGTAGAAATTGGCTTAATTCACATAAGAGATGGCCAAGGGTAAAAGAGAGGATTTGGGAAGGAACAGGCCTTATAGGGCATGCTCCATAGGGTGCCCTGTGTTTTTTTCATAAAAAAAGGGAAAGAAGAAAAAGGCTTCTTCTTTTGGAAGTTGGGTACTGGGAGCCGAAATAAAATGGGTGCCTGAGAGTCATCCTAAATAAGAGGAACTCCTTTCAGTTACTGGTTGAGGTTTGTTTCCAGGGTGGGGTGGTAGTGGTAGCATGTTATATAAACTCCTGGCACTTCCAGACTACTGTGTTCATGAACAAAGTGGGTTCTGGAGACCAGAGATGGCCTCAGATAAAGAAATGTAGATGTTGACAGTTGAAAATGAACAAAAAACCCCAAATGGCTAAAAATCAAAGATAAAGAGAAATTCCTAAAATCAGCTGGAGCAGAGGGGGACATATTAAAAAACAGGGGAATATTAATAATAAAAATGGCTAATATATTATCAGAAAAAATGGAAGGCAGAAGAAACTGAAATGGCAACTTTAAAGTTCTGAGAGAGAAAAAAACAACAGCTTTCAAACCATAAGTCTGTCTAGAGCATATCAACAAATATTAAAAAGACATTTTCAGATCAACCAAATCTGAGAATTCAATTAATCATGAGCAAATCTCCACTACAAGAAATGTCAAAGGATATTTATATAGGCTGTCTTCACCAGTGCAATAGGGCAAGAAAAAATAAAGATAAAAGGCATAAAATTGGGATAAAAAAATCAGAACTGTCTTTATTTACAGATGACTGTAAAACAGATAATTGTGTGCTTTCAAAATCCAAAGGCAACTACAAAATATAAGACCTAATAAGTGACTAAAAATGGTCTCAGAATAAACACTAAATATAAAAATTTTAGTTGTATTTCTATGTATTTGACTCAAATACTTGGAAAATGAAATATATATATGCTGCCATAACCCACTGAATGCACTGGGAGGGAGTATAAACTACAGCGTAAACTATAATCCATGCTGTGTAGCGGTTTTCCAAAATGTATTCATCAAATGCAATGAATTTACCACACTAAGGAAAGAAGTTGTTGATGTGGGAGGAGTGGGAGGTGTGGGGAGGGGGTATATGGGAAGCTCTTATATATATATATATATATTTTTTAAAGATTTATTTATTTATTTCTCCCCCCTTCCTCCCACCCCGCCCCGGTTGTCTGTTCTCTGTGTCTATTTGCTGTGTGTTCTTCTTAGTCCGCTTCTGTTGTTGTCAGCGGCACGGGAATCTGTGTTTCTTTATGTTGCGTCATCTTGTTGTGTCAACTCTCTGTGTGTGCAGCCTCATTCCTGGGCAGGCTGAACTTTCTTTCACTCTGGGTGGCTCTCCTTACAGGGTGCACTCTTTGCGCATGGGACTCCCCTATGCGGGGACACCTCTGCGTGGCAGGGCACTCCTTGCACGCATCAGCACTGCATGAAAGCCAGCTCCACATGGGACAAGAAGACCCAGGGTTTGAACCGCCGACCTCCCATGTGGTAGACTGGATGCCCTAACCCCTGGGCCAGGTCCACTTCCCTCTTATATTTTTTAATGTAACATTTTGTGTGATCTCTGTATCTTTAAAAAAAGATAATAAAAAAGTAAAAAAACCCCACAAAAGCTGCTAAAAAATTAATAATATTGAAGCAGCATTAAAATACATAAAATAGCTAGTGATAAAGCTAGCAAAAGCTATATAATACCACTATGATGAAAACCAGAAAATATTGCTAAAAGGAATTTAGTAAAAAGACCTAAATTAATGAAGATATATACCATACTTATGGGCTGGAAGACTCAAAGTAAAGAGGTCAATTCTCTAAAAATTAATCTGTAAATTAATTCCAGCTTGATTTTTGCAGAAATTTGATCAGCTGATATTAATAATTATCTCAAAAAAGAGATAAATAGGAGAACTTACATTATATTGTTTGAAGACTCACTTAAAAAGCTATAGTAATTAAGATAGTGTGTTACCAACATAAGCAGGAAAATGAGTCAATAGAACATAATGGATGTCCATATATAGACCAGTTATGGAGTCAAGAATTATACATTCAAATGATCTTTAAGCTGCCAAAGTAATCAAGGTGAAATGAGATATGTTTTCAGTAATGATTCTGGAAACATGGATAACTCTGTGGTAAAAAATAAAAGAAGAGTTTGTGCCATACCTCACACATAACTTAAGATAGATTACAGTCCTAAATGTAAAAGATAACATAAAAATTATCTTAGAAGGTGGCAGACTTGGCCCAGTGGTTAGGGCATCTGTCTACCACTTGGGAGGTCCACGGTTCAAACCCCGGGCCTCCTTGACCCGTGTGCAGCTGGCCCATGCACAGTGCTGATGCGTGCAAGGAGTACCATGCCACGCAGGGGTGTCCCCCGCTTAGGGGAGCCCCACGCGCAAGGAGTGTACCCCGAAAGGAGCCGCCCAGCGCGAAAGAAAGTGCAGCCTGCCCAGGAATGGTGCCGCACACACAGAGAGATGACACAACAAGATGACGCAACAAAAAAAAGAAACACAGATTCCCATACCGCTGATGACAACAGAAGTGGGCGAAGACGATGACACAGCAAAGAGACACAGAGAACAGACAACTGGGGTAGGGGGAAGGGAAGAGGAATAAATAAATTTAAAAAAAATTATCTTAGGAGAAGATATGGGAAAATATCTTTGTGACCTTGGTCTGGGCAAAGTTTTCTTAAAATGCTAGAAGCAATAACACTAAAAGAAAAAAATCAATTGACAAACTGGACTTCATCAAAAATGAAAACAGAGCTTATTAAAAAGGCATCTTTGCCAATGGAAAGGAAGGCCAAAGGTAGGAAAAATTATTTGCAATCAAACATCTGACAAGACACTTTTATCTGTAATATATAACAGAGTCCTATAACTCAATAATAAAAAAACAGACAACATTTAATTAATGGGAAAGACTGGGCAGAACTTTCACAAAGGAGGATAAATGAAAAATATAAGCACATGAGGAGATATTCATCAAAGTTAGACATCAGGGAAATGCATATTGAGATCACAATGATATATATCACTATACACCAAATAGAATGGCAAAAATTAAATTAAAATAATGAAATCTGGGGAGAATGCAGAGCAATTGCAACTCTCATACATTGCTAGTTATGCAAATACTTTGGAAAAATGTATGACAATTCCTTATAATGTTAAATACACATTGACTTTATAATCTAGCAATTTCTCCCCTAGAAAGTTACCTCAAAGAAATAAAATCATGTGTACTACAAAAGCAATTTGTGTAAGAATATTGACTGCAAGTTTATTCATAATAGGGGGAAAAATCCTAGAAAAGCTCCAGATGTCAAACAGGAGGACTGATAAACATAAGAAACATCAAAGTATCAATACATGGAATGTGGGTGAAAAACAGAACAGAAAAGCCAGATCCAAATGAGTACATACTATATATTTCTATTTATATGAAATTCAAGAAGAGGTAAGACAAAACTGTGGTGTTAGAAATTAAGGGGGAGTCTAGAGGTGGGAGGCTGAAGTCAGTTTGATTGGAAAGGGGCCTGAGGGAAGAAGGTTCTGGTGTTATGGAAATGCTGTGTGTCTTGGTTGTGGTTGTGTTTATAGAAATGAATACATCTGTCAAATGCTTCAAACTGTACACTTGAAATCTGTGCATTTTAAATCTATGTAACATTAATACCTCAGTTACTTAAAAAATAAATAATGAAAAAACAATAAGCAAAGGAAACAAAAAGTAATCATATCCCTTGATACTGATATGAGCATGCGTTTAGTAAACTCACTCTCCTGTCCACCTAAGTAGTACTGGAGATGCTGTGAATTTGGCTGACTTTCCAGAATCATGCAAGCTTATCAGCTAGCTATGACTAAGATGGGGTTTCAGTGAGAACACCTGACACATGATGACTGGTCTCAGAGCTATGCAAAGTGCTTTTCAGAATAGATGCTGGGAAAAGAAACAAGAGAGAACAATACCACAGTCCTTGTGGTATTAATTGTGTGAAAGTCACTGGTTTGGGTTTTCTACCTCCCTTTGCTTTTCTTATAGAAAGCCACCTAAAGAGGTGCCCAACTGGGGAGTCAGAGAAGATCCAAAGTTGAAATGCAGCCTGCCCCATCACCTTTTCTCTTATTGGCAGCCTTGGCAGTGATGAAGAGACCATCAGCTCAGGAGAGCTAAGCATCACAGGGAGGTGGCAGCCACCACTGGGGTGGAATCATAATGAAACAATCTCAAGTCTTTACACATCTTAAGCAAAATTTCTTTGCTTGTTCTTGGACCTGCTTTTAAAATGGAAGGCAAATACAGATGCCTATTTCCTCAGTACAGCTGACACTGGACCATCTGACACTGACACATCTCTGGTGGCTGTGTAAAGCCACCATGTGCACACTTAATGTGTGTTGGTGGCTGTCTTTTCTGGATTTCAAGTGCACTGTGAATAAGGGACCCATGCCAATTCTCCTGCAGTCTTTTGGACTTGGATCTTTCTAATATCATTGGAAGCTCTCTGCTCACTCACTGGTAGTGATATAGTTCTCAGATGGCTTTGATAGAGTAGAGTTGAGCCCTGGGGTTTGAGTTTTGCCACCAACTGCCATTACCTTTCCTCCAAAGTGTCCCTGACTGTGAAACGATGTGCCATATCAAAGATCAACAAGTCTGAGAAAGAGTAAGTCTTTGGAAAGATGTGGATAAGATCCAAACCCTGATTCCACAGCTAACCTAGTCAAACTATTTACTGACTGAGTCTGCAGTGGGTATACTAACACCTACCTCACAGGGTGGTGATAAGGAAAGAAAAACAATGTATATGTAATGCAAACTGCCTCAAATGATACCAGTTTTTAAGTGTCCTTTAGACCATACCTCTTGCTGTGTCTCCTAGTGTTTTATGCAGAAAAGTCTGTGGAAGGCTAAGAAATTGAAAAGATCCATATGATTTCAAGAATACCTCCCTGTCCCTCAACACAAAGATCATATACTCACTCACTTATTCACACACTCACTCATATCTTGCAGTCCTTTATTAATTCATGTTACATATTCTGTGGCTGGTTACTTTATAGAAGTCACTAATGAAAGAAGATTCTTCATATCAAGACTTTCTAAGTAATTCTTATTATTGCAGCTTATATTTGAGTACAATTTTTAAACTTTCAGGTTGCTTTATATGAATACTGCAATCATACAGTTTATTGAAAAAAAGTAGGAGACTTTCAGGAGTAAAAGTGAATAATAATTAAGCTGGGACAATTAAAAAAAAACTGGGATTGACCTGGGTCCGTTGGATATCTGATTGTCCCATACATGAGCCAGAGATCTATTTAGGTCAAGTTCTAGCCACCTCCTTATTAGATGATGAAATTGAGAATCAGAAAGATGACATGACTTGCTCAAGATCATCTAATTAGTAAGGGACAGAGTCAGAGTTTAAAGGCAGATATTCCAAAGCCAATACCTGTAACTTTTCTAGAAAAATAAAATTTATTTTGAGAAAGACAGTGGGAACATCCACCTTCTTAACTTTTGTTAGAATTTTGCTGTATTATGTATTGTACTGGCAAAATGCAAAGACGTCCTCCTATATAGCTTTTTGACTTAGGCTTCATTGTAATCAGACTTGAGAAGCACCATAACTATCTTTGACCACTGGGGCACTGTTAAATGCTGTACAGCTTTATGGAAATTCAAATCTCCCCAGCTTGCAGTAATCCTTGCTTCGGAGCTGAAGTACAGTCTCTTTTTTTTTTTTTTTTTTAATATTTATTTATTATTATTATTTTTAATTACAATTAAAAAAAAATATATGAGGTCCCATTCAACCCCACCGCCCCCGCCCCCCACTCCCCCCACAGCAACACTCTCTCCCATCATCGTGATACATCCATTGCACCTGGTAAGTTCATCTCTGAGCATCACTGCACCCCATAGTCAGTCTCTTAGCCTGATACTTAATGCCCATCATGATTAGAAAGGAACTCTTATCTTCTCTCCATGCTTTCAGAGTGAAAGGAGCTTCCACTGCCCTCTTCCGCAGGCAGAGGTGTAATGGAACATTTCTGCTCTCCCTCTTTATCTCTCTTTACCCCATGTCATCAAAGGACACCTGGACAGAGCCAGGACCTGCCATCTGGAGCAAGTCAGTGCATCCAAGCAGGCTCTCCATCCTAACCTCCTTATGGTCCTACTGGCATGATTAAGCAGCCAAACCCAGGTCTCAGATTTCCAGATGGGAAAAGGTAAACTCCACTGTGGCTGCCATTGCAGCATGTACCCAAGACCTCTGACTTGGAATCAGAGAATTTGTAAAAGTTTATAGAATTTATGCTTATTTCTTCTTTGGCTAACTTCCATGCACATTGGCTTTATAGGCCAGAAAGGATAAAGAGATTGATGCTCCCCAAGATATCCAACTTATTTTGTCATCAAAACCACAAAATCACTTGTCAATTTTAATCACATTCCAGAGTCTATGTCCCCATAACTTTTCAACTCCCTTTCCTTAAATGACTCTGGCTGGTGCAAAGGGCAGCATCTCTATTTGTGTGCCAGATTCCCTCTCTTCTCACTGACTGTTATGGGTTGAATTGCTCCTTCTCAAAAGATATGCTGTTTTAGTTTGCTAGGTTGCCGGAATGCAATATACTGGAAATGGATCGGCTTTTACAAAGGGGATTTACTAGGTTGCAAGCTAACAGTTTTGCAGCTGAGAAAAAATTCCAGATAAAGGCATCATCAGGCAGTGCTTTCTCCCCAAAGACTGGCTGCCAGTGATCCTGGACTCCTCTCTCACATGGCAAGGCACATGGCAGCATCTGCTGGTTTCTCCCTTTGTTGCTTTCAGCTTCTGACTTTCCCTGGCTTTCTTTCTCTTTCATGCCATTTCTCCCTCTGTGTTTCTGTCTGCATTAATCCTGTTTATAAAGGACTCTACAAAGAGGATTAAGACCCACCCTGGGTTGTGTCTTACTGAAATAACCTAATCAAAATGTCCCACCTGCCATAAATTCACACCCATAAGAATGGACTAACTACAGGGACATGATTTTTCTGGAGTCCATAAAAGCCTCAGACTTTCACATATATTGAAGTCATAAAACCAGTTACCTGTGAAAGTGACATTATTTGAAAATAGGGTCATTGCAAATGGAATTAATTAAGTTAAAATGAGGCTAAACTGGGCTAGGGTGGGCCTTAATCCAATATGACTGGTGTCCTTATAAGAAGGGGAGAGGAGACATGGGTAGACACAGAGAGAAGAATGCCATGGGACTATAGAGGCAATAAAGAGGGCCATGTGGAGATGGGGACTGAGATTGGAGTTGTGCTCCAAGCCCAGGAATTGCTGGCACTGCCAGAAAGTTAGGAAGAGGCATACAGCAGATACTTTCCTAAAGACATCAGAGGGAGCATGGCCCTGCTGACACCTTGATTTTGGACCTTTGTAATGGCAAACCTAGAAAACTATGACACCTGCCCAAGGACTAACTTCAGCAATTCTCACCTCTATTTATGCATTATCACTTCTCCTCCTCTCTACTATACTTTCTTCATTTCTTCATCAGTATGGAATATGCAATTATTTCAGATTTATGTATTTATTTCTCTCCCCTCCCCCCCCAGCCTCGGTTGTCTGTTCTCTGTGTCTATTTGCTGCGTCTCGTTTCTTTGTCTGCTACTGTTGTTGTCAGCGGCACAGGAATCTGTGTCTCTTTTTGTTAAGTCATCTTGTGTCAGCTCTCTGTGTGTGCGGCGCCATTCCTGGGCAGACTGCACTTTCTTTCACGCTGGGTGGCTCTCCTGGGCGCACTCCTTGCCCGTGGGGCATCCCTACACAGGGGACACCACTGCGTGGCACAGCACTCCTTGCGCGCATCAGCACTGCACATGGGCCAGCTCCACACGGGTCAAGGAGGCCCGGGGTTTGAACCGCGGAACTCCCATGTGGTAGACGGACGCCCTAACCGCTGGGCCAAGTCTGTTTCCCTTTTTTTTGTTTGTTTGGTTATTTTTTTTGCAATTATTTCTTATATATTAAAAAAAAACACAAAACTCTCTTGATCTTCCTTTCTTCTTCACTATTTTTCTTGATTTCATTGCAGCAAAACATCTCAAAATATGTGACTTAACTCATTTGCATCTAAATCTACTGCTTTCTTTCATCCTTGAAACCACTCCAATTAGACTTTTTCCCATAAATACAGAAAATATCTTGGTCAAGGACACTGATAACCTCCATGTTGCTAAATTCTGTGGTCAGATCTTAGTTGACTGGAAGGTAAATTCTATTAAGACAAGGATGCTTGATTTTTCACTAATATATTCCTACACCCTAGGACAGTGGCTAGCAAAAGATAGGTCTTCCAATAATATTTGTTGAATTAACAAGTGCTCTTCTTTGATCCATTGCCAACCTTTGACATATTTGATTGTGTGCCACTTTCCCCTTTATACCTTACCTCCTCTTTGCTTCCAGATCACCACACTTTCTTGGATATCTCCCCACCTTGCTGGCTGTTCCTTCTCTGTCTCCTTTGCTGATTCCTGCTTATTTGCCCAACCTCTTAGTTTAAAGTGCCCAAGGACTCAGATCTTGGTCTCTTATCTGTCATATCTCTTCCCCTCTGATATCTCATCCAGTCTCACAGCTTTAAAACTCATCCATATGCTTGAGACTTCAAATGTTTTATCTTCAGTACAAACCTCTTTCTTGAATGCACTTAGTTGTTTAATTTTTCTCTAATAAAATATGTCCAGATACAAACTCTTAATTTGCTCCCAGAGATTCTTCTATTAATGTCCTATTTTCAGTCTAGCAGCAAAATTCTATCAGCTTTAATTTCAAAATATATCCAGGATCTGAACCTGTGAACCACCTCCTTTGTTTATACCTGGATCTCCCTCCTCTCCTTCAGATTTTTAATCAAATGTCACTTTTTCAGTGAGGCCTCTCTGCCACCATACTTAAATCTCAATTATTTGCCCCTTGAAATACCAAGCGATGGAAATCCCTATTCTTCAACCCCTATTTTAGCCATACTGTTCTCTATTCCACTTAACACTAATATATAATATGATTTATTTTAATAAAAATAAAATAACATTACTTATCATTCATCTCCCCCACTAGAATGTAGCTTCTTGAGTGCTTTTTGCTAATGACCATACCCACGGCATCCAGAGCACTGTCTGGCAGATAATTTTTTGATCAGTAAATTCTTTCTGAATAAACACATCCTTTTATACTTTAAGAAATAAAATTCCTATTTCATCTTTCATGTTCCTGCTCAAAAAATCATCTCTTTCCTAAAAATTTCTTAAGTCTCTTCCTTCCTTTGACCTTCCAATCTACTTAGCTTTTATATTTTATCTAATGTCATCTATCTACTAGACTCTGTAACATAAACATATTTCCTCATTTAGTAATTTGTTTCAACTGGTGGTAAATGTCTATGAACTCTCAATTCATGCTTTTGAACATAATAAATTCTCCCTAAATCCCTGTAACATGAAAATTATCATTTCTACAGCAACATAGAAAATGAGGCTCAATAGCAATAAGCATCTTGTAGGTTTTATAGCTGGTGAATGATAGGTTCAGAATGAAAATCAATGTCTCCTGACTCTAATTCTAGTGCTTTTTTCATTGTGTTACACTTGTTCAACCTTATTGGTCATAGTCTCAATCTAGAAGGAGAACAAGTTTCTTGCTTGAACAAAAAATAACAATCAAAAAGCAAATGCACTTTATCCTATAGGAGAAATATTGAGTTACCTGTATGACTTGGTGATAAGAGGCCATACATTTAGTATTGATTAACTGAAATCTTTCAGAACTCAAATTTGACTTTATGATTTTCTCTGGTAAATTTTTAGTGTGAGAAGAGATCAGATTAGAAGCAGTGAATGTGGAAAGGAAGGGCAAACTGGTACTGCCAAATGTCAAGCCAATAGAAATGGAAAAACAAAGAAAAGAAATGAGAGAGATGGTGGGAAAGATCAACCTCAAGGAAGAACAGTAGAAGGAATGTTAAAGGGAGAAAACTGAATCTTAAACATTTCTGTACTATAGATGAGGCGATTTTGCACAGGAAAGCGATAAAGCAACCAACTTAAATATTATGTTTAATGAGGCAGGGGCATGTGTAATATGATTTAAAAAAATAATTCCAACATATTGATCTTTTTATACATCATACTGTCTGTCACTAGTTCTTGGTTTGACTTGAAGAGAAATCAATTCAGGCTAAAAGAATACAATCTAACAGCATCTTAAAATCACATTGCAGGGACTTCATATTTGATCGAGGTAAAATAATAAAGACAGACTATCCTACTGTGAAACAACAACAACAAAAGACATAATGTTTTCCAAGACACTGGTTATCAGGCAAAAAAAGGCAGTGATCACTAAGAGACAGGAAATTCATGAGAAGAGTACTCTTCTTGCTTCAATAGTCTACCTGGAGAGAGGATCCAGGCTGTACTACAGGGAGGGAAACTCAGGTAGTTTCTGGTGGATTTGCTGAGTTGAGGAGATGGGGAAGGGAGGCCCAGGAGACCAAAGCACCTAGATTCCATAGGATAGAATATCACAGAAGAAAAAGCAATATAGAGCAAAAACTCTGAATATTACCAGAAGATTCCCCTTGAGTATAGAGCTAAGAATTGATCAGTGAATGTTGATCAGCACATATGAGTACATATGAGTACAGAAATTACCCATGCCAGAGAAAGAACCACCCAAACTGATCAGAGACTGCAGTACCCTCTCCTCACACAGAACTGGGGGGTCCCTGTTCACCAAGTAGATTGGAAAACCTCCTGATTCATGTGATGTTGGTAAGAAGACATTTATGTGTCTTGCCTCATAGTGGAAAAGAATTAGCCCTAAACAGTTTATTGCTTCAGTCTTCTTAGCAAACTATTTCTGGCTAATGTAACCACAACCCAGAACAAAGGTCAAAAATATTTATGAAATACAAAAATACCCAGCAGTAACAAGGTGAAATTCATGATGTCTGACATCCAGTCAAAATTACCAGGCAAACAAAGAAGCGGGGAAACAGAGCTCATAATTGGGAGGCAAATCAATCCAAGTTTCAGAACAGATGTAGTTCTTAGAATTAACACAAAGACATTAAACTGTTATTATAGTCCTATTCTACGTGCAAAAAAAATTAATTAATGACAAGGATGATTTAAAAATTACCCAAACAGGGAAGTGGACTTGGCCCAGTGGTTAGGGCATCCATCTACCACATGGGAGGTCCACAGTTCAAACCCCGGGCCTCCTTGACCTGTGTGGAGCTGGCCCATGTGCAGTGCTGATGCACACAAGGAGTGCCGTGCCATGCAGGGGTGTCCCCTGTGTAGGGGAGCCCCACATGCAAGGAGTGCGCCCCGTAAGGAGAGCCGCCCAGTGCAAAAGAAAATACAGCCTGCCCAGGAATGGTGACACATACACAGAGAACTGATACAACAAGATGATGCAACAAAAAGAAACACAGATTCCCGTGCTGCTGACAACAACAGAAGTAGACAAAGAAGACACAGCAAACAGACACAGAGAACAGACAACCAGGGTGGGGGTGGGGGGGAAGGAGAGAGAAATAAATAAATAAATAAATAAATAAAAAAAAACATACTTTTAAAGTATGTTAAATGGAATTACAATGAAAACAAAACATATCAAAAAGTGTGGGAAAACCATAGTACAAAATTTGAGAACTTCCCATTGTTTTGTAACACAGGCATTTAGTCCTATAAAGGAAGAAATAAAACAATTTTTATTCTTAAGTGACATGAGTATCTACATAGAAAATCTGATGGAATATACAAAAATGTTTAAAACTGATGAATGAGTTAGAAAGGATAAAAGGTCAGAAAAAAGATTATAAAAAAGATCATTATACATGATCATGTATAAAAAAGATCATTATACAAAAACAATACTATTTTTATACCCTAACAACAAACTATAAGAAGTTAAAATTAAAATATCATTTACAATAATGTAGATAATATGAAATACTTAAGGATATACTTGACAAAAGATGTGAAAGACCTGTGCCCTGAAAACTACAAATTTGCACAACATTATTGAGAGTAATTTAAAGAGATCTAAGTAGAGAGACATATTAATACAATGTTCACAGGTCAGAAAAGTTAATGTTGTTATGATGTCACTTTACCACAAATAGAACTATAAATTAAACTTAATCCCAATAAAATCTTAGCAGAGTTTCTTTTGGTAGAAATTGGCAAACATTTTAAATTTCATAAGGAAATGCAAAAGACCTAGAATAGCCAAAATGGTTTTGAAAAGGAACACACTTGGAAGACAAATGCCACCTAATTTCAAGACCGATTTTATAAAGCTGCAATAAAGAAGACAGAGTTGTATTGGAATAACAATAGACAAATAGATCAAGACAACAGAAAAGAAAGTTTGGAAATAGACCCATAAGCATATAGGTAATAAATTTTCCACAAATATGCAAAGGCAATTCGGTTGAGAAAAGAAATTCTTTCCATCAAATGGTGATAGAAAGATGGGACATCTGTATTCAAAAAGGAATGAATTTAGACACATACCTCACAAACTTATATAAAAAAAAGCTCAAAATAAATCATAGACCTTAACAGAAATTTCAAATGATAAAACTTGGGGATATAAACATAGGAGAATATCTTTGTGGCCTTGGATTAGTTAAGGATTTCTTTGATACAAAACCAAAAGCTCTAGCCATAGAAACAAAACAAAGCAAAACAAAACAACAAATTGGTAGATTGGAATTCATTAAAATTAAAACACACACATACACACACAGAGTTCTCCTCTTTGAAAAACACTGCCAAGAGAACGAAAGAACAAGATGGAAGCCAGAAGAAACTTTTTGCAAAGCATATATCTGATAAAGTACATGTGTTCAGAATATTTGAAGAATTCTCAAAACCCTGCGGCTGGGGCGGCTTGCACCCCGACGCTGACGGGGGGGGGTTTGGAGGGGTCAGCTGGCCGCAAAGGCGTCTGAGGCTGCAGCAGACAGCCTCAGAGGGGCTCTCAGGCGTGGAGGACGCGCGGCGAGGGGAGAAAGAATGCCGCGGAGACCAGGTCTGGTACGCAAGTCCGGTTTATTAAGGAAGTGCAGTGGGTTATATAGAGAATGAGGAGGGCGGGGTAGAGCAGAAGGAGTGAGGGCTACGGGGCGGCTGGGGATTGGCAGAAACTTGTGGGCGGACTTGTGGTTTTGTGCTGTTAGCTGTTGCTAGGGAAGTGGGCAGATTTCAGGTTATGATGCAACATTTGCCCCTTTTTCTCTTTTTTATTAGGGGGCGGTATAGGTGAGAGGTTTGCTTGGGTGTGTACTTATGGACGTGTGCTGGCTATGTTGGTCGCTAACAGGGGGCGAGTGGCAGGTCCAAAGAGCGGCAGGCAAGCAGAACAGACCAGCTGTGCTACACGTGAGTGGTGGGCTGCGCACTTCCCCCACTAGGTGCGGCTACGCTTGCCATTCAGACTCGGGCCTGCCCCGCCCCCTGCTCCCTATTGATTGTTAAGCAGTTCTAGGGTGGCGGCAGCTGGGGAGGGGAGTGAAGTTGGCTGTTAAGGTGGGGAACGTGCAGGCTGGGGGAGCAATGGGATGCGTTGCGGGGTTTTTAGGTGTTGGGTTGTTCTTGATTTCTTCTTGGGGCGGGCTGAGCAGGGCTCGTTGGGGGGGCTGTCTTCAGTGGCGAGCTGATGGTACTGGATGCGCACGAAGGACGTGAGGATTGCGTTGGTTTGGTCCTTGGCGAGCTGGATGATCTTCTTGACAGCCCAGGGCCCTATGGTAAGAGCTAGGAGAATTATTATTAGCGGGCCTAGGAAGGGGAGGAGGTATGGGAGGAGGGTATGGAAGACTCCGGAAAAATAGTTAGCGGCTTCACGCTCTTTTTGGCGCCGCTCTAGTCCTTCTCGGACCTTTCTTAGGCTGTCCTCGGCAAGGCCAGTAGAATTGGCGTATATACTGCACTCTTCTCCAAGGGCGGCACAAAGGCCTCCCTCCTTGAGGAGGAGAAGGTCAAGGCCCCGGCGGTTTTGGAGAACTACCTCAGAAAGGGAATTGAGAGAGTTTTTAAGATGGGAGATAGCGACTTGGAGGTGGGAGATATCACTGTCGACAGCTTGCCTGAGGGAGGAAAGGGAAGAGGATTGTGTGGTAAGAGCGGCGATTCCCGTGCCTGCTCCGGCGAGACCTAGAAGGGTAGCAACTGTGAGGATGGTGAAGGGTTCTCTCTTCTGGAGGTGAGCAGGGAGTTTGTGACTCTGAAGGGCGGAGAAGAACTCTTCGTCACTGTGGAAAAGGACTCGAGGGGCTAGGGGAATGAGTAGACAGGTTTCATTGGTGGCGTTGAGGGTAGCGACGTTGAGGCAGGGGGTTAGTCCGGTGGAGGTGCAAAGCCATTGGGAGGTGTTAAGGGGGATTAAGAATTTGGCGGAAATGTTGGGAGAGGAGTAGTTGGAGCAGGCATTTAGGAGGGGATGGGGACCTTGGCGAGAATGAACACAGCGCCCTGTGGAGGAAACAGATTGAAAGGTTAAGGGGATAGAAGAGGCGTTCCAATTGCATTCAGCAGGATTATGTTCAGAGGATTCAGTGAAGGCGAGGTTAGTGGCGACGGGCTCATATAGAGGAAGAGAGGGAGAGAGACAAAGCCAGCAGTTCGCAGTTAGGTTGGGGTGGGAGATATTCAGAGAGATGTAGGAGGCTCTAATTAGGTTAATGAGAGGGCTAGAATACTGAGTAGGGGGTAAGCGAGACTTGGGGTTGTGGGAGGTAAGGGGGGCAGTAGCGAGGGGGGTGCTGGGCGAGGGAGAGGGTGAGGCGGAGTGGGGGGGAGAGGGAGGCTGTGCCTGTGGAGGATTGAGAACCTGATTTGGGCCCACTGGGATGGAACGTGTGGGAATCGGCTCTTTTTTTATAATGATAAAGGCACCGTAGTCGTAGCCAGTTGCATACAGGCGGACTCCCCACGTGCGGCCAGACAGCCAGACTGAATCTAGGGGATTTTTGACTCGTAGGGTGACGGAGCGCCAGTTTGCGCCGCTGTGGATGAGCTTAATATAGGGGTCTTTGTTAGGGGCACTGGACCATCCGTAGGCGATGGTCTCGCACCCCCAGGAAGGGCAGTAATAGTGTGCAGGGTCATGGCATCCTCTGGCGGTGGATGGACAGATGTAGAAACCTGAGAAATGGTTATCATTGGGGCCACGGCACTTTTTGGGGAGGCCCGCACCGTACGTGGCTGCAGGGGTACGCCTGCTGCGGCGCGATGGGGGTGAAGTATAGCAATGAAGGGAGCAGCTATCGAAGGCACTGCTATAACTGGACGTGTAAGCTAGGTTGGTGAGATTACAGATGTGCACGGTGAAGGAAGGAGCGCTTGCAGTGACATTTACAGCGAGGAGCTTTTCCTGCTGCCAAAGGGTGAGCGTCCAGTTGAAGGGTTGGTGTGAGGGGTTGGAGAAGATAGGCAGGAGAAGAGGAAGGAGGAGGAGAAGGACTGGGTACAGACGAGCTTCAGTCCTCTGCTCCATTGGCGTAGTCGTCTCGGGGGGTGAACGAAGAGGGGGTGCTCGGTGGTGGACCATTGCTTGATGGCGCAGGCGCAGCGTTCTCTGGAGGTGCTGGCACCGGCGTGCGTCGGACGGCGGTGAGGGTGCCAGATCGTCGGGTGAAGGGGTGTGGTCCGTTGCAGGCACTGTGGCAGGACGGATCAGACGAGCTGGGATCCACAGGGGCTGCGGCTCAGAATCTGGAAAGACACAAGCAAAACCTCGCCCTTGGGCAAGGAGGGGGGCTGGTCGTTGCCAGCGGTTAGTTTGGGGGTCTTCCAATGGACAAGAGGGGCTTGGGTGGGACGCCACATGGGGCCCTAATGCTTGTGGGTGGGAGAAAGGCCTTTCTTGTCAAATGTGAGCAAGTTCAAGTGAATTAAGCAGGCGGTAACAACGTCTCCTGGTGGCTTTAGAGGAGCTTCGTTTTGCTCTTTGTGAATAAGGAGCTTGAGCTGTTGGTTAATGCGCTCGACGATGCCTTGTCCTTGTGGGTTGTAGGGAACCCCGAAATGATGTGTGATCTTGTACATTTGTAGGAAGGCAGCAAAGGCGGAGCTCCGATAAGCGGGGCCATTGTCTGTTTTGAGGTCCCATGGAACGCCCATAAAAAGGATGGCTTGGCGTAGCGCATGGATGGCGTGTTTGGCTGTTTCTCCTGGAAGGGGCAGGGCGTAGCACATGTGCGAGAAGGTGTCAACGGCAACATGCAGGAACTTGAGTCTTCCAAAAGAGTTGACATGAGTAACGTCCATTTGCCATCGGGAGTTTGGGCGAAGACCTCGCGGGTTGACGCCCTGTGGCTGTAATGGGCCGAGGGGTAAGAGAGGCGCGCAGGTGCGGCAAGAGCGCACGAGGTGCTTACAGGTTTCCATGGGCAGATTGGGAAAGAGCTTATGAATTGAGCGCGCTGAGAAGTGGAACTGCGCATGCAGTAGCTTGGCCTGGTTGACAACGTCCCCAAGATAAAGCGGCCAGGGCACGCTGTGGTTGGCAAGTGCGGCGTGCCGTGGTTGGCATGTGCAAGGCATGCTGTGGCAGGCGAGCGCAGCGTGCTGTGCTGGTGACGCCTGAGCTGGTGATGGCTGGACAGCGCGGTCGGCGGCTTGATTTCCAGCGGTTAGCGGGCCAGGGAGGCCGCTGTGACTTCTGATGTGAGTGATGAACCAAGGGTGGTCTCTGGCTTCTAATTGGTGCTGGAGGAACTGAAGCGCCCTATCGATGGCTGTATCTGTAGGGAAGAAGGTGGCAAGAGGCAAGGCATGGCACACCTGCAGGGTGTATAAACTGTCTGTGAAGATATTGAGCGGCTGGTTGGGGCAGGTGTGCAGAGCAACAGCGACTGCGAGCAGTTCTCCGACTTGGACGGAGAACGCGTTCGAAAACACAAGGGTTCGTGGCGTTGGGGAACCAGGTGAATAGATGACCGCAGCATAGGAGGTCTTTGAGGCATCTGTAAAGGCCGTTACTGCGTGTGGAAGAGGTTTCCTGGCTGGCAATGGATGGAACGGAGTGGAGAATGCGAGTCGCGAGAGGCCTTGGAGAAGTCGGTGATGAGGATAGTGGTTGTCGAAAGAGCCTCTGAAAGTTTCAGCGAGCACTTGCATGTCCACGTCGTGGATGAGCAGGTTGGTAGTAGCCTTGGCGTCAAAGGGCCAGACGATTGTGGAAGGAAGAACTCCGTAGGTATGCACACATAGCCCTACAAGGTCGGAGGCGAGGGCGATCCATGCCCTTGTGAAGGGGCAGATTTTTGGGAGCTTACTCTTGGAAGTGTGTAGCCAGAGCAGTGGCCCGTCTTGCCAGAGGAGTCCAGTTGGCGTTACTGGCGTGGGAAGAACCAATGCGAGGATTGGCAGTTCTGGGGCGTAGCGCTCGAGGCGGCAGGCCTGAAGGGCCTCGTTGACATCCTGCACAGCCGCTCGGGCTGCTGGAGTGATGACGATGGGGCGGGTGACTGCGTCGGCTGGAAGATCCTTAGTCTGGAGGAGCTCGAAAAGAGGCTGAAGTTGAGCCGTGGTGATGGGGAGCGCTGACCGAAGCCAATTGATTTGGCCGCAGAGCTGCTGTAGCTCCGTTAGAGACATCTTGGGTGACACCTGTAGCTTTGGTGCTACTGGCTTAACATGGTGGTGAAAGTGAAACCCCAAAAATTGAAAGGGGGATTGAAGGCGAATCTTGTCAGGCTGAACAGTAAGTCCAATCTGTGAGAGATTGTGGAGAAGCTCCGAGACGAGAGTTTCCGGCTCACGAGGATCCTTAGCGGCAATGAGCAGATCGTCCATGTAGTGGATGATGTGGGCGCGCCTGTGGGCCTTCTTGCGGAGTGGATCGACTGCGCGATCGACAAAGAGTTGGCAGATGGCCGGGCTGTTGCGCATTCCTTGAGGGAAGACTCTCCATTGGTAACGCTGGGCTGCACCTCGATGGTTTGTTTGAGGCACCGTGAAGGCGAACCGTGGGCAGTCTCGTGGATGGAGAGGAATGGAGAAAAAGCAGTCCTTGATGTCGATGATGGCCGCGTGCATGTGCTGAGGGACAGCGGTGGGGTGCGGGCACCCTGGCTGCGGTGATCCCATTGGCTTGATGTGCTTGTTGACCTCACGTAGGTCATGGAGAAGGCGATATTTGCCACTGCTTTTCTTGGTAATAACAAAGACAGGTGAATTGTAGGGACTAGTGGAAGGTTCAATGTGTCCTGCCCTTAACTGCTCTTCGACGAGAGTGGAGAGGGCTTGCAGTTTGTAAGATGGCAAGGGCCACTGCTCGACCCAGATGGGCTCCTCTGTGTCCCATTCCAGAGGGATAGGGTCAGGCGTTGTGATGGGAGCAGTGGCCCCCGCTAGGGGGGGGGGGCAGGCTGAGCGAGAGGGCCTCAGTAGTGAGGATGGTCCCGTTTGGCTGAGGATATCTCTTCCCCAGAGAATACCACCAACGGTGGAGAGGATGAGGGGGCAGAAGCGACCGTGCCGGCCCTCTTGGTCCTCCCATTTGATAGGAGTGGTGCATCTCCAGGACTCGGCGGAGCCTGTGGCCCCAATTACCTGAGGCCCCTGCTCAAGAGCCCAGTGGTTGAAGGCGGCGATTTCAAACGGGATGCAGGAGACCTCTGCACCGGAGTCGAGCAGTCCCTCTAACCATTGCCCTTCGATTTTGAGCTCCATGACAGGCTTGGAGGAGCTTCTGATGGGAACCGTCCACATCAAGGCTTGGGGGCTCTCTGGTGGGTGGCCTCTTTGGGGTGGGGCTGAGGCTTGCCCCGCTGGGAGTTTAAAGGTTGGCGAGGGCTTTGAGCGGAGCGGCAGTCGCGGGCCCAATGATATCCTTTTCTGCATCGAGGGCATGGGGTGGAAGGCCCTCTCGGGCGGGATGGAGGGCGGCTGCCGGATGCTGGGAGGGGTGGTCTCTCGGTCTGCAATTGTGGGCAGTCTCGGGCGAAGTGGCCCGTCTCACCGCAACTGAAGCATCCGGAAGAAACGGCTAGGGCCGTGGCGATGGCTTTGGTGAGGCTAGTGGCCTGCGGGTCAAGGTTGCGGCAAGCCAAGACCCAGTCATGGACGCCCTTATCCCGCATGGTGAGGATAATCTGCCGGCAAGCATCGAGGCATCCTTCAACGATGAGATCTTTGGCGAGAGCGACCTGGGCCTCCTCTCCGCGGACCTTATGCTGGCAGGCCTCGATGACGCGGGCGACAAAGGTAGCGAAATCTTCGTCTTTGCCCTGGGTCATCTGGGCGAGCTTTTGAGGTCTCGTGGCGGAGACATTGCGGAAGGATCGCAAGGCTAGTTCTCTAAGCCGGAGCCAAAAACCGGGGGGCGCATTGCGGTACTGCACAGGATCGGTGAAAGTACCAATGCCTGTGTACGCCTCTGGGGGGTCCTGGATACCCACACTGGCATTCTCGGCGATGCGCCTCTCATCCTCTGCCTGGAAGTGGCATCTCCATTCCACGAACTGTCCGGGGGCCAGAATGGCCCGGGCAAGTGAAATCCAATCATAGGGGAGAACAAGTTGTGCCCCAAGTTCCTCGAGCAGCTGTTGGGCATACGGACTCCCAATGCCATCCTCCTTAACTGCGCGTCTAAGGTTTTTAATTTCATCAGTGGTGAAAGGGAGCCATTGCTGGGGGCGCGCTTGAGAGGGCGCCGGGTTCAAAGGGAAGAGGTGAGGGGTGGCCCCTGTCATGGGTGGGCCGGAGTGGCCCAGCCATGTGTCTGAACTGGTCCAAGGCCTGGACGCTGGTGCTGGCAGAGCGGCCAATGGAGGAGGAGGTGGCGGCCATGTTGTCTGAGAGGGGGGACAAGATGGACGCAGAGGAGTTTCCGGTTGCAAACAAGATGGTGGGGGCTCTCCTTCCGGTTGCAAGCAAGATGGCTGCGGAGCAGTTTCCGGCGGACAAA
The DNA here is from genome assembly GCF_030445035.2 of Dasypus novemcinctus. NCBI lineage: Eukaryota > Metazoa > Chordata > Mammalia > Cingulata > Dasypodidae > Dasypus > Dasypus novemcinctus. The sequence continues at coordinate 199,060,961 of NC_080673.1, read as the reverse complement.
ATGTCCGCGGCAAGGCTTCCGGTGATTTATAAGATGGCGGAGGCTCTCCTTCCGCCCTGCGCCAAGATGGCGGAGGCTCTCCTTCCGCCCTGTGCCAAGATGGCGGAGGCTCCCCTTCCGGTTTGCGCCAAGATGGCGGAGGCTCTCCTTCCGGTTTGCACCAAGATGGCGGACGCTCTTCTTCCGGTCTGCGCCAAGATGGCGGAGTGGCCGGAAGAGGCGGGTAAAGAGAGGCGGGATTTCCGCCTGAGGGCCCATACTTCCTCTCTTCAGGCGAAGAAGAAGGAGGAAGTGTGCCATCTTGGTGGCCAGGTGGGAACTTCCCCCTTTCAAGCGAAGAAGAAGGAGGAAGTTCGCCATCTTGGCGACCAGGCAGGGACCTCCCCCCCTCAGGCGGAGAGGAAAGAGGAAGTTCGCCATCCTGATAATGGTCGTCCCGAAGAGGATGGAGCTCAAGGTCGGCATTGAGCTGACTAGATAAGGACTCAGTATCTAAGTCGGGAGTGTCCCCCTTATCAGGGTCGCAGTCGAGCGGCCGCGCAGCAGCCCCGGCGGAAACCTGGTAAGCGTCTTTCGGGGCAGGCGCGCCAAGGAGGCAGGCGCGGATGGCCACAAGCGTGGGCAGGAGGCCAGGGGGAAACGACCTGCCCTCATGCTCCATAGAGGAGGTGACGCGGTCAATGAGACGCGAGTGTCTGGGCTCCAAAGGTGGCAGGTGGCCAGCCACGGATTGAAAGGCAGGAGGAGATCCCAGTACTTTTGCAGGTGGAGGAGGGAAACCCTAACGCCATTAGTGTCTAGGAGGCCAGCAAGCGCTCTGACTTGCGGCGCTTGGCGGGAAGATAGACGCCCGCCCATTTTTCTGCCGGGGGCCGATAACGGGGGTCCTTACCTTGAGAGCACGGCGAAGGGGTGGGAGCGAGGTCCCACGGGGGTGAGGCAGTGGTCACGTCGGACCGGACTTGAACTGCCACCACGTTGGGGCGCCAGTTGCGGCTGGGGCGGCTTGCACCCCAACGCTGATGGGGGGGTTTGGAGGGGTCAGCTGGCCGCAAAGGCATCTGAGGCTGCGGCAGACAGCCTCAGAGGGGCTCTCAGGTGTGGAGGACGCACAGCGAGGGGAGAAAGAATGCCGCGGAGACCAGGTCTGGTACGCAAGTCCGGTTTATTAAGGAAGTGCAGTGGGTTATATAGAGAATGAGGAGGGCGGGGTAGAGCAGAAGGAGTGAGGGCTACGGGGCGGCTGGGGATTGGCAGAAACTTGTGGGCGGACTTGTGGTTTTGTGCTGTTAGCTGTTGCTAGGGAAGTGGGCAGATTTCAGGTTATGATGCAACAAAATCCAACAATAAGAGAACAAATAATCCAGTTTTTAAAAAATGAGTAAACAATTTCAATAGACTTTTCACAAAAGAAGACACATGGATAGCCAACAAACACGTGAAAAAATGCTGAACATTATTAATCTTTAGAGAAATACAAACTAAAAACATAATGATATAACACTATACACCTATTAGAATGGCTACAACCTAAAAGATTGACAGCATCGAGTGTTGACAAGGGTGTGTAGCAAATGAAAATTCTATATACTACTGCCGGGATATAACCAATTTGAATACAACCACTTTGTTTGGCAGCTACCTAAAACATTAAACAAGTACCTACCATATGATCTGGTCATTCCGCTTCTAGTTAATTGGACTAAGGGAAATGAAAGTATATATTCATACAAAGTCATACAAGAATGCTTACAGTAGCTTTATTTGTAATAGCCAAAACCTGAAAACAATTCAACTGTCCATCTATAGATGAATGGCTAAAGAGTCTGTGGTATATTCATGCAATGAATACTACTTAGAAATAAAAAGAAATAAACTATTTATCCATGTTACAGCATGGGAGCATATAGAAATAATTATACTGAGTGAAAGAAGGCAGACAAAACAGATTACATTCTGTATAGTTCTTTTTATAAAAAATTATAGAAATTTTATAGACCCTTTAGAAATGCAGAGTAACCTATAATGATAGAAAGCAGATCATTGGTTGCTTAGGGATGGAGCAGGCAGAGTGCGCTAGAAGGGAAAAAATTATAAAAGAGCATGAGGAAACTTTTAGGAATAATGGATGCTTTTTTAACTTGATTGTGGTGATAGTTTCATGGGTATAAAGCTATGTCAGTAGTTATCAAATTGAACCTTTAAATATGTGTAATTTATTGTTTATCAGGTATATCTCAATAAAGCTGTTAAGTCAAATTGCAAAAGAAACAAATAGACCTCAATTTTATAGGCTCTTGGAATGAGAATACATTTGAGGAGGAACTTGGGAAATACTGAATTAAATGTGGTTTGGTGAAGTAATACATGGCTATGATTTCTATGTAGCATACAGCTGGACTTGCCATCTCCTGTTTTTGAAGTTCTTTTGGGTAAATCACTTTTTAACTCTATTATGGTGTCAGATAAAGCTTTGATGACTTGAAAGCTATTCAAGTCTAAAATGGAATGAAGCAAAGATGAATCACATACAAAGAAATGATTTGTTTAGGGTCATATATATGTACTTGTTGGAGTCAAATTTCCCTGCAGATCTTGTGTGCAGACTATAATCTTCAAATTTTTCTACTAGCTTCTTTTTTTTTTTTCCCTTAGCATTTTGTTTGAAAATATTTTGGTGACAAAACAGTTTCCCTTTATTCATAGTGCTTCAAAGTCAAATTTGGATTTGTTTTTTGTTTGGGTTTTGTCACTGAGAAACAAGATTATAAATAAATCTTTTGACAACCAAGCTTCACTGCCTGAAGGACCAGATTCATAGATACTTGCAACAGTGCTGAGGGTTTGATGCACTAGACTGTCCTTCCCAAGTGGGAGCCACCAATGCTCTCAAGAGACACCCTTCCCTCTATTTGAGAACATCAGGCCTCCCAGGATGGGGGTACAATACCTTCCAGCTCATTGTATGGGTCTCCACCCAATGATATGACACCTTGTTTTGTTCTTTTTTTTAGCATTTACTTTTTTTATTGTATTTTTTGAAAATATATAGATCACAAAAAATGTTACATTAAAAAATATAAGAGGTTCCCACATACCCCACTCCCCCCCCCCACTCCTCTCACATCAACATTCTTCTCCATTTTGACACATCCATTGCATTTGGTGAATACATCTTGAAGCACTGCTGTACTGTATGGATTATAGTTCACATTGTAGTTTACACTCTCCCTTAGTCCATCCAGTGGGTTATGGCAGGATACATAATGTCCAGTATCAGCATCTGATACTCTGCAGTATCAGTCAGGACAACTCCAAGTCCTGAAAATGTTCCCACATCACATCTCTTCTTCCCTCTCCCTGCCTTCAGCAACTACCATGGCCACTATCTCCACATCAATGATAAAATTTCTTCCATTACTAGTCACAATTGTTCTATAGCAGAAAACCAATAGGTCCACTCTAATTCATATTTTATTCCTCCATCCTGTGGACCCTGGGATGGTGATGTCCATTCCACCTCTAAATTGAGAAGGAGCTTATATTCCACATGGTTGATGGATGTGATTCTCCTGCTTGCAGTTGTAGGCACTCTCAGTTCCCTGGTGTGGTTGTTGACCATCTTCACCTTCTTGTTACTTACCTGGGCAAGTACAACAAACTGGAGAGTAGGATTTGCAAATCTTCTGAGGCTCAGGGCCCAGCTGGCACATGGCCAGTACAGAGATTCAAGTCTCCTGGGTATACACTAACCCCAGCACTAACCACAGGTTCAGTAAAAGTGAACAGAAGGGGCACATGTAGAAAGGTCAAATATGAGTCCAACTCCATTACACTCAGGAATAGAATTTCCAAAGTTGGGCCCACTGACAAGGCTTTGAACTCCAGAGCCAAGTGCCATAACCATAGAACCTCAGTGTTTCCATAGCCCTCAGGAGCACCAGAAACTGGGGTTGTATCTATTTTGGCTTTCTCTGGGATCCTTCTGAGGTGTGTGTAAGCACAACCTCTCTGATGACCTCCCAACTCTTTTTTGAAAACTCTCAGCTATATAGACTCATTTGTCTTTACCATTTCCCCCTTTTATACAAGGTGTTTTTCTTGTTCCATCAGTAGTTAGTGATTGGGAGTAATCCCTCAGCACCAGGGAGGCTCATCCCCAGGAGACATGTCCCATGCTGGGGAGAAGATAATGCATTTACATGCTGAGTTTGGTTTAGAGAGTGGCCACATTTGAGCAACATAACGGTTCTCAGGAGGTAACTTTTAGGCACTCTGCAGCTCTAGGCATAGTTCACATTTCAGGCACACAGGCAGAAAGCATAGTCATCAGTATCAAGGGTTGGTCATTGGACCATCCTCCTTCACTGCTCTTTGCCCTTGCACTTGGGAAGTGCTGCTGTTCCCTTGGGGAATGTCACAGAGCTCCCCTGGCTAGGAACTCAGCATTCCCTCAGCTGTCATTTGTAACTGTAACTATTATGAAAATACCCAACAAATATATGAACATTTTTATATACCCTATCTACATGCCCTGGAAACCCCCCCCAACCATATTTCCCCATCAATAACACCCCACACCAGTGTTCCTCTCCTGCCAGAGTTGAACCCCTCTGTGATCCAAAACGTCTTTAAAAATGAAGGCTATTATATTGCCAAATTCAATTAATAGGAAAATGAAATAGTAATGATAGGTATAATGATTAGAAATAGAGTACATACTAACTTAGAAAAACCAAAATGAAATAAAAATAAATTGGGGTATTAAAAATGAAAAAATATCATAAAACTTTCTTTTGATGTTTCACCTTTTGTCACTGTAATAGGTGTTGCCCTGTATGTGCAGTGGCAAGTCAATCTCTTTCATTTCTTCCTCAGTGTCTACATCCATTTTAGTTTTTCTAATTTTTAATTTTGTCTTCAAAAAAGTTTTAGATCACAGTAAAGTCACATATACAATATAGGGACTCCCAGTGCAATGATGGATCTACAACATGTTAAATTTCACCAAAAATGTATAAAAGTCTATAGGCTAAAATGTAAACCATAATGTAAACCATATTGTAACAAAAAATTTAGAAAATTATACAATCTAAAATATAAACCATAATGTAAACTAAAATGGAACCATGTTTGATAGTTATATTTCAATGTCTGTACATCAGCTGTAGCAAATATAACATGAATGTGTAAAAAAAGATCATTGCTGGGGAAGGGGAAAAAGGGTTTGATGTTGGATATAACACATTATGACAAGATGAGTGCTCACACACTTCCTAGAAGCCTGTCCCAGGTGCACCTTGTGCCAGATGCCCCCCATCAAGCCTTAAACAAGTAATCCTTCCTTGTTATATTTTCTAAAGAGTTTTCCCAACCTTATAGTTTCAACCACGTACCTGACAATCTCCCAAATTCACATGCTTCCCTCCAAAACCTCTCCCCAGTTCCATGGAATGTGGACTCTGAGGGGAGGGGGAGAGATGAATAGAATAGATGGAAGAGAGGGTAACTGGGGGACAATGCACATGTTCCATAGGATGGCACATTAATGGATATAGGCCATGTTAAATTTCACCAAAAATTTATACAAGTGTGTAGTCTAAAATGTAGACCATAATGTAAACCATAATGTTAACAAAATTTTTAGAAAAGTGTACAGTCTAAAATATAAACTATAATGTAAACCAGAATGGAACCATGGCTAGTAGCTATGTTTCATTATCTGTACATCAGCTGTAGCAAATATAACATGAATGTGTAAAAAGATCATTGCTGGGGAAGGGGGAAAAGGATGTGATGTTGGGTATATGGGAGTCTCCCATATTGTGTATTTGACTTTACCGTGATCTAAAACGTTTTTGAAGACAAAATTAAAAATTAAAAAAAAAAGATATAGACACTGAAGAAGGAATGGAAGAGATTGCCTTGCCACTGTACGTACATGGCAACACCTATTACAGTGATGAAAGGCAAAAATTCAAAAACAAAGTTTTATGATATTTTTCATTTTTTAATACCCCAATTTATTTTGTACTTTATTTTAGTTTTTCTAAATTAGTATGTATTCTATTTCTAATCATTAAACCTATCATTACTATTTCACTTTCCTACTAATTGAATTTGGCAATATATTAGGGTTCATTTTTGAAGAAGTTTTGGATCACAGAGGGGTTCAACTATGGCAGGGGAGGAGCACCAGTGTTGGGTGTCATTGATGGGGGGCACATGGTTGGGAGGGAGTTCTCCAGGGCATATTATACTGGGTATTTATAAATGTTCAGATATTTGTTGAGTATTGTCATAGTAGGTAGAGTTACACATGATGACTGAGGGAATGCTGAGTTCCTAGTTGAGGAAGCTCTGTGAAATTCCCCAATGGAACAGCAACAATCCCCAAGTACAAGGCCAAAGACCAGTTGAGAAAGATGGTCCAGTGAAAGGTCCTTGATACTGATGACTTTGTTTATGAGCTTGTGTCCTTGAAATTTCAAGTAGGCCTAGAGCTTCAGGGTGCCTACGAGTTACCTCCTGAGAGCCTCAATGTTGCTCAAATGTGGCCACTCTCTAAGCCAAACTCAGCATGTAAATGCATTACCTTCCCCCCAGCATGGGACATGGGGACATGTCTCCTGGGCATGAGCCTCCCTGGTGCTGAGGGATTACTACCAATCACCAACTGGTGATGCAACTAGAAAAAGACCTTAAGGGGGGGGGGGGATGGGAAAGACAAATGAGTTTATATGGCTAAGAGACTTCAAAATGAGTCAGAAGGTCATCAGAGGGGTCGCACTTATGCACACCTCAGCAGGATCCCAGAGGCAGTCAAAGTAAATACAACCCCAGGCAGTGGTGCTCCTGAGAGTCACACAGGTTCTATGGTCATGGCAGATGGGCCCCACATTCGAATTTGTGTTCCTAAGTGTGATGAAGTGAACTCAGATGTGACCTTCTATACATGACTCTTCTGTTACTTTTGTGTAACCTGTGTTTGGTGCTGGGGTTGGTGTAGACTCAGGAGACTTGAATCTCTGGACTGGCCACATGCCAGCTGGGCCCTGTACCTCAGCAGAGTTGCCACTCCAACTATCTGGTTCTTTGGACTTACCCAGGTCAGCTAACAGGGTGGTGAAGATGGTCAACTATCACACCTGGGAACTGAGAGTGCCTACAACTCCAACCAGGAGAATCACACCCATCAACCATGTGTGACCTAAGCCCCCTCTCAGTATAGAGGTGGAGTGGACATCAGTATTCCAGGGTCCACAGGATGGAGGAATAAAATATGGATTAGAGTGGACTTACTGGTATTCTACTATAGAACTATTGGGAATAGTAATGGAAGAAATTTTATCATTGATGTGGAGACAGTGGCCATGGTAGTTGCTGAGGGCAGGGAGAGGGAAGAAGGGATGTGATGTGGGGACATTTTCGGAATTTGGAGTTGTTCTAAATCAAATTGCAGGGACAGATGCTGGACGTTATGTATCCTGCCATAACCCACAGAGTGAACTGGGGGAGAGTGTACACTACAATGTAAACTATAATCCATGCGGTGTAGCAGTGCTCCAAAATGTATTCACCAAATGTAATGAATGTGCCACAATGATGAAAGAGGTTATTGATGTGGGAAGAGTGTGTTGGGGAATATAAGGGAACCTCTTATATTTTTTAATGTAACATGTTTTGTGATCTATGTATCTTTTTAAAAAAGACAATTAGAGAAATATTTAAAAATTAAAAAAAAATAAAATCTTTTGGCTGTGGGGTCAAAGTGATCTGAAAAGGAAAAAAAAAAAAATTCAAAGAATTGTTCCATACAATTTGAGATCTGTATCTATCTTAATCCCAGGAGGGAAGACAATCCATGGGGCAAGTGTCTCTGTTTTGTTGGTCAGCTTCTGACCCTGGGAAGATTGAATATCAAGCTATTGCTGGGCATTGGGTTGGGTACTTTCTCTAGGTTCTTCTTCTTAAGTTATAAAACAAGCAACTCTAATGGATTCTCATTGATAAAGAATTCCAAAGTGATTAAACCACATTAGATGTAGTCAGTAAATTAATGGTAGAGGTTGTATTTCAGTCCATCAGTATTTGGATTTCAACTCCATATTTTATTCACTGTGGTTAAAATTCCTGTTCCAGTAGTTGAGATCATGCCCCTTTTCTTCTTCAAAACTGACAGCTCCAATCTTGAGGATTATTCTGATCACGCTGGAGTAGCTGACTGCTTTTGTCAGATTTCTGTAGAGCCACAGTACCATTTTCAATTTTCTTCAGTTAATTCTTTATAAACCTGAAACAAACTTGAATACTTCAGTTTCTGTGGACAAAATATCAAAATTTCAAAACCCTGTTGCAGAAGTGGTAAAAGCACTTGATTTGGATTCAAGAGACCTGAGCTAGGGCCCTGCTGTGTGTGATCTTGGGCAAGTTACTTTATCTTTCTGAGCTTCCTTTTCCCATCTATGAAATACCTACTTTGTAGGGTATAATACAGGCAGAGTGCCTAGTAATTGCCACATCATATGCAGCCAATATATTCTAATTTCCTTTCTTGAAGATTTTTCTGACTATCTCAACCCATAATGACTTTGTTCAACCTCTATCTTTTTACCTTCTGTATCATTATTTTAGGGAACATTTATTCAGTATGACTCATTTTTGTACTTGTCTTAAGAGATCTTATCCATAGTGATTAAGAGACAAAACTCTGAAGCCAACTGCATGAGTTTGGCTCTGGAGCTACTACATAATGACTTTGAAACATCTTTCAAATATTTGTTGAAAAATATTTAAGTGAATTAGTGAAACAATTAGAACAGTATTTCGTACGTAAAAATGCTCTATTACTGTTTATTTTCCTATTGTGTTTAATTATAATTTTCATGAATTGATATTTCTTTTCCTCAACAGAATTGTAAGTTAAGGACACAGGTCAAGTCATTCCCATAAATAAATATTTATTGAGAACCAGCTGTTTTTCTGGATCTGGCTTGTTGATAACTTGGGGGCAGTGGTTGTCTGTGCCCACGTGGAACTTATAGCTTTTGACAAAGGCATTTCCATGAGTGACTAATCTACACTGTGATAGAGGCAGAAACAAGAACTCTGAGATTGGAGAATTTGGGAAAGATTATGCCAACTATGGAGGCTGAAAAGTGTCCCTGAACAAGGCAGCATGCAACTTGATATGATTGTTCTTTCAAGGTGAAAAAAAAAATCAGCAATGAACACCTAGCATAAAGATGTCCTAAACCAATATTTATTAGTGAATAAATTAATGTAATAGTTATTATATTTAATGTGTGGAGATGAACATTCCAGAAGGAGGGCAAAATATGGGTGAAAGCATGTAAATGGGAAAGGATAGCTCTATTTAGAAAATGGTGTGTTGCTGCAGTGTGGGATGTTTTCCACTTAATATTTAATATTCTTAGTGAATATCCTGTATATTTATCCAATTCTACAACTATATTGAGATTATACTCTGTGGAAGGTATTGCTCTAGATGATAGGGGAAAAAATAAATGTACAAGTCAGAAAGGTAGGGTAGCTACATAAGCTTTTGTAGATAATTCACTGCATCAGAGTAATCAGGCAAAGGCTTAGGGTAGGACAAAATTCCACTAGGTCTGAGCCCACCAGACGGTGCCTGCTACATACATTCACAGCACCCCCCTCTAATTCACACAGAGGGCTTAGAGTAGGCTCTTGCATACAGGGTCTCTGTACTTATTTAGCTTGCCTTCTAGTAGTTGAAACAAATAAGAAGCAAATGCATGTAGACAATTATAAGTGATATGCAGAGAATTAAAATAGGATGATGAGTAAGAAAGTACAATTATAAATACAGAAAAAAAAGGAGTCAAAAGGACAAAAGGGTATACAGAGAGAAGCAATTCTCTATCTTTCTCATGGCCATTCCAGATCTCCAACTCTCTGGTTGGCCCAGAGGCAAACAGGGTTACCCATTGTATAGGTACACTTCTACAAGTAACTGGTTTAGTATCGTTAAGTATGCTGTAACAAAGTCCCACAAACTCATGCCTTAAAAGAAGAGCAATTTATTGTCCCATATTCTGGAGGCTAGAAGTTTGGAAGCAAGGTGTTGACAGGGCTGTGCTACCTCTGAAATCTATAGGGGAGAAAGCTTCCTTCCCTCTTCCAGCATCTGGTGCTTTCATGGCACTCCTTGATGTTTCTTGGTTTGCAACTGCAGTATTAGAATCTGTGCTCAGTTGTCTTAATTCTTCCCTATGTCTTTTTGTGTCTTTTCTTAATAACAGCAGTCATATTGGATTATGGGCTTGCTCTACTCTAGTATGACCTGATATTAATTTAACTAATTCCTCCTGCAATGACTGTATTTCTGAATAAGGTCACGTTCTGAGGTACTAGGGGTTAGGATTTCAAAATACAATTTTGGCAGAATATAATTCAACCCATTACAGTTTTCCATACCTATAAAACCATACATGTGTATGTTTTAAATTTTCCTCTACAAATGATTGCATACTAAGCACATGGTTCTATATCTTGCTTTTTAAACTTAATACTATGTTCTTTTAGAACATTCCATGTTAAGTATATAGCACTGCCTCATTCTTTTTAATATCTGCTTAAGGTAATATTGAAGTGAGGGTCCTGAATTTATCTGATCTAAGTTTTGATAATGAGCTCTTAAGATACTATCTTATCTGAAGCTATTAAAGCAGCATTGAATGGTGTTGAACACATGTCATTTCTTACATGTGCAAGTTTAATTATGGAGTACCTTCCTAAAACTGAAACTACTGAGTCAAAAGTGATTTGAATTTTAATATAATAGAAAAATTGCCATATATTTTTCCCTGAAGTTACACCAGCAATATATTAAAACATTTTCCCACATATGGGTATTATCAAACTTTATATCTTTTCCAATAAATGAGGTTTAAAAATTATATACTTTTTAGTTTTAATTTAAGTATACTTATTTGTGAGCAGCTTTATACAGATAACTTTTCTATTTCTTTTCTTAAAATTGCCTGTTCAAATCCTTCATCCATTTTTCTATTAGATTCTTGATAATATTTATTTCATGCTAAATATTAGGTCGACTCATCTTTAAGAAGTTAGCAATTAGCCCATGATATTATCTTCAAATTTAGTTTCTCAAATATATAATTTGCCCCTTGATTTTACCTGTGGCAATTTTTCCAATAGATTTTTAAATTTTACTTTTATGCAGTGGAATTTCGAATTGAGTAACGCATGAGAGAGAGCATGAGAAGACAAGGGTCAACAGTGAAAAGAATGGGTTGGCCATTTGAGAAGGGGCAAGGGTTGATTGCTGGCAAAGGAGCACGGTGTTGCCGCACGTGACAAGGTCAGCACATGATCATAGGAGTGGTGGTTGGCAGACAGCTGATGACTGAGTATACTTAGGTAGAAGAGAGAGCCAGGTATCAGGAAAATACCCATATATGTGTTGCAGTGACAGGGGCATGTGTATAAAAGTGTAAAGAAATAGTGATGGGGTAGGTAGAGTTGAAAGCAGCATGAAAGTACTTTATAAATGAGCAACATAAAGGAAAAATTGGCAAGAGGCAAGAAACTAGAGTTTAATTCATCTTGCTATTTTAATGTCATCCTTGGATTGCATGTTGGCATTGTGGATCAAGTACTATAGACAGCCAGAAAATAGGTCTCTTGTTTAAGACTCTTCCCTTCTCTGAGTCTAGTACTCTCCTTTCTGGAAAATTCATCTGTAGGACCAAAAGGAACTATATGTTCATGTCTAGTTCTGCTAGTCTATGAATCTACAGTTATCTGAGCACCATCATTAAAGAATTATACATTTCCTAACAGACAGATGATGGGGATGGGTCTGAAAGCTCACACATTCACCAGACTATCGGAGGGAGGTAGACTGGTCCTTTAGGTTGGCATGGAGCCATCATCTAAGCCATGCTGCCTCCACGGAAGCCTTTGGAATACTGACAGTCAAGTTGGACTGACGCCTAGAATTGTAGCGAGATCAAAAGCATAGACTTAAAACCAGCTGGAAACATAGTTATTAAAACTAGGAGTTAAAAAAAAATAGATTCTGTAGACTGGGACCTTATTTTAACATGTAAAACACAAACATTGGAGGCCGAGAATCAGACCCCTTTGCAGAAAATTTGTAGAAGGATTTGAGCATGCGTTTTGATTTGTGTAATGAGCACCGGCTGTTTAAACATGTTTAGTCTCATTAACCGTGAGTAGGAAGGGATGTCTTCTCTCCGGTGGTTGACAGAATTGTGGCAAATATAGTTGTTTTGCTTGCTTGTTTTGTGTTTGTTTCTTTTTCCAAAAAGAGCTTGGACATGAAACTGATAAAGCTCCCTATGCATTATCTCATTTAATTTTTCATAAGAAACCTTCAAAGATGGGGAATTAATGTTTAGAGAGATTAGTTATGCTTCTAAGCAACCAAGGCTCAGAGCATTTGAATAACTTGGTCAAAAAATGGCTAGACTGAAACCTTTAAAACTCCAGATCTATCAGCAAGAATGAGAAGTACAATTTGGAGTCAAGTCTTTTCAAGGGGTTGAGAGTAGACAAACTCATACATGCAATGTAAAGAGGTCTCTCGGCTTCAGAATTATTGATATTTTAGGCTGGATAATTCCTTGTGGGCGGCTCTCCTATGCATTGTTTTTTTTTTATTGATTTTGTAATAATATTACATTAAAAATATATATGTGAGGTCCCATTCAACCCCACCCCCCCACCCCACCTGTCCCCCCCCAGCAACACTCGTTCCCATCATCATGATACATCCATTGGATTTGGTAAGTACATCTTTGGGCACCTCTGCACCTCATAGTCAATGGTCCACATCATGGCCCATACTCTCCTCCATTCCATCCAGTGGGCCCTGTGAGGATTTACAATGTCCGGTGATTGCCTCTGAAGCACCATCCAGGGCAGCTCCATGTCCCAAAGACGCCTCCACCTCTCATCTCTTCCTGCCTTTCCCCATACCCATCAGCCACCATGTCCACTTTTCCCAATCCAATGCCACCTCTTCTATGTGGACATTGGATTGGTTGTGTCCATTGCACCTCTATGTCAAGAGGAGGCTCAGATTCCACATGGATGTTGGATGCAATCCTCCCACTTTCAGTTGTAATCACTCTAGGCTCCATGGTGTGGTGGTTGTCCTTCTTCAACTCCATCTTAGCTGAGTGTGGTAAGTCCAATAAATCATATTGTAGGTGCTGGAGTCTGTTGAGGCTCAGGACCTGGCTATCACATTGTCAGTCCAGAGATTCAAATCCCCTAAATATATCTTAAACCCCAACATTAACTGCACCTCCAGCACATTAGCATGAAAGTCTTATGAAGGAAGATCCCATCTGAGTCCAGATTCATCACACATAAACACCAGTTCCAAAAAGGGGCCATCTGACCTGGTAGTTAACCCCATCGGCCATGACCATAACTCCCATGGGTCTCTTTAGCCCTCGAAGGAACTGATATCTGGGGGTTGTATCTGCTTTATCTGTCTCTCTGACTGTTCAGTTGTGCATGAGGGCAATCCTTCTGCCAGCCTCCAGACTCTTTTTTTAGAAACTCGTAGCCATATAAACTCATTTCTCTTTTCCATTTCCCCCTTACTTTAGGTCAAACAGCATTTTAAAGTCATGTTATTTTATGTAGACAGGGATATTCTGCTGATCCACATTGAACCTTCCGTATAAGGTCATTTTCCAGTTGCATCATCAGTTGGTAGTTGATAGTGGTCCCTCGGTGCCAGGGAGGCTCATCCCCGGGTGTCATGTCCCACGCTGGGGGGAAGGCATTGCATTTACATCCTGAGTTTGGCTTCGAGACTGGCCACATTTGAGTAACATGAAGGCTGACAGGAGGAAATTCCCAGGCACAATGTTGCTCTAGGCCTTGTTCTTATTTTAGGCTTATCAGCTCACAAGCATTGTTAAGATGTTCAGTAGCATCCTTGGCTTGACCAGTAGCCCCCCTCTAGGTCAATGGGGGGAGATGAAAGGGAGGATAAAAATACCCCTGTTGGGAACTACTGAGCTAGAGAATAAAACAATTCTCAGACATAGTGTAAAAAGGTGAAACATACTGGAACTAAAGAACATAGTGGGGACTTGATTGCATAAAAAAACAGAAGTTAAGCAACAAAAATAGAGAATCAATGCATGAAAATCTGTTACCTCCCCTTGGTAAGTTTAGTTTTGGAAACTGACTCATGAATGACTCATGTGTGTTCCTGGACACTCTGATGTGTCTGTCTGCCCATTTCTTACAAGGTATGTAACACCGATCAAGTCATATAACCCCTCCTAGTCTCCATTTATTCATATGTGAAGTTGGAATGATAATTTGTACCATTCACAGTTGTTGAGAGGTATAAAAATAGTTGTATATAAGCATGCCTGGCGCTTACTTAATAGACTCTCAGTGAACTTAAGTTTGCAAGTCTGATTGTCTGTGTGTGCGTACTTATCTAATTATATGTCAAGTATACAAATAAACTCTTAAGTCATATTTATAATTCATTCTCCTCACCCAATGCCTTGTACATATTGGTATGCAATAAATGCTAAAACAACAACAAAAACGCAAGTACATTTTTTACTGCCAACTATAGGACAATTATTTTCCTAATTTTAAGATACTTGATATTTTTAAAATATTCAGTTAAAAAAACACACCAGCATGTACCAATAAAAAAGATTTTCACTCGTGCGTGCATATGTATGTGTGTGTGTGTGTGTGGTTGCATTTAATTTATTACCTTTCTCATCAGAGTGAGCCTCCGTGGGAACAAAAGGATAACTGCGGCTGCATAAAATACACAGCTAGTTCACACAGTGGGATTATGGGGCAGATAGAGAGACAGGCACTTCCCATTAAAGTCACTGCCAGGTGTCTAAGACAAAGGACAGAGAGTTGATGTTCAGAATAACTGGGTGCTAGCTAAAAGCAGCATGGCACATGCACACTAGGATAACCTGAGCAGGGTTTAATTACAAGGAGACTAATTAAAAACATCTGTACATGGTATAGGGCACTGTAAAGATCAGTACGAAACCTGGGGCTAGTGGAGCTGTGACCAATCCTAGGGCTAAAGGGATGAGGAGAGGGAGAACTGACCAAAATCCAAAGGACCAGAGAGTGTGTATAGAGCAGGTTGTCTTGGAGGAGATATTACCTGTTAGGGAACAAAGTTAGCCCAAAGTAACCTCATAACCTCATAGGATCCAAGGGAAGAAATACCCTGATCTTCCTCTCTCACTTTCCTTCAATCTTCTACCAGGGCTTAGGGTTCTGAATTCCCTGGATGCTATTTAACAGTTCAGCCTCCTAATCTAAGAGCAGAGTGGCCCTTGGTCGGGGGTGGGGTAGGGGTGAAAGGGATGGGAAAGGAAGCTATCCTTTCATAGAGTAGATCCAGAAGAGGAAGTATATGAATAAGATAACAATGTGAGACTGGGCTGATTTTCAGGTAATGTTTGTGTTTTGTCTTTATGCACCCAGCAAGAATTCAATGCTTGCTTTGCTAAGAGTGGTCAACCTGAACTATTTCTTTTAACTGAGATCTGTTTCTTAATTTATAAAAATAAATGCATCCATAATGGTGGAACTCCAAGTACTGGCTGGTTGGGATTGTATTTGTGGGCAGATTCTGAAAAATCTCAAATAACCCTGGGCCATGTGTCTGAAGTGTGTCTAAGAGTCTAAATATTTGTTGAAAGACTTGGCTCATTCATTTAATAGTAATTGTAAGAAAATTCTCAACAGATGCAATTCACATAGTCACTCTTTAATGAAGACACTGCTCTGTGTTGCTGGAGTTCTCAGGACACATTGATGGAGCATTTGCCCTCTTACGACTATTCTACAAAGCCTGTCCCTTAACTCTGGGTTAGAATGTCCCTAAGTCTGGAATGGTGGCATGGTGACACAGTACTGCCTTTCCTCTATTCTGGGTCCATGACAGATATCACTCATCAGTCAGAGTGCACGCAACACTTTTCTTAAACCCAACACTCCTCCAAATTGTACTTGATTCATGGTAGTGCTCATTTGGTCCACATTCATCAACTAAGAGGATAAACCCAGATAATTCACATATGATAAATAATAAGGAAACTCACTTATTTATTACTAAACACTTAATGATCAAACTCTATGTGTCAGGTTCTATGTCAAGGTCAAGAGATGGACAAATATAAGCCTGTGGGTATTGAGACAACACTCAGAGTTCAGTTAGTTTAATGCTGCTTAATAGAGGTTGGTACAAGAGAGAAGTTTCCATTCAATCTGGAACTTACAGTTGCCAAACGTACTTATTCCACCTTTAAGGATACCATAAACATGGTCTCCAAATGGCATTCATTTGGGAATAATACATTTGACTTTGGAAAACTGAGCACAGTTTAATAAGATCTGTAGTGGGGCAAGTTATACAGCCAAAGGGCATTCCACTTGACCCCAATAAATGACTTTTCTTTTATTCTGAAATCTTAAGTGCAGATCATCTGTAAAGGTTTAAAAAGGATTATTTCTTTTCATTTATTTACATGGTCATCATCATCATTATTATTGCCACATTTAATATTTATTGAATATCAAGCAACCTTGGACTAAGAATAGCACAGAGTAAAGGAAAAAGTTCGTGGTTTGACATACAAAATGAGTCTCTGGGTCTTTAATTTGAAACTGTGAGATTCTTTTGTGATGAGTAGACTCAGAGATAAGAAGTGGATTCAGGATAAGACAGACCAAGAGCCTGGGCTTAGTCAACACGGGGCAATATACTGCTCCAGCTGGATTCCTTTCTGGAGGGTTTTTCATTTCTTCTTAAAACACTTTTAGGCCAATCTTTGCCGAATACAATGGTTATTATATTCATCCACTTTGCCCAGCAATTCAGGCTAGTTTTATTCAAGATAAAGCAAATATCTATTTCCCAGAGGAAAAGATAAGGGTGTCATAATCAGACATAGAAGATAGGGAACAAAACAGTAGCTTTCAATGTATTATACTTTAGTGATTTAAGTTTTAAGTTTTTAAAATATCATATATATATATATATATGCATATATTTAAAGGAAAGAAAAGTAGAAAAAGAGGTAGCCCAGATATTTTTTACCAACAAGGTAAATGATAGTTGGCATATTGATACTGAAGATATCTTATCTCAGGAATTGAGGTAAAATAATATGAAATGGAGGAAAACTGCATGAAGGATTCCAGGAGACTTTTTTGTTTGTTTGTTTGTGTTTTTTTTCCCCACTTAGTCTGTTTTCATAATGTGCAAAATTGATGCATGTACTCATTCACAAATTGCTGAGCTGATTTCCCCTACATGAGGTTATGGCATGCATTGGCTTTGCCAGCCGGATCCATTTTCCCATTTTCTCTATTTCAAACACCTCAATTTGCACTTGAGGATCCATGCCGGTTTGTATAATCTGACTTCCCACCTGTCTCCAGAGTTAGGCCTGCATCCTTGGCAATGATATGGATTCCAGATGGGCATGTGACCTAGCTGGTGCAAATTGGGTCAATGCTGGGACTCTTGCCAAGGCTTCTTGGGGTCCTCTCTTCCTCTGAAAAGTGTAGGGTGTAGACATGAGGTCTGAAATTGCCATAGCCAGTGTTGGTAGGAAATATGCCTGGGGACCAAGGACGGCAGATTTGAGAGTTTTGAAGAGAAATGAAGCTGCCATTTCTGATAACATTTTTAACCTCTGGTTCAAAGGTGCCTGAAACCTTGCCAATTTTTAAGGTTTTAAGTATTGTAAATTAAAAATTATTTTTATTTCTTAGTCAATTTAGCTATAGTCTTTGTTGCTAATTAAAAGTAACCTAACCAATCTGTTTAGAAATGGCAACTCTGTACAAACTTATTGATGAGCTTGACCATGTGTTAATTGCTAGGTGTTGCAGAGAATTAGAAATTTTCCTGCTCCATACTCCCCTCTATCCTGAAAGGAACTGAAAAATTCCTACTCATCCACTAAGGCTCAATTCAACTTTCCCATTCTTTATAAACCTAGCCCAGTCTTACTCCTAACCCTAAAAATGAGTCATTCCCTCTTCTTTGATTTTACTGCATTGTGATCATAATTCTAATGTAGCACTTACCACCTTGTCTTCTGACTGGTTGTTTACATGATTATCTTCTCCACAAGATTATAAATTTCTGTATCCCAAGCTCCTGGAACAGAATCTTGCCTATGGTATATGCACAATAAATATTTCTAGATGTTTTATTCTTCCAGCCTTCAACACTGTCCAGATACTGTCCAGAAAACCAAGATTCAAAGACGAATGTTGCAGACTTGGTTCTTGAAGAGGTTACAGTTTTTCAAGAGGATGCATATCTTCTATCTAAGGATATGATCTTTTAAAAAATTGATTGTACATTTCTATAAGTTTATATATTATTCATTTTCATATAATAATAATTAAAACACATCTCCAACAGAAAACTATTTACTTATTTATAAATTATATAGACGTACTACTATACTAATATATTATTCATATTGTAAAACTTAAAGTAGACATTAGATGTGCTAAATCTAAGCATAAATCAAAGTCCTAATAATGTGTTCCCATATCCCAATAGATTGCCTAGTACCCACCCTGGGTCTCTATCCCCGCTCTGAGTACCACTGGTCCAACAACTCAGAGATCAGTGACTGTCAGATGGGGTAGGAGTTCTGCCTAAGTCATGCCCAGGCCAAGGGGGAGGAGATGAGATACAAACCTCCATTGTTCCAAGTCCACAGCTCCTGGGGATGATGGGAAGACCTAGCAGTGAGCTGTTCAGATGACTTCACTTCTCCGTCGTTTTGGTCTGAGGCTTCAAAGAGGCAAACAGGTTTACTCTGCCTCCAGAAAAAACTGTTGCATTTCCCCTTCTTCCAGGACAACCCATAGAGAGCAGGCTTCTAGTGGGGAGTAAAAGAGAATCTTCTTTGGTGAGAATTAATCCTGTTGTTTCTGCAGCACTGTGCTTGCACGGGTCCGTGCATTACAGATTATGAAAGGTGTCTGGGAGTCATAGTAACAACACAAGTGACTTCCATAACTTAGCCATTAGGTTTGTCTTCAGTGTCTATAGTAAATTCAAAGGGCTTTAACATGACGCCAGGAAGTCTCTATTAGCCCCCTGATTCCCAATGTCTCCTACCAGGCAGAACTAATAGACTCAGTACTTTATTTTTAGAAGATATGCCTCTTAAATCCCCAGATTTGCCATATGTCCACTGGATATTTCTAAAAGAGCAGAAAAAACAAACCAGAATGCATTATCCCATTTTCCATCCCCTTATGATAGTCCCATGAGGTAAGTATGTATTATCTGATTTTGCAAACCAGACAACAGAGATCCAGAATTTTAATAACTTCCCCAAGGTCAATTATGTATAGAAGAGTCAGGACTTAAACCAGATTTCCCTGGCTTTGATTACTTTTATTCTTCTAACTCTTCTGCACTGTTCTATTCTCATTAATGATGATGGAATTAATTGTCCTAAAAGTATTAGAATCTATTTAATTTATAAGCAGGTACCTAGTGAGGTGACCTTAGAAATACTCTGTTCTTGTTGCTCATTATATGGCTGGAAATATCCATTTCACTAGGAAGGTGAAATGTCTTACTTTGGGGTGGAGTTGAGATTATAATTAGGATTCTTGCCTTCATGTCCAAGTTTCCTTCTACAGTGTTATATGCCTTCTCTAATTCTATGCATGCAAGATGGGGCAGGAATTTACATTTACAATACATTTTAATATTTACAGCATCTCAGCGTTTAACCAGTACTTTCACGTGCATTATTTCTTTTAATTCTCCTCACCATTCTGTGCAGTAAGTATTATTCTTCTCCCCAGTCTAAAGACAGGAAAGCAAATGTAAGAGACCTTGGACACTCAGTATATGCCTTAGCCAGGACTCAGAAACCACACCTGCTGATCTCATCATGTCCCGCTGTCTCCATCTGAGCACACCTAATACTGGCTCACAGCTTTACACTTTACACAGGTGTCTATAATATCATGCATTATTTTTATCATCCTCTCACATAGGAGGAAGACAGGGACAAGGAGAGCCAGACTGACTTGTCCTGATGATGTTGAAAGCTACTGTCAAGTCTGCCTTTTCACTTAATTAGGAGGACAGAAAGAACCTGAGTTATCAGATCAGATATTTCACTTGTTTATTTTCCATGATCAAGCAATAATTTATCTTGGACTGGCAGGAAATAAAAATACAATATAATTATAAAATGAACAACAATAAAGATGAAGACATGAAGTAATCAGAATGGCTTTAGTCATACTTATGGGGTTGATCTATTAATAAGATGCCCGTATAATATGAAGGAAGAATAGGCAAACATTTTTGGGGAGGTGGGTAAGCATGTTTTCATATATTATATCCTTAAATGCTCACAGAAATCATATGAAGGAGATTGATATGCTAATTACTATTATTCCGATTTTTCAAGAGAAAGGTCAAGTTGGACTGGGATTCCACTGCAGGCCTAAGTCCACATCCACTAGGTGTAGCCCAAGCACTGCAGTGCTTCTTGGATATCTCCTATCTTTGGTGGCAAACACATGTTGAGGAGTTACCTAATTCTTGGAAGAAAAGATACTATAGACCTCCTCACATCCTAATCTTATACAAGTAATCATTTTAGTAGTTCAAGATGGAATGGCAATAGAATTAAATGCCCTTTGGGGTTATACCCTTGTCAAAGAACCAATAAGATAATGACAATTTTCTTTCTGTTATTTTTCCCTAATCCAAATGGAAATGCAATCATTTTATTCAGTGCTAAGTTTAGTATCTAATAAAGCACTAAATATTGGATACAAAACACTTGATTTATCTCATAATCATGTGACATGAACTGAGGCCTGGAAAATAACAGTGATAAATGAGAAAAGCAAGCAACAGGTGGAGATGAGTCCAGGGTTGAAGTTGGATTTCTCTAACCACAAAGCCTGTGTACTTCCCTCTGCATAGCCCTGACAAAAACCACTTTTATGCAGAGTCAGTGTCATTTCAACTAATTTCAGTAAGTATTGTACATCATAAATGTGAGAGAAGTGTGTGGAGGCACAAAGATGAGGAAGGACCAGACTGTGTCATTTGTCAAAGAACCACTGTTATTTGGGAACAGAGGTGGATTGTATGCCTCAAGGTCAAGTATGATTAGGATCATCACAATCTTGACAAAGTCTTTGGGTAGAGAAATATCACATAATGTGGGTGGAAGATATAGCATGGAGTGAGTTAGGAGGTAGTGGATGAGATAACCAGTGAATTGGATAAAGAGGAAGAGGGTAGAGGTAGAAAATCGTCTTAACAAACAGGAAGACACAGCAAAGGCAGGGGGTATTTTTAGGATCTTGTTGGTGTATATATGCGTATTAACCGGTACAGTCACCAATGCAACAATTTATTGAACACTATTGGACTGGGTTGAGTACAACCAGACAGTACCTTCAATCTTTCTCACATTGCCCCATTAGGCTTGCTCTGTGGGCTATCGTGTACCAACAGACCTAATGTATAGTGCCTCTCTTCCCTGTCTGAACTTTGAAAAATTCGAGAAATGACAGGGAGTAAACTCTTGGTTGGAACGCACAGATACTCCTTGTATCAGACAGCTAGAGGGGTGCTGATGCAAAGTACCAGAAATCTGTTGGCTTTTATAAAGGGTATTTATTTGGGGTAAAATCTTACAGTTACAAGGCCCTAAAGCATCCAACTCATGGTTACTCCTTTACCAAACTCTATTGCCACGTGTTGGAACAAGATGGCAGATGACATCTGCAAGGGTTCAGCCTTCCTCTTCCCTCTTAAGGCTCCATGGGTCCAGCTTCATCTGACCTCAGCTCTAGGCTGGAATAGGGCTTGTTTCTCTTCTTGGGGCTCATTTCTTT
This sequence comes from Dasypus novemcinctus, assembly GCF_030445035.2. Taxonomy (NCBI): domain Eukaryota; kingdom Metazoa; phylum Chordata; class Mammalia; order Cingulata; family Dasypodidae; genus Dasypus; species Dasypus novemcinctus. The sequence continues at coordinate 199,038,989 of NC_080673.1, read as the reverse complement.
CCAGGCTCAGCTGCTCTGGTCTCTTCACAAGGCCAGCTGTAAACTATCAGGCAAATGGTTCATTTCTCTTCCCTGTGTATCATCTCTCTTTCCCTGTGTATCTTTTCCTGTGTATCTCTTTCTGTGAGTCTCCTTGATCGAGTGTCCTTTTTATATAACCCCAAGGTGAGTGGGGACTCAAACTGAGTTGCCCTAATGATGTGGTTGAATCAAAGCCCTAATGTTAACATAATTTAATCTAAGGCATCTCAGCTGAACCTAATACAATCAAAGGGTATCGTGCCCAGAGGAACAGACCAGTTTATAGACATAATCTCTCTTTTTGGAATTCATAGATAATCTCAACCTGCCATACTCCCTTAAAAATTCTTTCTTATTTGCCATCTACCCAACCTCTATTCCTTTTAAGTGGATGATGGGAAAATCAACTGCATACTTTTTTCTTTTTTTAATTATTTTTTTGAAGATATATAGATAAAAATTTTTACATTAAAAAATACAAGAGGTTCCCACATACCACCCCCCACACCCCCCACATTCCTCCCACATCAACAGTCTATTTCATCATTGTGGCACATTCATTGCATTTGGTGAATACATTTTGGAGCACTGCTGCACCACATGGATTATAGTTTACATTGTAGCTTACTTTCCCCCAGTCCATTCAGTGGGTTATGGCAGAATGTATAATGTCCTGCATCTGTCCCTGCAATATCATTTAGGAAAACTCCAAGTCCCAAAAATGCCCCCACATCACATCTCTTCTTCCCTCTCCCTGCCCTCAGCAACTACCATGGCCACTTTCTCCACATTAATGCTACAATTTCTTCCATTACTGGTTACAATAGTTCTATAGTAGAATACCAGTAAGTCCACTCTAAACCATATTTTATTCCTCCATCTTGTGGACCCTAGGATAGTGATGTCCACTCCACCTCTATATCAAGAGGGGGCTTAGATCCCATATGGTTGATGGATGCGATTCTCCTGCTTGGAGTTGTAGGCACTCGATTCCCAGGTGTGGTGGTTGACCATCTTCATCTCCCTGTTAGCTGACCTGGTTAAGTCCAACAAACTGGACAGTAGGAGATGCAACTTTTTTGAGGCTCAGGGCCCAGCTGGCATGTGGCCAGTCCAGAGATTCAAGTCTCCTGAGTCTACACCAACCCCAGCACCAAACATATATGTTCAGCAAAAGCGACAGAAGAGTCATGTGTAGAAAGGTCACATCTGAGTCCAACTCCATCACACTCAGGAGCACAAATTCCAAAGTGAGACCCACTGCCAAGGCACTGAACTCCAGAACCATATGCCATGACCTTAGAACCTGTGTGACTCTGTAACTCTCAGGAGTACCAGTACCTGGTGTTGTATCTACTTTGGGTGTCTCTGGGATCCTGCTGAGGTGTGCATAAGTGTGACTCCTCTGATACCTCCTGACTCTTTTTTCAAGACTCTTAGCTATGGCAGGGGAGGAACACTGGTGTGGGGTATAATTGATGGAGAAGGATAGTACAATGATGAGCCCTTGATACTGATGACTATGCTTTTGAACCTGTGTGCCTGAAATTTGAACTAGGCCTAGAGCTTCAGAGTGCCTAAGAGTTACCTCCTGAGGGCTTCCTTGTTGCTCAAATGTGGTGGATCTCTAAGCCAAACTCAGCATGTAAATGCATTACCTTTCCCCCAGCATGAGATATGATTTCTGGGGATAACCTCCCTGGCAGCGAGGGATTACTACCAATCACTAACTTGTGATGCAACTATAAAAAGACCTTGAACAAAAGGGGGAAATGGTAAAGACAAATGAGATTATATGGCTAAGAGTTTTCAAACTGTACAGTTTTGTAGCAAATAAGGTCTACCTCTTATTTTGGATGTGAATGATAGGCACCTATTTTTGTGATCTTTGGCAATTCTGCTGATAAGGAGGCAGAAGGCCAACTGAGGGGTTTCCACAGGCCAAACGTTGTGCTAATGTCTTTATTACATAATTTAACCCTCAGACCAACCTATCAGGTAGGCATTATTTTACTGATGAGGTATTGAGATGCCATAATTACAGTTAACATAGCTGTAAGCATTGGAATGGGATTTAAACCCAGGAAGTTAGAGTAACCCCAAATGTTTAATCTTTGGATTGAATTTCTACCCCATAAGAGCAGCAGAGTTGAGAATCATATCAAGTCAACTGCCTGTAAGGGAACCAGATTTAAGCTCCACCACCCATACTAAGCACAAATAGTTGATTTTAGACAGAGCATGGAGGAGTTTGGGGAAGGCGGTAAAGAGAAAAATGAGTAAATGGCTTAGATAACAATGAAGGAAACAAGGCGGAAGGTATGGGTATTGACTTTGAAGTCCAAGAGGCTTGAGCTTGCCCCCAAGCCTTTCCCCACTGAGGAGAGTGACTTTGGTCAAATTAGTTCAGGAAGCTGAATGTTGATTTCATTGTCACATAGTAAGGATAATAATATATACATAACAGGACTTTTTTGAGCAATAAATGAAATGTTGTTGTAAGTCTCACAAATAAAATTGTGTAAAAGGTAAGATAATTGAGGGCTGTTATTATTATTGTTATAGTAACAATGTTATAATAGGTGTAATGGTTAGGTTATTGTGTCAACTCAGTCAGGTAATTGTGCCCAGTTGTTTGGTCAAGCAAGTACTGGGATAACTGTAATACAAGGGCATTTATGGACTTTAGTCACCATTGACTTACTGCAGTGGTAAATCATAGATAGCTGGTTTTATTTACATCAGTCAGGGAGATTTCCATCAGCAAGAGCGATACTTAATCCAATCAGTTGAATGCTTTAAAAGGGGACATGATTCCAGCATTAAGAGAATTTCCCAGCTCGTCTTTGGACAGCCAACATCTCCCAGAACTCTTCAAGAACCTGCATTGGACTTTTTTTTTTTTAAAGGTTTATTTTATTTATTTCTCTCCCCTCCCTCCCCCCCCTCCAGTTGTCTGTTCTCTGTGTCCATTTGCTGAGTGTTCTTTTTTTTTTTTTTTGTCTGCTTTCTGTTGTTGTCAGCGTTACGGGAATCTGTGTTTCTTTTTGTTGCGTCATCTTGCTGTGTCAACTCTCCCTGTGTGCAGCAGCCATTCCTGGGCAGGCTGCATTTTCTTTTGCGCTGGGCGGCTCTCCTTACGGGGCACACTCCTTGCGCGTGGGGCTCCCCTATGCAGGGGGCACCCCTGTGGCAGGGCACTCCTTTAGTGCATCAACACTGTGTGTGGGCCAGCTCCACAGAGGTCAAGGAGGCCCAGGGTTTGAACAATGGACCTCCCATGTGGTAGACGGATGCCCTCTCCACTGGGCCAAGTCCGCTTCCCCCTTCATTGGACTTTCATTGCAGACCCTGGTTGCAGTCTGCCTGCGGAACCTGGACTTGTGCATCTCCACGACTGTGTGAGAGACTCTTAAAGAATCACATACTATTGACAGATATGTCTTGTTGACTCTGTTTCCCTAGAAAACCCTGACTAATACAACATTCATTGAACAGTTACTACATGTCAGGTATTGTTCTAAGCACATTGCATGTAATTAGTTGTTTAACCTCCACAATAGTCAAATGAAACAGATTCTACTACTGTCTCCTTTTATAGAAGAATGAGCTCAGGTATAGATTAGTAAGTGATTTAGCAAATGTTAACATAAGCTAGTAAGTGTCAAGCTGGGATATGAGCACAGGTCGTCTAAGAACAGAGCCATGCATAACAAGTACTGCTATTGTATTATCTAGAACTTTGTAGGAAAGTCCATGGTTCTTCTCAGTTATAATAAATGGTAACTTATTATTTTAATGAATTTTATACAATTTTTAGGCAATAGGTATACAATTAAAATAGTGCTTTTGGAGTACAGCAATATTATTAGATACACTTGGGTAATAAATATTTGTTAAATGAATTGATAATAAAGACAATGGTTAATTATCTATATCTCTATCTAATTTATATGACCTATTTTAAAGTTATTTGGTGGGCACAAATAATTTAACTTCTTACTTTAGGTAGATAAGAGGAAACAAACAAAAAGGCATAGAAATATTCTGTGATTTTGCAGAGATTTGGAGGTTGTTATTAATCATTAGGTTTGGAGTCTCTTTATCTGGAGAATGCCTTGGTTTAAGATACATACAGCAAAAATGCTTTTGGAAGCAGAAATATATTTCACTTTAGTGCACCTTTCACCAATAGAACCTAATCTGGTTGCAATGATTTAATCAGTAACAGTGAGTTGTTTTCAGACAACCTCCTGCATAAATAAAAAACTTCCAATATGCACTTGCTTGAGACTTTTTTAATGACCTCAGACCAGAGGTTTAGCCATCTGTAATTCTGCTTTTTTTATACTCCAACAAACCCTGCATAGTTGTAACATCAGATCAGATTTTTTTTTGTTTGTTTTTAGGTCTGGTGATCATTAACAATCCAGTTGATTTTCATAAACTCTGGTTTTTGGAAAATACATCTTCTTTTAAATATGGAGGACAATTTTTTCCCCATTTTTTTCAATGATAGTTTATTTAAGAGCCTGACATCCTTCTTTTTTATTTCCTTCTTTCTCTTCCTCTCTATTTTTCTCATTCTCTGCCTTTCTTTCTCTCTCTTTCCTTTGCTCCCTTCCTTCTTCTGCCTGTTTCATTTAGGTTTCTTTGGCATCAAGCAACATACAACAACTCAGATTAATGTAAGTAAAAAAAATGATTTTGTTGGATAGATTTGGAGTAGCTCTCTGAATGGAAGGAAAAACTGAATCACAGCTTGCTCACCATTTCCCCAGTCCCTGCCCACCACCAGTCTCAAAGCGTTTTCTAAATACCAATGTCTATAAAAGTTATCCATTATGGTATAACAAACCACCCCAGAACTCAGTGGTTTAAAACAACAGACATTTGTTAGTTCAAATTTGCAATTGTGCCAGGTACTTCCTTGTTTGTGGTCCAGACTCAGTCATTAGGGTGAGGGGGAGAGATTGTCTCATGCTGCTGAGCTCAGCAGCCAGGGGCTGCTTTCTGGATCTTAGCTGCACCTTCACGTGTCTGCAGCTTTGTTGGGGAGAAATGAGCAGACTCTACCACACATGGTTTCTAGCAGCCTAGCTGGGGTTTGTTCAGATGAAGGCGCTAGGAGGCCAGGAAAATGAGCAGAGGCAGGCAAGTTCTACTAAAGCTGAGGCTCTGGCCTGGCATGACACTACCTCCCCCACATCAGTTGGTTTAAGTAAGTACCAAGGCAGGTCCTGATTCAAGATGGAGGGAGGGTAGTGGAGAAAGAGATCCTACCTCATGATCAGACAGTCTACAAGGTCACTTGGAAAAAAGGCATAATTTTGGCTATTTTCTAAAATTTTATTTTATTTTTAAAGGAACTTTAGATTACATAAACATTGCATCAAAAATATAAGGGGATTCTCATATGCCCTACCCCTGCATCCTCCCACACTTTCCTACATTAACATCTTTCATTAATGTGGTACATTTTGCAATTGATGAATACATATTGAAGCATTGCTACTAACCATGAACTATAGTTTACATTATAGTTTATACTTTGCACTGCAAAATTGTGGCCATTTTTGCAAAGAATCTATCCTAGACAGGAAACATAGAACCAAGAGATCTAGGTAATAGATTAATTCATGGGAATATTCTTTGTGGCATCACACTGGGATGAATCAAGTCCACTAACTTCCATCTTGTCATTTCACTAAGACCTCAAACTCAGTATTCTTGGAATCAGTGCACTGGACAGGACACTTTGACTGACATCCTCACCAAGATTTCACGAAAATTAGGAAAGGATAATCCTCAAGGAAAATTGAAGTCATATTGCAACAAGAAGAGGAAATGGGTGTTGAGGAGATAAAAAATAATATTTTGCACATGGCCCTCAAGTAACTTCAAATGACCTTCCAAGAACTACTGGGAGGTAAATGTGAACACTATAAGGGCAATGGAATGTTATCAGGATGTTATTGTTTAGATCTTCCTATACAGGCTCCATGGGGTCTCCAAGGGAAGGAAAAATTCTCTCTACTTGGAGGAGTCTTTGGTGATGATACCTGGGCTAAGCCTTGATGGAAAACATTCTTAGTGATGGTGTTAGTCAGAAACAATTTTTTCTCCAAAATTTCATTCCTGTAGGGAAAAAAAAGTCAGTTGTATAACATTGGATCTTTCTCTGCACCATTAGCTTATAAGTCAGTGAAATGACTTACTTGGCAGATATATCTGGACAGAATAACTGGGAATGTCTAGTTCAGCTAAGCCTTCTACGTTTTAAGAGCTGTGGACAGGAGATATGCCCAAGTCCAACAGTGCCTGAATTTGGATGAGTTATTCTCCATAGGTCCCGACTTTAGTATTATCAAATCCACTTAACTAACCTATCTAAGGATGTGTCCTCTACATTGGCCTAAATCTGTAATAAATATTATGTTTGGCTTCCTTATTTTTTTTACTTTGTTTCCCTACTTATTCACAATCCAGGTAGGGAAGATGAGTTATAATTTTGTGTGTCCCCTCAGAGACCTCAACAGATGGAAATAATATGAGCAAAAGATCAGCAGCATCAAACCATTTGGAACATTTTGGGAACACTGTATGGTTCATACACTGGACTAGAGGTATGAGTGGGGTCTAAAACTAGAAAGGTATGTGAGTCAGACAGGGAATGACTTCATCCCATACTAGACAGCATGTGCTTTATACTGAGGGTCTTTGTAAGTTTTTTGTTTTTGTTTTTGTTTTTCAAAAGCAGGAAATTGACATGAAATTATCAACACTTGACAATCTACTTAGTTACCAATATCTAAAATGTTCTGCCAGATCCTCAAACACAATGCAATGAAGCCAACTCATATGTACCCCCTTATAGATTCAAAACCATGTACTTGACAAGACACAAAATAGCAAACAAAACAAAACAACAAAGAAAAATAGAAAAAGAGAGAAAGGGAGGCAGAGAAATAAAGGCTATTCAAATAGTGCCATGAGTCTGGTGTTCATTCTTGTCAGGTTTAGTTTGGCTGCTAAAAACAGTGACCTAATGTAAAAATGTTTGCCCAACACCAAATTCAATCTGAAATCATGATCTCTAGGTCTAAAAGGGTTTACAGAGATAATCCAATCTGTTTATCCCTTAAATTCAATGATCTGCCCCAAGGCCCATAGTTTACTTTCCAATATGTAATTTTTAGTTCCAAACTAGCTTGCTTCTTCAGTTCAGTATTCTAGATTTATATTCTACAAGCCAGGCTTGAAAGGTAGGTGGTGTCCTCAACTCCACCTACTTCTTTCTGCCAATTAAATGAGTTACCAAACCTTTTTTTAATTTTGCTTTAGGAGAGTTCTCATTGCTTCAATCACAGGAATGCACATTATAAATCATGTCAGTTCCCCATTGAAAAGTTTCCATTCAACAAGGATATATTGATGCTGTAATAAGAGTCCCAGAATGTCTTTTGTTCCAATAATCTCTGTTTACCTTTTTGAACATGTCCTATATGCTCAAACTTGAACTGGATGCTTGGAGATGCCAGATGGATCAGCTTGGGCTCAAGCAAACACTTGCTCCAAAACCACTCCCCATTCCTGCCACTGTTCATGCTATTCCTTCCACCAGTGTTGCCATCTTTCAGCTAAATCCAACAGCTTCCCAAAGCCACCAACCATCCACTTTAGTTAAACTTTCCATTTAGAACAGGGATTGGCCCTCTATGGCTCATAGACTAGCCACCTGTTTTAATAGTTTCATCAGAGCACAGCCAAGCCCATTCATTTGAAGATTGTCAAGGGTTGTTTCACGTCCCTTAATGTCACTTGGCCTGATCTACAGTCAGTGAAGAATTATATCTACTCCTCAAATATGCCATGATGTGGAAAAGGGACTTCTTACTACTATCTACTAACTTCTCAATCAGTGATGACAGAAGCGACATCTTGTTCTTCTAAATCAGGCATATCCTGTAAATGTCTAGAAAGGAAATCTTGTCCTTATGGGTCTGTGTTCACAACTCCTCAACTCTGCAGTTGTAACCCCAAAGCAACCCATAGTGGACTGTGGGAGAGTGAGGGCTATGGTGTGGACCATTGACCATGAGGTGCAGCAGTGCTCAGAGATGTATTCACCAAGTGCAGTGAATGTCTCATGATGACGGAGGTTGTTGTTGTGGGAGGAGGAGTGGGGTGAGGGGGATTGGAGTATATGGGGACCTCATATTTTTTTAATGTAACATTAAAAAAATAAATAAAGCCAAAAATTTCTCAATAAAAAATATATTACAAAAAAAAAAAAAAAAGAAAGGATGTAGTGGCTGCGGCTCTGAGCGCCAGCTCAGCTCAGCTCCCTGCTGGCCCCCATGCTGTGGGTGTTCCAGAAGGACCACATGCAGGAATCCCCAAGATCCAATTGAAACGTCCGGAACTCGTGCCGGTGACTGGGGCAATAATCTCAGGCTCTCAGACGTTGACTTCGATAAAGGGAAGTATCTGGATCCCAGTGGGCATTACTGAGGCTCAATTCACGTGGCTCATCAGGAAAAGGATCCAGCTTCCTTCTGAAAAGGCATGTGGGGAAGCACTACAAGGAGGAAACGATGGAGATGGATTCTGGTTTGTGAGAGAAGGCACTTGCGGCGTGGGAGGGCGCGTGCTGGACTAGTTGCAGGTTCCCATTTGTGTAGTTTGTAAATAGTCGACTGTTTTCAGTCGTTGCAGAACCTCATCACATAGAACTATTAGTGCGTTTGTAACTGGATTTATTTCTTAATATATTGGAAGGTTTAGTTTCTTTAGTCTAGTAAATTATGCCGAGTTTTACTTTGAGTTCTTCTTTTTGGGCATTGTCCTCATGGCTGTACTCTCCCAGGATTTTGCTCCCCTGGGAATCATGTTTAAAGAAGATATTTCCATATTGAAGTGAGGTGGGTGGAGTATTAAAAGTGAAAGGCAGGGAGATGATGCATTTATTCTGTATCTTGTTTGAAGTGTTAGATGGCTAAGTACTAAAATTAAATCCTTAGCAGTCAGAACACTTGCCTCACTAGATTTTGCCAACTATCAGTCATGTTGGACTGAACTAATCTCTTTCTCTTTCTGACTCTACTAAGGTAAATAATTAACAATAAAACTTCCTCTCATTAAAAAAAAAAAAGGAGAGAGAGAAAACACAAAGTAAGGAGGAGAAGTGGGATTTGCCGGAGTCCTTGCCATAACTTGCTCTACAGTTGATTGTGTATCTTCTCTCCTCCACTGAATTTTAATTTCCTCGCTGCAGTACTTAGCACAGTACTTTGCACACAGTGGGCTATGGTCCTTTTTAGTTAATAAATGCATGCACATTCACTTACATTTATGCAAGTCAAAGAAAGAGGGTATCAGTGGAGCATTTAGGCCCATCAGTGGTTTACTTGTACTTGGAATCTAGCCAGTGGTATAGGTTGTTCTAGAATCTAAGTAGCTTGCGGGCACAGATCTATATCTCAATTGAAGCAGCCAAAAAAAAATAAGTCATATCTGGGCTTGGGGAATGCTTAAGAACTAGGACCCTAGAGGAGGAGTCTTCTGGTAATATTTCATCTACAAATTAAGTATTATTTTGAGTGATTCACACATCTCCCCAAGTCTATTTAGTAATTTATGAATCAAGATAATTTGAATTGTTGACTTTCGAAGTTTTTGTGGCAATGCCTTTCCAAATCTAAGAATTTGTATGACTACAATACTACTTTTGATCTATCTATCATAGGATCATGGGGTCTAAGTCAGAGTGGGGGGAAGGGAGAGAACTAACTTTTGAAATAACCTTTCGTGTGTGGGCACAGGTCTGTGTAAATTCCTTGGATTATCTCATTGAATCCTCAGAGCAGTCCTGTGAAGAAGATGTAATGATTATTATAATTTAGATGGAGGTTAAAAGGGATTAACAAAGCTTCCTCAGATCGAGCAGAAAATAGAGAGTCCTAGAAGGGATTGTAAGCCAGGTCAGCCTCCCACGCAGTCACGTGCTGGCTCCAGTCCATTCAAAGTGGGCTACCCCATGTTATTCCACATTTGACACTAAACAAAGACTGAGATCTGTTCCTTTGGTTGCAGTTCAAGGGAATTGATCTGAAAGTGTTACGAAAACCTAAAAGTATGGCATACGCTTAACGTATTCGTAGAACAAGTCTTCAATTTTCAAATATTCTGAATCCCAAGTTACCAGATACTGAAGTCTGTTGTGTTAAAGAGTAAGTCCTATCAATTCTACCTCTGAAATTATTCTTAAACAGAGTTCATTTTTCTATCACCACTGCCAGCTTTGAGTGTGGGCCTTTGTGCTTCTTGTCTGATGATTAGGATAGCCTGTTAGCTCTTCATTCCATTCTCCTCCCACATAACATCACTCCAATTGATCAGGGGCCTTCTTCCTTTAACCAAGCTATGACTTCATATGTCAGTTTGGTTAGGTTATAGTGTCTAGTTGTTTGGCCAAGTGCTGGCCTACTTGTTAATGTGGGAGTATTTCAAGATGGGATTTGCATGTATCATCACCAATGTGTAGAATTGCCTCATCTAATCAGCTGGAGGTTTCCAAAGCAAGCAGTGAGAATTTCAGAAGTCAGAAAAGGAATTTAGACACAACTTCAGCCTTTGTTCTTGCTGGAATTTACAACCAGCCAGCTTTACTTGGGAGATTTGGACAAAGGAATTCAGCATCACCTTTACGGAAGTTTCCAGTTTGTGACCTACCCTATGGCACTCAGACTTGCCATTCCTCATGATTTCATGAGCCAATTATTTATAATAAATCTTGTAATAATATATTGTGTTTTTTTAAAAAGATTTATTTATTTATTTATTTCTCTCCCCTTCCCCCCACACCCCGGTTGTCTGTTCTCTGTGTTTATTTGCTGCGTCTTCTTTGTCCGCTTCTGTTGTTGTCAGGGGCAAGGGAATCTGTGTTTCTTTTTGTTGCATCATCTTGTTGTGTCAGCTCTCCGTGTGTGCGGCACCATTCCTGGGCAGGCTGCACTTTCTTTCGTACTGGGCGGTTCTCCTTAGGGGGTGCACTCCTTGCACGTGGGGCTCCCCTACGCGGGGGACACCCCTGTGTGGCAGGGCACTCCTTGTGCACATCAGCACTGCGCATGGGCCAGCTGCACACGGGTCAAGGAGGCCCGGGGTTTGAACTGCAGACCTCCCATGTAGTAGACGGATGCCCTAACCACTGGGCCAAGTCCGCCACCTAATATATTGTTATATATAATATATATTTCCTATTGATTCTATTTCTCTGGGAATCCTGACTAATACACAGACCTTCAAGTTTACCAAAAGAGTCTTCTTATTTATCAAAACTGGTCATATCACTCTTCAAAATTAGGACAAAACTAATACTTAATTAGCATTGATGCTTCCCCAGTAGTATAATATTTCCATACCACCATGTTCTGTACTGAGGCATGTAATGTTTTGAGCACTTTTTAACTTTGGGTTATAAGCAAAGGCCTAACCAAAAGTCATAATCATTATCAATGTGTAAATATTTCATAAGTCTGTTCTTATGTAGTACTTGAATTAATCCTCCCTCACTAGCTGGTAAAGTGTTCCTGATTCTTATTTTATAGACAGGGAATAGAGGCTTAGAAAAGTTAAAATTCTTGCCAATTTAACTAACTTTGTTGATATTGTTATGACATGGCAGAATTCCAATTTGAACATATATCAACCCTCTGTATCTCCCTGAGGGGTAGAGTCAGACTAGAATCTAGGTTCCCACAAACAAATTCATGCTCTTCTTTCACATACTGCCACCTTGCCACGGCAGAATTGGCATATTGCTTGCCCTCAGCTTAGCTTTGCATGGATTGCTTATTTTGTGGGTTAAAGAATATGATGTGGCCAACATTTGCATGGTGCCTTATAGTGTACAAATCAACTTTGCCTGAAATATTTCATGTTTTCTTTTTCATTCTAATACCACCAGGAAATACTTATCATTATTCTCAAAATTTAATTATTAAAAAAATATAAAAAATGAGGCTCAGGAAATTGCCAGCACAAAGGCTTCTATATCCTTAGTGCTAGTCCATATTGTTTTCCTTTCTACCTATTACTGTCTCTCTCTGCCTGCCTTCTTGAAAAGAACTATTGGTCATCCTAACTCAGTATTCTCCACCAAAGTTTAGAAACTCATTACACCAAAAAGCAGACATGAGCTGACCAACTAGAGTAGGTATTTAACCTACTACCTCCTTCCCACCGCTGCTTTGGTCTTATATGATGAAGTAACACAGGTTTCCAGGACTGGAGTTAGGGAGATTAGATTCTATGATGATGACAGGTTTTCTCTGGAGGTTGCATTTCACCCTGTGTGCAAGGCAAGCCTGTTTTGACAGTTCTGACTGTAAGGAAAACTCTACCGAATAACTGTTTGGCCATGACTCACCTTCACATTGACTTCGTTGTTAACATCTGTTTAATTTGCCTTTTTTTCTTTTAAGTCGTGATTTTAATTTTACATTAAGAATGCTTTGATAAAGCAAAACCCACACACCACTGTCTTACCAGGGAACCACTTAAAATGAGCATGGAAGTCGGGATGCAGAAAATATGTCACCTTCCAACGTTTTTTCATAAAGGCTCTTGTCTTCCTTATGTTCTTAACAGAGGAGAGACAGAGCTAAGAGTTGAATATTATGTACTTAGTAACCATGAACACTTGGTTCATGCATCAATAATCCATAACCTTAGCAAAATAATGCATCACTTTCTTTAATATTCCAGATTTCCTCACTCAAATTCCCAAAGAAGCCTTGATGTATTGTCCTATTAAGTGTGAGAGTTAGTTCTCTTGGCTAATATCCCTCTTCCTCTGCCTTTATATTCACCATAATTTATGCATTGCCTCTCTAAGGGGAAGTATTCTCTGGGACTTTCCCAATAGACTCTAGGAAGTTAGCCTGAACTATCTTAAAAATTTAGGAAATCATAACCCTAACTGTATTTTAAAATAATTCCCAATCAGTTTTATTTCTAAACTCGCTGATTTGCTTGTCAAAATTCATTGTGGCCGTGTGGTTATTTTCATGCTAAACCTTGTTTCAGAAGCTATGTGCCTACAGGTGAGCTACTGAGTACAGAGACTTAGTCGTCTTGGACTACCCAGCACCCAAACTTAATTACACACCATTTAGTACTGTGTGTGTTCTTATTAGTCAGATTGATTTGGGTCAACTCCTGAATCAGCCTCTAACTGGCCATTTGGTCTTGGACAAGTGGCTTAACTTCTTTGAACCTCATATCCCCCACCTGTATAAAGGAGCCTATAATGACACTTATGTGTTTTGGTAGCTGATTAAATAAAATTAAATGAGCTCATTTATGTTAAGTGCAGGGCACAGTGTCTGATGCATAGAAATTGCATAAAGTAGTAGCTATTATTATTATTATTATTAGAGAAAAGGTTCATTAAAAGTCTGCAGAATTAATCTCAAATAAAGTTGGAAAGTATACAATTTTATGAAGTCCAGAATTTTCTGCTACTGAATTTTCTGCTGTAAAATTTCAGAGAAGTCATTGGGATCTAGAGGAAAGAATAAATACATTTATGTTCAGAAGTTCTGGCTTTGAGTCTCAGTGTTAAAGTTGTTCCGTCCCTCTGAAGTGTGGGGTCCTGTGTTGGTAACAATGGGAGCATAATCCTAGCAACTGCATCACGAGGTTGTCACAAGGAGTGTGTGTGGAGAAACATTCTCCAGGGAAGGGATGTCCATATTTAACCCCAAAAGCCTCTGTTGAAAGGATTCTTCTTCACAATAGAACCCCAAGAGCTAGATTAACCTTTTTGAACCATGGGACACAGGAGCCCAGCATATTCTGACACCACCTTCCCACATCCCCACATTCCTTTTCCCAGCTACCCCAGGGTCATAAAATCATTTCTCCAGAGGGAAGAATTCCTGAACCAAAGAAAGGCTCATCATGCCACAAGGAATGAGCAGACTGGTAAATGTTTCCTCTGTCACTCCTTTTGTGGTTCCACATGTTTCTAAAATGCTTAATAGCCTTCCTGGAATTGGGAAGATCCCACTGACCTTAGCCAGGGGAGCCTTGGGGAAGGCTAAGAATTTTGTGTTGCTGCAGGGGGACCAGACTTTGCACTAGTGCACACTTCAGGCTGTAGCTGATGGTGAAAGAAGTATGGAAACTTGGTGTCTGGGTAGCTAGTGAACCTAGTGCTTTCCATAGAATTAGAATTTTGGCGGTGAAACCTGCTATCATGAAATTAGTCTCTTTCTATGTATCAGGCTCCATCTAACTAACTGATGTTTCAATGAATATCAATTTACTGGTGTGGCTGACACTTTTGATAGAGAAGAAAGGGAGAGTAGAGTCAGAAGACAAAATTAGAAGCCTTCCAAGACCAGTTTATTCCAAACCCCTCATTTTATAGACAGAGATGTTAAACCTAGAGAATTAAGGGACTTCCTAAAACTCCCACACACAATCAGTTTATTTAGCTGGTCTTGAGGGTGGGTTTGAGATATTGGTCAGAAAAAGTCAGTGTTTCTATTAAGATGGTGGGGGATCACTCTGTCACACTTTTAGACTGAGATGGGTCTTGCTGGAAGAGTTTTCCCATGTAACTTGAGACTGTTTCATGCCATATGTGCACTGATGGAGATAACTCTTGGTTTTTATGGATGGCAGAGAAGAGGGAGGGGGGCTATTTCTGTGGGATGGCTAGACTCCTGGTTGCCTCAGCTTTACCACTGGCATCATCTCCCCATATCTGTGTCTCTGCTCTTCGGCCTATGAGTTTCCCCCTCTGTCTATTAAGCTATATTTCATCATGGTACCCCCCCAAAATGCAATTCAATGTTACCAGTTGACTTGAGCCCCCCCCAAAAGAAACGTTTGAGTCCTAATCCTCAGTCTTGTGAATGTGACCTTATTTGGAAAGTAAGGTAGTTAAATTAAAATGCAAGTGGAGTTAGTTAAATTAAAACAAGGCCAAACTGGTCTAAGGTTGGCCCACATGCAATATGACTGGTGGCTTTGTAAGAAGAGGTGAGGATCCACAGACAGACAGACAGAAGATGATCATGCAATGATGGGACAGTGAAGACATAGTTATACAACTAGCCGAAGATTGTTGGTCATGGCCAGAAGCCAGGGAAGAGGGATGGAAAAGATTTTTCCCTACAGTCTTCAGAGGGCGCATAGACCTTTCAACACCCTGATTTCAGACTTTTTAGCCTCTAAAACTAGGAGACAACAAATTTCCATTGTTTTTAAGTCACCTAGTTTGTGGTAATTTGTGATAGCATCTCTAGGAAAGTAAAACAGTAGATAATTACAAAAGTATCATGACATTTATAACAGGTACTTCTATGGTACTTTAGGAGCATAAAGCAATACTATAGGAATTCAAAAAGACTTTGATATTAGTAAGTCCTGGCATTTTAAATCCTGCTGAATCCATTATGCACATCTTACACTGAACCACACTAAGCTATGGTAAGTATGTTTCTCAGATCTTGTGACCATTGCTGGAATTTCCTATGTCTTTGTATCTGTACCTTCTAGATGCTCATTTAAGGGCTGCTTTATCAGTGGTATTGTTTAAAAGTTTGTTTCCTCCAAGGTGCTGTGCAAAGATGAGCTTCTACACTTGGCTTAATCCCTTCTTGATTAAGTGCAGCTTCTTCTTCTGTTTCTCTGGTCCTGTAGCTCTCTTCATTTGTCTTTATCCCGACCCTATTGAAACGTCTTTCTAAAGTCATTCTCTGCTATGAAAAGAAAGAGATTTCAAAACATCTTTCTGGGGGGGGGGGGGGGGGGAGAAAGTTACTTTCTAATTAAGCTCTAGTCCTGCACAAGATAGTTTTCCCATTTTTAGAAGCATCTGGCTGCATACTGGGTTCCCCAGCTAACTGACTCTGAAACAGAGTTTTGAGTAAAGGATGTACATTTCAGGGTAACCCTGGTAGCACACCTGTAGAAGAGAGAGGAAGGAAGCATTGGGAGGAGAGAGAAGTTGAACTGTAATGTAGGTTCATCCCAGCTCTTCCCATGGGGAACTGTGGAACTACAATGGCCTTTCAGATGTGCTCTGAGTTTGGCCAAAATGACAAAGCTATTGTATTACAATGCCAATCAGTCATTCGTATGGGCCATCTTGGTAATGTGCATGACCTTAGGTGAGATGGCTTTCTGTAGCTAAGGTGATGCCTGAACAGGCTGATAACTAAAGGTTGTGAGCTAACGGCACACCCACCAGTAGGATAAAAAGACCTTCATTGAAGGGGCATCTAGGTGGTACATCACAGTATCTTCACACTTGTTGAAAACCCCCATCTCTTAAACCTAGGAGTTATTACTATTCAACTTTTCCATGCCCAACATTATTTTTTTTAACAAATCAATTTTATTGATACATATTAATAAAGCATACAATTTATCCAAAGTGTACAATCAATGGTATTTGCTATAATCTCGTAGTTGTGCATTTATCACTTCAGTCATTTTTAGAGCATTTTCATTATTTCAATAACAATAATAAATAAACAAACATACAAACAAGAAAATTTACCTCTCAGTCTCTCCATGCTTCCACCAGGGTACATAGCTGCTCTTTCTGGCTATTCCTGCACAATTATTTACTTATTTATTAAGCAGTTTTATTCACATATATTCACATGCAAAAAGTATTTTCTATCTTCCTGTGGTTTATTTTTGGGGGTGAGTACTTAGTTCATTTAATTTTATATTTATTTATTTCAAAGAAATTTTAGATTACGTATTAATAACAAATATATAGGGGATTCCCATATGTCCCCCTCCCACACTCTCCCACATCAACAACATCCTTCATCAGTGTGTTATTTTCATTACAGTTGATGAACTCATATTGAAGCGTTGTCACTAACCATGGATTATAGTTTACACTCTGTCCTGTGCAATTTTACAAGTTATGACAAAATATATAATGGCCCGTATTCATCACTGCAACATCATGCAGGACAATGCCAATGTCCCCAAAATGCCCCCATATTACACCTATTTTTTTGTTCTCCCTCCCTTCAGAGCTCTGGTGGCCACTGCCTTTATACCAACGATACAAATTCTTTCATTGCTAGAATAACAATAAGTCTATAGTAGAATAATAGTAAGTCTACTTTAGTGCATTGTTCATTCCCCAATCCTGAGCATTTTGGGATGGTGATGCCCAGCCTGCCTCTTACTGAGAGGGGACTTAGATCCCATGAGGCAGATGGATGGAACTATCTTGCTTGCAGTTGCAGACTCTCTCTGTTCCTTGGTATGGCATGCCCAACATTATTTAAGACTGTGTTTGATCAGGTCCTCTGGAAAGCAGATGCCAAGATGGAGACAGAAGAAACTTATTGGGGTGACATCTGTGTATGATAAAGGGGAGAAAGAGCAGGGGTAGGCAGGGAAAGCCTATGGAGCTCAATGTAGGTCTGGCACTTGTGAAGGAGAGGGGGAGGAGGGTGAATAGGGCAGGGAGAGCAGCAGATAGCCATGCAGCAGTGGGAAAATCCTGGTCAAGCAGATTGAGAGCCTCTGAGCAGAGATTGCTCAATAGAGCATCCGCATATCAGCAGGAATGGCCCATTTGTAGTACCTCCACTCTGCTCCATCATGATTAAAGGCAGCTCCAGGAAAGTATGACCTTGACATGAACAGCACAGAAGATCCTGAAGATGCAGCAGTTGGAGGCCTCAATCAAGTGTACTCCTTGTGTAGCAGATTCTCTCTTGAAGGGAGATTTGGGTGGCCCACCTCCATGGCTGCTACAAGGACAGACAAAAATTGCCTATGGTAGTGCCTGGCTTTATTATGACAGTGTAGCCAATATATTTTGGAATGTCTTCCTGGCCTGAAATCCGTGATGATACCCTGTGTTTTTAGCTTGCTAAAGGCTTCCAATGTTAAAATAAGAGGAATGAGTTGGCATTTATAATGGAAACTTATTAGGGTAAAAGCTTTCAGTTCTGAGGCTATGAAAATGTCCAAATCAAGGCATCCTCAGAGATGTTGTCTCACCAAGTTGCCCCTGTGGGTGATCAGGCACCTGGCAGCAGCATTTAGAGATGCTTTCTCTTGGAACTCAGCAGTGATCAATCAGGCATATGGTTCATCTTTCCCTGGTCTATGTCTTTTCATCATTGGTCTTCTCTGCTGATTCTAGCCTCTGGCCTTTCTCTGAGTCTTTCAGGGTTTCTCTGTCTTTCTACAGCAGTAAGGTGATCCTGAGTCCTCTCTCACTTTGAAGGGTAAAATGGCAGCTCTCTTTCTTTATGGCATTTTTTTCTCTGTACATTTCTCCCACTTACAGAAGACTCCAGCAAGAGGGCCAAGGCCCATCCTCAGTCACACCTCACTGAAGCAATCCAATCAAAGGTCCTGAGTAAATCCAATCCAATCAAATGGCCCCACACACACAGGAATGGATTAGCTCCAAGAACGTGATCCTTTCTGGGATTCACAAAAGCTTCAAACTGTCACACCCCCACTTTGAGAATTATCCAATCCCATGCTGGGGAGCATTATACAATATTTTTACTGTATGGCTTTTCTTCTTTAACCAAAGTTCATAGGATTAGGAATGAAACTTCTGAGTCAATCCATGCACAATTGTAGACTCTCTGGGAGTGAATCATGCTTCAACCACTGACTACCTTACAAGGCTGATGAAATTCCTACCATCTCTGAATACCCAGCCTGCCATCAACAGAGGCCAAGTGGAGTTCCTCATTTGACACAATTACTTAAAAAGGCCAATTGATTCCTTGGTGGCAAGTTGACTACTTTGGACCCCTTTCATTCTGAAAGGTGGTTGCTCACTCTCACAGCAATGAACACTTGTTATTGGTTTGGGCTTCCTGCCCTGCTTACAGAACCCTGGCAGCACCATTCTCAGGGGACATTCAGAGTGCCTTATCAAGAATCATGGAATCCCAAACAACATAGCATCACAGTGGGAGGGGGCAGATGGCTGGTGGGCTGGTCATATCACATTGTACCACCCAGAATTTGCACTCTGATAGTGAACTGGAATGGCCTGATGAAGGCTCATTTGAAGGTCAGCTCAGAGGCAATATTCTGAGTATGGAGTATTGTATTCTTCAGGGAATTAAAAACAAAAGGATATATATATATGTACCATATATATATGAACCAAAAAGATGTATATATGTGTATATGTGTATATATGTATGTATGTATGTGTGTATGTATGTATACATACACATATATATATTTGTTGTTGCTGTTGCTGTTTTTAAAAATTTGGTTCACAAAATTGTAGAGTCCTGTTTTAGTTTGCTACAAGCTGCTGAAAACAATATACCAGATATGGGTTGGCTTTTACAATGGGGATTTATTAGCTTATAAGCTTCCAGTTCTGAGGCCCTGAAAATGTTCAAATCAGGGCTTTGTCAGGTGATGTTTTTCCCATGAAGACTGTCTGTGGATGATCCTGGACTTCTCCATCATATGGGAAGGCATATTGTGGTATCTGCTGGTCTCTGCCTTCTCCTCCAGGTTTCACTGATTTCAGCTTCTGGCTGCTCCCTCTGTGGCTTTCTCTCTTGGCTTCTGTGGGTTCCTCTCTGAGCTCCTGTATCTTTTTTCTCTATTCATATCATTTATAAAGGACTCCAGTTGGATGATTAGTACCCATTAAGACAAACAATACTTAAGTAATCCTATCAAGAAAGGTCCCAGCTACAATAGCTTTATACCCACAGGAATGAATCAGCTCTAAGGACATGATCTTTTCTAAGGTCCATAAAAGCCTCCAAATGACACATGTCCAATAAGTCTGAAATCCATAGGGTGGCTGGAAATTCCAGCATGATTTGATGTTGCAATCTTGAGTCTTACATCCACAAGAGAGGACATAAGCAGGACAAGAGTTGATGTGGTAGTCTTAGCAGAATTTCTTCTTTTCTGGAAAACATTAGTTTTTTTGTTCTTAAGGCTTTCTACTGCTTTGATAAGGCCACATTATCCAGGGTAACCTTCTTTACTTAAAATCAACTGATTGTAGATTCTAACAATGTCTACAAAATATCTCTCCAACAACAGCCAGGCTAGTATTTGACAAAACAATAGAAAATCATAGCCTAGCCAAGCTGACATGTGAAATGAATCATAACAGCTGCTGTCCTCCAGGTTGCAGTATATGCACTGAACTGGAGACTTTTTTAGAGCCCTGGATCCCCAATGGGAAAAAAAGCCAAGTCTGGGAATCAGAGTGTGCAAGCAGGAGTGGTTCCACTGCCAGTCACTCTCACTGACCCATTGGGGGACTTGGTGTTTCTTGTCCCTGAAATTCTGGACTTGCAGGTTTGGGGGCTCTGTCTGCAAAAGGCGTGCATTACTTCCAGGATGCACATCAAGACAGCCACCGAACTTCAAAGTAAGGCTGCTGCCCAGGCACTTTGGACTCTGTGCCCAGGATCCAGCAGGCAGGAAGAGGAGCCCCCATCTAGGCAGGGCAATTGGCCCTGCTCAGCAGTGCTTGGTATGGGAGCTATTGTACAATGGAAGCAGGAAAAATATGAGTAGCCTTCCACTTGGACATATCTCCCTTGCCCAATTGTGACTGTGTTAGTCCAGCAAACCTGGTCAGAGAAAAGAATGATTTCCAGGTCTCAAGCTACTCAGGGATCATGGTCTGGGTCACATTCCTAGGTAAGCCACCAACACCAGAATAGGTGATACCTGAAGTTGAGGGAATTTGGAAAGAACAGTGGAGGTGAGAGTGATGTGCATCAGTTGCAGCCCCAAGATCAACTGCAGCAAAGAGGCTGTAGTCTGTTTTAAACCACATCCTTCTTGGGCTTCCCTTAGCCAATGGTTGCATATCCTGGGGGTACTAGAGCCTATTTCAATCCCATGCAGGACTCCACTAAGGGGAAATCTTTGCTCCAGGGTTGCCTGATGCCAAATGAATTGGCCGAGAGTGTCAGAACTGTATTGTGGCTGAGGCTATTCCTGACTGATCTTGTTCCCTCCCATTTTACTTTCACAAGGATCAGTCCTGCCTCACAGTCTGGAGCTTTCTCTGCTTAATCCTTCTCCCCACCCCACCCTCCTTTTTCTTTTACAGGCCTTACCCCCAATATATCTCTCAGACTTTTATATCCATCTATGTATATGCATCTTGCAGGACTCAGGAGACATGTATCCTCCTATCCTTATAGTAAAATTTCCATTTCTGTGTGAGTTAGTTCATACTACTATCTGTTACTTGCATTAAAAAGAGGTTTAACTTAGATGTATAGCATATTATTTTCCTTCCATTACATTTCTTTGCTCCTGTAACATTCATTTGCCCTTCTGTCATCTGAAATCTGACATTCCCTACACCCAGTCTTACCACAGATGACTGAGTATCTTATATGTGTTGTTAATCACTGATGCCTGCTTCCTTCTTGAATAAGGCTCTGAGCATTAAGATAAATCTACATGTATATGTTAATTTTATGTATTTCAGTTGAGGAATAGAGCAGGGTATGTGTGTGTGCTGTATGTGTATGTTCTTGTGTCTGCATCTGTGTTCTAACTGGAGAGATGAGATTAAATATCAAGGTAAACTCATATTAAGAAACTCTCTGAAAAAAGATTGCCTCCATGCTATCCCAGAAAATAATCTGCACTCAGATTTGCAGAGATTGGGTTGTATTGGAATTATTTAGAAAAATTAGGGAAGATCTTGTTTTGGGGGAAGGAATTCCTATTTTGTTGTATACATAAGCCTTTTATACTAAATGTTGATACCAGCCACCTAAAGGTAATGTATTCTTAAGTGTCAAGGGTTCATGAAAACGTGGAATATCAGTGTGAGATGTTCTGGTTTTACCTTTTAGAGGCAGACTGCCCATAATTTAAGTCATACAGATCCAAGTTTAGTTTAGAAACTGGATACATTGTATTTACATCCCATGTAATTGAATGAAATGAAACTAGATATAATGTATATACATTCCATTACATGTTTCATCTTGTTATAAGAATTCAAAGCATAAGGGACATTTCTAGAACAATGCCAGTAGACAACATAGAGCCTCCACTCAGGATTCATTTGCTCTAGTAAACAGATACATATTGGCCACTCCTTCTGCATGGGGTATTTTCTTGTACCCTGGCCATGTGGTCTTTAAATAGACGTAATCCCTTACCTTCAAGGGTAGGTATTGAGCCAGTTTTAATATTAGATGTATGCTTTTTGGTTGATAAAAGTGTTCTGAATTAGAGTTAATAATAGATGTTGTTACTTAACTGTGCTATATATTTAGGAAATAAATTAGCTTTTCTGATCCTCTTTTTTTTTTCATCTTTAAAATGTGGATAATAATTCCTGTTTTCTAAGATTTTCATGAAGGCTAAACGAAACATTATGAGAAACATACATGAGAAAATACTTGGAATACACCAGATGTACTTTTCTCTAAATTCTATTTTATCTTCTACTCCTCACCAGCCAATTAGCTGTTCACTTCTTATAATACTATCTTTTCCACCAAATCCAGTTTGGTAGAATTGTCACACACACAAAAATAATTTTCTAGTTGAAAGAATATTCTGACATCAAAGGGCAACATTTATACAGCAATTATGGACCAACTGAGAACAAATACCTCTTTGAAATGTCTAATTTTGCAATCTACTCTGATTTGAAAGTCCCAGAAGGAAGAAAGCAAGTTTGTAAACATCCAAACAGACTTATGCTGGGAGATAATATTATGCCTCTAAAATATTACAGTGTTTGCTAGTATCCCAAAGAAAATGTGTTCTCTATAGTCATCTGCCTTTAATTTAAACAGAACAGAAATCTCAGTGCCTGGGAATATATCTCTTAAGCACATAATAGCTCAAACTTTCTAGAAATTCGGCTTTGCCATTTGTTTCTTCTAAGAACTTGAACACGTTGACTAACTACCTTGAATTTTATTCTCCTGCTCAGTAAGATGCAATAATGCCTCCCTTGCAGGTTTCTTACGAGCTCTAGAATGGGAGCAACCTGAAGGCAAAGACTGTATGCATCTCTCTCATAGCATTCACAAATACTATTTCCCTTCTTCCCTCCATCTTTTCTTTTCCTTCATGGCCCTTCTATGCAATATCCAGCATCTGTTGTATAACAGAAGTGCCCAAGCCCCATCAGCACAGAACATCAAAATAAGGTTACATTAACATTGCATATTCAAATTAGAGTAGCTTAAAATTCAATTTAACAATTAGTAGGAATTCAGTCTTTTCATTTAATTGAATCCTGAGGATTTCTTATGTTACTTCATTTAGACTTCAGTGAGGAGGACTCCTGTGGTCTTACTGAAAGCTGCTGATAAAAAGAATTGGGGGACACAGACTTGGCCCAATGGATAGGATGCCTGCCTACCACATGGGAGGTCTGCAGTTCAAACTCCGGGCCTTCATGACCAGTGTGGAGCTGGCCCGTGCACAGTGCTGCATGCAAGGAGTGCCGTGCCATGCAGGGGTGTCCCCCGCGTAGGGGAGCCCCGTGCGCAAGGAGTGCGCCCCGTAAGGAGAGCCGCCCAGAGCGAAAGAATGTGCAGCCTGTCCAAGAATGGCACCGCACACACGGAGAGCTGACACAACAAGATGATGCAACAAAAAGAAACACAGATTCCCAGTGCCACTGATAAGGATAGAAGAGGTCACAGAAGAATATGCAGCGAATGGACACACAGAGCAAACAACTGGGGGGAGGGGGAAGGAAGAGAAATAAATTTAAAAATATACGAATCTTTAAAAAAATTGAATCACGTTCATGTTTGCAGTCACCGACTATATGGACAGGCCCTCTTTCTACTTTTATTCCCCCAGGGCCACCATCTTGTGGTTGGTATTGACAACTGCTGGAGCTCTAAAAACCATGGCAATGTGCGCCTCATTGAGCTGCTGGTTCTGGATATCTCAGGTGTCTTCTTTCTTTGCTATCGCCCCTCCAACATCTCAGGCTGTATCTGCTCCTTGTGATATGAAGGAAGATATTTCTTCCTTTGGAATCCTGCTCAGCCTATCTGCTTATTCTCCCGAGATCCATTCTCAGTAGGATGGTATTCTAGATTCATGCCACCCTAACATCCCCCCGTCTCAAGACACGTACTCATAGTGCCAGAGTTTTGAACTTGACAGCCTTTAGTATTGGCTACACATGGGGGAGAGAGCCAGCCCTCACACCAACATCAGCCCTATCGTCTGCTCTTTTCTTCTTGACATGGGGAGGATCCTCTTAGGAACCCCCGGTTTAGTCCTTTGCCTGACCTGGCTCAGGACCAGTCCCATCTATTAGATGTTCTACAACTTTGAATTTCAAAAAGAAGTGGATAAAGTTCTGACTCTTTTCTCCCCAACTTGCTCCTCTACCCCTATATAAATCTATTGAATGTACTCTATATATGGTTTGAATGCCTGCCCTATATTCTTGAGTTCCAAATACCAGAGGATACATTGACTGTTGGGTAAGGATGGTGTTCCTTGTCACGGGCCCTGGAGCAGCAAATTTCCCTGATCTGAATGTGTCTCAGTGTGTGAAGACTGTGTTTGAGAGGGGACTGAGGGTAAGTCAGTCACTAGGCAGAGGCGGGTTGGAAAGCATAATAGGGAGATGGAAGGCACAGGGATGAAGACTGGTGCTGTGTTTGGAAAGCAGCAAATCTTTCATTGTGTATAGAAGCAGATGAGGCTGAAAGTGTACTGAACTGCGTAGAAATGTGAGGGACCATGAATGATGTATTAGGGAATTTGGAATTTATCCTGTGGCTGGCAGTGGGGCCCCGGGAAAAACTTCCTTAGCACACAGCAATGGTCCTGGCTGATCACATCAGCACAAGCATTACCACTATATAAGAGATCAGAGTCTGTGTTAGTTTCTCAGGATGACTTAACACAACAAGAATTTATTGCCTCACAGTTCTGGAGTCTAAATGTCTGAAACCATGGTATCAGCAGGACCATATTCCCTCTGAAATCTGTAGGAGACAGTCCTTCCTTTCCTCTTCTAGCTTTGAAAGTTTGCCAGCAATCCATTGTGCTCCTTGGCTGGTAGATGCATCTCTCAACCTCTGCCTCCTTTGTCACATGGTTTTCTCCCAGTATGCCTGTTATCTCTTCTCCACTTCTTATAAGAACACCAGTAATATTAGCTTAAGGGTGTACCCTATTCCTGTATGACTTCATCATTATTTTATTTCATTTGCAATGACTATTTCCAAATAAGTTTACATTCATGCAAGGAGTTTACATTCACAGGTACTCTGGGTTAGGAATTGAACATATGTTTTTGAGGGACACGATTCAACCCATAAAAGAGTTAAAGACCATCCTACTTCCAGGTGCTTGAAACACGGCCAGCCAAAAGAGCATTAGACCATGATTGTGACATATCTGAATCACCCAAAATACTGTTTCCATTTTTTTTTTTTTTTTTTTAGCAGATCCTTTTCTCAACTTTCTTTTCCATCTAGGATTGGATGGAGAAGTCAGATTACTTGAAAAAAAAATTCCCCTTTCTAACTTCTGTTCATGTTGATTAGTTTAAACACTGGTAAACAACTATTGTTTTAAAGTGTTAGAACTAGACATGGTCATAAAGGAAAGTCATCTTTAACTTTCCACCTATGTGATGGCACACACCCCAACATTTCAGCTCTTAGGGAAATTTCCTGTTTGTATAACTATCCCCTTGACTAGGCTTTGTACATCTTGAAGGTAGGGTTTATGTATGATTACTCTATCCCCAGCCCCTTCTACTTTGTGTAACTCATAACAGGTTCAATAAATGCCTACTGAATGAATGAATGAATGAATAAATGAATGAACAGACAAATTTACTACTATAATCTCATTTTACATATGAGCAACTGAGCATGTGATTACCTAGGATTTACTGTCAATTTGTCTATACTGGAACTACACACCCCAGCAAGAATGTGTGCAAGTTTTAGAAAACAAAAGGAAGCATCAGTCATTATTCCCTGAAAGCTGTCAGGGTTTAAGGAAGTCAGAAAGATAGAAGAGCAGTCAAAAGTTCTAGTTTGTCCACAGTCTCCCTGTTTTGTTTCTAGCTCTCCTTTCTGATCTTGAGTCTTGATGACCACACTGACCCCAAGTCTACCATTAGATGATTTGTGCAAACTCAGAAGTAGATCAGTGCAGAGCAAGCAACTTTCCACAGACTTCTACACCAGCACCTTCTGCAGTCCCAACCCAGCAGCTAGGTGTACCTCTGAAATTTCCCTGCAAGCGCCAGTTGGCATAGTAACGCTGCAATTGGCTAGTGACTTTTCTCTGTCCCTGCCCCCTCTACAGTGGAATTTGTCAGTTTAAACCCATAATCCATAATACTCATAGTGGTTCTGCTTGCCTTACTGAACTTTGTTATGGGTTGAATCATTTCTCCCAAAAAGAAATAGTCAAGTCCTAATTCCTGATCCCTTGAATGTGAGATATTTGGAAACAGAGTCTTTAATATGCTATTAGTTAAGATAGAGTCAAACTGAGTTAGGGCATAGAAACAAGGCAAGAACTCCATGTGTGGAAGTTTGAAGCATTTGTGGACCCCAGAAAATCACGTTCTGTGAATGTAAGCCTATTGCATTGTATACCTATTGCAAAACCTGGGGCATTTTGATTAAATTACTTCTGTTAAAGGTCTTTGATTAGATTGCATGACCCAGGATAGGCCTTAACCCTCTTACTGGAATCCTTCATAAATGGAGGAATAAAAAGCTGCAGACCCAGAAAAGAGCTGCAGAGACAGATGAGAAATGCCTGGAAGCTGGGAGAGAGGGCACCTGGAGCCAGAAGCTGAAATGAATAAAACTCACAGAAGCAGAGATGGGCAGATGCTACCATTGTGCCCTGGAATGTGCCTGATCGCCCACAGCTGTAGCTTGAGGAGAAGGCATTTCCTGATGAAGCCTTGATTTGGACATTTTGACAACTCAGAACTGTAAGTTTACAACCTATAAAGCCCTATTGTAAAAGCCAACATACCCTTGGTACAATGCTTTCAGAAGCTTTTAGCAAACTAAAATGCATGTATATCATCTTTTATTATAATATATCATTTATTTTTATATTGAATTTTATCATTCATAAAAGTCTTACTATTTACATGGCTGAATAAGCTGAATATGGTTAGCTATATTGCAAAGATGAGGAAACCTTAGGTTCAGAAGTATGAAGCACGTGTGCCTTGCTGAAAGCTAGTGGCAGGTAAGTGTTTGATCTGAGAATCAATGAGCACTGATTTTCTACCATGTCACAGATTGCCACATGTAAACACACTGGGAGAAGGGGTCATCACTGAAGCCATAAGATTTCATTAGCTTCTCATCCATCCTTCCACAGGTCTCTCTTTTCCTCATGCACCTGAGGGATTCATAAGTCGAAGTGTGGATCTTGAGGGATGGTCCTGTGACTCAGATCAGGAAAAGCACAGCTGAGCATGTCCTCTAAGCTCCAAGCCATGTGTTCATTGTGGTCACCCACAGCAATCATGTTCTGAGAGTCTTGTTCACAGAGGCATGACCAGGCCAGGGAAGGGAGGGCTGTGGCAAACTCTGAAGAATTTGTCTTTGGGTTAGAATTAGGCTATGCGAATCCACACATGTCAATCAGTACTCCATTAGGGAAGAAGGTCAGCTACAGGGATTACAGAATAAGGACTTCATAAGAATTAGACTTTAGACAATTGGTTTACATGAGTCAGTGAGTTATTTGGAGCTTTCAGGGAAATCTTGGAGCTAGTACAACTAGCAAAAGGAGCGGGTGTAGAAGTCTTTGGGAGGCTATTGGCTCATTCTGTGCCCATAACTGTGAAATTGCAGGAAAGCATTACACACACACACACACACACACTTTCAAATACACTCAAGCTATTGTGGGTGTATGCTTTTATAGCTGATTTGCCTTTTCTATTTTGAGAATTGTCATTAGATTTTCTGGCTTGAAAAACAAATTCCCCAGAGACAAGAGTAAAGAAAATGATCACAAAAAAATTTCTTTCATTTTAATGGTCCTTGAGTTGTTCTTTCTAAAGCACTTTGCATTTGGGCTGACTACAGTGGGTGGGGAGAGGGTGTGCCTGCACTGGCCTGGATGCTAGTTCTCTTTGGTGGAGGATGAAGACCCAATTGGTGAAGTGACCTATCACCAAAGGTGGAACTTGAACTCAGATTCTGCAGGACAATCCAGTAGTTACCCTCCTCTAGCATGCTGCTTCGCTTTAAAAAAAGCTTCAATGTGAATGTCTGTAAGTACATATATATGTCATAGAAAGCTTATTTGAATTGTATTTATTTATTTATTTTAATTCAGTAAGCTATCAGTTATTGGTATTTTTATTTTTCTTTAGCTATTTTTAGTGTCTTTTTATAAAAAGATAAATAAACCATGCAAAATGCTATGTTAAAAAAATACGAGGTTCCCATATACCCCACTCTCCACCCCCCACCCCCTGCTCCTCCCACATCAACATCCCCTTTCATCAGTAAGGCACATTCATTTCATTTGGTGAATACACCCTGGAGCACGGCCACACAGCTTGGACCATAGTTTACATTGTAGTTCACACTCTCCCCCAGTCCATCCAGTGTGTTATGGAAGGATATACAATGTCCTGCATCTGCCCCTGCAATGTCATTCAGGACAACTCTAAGTCCTGAAAATATCCCATATCACACCCCTTCCTCCCTCTCCCTGCCTGCAGCAACTCCCATCTCCACATCAATGATACAGTTTCTTCCATTGCTAGAGTCACAACAGTTCTATACTAGAATACCAGCACATCCACCCAAATCCATATTATATTCCTCCATCATGTGGACCCTGGGATGGTGACATCCACTCCACCTCTAAATCAAGAGGGGGCTTAGAGCCTACATGGATGATGGATGTGATTCTCCTGCTTGCAGTTGTGGACACTCTCAGTTCCCTGATGTGGTGGTTGACCATACCCATCACCCTGTCAGCTGACCTTGGTAAGTCCAATGGACTGCAGAGGAGGTGTTGCGACTCTGCTGAGGCTCAGGGCCCAGCTAGCACATGGACAGTTCAGAGATTCAAGTCTCCTGAGCATACACAAACCCCAGCACCAACCACAGGTTCAGTAAAAGTGACAGAAGAGACATGTATAAAGAGGTCACACCTGAGTCCAACTCCATCACAATCAGGAGCACAAATTCCAAAGTAGGGCCCATCAGCTGAGACGTGCATAAACGTAATCCTTCTGATGACCCCCCAACTCATTTTGAAGACTCTTAGCCATATAAACTCATTTGTCTTTACCATTTCCCCCTTTTATTCAAGGTCTTTTTCTAGTTGCGTCACCAGCTGGTGATGTAATCCCTTGGCACCAGGGAGACTCATCCCCATGAGTCATGTCTCATGCTGGGGAGAAGATAATACATTTACATGCTGAGTTTGGCTTAGAGAGTGGCCACATTTGAGCAACATGGAGGCTCTCAGGAGGTAACTCTTAGGCACCCTGCAACTCTAGGCCTAGTTGAAATTTCAAGCACACAGGCTCATAAGCATAGTCATCAGTATCAAGTGTTCATCATTGAACCATCCTTCTTCACTGGTCCTTGTCCTTGCACTTGGGGGATTGTTGCTGTTCCATTGGGGAATGTGACAGAGCTCCTCAGGATGGGAATTCAGCATTCCCTCAGTTGTCATGTGTAACTCTATCTGTTATGACAGTACCCAGTGAACATCCAAACTTATCTATATACCCTATATCCATTCCCTGGAGAACTACCTCTGACCCATGCATCCCCCATCAATGACACCCCACACCAGAGCTCCTCCCCTGCCATAGTTGAACCCCTCTGTGATCCAAAAATTCTTCAAAAATGAAGCCTAATATATTGCCAAATTCAGTTATTAGGAAAATCAAATACTATTGACAGGTTTAAAGATTAGAAATAGAACACATAATAATTTAGAAAAACTAAAATAAAGTACAAAGTAAATTGGGATATTAAAAATGAAAAATATCATAAAAATGTGTTTTTGATGTTTTGCCTTTCAGCACAGTAATAGTATTGCAGGACAATCTCCTCCATTCCTACCTCAGTGTCTACATCCTTTTTTTTTTTTTCCTTCAATTTTTAATTTTTTTTTCCAAAATGTTTTAGATCATAGTAAATTCACATGTACAATTTAGGGGATTTCCATATACCCAACATCAAACCCTTTTCCCACTTAACCAGCAATGATCTTTTTATATGTGAATGTCATAATTGCTACAGCTGATGCACAGATATTGAAACATAGCTACCAACCATGGTTCCTTTATGGCTTACATTATGGTTTATATTTTAGACTGTATACTTTCCTAAATTTTTGGTTACATTATGGTTTACCTTATGGTTACATTTTAGACTATACAGTTTTATAAATTTTTGGTAAGATTTAACATGACTTATATCCATAATTGCATGATCTTGTGGAATACTTCCATTGTCCCAAGTTACCCCCACTTCCACCTATTCTATTCCTTCCCCCCTCCCCTCAGGGCCCACAGTGACAACCAAGCTTCACTGCTTGAAGGACAAGATTCATAGATACTTACAACAATGCTGGGGGCTTAACATTCTAGTCTGTCCTCCCCCTTTGGGAGCCACCCATGCTCTTGAGAGACACCCTCTTCTCTGTTTGAGAACATCAGGATGAGGGTACAACACTTCCCAGTGCGTTGTGTGTCTCCACCCACTGATATAGCACAATATGACAAGGTGAGCACTCACTCCCTAGAAGCCTGCCCCAGTTGCATCCTGTGCCAGATGCCCCCCATCAAACACCTTAAACAAGTAACCCTTCCTTAATATATTTTCTAAAGTGTTTTCTTAACATTATAGTTTCAACCACATACTGAAAATCTCCCATGTTCACCACTCACCCCAAAACCTCCCAATTCTAACTTACCTTATATAAGGTAGAATTTGGAAGGTGATTTCAATAAGTCTGCCTATATATCTAGAAAAATACTTCTTCACATGGTACCCATCGATGAATTGATTTCTTGCTGAGCTTCCCTTTCTGCCCCACATTGGGCACCTGTTGCTGAGATCAGCTCAATAATACGTTTGCACGAAGGGAAGGCGGCACAGAACTGAAGAAATAAAAGGATAGAAAGAAAGAAACAAGAGAGGAAATAAAGATGGGACCAGGGAACTCACACCTTCTGGAACTGAGAGCCTTGACCCTAGTTTCCATGTCATATTTATTGGAAACTACCAAGCACTCGTTTGCTATTAAAACTGCAACATCATCTATAATAGGGAACAACTGCAACATTTAACAACTGCAACACCTACAATAGAACAGGTGTAACATTTACAATAAGAAACAAGTAAGCCAGTTGCCTACAACATTTCCCCCTTTTCGTTTTTGCAAAGTCTATGCAAATGACATTTCACTGATTAACAAAGCTTCCTGCATTATATTTTCACTTTTAGGTTTGAACAATACTCATTACATTTTTCCTCAATATATTTGGTCCCAGGATTGTTCAAACTTAAAACAAGAGATTTACATATACATTCAACAAGGTTACATTTATATATCACTTACAGTTCATCAAATCACTTAAGTACATAATGTTACATTATTAAAGTTCTGATTAGTATTCAAGCATTTTATACATAATCCATAACTTCCATAGATTATACAACAACAAACAATAAGACTTCCAACTAGCAGACATTTAATGAATAGACCTTCATTTCTCATGGGCTTAAGATTCCCAACCAGCAAGGCTGTATAGGCCAGTACTAGATATTAGTGCTGGCCACATCCAATTCACAGGCTAAATCATTACAAACCCCATTAACATGAGAAAACATGGTATTTATCAATTACAGCTGAGAATATAGTTTTGTCTTACCCAACTAAGCAACATTTAAGAATTTGATAGAGTAGCAGGGACCTTACACCTTGTCCCAATTGTTTGCCTATTCCAGGCCCTTAAGATACCATTGTCCATGGTGTTTCTTAGTAAGGTCACTGCCACAGGTTTCTTCTATGCAGCCAGATTCATTGCCATCAGACCAGGGCAGAGAGCCTTGAAGAACTACAAAAGTCCATTGCTGACCTTTTCACACACAGTTTTTGCACTTTTTGTATTCATTCAGGTTCGTTTTACTTTTACAAAAAACATTATCTCACTGAATGCTACCACAATACTTTTACAATTGCTATATGCATACTAGTTCAGTCCTGCATATCTCCATTTCTGATTTTATAAAAGTAACCATTTTAAAAATACAACTTATATCATTTCAGCTAGCATTCCCACAAACTTTTTACTTTTTTCAATATTCGCCTAACTTTTACATCTTTCATTCATCCTTTCTTACTCTTTTTTCTATTTTTCCTTCCTTTTTCTTTTTCTTTTTTCCTTCCTTCTCTTTCTTTTTTCTTTTTTCCTTCACTTTTTTCCTCCTTCTATCTTTTCCTTCCTTTTTCTATCTCTTTTTACTGTTTTCTTTCCCCTTCCTTTTTCTTTCTCTTTTCTTTTTTGAACAACAACACACGGAAATAATTACAAATTTCTTCATTGCTTCCTTTTATAATTCAACTTTTTCAGTTTTTCTCCTCTCAATTTCCTTCTTAACCTCTTTCTGTCCCCAAGTTATACTTGCTTTATGATGTCATGCTTGAACAAGTTCTGTAGTTTAGATACTTTGATGTAAAGCCATTCTTGTCTTTGGAATGGGACCCAGCCATGCAGTTTCCAGTGTCAGTCTCTCCTTCTGCATGGCTGGAGGTTCTGGGTTCCACAGGAACTTTTTGATGTCTCTTGGCATTCATGGTATGTCTTTATCCTATGAACCAGTACCCACACAGGACATTTTCCGTCTCCTGGGGAAATGCAAGCAAACCCTTGAGGACTTCGAAAGCTTTCCAAACCACTTGGGGCTCTGGACCATTACATCAACTTTAGTTTCACTTGAGGTGGTCTTTCTTCCCTTTGGGTCCCAGTTTGGATGCCAGTTACTGAACTTCCCTTTTGGCCCCTTGTTGGGTGCCAGTTGCTGAGGAGACCGGCTCAGCAATAGGCTTGCATGAAGGGATGGTGATGCAGAACTGAAGGAATAAAAGGACAGAAAGAAAGACATAAGAGGGGAAATAAAGATGGGACCAGGGGACTCACAGCTTCTGGAACTGAGAGACGTGACCCTAGTTTCTGCATCATATTTGTTGGGAACTACCAAGCAGCTGTTTGCTATTAGAACTGCAACATCATCTATAATAGGGAACAACTGCAACATCTAACAACTGTAACATCTACAACAGAACAGGTGTAACATTTACAATAAGGAACCGGTAAGCCAGTTTCCCACAACAATTTCTGGTGTTGTTTTATAGCTTCAGTTATAGGCAAAATGTTGACAAGATGCCCACTCAAGAGAGGCTCACATATAATACTTTTCTGAGGAGGTACTGGACACCATTTTCCAACACATTCAGTGTCCTGATCCATGCAGGCTTATGAGGAGGGAGAAATCAAGTCTGACAGACAATCACTCTCCTCTCCTTATACAGGGAAAGGACCTGAGTCCCAGGCAGTTCCTTGAGACTGGAAGATCTAATTATACCATTTTATTTGTGTTCTGCTTGGAATGGGAGGAGTATGATGGAAGAAAGGCAAGTTCATCCTCCCCAGAGGAGCTCTGCCTCTGGGGCACCACCAGGTAATTTCTGGTTCTCAGCTGTGAATGCTGACCAAGCCAGAAAAGACACAAAGCAGCTGCACCTGCCAAGGGCTTTGGGTGCATCCTGCACCTCCCCAAGATTGTCTTCTAGCTAACTAGGGAGGCAATCCCTAGGAAAATAGTGTGAAGAAATGCCACCTGGGTTTTGCATATAATGTTTTAGTGAAATCTGATATTATGTGATTTGCCATGTCCTGGGTACATTTCTAGATTTCAAAAATATGATATACCATTTACTCCTTGTACCAAGTTTGTTCACCTGGCAGTATCTGCTCATTTATAGGCAGAAATATGTGGCTCAAGGAAGTTGTTTGCCTTGGGTCCCACAGAGTGATGGGACATCTCCTGGTTTACTTTCTGTTCACAGAGAAAACTCTACTACTGAGCAGACCAAAAAGCAGGATTTAATTTTGATCCTCTGTTCTTGTAATCTTTTAAGAGAAAATAATCCTAATTTAAAAGCAAGCATTAGTGTCAAAGATTTGTATGGCTATGTGATTTTGGTGAAAAACAAGAAACAAACTAAATGTCATCTATTAAGTAAACCTTGGTAAATTTATTCTGTGTTCTGTATATACATTTACAAAGAGCTTAGCAAATTTATGCAAACATCCTTTCTGATAACCAAACAAAATCAATAGGGGCAAAATTTTATAAAAATATTAAACTCACCTGTGCCTAGAAAAAATGCTAAAAAAAAACTCTTCTAAGCTGGAAAGTAAAAACCAAGTATTTATACTACTTCTGTTAGTGTTCATTATTTTTTAAAACTTGGAAAATGATCATGGATTGATTTTATACTGGGGAAAATGGAGTAAATTTGGACTCTATAGCCTTAACACTGTTCCTAGTAACTGCCAGATGTTGATTTAAGTATTTTATATGTACCAGTTCATGTAACCTCATAGCAACATTAGGAGGTAGGTATTATTATCACCATTTCAGAAAAGAGGAAACTGAGGAATAGAAGAATGGCATACTTTTTCAACACTCAACTAATAAGTGGTAGACCCATGATTTGAACCTAGGTAGTTCACTGCAAGGATTTGTGCCATGTTCTTTATTTTAGAACATGGCACACAGAAATATTTCAGGCTCTGAAATACACTGTCAGTTGGTCAGAATTCCAAGTCATTCTTAAGGATGGTGACCAACAGCTCCTCAAATACGTCCAGCCATGAAAATAATTATTTTTTTATCTGCACAGACAAGACAGTTCTCAATCCTGGTTGCACATTAAAATTTGAGAGTTCCACCTCAGACCAATTGAATCGAAATCCACAGGGTGGGGCTGGCTTTGGAATCTAATCTGCAGTCAGGATGGATGGATAATTGAGAGAGGAGCAAGGCAGAGGAGACAGTCCACTGGGGACACAGCCAGTATGACCAAAAGCTTGGGGCGGATGAACCGGTTGCAGTCCTAGAGGAGGATGGAGAGCAGGGACAGTGGAAAAGAGAATGTCTTTAGGCAGCACTGGGAAAGGATGCTGGAAAGATAGCTTGGGACCAAGTGTTTTGTTTTTTGTTTTTTTCATTAAAAAAAATTTTTAGTAGAGAAATCATGGGATTACAGAAAAATCAGGCACAAAGTACAGGCATCCCTTTTATTCCCCCTCACATGCAGTTTTTCCTATTATTAACACTTTGCATCAGTGTGGTGCTTTTGTTACAATTAATAAAACATTATTATTTATAATTGTACTATCACCTGTAGTCCATAGTTTATACTAGTGTACACTGTTTGTGTTATACAGTATTATGGTTTTTTAAAAAATTTCTGTTAAACTTTTATGGCAACATGTATGCAATTGAAAATTTCCCATCTTAACCTCTTTCAAATACAAAATTCAGTGGTGTTAATTACATTTCCACTGTCGTGTTACATCACCACATCCATTACCAAAACTTTTGTGAAGCCTTTAGTGCAGGCAAGCATGCTTCCCACTTCAAGTCATAAAGGGCAACTCATTTTTACTTAAGCATCAGCTATATCCTAGGCACAGACGTTTCACTTCGTCTTCACAGTATATTCATTTATCCTTGCAATAAATGTATGCTTAGGGCCAGGCACTCTTAAGGAGAACAACAGACTTTCAATTTCCTTAATTCTAGTGGGGGAGAAAAACTGTATGAAAGTAAATAAGTCAACAAAGAAGTTTGTTTCCACCAGTAATAAGTGCAATGAGTAAGCCTTGTGATAAGAAAGAGTTTTCTAATATTTAAAACAGTCCTTATGAACTTTCTTAAATTCTCTCTTCTTAAGACAAAAATTCCCAGTTCTTTCCAGAGCTCTCATGACTACCAAATAGTTACGTGACAAAAGGATACACCAATGATGAACAAGTGTGGTTTGAATCATGACTTGAATTCACCAACATTGAGTTTGAGTCCATTCTGTTTCTGTATTATAAAAATGGAGAGATAAATCTCATCTTGTAATTCCAAATGTCTGGATATAATGGCAGGATGGATGTGCATGGTCTACCAGAATTCTTGGAACATAAGGAATGCTTGAAAAACTGTCTCTTTGTGCATTCCCCTTATTTACATGCTATAAACAAGTCCTCCGAAACACACACATACATACAGAGACACACAGACATATACACAGGTACACAGAGACACACACAAAGACACACACAGACAGATATATCCAGACACACACAGATAGATGTACACAGATGCAAATGCAGATACATACAGATGCACAGATACACACAGACACACTGAAAGATAAGACAGACACACACTTACACCTGAGTGTCAGGACCCAGAGTGCAGGACAATTATCTCTTTTAATAGATAGTGCAAATATTGGGAACATACAAAATAGCTCCCTCACTTCTGTTCAACTGCTCTAAACTTAATTTCAAGTACAGCCACCTACTGAGCAATAGCTACTGCATTTACAGCCCCAGGCAATCCCTTCTGCAAACTAGCAAATTTATGAGTGTACAGAACTTGCGACCCTGGCCTGGCAAGACCATCAATGCCTTCAGGCCTGTGGCAGGAAGGACAGTGATTCACAGCCTGACCCACCTTGCAGGCTGATCCCCCAAAATTTGTTTTTCATGAGGCTTAATAAAAGTGTCCTCTAAGGTTACACAGACACTGCTTCTGAGGTTGAAGCTCCTGGAAGAGCAGTGATTTCCCAGGTAACTAATAAGCTCTTGGGAAACAAGATCCACTTGCCCACATCCAGGATGGTCTTTGCGTTTCTGTATGGAGAGACATAATTCCCTTAAAAAGTTGGTGACATTCTGGGAGTATGGCATCGGTTTAGGCAGATAAGGCTCATCTCTCACAAAAACAACAGAGAAAGAACCAAAAGGTGCTCAAGGTACTTGCTTTGTAGGGGTCAGCAGACCAGGACTGTGCTTCACAACTCCCAGGAGGGTGAGGGACAGAGAGAGTGAAGAAGCAAAGCATTAACCTTACTAAACCTCCCCACAGCCAGGAAGGTCTCCCCTCCCCCACCCCTGACATATTAAGGAGGGGTAAAACCTCTGGCTCATAGAAGTTAACTGAGAGGGGAGCAGACTTCTTCTTCCTTATCAGCTGTTACAAGGGAAAAGGGAGGGGGAGATCATTGGCTTTTCTTCAGTGAATTCAACCAGTAGATCCCATTTTGAATCTTGGCTCTGGCCAAACTAAAATATAGGAAATGGAGAGAGAAACACCTAGGTGGAAGAATCCATCAATGAGTGCCATCTGCTGGTCATCCTGAAAATTGTGTGTATAAAAACTACCTTTAGGTCTCTCTGTACCCTAACACTTGGGAGAAAATCTGTACCCCATTAGTGAATCTGTAGTAGTTTGATATGGTTCATGAATTCCACAGATAGATACTGGATTATGTTTATAAATTGGTCTGTACTTGAGCATGATTAAATTATGATTAGAATCTTGATTGGCCATGTCAGTAGACTGTTGAGTCCCCAGCCCACAGATAAAAGACATGGCAAAGGACAGAGTTTGAGTTTTGATGTTGGAGTTTTGATGCTGGAGTCTTGAACTGGAGCCCTGGGAAGTAAGCACACAGAGGAGCTTGGTTGTGAGGAAAGAGAGAAGGCCCTGGGAAGAGAAACAAGCCATTCATCTAATAGTCTACAGCTGACCTTGTGAAAGAAAACAGAGGAGATGGGCCCAGAGAGAAATGAACCCTGGGAAGAGAGGAATCCAGGAAGCCTGAACCCTGGCAGATGTCAGCAGCCATCTTGCTCCAACATGTGGCAAAAGACTTTGGTGAGGGAAGGTACTAATGCTTCATAGCCTGATGACAATAAGCTTCTACCCCAATAAATACATTAATAAAAAATGACTGATTGCTGGCATTTTGCATCAGCACCCCTTTGACTGGCTAACACAGAGTCTCAGGTATGATTTTGATAACTTAAGCTGAGCAATTTTAAAGACTTAAAATGAGTTGAACAAAATATCAAAGAAGATCTGAGAACAAATAATAACAATAGGCAAGAGAGAGAAATTGGACATCAGAGTAAATTCACCAACATATTTAGATGCTGAGACATCAGAAAAAATTACAAGTCATACTAGGAAACAGGAAGAGTTGGCCCAGCCAAAGGAACTAACCAAATATCTTGAAGTGATACAGAATTTAAGACACTTAATCAATAATTAATTTAAATTGGTTTAAAAAATTGAAAGAAAATATAACTAAAGAGATAAAGGATATTGAGAAGACACTGGGTGAGCATAAAGAACAATTTGAAAGCCTGAAAAGAAAAAAAAAGACTTCATGGGAATGAAATACATAATGGATGAGATTAAAAATACATTAGAGACACATAAGGACAGATTTGAATTGCTAAAAGACAGAATAAGTGATTTCAAAGACAGAACATCTGAACTGGAAAAAACAGGAAGACAGAGAGGAGAATGGAAAATATGGAACAGGGTCTCAGGGAATTGAATGACAGCATGAAATGCCAAAACATGCATATTATCAGTATCCCAGAAGAAGAAAACAATGGAAAAGGCAAAGAAAGAATATTTGAGGAAATAATGACCGAAAACTTCTCTACCCTTATGAAAGATATAAATATTGATATCCAAGAAGGACAACATACCCACCCCCCCCTAAATAATTCCAAACAGACTTACCCAGAGACACCTACTATTCAGAATGACAAATATCAGAGATAAAGAGAAGATTCTGAAAGCAGCAAGAAAAATGCAAAGCATCACATACAAGGGAATCTCAATAAAATTATGTGCCAACCTTTCATCAGGAACCATGGAGGAGAGAAGAAAGTAGTATGATGTATTTAAGGTACTGGAAGAGAAAAATTGCCAGCCAAGAATTCAGTATCAGCAAAGCTCTCCTTCAAAAATGAGGGTGATTTCAAAGTCTTCACAGACAAACAAAAACTGATAGAATACATTACCAAAAGACCAGAAGTACAAGAGATACTAAAGGGGGTGCTGCAGGCTGAAAGGAAAAAAAAATGGGTTAGAGACTTGGAAAAGTGTGTAGAAATGAAAATTATTAAAAAGGATAAATTAAAGAGTAAAAAGATAGACAGTAATATGATATGACACAGAAAGACAAAGTCAAAATGGATGAACTAATTAATGTCATTACAGTAATAACATTGTATGTTAATGACTTGAACTCCCCAATCAAAAGATGTAGACTAATTGAACAGATAAAAAATATGAGCCATCTATATGTTGTCTACAAGAGATTAACCTCAGACATAAGGGCACAACCAGGTTAAAAGTGAAAGGTTGGAAAAAGATATTCCATGTAAATAGTAACCAAAAAAGAGCTGGAGTAGGGATACTAATATTGGGCAAAATAGATTTTAAATGCAAAACTGTTATAAGGGATGAAGAAGGTCATTATATATTAATAAAAGGGGCAATTCAGCAAGAAGACATAACTATGCTAAATATTTATGCACCTAACCTCAGTGCCCCAAGATACGTGAAACACAAAATGGCAAAGCTGAAGGAAGACATAGCTGTCTCTACAATAATAGTTGGAGACTTCAATACACCACTCTCAATACTGGATTGAACATCTTGAGAGAAGAAATAAAGAAAAAGAAAGCTTGAATAATATGATAAATAAGCTGGACATAACAGACATCTATAAAGCATTGCACCCCAAAACAGCAGGATTTATTTTTTTTCAAGTGCCCATGGACCTTTCTCCAAAATAGACCATATGTTGGGTCACAAGAGAAGTCTTAATAAATCTAAAAAGATTGAAACTACACAAAACACTTTCTCTGAGCATAAAGGAATGAAGCTGGAATCAATAATGGATGGAAAAAGGAAAAAATCATAAATGTATCCAGATTAAACAACATGCTCTTAAATAATCAGTAGGTCAAAGAAGAAATTGCAAGAGAAATCAGCAAATATCTTGAGATAAATGAAAATGAGAACACAATATATCAAAACCTATGGAACACCAGAAAGACAGTGCTTAGATGGAAAATTATAGCCCTCAATGCTTACATTTAAAAAGAAAAAACAGCTAAAACTGAAGACTAACTGCACACCAGGAGGAACTAGTAAAAGAACAGCAGACTAATCCCAAACCAAGCATAAGGAAAGAAATAATAAAGTTAAGAGCAGAAAGAAATGAAATCAGGAACAACAACAACAACAACAAACAATAGAGAAAACCAACAAAACCGAAGGTTGGTTTTTTGAGAAGATCAACAATATTGACAAACCCTTAGCTAGAATGACAAAGGAAAAAGAGAGAAGACACATAAAAAGTCAGAAATGAGGGGCGATATTACCACTGATGCTGCAGAAATGAGAGGTATCTTAAGAGGATACTATGAACAACTGTATGCCAAAATACTATACAATGCAGATGAGATGGACAAATTCCTACACACTAACCACCTACACTGAGCCTAGAAGAAATAGAAGACCTTAAGAAACAATCACAAGTGGAAAGATTGAAACTGTCATCAAAAACCTCCCAAAGGTGAAAAGTCCAGGACTAGATGGCTTCACAAGTGAATTCTACCGATCATTCAAAGACAACTTAATACCAATCCTGGTCAAGCTCTTCCAAAAAATTGAACAGCAAAGAATGCTACCAAACTTTCTATGAAGCCAACATTACCTTAATACTAAAACCAGATAAAGATACTATGAAAAAAGAAAACTACAGATCAATATCTCTAATGAATATAGATGTAAAAATCTTCAACAAAATACTTGTAAATAGAATCCAAAAGCATATTAAAAGAATTAAACACCACAATCAAGTGAGTTTTATCCCAGATATTCAAGGGTGGTTCAACACAAGATATCAAGTAGTGTAATAAATCACATTGATAAATTGAAGAAACATCACACAATCCTCTCAATTGATGCAAAAGAAGCATTTGAGAACATGTAGCACCCTTTCTTGACAAGAACATTCCAAAATATAGGAATAGAAGTTAGCTTCCTCAATATGGTAAAGTGCATACATTAACAATTTACAGTTAGCCTAGCACTCAATGGTGAAAGTCTGAAAACTTTTTCCTGATATCAAGAACAAGACAAGGATGCCCAATGTCACTATTATTATTCATTATTGTTTTAGAAGTTCTAACTAGGGCAATTAAGCTAGACAAAGAAATAAAAGACACCCAGATAGAAGAAGTAAAACTTTCAATATTTGTTGATGATCCTATATCTAGAAAATCCTGAAAAATTCACAACAAAGCTACTAGAGTTAATAGACAAGTTCAGCAAAGTGGCAGGATACAGGAAAAATACACTAAAATCAGTAGTGTTTCTAAACACTATAGATATGCATTCTGAGGAGGAAATTTTTTAAAAAAGTTGCATTTATAATAGTGACTAAAACAATCAAATATTTAGGTGTAAATTAAGCAAGGACGTAAAGGACTTCTATTCAGAAACTACAAAATATTGCTAAAAGAAACAACCAAAGAAGACTTAAATATATGGAAGGACATTCTGTGTTCATGGATTGGGAGACTAAATATCTTTAAGATGTCAGTTCTATCCAAACAAATTTACAGATTCAATGCAATCCCAATAAAAATCCCAACAGCCTTTTTTGCAGACATTGAAAAGTCAATAATCACATTTATTTGAAAGGGTAAGGGGCTCTGAATAGCCAAAGCTGTCTAAAAAACAGAACAAAGTTGGAGGACTCTCAGTTCCTGACTTTAAAGCATATTACTTAGCTACAGTGCTAAAAAAAGCATGGCACTGGCATAAGGACAGACAGATTGACCAGTGGAACTGAATCAAGAACACAGAAATTGACCCCCACATATACAGTGAAGTGATTTTTGACAAGACTGTTAAGCCCATCCAGCTGGACCAGAATAGTCTATTAAATAAATGGTGCTAGAAGAACTGAATAGCCATATCCAAAAGAAAGAAAGAAGACCCCTATTTCATACCTTATATGATAATTAAGTCAAAATGGATCAAGGACCTAAATATAAAAACAACCATAAAACTCCTAGAAGAAAATGTTGGAAAACATTTCAAGATCTTGGGTTAGGTGGTGTAGCAGTTTGATATATTTACGAATTCCACAACTAGTTATTGGATTATGTTTGTAATCTGGTCTGTACCTGGACATGATTAAGTTATGATTAGGGCTTTGATTGGGCCACATCATTAGGGTGTGGTGGGGTGGGGACTCACAGATAAAAGGCATGGCAAAAGACAAAATTGGAGGGTTTTTGATGTTGGAGTTTTGATGTTGGAGTTTGATGCTGAAGCCTTAAGCTGGAGCCCCAGGAAGTAGGCTCACAGAGGAAAGAGAATCAAGCCCCAGGAAGAGAGGAAACCTGAGGCCAGGCAGAAACAAGCTCTAGGAAAAGAAGAATCCTGAACCCAGAGAGAAGCAAGACTCTGGAAGGGAGGAACCCAGGAAACCTGAACCCTCATAGAGGTTGGCAGCCATATTGCTCCAATATGTGAAAAGAGACTTTGGTGAGGGAAGTAACTTTATTCTTTATGGCCTGATATCTGTAAGCTAATAGATACCTTTTATAAAAACCAACTTAATTCTGGTATGTTGCATCAGTACCCCTTTGACTGACTAATACAGGTGGTATTTT
This sequence comes from Dasypus novemcinctus, assembly GCF_030445035.2. NCBI lineage: Eukaryota > Metazoa > Chordata > Mammalia > Cingulata > Dasypodidae > Dasypus > Dasypus novemcinctus. The sequence goes on along the minus strand of NC_080673.1, from coordinate 198,996,106 downwards.
CTTAAATCTTACATCCAAAGCATGAGCAACAAAAGAAAAAATAGATAAATGGGACCTCCTCAAAATTCAACACTTTTGCATCTAAACAGATTTTGTCAAAAGGGTGAAAAGGCAGCTGACACAGAGGGAGAAAATATTTAGCAATCACATATCTGATGAGGGTTTAATATCCATTATATATAAGGAGATCCTACAACTCAACAATAAAAGACAAACTATCTGATTAAAAAGTGGGCAAAAGACTTAGAAAGACAACTGTCCAAAGAAGAAATATAAATGGCAAAGCAACACATGAAAAAATGTTCAACATCAGTAATGATTAGGGAAATGCAAATCAAAACTATGAGATATCATTTCACGCCTATTGGACTGGTCAGTATTAAAAAGTCAGGAAAATGTAAATGTTGGAGAGGATGTGGAGAGATAGAAATGCTTATTCACTGTTGGTGGGGATGTAAAATAATACAGCCACTGTGGAAGACTTTTTGGCAATTCCTAAGGAATTTGAATACAGACTTGCCATGGGACTTAGCAATACCATTTCTAGGTATGTACCCAGAAGTACCAAGAACCATGAAATGAATAGACATTTGCACACTGATGTTCATAGCAACATCATTCACGATAGCCAAAAAGTGGAAACAACCCTGGTGTCCATCCACTGATGAATAGATAAACAAATCATGGAGTATATACACAATAGAATATTATGTAGTGGTAAAAAGAAATGAAGTCATGAAATATATGACAACATGTATGAACCTGGAGGACATTATGTGGAATGAAGCAAGCCAGACACAAAAGGACCAATACTCTATGATTACAACATTATGAACTAAATATATTATGTGAAATATAAATATAGTATGTGAAATATGAATATAGTAAAATTGCATATATAAGACCATTTTTCTTTGAAACTGAACAAATATAGGTTGATACTACAGAATGTTAATATCAGACCAAAAAAACCATTATACTAAGTAGAGGAAACCAGACACAGAGTACTACATATTTTAAGATTCCATTTAATATAAAATGTAAATATAAATCATTTTACAAAGATGAAATTGGATTAGAGGTTATGTATGGCTGAGGAAGTAATGCAAAGTGGCACAGAGCCTTTCTTTTTGGAGCAATGAAATTTTTCTCAAGTTTTTGAGATGATGAAGGTAGAACATTGTGATTATACTAAAAGCCATTGATTTTACACTGTGGATAGATCATATGGTATGTGAACATATCTCAACAAATCTGTTTAATAAATAAATAAATAAATAATTGTTCAAGAATAGCCAGAAATAGCAGCTATGTACTACAGGGGCAACAGAGAAATTGAGAGATGAGGAATTTTCTTATTTGTCTATTTTTCGTTTATTATTATTATTCTTGAAATAATGAAAATGCTCTAAAAATGATTGAACTAGTGCATGCACAACTATGTGATTATACCAAATACCACTGATTGTACACTTTGGATAAACTATATGCTTTGTTAATATGTATCAATAAAATTGATGTGTTAAAGAGGTGGATGGCACGTTTCCATAATGAAATAGGTGCATTTGGTGGTGGTGGTGGGTGCGGTAGGGGGACTGCCAAGTCATTTCTTGAGATGTTACTTTTCTTCCTACAAAGAACCTCAATTTAGGTGAGAATGACTTAATTAAATAGTAAAGAAAATAACATTTCTCAGTTAACTGTTACGTTATACACTTTGAAGTACCGACTTTTTTTTTTTTTAAGTCAGTTTAGGGGCAGCATCAGTGCCAAGCTCTTGACTATGAGGTTGTTCTAATGCTTTGCAAGATGCTACCACTGGTGGAACTGGCTGGAGGGAAATGGATGGATAAGATCACACTGAAATATTCTCACAACTGCCTGTGAAACTGCAGTCATCTCAAAATAAGAAACAATTTTTAAAAGTGACATCACATTTAAGCAGATGTGATATGAAATCTTGTTTGAATCAAACATACATTGTAAAGGAGCATTTTTGGAGTCAACCAGGAAAATATAGAAAAATTATTAAAGGATATAAAAGAATTATTGTTTATTTTATTTTAAACATAATAATGGCATGGTGGCAGAATCCTTATCTGTTAATATGCATACTGAATTGTTTTAAGTAAGAATGCATCATATCTGGAATTTGCTTTAAAGAACTCAAAGAAAAAGTAGTTTAGCTTATTAAAGCTGCCCTAACAAAGCACAAGCCTGGTGGCTTTCAACAACAGAAATTAATTTTCTCCCAGATCTAGAGGTTGCACATCCAAAATCAAGTATTGGCTGAACTCTGCATTCTTTGAAGTCTGAATGGAACTGGTGCTGGCTAGTGGCACAACTCAATCTTGCCTCCATCTCATGACCATGTTCTCTCTGTCTCTGTGTCCAATTTTCCTCTTGTTAAGAGGATACCAGTCATATCTGATTAGGATCTACCCTAATCCAGTTTCACCTTATCATAACTAATGACATCTTCAAAGATCCTGGTTCCAAATAGGATCACATTCATGGGACTGGGGATTAGGACTTGAATATATCATTTTGGAGAATATAGTTCAATCCATAACAAAATATGTGAGACAGATGAGAAAAGATGGGGAAAATGTTGATCATCAATATATCTGAGAGGGAAGAGAATGTGGCTCAAATGATAAGGCCTCCGCCTACTATATGGGAGGACCCACGTTCAATCCCTGGGACCTCCTGTTGAAAAATAAGAAGAAAAAGCATACCCATGCAGTGAGCTGAGTGCCTGCAGGGTTAGCCAATGCCTGTGTGATGAGCCGAGTACCCACACAGCAAGCTGAGTGCCCACATGGTGATCCAGTGCCTGTGTAAGTGAGTCACACAGCAAGATGATGACACAACTAAAAGAAAGACGAAGGGGAGAGTCAAGGTGAAGTGCGGCAGATACCAGGACCTGAGGTGGCACAATTGACAGGGAAACTCTCTCCACATTAGGGTTTCCCAAGATCCTGGGAAATCCTAGAGGAGAAAGAAGAGAAGACAAAAAGAGAAAGAGATACAGAAGATCACACAGCAAATGGACACAAACAGAAAATAGTGGGGTGGGGGCAGGGGAAGGGAAGGGAAGAAAAAAAAGATTTCTGAGTGACAGTTGTGAGGGGGTACATTATAGTATTCTCCCTACTTTTGTATACATTTAGACATTCTATTATTTAAATAGTTCCAAAATCAGAATGTCAGCTCAGGACCAAACACAGCATATGGCTAACATCAGCTAAAAAAAAATATCCTGAGACAGAACTTGTCTACTAGGCGGGTGCTCAGGGGTGAAACCAGAAACAGCCTGAACAGAATGAGCAGTTCCAAGTATGTGATATAAAGGAGTCAGGGAAGGCGGCAACCAAAGATCTTGGGTGGTATCAGTGTCACTGGATTGCAAACTCCACCAAGACAGGAACTTTATCTGCTTTGTTTACTTCTTATCCCAGAATTGAACACTGTGCCTGACACAAAGGCATTTCTCAAAAATCATCTATTGAATGAATGCATGAAAAGAGGCAGGTTCCTGCGAGTATAAGATTAAAACAAACCACAACAACAAATGGAAAAGGAAAGCAGTGTATGATAGAGGCCATTTCTAGCAATGAGTCCTAATTAAGCAGGAGAGAAAGTGTATAATGTAAAGGGAAATTAAACTTGACTGACAAGCAGTCAGATATGATAGTTTTCCACTCTTCCTCTTTCACTTCTTTTCTGAGTTGGCTTCATCATCCCTAAAGTGTCAACAACATCTAACCCACAATTTTCTTTTTTTTAAAATAAATCAATTTCATTGATACATAATAATAAAGTATAAATCCATCCAAAGTGTACAATCAATGATATTTGGTACAATCACATGGTAGTGCATTCATCACTCCAGTCATTCCTAGGGCATCTTCATTATTCCAGCAACAGTAACAACAATACTAAAAAACAATCAGCCAACCAAACAAACAAACAAAACTCATCACCATTCATTATATCTATGCTTCCCCTGCCAAACATAGTTGCTGTTCTGTTTCCTTCTCTCTAGTTTATTTGTATTCATGTATTTTAAAAAGTCTTATATATGCAATATCACATATATTCATATTTCCCACTAGATTTCACTATATTATACAGTTGAGTTACATTTTCAAGCTTTTCTTTGAGTAATATAACATTCCTCAGGTTTTCCCTTTCAACCACTGTCATACCTATATAATAGCTCTGCTAGTCACAAATACCATGATGTGCTTTCAACTTTACCATTCATTTCCAAAGATTCACAAATAACCTTTTAACCAGTTATGCACAGATTAACCATCAACTTTCCATTCTCTACCCTCATTCTGTTTTCTGGTGACTTACATTCTAATTATTAATTTCGTGAGCATACATAATATGTTTAGTTCATATTAACACAATCATACAGTGTTTGTCCTTTTGGGTCTGGCTTGCTTCCCTCAATATATTGTACTCCAGGTTCATCCATGTTGTCAAATGCTTCATGACTTCATTTCTTCTTACTGCTGCATAATATTTCAATATGTGCATACACCACTATTTGTTTATTCATACATCAGTTGATGGATACTTGGTTGCTAAGAAATATGCTTTAAAGTCAGGAAGTCAGAGTCCTCCAACTTCATTCATTTTTTAAAGACATTTTAGATTATTTGGGAGCCCCTAACCCTTCCAAATTAATTTGATTATTGTTTTTATTATTTCTGCAAAAAGGCTGTTGGGATTTTTATTGGTATTGTGTTGAAACTGTAAATCATTTTGGGTAAAATTGATATTTTAAAGATATTTAGTCTTCCAATCCATGAACACACAATGTCCTCCCATTTGTCTTTTTTTGTTTCTTTTAACAATGTTTTGTTGTCTTCTAACTATAGGTACTTTATGTCCTTAGTTAAGTTAATGCCTAAATATTGGATTGTTTAGTCACTATTATAAGTGGAACCTTTTTTTGATTACCTTCTCAGATTGTACATCATTAATGCACAAAAATACTATGGATTTTGTATATTAATCTTTTATCCAGCCACTTTGCTGCACTCATCTATTAATTGTAGTATATAGCTTTGTTGTGGATTTTTCAGGATTTTCTAGATCTAGGATCATTTCATTAATGGATAGTGAAAGTTTTACTTCTTCCTTTCTTATTTGGGAGTCTTTTTTCTTTATCTACCTAATTGCTCTAGCTAGAACCTCTAGCACAATATTGAATAACAGTGGTTACAGTGGGCATCCTTATCTTGTTCCTAATCTCAGTGGGAAAGCTTTCAGTCTTTCAACACTGAGATTCCCTGTATGTGATGCTTTGCTTTTCAATTACTATTTACAGAATTTTTTTTTAATCTCTGATATTTGTCATCTTGAATTGTAGGTGTCTCTGGTAGGTCTATTCAGATTTATTCTGTTTAGGTTGTATTGTCCTTCTTGGATATTGATATTTATGCCTTTCATAAGTGTTGGGAAGTTTTCAGTCATTATTTCCTCAAATATTCTTTCCGTCCCTTTTCTAGTCTCTTTTCCTTCTGGGACACTGATAATGCATATGTTTGTGCATTTTGCATTGCCATTCAATTCTCTAAGACCCAGGCTAATTTTTTTTCATTCTCTTCTCTTTCTGTTTTCCTGTCTTTCCAGTTCAGATGTTCTGTCTTTGAAATCACTTATTGTAGAGCATTTCAAAATTGCTTTTTTGTGGCATTAATGTATTTTTAATCTCATCCATTGTGCCCTTCATTCTCATAAGGTCTGTGACTTTGGTTTGCAGACTTTCAGATTATTCCTTATGTTCACCCAGTGTCTCCTTAATATCCTTTATCGCTTTAGTCATATTTTATTTAAGTTCTTTAAATTGATTTTGTTTGATTATCATTGATTAATTGTTTTAAATCTTGTATCTCTTCAGGATGATTGGCTTGTTCCTTTCACTGGGACATTTTTTCCTGTTTCCTAGTATGCCTTAAAATTTTTGACTGATATCCAACATTTGAATCTGTTGTTTAATTTACTCTGATGTCCAGTTTTTCCCTCTTGCTTATTGTTTTCTTTTTCACAGCTCTTCTTTGAAAATTTGTTCGACTTATTCTAAGTCTTTAAATTTGCCAGCTTCATTTATCAAAATCATACCAGGAACTCATTAATGAGGTACAGATTTTCTCCTAGGAGTTAGGGTACAGAGAAAACTAATAGTAGTTTTTGTCCATGCAATTTTCCAACCAGCCAGCAGATGGTGCGTTTGGTGCTCTCTTCTGCCGAGGTTTATCTCCTCCGTTTTCATGTGTTCTGGTCTGCCAGAGTGGAGACTCAAAGTGGATTCTGCTTGCTGAATTCACTGATGATAAGCCCTTTGAATCCCCCTCCCTTTTCCCTTGTAACGGCTGACAGGAAGGTAGATGTCTGTTCCCTTCTCTGTGGGCTGCTGTTAATCAAGGGTTTGACTCCAGGGTAATATCTTGGGGATGGGGCGGGGCCCCTTTCCTGGCTGCTAAGGAAGTTTGGTAACTCCTGTTTGTTGTTTTGGGTTCTTCATCTCCTTGTCCCTCACTTTCCTGGGATTTGTGAAAAACTGTCCTAGTCTGCTCAACCCCAAAGCAGGACCCTTATCCAGCTTTTGGCTCTTTCTCCATTGCTTTTGTGAGAAACTTGAGCCGTGTCTGTCTAATCCACCTCCATCTTCCTATGATCTCCCCCACAGTTTTCTTTTTTTAACTTTAAAATAATTATGGAAGTATATCACTCTTACATGGACATACATAAACAATAAGTGTATAGAATAGTTGTGAGCTTACAAAACAGAAGTATATAACATTATACAGGACACTTATACCTCACCCTACCACCAATACCTTGCATTGTTGATAAACGTTTTTACTAATGATTAAAGAGCATCCTCAAAATATTACTACTAACCAAAGTATTTTCCCCAGAACACCCTATTATTATTATTATTTTTATATAATTTATACATGAACATACAAACAATAAGCATATAGTAAAAGTTGGAACTTGCAAAACAAACACACATAATGTCATACAGGGGTCCCATACATCAACCCTCCACCAGCACCTTGCATTGTCATGAGACACTGGTTACATATTATGAAAGAATATTGTCAAAATCTTACTACTAATTATAGTCTTTATCTTACATTTGGTATATTTTTTCCCCCAACTCACCCTATTATTATTTTTAAAATATATTTTTATGATAGAATTTGTAAACTTACAAAACAATCTTGTACATGTAGCACATGTTGAATTCCCAAACAACACCCCTCTACCAACACACCACACTGTGGTGGAATATTTGTTACTGATTATAAGATAATATCATCCAATTATTACTTGGTCCACAGCATATATTTGACACACATTTTCCATACTCTCTCTCTATTGACACAGTACATCTTTGGCCTAGATGCAAGAATATTACATTATTGCTGGTAACAACAGTCCATAGGTTACTCAGTTGTCTTTTTCTTATGCTTCTCCACATTCCCACTACCCTCTAACCGTGATGTACATTTGCTCTAGCTCATAAAGGACAGTCTTGCATATGTACCATCAGTCACAATTCTCATCCACCTCTGGGTTTACTGTGTTATTCAGTCCCTAACTTATTCTCTAGCATTCTGTCAATTGGTATTTACATCCCTAGACTACTATTTTCAGCTACATCTTCATTTATAAACCTGCTGTTACTCACTATAATGTGTTTTATCAACTCTGCACATTTCTACACTTTTACGGTTAAGCTCATTAAAACTTCTACATACATTAAACAACAGTAGTCCATCTTAGTCCTTCACTTATCTCCTTTAAGAATCCACCACCTACCGCCATGGCTTGAAGATATTTTCCTACATTTTCTTCTAGAAGCTTTATGGTTCTTGCTTTTATATTTAGATTTTTCATTCATTTTGAGTTAACTTTTGTATAAAGTGTGAGGTGGGCATCCCTTTTCCTTCTTTTGGCTATGGATATCCAGTTCTCTCAGCACCATTTCTTGAATGGACTCTTCTTCCCAAGCTTGGTGGGTTTGACAGGCTAGTCAAAAATCAGTTGACCATATATGCAAGGGTCTGTTTCTGAAACATCAGTTGAGACCCATTGGTCTATATGTTTGTCTTTATGCCAGTACCATGCTGTGTTTACCACTTTAGCAAGGTATTATGATTTAAAGTCTGGAAATGAGAGTCCTCCAATTTTGCTTTTCCTTTATAAGATGTTTTTGGCTATTCAGAACCCTTTACCCTTCCAAATAAATTTGATAATCATGTTTTCCATTTATTTTTAAAAATGCTGGTGGAATTTTTATTGCATTTGCATTGATTCTATATATCAATTTTAGTAGAGTTGACATCCTAATGATATTTAGGCTTCTAATCCATGAGCATTGGATGTTCTTCCAATTATTTAGGCTTCTTTTGATTTCTTTTAACAGTGAGTTGAGTTTTCTGAATACTAGTGGTTTACATCATTGGTTAAGTTTATTCTTGAGTATTTGGATTTTATCTGTCATATTTTATTTTCACCATTCATTTAGATATATTTAGTTACTTTTATTGATATGATCTTCATTTTTAAACTCTCTTCCAGGCCTCTCTCTCCTGTCTTTTCCTTTCAGACTGTAGCACACCCCTAAGTATTTCCTACAAAGCTGGTCTCTTGGTTGCAAATTCTTAGTTTCTGTTTATCTGTGGATATTCTAAACTCACCTTCATTTTTGAAAGACAATCTTGCCAGATATAAGATTATTGGCTGGAAGGTTTTCTCTTACAGTATCTTAAATATATACTACCACTGTCTTCTTGCTTCCATGGTTTCTGGTGAGAAATCAGCATTTAATATTACTGGATATCCCTTATATGTTAAGCGTTGCTTTCCTCTGCTGCTTTCAGATTCTCTCTTTGTCTTTGGCATTTGGCATTCTGATTAGTATGTGTCTTGGAGTTGTTGTTTTTGTGTATGTTAAGTCTTTGTCACTTTGTTCTTCTTATTCTATTTCCTTGTTGTGGTCTAAGTTCCCTTGAAGGAAAATATTAGTGCCAGCAAAAGTGAAAGGGGTAAGAAAAGAAAAAGTATAATAGTAGTACTGAAAGTAAATTTTAGCAGAAGAATCATGTGATCTAGGAGAATGGATATTAAAGTCATGTAAGCTGTGTAGAGTTATAATAGTTTAAAACAATGGAATACCTTTAATGAGATAGTAAACTGAATATGGGAAGGAATATAGTATGAATTAAAATGTCAGTGTGGCCAATGTAGGGAAAGCAAAAAGAAAGGACAATAATGTAAAGAGTGAATAAAATAAAACATAATAGAGGTACTAGAAATAAAAAGTCAGAAAAATTGGAGGTTAAACAAAGAGAGGTGGAATGTAAGAGAAACAATAAATGATGGAGCATAAAAAGATGTACAGGAAAAGGAATAGCATTGGTAGCCAAAATCAGTATACACACAAAAGAGGAAATCAAGGATGAAGAAACACAGCAAATAAGAAACACTGCCTGTAGCACCTAATATAAAAAAAGGAAAAAGTGGGAAAAAAGCAAGCAAGAAAAAGAAAAAGAAAGGGAAAAGGGAGCATGGAAGGATAAAGAGGAAGGGAAAAAAAAAGGAAAACAAACCAACAAAGAGGACCAGACAAGGTCTCAAGCAAAGAATTCTCTTTGCAATTGAATAAACTGCTTAGGAGTCTGACCTTCCCCATTTCTCCCTTCCTCACTTTCCCCTCTCCCAAGGCAGCAGGAAGACTGTGTGAGGGGTTCTGTAGGAGATTCAAATGGGCCCCGGGTGAACCAACTCACCACAGAAAATAATGACCTTAATTTCTTGAAAGAGAGCACCCACACCTTGCTAGGAACCCTAAATATGCTATTGGAAGCCTGCAGAGCACATCCTACTGGCTCTTTCCCTTTTCCCTTAGGTGTGTTACAGGGAAGCTAGTTAATTTTATGGCTCCACCTTCTCCCAGACCAAGTTTCCTATCCCAGGGCATTTAGGTAAATCAGACTCTCTCAGCAGGTTTGCCTTGCCTCTCTTCCTAGGCTCTTCCCAAGCCAGCTGGTATGTTCTTCCAAGCTCAAATTAAAAAAAAAAAAAGGGGGGGGGGGAGACCAGAAAATTGAACCTGCACTCCTCAGTTCTCTCTGCACCTCCCACCAAAACCCTACCACTCCTGGAGTTAGGCTGAGACTGGAGGGCTAGGGGAATGTCAGATTTCAAGGAGCACTGGGTTTGGGAAACAGAGACCTGGGATAATGTGGACTTGGAGTGCTTGGGTTTGTAGAATGTGGGTTATGGGGATTCAGGGAACATGGGCTTGGGGATTGTTCATTTGGGGAACACAGGGCTTGGGAATGCTGTCACATGACCAGCAGTTTTCAGGGAGTGCTGCAGCCCTCAGCCCGAGGGGGAAGGGTTTTGCCTTCCCACAGTTTGTGACTTCAGTGTTAGAAACCCACAGTTTTACTTTGAGCAAGCACTTCTTTTGTTCCAGTCTCTCCAGATCGATGTCCAGATACCTCCTGCTCCATAGGTTCCTGAAACAGCCCACCCCAGCAAGATTCAACCCCCACTCAACTGGTCTCTTGCAGAAGAGATGACAAGGGTATACTCAGTTAGACAACATCTTGCTCCACCTCCTCTGTCTTAATATCTTTAATCTCTTTAGCCATCTCATTGAATTTATTGAGATTAGTTTCAACATCTATGATTAATTGTCTCAACTCCTTTATGTCATCTGGAGGCTTGTCTTGTTCCTTTAATTGGGTCATATCTTCTTGTTTCTTGCTGTGGATTGTAAGTTTTTTTGGTGTCTTGGCATCTAGCTTACTGGAGTATTTATCTTGGGTGCAGTTTTCTCTTTAGTTTAGGTCTTCCTGCCCTTTCTCCCTTGCTGGTTGTACAGTAGGAGCCAAGGATTTAGTTGTTGCCATAAACTATGGAGGCTTAAGCTGACCTCATTGCTTCAGGGGCTGATGAAGCTTCTCTCAACTTGCTCCTTTGCCAGGGGTAGGGACAGAGCTGAGGCTATGTGGATTAATTCAAATCATGCAGGCCTAGACTGTAGTTACCCAGAGAGACCGATGAAGCTTTACACCTCCACTGCCTGGGGCGGGGATGGAGCTGCAAGTGTGGGCAGCAGTCTATGCATTGTGGGTCCATGATGATCACAGTTGCCCCAGTAGACTTCTGATTGTTCAGTCTATGCCAGTCAAAGGTACCTGCAGTTACCTGGATAGGTTGGTACAGAGCCCTCCAGCTTCCTCCCTGTTAAAGGTGGGGCTGAAGCCTAGGCTAGGACTGCAGGCTGATCTGGGTGAAAGAAGCTGGTCCCTACCATCAATGTGATTTTCAGTCAGCCTGGCTTCCCCTAATGCTGAGAGTGGAGGCAAATGGTGCCTGCTGGCCTCTTTCTGACTTGGACAGCTTCAAACTTCAGCTATTCTTAGGGTTATACTTTAGCCAGCCAAATTTGGCAATCAGTGGCTGAAATCAGTGGCTAACCATTTTTTCTTCCCATTTTTGGGAAATGGAGCTTCCATTTCCAGCTACAGAATAGATCCTGTTGTGGCTTGCACTGCCAAAGTAGGATGTTCACAACCTCCACAGTGTGGCATGTGTCTTCCCAGAGAGGCTGGCTCAATTCGGCCCCCCTCCCCCCCCCCCCAGCTTCCTCTCTGCTGCAGCTCTTGATTGGGCTTCAATGTGATATAAATGGAAAGAAGCCAGTCCCTACCAGTACTGTAATTTCCAGCCCACCCCACTTCTTCTTGTGCCAAGCTTGAAGTTAAGATGGTGGCTACTGGCCTCTTTCTCACTTGAACAGGTTCATACTTTAGCTATTCTTAGGATTATATTTTAGCCCACCAAATTTATTAATCAGTAGCTAAATTTGGTGCCCAGCCATCTCTTCCTCCCCTGTTTTTGGGAAGTGGAGCTTCCAATTCCAGCCATGGAATAGCTCTAGAGGTAGCTTGTGCCTCCAGTGGAGGATGCTACCAGCCTAGCAGCCGCTGCCACTAGTATCACTTCTATAGTCTAATCCAATTCCAATGCTAACACAATAAACAACTTAGTAGAAAAAATGGCCACCCCCTTGCAAACACAAAACCTGCTCAACAATCATATTCATGGTGGCCTACTTAATGTACAACAACAAATAGATTTACTAGAAGAAGTACAAATGATAATGCAACTGACAAGACTGCTCTGTGACATTAATTATCCATACATTTGTGTTACCCCCATCAGTGCCACCAATGGTATGGCAAACTTTACCGCAGCCAGAGCAATGTTAAAACAAACCCTACTCGGACATTGGAACAACGACTTCTTAAATTTAACCACTCAGCTCACCCATCAAATTCTGACCCTTAACAGCACCCGAGTGACTACCATAGACAACACACTGATCACCAATATTCTAGCTAACCTTCAATCCCTTTTCACTCTCTCTAATCTCATAACATTTGTTATCATTGGATCTGTTCTTCTAGTGTGTATAAGGTATGTACTGCGCAAAGTGCAAAACCTCTGCAAAGATGTTAAAACTTTAGCACTTGTACAGCAGTCTATGGTCAGTGCTCTAGAAGCAGAAGAAGGCACCACAGAAACTGTTTTTCAAGCCGTGAATATCTTCGGCCTCACAGTCCTGCAAAACATGCAGAGATAAACACCATGCCAGAGAGCTTGGCTGGTAGCCAATGATGGGTAAGATCCTCAGAGGAGGACAACCTAAGACAGGCACAGTCACCTTGGCACAAAACAACACCGGCACTTCGCCTTGCCTCTAATAAAAGAAAAAAGGGGATATTGTGGGCAAGCCGCTAATGCCTTGTTAGACATAGGAAAACCTCTCTAACTATAAGGTCTTTGGGGTTCCACCCAAAAGATGGCACCAAGGCATGTGGAAATCTGCCTTCCCCCCAGCAACTAGAGCGCATGAACCAATCACCCTCACTAAATTAGCATAGCCAGTAAGCTGCTTGCACGTTGCCTCATGGTCTATAAAAGCTACCACACTTCCTCAATAAATCAGACCTGTGCCACCAGCCTGCATCCCCAGAGCAGTTACTGTGTGTTGTCTTGCTCTGTTCGTCCTTACCTCTTTGGGAGTGGAGCCGCTGGACAGCACTGCAACACCACTTACACTCTAAAGAGGCATTTTTGAATGACTTATATGTGGCAATTCTTGAAAGACCCTTAGCTCAGTTCGTGGCACAGAGCAAAAGCTCAGTGGATGTTGGCCCTCATGATTGCATACCCAGTACTGTGCTAAATGGCTGAGATGCTCACAGGCTTCAAGGAAGGAGACTCTTTGAACACATAAACAAGAACAACAAAAACAGGGTGGCAAGTACAACCAGAGAAGTACTACAAGACAAAAAGGAAGACCAGAGAGGGAAGAATTGGCTCTAACTTTGGGGAAGCCCATCGTGGTGGAAGGAGACCAACTAGGTGGCAAATAATGCCAACAAGATAGTCAAGCCATGTGAGCTGACCTCCAACTTTCCTTCCATTTGTTAAAAAGTATTACAGAAGATATTATTTATGGAGGTTCATTCGAGCAGTTTACTATTCATAAATAGGGCAGTATCCAAACTGTGCATGTGTAAAGGTTCTCTGCCAAAGGGGTGGAAAGAGGAAGCTTATATAGGACAAATATGGGAAAAGTGAAGAAATGTCCTGATTGGCTGATGTTGTTTCCACTTTAGACAGGGGGATCTTATGAAGGGGGGAATAGAGAATCTGATTAGTATGGAATGCTTGTACATACTGATAAGCTATTGTCCCTGGACTGAACTGGTTTTCACCTGGTATTGTTATCTGAAATTCTATAGGTTGTATTCCATTGCTCCATTTTCATAGAAATCCCTTGCAATTAACATGTTTTTGTCTTCTGGAAAATATTTTCATGGAAAAGGGTCCCTCCTGGAAAAGCCCAGTGATGGTGGTCATTTTATTTTACTTAACACATCCCTGACAATCTGAGTAACTCTAATACTCTCCCCTTACCTTTTGTATTGACTGGATCATTAACTGGTCAGCCTTCATCAAGACTTACATAGTGATCCTTAAAACCTATTCTCTCAGTCTCAGGAGACTTGACTGAGGCTGGGACTAACTTCTGTATTATCTTTTTTTTCTTTTTCTTTTTTTTAATGTTATATTAAAAAATATATAAGAGGTCCCCATATACCCCCACTCCCCTCACCCCACTCCTCCCACATCAACAACCTCTTTCATCATCATGGCGCCTTCACTGCTTTTGGTGAATACATTTTGGAGCACTGCTGTACCACATGGATAATGGTTAACATTATAGTTTACACTCTCCCCCAGTCAGGAATTATGAGTTTCTGCTCTTCTTTCTATATGGAGTTGTTCTCACACAAGTCTGGAAGAGTGGTAGGAAATAATACTGATTAACCTGTTATTACACAGCTATTATGACTGTGCTCTGCCCACTTGAGAAACCTCACCTGGCAGAACCCTTCTTTCCTTCCTTGTCTCCAACCAGCAATCCTTGAATGGGTCTCATACTTGTTCTCTTATAATCCTTATATTCCATTAATGCTCTTGGTCACTTTGTTCTGTTTCAAAACTTGGAAACGTTCCCTTCCTCCAACTGGTTAATTTCTACTTGTTTTACAAATCTTGGGTTTAAAAATTTGCTTTCAAAATTTTTTAAAAAATTGTCAATGCATCAAGCATACAAAAAGTGCATATAATCAATATGAGAATTAAAAAAAATAAGAAAATGAACTTTGTGTACCCATGATGCAAATTGATATAAAATATTACCTATATATCAGAACCCATTGAGTTTAAACCACAAATATATGATCACCAATTATATTTAACACTGTTCCACTGCCCCAAGCCAGCCTAGAAAGCAGACAATGAAACAAAATGTATAAAGATTGGAAAGGAAGAAATAAAACTGTCATTATTCATAGATGATATGGTTCTTTTTATAGAAAACCATTAAAAATCAACAGATAAATTGTTAGATTTAATAAGTGGGTTATCAAGTTTTCTGAATACACCATGAATAAATCAAAGTAAGTTGAATTCCATATACCAGCAAATAAGAGTTTGAAGATGCAATCTTAAAATACTAAAATTTATAATAGTTACATATATACACACACAATAACATAAAACACGTAGGGAAAAGCCCAACAAACATTACACAAGCCCATTAGGGTGAGAATTTTAAAAATTCTTTAAAAGACGTTAAAAACCTAATGGAATGGATAGACTCAATATCATAAAGATGTTAAACATTACCCCAAATTGAGCTATAGATGGTATGAAATTCCAATGAAAATGTGGATAGAGTATTTCATAGAAACTGAAAAGCTAAACCCAAAGTATAATTGAAAGCGTTAAAGTCAGAAGAAGAAGAAAAATGGATTGGGTGGTCTTGACTTTGCAAGAGAAGTATTGTAAAGTTACAGTAATTAATTAAGAGTGATATTAGACATAGGCAAATTAGCAATGGGCCAGAATAAGACTCCTAGAAATAGCCCAAGTAAATATTGAAACTTGATTTATGGGAAAGATAGTGCTGCAAATCAGTGGTGAAAGGCTAGACTTAAATGAATATTTTGAGGGCACTGAATTATCAATAGGGATGAAAATTAAAAAAAAGAAATTGAACTCCTACATCACTCTATATACAAAAATCAATTCCAGGTGAATTAATGGCTTAAATATGAAAGACAAAACTATAAAAATCTAGAAGTTATAGGAGCAAAGGTTTTTGCTCTTAGGGTAGGGAAGAACTTCTTAAACAAGGTGCACAACTTACAAACATAAAGACGAATGTGCGAAGTGACAATGGCCTTGGCTCCATGGGTACCAGCACAGGAGGCCAGTCCCTGGGACCCAGGAAACAGGCTGGAGATGAGTGTCTTTGTGTCAGGTATATGATGATTATGAAAACTGTTAATTTTGTGTTTTAATAATAACTAAGAAAAGTTTACAAATAGAGGAATAGTCTGACAGTTTACACAGACACTAAAAGAGTGTATACTAGATCATGTAAGATTAAGAAGACCATTACATCCTTTTTGCTCCTACAGATATTTACAAAGATTTAATTAGCAGCACAGAAGACCTATAGAGATCAGATTGTATCACATTTCCAATAATTACAAGCTAGTGCACTAGCATTCAAGACTACTAATGCATCTCATGTATATGCAGACTTGTCAATTACTTCAGCTAAATTGATCTTACTTGTATATTCATGTGCAGTACTTGACTGCTTGAATTTTTTGGTGAATCCCAGAAAAGACCATGATCTTAAACTGATCCATTCCTGTGGATGTAGGGCCTTTTGATTGTAATAAGAGAACTTTTGATTGGATCACTTGGTTAGATTGCTTTAGGGCCTTTGATTGGACTGTGTCCAAGATAGATGAACCAGGGCAGGTCTCACCCTCTTGCTGGGGTCTTATGTAAACTGAGAACTGGAAGCAGAAACACAAGGAGAAAGACAGTTGCCATTTTGATCTTGCCATGTGAGAGAGGATTGTCTGCAGTCACAGAAAGAGAAAGAAGCCAGAGAGGCTAAGAGGGAGGTCCCAGAGGACAGAGGCTGTATATGTTTTAAATCAGCAAAGCATAGAGGGATGGAAAGAGTCCCTTGAGAAGTTAGGGCCATGGAGCAGCTGAAAACTGAAGAGATGAGCTAGAACATGCACTTGATCACCCACAGCTGAGCTTGAGG
Source organism: Dasypus novemcinctus (assembly GCF_030445035.2). Classification (NCBI taxonomy): domain Eukaryota; kingdom Metazoa; phylum Chordata; class Mammalia; order Cingulata; family Dasypodidae; genus Dasypus; species Dasypus novemcinctus. Next base: position 198,979,344 of record NC_080673.1, on the reverse strand, counting down.
AGAAAGTGGCCTAGAGATGGCAGAGTCCCAGACAGGGAGCCATTGTTTTGCCTTGCTATGTGGCAGGACCCCAGGATCTGCCAGCAGCCAACCTTTGATGAAATGGCATCTCTGATGATGACTTGATATGGGACATTTTCACAGCCTCAGAACTCTTAATAAATCACTATTATAAAAGCCAACCCATTTCTGGTAATTTTTGCATTGGCAGCATTTGACAAACTAAAATAAGTACTCAGTACAGCCACATCTGCCAATCTTTGCTCAGAGTCAATAGAACATTTTCTATTAATTTTATTACTAAAAAGTTTTTTTCACAAACAGAAAGAGCTATCCAAATAAGAAAAATCTAAAAGGTAAGGATAAATTTGACAAAAAACTCATAAGTAATAATTTCCAGAAATCACAATTATGTATGATTCTTGGATTACAGTGGTGTTCACATGTCTCTGCAGTAAAAAAAAATCACTAAAATAACTTCTTTTTAAATTCATTATACATTTCATTATATATAGTGAAACCTTCAGTGTCTGCCATCTTCTGCAAATATCAGGGAAATGGCTGTATGACAGTAGACCCTGAGAACTTCTTTTGAAGATTATTATAAATTTCATTTTATTCAGTAAAACCTTTCAAAGGCCTCCATCTTCTGCAAATATCAGGGAAATGATTTTGATAGTGGATTTTGAAATCATTTCATCCTTTGCTTTAGATGGATTGTCTAGATTTTGGTGGAAATGATGGAGTCATTCAAATATTGTCCTTTTTATTTTTTCTGCCAATGTAAGACCAGAATCTTTTGTCATTTCTCCTGGCATTCTTCTTCAAAATTTGATTCCTTTTTCTATGTACATGTTCATAGTTTGTGTTGACTTCATCTGCTGACTTGCCATAAGCCAAAAGGAAAAGATAAATCAGAAAAGGAAAACCTGAACCAGCTGTCACACCACAGGTTACAGGCAAAAACTACACCCCACATGAGATTGAAAAATGTCAAAAAATGTTTTGAAATTACTCTCCTAATAAACACATGTACCTGAATTTGTGTTTATGGGACCCACTGTATAAATGAGAGTTCTCTCAATTAACCTGCATGTAAAATACTACATATATTAAAGTATAACTAGTGAAAATACCCTAATATGAAACTGACTTATATTACTAAAATTTAGCAGTAATGACAACAGTTGTTTGGGACTTAGACAAACAAAAGATTTTTTTTTCCAGGAAGGATTTTCTTGTCTCTAATATTGTGTGGGATTTCCAGCATCTAGTGACACTAAAAAGTAAATGAGATTTAGTTGATTTCTATTATTGTTTTTAAACTCTCTACAGACAACACACTCCCTATTTTTGGTGGAACACTCCCAGCACAGGGCAATTAGAACACCACTGTCAATAGCACTAAATATTAAATAAAATGCTCTTTAAGAGATACAGGCATTTATATATTTATGTTTCGCTTATTTAATTGAACATATGTCATGAAACTTTCAAGTAAAGTGCTGTTTTCAAATTTTTCACTTTTTGAGATTTCTCACTGAAATCAGAATAACAACTTTGCCACTTCCCACAAGGAGAAGAAGTCCAAATTCACATATAATATATGTGATAAATCATTTTCAGTTCACAGACATTAAAAGAATGTAAAGACTATGAAGATAAGTAACTTTTTTTTTTTCATGGTTGTGTTTTTGAAAGAGGTATCCAAAGATCTTGTGCTGCCACTAGCCTTAAAAGAAGGCTTGCATCTCTCCAGTACAGCCCTGGGGCTGGGTGGATTCCCACCTGACAAGTTGATTTCAGTACTCAGATTTTTCACTTTCACCTCTGCTTTTGACAGCTGCATATTCCTTACTTTCTTGTCAATTGAGACAATGACTTAAAATATTTTGTTTCATTTGGCTGTTAGGCTGTTTACATTTGAGAGTCCTTCAGGGTCTCTAAGCAGTCCTCCCGCCGACACAGGCCTCTTCTAAAGACACATTTTCTTCAAGTCCTCCAGGATGACTCTGATGCCTCTAGCTAAGCTTCATTACCTTGGTTTATGCTCCCACAGCTCTCTGCACTTCCCTTTCATAACAGTTCCTTATAATATCCGTCTGTCTCCCTCAATGAACTGTCAGCTCCTGAAGGTTTACAGTGTTGTTCTCTGTAATGACCCCAGTCTCCTTCTCAAGCCCTCCTTTCTTTCTTTATTCCTTCTGAAAATATTTAATGAGGGCCAACTATGTAACTACATTGCATCTTTGTAATGGGACCGTTAAGCTTAAAGGCTATGAGGTGGTGTGGGGGGTGGTTTAAGATCACAAAGGCAGCCTGGGGGCAGGTAAATGAAGGCACAGTTGGGATCTTAATAGGAGACATCATATTACATTGTATTACATAGCCAGTAAATACAAGGCGTCTCCCATTTAAAGTGGACATCTCACCGTATCAGTGCCAAATCTTGTCTGTGAGGTTCCCTGTTGGCCAAGTACCTTTCTCTGTCATATGAAAAAAATGACTTTCAAAAGTACCGTATTAGGCAGGGCATTTACAGTTTCATGTGACTGAAAATGTCTCAAGTGAAAATGAATGCATTGCTTCAATGTAGTAGAAGACTCCAGTAGGGGTAGACTGGTTAGAATCAGGATCAAATAACATAACCAAGACTTAGTTCTTCTACTCCTTAGCTCTGCCTTTGATTAGTAGGATTTAACCTCTTACAGACGAAGCAACAGTTCCTGACCCTATGCCTTCTCAGGTCTTCATGTCCATAGGATCAGAATCAGAATCTCTTTTCCCAGAGCCTCAGGGCAACCTCTCAGGGGATATTGGCTCTGAAGCATTGGCATGCCTATCTCTGAACCAGTCATTGAGATAAAGAAATGGCTAATCAAGTCTGATTAGCCAGACTTGATTCACTGGTTTCGATGTAATGTTATCTTTACCTAAAACAGTCCTGTGGAGACTAGAGGGAATTGGAGCCCTAATAAAATCAAGGTCATTTTATCACAAGGAGAGAAAATTAAACATTGGTTGGCTCAAATATGTGCACACACACAAAGATACAGCAAAAATCCCTACACATTCTATATTCTCCTCATCAAGAATTTCATGGTCCTAAGTCTCAAGAACATAGAAGTACTCACAATATTGTTGGACTTTAGCCATCTTCAGATATTGAAAATAATAAGTCAGCAGACCCTGCAGATGGAATTAAAAATATAGAGTATTCGACCAAGAAAGGCAAATCTGGATTATTCTCCAACTGTCCATCTGGCAAACTTCTACTCATCCTTCAACCCCAACCTAAATGCAACCTCTTCTGTGACATACTGCCTCTTCCTCCAATCAGGGTATTTTTGTTCCTTAATCATGGTCACTTACTGTGTGTCAGGCTTGCATTTTATAACTCTTTTCCTTGTCTTAGTCATCGCCGTATCAGAACACTCACTTAGGGCTTGGGGGTTTGAAATCTGCAATACATGTTTGCTGTGTAAATTGAATGAAACACAATACCGAAAAGGGTAAGTGTTCATTGTGTCAGTATTGAGCATAGATTTCCCAGGGAAGAAAATGTCCCCTCCCTTTGACTGGTGCAAATCTAAATATATTCATTCTATTTGACTTACAATCAGTTCATCGACAGCCAAGCCTCGTGTTTCAGTTTGCTAAAGGCTGCCAATGCAATATACCAGAAATTGATTGGCTTTTAATGGAAATTTATTAGGGTAAAATCTTACAGTTCTGAGGCTGCGAAAATGTCCAAATCAAGGCATCATCTCACCCCAGACCAGTTGCTAGCAGATCCTGATCTTCTGCATGTAGTAAGGCAAAAAGGCAGCGAGTCTTTTCTGACTCTTCCAGGCTTTCTTTCTCCCAGAGTTCAGTCATGGGCTATCAGGCATATGGCTTGTCTCTTTCCTGGCCCCATCTTTTCAGCTTCAGGTTGCTTCACTGATTCCAGGCTCTGACCTCTCTGTCTCTCGAGGTTTCTCTGTCATTCTGTGGTTGTAGGCAATCCCAGAGTCCTCTGTCACATTAAAATGGCAGCTTTCTTTCTCTGTGTGTTTCCATTTATATAGGACTCCAGCAAGAGGACCCTGGCTCATGCCTCACTGAAGTACTACAGTCAGAGGCACCCAACTGAATTCAATCCAATCAAAGTGTTCCCAACCCAGAATCTAATCAAAAACCCTTAACAGAAGTGATCTAATGAAAAGTGATCTAATAAAAAAGTCTGTTAAATGAATCTAACCAAAAGGTCCCACCACCTACAACAGATATACAGGCACAGAAATGACTTAGCTGAAGAATATAATTTTTTTGGATCCACAAAAGACTTAAGGCAGGACACCTTATCTCTGTCTTTTCTCTCTATCCCCACAACCAAAAAGTACTCTTCTGAGAAATTCCCCTTAGAGGAGTGCATGGGCTCAGCACATACCTTATTTTGATTTATTTTGTCTTTAGAGACCCATTTGTAGCTGATTTCTCACTTCACTGAGGTTGGTGGATGAGTGTGTACTGGATAATACTAAGCCCAGCCTGAGTTTACATATGTAGAAAAAAGCTTGAAATCACAGATATTTTCATCACACAGACCCAGTTTCAAGTCCTGACATTTACATACATTAACAAATACATGCAGCATTTTTGCCCTGGGATTATTGCTTGACACCTCTGAGCTCCAATTTATTTATCTGTTAAAATGGCACAACAACTATATATAAGTCAAGAGGTAGTGAAAATTAAGGAAGACAACATTCTTAAAACTCTTAACCTGTGCTCAACAGGTTATCTTCTATTTCAATTTCCCCAGCATTTCTTTAGTACTCTGTCCTGTTCCAAGATCTCCATCAGGTTTTGTAACAAAAACAATAACAACAACAAAAACAGCCAAGACACATGCATTCTTGACACATGGAGAGCTTACAACTTGACAGAGACTATATAAGATATATTGTTATAGGCAAAATGAATGGATGAATGAATGAACAAATCAGTGCATGTATGCAAACTACATAAATAAAAGAAACTTGAAGAAGATTACCAAGTGTTTTTTTATTCATTTTGCACTGTTTTACTTCCCTTTCTCATGTGTAGAATAAAAACTGAGCTTTGGATCCTGGTATGCACAGTTACCCACAATCTTGCCCCAGTGAGCCTCACCTACCTCATCTATTATAATACCTTTTTTCCTTTTCTCCTTCTTTCAACATTGAAAATGCTGCCTTTGTTGCTTTGTGACTTTGCTCATAATGATCTATCTCCCTGGTGCACCTTTCCACTAGGCTTTACCAAATGAGAAATTCCTCCTCCTCTGCCAAGACTCAGCTCAGGTGAGTCTTCCTGTGCCATTCCCATCTGAATCACATGACCCTCCTCCAGGCTGCTGCAGCACCCCAAGGAGGACTGGGCCAAAGTGCAAGGCTTCATTAATATCTGTGCACATATTTATCTCCCCAGCTAGATTATAAGATCTTTCAGAGCTATGTCCTTATCTTGTTCATTTTTGCATCCCTGAAGCTAGCATGTTGCCTGGTTCATAATTGGTACTCTAGAGCTTTTGTGGTACTGGATGGCTGAACTTTTCTGATACAATATGTTGGCCTGCCACTCTATTCCAGTTGAACTTCAGGTTTTTCTTAGACTCTGCAGGGCTCATCACTTATTTTCAGGGACAGATGCTAGATTTTCTGAGTGCCACAGCAACATGTTCAAGTTCTAGGAATTGAATCATTCAAGCAACAAAGGTGAAAACTGACATGTTAAAGTATTAGTTTGTTTGGAGAACATATGCAGCCAATATTTTCAGCAGCCAGGTCAGAGAGCCTCTTTGGGAAACTGAACTAAGAGCAGTGGCACTTTGCTTGAAAGACAGTATGGGATAGTGTCATTAATTAATGCTATCTTCTTTCCACCAGCAGAAGTGCGGCATTTTGAGTCAGACAGATAGGAATCTAATTGACATCTCAATCTCCACTTGTGTGGCCTTGGGAAAGTTAATTAATGTTTTGAAGCCTTAGTATTATTTTTATCTATAAAATAGGGGTAACTAAATTTTTCCAAGAGAGATGTTGTAAGGCATAGTGTGTATAATATGTCTATGGAATACAGTGTCTATGGCATATTGTATTTAGAATATAATATCTAAAGGAGCATGGTAGACAGGATCCTTAATTGAACAGGAGTTAATATGATTATTAAGACAGATTTTTTTTCGGAAGATAGAACTACTTGGGTCAGGACATATATATATATATATATAAATGCAAATGTTTTAAATTATATATAATTTTTATTTGTTTCACAATTATATTCTCTAAGAGCTTCCTGATTCATTTAGGGATACTATAACATTGTTAATAGTGAGCCTACCAATATTCTATATTGTGATTTGAGTTAGTTTTTAGTTTACATGTGAAAAAAATTCAAAATATCTGAATACCAAAAAAGTAAAAACAGTAAAATTACTTGGGTGGTTAAAATACTTTGTTTACAATTCATTCTTTTTTTAAAAATAATACATTTTTTTTTAAAGATACTAAGGTAACATAAAGGTTACACAGAAAATATAGGGATTCTCTTATGTTCCACTCCCCACATCTCCCACACTCTCCCACATAAACAACATCTTTCATTAGTGTGACATATTCATTGCAATTGATAAACCTATTCTGGGGCATTGCCGCTGGGCATGGATTATAGTTTATATTGAAGTTTACACTCTCTGCCACACAATTCTGCATGTTATGGGAAGATATAAAATGGCCTATATCTATTTTTGCAATGTCATTCAGGATGATTCCCAAGTCCTAAAAGAGCCCCTGTATTACATCTGCTTTTCCCTCTCCCTACCTTCAGAACTTCCAGTGGTGACTACCTCCACATCAATAATATAATTTCTTCCATTGCTAGAATCACAAAACGTCTATAGTAGAATACCAATAAGTCCACGCTATCCATAGTTCATTCCCCAATCCTGAAGATTCTGGGATGGTGATGTCCACTCTACCTCTAATTGAGAGGAGACTTTGATCCCATACAGCCAATGGATGGGACTCTCTTGCTTACAGTTGTAGGCTCTTTCGTTTTCTTGGTACGGTGGTTGTCAGTCCTCACCTCCTTGTTAGTTTTCCTGGGTGAGTCCAATGAACTGAAGAGTAGGTGTTGCAACTCTGCTGAGGCTCAGGGCCCAGCTGGCACATGGACAACCCAAAAATTCCAGTCTCTTGGATCTACACCTACAAACTACAGCACTAAGTATAGATTTAAATAGAAGGGAGAGATGAGTCATGTGTAGGGAAGCCATAACTGAGTCCAACTCTCACTTTCAGGAGCACAAACTCCAAAGTAGGGCCCTCTGGTAAGGCACCAAACTCCAGAGCTATCTGCCCTAACCATAGGACCTAGGTGTCTCCAGAGCCTTCATGAGCCCTACTACTTGGGGTAGTATCCACTTTGGCAGTCTATGAGATCCTGCTGAGATGTGTTAACATCACCTCTGGGATGACCTCCCAACTCACTTTGAAGTCTCTTAGCCATATAAACTCATTTGTCTTTACCTTTTCTCTCTTTTATTTTGAGGTCTTTTTCCAGTTGTATTACTAGTTGGTGCTTGGTAGTAACCCCTCGGTGCCAGGGAGGCTCATCCCTAGAAGTCATGCCCCACACTGGGAGGAAGGTAATACATTTATTTGCTGAGTTTGACTTAGAGAGAGGCTGCATTTGAACAACAAGGAGGCTTTCAGGAGGCAACTCTTAGGCACCCCACAACACTAGGCTAAATGTCAATTTCAAGAGCAAAGGCTCACAAGCATAATTGTCAATATCAAGGGCCCATCAATGTACCATCCTCCTTCACCAGTCATTCATTGCCCCTATACTTAGGGACTGTTGCTGCTCCATTAGAGAACATTGCAGAGCTTTCTAGGATGGGAATTCAGTATTCTCTTGGTTATTCTATGAGTCTCCACCCACTGTGACAATGCCCTGTGAACATTCGAACACATTTATATACCTTATATATATGCCCAGGTGAACTTCCTGCCCTGTATCCCCCATCACTGACACCCCATATCAATGATCATCTCCTGCCCCATGTCTAACCCTTCTGTGATCCAAAGACTTCTTCAAAAATGAAACCAATAAAGTAGCCAAATACAATTAATAGGAAAATAAAATAATAATGATAGGTTTAAATATAAGAAATAAAATACATAAACATTTAAAATGCTAGAAATAAAATTAAAGATTAGGGATATTAAAAATAATGAAAAGTATTTAAAAATTTTTTTTTGACATTTTGCCTTTCATCACTGTAATATCTGTTGTCCTGTGTGAAGAGTGACATTTTCTTCCATTTATTTCCCATAGACTCACTTATTTTCATTTTGTTTTCAAAGAAGTTTTGGTCACAGTAAAGTCACATACAGAATACAGGGGACTCCCATATACCCAACATCCTCCCCATTTCCCCCCTTCCTGTATTAATACTTGTTAATATGTGAATGGTACCTTTGTTACAACTGATATACAATAGTGAAACATAGCTTCTAACCATGGTCAATGGTTTACATTATGGTTTACATTTTAGACCATACACTTCTATAAATTTTGATGATATTTAACATGGCCTGTGTCCATTACTGCTAGATCATGTGGAACACTTCCATTGCATACTAAATATCCCCTGTTCCATCTATTTTATTTCTCCTCCCCCTCCCCTCAGGGTCCATGGTGATCCCCTGGCTTCACTCCTTGGATGACAAGATTCACAGTTACTTGCAACAACACTGAGGTCTTGACACATTGATTTGTCCTACCTGATTAGGAATCTTCAATGTTCTTGATAGACATCCACCCCTCTGTTGTGAACATATTGATCCTCCCCAGGATGGGAGTCCAACTCCTTCCCACTCAGTGTGTGGGTCTCCACCCACTGATACAGCACACTATGACAATATGATTACTCATACACTCCCTAGAAGCCTGCTCCAGGTGAGTCGTGTCCCAAAGGTCCTTCTCATCAAACACTCTAAACCAGTAGCCCTTCTTTGTCATATTGCCATAAAAGCGTTCCCAACTTTGTACTTTCAAGCACATACCCTCCAACCCCCAATGATCACTTGGTGCCTCTCCCAACCCTCCTGGAAGGACATATTCTGTGCTGAAATCACACATTCTTTGCAACCCAATTCCCTTCTCTTCAATGCTCTATCACTTTCCAAAAGAGTTGCCCCTGCATCACCACATTAGCACTTCTCAAGATGAAAGAATAACATGCTGGGGCTACCTGAAATTGATAAGAAATTAACAAAGTCTGAGCCTTAGCCTCAAGCAGGTTATTTTTGGGAAGCAGGTTATTTTGGGCAAATTGTTAAACTAGTGCAGTGATGTAAGTTCTATAGATTTTCCATCCAATGAAGGCTTTCTTGACTTTACATACTTGACATTAGTACTAACTGTTCTGATGCTTTCCAGATTCTTTGAAATGGTTTATAAAGACTTCCATACTCTGGTTTCTAGGTCTTTGCATAACTGCCCCTCTGCCTGGTGCTCTCTGCTCCCTGCCCAGATTAACTCTCATCCTTTAGCTCACATCATTCTGTCAACTGAGCCTCAGCCAACTTCTGGACTAAATCATGGGCCATGCCAGTTGTTTCCATCATGCTGTTTGTTTTTTCTATCCATCACTCACATACTTTATAATACTTCTAGATTGTGAATCCCAGAATGTAAAGTTACTTTATTGTCACTTCTGTGTTGAGAAGATATAATCTAAATTTATGTGGATAAAAACTGCACCCCTTTGACTGACTAATACAGAATTTGGTACCGAGGAGTGGGGAAGTGCTTTTGCAATTACCAAAATGCTGGAATGGTTTTATAAATGGGTAAGGGGTATTTTTCAGAGGAATTGTGAGATGCTTGGAAGAAAAGACCTACAGTGCTTTGAAAAGACTTTTCATAGCAATATGGATGCTAAAGAAACTTTTTATAATGCCTTAGATGTAAACGATGAAACTACTATTGGAAACTGGAGGAAAGGCAATCTGTGTTTTAAAGTTGCAAAGAAGTTAGCAAGATTAACTCCTGGTGTTTTATGGAAGACAGACTTTGAAAATCGTGAGCCTGGGAATTTAGCTGAAGAAATTTCCAAAGTACACCCAGAGAATGTGGCTTGGCTTCTGCTTGTAGCTTATAGCAAAATGCTAGATGAGAGAGGTATGCTGAGGACTGAACTGTCAGGCACAAAGGAAATAGAAACTGATCCTGGAAATTCCAAGCCTCTGGAAATCAAGCTCCCAGATGCAAGTGCTCCATTGGAAGACTTAACTAAATTTGGAACTTGTAGATCAGAATTGAAGATGGCATTATCTCAGAAAGACTTGTGAAAAGTCTTAGTCTGATGGCTTAGACCCCTGCTTCCTGCATGCTAAACCAACAGACTTTTTGAGAAAGCTGTATGAACAAAAGTACTGTCAGCTTGTACTAAAAGGGACAAGGAAAGGAGAGATTGAAGGAGAAACAGCTTTAGGAGGAAAACCATGGAAGTTGAGACCTGGAAGTAAGATATCACCTTGGGCCAAGAGAGGAACTCTACCCATGTGTACAGAGAGGGTGAGTTTGCACCAGCAGATGAAGAAGGTGGATGTTCCCGTCTAATGTTCTGTTGCCACATGCTGATGCAAGAAGATGGGTGATGCCCTCTTTCCTCTTAAGGCTCCATGGTCCCAGCTTCTTTCAGCTATATGCTGGCATAAGCTCTTCTTTCTCCCCAGGGCTCATTTCTTTCTGGGCTCATCTTCTCTGTTCTCTTCACAGTGTCAGTTGTAGACTATCAGACTTATCTCTCTTCCTGGGGCCTTTGCAGTGTCTAATGAGCTGTCTTTCTTCCCTATGTTCTTCTTTGTGTGTATACTTCTCTATGTGTTGACTTCTGTGTAAGAGTCTGTTTTATCAGTCAACAAAGGGGGTGGGGACTCAACCCTGTACACCCTAATCAGAGCCCTAATCTTAACATAATATAATTAAAGGCATCTCAGCTGAATCTGATGCAATCAAAGGGTATCACACCAAGAGAAAAAGAGCAGCTTACAAACATAATCAATCTCTTTTTTGAATTCATAAGTAATATCAAGCTGCCACAGGGACCTTGATTAAATTACCTCCTAAAATTAGGGCTTTGATTTGACCACATCAGTAAGGTGTGACACAGGTTGAGTCCCCATCCCCTTGGTTTTCCTATATAAGTGGACACTCATTCAAGAAGACACAAGAAGCAAGAGAGAGAACTCTATTATGTTGCATCCAGGGGCCCCTGGGAGAGATGAGCCATTTGCCTGATAGTTTGCAGCTAAAGAGAACAGAGTGGCTGAATACCTGAGAAGGACTTCAGATAAATGAGCCCTATGCCATAGATTCACATAGGAAGCCCTGAGAGACCAGGCAGAGATCACCTGCCATCTTACTTCAACATGTCAGCTGACTTTGGTGAGAAAGAGCCTCTTAAGGTATTATGAGTTGGACTTTCCATGGCCTTGGGACTGTAAGCTTTTACCCCAAATAAATACCCTTTATAAAAGCCAACAGAATTCTATTACTTTGCATTAGCATCCCTTTGGCAGACAAATACACCCATATTTCCTTATACCCCCTATTGTTGTCCCTTAGAAATTATAAAATATCTTCTTTGCCATTGCTTCAAAAATATTACAGTATTACTTTAACTATTCAGAACTGAAACCTTCAGACTTTGGGTGAATGGTAAGCATATATATTGTTTTCTTTCCTTAAAATCATGAATGTTTTTCAAGCTCCAAATTGTTTTTCATTCCCAGATCTAGGGTAGGGCTTTGAAAATTCCATTACAAAGAGATTGGGTTGCATTTTCTAAGAGAACATGGCAAAAGTATCCTGCATCTTCACTGCATTGTGAAATAGACTCCTGTGTGTCTTCCCTACTTCCCTGCTTATTTTCAATTTAAAGTGATATTAAGTATTAATTTGAACCTATTAGATACCTGCAACTGTTGAGTTATTGACATTCGATCTTGCCTATCTTTCACGCCTGGTATTATGGGAAAAAGAAGTAAAGACATAATGAAAGAGGTGTAATCCCCTTTACATACTGAGTATGGGAATCTTAGGCACTGGCTTCAAAGCCTCAGTTTCCTGGTCTATAAAGATACCAGCCTGACCTCTGTAAATTCCTGGTCCAAGATAAATGCATAATTAATGTCCATTCCTTTCCCAGTTGCTTCTGGGTATATATTATTTTCCTCCATGAAATTCTCTCACCTGTCCACCTCTTCCTGTTCACTCACTGAGGAGTCTCCTCCAAGGAACTGGGTTATTTATCTACTAACTTCTGACTTTCACTGGTGGGGGGAGATTCTGGAAGTGTTACATTCCCCTTTAGCCTGCCCTGCAGGTAGCTGAGTGAGTGCCCACCTGGAGTTAGCCCTCAAACCCTCAAGCAAATAGATACTGGCATTTGAGGGAGCAATGCTTCCAGAATTCAAGATTACGTTTCCACCTAGGCAGTAGGAGAATGCAGAGATAAGCTGATTGGACATTTGGTGGGACATTAACAACCTCTGTGCAGCAATGATAGCCCCAGTATTGGGAAGAATCAGCAATTGGGAATAAGCAGAAGCAATGAGCACTAGGCATTCTAGGCATTCTAGGCATTCTGAGAGTTCTAGGCATTCTGATTTTAAGAGGACAGGGGATAGCAGACAAAGGGGGCTTGGTGGCCCACCCTTTAAGCATATATTTATAAATTCCCCTACCCAGGTGCTTGGAGCCCCCATGGACCCAGATACATGCTCCAGCTATAGGGGTGGTGAGGCCAATAACTACTCCTCTTCCTGGTTATCTGAGAGATTCTGTGTTTTCCCCCTAAATGATATTCAGTATTAAAGCATCCAACACCTTCCTCCCTAGACTCTCTTGAATGAATCTCTGTTCCTTTCAGCAAAAAGAGCCCCAATTAAAATGAGCAGCAGGCTCTCACATTCCAACCTTGCAGAAACCAGGGCCCTAGGGTCAACTGTAGATGCTGGCTGGTGTTTTATCTGCAGGGCAGCCTTGGAGGGACATTTGGAATGTACATTCTGGTTTCTGACCACCTGGTTTGATTCCCAGCTTCCTCACTTACCTGCTGTGTGACATTGGCAAGTTATTTAACCTCTCTTTTCCTAAGGTCCCTCATCTCTAAAATGGGGATGATACCTATACCTACTTTAATTCTATGATTGTGAAGATTAGTGAGTTAATATAAAGATATGCTTCCAGCAAACTGACATGTCATAAGCTCTTAGGAGGTGTTAGCTAGTTTTATCATTTGTTTTCACTGAAATCTTGACATTCCTCTTCAGAGACTGGCACAATGGGGCCAAACTAGGAAAGTTTAGCAAAGCTGATGCTGGGTGTATATCCACAAGGGAAGCCTGAAGAGGGAGCAGTGGTCAACAGAGGCCTGCAACAGTTAAGACTGGCTAGGAGAATGGCCAGCATTAATCACTACCACCCATAAACACGCCTTGATTTTGTTCTGAATCCTGAAAAAGGGTGACAAAATTGTTACACCACTTTTTATGACCATACCAATGGCTGAGAGGAAGAACCTGAAGCCTAGGAGGAATGGGTTGGAATCCTATTTTCTTTCAAAATTTAATACCCCAGTTATAACCCAGGGGCCAGGTCAAGTTGGTAACTACTGAGCCTCCATGGGGAACCAATTTAATAGTTCCTTGTTGGGTCCTCAGGGCTTCTTGGCACATGATTGTAACCATCTGTGCTGGGATATACTTGTTCTCCATTTCAGGATGCCATGCTTATATTCACCCACCCTCTTAGCTTGATTTCGTCTTAACTGGATCGTATTAACAAAAGCTAGGACATGAGAGTCTGCACAGTAAGAACCCCTTATGGAGGTAAGGCAAGGGTACTTTTGGGGCTGGCACTTGCAACAATTAGAATCTGACTGGCACGGCATCACCATGCCCAGAGACAGTGTCTTATTAAGTTATTTCAATTTCTATCTATATATGCAGGGCACCCTAATTTCCATGAAGACAGAAATGGTGTTATAACCTTCAACTGTGATAGATTGAATTGTGAACCCCAGGGTGGGGGACAAGTTTTTAAATCTACATTCCTGTGGGTGTGAACCCTTTGTAAATAAGATCTCTTGAAGATGCTATTTTAGTTAAGGTGTGGCTCAACTGGATGAGGGTAAATCTTGATTTGGATTACTGAAGGCCTTACAAAGAAGACCCAGAAGTAATAGAAGTGAGAAATAAAGTCGACATCATCAGATGACGGGAAAGCCAAGGAACCCCAAGGATTGCAGGAGCCAGAGCCAAACACTATAGCCTACAGGGGAAAAGGTAGGCTTGCTGATATCTTGATTTTGGATGAGCCAGTAAATCATCATTTTTAAGCCAACCCATTTTGTGATGCTTGTCATGGCAGCATGGAAAACCAAGGCACCACTGTAGCTCCTCTGCCTGGTTCCTCTGTCTTCCCCACTCAGCTGTGATCCTCCTAAGGCTGAGACCAGTCCTGGTCCTTCTGAGTCTGCCCCCACCAGTCCATGACCCTGGAAGGCTGGGACAGCTCTGTGTCAGAAGGGTTTTTGGTGCTCAAAAGATATTTAGTGCATGCATGCATGCTATATGAATATAATAAAATTTCCTCCCCCAGGGCCCTCACATATGTTGTCCTGTTTGCCTGGAACACTCTTTTACCACTTGGCTGCCTGTTACATTATTTATCCTTCACCTCTTAGGAAACATATCATCATCTCGGAGAAGTTGGTCCCAGGCTCGCTGATTAAGTCAAGCCCTGTTGTTAAACTATGACATTGACCTTTGTAGCATAGTGTGATTCTATTCATTAGTTAATCATGTGTTTTTGTTTTTAATATGCATTACCTGACCTTCTCTACCCAAGCTCATTAATGACCAGAAACTTGTCATTTTTGTTCACCATAGCATCTTAAGTGTTCAGCCAAGTGCCTGAAGTACTCAAAAATATTTGCTTAATGAATGAATAAAAGATTGTGTGTATGAATAAATAAAAAAATTAAAGGTTCTATGCATAATAAATATGCTTACTGAAACTTCGTTCCATATAAAGACTGAAAGCCAACAGTTGGCTTTTATAGATTCCCAAGTTTGGCCAAAAAACAACGTGTGAATGTTCCGGAGATATACAAGCTCTCCAATCATCCGTGTTAAAAGATGTCGATTTAGCCAGATAACTTTCCACCTTCTCCTTTCAGTAAGCAAGTTTCTGTTGCATTTCCAAAGATATTTGTCAATTTCACAACAAATTTCTTTTCTAGAGCTGATTAGGAAATGCTTACTTTATTAAAAAAAAAGAAAACATAATTCAAATGAAGGGGATTTTATCCCCCTGAGGTACTTGTTTACTATGATATTTTTACTTAATTGCTTTGAGAATAACAGACCTTTAACAGTTGGAGAGGCTTACCCTTCAGTGTTCAATGGATACCGATTACTGTCAGTGTATCACCAAGCTCCCCTATAGATGTTGCTCTTGAGCACATTTCTGTTTCTTTTTTTTTTTTTTTCAATTTAACAGAAACTGCGATGCCCATACCCTACATGCTCGTGGGGTTTTGAAGCACTGATTCTACTAAATACAAAGTCCAAGTATTAACTGGAATTAACTATTCATGCAAAACACTGATGGATGGGTTACAGATCTAGCTGTAAAGAAAAGGTCAAATACCAAAATGATCTGTAGGGCATTTTCATATATACGTTTGACATTATATAGAAACTGCCTAACCGAAGTGTATGGATTTTTCTTTCTTTCAAATGTTATACAGAGATACGCAGATTCATAGATTTTATGAGCAAATATCAGTGTTTTCCAAGTGATGTTGTGTTTAAAGTATTGCCTTATTTTCTCTTTTGACAGGGTTAATGGTGAAGCAGGAAACTCGGTGCAGATCATCCCTTCGTTTCCTTATTCACTTGTTCATCTATCCGGCTGTTAGTTCAAGTATTTGTTCACTTAGTCAACAAAACTTTATTTAAAACCTATGATGTGTAAGGAATGGTGCCAGGTATGTAGGATGCAGAGATGAATAAACTACAGGACTAGCTTCAGGTAGAAAGTAGACGTTAACCTGGTACCTGTCACGAAGGGGTTTAAGTGTAGGGGGTTGTGCAGGGGTACAAATGAAGGGCACATTCTCCCAGCTCAGGCTGGGGAGGTAGGAAATGAAGATGCTGTATTAACTGGGCATTGATGAACTAGACTGAGCAAGCTCCGTGAAGGGGAGGAAAGAGAGAGTTCAAGAGGTTCAACAGAAGGGAACAGGTATATCTGGATTCAGCAAGCTCTCTGACAAACCATTTCATGAAAATTAAAAAAATAAAATAAAATAAAGAAAGATTGCGAATAATGGCCAGAATGTTACCAGAATTGGGGATGAGGCATGCTTTTCACTAGCTGTAAGAGGTGTGGGCTTGAGAGAAATTCAGGAGCCCCTTTCCTTCTTTCTTACAGATTCTCCAGCTCATTTTCTGCATGGCCGCCTCTGCGGCACTTCTTTTTCCTTCCGGCTGTTGCTCATTCGCTGAGGGCGCCTGGAGCACACATTCCCTAACTGTATTTTTTAGGCAGCAAAGTCCTATGCTGAAGCCCCACCAGTCACCTGATGCCCTGGCCAGCTCTGCAGATTCGGCTCCTCTGGCGGAAGGTGATGGCCTGTCTTCTACAAACAGGAAGCACTCTTGTTGGTTCTGCAGATGCTGCACGATGAGGAAAGCAGATAGGCAGCCATTGTTTTTTCATACTGACAGCTGAAAAAAAAAAGGCGACGGGACAGAGCATCTTGATGGCTAAGCTGGCATTGAGTCAACTTAATGAGGAGAGGAGGTGGCTTTAGGTGTGTACTGCATATTTAAGCACAATGCATAGCCAGAAAAAAACTCAAAAGGTTCACTTAAAAGATATGAAGGTAGGAGATAAGGCCTCTAGGAAGCTTCCTGGGCTGACTATCTGCATATTACATCACTTTATCAGCACCAACTTCCGTGTAAGTCAAACTCTGAAATTCAGGAGCAGAAACTGCCTTTCCAGAGGGCTTAATACCGTCGGATCCAATTAACTGGGGACAGACAAAAAGGGTGAGATAAAATAGTTCATAATGAGGTCATAGGGGTGTGCAAGTGAAATCCCACAGTCCTGGTAATATTGTGATAGGAAATATATTTATATGAATTATATGTGGCGTGTCAAAGGGGTGTTCCAGTCCAGCACCGAGCAAAATCATCCTTCAGGCTGCAGAGAATCCAGGCAGAGTTAAATCCCAGGGTCAGGGTTGCTCCATCCAAGAAGACCTGGCGATAAGGTATCATACTTCACTAACCTGGACCAAAACCCTGGGAAAATGCAGATGGGAATTCTCAGAACAGTATTTCCCAAAGACAGCAACTTCAATTTAGCATGATGTTGCAAAAAGGGGCAACAAAACAGAAAAGGAAAACAAGAATTATTTTGTGAATCTAGTACTTGCTGGCAAGATGTGAGGCTCTTTTGATCTTCTTGACAGTCTTGTAAAGAACAGAGGACTGGCCTCATTTTACCAAACCAGAGCCCAGGGCTGAGAGCAGTTAAAAGGTTTGCTGGAGGCTGCAAATGGAGAGTGTAGGGGCTGGGACACCGCCGGAAATGCTAGTGGCACATCTCACCCCTCTGTGTTGTAAGATGAGAATAGGCACCCCCTGGAACTGCAGGTGTGTTGTGCAAACTGCCAAGAGAGCAGGAAGTTTGCCTCTTCCTGGGAAACCGTGGGATCCTCTCCGGAATTCCCGGTCGTTGATCTCGGATGGGCACAATTTTTCCTCCTGCTTATGTCATGTACCTATTGTCTTTTTCTAGCCACCCTCAGGCACCTGTTCTCAGCTATGTTTAAAATAGGAGACCTGCAGAGGCATTTGAGGACATTTCAAAATTTCCCTGTAAAATCACCTCATCCAGCCTGTATCTGAATCCAAGCTCCAATTCATTTCTGCACTTTAATCATATCAGTTTAAAAAAGAAATGTTTTTTTAAAAAATGATTTATTGCTATTTATTCTAACAATAGAAGCTAAGCTTTCTGTTCTTCTGTATTCCCTCTGCTATTTTTGATAACTCTAGCTTGGCATTCTAGATCCAGGGTGGACTCTATATCCCTACATGAGCTCATTTCCTGTTTCCAACAAGTGGCATTTAGATTCCTGGGCACATCTGTGATTTTAAATGAAATGTCATACTACACCCTAGTATCCCCACCTTTATGATCTCACTCTTCCAGCAAGCAAAAACTAAAATCAATTTCCAGTTCAAAGGGCTTGCCTCTCCCATTGCTCCTCTTTCACCAGTTAACGCCCTATTGGCCTCATCCTAGGTATTTTCCCCAGGATACTTTTGTACCTTTAAGGAGAACATTCTAATTGCTACCAAGCTCCTGGACAGGAGGATAGCTGGCACTCATGCCTTTTCTCCATGGCTCTTTGTTTTGGCTATGATTTAGAACCCAGATAATCTCAGAAATAGACAAGAGCTAATGAATACTCACGGTCATGATTATCTGAATGTAATCATATATTTTCCATAGAATGCTTACCACTTGCTTAAGATTCCAGATCTCTCCTTCTATCCCAGGAAAACTTGTTATGTATGACTTCTATCACACAATTGCAACCATGAGCTGTTACCAGAGCTCTCAAAATCCAGTGCAGATATCACTTTCTATTCTGTTTCCATAGAGCTTTGTACATGTTGATCCCTAAATCTTTAGATCAGCTCAGTCTACTCCCAAACCACTAGCCATTGGCTATTGGAGCTTCAGATCCACCAATGGTGAGGCTCGGGCCTCTCCTTCATATCCTTTGTCTTCATTTCCCCATGTAGGGCTTATCCAAGTTATTTACATTTAATGTCTAATAGACACAGGTTTTAACTTTGCACAAGTTCAGAGAGGTATGCTTGGATTTATATTACCTTCTAACTGGAGGCTGGATATCCTACCGACAACAAGACCCAAACCCAGCCTGGACAGTGCATATTGCTGCCACAAAATATTTTAGATTCTTCTCTTTCCATGTCTGTCTCCAGCATTATGTAGGAGATTATACCTTAGATTTTTGTTCTTTCATCTGGGCACTTCATACCCTGGTCACCAGCACTCATTAAATGTTTGCCATATAAATGAACAACTGCGTGAGTAATGAATAAGTAGATTAATTTTTCCAGTATCCCCTTTTCTTTCTCTCTCTCTGTCTCTTTCTCTCTCTGTCTCAGCTGGTCCAGCAAATTCATATCTCTGAACAGAGAACTGTGGGTCCATAGTGAAGCAAGTGAAGGACAAGCCATCTTCACCCTAAGTTACCACAAGACACACAATGTGTATGGCATGCCACCATTCTTGGATTTCAAAGGATCTCAAATTTAGCCCAAAGTGAAATCAGCTCTTGTAAAAGCTCATGATTTCAGGCATGGAGGTCACTCATGTAGTAGGGATGTCTATCAACACTTCTTTCTATACACAAGCCCCAAAAGGGTCTGAGGGCCAGAAAGGAATCCATCAGGTGTTTATATGACCGAGCATGTTGGTTTTAGGTAGAGAGATGTCTGGAGTTGCCAGTGTTCAGTGTGCTTTCTTACACAATGTTTTACTTTAATCTTATAATAATCTCATAAGATAAGTAGAGAATGGTTTATTATCTCCCTTTTCAAGGTGAAGAAATAGGATCAAAAAGTAAGATGAGTGACTTATTCAAGGAACCAGTGCTGAAGAATAGGGAAGACAGAACTTAAATTCACGTGTTTTTTCCATTTTACAATGCCATTGCTTAAATTAAGAAGGAAGGATGAGAGGGATAGAGTGAGGGAGGGAGGGATGGAAGGGAAGGAAGGAGGAGAAAGAAAGCCTGATCTATATATTTATATATTTTTTTGCACACAAATAGTGCCAGAATTTTTTTTTTGAGATGCCAAAAAGCTCTAAGTGGTGTGTTATCATGAAAAAAGCAAACAATTGAAAGTAAAAACGGGCCTATGCTGACTCTCATAGTCACTATTCATGGTGGACAAATTGCTTCATCTCTCTGAAGGCTGGATTTTTATACCTAAACACTTCTTTTGGTTGTAAGTATAATAAATCACCTTTACATGAAGAAAATAAGATTAAATGAAATATTGTTAAGTAGTTAACAGGACAGCAACCATTAGGAATGAGACAAACTTGTTCAGATATTTATTCCAGCATCACAGTCTACTCTCTGTTCTCTTGTTCAACTGTGCATCCAGTCTCTATACTTAAGCCATGCCTGGTGGTTCTCTGACCAGCCAAACCATGTGCTCTCTGCAGTCAGCTTGAGTCAACTTGAGGGCCTTGCATAAATAAGAGTTCAGCAAATGTTTGTTGACTTGCATTCATGGGATAGCTGTCCAAAAGGCAAGTACATAAATGTTTATATGTACAATAATATGATGATGTGACATATTCCATCCTTTGAGTCATCCATTAGCCCAAATAAAAGCTTCCAATGCATTCTCTGTTCTTCGAGTCCCTCTTGACATTCTGAACCTCCACATTTGACTAAATTCCTACCATGAGGTGAGATCTCCCATTTACCACAGAAAGACTTGTTCTCCATCTAACTGCCTGAGCCCTGTTTCTGGTGTGAAGATGGAGAAATGAGTCCATAGACACACTTTGATACCTGAAGCTCTAAAATATCTACCCTCCATTTTAAGGATATGCACTGTTCGAGGACTTAAAAATTTCTACCAGAGTAGCCTCTTCCAGATCCAAAGAGGGGTTTCTTAAACTCACAGACCTCTTTGAATTCTTTGCATCTAAGGTATATGCACAACTATTTGATAAAAGGAGAAATTAGCCACTTTTACATCAGTTGTAAATTATCAATATCAACACTGAATCTTTATCACTTCCACAGTATTTCACTTGGGTCTTTTGGAGGATACATACAATTTAAGCAAGTAACAAAGCTCTGCATTAACATTTCCTAAATTCTGCCTGTGAAACACCTATAACCTTTATCTGGGTTATGCAGACAGTGTGTAAGGGCTTTCGTAGGGTGTACTAGACTCTCTCAAGTGATTGTAAGATATGTCCACAAATTCCTTGACACTCCTTACATTGAGAGGTAGGGTCTATGACCTCACCCCTAGAATTTGGACTGGCTTTAGTGGCTTGCTCTTAACCAACAGAAAGCAGTGGAGGTGGCCTGCATGACTTCTGAAGCTAAATCATAAAAGATGCTGAAGCATCTATCTCATGTTAGCTGGGGCATTTGCCTTTGGAGTCATTGACTGCCTTGAAGCTGCCATCTTGTGAGAAAGCCCAAAGTAGTACACACAGAGAAACAACATATAGATGCCTTGAGGCTACCTGAAAAAAAAGAGTTAACCAGACAGCTGCTCTCTCGTCCAACTCACTATTCCAGCTCCACCTACTCTCTGCCTGAAATCACATGAAAAATGCTGAGCAAAATCATTCTGCTGAGTCCTTCCTGAATTCCTGATCCAGAGAAATGGAGAAATACAATAAAATGATTATTACTTTTAAGCCACTAATGTTGAGAGTAATCCATTATAAAAACATAGCAATTAGAATATTCTGTAAATTTACTTTGCAACTTAACTGATTGAAAAAAGTATTTGACATCTATTATATGCCACTATCTAGGTTGCAGATCAATGGTTGAACCAGACAAGGTCCTAGGTCTTAAATAGTTCACATTCCATAGGTGGACTCAGCTGTACAGGTAACTAGGAACTGACTTCATACATTGCTAAATGATATCCTACTGATATAAATAAAATGAGATTTCTCCATACAAGACAGAGGAAGGCATCGCAGAAGAAGGTAAACGACGAACAAGAGCTCAGAGATGTATGAATCTAATGTGTCATCCACGAAGGGGATGCTTATGTAAAAAACCTTTAATGTCATGCTAAGGTGTTTAAAATTTATTTTGTATGAAATTATGAACTAATATTTCCTAACTATGAAGGCATATAATTAGATGGACACTTTAAAATTAAGCATGTGCATATGTACACTCTCTACATATATATTTTGTTCATATATGTATATACTTAGGTATAAATAAGTGAACATATATTTTCACAATCAGAAGTATAGAATAATTACAAAATCAATATGGAAATGTATAAGAAGTATTTAAAGAAGAAATTTAAAATAACTGGAAATTCAAATATGCAGGTATAAGTTCTGTTTATGTTTAAGAGAATATCCACAGATATTTCTTCATGCACATTCATTCATTTAGCAACGTTTTTTAGAGTGACTAATACATGCTGAGCAATGATGAATGAGAAATGTGTGGTCCTTTGTTTCACTGCATTTCCAATACAAAGGTGTAGGTAGATAGTAAACAAGGAAACAATTCAGCAAATAAGCAATTACAAGTTGAAATAAGCACTGTGCAGGGAACAAAAAGTGAGCACTGATACAGACCACAGAGGTTTCCATAGAGTGGGCAGAGCAGGCTTTGATTAAGAATAATACTTTGCGATCTAAAGGATGTAGTGAGTTAGGTAAGAATGACACAGGAAGAGGAAGGAACAGGTACAAGTTACTGAAGTGAGAAAGAGCTTGGCATGTCCACAGAACTGAAGGTATCTGTGCAGCTGGGCTACAGTTAGTGCCAGAGCCCTGTGCCTTAAGATTGGAGAGGAAGAGAGAAGCCAGATTTACCCAGAGCAGAGGGGATGGTGTTGGTGGAATCTGGACCACAATAAAAAGTTTGAATGGTTTTCCTAGTGAAAGGACATTAAATTGATTTTGAGCAGGGATGGTAATTTTGAAAACTTATGAGTATATAAATATAAAAATAATTTTAAAGAATAAGATTATAATAAACATTCTATTTTATTGCTGCATAAAATGTTTAGAATGCCTGTATACATGAGTAAATATAGCTCTACACTATTATTTAAGTGACTATAGAGTATTCTGTTATGGACTATCATTAATTTAACCAATCCCTTATGGACCTGCATTTAACTTTTGTTCTTATGAAAAATGTTGTGTTGAACACCCATATATAGCATGCATTATTATTCACTTTCATGAATAAATTGTAGGGAAAAAATAACTGAAGAGGAAATCTGAATTAAAGGGATATATAGTATACATTTTGTATCTAATTCACAGATTCTCCTCCAAACATATTAAATCAGATTATATAATTTATAGCATTGTGTAAGGGTACCTTTTTCCTTTCACTTCAAAGTTTCTAAGAGTGATATTTGTAATTTTTACAAATATGATATGTTAAAAATCTCTTTTATTTTGATTAATTTTCCATTGCCTATGGGGCGAATGTCTGCAAATTTCTTAGCTATTTTTGATTTGCATATTGGAAATTACATGTTTGTGCTCTTTGCTCATTTTTCTGTTCAGATTTTTTTTACTTATTGTCATAATTCTTAGTAGGAATTTCAATATTTCAATATTTTTGTTTCATGTTGTTATACTTTTATGTTTTCTATTTTTGAGCTCAAGTTCTGAGGGAGGTAGGAAATGGATATTTCATGAAGATGTCTTGATTACTTTTCTTGAAAACCAAACAAAATACATTAAATTAGTATTGTATACAATAAGAGAGTCCAGTAAACTTATCAGTTATAAAATAAATATATAAAACCAATATTCTCCTCTTATAAAAAGAAGCAAAAGAAGATCCCATTCAAACCAAACAAATATAAGTAAATTTAATAAAATTACAAGGGCCCTTTATAATGAAAAACACAAAAACTACTTACGTAACATGAAAGAGAAACAAATGAAGAAACTTTTCTAGCTTGAGAAGAGGAGAAACTTAGTATTATCAAGGCAGTAATTATCCTAAACAATGTACAAATTCAATATAGTTCCAATCGAAATCTCAATAATTTTAAACCCATAATTTTTCTGAAGTTAATCTTGAATATCAATACATGACAATAGAAAAAACAATTGTGAAATTAGAGGAGTGATGAAAATGCACTTTTAATGCCATACAATTAAAATATAAACATATTGCAATTAAAATAAGGATGGCATAGAAATTGGCAAAATGATGAAAGGAGGATAATCCAAATTAGAGCCAAGTGCTTATGGGAAGTTAGGATATGATAAAGGCAGCATTGCAAACCAGTGGGGAAACATTGATTATTCAATACATTGTATTGGGACAATTGGCAAGCCACTAGGAGAAAGAATTAATAGGGGCCACTTCTTTACTATTTACCTCAAAATAAATTCCAAATTTACAAATATGCTTTACTGTAAAAAGTGGATAAAACAAAAATAGGTCCATACAAATAATTAAATAAGACAAGGCATTGTTATAGTTTGGATCACAAGGAGGGTCTGTGATATGACCATGAAATAAGGGATTGGAAGGGAACAATGGTCTTGAGTGACAGTAAAGAGGTGTCTTTGGCAGGCTTAGATGCAAAGCCGTGGAGAATAAAGGAAGAAGGAGTAAGAATTACTGGGTTTCTTTCTTGGGAGATACTGGATACACACTAATATCTACCACCAGCAGATATTATTGCACTTCTACCTTTTCCAGAGCCTGATCTAGAGACCAATTTCTTAAGAAAAAAATCATAAAAGGCCCCAATTTGAGACTGACTTCTGCTCTATAATAAGTTTATGCCTCCTGTTTTGATTTATTATGACTTGAACCTACTGGCTGTCCTGGATTCTAGACCTTTGAGACATTCTCACTCAAACTTGCTAGGATATCTGAATTCATGACATCAGGCTTATGCCTAACATGTAGTATTCATCAGTGCCCCTGTCCCCCAACATGGTTTCTGGTCACAATAAGCACCTCATCTTGACTGGTTGACCTACATCCCTGTTTATCACTCCTTTTCAGAGCACCACCACCCAAACAGGGCTCATGACCACTCAGGAGTTAGCTTTCAATAACCTGAAAACCTACCTGGGGAGTCAAAACATTTTTGTTTCTTCCTTCATTTTCCCTTTAAGCCTAAGTGGAGTCAAAGGAAGGAGGCAAGCCTCCAAACAATCATCATTTGCTACGAATCCAACTTGGCAGAGGTCAATTAGTGGTGGAAATAAATAAAATTATTTGTGGGAGGATTTTCTGAGAATTCCAATTTTATTGGCTTGAATTCTTTGTTACAAATATACAATATCTTCACTTAGTTAAACACAAGGAATTTGCTAAAGGATACTAGGCAATACCATGCATTTAGGATGTCCAAGACTGGGACTCTTATGGTGTATAGCCAGAGGCAGTGCATAATCTCACTCTGTGGGCTTATCTAAAACCCTGCATTGCCTCTGTCCCTGTGAGAGAGTGGATGACAGAAGTGCCAACATCACCTGCCTAAAGGACCAACAGACCCTGTTTCCAGACCTGCCATCTCTTTCACTGCTACTGTCTACACCCAAGTGTCACTAGGGGAAAACAGGAAAACATACTAATAATAATGTATCCGTTTGGGTGTTAGAATTTTCTGCCTTCCACTTTTGGATGGCAGCATTCATAATGTTGGAAGTTACTAAAAAAATGGAATGTTCAAAGGTGGCCATCCAGGCCTCCAACCCCTACTCCATCACAGGTCAGTTGTGGGAAGCTGGGCAAGAGCCACACTGCTCTCTGTATGTGTTTTCAGTGGTAAAAGAGATGACTGTGCAACATGATATTGCAGGTCCCTCTCAGAGTTATAATCCCATGAAAGCTAGAAAGTTTATTTTCTGAGACTTTTCCAAAATTAAAAATATTTTTACTTTTCTTTGAACCTAATTTAGAGTTGCTAAGACACTTTATCCCAATCATTTTTTTTGTGATTTTATTTAAACCCCAAACTGATTAGGAGTGGTGTGGTAATCTGGATGGTATCTGAAACAGAAAAAAAAAGGCACCAGGTAAAAAACGAAGGACATCTGTTAAAGGTACAGACGTCTATTAATACTGTGCCAATATTGGTTCACGGATGGTAACAAACGTACCATATTAATGTAAGATATCAATAATCTGAGAAACTGGGTGAGAAGTATTTGGGAACTCTGTAGCATCTTCACAGTTTTTCTATAAACATAAAACTATTCCAATAACATTTGTTTTAGAAAACCTTTTTGTTTTAGAAAAACTGATTGGAGTTCTTTTGCCCTCTGAGAAAGTAAAGAGAACTTTGAGATAATTTCTATAAGAAGGAGAATAAATACCTACCAATTTCATAGCTGAAAAGAGAGAAGAGCTATGGTTGGTTATTTGCAAAAGGAGAGTAAATGTCCATCAGAACAAGAAAGTAAATACAGTAGGAATTGTAGAGTGAATGGACATGGGAGTTTATAGAAATTTGGGGAAACATTTTGTGGGACTTTAACTGGGATTTGTATTATAGAAAATAAAACAAAACCAAAGGCTTCTCACTATAGCTAGCCAATACCTCCAGCATAGGGCATGGGATATTTGAACTTGGCTCAGGGTGGTGGTGTCTCACTTCTGATGTCCAATAAAGTGTAAGTATCTATTTCAGCCTTTTTGAAACCAATTTTACCTACAAATGTTTTTCTTAAACCAATTCTTGGTATTCAGAGAACAAATTAGGGAAATTTCCATTAATCTTATGTTGTTGTTTGACATGGTAGTTTTCAGAAATAAGAAACCCATGATAGTTTTACTGAAATTGTTTTAGGGAAAAAACTCATATGCCTTATTATGTTAAATACATCAATATCTATGCCATTATTCCTATAGGGAGACAATTTTTTTAGGGGCTGATACAGTTGGAATGCTCAACAAGTTATCTGTAAGGCCCAAGATGACACTCCTGATGTAAACACACCCATAAAAGAAATGTATGTTACATGACCTTGGTGTATTTAGTACATGCCAATTTTTGCCTGCTTCTGAATGGCCAGTTTTACAGACAAGCAAGCACAGGAGATACTTATGATAACCTAAGTGCTACCTTATCTAATATCTTATTGGGTTCTCAAAATATTTTGGTAAGGTAGATAGAACTGGGACAATGTTTCCTTTATTTGAAAACAGTTAACCTGAAACTCAGAATTTACTAAAATATTCCGGAGTAATAGGGCAGAAAATTAACACCTACCTTTCTAAAAAGGAGAGTTTCATTCTATTTGGATTCCATTTTGTACCATTATCTAAATTGACATTTAATTTATTTGAGAGAGTGTAGAGATACATATTCTGACCTCTTTTAAAACTTTTTGTTATTAAAATGATTTAACAAATTTGAGGTTAGTCCAGAGCTAAAATAGTGTTGTTAAACTTCCTCCTGGGAAAAGATGTTCCTATTCTTAAAAACGCAGGGAAGATTTGGAAGCACTTTACAAGAGAAGAAAAATGAGAAAATCTTAACTAAAAAGACAACTGTTTATTATTTCCATTAAATTGAAAAGTTAGAACTTTATTGGAGAAATAATTTTTCTTTCCTTTAACAAATATCACAAAACTGGTTGGTTCGAATGACAGGAATTTATTTTCTCATGGTTGTGGAGGCTGGAAGTTCAAAGTAAAGGTCTCAACAGGCCATGCTTTCTCCTGGAGTCTGTGGCTTTCTGTGCTGGCTTGCTGCAATCCTGGACCTCCTTGGTTTGCTATTCTACCTTGCCTTTCTACCTCTGTCGTATGGAGATCTGTCTCCTTGGTCTCCCTTTCTGGAATTCTTGAAATCCTGGCTTCTACTGATTAACTGCATCCAAATTTCCTTTGCTTATCAGGATTCCAAGGGATATGGATTAAGGTTTACGCTGAATCAATTTGGCCTCATCAAAGTAGGATCTTTGATGATCCTATTCACAAATGAGTCCACATCTTAACTAATAATAATAATATCTTCAAAGGCTCCTTTTAAAAATAAGTTTGCACCCACAGGAACGCTGATTATGACCTGAACATGTCTTCTGTGGGGTACATGATTTAATCTTCAGCACAGTTCATATTAATTATCTTCTGCTTTTCTTCCCAAGTAAGATTATTCCAACTTAGACACAAAGTTAAAGGAGTACACACTCCTGAATAAAAATTCAAATTAATTATGTTTGTTTTTAATTTAATATTATCAGCAATTGACATCTAAACATTTATTTTTAGTTATAACTATAGAAGAGCTATGATTTTTGTCTTTCTCTTGCCCCAGAGATTCTTTCAAGCCATAATGTCACTAGATGTTATTTGGAAAAATGAACAAACAAACAAAAAAAGCATTTGTTTTCCTTTTAAACACCCGTTCTTAATCTGTTGCCATTAATTACATTTAAATTGTCTCCTCCAAAGTATTTCTTTTTTGGCAAATCCTTTTCTCCTTAGACAAAAAGGTTTCCACATGCCCTCTTCAAAAAGAGACATGTACAGAATTCAGAATGTGAGTTTGAATCTGACTCCAATTATCCCTTCTGGAAATTGATACTTTTATTGCTTTTCTCCACAGAAATCAGCTTAAAGAGTTCTTTGAAGATCTTCTCTTCCTTACTTCCCATTCCTTCATCTCTGGTCTGGATTCTGTCCCATCACTATGCCAAAGCAGCTCTTGTCAGGGTCTCCACACAACTGTCATGTAACCAAACTCAGTAAAAACTTCTCTGATCTAATTATTTAATTATTTTCTACCTCTCCATAGCATTTGGCACAACTCACCGGATATCCTGGTTCTCCTTTCTACTTAACTATCTTCCTCTTATAGATCTGCTTTGCAGACTCCTCTTTAAATCCCAAATAAATTCTGTAGTGCTTTCACATTCTTGAACCACCTTGCCTTCTCTATCTTCCATCCCCCAGTCATCTTAAACATCCCAAGGCTTTGTATGCTATCTAAATTCTGAAGACTACAATTTTAAATCCCAACCATGCCACTCCTCTCCTCACAACTATATAATGCCCACATTGTATAGTTGAAAGCCTGTCAAACCAAACTTGCTCACAATTAGGTTACCTGTTTCTACATTAGAAGTCCCCATCCAGCAAACCAGAGTCCTCAAGCCTGTTACTAAATCTCAGAGTCAGGTTAAATTTTCCTTATCCTTCACCTGTTACATCAAAGTCATCCACATGTCCTAGCATGTCTTCCACTATAATGCACTGGTTTCTACTTATCTTTACTCACCAAACCCACCATACTATTTACCTGGATTCTCACAAATTCCTCAATCTTGGGATTGTAAGGTTTTACCCAAAATAAATTCTGTTTATAAAAGCCAACTGATTTCTGGTACCGTGCTTCGGCATCCTTTGGCAGACTAATGCTGAAATTGGGCTTGTAAAGGGATTGTGCTGCTTGCAATTACCAAAAATGCTGGAATGGTTTTTTAAATGGGTAACGGGCATTTTTTAGAGGAAATTTGAGATGTTTGATAGAAAAGGCCTGGATTGTTTTGCAGGGACTATTGGAAGTAAGATAGACACTAATGTCATTTCCAGTGAAATGATGAAACTATTACTGAAAACTGGAGGAAAGGTAACCCTTGTTTTGATGTTGCAGAGAACATCCAAGATTTATTCCTGATGTTAGATGGAAGGCAGAATTTGAAAATGATGAGCTTGGACATTTAGTTGAAGAGATTCCCAAAGTAAATGTGGAAAATAAGGCCTGGCTTCTCCTTGCAGATTATAGCAAAATGCAAGAGGAAAGAGATAAGCTGAGAACTGAATTGTTGGACACAAAGAAACCAGAGACTGATTTTGGAAATTCCAAACTTCTGTAAATCAAGCTCCCAGATGGTAGTAATATGGCCTGTGCATGAATTCAAATTTATCTTATTCTATATCCAAGTTTGCCTAGTTTCCAGAAAGCCAAATAAGTGATATAGGCTCTATAGGCTTTGAATATTCAGGAAGGATACAGACTGAATGAGTATTTGAACTTACATCCAGACGCAATGTGGGTGATATGTTTTTTCAAACTTACCTGGTATGTGGGCGATATGTTAATCCAAACCTATTTGGTATCCAAACAAACCCCTAAGAAACTGTAAGAAACTAGCAAAGAAAGTCCTTCTGCATAAAAGCACCTCTTGACTCCCCGCTTCTACATCCTTTGTATAAAAAGGGACCTGAAAATCCTATTCAGGGCTTGGTTATTTTTGGACAGAAGTCTGCCAGGCCTGGCAGGCTATTAATAAATCTTCCTTCTCAGAGATTTCTTGCATCCTGGGCTTCAATACCGTGATCACCCAATTTCTCTCTGCTACAACAGTAGTTCCCTATTTGAGGAACTAAGTAAACATGAAACTTGTAAATCAGGATTGAAAATGCAATTATCCAGGAAAGATTGTGGAAAGTCTTACTGTCTGATGACTTGGACCCCTGTTTGCTGCATGCTAAACAAACAAGTTTTTTGCAAGATCTGTATGAACAAAACCACTGTCAGCCTGGACTAAAAGGGAAAGGGAGGGAAGAGTGAAGGGCAAACAGTTTTAAGAGGAAAACCATGGAAGCCAAGCTCTGGAATTAAGACATCCTCTTGGGCCAAAATAGGAACCTTACTTATGTGTAAGGAGACGGTGAGTTCTTGCCAGCATTTGAAGAAAGTGATGCTCCAGCCCATTGTTCAGGGAGAGTTTGGTTGCCCCAGGCTACAGAAAGGGTAGAGATCCTTCCCCAGTGGTAGGGAAGAGATAGGTCACCACCCCACATCTCTGAGGTGGTGGGCCTGTTCCCTGTAGGTTGGGGATTTCCGAGTCATATTTTACAGTTTTGAAGTGGTTGAGCCTGTATGCCAGAGATTAGAGAGAATGTTGTTGCTACCTCACTGTACTAAGGGGGTTGAGACTGTATCCCAGAGATTGAGGAAAGTGTGCCCATCACTCCAGTGTTCTTGGAAGGTGAAGTCTGGAGCTTGGTCACCACCCACATGCTCGATGAAGGTGGAACCAAGAAGATATCTTTGGGTAAGCCTGTGGAAAGGGTGGGCCCCCATGAGGCCCTGAGGAGAAGAAGAAATCATCCTTTTAAGGATGACTCTCAGTCTTTGAAATCTGAGTATGCCCTGCAGGTTTTCAGAGCTTTTGGGAACGCATCACACATGTTTCCCTCCTAAATTCTCCTTGTGGTAATACAAATGTTTATTCTATGTCTGTGCCTCCTTTGTGTTTTAGAATCAGATAAGTTATTGTGTAAGTTTCACAGGTCTACAGCCAGAGGGAACTTTTGACCCAAGACAAACTGTATTACTATAACTGATTTTGATGTGATTTTGTACTTAGCATTGGTACTGAAATGATTTAAACTTTTTTTTTTTTGAATATTGTAATGCCTCTTTGGGTGGAGTGTGGCTGTTTGAGATTATTTATGAATTCTGAAAAGAGATCATATTTGTAAACCAATCTGTTCCATTGGGTGAGGTACTCTTTAATTGCATTAAATTGAATTGAGGAATCTTTGATTAGGTTACCTGTTAAGATCACCTTTAGGACTTTTTTTTTTATCTCCCCCTCCTTGTTACTTGCTTGTTTTTTTGCTCTCTATGTTCATTTGCTGCACACACTTCTGCGTTTTTGCTTGTCTCTCTTTTTGTTGCATCACCTTGCTGAGTCAGCTCTCCATGGTGCTTATGGGTTAGGCGGCACTCCGAGGCGCTTGTGGGCAAGACTGCCTTCACAAGGAGGCCCCAGGACACGAATCCAGGGCCTCCCATATGGTAGACGGGAGCCCAACTGATTGAGCCACAGCTGCTTCCCCCTTTAGGACTCTTTGTTTCAACCACATCAGTAAGGTATGGCTCAGGTTTGGTCCCGGCCTTCTTGGTGGATCTGGTATAAGCAGACTCACATGGACAGAAAGACACACAGAAAGAGAGAGTTTTGTCATTTTTAAGCCAAACATGTGACAGAAAGAAGATGACTCAAATAGCTGAAGACCTAGAGAGAGAGTTTGGAACCCCAGACCTCAAGAAGAAGAAGAAACCCAGAGGGGAAAGAGAGACCAGACAAAGATTGCCCGCCATCTTTCTTCACTATATGGCAGCTGACTTTGGTGAGAAAGCACCTCTTATGGTGCCTTGAATTGGACTTTTAATATCCTTGGAACAGTAAGCTTTTACCCGAAATAAATGTTCTTTATAAAAGCCAGCATATTTAGAACTTTTCATTGGTACACCTTTGGTGGGCTAATATACAAAGTAAATTTCTAACTGCATCCTTCCTAGCCCACTTTCAGTGTATACACAGTATCAAGAGTGTTCTAAATCCATTCATGCCATTACCCTGCGTAGATGCATTCTCAATGAATTCAGTTTAAAATCCAGTGTCTGAATTATCACTTATAAGGAGACCAGCATGATTTGACCCCCACCTTATTGTTGAAGTTCATCTCATGAAATTATTTTATTCATTTATCGTCAGCCATATTCATCCTTTACCACTCTTTAGAAGATTCCAAATTGCTTCCTGCCTCAGGGCCTTTGCACATGTTGTTCCCTTTACCTGTAAGACTCAGGTCAGGTCCTCACATGACAGGTTATTTCTCATGATTCAGTTTTCAGCTTCAAGGCCACATTATCATAGAGCCCTACCCTTAACCTATCTCACAACATCTACTTTATCTCCATCTTAATGCTATATAGAATGCTCACATTTAATACATTTCTCAATTTATGTATGCACTTGTATGCTTAATGTCTATCTCTCTGGGTTGGAGGTGGGGGATGTCTAACAAGGTAGGATCCTTAACTTCATGTTCACAAATATATGAACAAGTAGCTTCTAAATACTTTGTTGAATGAATAAATGAATCCCCTTCTATGATATTGTTCAAAATTGGTCTGCATAATATATATATACTACATTTACTCAGCGCATATTTGTTGAGTTTCTTCTACATACCAGTTTAATGCATTAGAAATTCAGCATGAGCAAGCCAGATCAATCCCTCAGCTGAAGAAAGAATAATGATAAAAGCTTTGAGAAAGGAGTATAGCCCATATATATGAGGAGTGGCATAAGGCCCTCCGAGGCTGGGTGAGGTTTTGAAAAATGGGAAATCAGAACAGAGAAGCATCAGAAACAGATTTTGTAACTAAGGAGCAAGGGTCGAAGCAGGGAGAACAACCAAATAGGGCTCTCTTCACAGTGCAGGAGAGGTGTGATAATGGTTTGAAGTGATGGTTGCAGGGGAGAATGAGAAATGTGGTTGGAGTCGAGGTGTTTTTCAGAGTGGAGCCCAAAGGAACTGCTGATGGATTGGATATGAGTGGTATTAACAGAGAGAGAGCAACCATGGATGATTCCTAGGCTCTTGACCTGAGCATCGTAACAAATGGAGTTGTCATT
This sequence comes from Dasypus novemcinctus, assembly GCF_030445035.2. Lineage (NCBI taxonomy): Eukaryota > Metazoa > Chordata > Mammalia > Cingulata > Dasypodidae > Dasypus > Dasypus novemcinctus. The sequence continues at coordinate 198,946,005 of NC_080673.1, read as the reverse complement.
TATTAAGAAGGGGATTCCTGGGGGAGGAGCAGGTTTCAAAGAAAAGATCGGGACCTTGTTTTAGACATGTTCAATTTGAAACATCTTTTAGACAACTAGATGGAAATACCACATAGGCAGTTGGTTGTATGAGTCTAAATTTCAGAGAAGTCAATTCAGGAGTCATAAGTGAATTTCAAGCAATGGGATATTATACCTGAGTCCTCCATTAAGGCAGTACCTGGCATAGTTTAGGGTCAGAAAATCATCATTGTCTATGTGTATATATTGTTAATCCTTACTTCTGCATTAAATGCAAAGTCAAGTTAGGGTATGATTTTTATTTCAATAATTTTATTGGCATTTTATACATTGGCAATCCTGTATTTGATTGAGTAAAATGGAACAGAAAGCAATACTAAGTCTCTATAATAGCCCATGTGCTCTGTGGGAGAGGAAGACATTTGTTTCTAAATATATATGAGATGGTCTTTTAGCCAACAGACATTTATAGCAATCCTATTATGTGCCAGGCTGACTGCTTCCAAATTACATAAAGAAAATTAATGGGCAGTCCCCAGATTCAAAGAATTCAAAATCTGTTAAAAGGAACAAACAACTGGAGAGAAGCAGATAGTTCTTGCTGAAGCCACCTTGGTGAGTTGTTGTAATGTTCAAAGAGTTAATCAATGTATATTGTTGAATCATGTCCACATATATATCATTCGTATCTCTTGTATTCATATGTATAATTTTAAGCCAGGATGTTGAGTGGCTTTCCCAAAACAACCTGGGACTTAGACAGAGATTTTCTATTTCTAGATTCATAGTCATGACTCCTTTATATCGACCCATTTTGACTCTCTCCTAAGCTTGATGCCATTTTGAGAATGTTCTTTGTGAGCCTTCAGTTCCTCCTATGAAAATCTGGGATTAAAACAAAGACTTCTAAATTGTTTTTATGCATCTTTAGTGAAGATTAAATGTGGCAATAGCTGTGAACTCATGATATTATTAAATAATGTTGTTCCAGCTCTGAGTAGCCTTCAACAGTTTACTTAATGTCTCTGAGCATCATTTTTCTCATCTGTAAAATGAGGAGAATGATACTTACTACTTTGTGAGGTTGGTTAGGATTACCTTTACTTAGTGCCTGGCACAGAGCAAGCACTGAGCATGCATCAATTCTAACTTTTGTTGTTGTGGCTATAATGATGCTCAGCTAAGGTTGTGAGGCTTCATTTTATTCATTTAAATCCTCTTGTGTTTAGTTTTCAATTAGCTAGCCCACTGATTTGACAAATGGGAGAATAAAACTGTAGGGAAGAAGAAAAAAGACCTCTTCTAAAAAACATTTGTTTTTAGCATTTCTGAAGTTTACTTTTATGTCATGATCATCTTCTCTATTCAGGTTTGTCTTCCCTCTCAAGAACTTATTGACAAAAATTTCAAAACCACTAAAGATAGAGAGAAAGTAATGTCTACATTTTCTTTCTAACTTCAGTTCTTTAAACCAATGCTAACTAAAATAAAATGATTAAGTGATTAGGACTAACATCTTCCTGGAAGTAAATGAATGAAACCCAGCAAAGTTATTCAAAATTAGAAATCGGTACAGAATGACTTAATAATGGTGTTTAACCAGTGGGGGCAGGAGGTTGTGAGATGGACTATTTGCTGAGGACTACAAGTCCTGGACTGCTTGCTGCTTTTTATGTGTCTATTCATTTACACACTTATATCCTCCCTATTGTGGCTGATAGAAAACTGAGAGTCTGAGAGGTAATGCCATTTTCCCTATTATTACTGGGGTAATAAATTACGTAATTAAAAACGAGGGGCATCTACGTCATGCCAAGTTCTTTTTCTACATCATCATTCTGCCTTGAGGACCAGCATTTCACCTGTGATAATTGATTGCTATTTAGCATCTAATATAGTACAGTTTGTATAAGTTACTGAGAGAACACACGAAAGGGGATGTGCTCATATATCACAAATGAGGGGTTAAGGCCCAGAAGAGTTGAAATTCCTGAGGGGTTTCTCAGCTTGGCACTATTGACATTTTCGGCTGGCTAAGTCTTTGCCACAAGGATGCCCTGTGCATTGTAGGATGTTTAGCAGCATCTTTGGCCTCTACCCATTATATGATAGCAGCATCCATTCTGTCAATCGTGACAAAAATTGTCCCCTGACATTGCCAAATGTCCCCTTTGGGGAAAACCATCCCTCACTTATGACCTCTGTGGTGAAGCCTCGCGGGTCAGGAACTACTTCTGGGTGGTTTACTCTTGAATCCTTTGGACAAGACCTGTCCTTAGAAGATACCTAAAAATGTTTCTATTGAATTCCTTCTGTGATGAAGTCAAGTAATTTATTCCTCACTGACTACCATCCTTTTGTCTTTAGAAGTTTGAAACTCATTAGAACAGCAGCAGATAATTTAGGACCAGCTAAAGGCCAATTCCCTCAAAATGCATTTGCCTGCCCTTTGGAAAACTGAACTTGTATCTTTTTTCCATGGCTCTTGAGAGTTCTCCCCTTCTGCATTTTGCTCTCCTATAAATAAATGTAGCTGCGTCCCAAGCTCAGGGTCTCCATGGAATTCTGATTCTTTTGGTAAATTCGGTGGCTCTCCCTTTGTAGGATGAGCTATTTAACGGGTTTGCAGGCCTTCGGTCTCTTCACTTACGAATGCAGGTGACTGTGTTAGTCCATCTCACTGTCCTGCTTCATTTCCTTCACTGCACTCATCACTCTCTGAGACTGTCACTTTGTTACAGGTCCCCTTCTGTGAGCTCTCCCCTCCTCACTCCCACCAGCAATCCAGTCTGAAGGCTCCATCTGGTTCCCTTCAAGAAGCCCAGAGCCTTGACCTGTGTGCAGTAACTAAGTGTTGAATGAACGCTGGGGCCCTTCATTTTCTGAGGAGCCAGCCTTTCTCAGCATCCTGGTAGAAGATGCCCTCCATGCCCCACGCAGAGCCCTGGACACTCCCAGATCTCTTTGCCCTGAAGGATTTTTACTTTAGAACCAACTGCTCTGGTCTGAGGATTCTCTCTGATTCAGGAACTTGTTCTGCCTGGAAGTGGGGCAGGCCTCAGCCAGTAACGGATGGGATGTGGGGTTGAATACTGCAGCTTCCTAGCCCAGGGGTAAACTCACTCTGAAGCTTTCTCTCTGTAGTCACACTGGGTTCCTTAGTGGGACTGACTGTCACAGAAGTCACCTGCTCCTCAACTTATGCTGTCTGGCCTCCTTTCTTCCCTGACCCACACCCCCACTCCCTCACTGAGCTTTCTTTTTTCATCTCCCAGATTAACTTCTTGCCTTAAATCTCTATTTGCTTCTGAGAGAACTTAAACTGACTTTGCTATATTTTTCTTTTCTTTTCTTTTCTTTTTCTCCCTGTATCTTTTTTCTTCTTCTTTATTTTCTTATAAATGTTACATTAAAATAATATGAGGTCCCCATATACCCCCCATCCCACCCTTTTCCCTTCTTTTAAGTGCTTCTGCCAAGGCTTGATTATCAATGCTTTACAGACTGGAAACTGAGACTCAGAGAGGTCATACATATCCCCAACAATCTGCAAAGGAAAAAAGTGAAAGAGATGGGATTGAAGCACGGTCTAGGTGGGTCCAAGGTCAGCACCTTCCCATCAGTCCCTGATTTTCCCGTGGCCTCTAGAGATCTCCAGAATGCCTCTGGGAAGCCTCAAAAGTACCACTGTTATGGAAAATCATAGTCTTAGCTAATGTTCCAAGTTTTTTTTTCACTACAAGTACTAATACTTGAACAGTTTGTCAAAGCTCCTGGATTCCTACATAAGGAGAATACAGGAAGAACTTCAGAACTGCATTCCCATTGTGCAGATAAACTTAGCCAGCCTCCACTGGGCACAGACTTTGGGGATACATCAGCCTGGTCTGCAGGAATGTCAAAGATAAATAAAGTCCTGTCCCCATGAAAAATGCCACATAGACTTTCATGTTAATAAAATCTTAGTTTCCAATGGGTAAAGACAAGTTTCCTTCTCGGAGATTCAGAACTAAATAACAGATAATGTTTTCCTCTCAAAGAGGCTGCCACGCAGAATTCAGGCCCCCATATCATTAGTATATTTTGATTTTATTCCCATTTCCTTTAATAGATTCTCTTTATCTATTTACATTCTGTTTCAACAACTACAAAAATGACAGCAACAACAAAAACTAGTATTATTACCAATATTAATTATAAGCCTATTACATCTTAGGCTCTATGATTTATGTGCATTTTATTATCTTACCTAACACCCCAATGTAGTTGTTGACCAAGCAAACAACCGTCAACATGCTGATTTACAGATGCAGACTGGTGTTTCAAGAAGTGGTCTTACTTTCCTCAAGATCATACAACTAATAACGTCACTTGGGATCTAAACTTGTGTCTGTGTGGCTCTGAAGTCTGCCTTTGACCTCTGAGCTACACTCTGTTGTGTCATATTTTAAGACACCTCAGATCTTCTATGAAAAGAAGTGAGTTATATATCACAGGGGTTGTAGAGGTGCTCTGTTCATATATCCCCTTAAGAGAACTTGCTGCAGGGATTATAGCTGAAGTTCAACTCAAGCTGCTGCATTCTTCAGATCCACCCCAGGCAGAGGCACGGACACTGAAGTTGTGCTTTCCTTGGGCTGCTCCTGGCCAGCCACTGAGCCACGTGGTTACCAGTGTGGGCCCTTTCCTGCTCCATGGTGGGAGAGTCTTCCAAATATCTTTGGCTCTGAGATACCTTATTATTCTGATTGAGACTTTCTAAAAATTGCCCTATGGTCTGAAGCTCTTTCTATCCAATCTTTCCTTTCCTTTATCCTTTCACAGGTGCCAGACCTTAGATCATGGTCCAAGGCTCTCTCCATGTACTGTTATTTCTTCCCTATTTATCCCTCACAAACTTCCCCTTCCTGCAATAGATCTGGAGATAGAAAGAGCAAGGGAAAATAAATTTATTTATTTTTCTATTTACTTAAAGTAATACCAGAGCTGACTTAATGCCTGGAATACGTTCATCAAATATCTGTTGGGTAAACTGTTCTAATAGTAAAGCATTTACAATAATACCTGAAGGATATGAATTCTAGTGAAGTGTTGGGGATTGAATCCTATCCCCCACAAAAGAGTTCTGTGGGTGTGAACCCATTTGTGGATGGGACCTTTGAAGACATTATTGTTAGTTCAAGTGTGTACTTATTTGTGAAGAGGATCTTTAAAGGTGCTATTTAGATGAGGCCAAATTGAATCAAGAGGAGCCTCAACTCATATGGCTGGAGTCCTTATAAGGTAGAGGGAATTTAGATACAATCAGTTAGAGAAAGACCCAAGAAGAGACCAAGGGGACAGATCTCCACATAAGGAACCTCAAGGATTGTGCCAAGTCAGTGCCAGGATGCTGCATGTTCTCAGGGAAGTACGGCCTGTCAGGACCTTAATGTTGTACTTCTAGCCTCTACTTCCAGCCAACCCACTGTGCACTATTTGTCACGGCAGCCCTGGCAAAGTGAAACACTGAGGTAGGAGGCATAATGTATAAAAGTTGTGTGGTAAGAGAAGAATTTTTAAAAAATGCTTTGGTTATAGTGGATTAATTTGAGAAACCATCAGAAAGTTTCATGGAAACATGGTATTTCACATGGTTTTAAATGACTTATAAGATTTCCATGAGTGCAGAAAGTCAGAAGAGTTATTCAAGTTTCAGGAAATAGCAGGAGTAATAGGAAGGTATGTCCTGTTACATGACCTATGATGGACAAGTAAGTGGTGCTATATAGTAGAGCAGAGATGGAAGGGTAGGTGAGAATTGGAGAAAGACTTGATATATGAGGTCATACCTCTTGAGTGACGGTGGATTAAGAATAAAAGTGGTTTTATAACACTGATCTTCACTAGAAGTACCATGCAAGCACAAATTGGAGCCACATATGTGTTTTAAAATTTTCTAGTTGCCACCTTTAAAAATATATAAAGAAAAAGAATGTCAGAATATATTTTATGTTATATAATATATCCAAAGTATGATTTCCACATGTAAATCAATAAAAAATTATTAAAGAGCTATTTTGCATTATTCTTTTCTTATTAGGCCTTCAAAATCTGGTGTGCATTTTATGCTTAACAGCAGATCTCATTTCAAACTAGCCACATTTCAAGTGTTAATAGCCATCTATGGCAAGTGCTTACCATACCAAACTACACAATTCTGAAATATCAAATCTGGAATGGCAGAACAAAAATTTTGGGAAAATTTGTATCTCAGAGAGGAAATATTTTCAGAAGACATCCTCAAGAACTCTGCAGAGTTTGGGGAGAAAAGCCAGCCCTCCCTGCATGGGAGGTGATGTTTGAGAGTAGTGAATTTTTGAGAACTGGCTTTGGAGCCATACAAAATCCAAGTGTGACTACAGTGTTACAGATAGCTAAGTGGGCAACTGTGAGCAAATTATGGCTTTGCTGAGTCTTAGTTAAGATAGTGATAATCCCACCCACTCACTTATTCTCCCATCACCCTGAATTTGCTCTCAAATTTTGTATTGGGAGCTAACTACTGCTAGACGTCTCAGGACAAACCATTCTTTCTGAAGGTAGTGGAACAGTCAGAACTGGGTGCTTCCCTATTGAAACTTTAATAGGTGATCTAAAGAGATCAGAAAAACAAGGGTTCATGTGACATAGACAGCTGGCCAGTCAAGCAACCAATCAACCACAAAATAATCATGTATAGCAGGTCCACACAAGACACTATGAGAGGCCACAAGGGAAGCCCCAGAATAGCTCAACCCTGTTCACAGAGAATCAATTCGGGCTGAAGAGATAACAGGGAGAACATGTGCATTGTGTTGCATGCTAACTTGTTGGGTGTCTGGTGCTCCAAATCAAAATGAAACAAAAACAGAAATGAAATACACAAAAGAATTTGGGGGATTCTATAAATCATAACCTTCTCTTTTGTATGCAGTTACTATTGTACCTAGACAGTAGGGGATATATGATTAAAACTTGAACAAATTCCCTTTCCCCTTCAAACTTAGAGTCCAACATAAGAGACAGAGAATACACAAGGAAATTAATACATACAAATGCATATATGTAAAATTAGATATACTTTATTATTTGATGTCATTTATATACATTAGATATAGCTAGCTAGTTAGATAGTATAAGCAAAAGTGAGTAACAGGTAAAGCAGGAGGGCAGTGATTGGGCTGGGGAACATGTTTTAGTTAAGCTTGGTTAACAAGAGCATCTGCGTGAACATGGCAATTTGAAATGTTTGGCAGCTCCCTACGAGTCTGTGATGCTAACAGGCATAGGAGGTAGGTTCTACTATTTCCCCATGTTACTCTTAGACTTGGGGATAATGTAGCATAGATGGAGATGAAGTAATTCACTCAGTACAACCCAATGGCTAAGTGGTAAGGCCAGGATTCAAATCCTGTCTAATTCTAGAGTCAAGTCCTTAATCGCTATGTCATGCTGTGCCTCTCACTTTGAGATGCAAAATTTAAAAAAAAATCAGTTGCTTAGAAGGCAGGTAACAGAGGACAATCTAGTTTTCTACTAGAATTTAAAGAAAACAAAATCCATTATTCCCCAGCCTTTAAATGAACCAGGTCTTTGGTAGGTCAATTTCTAACCATTTTTTGAAAAATGTATATTCTTTCTCATTTTATGAGAATGGAACAGTTTATTAAGCACTTTCATGTACATCAACACTTTCAACACCAATGAGGAAGGTGTTATTAATTTGCTTTTCTGGAAAGCGAAGGGAATCTTGGATAGTGGCAGTGAGACCTGTCTGCATTCACAGAGTAGGTGGTCTTGTACCAAGGTCTTCAAACCGAATCTGACCAGTTTCCTTTCCCAACCTTGTTCCTGTGGATGTCATGCATATACTCTATAGCGGAGTGCTGTATGGAATATTGTTCCAAAGAGCTACGTATCTGTAAACTCTCCTGCCTTAGGGCCTTTGCACTTGGCATTACCAATGCTTGAACAATGAGCATTAACCATGATCTTCCGCAACTGATTTTGATCTCAAATGTTACCTTCTCATAGAAGCCTTTCTTAAGTGCTTCATCCAAAGTCACCCCCAACTTGTTCCTGTGTACCATTTCACCTATTTTTTTGCTTGTCATAATTTGAAAAATATAATGTTTTTTGAATTATTTGTGGGTGTAAGTCTACCTCCCTCATTAGATGGTTAGTTGTGTGAAGGTAAGTACCTTTCCTATCTTGTTCATTCAGAGTGCTTGCCACATAGGGCAAATAAATATTTACTGACCAGGTCAGGAGGAGAAGAAAAGCTAGGCAGCAGGAAGGAGAGAAGGAAGGAATAAAGGAAGGAAATGAAAGATGGATTTGGGTTTAGTTTCTTTTGTGAAAGTGCTTTGTGCATTATAAAGAGGCATGCAGATATTATTATAATCATTGTCGTGATTATCATATTCTTCTTTGTGCTTGAGCTTCTTTGTGCTGGGTAAATTTTTGTCCACATTTAGAAATCTTCTTTGTTTAAACCAGGTGAAGAAATCTGCTGCTTCCCAACATATGTTTGTCCACAGTTTCATTTCATCATCAAGTGAGGACCCTTTTGACTTTGAAGTATACCAATTCCAGAATCTGCTAAAAATAAATATTTGCCTTATTACCATGCTTGCTCATTTACTAATTGCTTTTTTTAATACCAGAGTCTTTTCTACAGCTGGAGTTTGTGTAACCTTTATGGATCTTACTTTACTTCTAATTACATGTGTGCTTCATTTGTAGCTAAAAGTAACTCCTGTCACCAGTTCTGTCAAATTTGATCCATGACACTTTAATTATTATAATTTCTTTTCCCTGCAATAGAAGCAAAACGTCCACATACATTTTGTTAGGCCAATTTCTCATCCAAAGAAATGACAGTCTGGATTTTAAGGAAGCAGAAATTTAGTTGTATTCTCTCCATATGACCTTTAAATAGTTCAAACTCTTCCATTCCTTTCCCCTTCCAGCTGATTTGTGCTTACAGGCTGGTGTGCAGTGGAAAGAATACCTGCATTAGGGACCAAAACCTCAGTTCAACCTGGGGATCTGCAGCACGTTCCCATTATGGGACCATGGGCAAGCCACTCAGGTGTTTTGAACGGTAGGGTCCTCCTCTTTACAATGGATGCCCTGACATGACGTGGCTGAGCATGGGATTCCTTTAGACGCGAGTCCATGTTCTGAAGGGAACGCAGCAGTCTCAGTGAAGAGAAGCTGCTCACTTTGTGGAATCTCCTTCTTTACCTAACTCTACTCTCACCTTCTCCTTGACTCCAGCTGGTGAGATTAGGGGGCTTGGGAAAGGCAGGGAGCCCACCCCTCTGGGTGAGTCAAAGGTGCCTGGTGACCCCTGATAAAGGCCCTTTCGGCAGGGCTACCTATTCATGGCTTTGCTCTTCACTGAGGCTTGAGCCACATTTGGCCTTTCCCCAAACAGAGTTGATGGATATGCCCAAATGTCTAACTCGGCGTTAGTCCTGGTTCATCGGCTTGTATAGAGATCCCAGCACAGGATTCACAGAATTAGTCCCCAGAAATGGGGGTACAGACATCCTGGTTCTATACCTTGACACCTCACTCAGGAGAAAATCCAGGGCAGAGCCTGGAAGAGGTTAAGAAAAAATCCCTTCTGCACTGTGGAGCAGAGAGGGGTGACTAGCCTCGCCTTTCCTCTCCCCTCATCTGCAGTCGGGTGGAGATGGCTTTGGTAGAAAGTAACAAAGCATTGTGGGAAGAGGATTTGGCTCAACTGATAGAACATCCACCTACCATATAGGAGGTTCAGAGTTCAAACCCAGGGCCTCCTGATCCATGTGGTGAGCTAGCTCAGGCGCAGTGCTGCAGTCCGCAAGAAGTGCCGTGCCACACAGGGGTGTCCCCGCATAGGGGAGCCCCGTGCACAAGGGGTACACCCCTCAATAAGAGCCACCATGCAAGAAAAAAGCACAACCTGCCAAGGCGTGGCGCCACACGCACAGAGACCTGACGCAGTGCCGCTGACAAGAATGCAAGTGAACAAAGAAAAACATTCAGCAAATGGACACAGAGAGCAGACAATGGGGAGGAAGGGGAGGGAAATAAATAAAAATAAATCTTAAAAAAAAATAGAAACCCATGGCATTAATTAGTATAATAAATTTTTAAAAAAAGAAACTATTGTAATTCCTGGAGAGCTGGAAGACTGTGTGTGTACTTGTGCATATGTGTGTGAGCGAGAGTGGGTGAGTGTGTGTGCAAGAGTATGAAACAGTGTGTGAATGTTTGGGAGTGTGCGTGAATGTGCTGCAGTGGGGCCCTGGCTCAGAACTCTTAGAAGGAGTGGTTCAAATTCGCAGGTCCTCCGACTTCTTATTTGAAAAGGGTGTGGGGCAAAAAAGAGATGTATGTAACAAATGTTGGAGATGTGTCCCTGATGCATTCCACTTGAAAGTGCAATCTGTGTTATTACAAATATTGTTGAACTCTTTGGTGATAGACCTTGGGGCTCTTTGGGGTTTCTGCAGAGTTGCAGGGATTGGAGTTTCTGATTGGCTGGGAAGAATATTTTGATGCTGGAGGGCTGATGGAGTCAAGGGGGCTTGAAGGAAAGGGAGTTGAGAATCCATAGTCAGAGATCTTTTGCAATGGAGATAACAGTGCTTGCCATGCAAGGTTTTGTGAGGCATGGGAAAGCACTTAACCTATGGGAGTCTCCTTAATAAATGCCTCCCCTCAGTTAGTCAATAAAATACCGGATGCTGGTTCTGTGGCTGGCAGCCATGCTCCACTGTGGGCCATAACCTGTTCTGCTCACCCACCTTCCTTCCATTCCTTCTGGAAAGTATAGTGCAGGGAGTAACAAGTAGAAACGGAGCTACTTTAGGATACCTCCAAAGACGTGCGTTTGAACATTGTTTTCTGCTTCAGGATGCACCATTAGTATTGACTTGTCTGAGAATCATTTGATCTTTAGGTCTGCTCTCCACCCTTGTCCACCTGCTGTGGGCTGGGGGCTCCCTGTAAGCACCCACCCATGACCCCTTTGCCCTCTAGCGTGAGGCAGGAAGGAGGTCAGGACTAGGCTGGCGTCTTTATCATTCATCTGGTCTCCTGGCTGTGTCATCGCTCCAGTGGGTCTCCCTGCCAGGGATGGTGGGTCCTGTCAGGCAGCCCTCTCCACATGTGGGTCTTCTTGCTCTTGGTCTGGCATCCACAACTTCCTCTGATGCCTTCAAGTGCAGGAATGGTAATACCCTTCCTTGGTGTTCCTGCCCCCATGCTTTCCTCAAAACCTGCCCACCCGTTTGTAAATAGTCACATTCTTTGATGCCGACTCACACAGATGACCACCCACCACCCAGGTCTGTTCTCCTTTTCCATAAAGCAGAATGTGGTGGGAAAGAGGACTCCCAGCCAGGCACTACCTTGCTGGACCCTTGCCCTAAAGTGGGTCATCTGACTGCCTAAGGTTCAGGGAAGGTGAGATGATAGGAGGGGTCCATGGTGCAGTCCCCATACTCTCTTCCACTTCCAGGGCAGTGTTGAGGCTACTGGTTGAAGGAGCTGCTATCACAAGATGTGGAAGGAGGCTGTATTCCAGGGTTACTGCTCTAATCTGAGCATCATTATTGCTATTTCACTCATGAGGAACTTAACTATCACTATCATGATGAATTTCTACCTGCCCTCACCACTCAGGACGACATACATTTCCTGGAACACATTTAGCAGCCTCCGTTCTAGATCCAGCACTTACCAACAGGGCTGGGTGTGAAAGGAGAATTGCTGGGCCAAATTATTAAGTGAGCTGCTGCTCATTTTGGAGTGTCTCCATCTTCTCACAGCGACTCCCTCCACTTTGTTTATCACATCCTTTCCACTTTACCTTTGGGAGATTTCAAACTGGAGTGAGATTTCGGTGTGATGTCATTCAGTCAATGCCCCCTCTCCAATTTGCACATGTGGGAATTGTAGTTCTAAGAGGAAAAATAATTTTTCCAGGCATCAGTTCTATGCCCTACATCTTCACTATACTGCAGAGGAAACTGAAGCTTGGAGGGGTTAAGTGTTTGGGCCAAGGACTCCCAACACTAGCTCTTTTGACCCTCACATCATCTCTTCCCTTACAAAGTAGGCAGAGGCAAATATTTCTGCGAAGGATGATGCCTCTTTTCCGGTCGCTGTTAATTATACAATATATTCATATTAAAAAATGAGTCTGTGCTCTTTGGAGTAAGGAAGGAATTGATATCGAGAAATAAATGAACCCCTGACAGATTCCAATGATGTAAATGAGCAGGGTTTTACTATGTCAAATAATACAGCCACAGGACTGGGGTCAGGCTCCACAGGGGAGGGTCTGAAGTCTAAGTGCCTTTCATTTTGAAGCAGCTCAGCCTCTGAGTAGCCTTGGGTGAGTTCAGTTGCTTTGTTGCTTCACTTTTGATTCATCATCTTGATGGCTCCTGTTTGGCATAAAAAATCACTTAGAGTTGGACTCAGACCGCCTGTGGTTATTCCGTTTGTGTGACCTTGGACAAATCCTTTAATCTCCCCAGGACTCAATCTCATTTCAATAAAATGGGAATAACAAAAATAACCGTCTTATAGGTCATTGGAAGGGTAAAATAATACATTTTATAAGCACTTTTTTTTTGAAGATTTATTTTTTAAAAATTTCTTCCCCTCCCTGCCCCCCAGTTGTCTGTTCTCTGTGTCCACTGGCTGTATGTTCGAAATGATACATTTTAAATACCTATCCGGTTTTTAAGATTGCATGCTTGAACCATCAATTTTTATTTTGCTATGCCCTGTGCATCAATTTCCCATTCCAAAATGTATGTAACACCTGAATTGCTGAATTCTTAAGGTAATTGTCAGGGCTAACTGAAGTGATATGTTTGCAAGCAACTTGAAGATTTTCAACTGTTATATGCATGTAAGATTATAGCAGTTATTCTTCTAGCTATTATGTCCCAGAATTTTGCACATGAAAGTTATTTGGCAAATGTTTATTGAATTGAATTAAATGAAATCAAGCTCCCTTGTTTAAGTTTTATATTTTTATCGACCAAAGAAATCCACAAGTATTGTTCTGAATAAAAATGGTAAGGTTATTTGCATTTGTGTATTAAAGAAAGAAAGGAAACCAACCTGAATATTGACTTAAAGTTGCAATGCCTGCTATCCATGACTAATGGACAATTTTGTTAGTGGAAAATATACACTACAGGTCAGGGGTCCTTAACCAGGGCTCTATGAACTTGAATTGAAATTTAAATAACATTGTGAAAAATGATGAACAAAATGAAAAATAATTTTCATTCCAAGGTCATGCTGCTTTAAACAAAATTACAAACATTTTAAGAAGAACACAGAGCAGACCATTTTAAAATATGTTTTTGAGTATAATGGCTGAAAAGTCCACGAGAGCTTTAGCCAGGGATTTGCAATCATTGCACCCTATGAGGCAGCACAGTAATCAGATGGGAAAGCGTGGCAGGTTTTACTTGCAATTGTGCAAAAAGGAGGAAGTGAGTGGAAACACAGTAGCTAGTTCTAACCAAGAATAAACAACATGGTCCTTGAGCAAAGTCAGTTGTACTTTCCAAAGATTTTCTGAAGAGCAAAGACCAAAATTGCTGGGTTGGTAGATAGTTTACTTATTTCGCAGTCTCAGTTTCTTTGCTTAATCCTTGCATTTATAATATTTCATAATGGGCTTTTGGAATATGATACTTCTTCTCAATCTTATATTAATTTGAAGTATGTCAGTCCTCATTTGACAGATAAGAAAATCAAAACTCAGAGAGGTTTGCAACTTGATGGACCGAGGATGCAAATGTACAGTTTTAATTTTCAAGTTCATGCTCTTGGTGACACAACATGATGCTTTTATCCTACCTGAGAAGGCAACTAATTTTTAATGTCTTACTCTCCCCAAGCTTGCATCTCTTGTCTTGGGGCCTCTAGTTTTGAGGAGAGAAGGAAGCCTTAAGAAAGGATTCGTGTGTGCATATTTGCATTCTCAGTAAGTGCCTCAGATTCAGGAACAAAACTTTTGGCAGAGGGGAGTCTCTGAGTTTTCTAAGTAAGCTGTTCTGTAAGGAAGGAAGATTTTGAATTCTTCTAGAAAGACAAGACTCAATGAATTTAATTCAAGTTTACAAACATTTTTGGGGAGGAGAGGAAAGGTTTTCTTTTTATTTTCTTTTTAGATAAGCTGTAGGTTTACAGAAAAAAATCATGCATCAAATATATGGTTCTCACATACAGTTCTATTTTTTTTTAACAAATTGCATTGGTGTGGTACATTTGTTACAATAGATAAAAACACATTTTTATAATTGTACTGTTAATTATAGTCCATGGTTTAATTTAGGGTTCACTGTTTGTGTTGTACAGTTCCAAAGATTTTCTTTTTATTCTGGTAACATATACGCAGCCTAAAATTTCCCCTTTTAACCACATCAAAGACATAATTCAGTGCTGTTAATTGTGTTCACAATGTTGTGCTCCCAGGACCACCATCTAAAACATTTCCATCGTCCATAATAGAGACTTTATACACTTTCATCCTTAATTCCCTATTCCTTACCCCCACTCTATCTCCTGTATTCTAGATTCTGACTCTATGGGTTTGCATATTCTAAGTATTTCATATCCATGAGATCACACAATATGTGCCCTTTTGTGTCTAGTTTATTTTACTCAACAAGATGCCTTCAAGTTTCATCCATGTTGTTGTATGTATCAGGATTTCATTCCTTTTTACGGCTGAATGATATTCTGTTGTGTGTATATATCGTATTTTGTTTATCCACTCATCAGTTGATGGAACTTAGGTTGCTTCCATTTTTTTTTGGCAATTGTGCATAATGCCACTATGAACATTGGTGTACAAATTTCTCTTTGAGTGCCTGTTTTCGATTCTTTGGGGTATATAACTAGAAATGGGATTGCCAGGTCACATGGTAATATAAAAGGCTCCTCTTACTGTGTGCCTGCCATGAACCCAGAGCTAGGCAGGCATAAGAGTACGGCAAAGGCTAAGGACAGGAATAGGAACATTTGACCTTGAGAAACCTTGTCAACATCTGAATGAAAAGTCTTCACTCAACATAATGGAGTTTAAGGGGAAATAAAACAAATCAGAAAAATAAAATGAAGAAAGTGCAGATTTGTAACACTCCACTGAAGATGTGAACTACTAGGTTTGGGAGAAGGCCCAGAATTCTGTATTATGTAAAGTCCTGCAGGGATTCTGAGGATAGGCATGCTTTCATAACCACTAGAAAATTGGAAAGAGCATGAGTTCTGGGCTTGGATTTGAATTCTAATTGTCTGGGTTCCATAGACGGCAACCTGGGATGAAGAGTTGAGTGTGTGGGATTTATTGGTGTGTGTGACCCTGAAAAGCAGGTGAGAAGGTTGGGGGATGAAACAGGGATGGAGGGAGGGAGAGCCAATATGTGGATGTTGATGAGGCCAGCTGCCACTAAGGCAATAGGCTGCCCAGTGCTGTATGGCAGTCCAAGAAACCACGCAGGCTGAGCCTCGGGACAGTCCACCCGAGGAAAGGGAGGGAGAATCCACTTACGCTCCAGTCCCAGGCTCCTTGAAAAAGTCTCATGGCAGCCTCATGTCATCGCTGCAAAGGTAGGGTACCCAGGAACCCAGACAAGCCTGGAGCAGGGTCTAGACCTGAGGAAGGGCTGCCAGTTTGCACCTGATTGAAGCAGATCTGGGTCTGTGCAGAAGTGATCATGGAGGCAGTGGCAGGAATAAGAAAGGACTGAAGAGGTGGCTAAGGGATGCTGATACAGATCTCCCACCCTCTCTGGGTAGCTTTGGATTGATTACCTAAACCTGCTTGGTAAGAAACGGTGCATATAGATACTTTGCTTGCAGCATTGTTGGTTGGATTAATCAAATAATGTTCAACTTATCATATTGTCTAGCACACAAACTAGGAACAGAAAAATGTGAGCTTGCCTTCCTGTCCGTCCCTCTCCACTTTAAAACATGCAGTGCTCTCAATCCCTTTGTGAACGCTGGCCTCCTCTGAATCCCCGTGGGCTCCCTCTGTGGGAATCTCACACTCACCTACTAAAAAGAGGAAATAAAACTGGAGATTTATCAGGGTATTAAAAGCAGGTCCAACCTCTAAAGGCAACAACAACACAAAAAGTCACCATGTTTTCCCTGCAGAGCAGAGGATGGGGCTTGGTTTTCAGACACAGATTTTTCAGTCAGAGAAACAACATAGGATAAAAGCTGATTTTTTATTTTTAATTTTTAAATTTTTTTTAGCATAAAGTTATAGATCAAGCCTCAAACATATGTCCTCAAACAAGAAAGAATAAATGACTCACAGACTGGTGAGGGCCTCTGACACACAGATAGGTATATACATTGATTTTAGTTTCTCTATCTTTCAGATTGGGGTAACAGTAAGATTCTAGAAGATCAGTATACAAGTAGACTTAGGTCCTTTCTGAGCTTAGAAAGAGGGTCATCCTCTGAGTCAGAAATCTAGTCTGACTCTAATGGGGAGGGAGGTTAATTAGCTATGGAAGTCTTCCAAAGATTCCTGAGAGAAGGAGAGAAATAGGGAAATCCACGAGGAGAGTAGAGGGCAATCTTAGGAAAGCCAAGCTTAAATGTAACTTATTCATTTGTCAATCCAACTTATGGAGAGAACTCATCATTTTCCTGCTACTTGCCAAGAGGTGAAAATGATCCTGCCTCTTGTCTTCTCAGATAACCGCTGTTGTGCAGATGTGGGCTTGGTGCTTGAGGGCATAATGAGAGCTTTTTATTCTGTAGAAGTCAGACCAGACCTCCAGAGGAGGTGATGCTGAAGCTGAATCTCAATGTACACCTGGTGTTTGCCTGGCATCCCAAGAGGGGGAAAGGGCTCATTCCAGACAGAAGTAATATAATCTGGAAGGACAGAAATTTAATAATCTCTGTGTTCCAGGCTGCAATATTGGCTGTCATCCATTAAACAGCACTGGAATTGGAATCAGACAATCCTAGTTTCAGCCCCTCTCTTGTTCATTTATTAGTTGTTTGCTATCTTCATCCCCACATCATACAAAAACTTGCACCTCAGAAAGTTTAGTAACTTGCCCCAAGTCAACCTCCCTGGACAAGTTTGAGGAATTAAGTAGGTCCATCACATAGTAGGATCTCCATCATGGTGGCCATTTTTGGTCAGTGAGTTGGTGTGTGTAGTGATCCCCATGGAACCCTAGTCAGTTTTTCTGGTGAAGAAGACCTTTATCCCTGTGTATCCAGCACAGTCTACAGAGGAGAAGCTCTGGGTCTAAGGGAGAAGAGGACTTCCCAATGTGAGAGTATATTCACTTCCTGTAGCTGCCATTATAAAGCACCACATATTGCATGGCTTAAAATAACAGAAATTGATTCTTTCATTGTTCTGGAATATAGAATTCTGAAATAAGATGTTAGCAGGGCCATGCACTCTCTGAAGTTTTTGGGGGGATATCCTACCTTTTGTCATCCTAATTTTGGTAATTGTTGACAATCCTTGGAGTTCCTTGACCTGTAGCCACATCCAATTTTCCAGTTTCTGCCCCATCTTCACAGGGTCTCTCTCCTTCCCTTAGTGTGTGCCTGTATCTCTCTCTTCTTTTAAGGACACCAGTAACGGGGTTTTGCGCCCACCTTAATCCAGTAAGCCCTCATCATAATGTGATTAAATCCACAAAGTCCCTATTTCCAAACAAAGCCACATTCACAATTACCAGGGATTAGGACTTTAAGATATCTTTTGAGGGAACAGAATTCAAGTTACAACAGAAGGTAAACCTGGTTCATCCTGGCTCTCCAAGGCCAGAACAATCACTCCTCTTTCCCCAACCTTTTTTCTTTTCCTTCTGCCCTTCTCATCACTAACCCAGCTGCCCATATTTCTTAATATCAAGAATAACAGATCTCCAACAATTTCTGATCCAATGTCAGACCTTCAAAGTCTGCCCTCTCTAACAAGGCTTCCTCTCCCATCCCCCCCCATCACTCTTTCCTTTTGCCATGCTTATTTTGACTTCACAGCACTTAAAATTTTCTGACATCACAGGTATCACATATGCATTTATTTGTTGTTTTTATATGCCTATGTGCCTTCCCCACTAGAGTATAAGATCTATGAAAGCAAAAACTTTATTTCTTCACTGCTTTTTTCCCAAAATCTTTGGTCTGGTGGTTTGGAGCAATATGTAACACAGAAAATCATATTCTTAAACTTAATCCGTTCCTGTGGGTGTGAACCCACTGTAAATAGGACCTTTAGATGAAGTTACTTCAGTTAAGGTGTGACCCAATCCAATCACAATGGGTCTTTTTTTTTTTAATTGATTTTGTAAAAATATTACATTAAAAAAATATGAGGTCCCATTCAACCCTACTACCCTCACCCCACCACTCCCCCCCCAGCAACCCTCACTCCCATCATCATGACTCATCCATTGCACCTGGTAAGTACATCTCTGGGCATCTCTGCACCCCATGGTCAATGGTCTACATCATGGCCCATACTCTCCCACATTCCATCCAGTGGGCCCTGGGAGGATTTACAATGTCCGGTGATTGCCCCTGAAGCACCATCCAGGGCAACTCTAAGTCCCAAAGGCGCCTCCACCTCTCATCTCTTCCTGTCATTCCCCATATCCATCAGCCACCATGTCCACTTTTCCCACTCCAATGCCACCTTTTCTCTGTGGACCTTGGATTGGTTGTGTCCGTTGCACCTCTATGTCAAGAGGAGGCTCAGATTCCACATGGATACTGGATGCAATCCTCTTGCTTTCAGTTGTAGGCCCTCTAGACTCCATGGTGTGGTGGTTGTCCTTCTTCAACTCCATCTTAGCTGAGTGAATGGGTCTTAATCCTACTACTGGAGTCGTTTTTAAGAAGAATGAAATTCAGATGGAAAAAGAGAAAGAAAGGCACAGAGGGAGCAGACAGAAGTTGAATATCGATGGGACCCAGAAGAGAAGGGAGAGGGAAGCGGACTTGGCCCAATGGATAGGGCATCTGCCTACTACATGGGAGGTCTGCAGTTCAAACCCCGGGCCTCCCTGACCTGTGTGGAGCTGGCCCATGCGCAGTGCTGATGCGTGCAAGGAGTGCCCTGCCACGCAGGGGTGTCCCCCACATAGGGGAGCCCCACACGCAAGGAGTGCGCCCCATAAGGAAAGCTGCCCAGTACGAAAGAAAGTGCAGCCTGCCCAAGAATGGCACTGCACACACGGAGAGCTGACACAACAAGATGATGCAACAAAAAGAAACACAGATTCCCAGTGCTGCTGATAAGGATAGAAGCAGTCACAGAAGAACACACAGCGAATGGACACAGAGAGCAGACAACAGGGGGGCGGGGGAAGGAGAGAGAAATAAAAAAGTCTTAAAAAAAAAAAAAAAGAAGAGAAGGGAGAGACAAGGAGACACTGCCATGTACTTTGCTGTGTGGCAAGCTAAGGACCAAGGATCTCCAGAACCAGTCCCAGAGTGTCACAGTCTTTAAGAGAAAGCATCATCTTGATGATGCCTCAATTTGGACTATTTCCTAACCTCAAAACTGTGAGCCATTAAATTCCTATTGCTTAAGTCAGTGCGTTGCATGGTATTGGCTTGATCTGCTAAGGAATCTAAAACTTGGCCTGTAATATATTCTTGAAACAATAATTTTGAATGGATTTGTGAATGAACAATAGATCGATATGCATGAAGACACCAGGGACATAAAAGACATCCCCCTCCCACATGTCACCAGGGTCTGGCTTCTCTTTGTATTCCTGATCTGATTGAACTGATATGTCCCCCTCTCTCAATAGCTGTAGATAAGGAAACACACATCAATTCAACCTTGTCTTTAATTTCCCATCTCTGCTACCACAATTGTTGCTTATCTGGATAACCATAATGATATCTCGATTGCTCTCTCTTCTGCTTGTGTCCTTCTTCACTGGTCTCTAGACAGTAACCAGCGAGATCTTTCAAAATGCAGATCTGATTATGGCCACATGTTTAAGCCCCTTACCATTCTTACAAGAATTTTCTCAATCTTAAACTTCTTTAGCATCATTGTGTTCTTCACTTTTATATTGTTGGTTCTAGAAATACTGAACTCCTCATAGCTCTTGCTAGCTTGTCTCTAGTTATAAGAGCTTGTATTACAGTAGTCAGCTTGTTAATTCTATTAGCTTAGCTGTATCTCTCATTAGTTTATAAACTTCTTGATTCCTAAGACTACACCATGCTACCATTGTGTGCAACACCTATTAGAATATATAGCACATATGGGTAGGTACACAATAAATAGGTGAACAAAATAATTGCTTTTACCAATTTCCTGTGTGTTTGGTTAGAAATGCCAGTCTTCTTAAGTCTGACCACCTTGGAAAAATCAGTAGCAAAATTTAAAATGTCAAGGACCAGACACTAAAGCTTGATACTCCCTGTAAGGTACAAATACTCAGTGGAACTGATTCTAGTGGGCTATCATTCTTCTCTTGGTCATTTCTACACTTTTCTCTCTAACATCAAAACTCATTACAAATGGAAAACTAAACAGGAAAAGACATGTAGCTTAACAAGATGACCTAAATTATGTTTTCCCCCTTTAACTGAAAAAGTGAAAACAAAGCATTCAATTCTGTACTGTCCATTAGCTCATCTATTTCTTACAGGTCATCATGGTGATAGCTGCAAAAAGAGGTTGGCCATGAATAAAACACCTATATGTGCCTGTGTTCAAAAGTAGATAGGAGTTGAAGGTAAGTACATTTTTCAAAAGTGTAGTGCAGCACAACAGATTGAGTCTCTGCAAACAGGTTTAGCACATGGCTTGTGTTTATTTTAAAGGATGGCAATGGCCAAATGCTTCATTAATTGGTCGATTTCTGGAAGTATGGAAGATATATATGAAGCAAAATCAAAATTTAAACTCAGAGGTAAGAAACAAGTTATTATTATTTTTTTCCTTTATAATAATAATAATAAAAAGAATTTTGCAGTGGTCTAGGACAAATAGAATTTTGCAGTAGCAAGATGTTTTGGATGTCACTGCCTCTATTTCTGTAGATGAGAGCATGGAACCTAAGAAAGTTAAAGTGATGGAGTTGGACTCAGATGTGACCTTTCTACACATGCCTCTTCTGTCACTTTTATTGGACCTGTGGTTGGTGCTGGGGTTGGTGTATACCCAGGAGACCTGAATCTCTAGGCTGTCCATGTGACAGCCAGGCCCTGAGCCTCAGCAGAATTGCACCTCTTACCGTCTGGTTTATTGAACTTACCTCAGCCAGCAAACAGGGAGGTGAAGGTCAACTACTACACCAGGGAGCTAAGAGTGCCTACAACTGCAAGTAGGAGAATTGTATCCATCATCCATGTGGAATCTAAGTCCCCTCTCAAGACAGAGGTAGAGTGGACATAACCATCCCAGGGTCCACAGGATGGAGGAATATAGTATGGATTAGAGTGGATTTACTGATGTTCCCTATGGAACTATTGTGATTAGTAATGGAAGAAATTGTATCATCGATGTCGAGAAAATAGCCTTGGCAGCTGCTGAGGGTAGGGAGGGAGAAAAAGAGATATGATGCGGGGCATTTTCAGGACTTGGAGTTGTCCTGGGTGGTACTGCAGGGACAGATGCTGGACAATATATGTCCTGCCATAGCCCACTGGGTGGACTGGGGGAGAGTATAAATTACAATGTAAACCATTACCCTTGTGGTGCAGCAGTGCTCCAAAATGTATTCACCAAATGCAATGAATGTCCCATGACGATGAAAGAGGTTGGTGATTTGGGAGGAGTGGGGTGAGGGGGGTCGGGGGTATATGGGAACCTCATATTTTTTTAATGTAACATTTAAAAAAAAATAAAGAGAGAAAAAATAAATAAATAAAGTGAGTTGTCTAAGGTTGCATGGCTGGATGGGAGCAAAATTAGCTTAGAATCAGGTGGATACCACAATCAGTCTTGATCCAGCAGCACTCCACTGCTCAATAGCCTGACTGTAGATGAAGAATAGTTAACCCTATCAAGATTATCGTAATTGGTATGTTCCAGATCTTGGAAATGAACTCTACTCTTGATAGTCTCAGGGAGTATGTTTTCTGTATTATCATCCTAACTCCTGTAGATCTAAGTACTTGACAACGGTCTAAATCATTGAAGAAGCACATTCAAGAGTGCATGTTGTGGTTCTAGAAAAGAATGAAAAGAGCAGGACTTGAGGACTAGATAATTTGGATTCGAATTTCAATCCTGCCAATTACCACTTGTGGGGCAAGATCAATCTCTTAAATTATCAATTCCCATTTTTTTTTGTACGATGGTGGCAACAACCCCTACCACAAAGGGAAGTTTCTAAGTCTGAGTTGAATTATGTATATTAAGAATCTAGCACAGTTATTGGCACATACTGTCTCTCAAATACACACCAATTTTTCTACCACCTCTTCTTAGCAAATTAAGGCAATACAATATTGGCTAATACAGTATTTTGAAACATACTAAAACTACTTTTACATAATTAACAAATAGAAAGTTGAAAATTTTAAAGTGACTTAACATGATGTCACTTATAAACAACATATAAAATACACATAAGAAGCACTTACAAGTGAGTCTAGTAAATGTACTATTCTGTGGCAAACACTAATGCAAAAACAGCAAAACAGCAGGGTCAAAAGGAATATCAGTTCTTTGAGGAGCTGCAGGACATTAAGGTTCAGAAATGTTCAAGACCATATATACATTATATGTATGCATGTATGTATGTATATAAACATGTACATACACATATATGTATTTATTGTCTATCACATATGTGATTGTTTTAATGTTTGAATGAACTAATTATAGTTAAAGCCAACTATTATAAACAAACTTAGAATGTGAGTGATTTTGCATTAATATTTATGCATCAGGTAAGATGATCATTGGACAATTGAACATAATTTACTTTTTTCTATTTCTTTCCCAAAAGATGTGTACTGTAAAGGACTGAAAACCTCAAAAGATCAGGTTATAGTTCTTTCTCTATCTCTCAATAAATTCTGTAAACTCAAACCTGCAACTATTACTATCTGATTCTAGTTTACATATTTGTGAAGTGGGGATAGCAATATTTCCTCCTACCCCCTCAAATTCCTGCTTTTAAGAATTAAGCAAAATGCCTAAAATGCAGACATGGCTCACTAAATATGTGTCCAATGCATTGTTTTCTTCAGGTGCTGAGATGTATAGTGAATAAGACAGACATGGTCCCATTCTCACAGAGCTCACCAACTCCATGGAAGATGAAGAGATAAGGGGAAGCAGGTGCTGTATGAGGACCTGGACAGGAGGTGAGGGTCCCTGGTGAGGACATCACACTCAGATGATCACAGGAAGGTCAGGGGAAGCTTCCAGGAAGGAGTGATATCTAAGCCAATTCCTTAAGTATGAGAGGATATTCCCAACTGAAATAGAGTCTGGGTGTCAGGAGTGGGGTTATAGGGTTCCAAATGGAGAGAAGATTTGGCAGATACAGAAGAAAGAGAACACTATATTTGTCTAGGAAACAGAATTTGTTCTAGCTGGATTACAGATTTCAGGGGAAGAAACTACAAGAGGAAGGTAGAGTCAGATTAAATCTGTTCTGCAAGCCCTTTAACAGAGTTAGACTTTGTGATCAGAGAGAGGCTTTAAAGGATCCGACACAAAGCATTATTATGTTGGGTGTCACTTAAATGCAAAGAGTTCCCTGTGCCAAGATATGCCTCTCAGAAACTTCTTTTCCTATTCTTCCTGCCCTTCCGCCCCCTATACCTCTCCTCTTTCACAATTTTGTAAACTGCCCCAAACTCTCCACACACTTGACATTGGTTCTGCCTTTGAGAAGAAACATTTAAGAGTTCTACATCTAAGAAAGAAGTTTCAATCCACAAATCAACACTCATTTTTCTTTTTAACATGCCAGTTTAGATAACTTTATTCAAAATTTTGATGAAAATGATCCCTGAAGTAATATAGAAATTTTTAAACCACATGTTACATTTCTAGAAAATTTTGAATTCAGTCTGGAATAATATTAAGTCAAAGGTGAAATAATTCTACAAATCATAAATATTAGTTCTTTTTAAATTCATTCTATTTTCTGATAAAAGTTAGTTTTCCTTTTGCTTCGATGATGGTATTTGCAGTCATTTTAACATGATTTACACCTTTAAATTCTAAATCTGTACTTATCCTAAATATCATAATTAAAAATATAAATGCAGAAGAGACAACTGTTCCTTACAGAAAAGTTCCAATCAACAAATATAGAAGGAATACAAGAAATTTAAAAACACCATTAGGACACAACACATAAAACTGCCACAAGCCAAATCTACCAGTGGATACTAAAATGGGTGGGCTAGAGTTTAAGCAGAAGCAGGATATTTGCATTGTCACAAAGGATTTCCCCCCAAATCTTTAGTAATTACAAAGGAAAACCCACCTCTTTAGTGAGATGTTCTCATACTATCTTTCCTTGACTTATATATGCTATGCCATACTACGATGGCTGTTACATTAAACTTAGAATTTCAGAAGGTTAAAGGGATTTTTAGAAATCACAGCACTCACATGGCCATCTCTTCTCCAGTGTTCCTAGGTAAAGCACTGAACTATACCCATCTTTTGCTCAAGTTCTTTTGTTACTGTATGTGACCAAAGAGAAATACTCTATAAATGTTGGAACAAACCATAAATAAGGAAAAATTGAGGTCTAGCGTGGGCGCAGTGATTGTAGATGGGAATCTTGGTTTCCTCACCCCCATCTCTAAGTGTTTTCATTGAGAAAGCACTTGAGCAATCCTTACTTTTGGGGCAAGGAAAATGTCTTTCTCATCCCCTTTCCCATACAATTGGAAAGGAGTATTGTGAGTTCAACACTCTGGCCTCTCTCTACCTCCTTTATGTCTTCTCCTGGTAAGGAGGGATGGCATAATTCTTGTGCTGGGGGTCAAAGGAAAAACAGCATGTACCAGGCCTGTCAGCTCTTGCTCTTCCCTGTTTAGCATACTACACACTCCAAGCCTTGTTTTCTGCTGTAGAGTCAACTTAGTGGTTGGGTTAGGGTTGGGCCTCCGTGGGACAGCCAGTGGGTCTCCACTCCTTCATTCTTTCTATTGCTTGGAATGAGTTCCTGCAGTGAGCATTCATACTTTAGAATTCTTCCAGACAGTGCAGCTTCTGCCTTGCCGTGGGAAGCTTGCTTTGGTCCAGAATAACCTGGGACTACTGGGTGAGTCTGTCTAATTCTGGGTTTCAGATATAAGCCACGTTTACCAGTATGATAATTACTTGTTATAAATGTGACATTTTGTTCTCGCATCTGCTTTCAAATGCCTCTTGATGGGTTAAAAACTCAAGCTAGATAAGTTGATGCTATTTGTTGAGTCCCCTCAATCCCTAACATAGAAGAGTAGACCTTCACTGGCTCCTGAGAGGCTCTCAGTCATGGGAAGTGTTGCCTGTGTCTCATTGCCAGCCAGGACGTGCATGAGAGTCCATTAATGGGACTTTCTCCCCTAGGTCCTCTGAACCAGCTGCAGGTCTAGGAGTGCAAGGACCAAATACTGGCAGAGAACAAAGACTATCCTGGCCCTGGGGATTCCTAAGACACAGCCAACCAAAGCTGTGCAAATGGAGGGAGTGCCAAGCCTCCTGTTGCTGGCACTGGAATTTGTATGTACAACCGGTAGCCCTGAATGTACTGGGACAGATGCTTCTTTTTGTGCAATGCAAAAGAACTACAGAACTGGGTGTCCTGTGCTGAGTTTCACGTGATACTCTGCAATACCTGATGACTTGGAGGGTTTGGAAGCTCAGGGGAATTTGCTGCTTTACATTTGACAAAGTAGAAGGAGCTCTCTCCAGCTCCATGCCTCTGTGAAGCATTGGAGTCAGCATTCAGGGTGCTGCATTTGCACTTTGAGGTGACAAAATTTCTAATAATGCATGCCATAGTTTCCTAGGGCTGCCATAACAAATTGTCACAAATTCAGTGACTTTAAACAACAGAAATGTCTTGTCTCACAGTTCTGGAGATAGAAGGATGAAACCAAGGTCTCAGCAGGGCCATTCCTATGAAGCCTATAGAAAAGAATCTTTTTCTTCCCTCTCCCCTGGCACTCCTTAGTGCTCCTTGGTTTATGACTGACTAACTCACAGTCTGTGCCTCAGTCTTCAAGTTATGAAGTATTGTCACAAAGCTGACCAATATAGAATTTGCTTGCAGTCATCTGAAGGCTTTACTGGGATGGCTAGGTCACCATGCTATTGGCATGCTATTGCCACAATGTTCCTTGTCACATGGGCTTCTCCATGGGTCTGCTTTATATATTCTCACAGCGTGGGAGCTGGCTTCTCCCAGAGGAAGTGATCAAAGAGAACAAGCCAAGAACCAAAATATTTTCTAGGAGATGGCCTTAGAAGTGACCAAGTATCATTTCTACTGTATTACTGTGACCATATGGGAGGGTACTACTCAAGGGCATGTATGTCAGGCAGGATATCTGAATACCTTCTTGATGTTGGCTGCAATGTTGTGTGGTCAGGAAGCTTGTTGAGAAAGCTGTGTATGCCCCTTGGAGGGTGTAGTCTCCAATGCTTCTTTTAAATGTGATCAAGGGGGTAATGAAAAGAAAAGATATCACAAAGTTTGGATCTAAGAATCAGAAGAACAATGCTCTGTGGAGAAACAGGATTTATTCAAGTAATATTCCCGACCCTAAGACAGTGTCCCATCACACTGTTTGCCCAGGAGGATTTAAAAATTGCTATAGTTCAGTGACTGCTGTGTCCCTCAAATTTACCTTTATAAGTTAGTGTGTTATTGTGGTCATTCTGTCCTTGTATCACTAGTATATTTTGGGTGTATGGAGGAAAATCCCCTATGATGGTTTGGAGTCTTATGTACTCCCAAAAAAACCCACCATGGTCTTAAACCTAATCCATTCTTCTGGGTGTGAAACCATTGTATATAGGACTTTTTGATGAAGTTACTTCACCTGGGGTATGGCTCATTTCAGTCAGGATGGGTCTTAATCCTGTTACTGGATTCCTTTAAACTGAATGAAATTCAGACAGAGAGAAAGCCATAGAGGGGGCAGCCAGAAGCTGAAAATCAAAGAAACCTGGAAGAGAAGGGTGAGAACTGAAGATGCCACCATGTGCCTTCCCATGTGAGAAGCTAAGTACCAAGGATCCCCAAGAGCCAGCCTCAGACCACCAGTCTTCAGGGAGGAAATCACCTTGATGACACCTTTATTTAAACTTTTTTCTTAGTCTCAAATCTGTGAGCTAATAAGTTTGCATTGTCAACCAAATGATTGGTATTTGCTTGAGTAGCCAAGAAAACTAAAACATTCCTTGTCTTTTAAGTTTATAGGTTTCTGGATAAGTGAGGACCTTGACTGGTCATCTAAAGAATTTGTATTTATTGCACATGATGAAGGAATCACTGATTAGTTTGGAGAAGGAAGTATTATTCATATTTTAAGTGGTCAGCGCTTTATATGTGTGGCAAGATAAGAGATTAAAATATTCTAATCTGTATTTGTTTTTCCTATATTTCCCTTGACCTAAATTCAACTGTTCACAGGAAAATTTTTTTCCTAGCAAAAATCAGAACTTCCCAGAAATTAATGCCCATGAATTATAATTGTAATTTATAAATGTCTAAGTTTATTGAAAACTACTGTGGAAGAGAAGGGAAGAAGGGTGAACCTTTGAGATCAAGGAGGGAGAGCAGGGGAGAGAAAGAGAGGAAAAGGAAAGAGAAAGAGACAATTTTATGAACGTGAGAAGGAGAAGAACCCTGAGAATGGTGATCGTGGTATCCCTACATTATTATCGCCAACTCTGTTCTGTGGTAGTTCTTTTCAGAGAAGGGCAAGTGATCCATCCATTAAATGCTAGACAAGAATCTGGATTTCCAGGGAAATCATCAGACCTCCAAGATCCATAGACGGTGGAAATAACGAGGGTGTCATGGCAACTAAAACAGTCTGAATGTCAAAGGTCCTTCTTCCTTTTCCTAAGTGCCAATTAAACCTTCAGACTTCCAGGACACACCTGGCAGATGGCAAGATATATTCCTAACCAAGATTAAATTTACCACCAAGCTGGGAAAGGAGACATATTTGAGATGATTTAAAGAACAAAGAGTTTGCCTGCCTGAGTTTGTTGGCTAAGTTTTACCCCTTCTGTGGAAACTACTTCATTCTTTTGATTTTGGTGTTACAGACCTCATTTTTCATGGAAGAAGAGAGTCAACCTGAAGGAGGTCAAGCAATGTTATTTCTCTCTTGCATAATAGAGGCAGCTTTAGAACCCAACCCAAATAATTGATGGAAAAACATCTGCTTTCTAGAACCCACCCAGAGGAGTTCTTCAGGATAAAAAGAGTTTTAGAAGACTATTATCTAAAAGGATATAGAGGAAAATCAGATGATTATTAGAAGGCAAAAGCTCACTGTCTCTTGCTTTATGTCTCTTCCAATACTGTTTGCCTGGGTGCCTACAGATGAATTATCCTTTATTTTAGTGTCTGTCTTCTATAAGCCCCAGCCAGTGCTTTATAAAAATAAAATACAATGACTGAAAATAAGCTAAGAACAGCATATTAAAAAGCAAGATAATGGCAACTACAGCTATGAAAACCATAAAGTAGTTGAGAGGAAAAATATAAAAAGGAAAAAATCAGATGAATTAAACTGTTGGAAATTCATAGAGCTGAAAAAAACTTCAAGAGCTGAATCTTCAGGTGGAAAGATGAACATTGGGTAAATTTAATTAAGAAAATGAAAAAAAATCACTCACTAGTTAAAGATTAATAATGCAACATGTGACTTTTAAACGTAGTCTCTATTTCTTACTAGCCATGGTCTTGTGCATATTTGAGTCTCTCTCCAAGTTCAGTTTCTTCTTTTATAATGCAGCAACTATAATGATTTTTTGTAGTTGATTTTTGTAGATAGAAAATCAATGATGATGATAATTTGGCCTTATTTAAAATAGGTATAATTTTATTTTTTTCGTGTTTTATTACATTAACCTGAAGTTATAGGATATGCTTACTACATGTTACACAAGTGTGAGAAAATAAAAGTCTTGGCTCTTTGCCATGAAGTAGCTCAGAGCCTGGTGGGGTGTAGTGTTTACCATCTGCAGCTAGTCAAGTCATGTAGTTAGCTAGCTAGAGGACTTCCAGTTTCTTCATTGTTTAAGTAAAAGAAAAGGACTAAATTGAATTCTTCATGCTGTTCAAGTACAAAATGTAATGGAGAGTACACAAAATTTGGATCTTCAAAGTGATACTATATCTATCTATTTATAGATATGTTTAGTGGGAGAAACTAGCCTAGGATGTGGGTCTCATGAATTCAATGTTTTGTACCTTCCATAAGAACAGAAGTTCTTCTTAAATATTTGGAATGTTCTAGGTCCCTTTGAAAATCTAATAAATGCCACGAATCTTCTTCCCAGGTGAGGGGAGGAAGGTATGTACTTCCCTGTACATGTGTATGTATGCACACAGGTCAACATGAAATTTGCACCCAATTCCAGGGAATCTTTGGGGTCTTAATTCTGTTCAGGGCACCCTTGGTCACCTAAGAAACTAGGTTAGGGACCATTTTCCCAGGCCATGTGCCTCTAATCAAATATAAAATCAGTTCAGATTGATTAGAACTATTGACCCAGGATCATAAGAATTTAGAAAGAATGGTTGCAGATATTTTCCTTATTTCCTGTGCAGGACCCCTTCTTCCAAAACCTGCTAATATTCCCTTCATTCTCAGGATGTGGGACCTGGAATGGACCTTAAATCTCTTCTTGTTCAGGAAAATGAGACTGAAGAAAAGGAAAGGATGTGCCCAAGGTCTTGTGATTCATCTTTGTCTTACCCATCTAAGTAGCTTTGGACTCTTTGGAAAAGAATGTAAAATTAATACTCTTGTTATTTCCTAAAACTGCCTTAAATTCTAGTGCTGTCTCTTATAACATCTCATATGTGGCAGCACCAGGATGGCACCACGTCTCAACCCACAGCCCAAGGCTGACCAACCCATCACACACAGCCTTGTCTAGACCCTGTCCTGAGCAGAGGGAGGCTCAGAGGCCCTGCCATCCTCTGCCTACCACGCAGAGAGTCAAGGCAGCCACTGGGTCCTCCTGCAAGCCTGGAGCCTGCTTACCCGGCCCTGCATAGCCTGTGCACTGTGGCTCCCAGCCAGGGTGGGTGGAGCTGACCCGGCTTCCAGGGGACTGTCACTGTGGACACCAAAATGGCATAACCAAGATAAGGTGAAATGACAAATAAAGCCAACTTTTTACAAGCCAAAAAAAAAAAAAGTATATATCTATATACACACACACACACACACACATATATATATATATATATATATATATATATACACACACACACACACACACACACACACACACATCCTGCCAGAATATCTATATTCCAGTCAGTGGTTAAGATTTTTTTTCAGTATGCACTCTGGATTCTCTCTTCCCTTTGACAGACTCCACGGATTACTCAAAGATAGCTGAACAATTTATTCTTCCTAAATAATTTCATATACCTTTGCAGAGA
This sequence comes from Dasypus novemcinctus, assembly GCF_030445035.2. Lineage (NCBI taxonomy): Eukaryota > Metazoa > Chordata > Mammalia > Cingulata > Dasypodidae > Dasypus > Dasypus novemcinctus. The sequence goes on along the minus strand of NC_080673.1, from coordinate 198,915,304 downwards.
TAACAGTAATTATCTTGACTGGGATTGTGCTGGGAATGTACTTCAATTGTACTCTTAGTATGTTAGCAGAGAGGGTCTTATTTGGTATAACACAAAACAGCATCATACAGTTATTTCCCTCTTAAACTGTTCAACACCTATGATGAATCCTCAAAATTTGGATGTTCTGCTTTTCCATGTTGCCTCCGCTCTTAGATAGAAGGACTTGCATTTATCTGCACATCCTCAGTCTTAGTTGGCCATTGGAATTTCCATCTCTGAGATGTCCTTGAATCCTCAGATTGTAACAGTGGAAGCATGGTGGAGTGGAAAGAGCCTGTGATTTGAAGGAGAGAAATCCAGATGTCAGTTTTAGGGCTTCATGGACCAGAGAGGAGCATAAAAATTTCTCCTTGAAAGAGAAATAAGGGGTCATTGGAGAAGAAAGGAAATGGGGATTTTGTGAATAAAGAGAGCTGGAGGGGTACATTGAGGGTGTGATCAGGAGAAAAGATGCGAACCCTGGATTGACCTGAACAGAATTTCACATCTCCTTGAATGACTTGGTGTTAACACTGGGAACTTCAGTTATACTATTTGTGTGATCTCACAGGAAGAGCTCAAGCATTAAAAAAAAAAAAAAAAATTGGTTAAGTGCAGGCAGAAGGGGAAGAAAAGGGCAGACTCTGGGTGAGTAGAGACTACAAACCCAAAAAAGCCACAGAATCCCCTAAGGACTCACAGCCAATAATTCTCTAGAGTCCCAGTAGCTCTCCAATTTAACTGGTTTACAATTGCAGTGCAATACTTTGCTGAGATACTAACTTGAGTTTTATTCTTTGCTGTCCTTCACCTTGATCTAAGGCCTCAGGCGATCCTTTCTTTAGAGGCAGTTGTTGTTGTAAGACTAATAGCAGAATTGTCTGAAGTTTAACTCCTTTGCTAGCTTCAGCTATTGAACAGAAACAAAGGCCTGTGTCTGCTTCTCTGCTGGGGAAGGTAAAGGATCCTCAGTAATGGCTGAGATTGAATTCTGTCCTGTCCAAGCCCAAGGGAACACTCATGGTCAGCTTTAATTTGGTTGAAAGAGGCTATTGCAACCTCTCTTAAAGCCTTGCATATGTGGTACTTCTTTCTGCGCTATGTGCCTTCAGCTAACCCTCTACCCTGACACCCCACATTGTCTTTCTAGCTTCTCTGAAGCCGCCACGGGAGCCAGGCAGGGCTGTGCTCCATTGTTTCATACCTTCAATGTACGGAGTGAACAGAGGCTATTGCCTGGTTGCCCAGGATCGGAAGGCTACTGAGTTAATTGCAGAGTCTATATCCCAAATATTCCACTGCATTCCAGAACATATGCAATAATTAACGTCCCTTGTGAATATAGGCACTTCTCCTGAGTGAGACCAACTCTGTGCAATCTGCTGGAAAATGCAAAACAACCATTTGTCCTTGAGCTGTTAAAGTTGTTTATTTGAAGAATCTGCTCCAAAGTCACCGCCTCTTTCTCCTTCCACAAGATGGCGTCCTCATCTGTCTGCTCATTGTTTCCATTCGTTGTGTCTGCTCATTTTGTCTGCTCGTCTTCTTTAGGAGATACTGAGAACCAAACCCAGGACCTCCCATGTGGGAGGTGTGTGCCCAACAGCTTGACTCACGTCTGCTCCCCATCCTTCTTTATAAAGATGTTTTGACCCCCAGGTTCAGGATTCACCCCTCTCTTATCTATACATCCAGCCCCCTTTTTACCATCCACAGTGTTTTCTAGATAATGAGTATGCTCACTGCTTTTCATCAGGCAGGGACTGTGTTTTTCCATCTTTGTGCTCCTCATATCCACATGGTATGCAGCATATTCCTTGACCAATAGTAGATTCTTTGTAAAATCTTGGTGAGCTGGATCAAATTAATAGAATTTACTTACCTCTACAATTGCATTCCTAAAGGAGGCTCTATATAATCAATGCCATAACTTAAAGACTGTCAAGTGAATCAAAATACCAATGAATGATTGAATGAATGAATGAATAAATAAAGCCTAACTTTCAGCCAGCACTTACCATGTGTCAAAGCGGATGCCAAGTCCTTTCTTAACATGAATTAACTCATTTAATCTTGATAAAAGCAGTAGGAAATAGATACTGTTATTACCCTCTCCACAGAAGAAAAAGCTGAGAAACTGAGAGATGAAATAAATTTTCTCACTGGCTCTCAGCACACGATTATTCTGATCTTGCCCATAGGAACTTAAATCTACTGTGGAACATGAACCCAAGACTGGAAACAGAAGGAATAAAGATTTTGGCCTCCCATGGTCAAGGAAAGTTTCCAATAGTTAGAGCTGTCTTGGGAAGTCATAACCTCTCTGTCCCTGAAAATTTGTAATCCAAGGCTGGAAAATTATTTGACAAGTATGATAAATAACTACATGAATATTTAAATTTTAAAAATCTATTTCAATCCCCAAATGTTATTATTCTCTACCCTACTGGATATGTTTATATGCCTCCCTAATTCACGTTTTGTGTGCCTTTGTGTTAGCCAGCCTAACCACTCTCCTGTTTATACACACTCTGTTTTCTTCACTAGGGCAGCCTGTTAACTCCACACACGTACACACAGAATGTTCTGCTGTTGTTTTTGCTTTGAAAAGCAAAGCTGTATCTAGCTTAGAGACAGAAAATGATTTTCAGAGACGCATAAACAAAGGTCTCTGAGAGTCCGGAACATACGCTTCAGGTGTCTGAAGAAATGGCTTCCTCTTCTTTTTTGTTTTTGATTGTGTTTTTTTCTGTCGGCCTCCGAGGATGCTCTGTCCCCTCAAGGAGGAGCTCCTCACAGGCCCTCTGAGTGTTTATGGAAATGCTCGTCTTCTGTGACCTGAGGCCAGCGCCGGTTCAGTTCTGGGCCTTCGTCTCCAGCCACCTGCGCCTGGGTTGTGTTCCCCACTCACAGGAAAGTGCCAATTAATCTTCAGGGTGGAAGCACTCCTGCCCCACCAAGGACAAGTGGTAGCCCCTCTTGTGATGATGGACAGGGCACAAGGATACACGCTTTGGCTGAAAGAAAGTGGGCCTCTGGCAGATCCCATTTTGTGCCGAAACCCATCTTCATTTTCAGTGAGCAGATTAATATGACGCCGTGGGCAGGATTTGCTGCCATGACAGAGCCCTGTCTGAGCTCTGGAGAAGGGAGCCTCCAGGCTAGACTTTGATCTGTGCCAGGGATCCAGCTATAAAGTAGTCGTGGCTTACACACACCCACACTCCCTGCAGGCCCCCGGTAAAAGAGAGTCCACAGCTTCCACTCAGCATTTTTTTGCACTGGTTCCTACAATACTCATCCACCTTTATTGGGGAAATAATAATAGCAAATATCGACGGAGCTCTTATAATGCATTGCCACTGTGCGTAGACCTGGATATACTTGCAATCACTAAAACCTAGCAAAAGTCTTGTGGGCATATAACTATTAGCCCCCTTTAAATTTTACATGAGAAAACTAAGGCAGATAAGAAATATGTGACTTGCCTGAAACTACAGGTTTTAGAATCAGGATTCAAACTCAACTCTGCCTCTCCAAATATCGTACCCCCCAAAATTTTACATTACACCACCACCTGTGGTCTGCTCCATTCTAGCCTTTGACAGAGAGATACAGGAATAAATCCTGTCCTTGTACTTCATTTTGTATTTGTGTTTTCACCTGCATATTGGGTTCTGCCCTCACAAGCAGTTCTGAGTGGATATAAGCCAGCTCTGTGGGCTGGTCAAAGGAGGTCCATACATTTATGGACAGTGTTGTTTCTCTGGTATCACCATAGAAATGATGAGATTTCTTTTCAGTTAAGGAAATATAACCTCTTGGGACAAAATCTGCAAAAAAACTTTTAAATCACCTGTATACATATACATATATGGCCCTAAACCAGGGATTCTTAACAAGAGGTCAATGAGCTTGAATTTAAATTAAAAAAAAACAAAAACATTATTCTTGTGGGGACGTGTTGGTACGGGTGCCATATATTTATTAAATAATGCACAGTATAGTGTGGACCTAATAAAGGGTCCTTGGTTTTCACCTGACTGGCAAAGGGGTCCATGGAACAAAAAAAGGTTAAGGACCCCTGCCATATCTTCCCCTTCTTTGATAGCTCTGAGTAAGGGTCCCCCAAATTAGTGATTACTGACACAGGATCCAGGGATGGGGCTGTGCAGAGTTGCCAGACTTTAAAGAGCACCAGCTTATTGATGTTTTCGATACTGTTCTTGTCAGAAGTTCTATTATCTTATTGTTACCATTTTTCTGTCTTCTTCCTTGCTCTTAGGCTGGCATGAGTCCTTTCATGTACCTCTAACTTTTCATAAATTGTCTTGGATCTACTGTAGGAAGACACATGCCCAAGGTGGTATAGAATTCAGAACAATTCCTCATTGCTCCTGGGAAACGCAGGATGAGCCCCCAGGGAATTTAATATTTAGGGGATAATTGATAAGATTCTTGTATCAAATATGAAATAGGCTGTATCATCTGCCTTAGTAGAAACAGAAACCCACTACAGTAGTCTTCCTCTAAAATGCCACCACACTTAATTTCCAGTGGTTCTGTGTATCTCTCTTCAAAGGATTTAGGGGAGTGATGCTATTCTGAGCTGAAAAGGGTTTTCTCAGACTTACTCACAACCACTAAGTATATTTGGATGTACTTATCCTATATCCTTCACCTCCACCTTGAAAATCATCTCCATGATGAATCAGTTACTAAGGAGGAAGTATCATTTGGGGGGGGGAATAAAAGTTGGGGACCTTTTTGTAAGGGGCAATGTGATGTGACAGAATTAGTACTATTTTTTCTTAGGGTCTTGTGGGTCAACTCCATTACTTTAGTGAACTTTTTGTTTGTTTTTTGAGGTTTATTTCTTTTCTTTTTTTTTTAAATGAACTTTCAATGTATCAACTCAGTTAGGCTGAACTATGTCCCCAGATATCAAACTAGTACTAACCTAGGTACTGATGTGAAGGTATTTTTCAGATGTGCTTAACATGCCTAATCAATTGATGTTAAGTTCATCAAAAGGCAGATCATCTTGGGTGGGCCTGCCCTAATCAGGTTTTGTTTTTTAGTTTTTGTTGTTTTTTTGTTTTTTAAAGGCGAGCTTAGGTTTTTTCTGAGCTCAGATACTCCAGACAGTGTGCTCTGGGTTTCCCTTTGTGACCACCTGCCTTACAGTATTTGAACTTGCTTGGCCAAGCCCTACAATTGGGTAAGTCAACTCCTTGTAATTTATGTGTGTATTCGTGTGTGTGCGAGTGTGTATCTCTTGTTTGTTCTGCTTTTCTGGTTGAACCGTAACTGATGTAATTAATAGTTATAGATAGAGTTTGTTAACAGTTTTCTAATTTATGAAATAAGGATTTGTTTGAATGGAAGAATACTTACTAGTTTCCAGGCAAACCATAGGTTCTAAACAAATAGAAACTATAATAATAATAATGCAGAATCAGGAAGCCAGAAAGAAGGAAGAAACAAAAGATATTTTGTTTTAAAATTTACAGCTTGTTCAGTGTACTATAAATGGGATGTGTTCTTTTTCCCTGAGAGATAATGAAATTAAAATTCCCTGATTTCATTTTCAAATCCAGAGAATATATACTAACTTTCACTTGGCCCTTGCATGCTAGATTGGACTTTTAATGATGGGAAGTTCAGATTTACACTTCCTATTAGAATGATTTCAGACTGTCGGATATAAGTGATAAAATAAAAAACAAGGACAGCTAAATAAGAGATGGAGGAACATACTCATGGTCAAAGCCCATTGCCCATTTTAAGCTTGTTTTGGATTTTCATGCATTTCTGGTTGAGCTCTTCCAGATTCCTGAGCCTGATGGATAGATGACTTATAAACATGTTAGACGTCTATATTTGGAAGAGATTATTTAGGCAAATCAAGCCAAAATGTTATATACTAGCCAAATTCCTTTAAGTGAATAAAAAATGTAAGGCAGACAAGCTCTTTTTAAATTAATGATGAACTATATGATGGATCAAGCAGCACCTTTAGGTATATGAGTACCAGGGTTTAAATTCTGGATACCTCACCTCATGACACCTTTGCTTTCTCCTTGACCAAAGGAGTATTTAGAAGTAGAATTATAATTTTTAAATTAAGTGGTGGAGTCTATAAAATTGTAGCAATTCATGTATTTATTCATTCATCTATAAAACTGTTCATTTATGCAAAAACCGAAAGCCCAAAGGGAACAGATATCAAGTTCCTGGCATGTGAAGTGAAGGCATGAGGTGGAAGGTAGTGGGGGAAGTGACACATAGATTGACAAGCCCTATAACGGAGACAATGGAATTTTAGATTTGGGTAATGTACTTTTCATACTGGTAGTGACATCTAGAAGTTGGCTGTTTAATGCTGCCTTGGCAAATCCATTTCTTTCCAAATTTTGAGAAGGGTGTGAGTTCTCAAACACACTGACACATGTGGCCAAGACACGGTCCATGGGGTATGAATGCTGACTTTGGAACAAAACTACTTGGTTCACATCCTCTCCCATCCTTCCCAGCTGCATTACCCTGGGGAAGTTCCTGTATTTCAATGTCATCTCTAAAATGGGAATAATAATATTTTGTCTTTCATGGGGTTGTTGAGAACATTAGGTAATCTACTACATATAAAGTCCTTCACAGAATCTGGCCCACTCAAGTGCCCCAACAAATGTTAGTTTATTATACTGTAGCAGATGAGAGGAAATCAAAACACAACTCATTAATGAGACTTCAATGGTGAAAGGCACACAAGTGGGTACAGGTATCCTGAGCCTGTGCTTGCAGCCAGTAGCCTTTCAGCTATGATGTGAGTTAACAGTAAACTCCTAGCTGTCCTAAAACCCTACAAATCATCTTTGGTTCTCTGAGTTTCAAAGGAGTCACTAGAATGGTGAGTGCCTCTGAGACTGGAAAGTCCTTCTAGAGACATAAGGAGTCAGGGCATTAGGACCTGCCTGGTTACAAATGGGGATTTTGGAACAGCTGGAACAATTTGTAAATTTGCGTGGATGACAAGAGAATTGTCCTGCATAATTTGGAAGGAGAGCACCATCTGTTTCAGGTTAAACTTCAACTGAAATTTGTCTTGTAAGCTATCCATTTACAGTTGGGCTGTGTTACCTTTTGATTTTCCCTGGACATGGTTCCATACTAAATATGAGGTAAACATAATAATCCCCATCTTACAAGAGGAGGAAACCATAGCTCAGAGAAAAAACATCCCACCAGGTCCATGATCAACCTCAGCCAGCAGCCCAGGACACCATCAAAGAGGACGCCAAGAACTTGATTCAAGGTCTTAGCTTCCATTCCAGTGTTATACCCACAGTCCTGTCCCTCCAACCTATGACTGTCTTAAATATTGAATTTTCAGTTACTTCTTCTAGTTTTAGCTCTTCTTCATTCTTCAAAATGAATACTAAATATCATTTCTCTTGATGTGAAGTGACTCCTAATCATGAGCATTTAGTCCTACATCTATCAGTCGGTCAGGCAGCACTTTGTCCAGCTGGGTCATGTATGTATGAATGTATGTATGTATGTATTATTAGAAATGTTGTAGTTATACAGAAAACTCATGCAAAAATACAGCATTCCCATACTCCCACATCCATACTTAGATTTATTTATTAACACTTATTACTAATGTGGCAAATTTGTTGTAATTGGTAAAACGATGTCATAATTATACTATTAACTATAGTTCATTTTTACAACTAAAATTTCCCATTTTAACCACTTTCAAATAAATACATATTTCAGTGGTTTTAGTTACAGTGTTGTGCTACCATCACCACCATCCACTACCAAAAGTTTTCCATTACCTCAAGTAGAAACTCTGTACAATTTAAGTATTAATTGCCCTTTCCTTACCTCCAGCTCCTGGTAATCTGTATTCCAGCTTTTGACTCTATCAATTTACATATTGTAATTATTTCATTCAGGTGAGATCATACAATATTTGACATTTTGTATACAACTTATTTCATTCAACATGATGTCATCAAAATTAATCCATGTTGTAGCTTGATTCACAACTCCATTCCTTTTAGCAGCTGAATAATATTCCATTATATGTGCATACTGCATTTTGTATATGCATTCATGGGGTGATGAACATTTAAGTGGCATTTTGGCTTGTTAGGCTGCTGAAACCAGATACATGAAAATAAGTTGTCTTTTAACAGTGGGAATTTATTAGCTTGCAAGCTGAGTTTCTAGGCTGAGAAACTTCACATGCCAGGAACTTGATACCTGTTCCTTTTGTGCTTTTGGTTTTTGCATAACTAAACAGTTTTATAGTTGAATTCATACATACATGAATTGTTACAATTTTATAGACTCCATTACTTAGTTAAAAAATTGTAATTCTAATTCTAAATACCGCTTTGATCAAAAAGAAAGCAAACGTATCACAAATTGAGGTATCCAGGCAATGCTTTCTCCCTGAAGAACAGCACTGGCAATCCTGGACTCTTGCCACATGGCAAGGTACATGGTAGTGTCTGCTGGTCTCTTCCTTCTGTTCTGGGTTTCTTGGCGTTCAGCTTCTTGCTTCCATGGCTTTCTTTCTCTTTGCCTGAATTTCGTTTTCTTATAAAGGACTCCAGTAAGAAGATTAAGACCTACCCTGAATGAGGTAGGTCACACCTTATGATCCTATTCACCAAAAGATCTTTACAAAAGGGAAGCAGATGTGGCTCAAGTGATTGGGCTCCTGCCTACCACATGGGAGATCCTTGGTTGAGTTCTCAGTGCCTCCTAAAGAAGACAGAGAGTTGCCGTGATGGAGAGGTGTGGCAAGCTGACACAACGAGATGATGCAACAAGAGACACAGGAAGAAAAACATAATGAGAGATGCAACAAAGCAGAGAGCAGAGGTTCCCTCTGCCTCCTACAGAGAATGAGCAGGATGGCAAGTTGGCACAACAAGATGATGCATCAAGAGACACAAGAGGAAAAACATAATGAGAGACATAACGAAGCAGGGAGCAGTGGTGACTTAAGTGATTAGGCACCTTCCTCCTACATCAGAGGTCCCGGATTTAATTCTCGGTGCCTCTTAAAGAAACAAAGAAGATGAACAGACACAGTAAGTGCAAACAATGAGGGGGTGGAGAGAGATAAAGACATTAAATTAAAAAAAAAATATATATATATATATGTATATATAAAGATCTTTATAATGGTTACACACCCAGAGGAATAGATTAACTTTAAGAATGTACTTTACTGGGGTACACACAATTTCGAACCACCATAGGTGGCTTACATCTTTTGGCAATTGTGAATAATGTCACTATAAATATCAGTATGTGAATATTGGTTCAAGTCACCGCTTCACTGCTTTCAATTCTTTTAGGTACATTCTGAGAAGTGGGATCACAGAATCATGTGATAATTCAACACTTATATTTCTGCCAAACTGCTTTCTACAGAAGCTGCAGCTTTTAAATTCCCACCAAATATGAATGACTATTTGTACTTCTCCACATCCTTTCTAACACTTGTTATTTTCCTTTTAAAAATAATATCCGTTTAGTGGGTATGAATAGTATCTCAGTTTGCCTTGATTTACATTTCTCTAATGGCGAACAATGTTGAATATCTTTTCATGTGCTTATTGGCCATTTATATATTTGTTTGGAAAAATGTCTATTCAGGTTTTTGCCCATTTTTAAATTGGGTTGTTTGTCTTTTCATATTAAGTAGTAGAATTTCTTTATATACTTTAGATATTAAACTATTATCAGACATGTGGTTTCCAAATATTTTCTCCCATTCTATAAGTTGCCTTTTTACTGTCACAGTAAAGTCCTTTGATGCACAAAGGTTTTTAATTTTGATTGTCAATTCATTTACCTTTTCTTTTGTTGCTTGTGCTTTTAGTATAAGTCTTAGAAACCATTACTTAACACAAATTTCTAAAGGTGCTTCCCTATGCTCCCTATAGAGCTTTGGGTTCTTTGGTTCTTTTATTCAACTCTTTGATCAAGTTTGAATAAATTTTTGTATGTGTTAGGAGGAAGTGCCTATTTTCATTCTTTTGCATATAGATTCCCAGTTTTCCCAACAAAATGTTTGAAGAACATATACTTGCCTGATTGAGTAAACTAAGAACCCTTCTCAAAAATTAATTGGCCATGGATATGACAGTTTATTTCTGAACTGCAATTTGATATTGTTTGTCTATATGTATGTCTTGCACCAGTAAAAGGCTATTTTGATTACTGTCATTTATAATAAGGTTTAAAATCATGTGGTTTGATTCTTCTTACATTGTTCTTTTTACAGATGGTTTTGATTATTCAGGGGCTCTTACTCTTCCATTTATTAGGTTGGTGCAAAAGTAATTGCACACTTGCATTGTTGAAATTTGCCTTTTGATATTGGCACACATTCTTAAGTGTGGTTATGCAATATCTCATTTTAATGTGCATTTCTTGCTTTATGTTTTTTTGCTAATGACTTATTATTTGCTGTTTATTTTATATTTATTTTAGACTATGGAAATGATGTTAGACAAAAACCAAATTCAAGCGACTTTCTTATTTGAGTTCAAAATGGGTCATAAAGCAGTGGAGACAACTGAATATCAATAATGCATTTGGCCCAGTAACTGCTAATGAACATACAGTGCAGTGGTGGTTCAAGTAGTTTTGCAAAAGAGATGAGAGTTTTGAGGATGAGGCATAGTGGCTGGCATCGGAAGTTGACAATGACCAAGTGAGAGCAATCATCGAAGCTGATGTTCTTAAACTATATGAGAAGTTGCAGAAGAACTCAATGTCAGCCACTCTACAGTTGTTCAGCATTTGAAGCAAATTGAAGAGGTGTAAAAGCTCAATAATTGGGTGCCTCATGAGTTGACTGAAAATTTTAAAAGTCATTGTTTTAAAGTGTCATCTTCTCTTATTCTATGCAAGAACAATGGACCATTTCTCAATTGGATCATGACGCGCGATGAAAAGTGGATTTGGTGTGACAACCGCTAATGACTAGCTCAGTGGTTGGACCAAGAAGAAGCTCCAAAGTACTTCCCAAAGCTAAACTTTCACCAAAAAAAGGTTATGGTCACTGTTTGGTGGTCTGCTGCCGATCTGATCCACTACAGCTTTCTGAATCCAAGCAAAACAATTACATCTGAGTAAATCAATGAGATGCACCAAAACCTGCAAAGCCTGCAGCCAGTATTGGACAACAGAAAGAGCCAAATTCTTCTCCACGACAATGCCCGATGACACATCACACAATGAACTCCTCAAAAGTTTAAGGCATTGGGCTACAAAGTTTTGCCTCATCTACCGTATTCACCTGACCTCTACAGACTACCATTTCTTCAAGTGTCTTGAAAACCTTTTGCAGGGCAAAGTCTTCCACAACTAGCAGGATGCAGAAAATTCTTTCCAAAAGTTTGTTGCATCCCAAAGCACAGAATAAACAAACAATTCTCATTGGCAAAAACGTGTTCATTGTAATGGCTCCTATTTTGATTAATAAAGATGTGTTTGAACCTAGTTATAATGATTTAAAATTCATGGTCTGAAACTGAAATTCCTTTTGCACCAACTTAATAGTGGATGATTTCTGTAATTAGGTTGTTGGTATTTTGATTGGTATGACATTGAATCTGTAAATCACTTTGGATAGTATGGTTGTTTGGCACTATGTGCTCCCAAGAAACATTTTCTTAAATTTAATCCATCTCTATGGGTGTGAAGTCTTGTAAATACAACTTTTTGATGAAGTTACTACAGTTGAGTTATGACCCAAACCAAACAGGAATGGCTCTTCATCTTATTACTGAAAGCTTTGCAGGGAAGGTGACAGAGGGAGGAAAGCCAGACGGAGCAGTCAGAAGCTGAATGCCAGCAGAGCTGGAGGAGAAGGAAGAAACCAGAAGAGGCTGCCATGTGCATTGCCACGTGACAACAAAGGCAAGAACCAAAAATCTGCAGGAGCCAGTCCTAGAATGCCAGAGTGTTCTGAGAGAAAGCATCTGCAAACCAATAAATTGCCACTGTTTAAACCCACCTATTGCATTGATATTTGCTTCAGCAGTCAGGAAAACCAAAGGTAGAATTGACAAGACAATATTTAGTCTTCAATCCATGAAAACAGACCATCCTGCTATTTTTTATGCTTTCTTTTATTTTTTTCAATAATTTTTTTTGTTTTCCATGTATAAGTCCTTTACATCCTTGGTTAAGTTTATACCAAAACACCTGATTGCTTTAGTTTCTACTGCAAATTGAATTAATTGAATTTTTAATTGATTTTTCTTTAAATTATTTGTTAATAATTTAGAGAATCTCTAGTGACTTTTTTTAAAAAATTATTTTATTTCTCCTTTCCCCCTCATTGTGTTCGCTGTCTGCTCTCTGTGTCTGTTGTTGTGTGCTCTCTGTGTCTGTTCATCTTCTTTTTAGGAGGCACCGGGAACCAAACCCAGGGCCTCCCATGTGGTAGGGAGGTGCCCAATCACTTGAGTCACTCCATTCCCTGCTTCTTGTGTTTCCTTGTTGTATCTCCTCATTGAGTCATCTTGTTGCATCATCTTGTTGCATCAACTTGCCACACAAGCCTATTGTGTCAGCTCATCTTCTTTAGGAGGCACTGGAACCAAACCTGGGACCTCCCATGTGGTAGGTGGGCATCCAACTGCTTGAGACACATCTGCTTCCCCATTATTGACATTTGTGTGTTGATATTGTACCCTACTACTTTGCTGAATTTTTTTAAATTAACATCTGTAGTTTTGTTGTAGATCTTTCAGAATTTTCTTTACATAGGATAAGGGTATTTGAAGTAGGGAAAGTTTTACTTCTTCCTTTCAAATTTTGATGCCTTTTATTTCTTATTTGCCTAATTCTCTGATGAAAACTCCCAGTGCAATGTTGAACAACAGTGGTGATGGTGACAGTAGGCATTCTTGTCTTGTTCCTTATCTAAGGGTGAAAATTTTCAGCCTTTCACCATTGTACAGAATGTTAGTTGTGTTTTTTTTTCACATATGTCTTTTTTGAGGCTGAGGAGATTTCCTGTTAGCCCTAGCTTTCTAAATGTTTTTATCAAGAAGCAGTTGGGTTTTTTTCAAATGCTTTTTGTGCATCAATTGAAATGATAATGTGCTATTTTTTCTTCTGTTCTCTTAACATAGTATATTAGTTGATTTTCTTATGTTTGGCCACCTTTGCATACTTTGGAAAATACCTACTTGATCACATTGGATCATTCTTTTAAAAAATATATATATATTAGAGGAGTTGTGAGTTTACAGACCAATCATGCATAAAATATAGGATTCCAATATACCACCCCACTTGCATTGGTGTGGGATATTTGTTACAAATGATGAAGTACTATTTGTAATTGTACTAATTTTTAACAGTAGTTACCATTGTTATAATTGATGAAAAATTATTAAAATAGGACTATAAACTATCATCCATATTTTACATTAAGTATAATTTTTCCATATACCACCCTATGTTTAATGTATATTTGTTATAATCTGTGATGGTTAGACTAATCTGTCAACTCAGCCAGGTAATTTTGTCCAGTTGTTTGGGCAAGCAAGCACTAGGCTAATTGTAATATAAGGACTTTTATGAACTCTAGTCACCAGTGAATTTACTGCATAGATAACTGATTACATTTACATCAATCAGGGAGATTTTCATCAGCAATGACTGATCTTTTATCCAATCAGTTGAATGCCTTAAAAGGGGAAGTGATTCCAGCATTCAGAGAGAATTTCCCAGCTATGTTTGGACAACCAATGTCTCCCAGAAACTCATCAAGGACCTTCACTGAACTTTCATTGGAGCCCTGGTTGCAGCCTGCCTGTGGAACCTAGACTTGTGCATCCTCATGGTCATGTGAGAGACTCATAAAATCTCTTACTATTGACAGATATCTCCTGTTGATTCTGCTTCCCTAGAGAATCCTGACTAATACAGCTTGGTAACAGGAGTAGTTCTTGAGGAACAAAGTCTTAAACATGGGATGTCTGAGGTGGTTTTGGAAGTTTTGCAATTGGCTGTCTGCTCTAATTGGACTCAAGGGTATTGATGACTTCCTTTCCAGTAACAAGAGGCTGTTAACAGTTCATGGTGTGAGTTAGCAATTGAGATACTTAAAATATCATCACTGGATTTCCCTATTTCCATGCATGCAAGAAGCAAGGATCTGGGTGAGTGTTTTCAACACGTTAACAGAGTTTTGTGGAGTCAAAATGTATAATGATGTTGGCAGGCTCCTCCTAGATATTCTGGATACTGTTACAAAAGAAAGAGAGACGTTAAAGACTTCGAATTTGAAACTTAAAGACTTGGAATTTGAAACTTAAACACATGAATGATAAGAAAGTTTCTAGTTGTGTTCTGAAAGAAAATCTTGTCTCCTGTAGCCACAGGCTCAAAATATCTGAGAATCAAACTCAGACTGTCATTATACAAGTAGCAAGTAGCGGAGTAGCGGTATTACAAAGGAAACTAAAATCTCAACCCCACAGGTTTTCTGCAGTTAAAGTGAAGGCATTGATTGGAAAGGAGTGGAGTCCAGAGGAGACATGGGATGATAATATTACAGGGAACATGTGAATGCTAAATTCTGCTGAGACTTTACTAGGTAAGCCTGCAATGGCCTGCCCTGTGGAGAACACACCTTGCCTACCTTGTATCACCTAACCTCCAGCCTGCCCCAGGGAGTCCAGAAATCCTTCCAGCCCTGATGTGGGTACCAGCTAAATTCCAGCATGCACTGCCAAGCCTCCAGTCTGCCCTGAGGAAACTGCCTTCAAACCCCTGCCTGAAGAAATTAATCCTGTCTCACCAGAAGAAAATTCAAAGGAATGTCCTGAGGTCAGTAGTTTGCAAGGCATTTCTAATACTTCTCCTTACCCACCCCAACACCTCTCTTATCTTCAAGAGATTAAGACCACAAGCCCCTAAAGGTGAAATACAAAGTGTGACCCATGAGGAAGTACAGTATACTCTGAAAGAACTGCATGAGTTTTCCAACTTATATATACAGAAATCAGGGGAATATGGGTGGGAATGGATACTAAGTATATGGGATAATGGTGGAAGGAATATAAAGTTGGATCAGGCTGAATTTATTGATATGGGCCAACTAAGTAGAAATTCTAGATTCAAAGCTGTAGCTTGAGGGGTTAGAAAGGGCTCTACCAGTTTGTTTGGGTGGCTGACTGAAACATGGACCAAAAGATGGCCTAGCATGCCTGAGTCTGAGATGCCTGACTTGCCCAGGTATATAGTAGAAGAGGGAATTGGAATTAAAAGGCTTAGAGAGATTGGAATGCTGGAATGGATTTACCATTTGAGAACAATCCACCAACCCCAGGAATGTCCAGAAGACACATCTTAACCAGGACTGTGAGGAATAAATTTATAAGACTAATTCCATCTTCCCTGAAGAGCTCTGTGGTTGCTCTTCTTTGTAGTCCAGATATTACTGTAGAGAGGACTGTAATGAAATTAGAATCCTTAAACATTATGGGGATGATTTGATCTCAGTCTGGTAAAAGTCAAGTATCAGCAGTTAATCACTAAAGGGCAAGGTGGGCGTGGCTACTGCAGTGAAAGGCAGATTCAAAGCAGCACTCAAAATAATCTGAGTCCCACAGAGTTATGCCCTAGACTAATATATCATGAGGTACCTAGAAATGAAATAGTTGGGCAGTCTACTAAATTTCTTCTGAATCAGGAACAAAACCCTAACTCAAATTACAGATGCAGAGAATTATGGCCCTTTAATCAATTCCCAGACTTGAGACAGTTCACAGATCCAGAACCCCTTGAATGAGAAGTCCAGGTCCCCTTGGGGAATGATCCTGTTAAACTGCCCAAAATTTATATTGTTATTCTCCCACCTGTCCCCAAGGAGACCTATGGCCTTTTACCAGAGTAATTGTGCATTGGGGAAAAGGAAATGATCAGACATTCCAGGGATAATTAGACACTGGCTCAGAAATGACATTAATTGCAGGAGACCCAAAACATCACCATGGTCCACCAGTCAGAATAGGGGATTATGGTGGTCAGATGATTGATGGAGTTTTAGCTCAGGTCTGTCTCACAGTTGGTCCAGTGGTCCCTGGGCGCATTCTGTGGTTATTTCCCCAGTTCCAGAATGCAAAATTGGAATAGACATACCCAGTAACTGGCAGAATCCCCACATTGGATCCCTGACTTGTGGAATGAGGGCTATTATGGTTGGAAAGGCCAAGTGGAGCCACTAGAACTGCCCCTACCTAGTAAAAGAGTAAATCAAAAGCAATACCGGATTCCTAGAGGGATTGCAGAGATTAGTGCCCATCAAGAATTTGAAGGATGCAGGGGTGGTGATTCCCATCTCATCCCCATTCATCTTTTCTACTTGTCCTGTGCAGAAAACACATGGATCTTGGAGGATGACAGTAGATTATTGTAAACTTAACCAGGTGGTGACACCAACTGCAGCTGCTGTCCCAGAAGTGGTATCATTGCTTGACCAAATCAGTGCATCCCCTGGTACCTGGTATGCAGCTGCTGATCTGAAAAATCCTTTTTTCTCAATTGCCATTAGTAAGAAATTCCAGAAACAGTTTGCTTTCAGCTGGCAAGGCCAGCAGTACACCTTCATAGTCCTAAACAGAGATATATCAATTCTCTAGCCCTATGTCGTAATACTGTCGACAGGGACCTTAATCATCTCTTCCTCTCACAAGACGTCACATTGGCCCATTATATTGATGATATCTTATTGATAGGGCCTAGCAAGCAAGAGGTAGCAAAGACTCTAGACTTATTGGTAAGGCATTTGCATGAGAGAAGATGGAGATAAATCCAACAAAAATATGGGGTCCTTCCACCTCAGTGAAATTTCTAGGTGTCCAGGAGTGTGGAACATGTTGAGATATCCCTTCTAAACTGAAGGATAAGCTGTTGCATCTGGCCCCTTCTTTGACCAAAAAAGAGGCACAATGCTTAGTTGGTCTCTTCAGATATTTTATCCCCACCCCTCCCGCCAGCTTTCTGTGTGCTGTCTGGTCTCTGTGTCTATTTGCTGTGCATTCTTCTGTATCTGTAATTATTTATTTTACTTCCCTTTGCCCCTTGCAGCTTGCTTGCTGTCTGCTCTCTGTGTCCATTCATTGTGCTTTCTGTGTTTTTGCTTGTCTCCCTTTTTGTTGCATCACCTTGCTGAGTCAGCTCTCCATGGCACTTGTGGGCTAGAGGATGCTCTGCAGCCCCGGCAAGCCAGGCGGTGCTCCACGGTGCTTGTGGGCTGAGTGGCTCTCTGTAGTGTGTAGGCAAGCCTGCCTTCACAAGGAGGCCCTGGGACATGAACCCAGGGCCTCCCATATGGTAGACAGGAGCCCAACTGATTGAGCCACAGCTGCTTCCTGTCTCTTCAGATTTTTGAGACAGTATATTCCTCATTTGGGTTTGCTACTCCAGTCCATTTACCAAGTGACTAGAAAAACTGCTAGTTTTGATTGGGGTCTGGAAAAAGAAGAGGTTCTGTGACAGGTCCAGGTTGCTGTGCAAGGTGTGCTACCACTTGGGCCATATGATCCAGCAGGTCCAGTGGTGCTGAAAAGTTTCAGTGGCAAATAGAAATTCTGGCCTTTGGGAGGCCCTCTGGGAGAATCACAATGCAGACCCTTAGGATTTTTGAGTAAAGCCCTGACACCCTCTGCACATAACTACTCTCCTTCAGAGAAACAGCTTTTGGCCTGTTACTGGTCCTTAGTAGATACTGAACGTTTAACCATGGGCCATCAAGTTATCATGATAGTTGAGGTGTCTATCATGAGATGGGTATTGTCTGACCCACCAAACCATAAATGGGCATGCATGGCAGCACTCCATAATAAAGTGGAAGTGGTATTTATAAGATAGGGCTCAAGCAGGTCCTGACGACACAAGTAAGTTACATGAGGAAGTAGCCCAAATGCCCATGGTCACCACCCCTACCTTGTTACCTTCTCTTTCCCTACCTACAGCTTTGGCCTCTTGGCCAGTTGACTGAGGATGAGAAAATTTAGGCCTGGTTTACAGATGGTTCTGCACAATATGCAGGTACCACCCAAAAGTGGACAGCTGCAGCACTGCAGCCCATTTCTGGGACATCCCTGCAGGATAATGGTGAGGGCAAATCCTTCCAGTGGGCAGAACTTCAAGTAGTGCACCTGGCTGATCATTTTGCCTGGAAGAAGAAATGGCCAGAGCTGCATTTGTACACTGATTCATAGGCTATTGTGAATGGTTTGGCTGGATGGTCAGGGAATTGGAAGGTACATGATTGGAAAATTGGAGACAAAGAGGTCTGGGGAAGACATATGTGGATCAACCTTTATGAGTGGGCAAAAAACATGAAAATATTTGTTTCCCACATGAATGCTCAACAGAGGGTAACTTCAGCAGAGGAAGGTTTTAATCAAGTGGATAAGATGACCCACTCTATGACTAATGCTCAGCCTCTTTCCCCAGCCACTCCTGTCATTGCCCCATGGGCTCATGAACAAAGTGGTCATGGAGGTAGGGATAGAGGTTATGCATCGTTCAGCAACATGGACTTCCCCTCACCAAGGTTGACTTGGCTAGAGCCATGGGTGAGAGTCCAACCTGCCAGCATCAGAGTCCCACTCAGCCCTCGATATGGCACCATTCCTCAAGATGACCAGCCTGCTACCTGGTGGTAGGTTGACTACATTGGAACACTTCCATCATGGAAGAAGCAGCAGTTTGTTTTAACTGGAAAATACACATACTCCATATATGGGCTTGCATTTCCTACATGCAATGCTTCTTCCAAAACTACCACTTGTGGACTTACTGGATATCTTATCTATCACCATGGCATTTCACACAGAATTGCTTCTGATCAAGGAACCCATTTCTAAGGAAATGATGTACAGGAGTGGGCACATGCCCATGGAATTCACTGGTCTTACCATGTTCCCCATCACCCTGAAGCAGCTGAATTGATAGAATGGTGGAATGGCCATTTGAAGACTCAATTATGGTGCTAGCTAGGTGGCAATACCTTTTAGGGTTGGGGCAATGTTTTCTAGGAGGTTGTGTATGCTCTAAATCAACATCCATTCAATTGTGCTGTTTCTTCCATAACCAGGATCCATGGGTCCAGGAATCAAGGGGAGGAAATGGGAGTGGAACCACTCACTATTACTCCTAGTGACTCACTACAAACAGTTTTTGCTTCTTGTCCCTGCAACCTCAAGTTCTGCTGATCTACAGGTTTTAGTCCCAAAAGGAGGAGTGCTGCCACCAGGGAACACAACAATAATTCCATTGACCTGGAAGTTAAAACTGATGCTGGCCACTTTGGACTCCTCTTACCTCTGAATCAAGAGGTAAAGAAGGGAATTACTGTACTGGCTGGGTCCATTGATCCTGACTATCAAGGGGAAATAGTACTGCATTACCTACCCGGGGTAAAGAAGAATTTGCCTGGAATACAGGCGATCCTCTAAGGCATCTCCTAGTACTTCCATGTTCTGTGAGTAAAGCAAATGGAAAATTGCAAAAACCCAATCCAAGCAGGACTAACAATGGCCCAGAAACTTCAGGTGGGCCATTGAAAGTTTGGGTCATCCCACCGGGTAAAGAACCACAGCCAGTTGAATTGCTTGTGAGGGTAATGGGAACATGGAGTAAATAGTGGAAGAAAGTAGTGATAAAATATGAACTTTGACCACGTGACCAGTAACAGAAATGAGGACTGTAATAGTCATGAATCTTTCTTTCTTGTTTCATTATGATTTTGATTGTATATGCACATAAAGTGAATTTCTTTGTCTTCTTTCTCAACTTTTTCCCTTATCATATGACAAGTTGAATGATTTTCATGTCACAATATTTGAGGATGTCAAGTTTAAGGTGAATATTACCCAAGAACTTGCACCCTATTCTATAGGGGATTAATGAGTTTCTGGCTGGACACAGGAGAGTTGAACATTGTTAGGTGGAAATATATATATATATATGCATGTCTGTTGTTATTTTTACTTAGAAACTAAGTATGGTTTAAGGTAATGTGTATGGTTTCCGAATTGACAAGGGGTGAATGTCGATGGTTAGGCTAATGTGTCAACTCAGCCAGGTAATTGTGCCCAGTTGTTTTGTCAATCAAGCACTGGGCTAATTGTAACACATTTATGGACTTTAGTCACCAGTGACTTTACTGCATAGATAGCTGACTACATTTACATCAGTCAGGGAGATTGCCATCAGCAATGTGTGATGCTTTATCCAATCAGCTGAATGCCTTAAAAGGGGAAGTGATTTCAGCATTCAGGAAAAATTTTCCAGCTCTTGTTTGGACAGCCAATGCCTCCCAGAAACTCATCAAGGACCTTCATTGGACTTTCATCAGGGCCACTGATTTGCAGCCTGCCTGTGGAATCTGGACTTGTGCATATCCATGGTCACTTGAGAGACTTATAAAATCTCTTACTAGTAACAGATATTTCCTGTTGATTCTGTTTCTCTAGAGAACCCTAACTAATACATAATCCACGAAATAACATTCCTATACTTGTATTATTAACCATCATCTATAATACAGTTAAATGTACTGTGTAGTCCTGTTTTATCTCTTAATTTTTACTCTAGTAACATATACGACCTAAAGTTTCACCTCATAATCACAGCTTTTGACTTAAAAACTATATTGTTCAATATTAATATAGCTGCTCCTTCTCTTTTTATGTTACTATTTTCATGGAATACTTTTTCTAAATCTTTCACTTTCAATCTATTTGTGTCTTTGCTTCTAAGGTGAGTCTCTTGTAAACAATACGTAGTTGGATAATTTTTTTTTTCCCTTCTACCACTCTCTGCCTTTTGATTGGGGAGTTTAACCATTAACATTCAGTGTTATTACATAAAGGCAGTATTTAATTCAGCCATTTTGTCCTTTGGTTTTTATATATTATATTTCTTATATCTCTTTTCCTTTATTGCATCCTCCTTTTCTGTATTCTGATTGATTCCTTCTTAATTTTTGTTTTTGTGTTTTTTAAAAATAACTTCTTTCTGTTTACCTGTATTTTACATTACACAATCTACATCTATAACCTACTAATTTGATAAGATAACAACTTACCTTCAATAGCTTACATGTTTTCTGCTCTTATAAGGAAATATATCTTTTCCTGGTTCAGCTGTATTCTGATTCTTATAGGAATTAAAGAGTAGAGTTGTATATTGAGGATACAGTACTTTTGGGTTTTTAATTTACCTTTTTAGCTACATTTACCCTTTTAGTTACACTTACTGAAGATCTTCATTTATTCACACTACTCCAAGCCACTCTCTCCTTTCTTTTTCTTTAAACCTGCAGAACTCCCTTTAGTAATTCTTATATGGCAAGTCTCTTGTTGATGGACTCTCTCAGTTTCTGTTTATCTGTGAATACTCTAAACTCTCCCTCATTCTGAAGGAAAATTTTTCTGGATAAAGAATTTTTGGCCAGCAGTTTTCCTCTTTCAGTTCCTTAAATATATCATATCACTGTCTTTACACACCCATAGTTTCTGATGAGAAATCAGCTCTTAGTTTCATTGTGGATTTCTTTTATGTGACAAACTGTTTTTCTCTTCCTGTTTTCAGAATTCTCTCTTTGCCTTTGGCATTTGACAATCTGATTACTATGTGTCTTGGAGTAGGTATATTACAATTTAATCTGTTTGGAGTATGTTGTACTTCTTATACATACATATTTATGTCCTTCAGAAGAGTTTGGAAATCTTTTGCTGTTATTTCCTTAAATATTATTTCTGCCACTTTTTCTTTTTCTTTTCCTTCTGGGACACCATGATGCATATGTTTGTGGGCTTCATGCTGTCACTCAAATCTCTGAGACACTGCAAGTTTTCTATTCTTTTCTCAATCTATTCTTCCAACAGCATGATTTCAATTGTTTGTCTTGTAGTTCACTGATTCTTTATTCTTCTATTCAAATCTTCTGTTGTATCCCTCTAATGTATTTTTTAAATCTTTACTATTGTGTCTTTCATTCCCATAATTTTTGTTATGTTTCTTTTATACTTTTAAATTCTTCATGCTCACACACTGTCTTTTTAATATCCTTTATCTGTTTATGCATATGTCCCTTTATTTCCTTAAATTGATTTAGATTTGTTTGAACATCTTTGATTAATTGTTCCAAATTCTGTGCCTCTTCTGAAGGCTTAATTTGTTCCCTTGACTGAGCTATCTCTTCCTATTTCTAAGTATGGCTTGTATTTTTTTTTTTTTTTTTTTGCTGATTTCTAGTCATCTGATTATTTCGATCAGTTAACTTTGAAGATCCATTTATTCATCTTGTCTAGGATTTTATTGTTGATTGGCTTTGTGTTAATGCTCTTCTTTGATGCTTGGCCCAACTAGTTCTAGACCTTTAGAATACCCCAGGTTTAATTGATCAGATTTTCTCAGCCCTTCGTCTGATTTTTGCCCTGAATTTGTGATATAATTTTTAAGATTTCACTTTTTGTGCAAGTTCTTTTATTCTGTTCCTTCACCAGGAATATTGATCTGTTTTGTTTGTGTTTGTCCAGAATTTTCTCCCAAGCTTCTATGACTTGTTTAAATTCATTCCCTCACTTAGTGCCCCATTTTCCTTATTCCTTTCCATTCTGGTAACCTCCTGTTTTACAGCAGTTCACCTTAACTCCAATTTTTTTCTCTGGTTTCTTCCAAGTTCCATGTGGAGCCAGGTGGGTCAATCCAGAAAGGTGGACAGCTCCAGAAAAGTCCATTTTGCATTTTTAAAAAAGATTTATTTATTTATTTATTTAATTTTCCCCCCTTCTTCCCCCACCCCACCCCACCCTGGTTGTCCATTCTCTGTGTCTATTTGCTGTGTCTTCTTCTTTGTCTGCTTCTGTTGTTGTCAGCAGCTCGGGAATCTGTGTTTCTTTTTCTTGCATCATCTTGTTGTGTCAGCTCTCCATGTGCATGGCTTTGGGTGTTCCAGTCAACAGAAACTGAATTGTGTGAGCACAATACTTTCCTAGTGCAGCTTCTACTGCCCTCTCTTTCTTTCTAAATCCCTCTCCCATTTTCCTCCTGGGGACCTTTTTTATTCATCACTCCTCAGTGGCTTTGTTCTGCCTTGAATCTCTGTGGACTTGGGTCCTTGTGCTTGGATATGTGTGGAGTTCTAACTCAATGCTGTGCTGTGAACTGTATAGTCTGTTTCCCCAGTAGGATGTGGGAGGGACCCAGGCCCTGTGTCTGAGAAACTCTCAAACTGTGTAGGAGTAGGTGATGGAGAGTGAGTAGACTGACTGGCCTGTGGTGATGTTTCCTATCTGATATTTTTCTCTTTCTTCAATTTAGTATTTGTGAATTCCTTCTCAAGTCTCTACCATCTTCCAGAGGTCAAAATAAGCAGGGTTTGTTCTTTTATTTGCTGAATGTTTAGGGAGGATTTTGTTGTTGTTGTTTTTTAAGGGGATATCTTATGTCACCATCTTTATGACATGGATAATTCTTCAAATGTACTACTGTATTCTGTTCCCTTGTATTTTGTTGAGAATATTTGTATCTATGTTCATAAGGGATATCAATCTCTATCTTTTCTCGTGGTGTCTTTATTTGGATTGGTTAGGGAGTGTTTGCTTCTCTTCACATTTTTGGAAGAGTTTGAGCAAGATCGGTGTGAATTATTCTTGCAGTGTTTCATAAAATTCATCAGTGAAGCCCTCTGGTCCTTAACTTTTCTTTGTTGGCAGGATTTCAATTACTTTTGATACTAATTCAAACTCTTTACATGTTATTGGTCTGTTGAGATCTTTTCCTTTTTTTGTCAGTTAAAGTAGTTTGTGTGCTTCTAGGAATTTGTTATCTAGGTTATCTAATTTGTTGACATGCAATTATTTGTAGTAATATTTTTAATAATCCTTTTTATAGCATTACAACTGGGTTCAATTGTAATGTTGCCCCTTCCATTTATTAATTTAGCTATTTGCATCCTCTTTTTCTTTGTTAGTTTAAATAAAGATTTGTTGAATTAATTATCTTTTCAAAGAAACAACTTTTGACTTAGTTGATTCTATTTTCATTTTTAGTTTATCTCCACTATATTATTCACTATTTCTTTCTTTCTGTTCATCTTGGATTTAGTTTGCTGTTCTTTTCCTTGTTCCTCCTGTTGTGAGGTTAGGTCTCTAATTTTAGACCTTTATTCTTCTTTAATGTAAGCAATTAGAGTTATAAATTTCCCTTTCAACATTGCTTTGCGGTGTCCCATAAGTTTTGATATATTGTGTTTTCATATTCATTTGCCTCAAGATATTTTGTAAATTACCTTGTGATTTCTTCTTTGACCTATTGGTTGTTTAAGAATGTGTTATTGAAATTCCATGTATATGTGAATTTTCCAGCTCAGCATCTGTTATTGCTTTCTAGGTTCATTATATTTCAGTTAGAAAAGATACATTTTATTACTTCAATATTTTTAAATTTATTAAAAATTGTTTTATGACCTAACATGGTTTATATAAGAGAATTACCAATGTGAGTTAGAAAAGAATATGTATTCTGCTGTTGTTGAGTGAAATACTTTATATAGGTCTGTTAGGTCTGGTTGGATTATAGTGTCATTTACATCTACATTTCTATATTGATCTTTGGCCTAGATGTTCTATCCATTATTGAAAGTGGTGTATTGAACTCTCCTATTATTAATATAGAATTGTCTATTTTTTCCTTCTAATCTTGAAAGTTTTGTTGCACATTGCACATTTTAATATTTTATTTTGTTTTCTCAGAGATTTAGCCCCTGAATTGTGTCTTCTTTAAGTTTATGTCCAACTAATGGTATGACAGAAATCCCCTTTGCTTCCCAGAAGCTAACAAAACAAACCAATGCAAAAAGCACTTTTCACATTCTTTGCAAGGTGATTCAGTGCTGGCTGGAGTTTTTCTTCAGAGTTTAGCCCCCCCACCAAGACAAGCAGTCTAAAGCAAAAGTGTAGGATTCTCTCCATCTTTTCTGAGACTACACCTCACCCTAGGTTTGTGCTTCTCACATTTTATAAGACTTTGAAGGCCCTTCTACTCTCAAAGAACTAGACCCTCTCTCTACATGCTCTATTGTATGTCTTAAAGGAGGTAATTCTTTGTACCAGATCACTTTGATTTAATTGTTTCTCATACTGCTTTAGCTGTGAGCAAGCTGCTTCTGCATATAGGGCAAATTCTGAGAGGATGAGCTCAAGAGGTGCATTCTGGTACAGTCTTTCAGTTGCTCCCTGATAGATTGGCACTAACATAAAGCCACCCCTGCGTGCACATGGGTTGCTATGCTCCCTCTAGAAAGGTCTATGTCCCACAATGGGAGCACAGGGTGATTCTATATTTCATCTGGGATGGTTGGAGGAGAGGCCAGCAAAATTTCCAGAAGCTTCTCATTTTTTGTTTTTTTTTAAATTGTATTTTTTTGATTCAGGACTTCCCCATTTTGTGCAACCCTTTAACTGTTTCCTGGAGTTTTGAGGTAGATGGTTCTAACAGCTTTTGCTTGTTGTTCAAAAACCTGTGGGAATGGAACTCTACATAATTTTATGCCTTCATATTGGTCTCCCAGTTAGATCTGCAAACAAGATCCTATTATCCTAAAGACTTCAATGGAATGAGGTGGTCTTCATGACTTTCTCGGGCAGGGGGATAAAGAATCGATTACTTGCTAACTGTAACATGATTACTGAATGCCATACCTTCTGATTTTTTATAGTCAGAATAGACTAAATTATTTTGTCATAGCAAACAACCCCAATCTCTCACAACCTTTAATCACAAATGTTCACTTATTTCTCACTCAATATGTTTATAAGGAGTAAGTTATGGTCTCTTTTCACAAGTAATATGGTGTGTTTGGACTAGATGATTTCTTCATCTATTCCTCAGAGCAGATTTTGAAGCTTCAGATTAAGCATGAGAGATTAAAAAAAGAAAAGAAAAGAAAAGAAAAACGCAGTTTGAAAGAAGAGTTGAACACAGTAAACGTGCTGCTAATGATATAACCAGAGTCTGAGGAGCAAATTCCAAGATCAGCAGGGAGTAGGTTAAAAAAGCGGGAACCAAACATAAAAGGACAAATAACTTATGATTTCAGTTATAGAAAATACCTGGAATAGGCAAATTTATAGGTCAGAAATTAAAATATAAATGCCAAGGCCAAGGGTGGAGTAAGGAATGGAGAGTTAAGGCTTAATTGGTAGAGTTTCTGTTTGGAGTGATAAAAATTTTGGTAATAGATGGTGGTGACGATAACACAACATTGTGAAGGTAATTAACACCACTGAAGTGGCTGAAATGAGAAATTTTATGTATGTTACCAGAATATAAATAAATAAAAAAGTTGGTGGATCTGGGAATTGGGGGAGTGGGTGGGATGTTAGAGTTCTTTGTATGGGTTTTATATTATTTTTGCAATTATTTTATAAGTTTAAAATTATTTGAAAAGTAAAAAGTTATAACCAGGAGGGAACAATATAGAAGAAACTGGAGAATGGCTGTAATGGGCTTAGGAAACCTCACTTGGCTGATTGTATTCTTCTAGGTCATAACCTGCCCAAGGGGATGCCACCATTGCTTAAATGTTGACAGCCTTAGAGAAAAATGCTTGACTCCTTTCAATGTTTACATTGTCTGTAATGTGGCTTGAGAATACATGTGGAAGGGAGAAGACTATAATCTCTAGTGGTCTAGATAATTTTCAAGTATAACCTCAATGAATTCTCACAGAAATGTCTCTAGTCATTATTCATTTATTTGAAAAAGGAGCAAAAGTTCTTGCAAACCATAAGTATGCAGTAAATGTTTGGGGTTTTGAGCCCAAGTCAGTGTGACTCAAGAGCACAAGCTCTGCCCCACCCACAATGGTGTATTCCACTACGGTAATTATGAGGAAGGACCAAGTTACCCAGAAATGATATTCAGTTGTATTCTGTTGAGCTTTGCTCAAATGCAAATTCCTCAATTGATACTGATGATGTGACTCAAGAAAATTTAACAAGGCATCTGCTCCATATTGCTTCCTTCAAAATGTGCCCCAGACTTGACTGTAAGAGCCAGAGCTCAGAGAAATTACTAGGGCTATCAACTCACAGTTATCCTCTACCAGTACCATTATGTCTTAATTTCTACTGTTATGATAGACAGGGTATAATATATTCTTTCAAGGAGTCTTGAATGAATTACTGCTCATTATCCTGCAATGACATACAAATTTTACTTATAATGAATGAAAATCAAAATTTTAAGCAGTCTTCCAGATTCTAAGACTTTTCATGCTGTCTGAATCTACACTATGCCCCAAGCCAATTGTAGCCAGTGATGCTTTAATCAGGTCAGTCACCTGTTCAAATGCTTCCAATAATCTGTCATTAACCTCATTGATCCCTTTTCCACCTCCTATTTTTCACTTCTCCCTGTATTTTTTTAATAGCCCGAGTCTTCTCCTACTCCATGTTTTCATCCAATGTGTATTCTCTTTCATCTGTCAAATATGTGTCACTCCTTTCATATCATTGCACCTGTTGTTGCAGCTCCTGAAATGCTCTTCATTAACCTTTCCACCTATCTAAATCTAATCTTATTTTGAAGCATCACAAGAAGTCCCTTGTGTAACCACACTCTTCTGTTCTTTGGTGAGAACCAATGATTCACAATTCATCTTTTTTTTTTTTTAATGTATCCTGAGCAATTTGCTTTTAATAATGTTGCTTCCATGAATTTACCCTTATATGATTCTTTTTTTAAAATTTTTATCAACTTTATTGAAATGAAATATATTTCACATTATCATACAATTCACTTATTTAAAGTACATAACTCAAAGTTTTTTTGGCATTTTCTCAGATAAATACAATTAAACTTAGAACTTCTAAACACTTCAAAAAGAAACCCTGTGCATTTCATTATTTTTATTTTTATTTTTTTGTCTTTTTTTGAGCATTTATTTTTATTGTATTTTTTTGAAGATACATAGATCACAAAAAATGCTACATTAAAAATATAAAAGGTTCCCACATCTCCCACCACCCCCCCCACTCCTCCCACATCAACAACTTTTTTCATCATTGTGGCACATTCTTTGCATTTGGTGAATACATTTTGGAGCACTGCTGCACTGCATGGATTATAGTTTACATTGTAGTTTATACTCTCCTCCAGTCCATTCAGTGGGTTATGGCAGGATGTATGATGTCCAGCATCTGTCACTGCAATATCATTTAGGACAACTCCAAGTCCCCAAAATGCCCCATATCACATCTCTTCTTCTCTCTCCCTGCCCTCAGCAACTACCATGGCCACTTTTTCCATATCAATTCTACAGTTTCTTCTGTTATTACTCACAATAGTTCTATAGTGCAATAAAAGTAAGCTCCACTCTAATCCATATTTTATTCCTCCGTCCTGTGGACCCTGGGATGGTGATGTCCACTCTACCTCTATATCAAGAGGAGGCTTAGACCCACGTGGTTGATGGATGCAATTCTCCTGCTTGGAGTTGTAGGCACTCTAATTTCCCTGGTGTAGTGGTTGACCATCTTCACTTACCTGTTAGCTGACCTGGGTAAGTCCAATGAACCAGAGCGTAGGAGTTGCAACTCTGCTGAAGCTCAGGACCCAGCTGGTATATGGCCAGTTCAGAGATTCAAGTCTCCTGGGTATACCCAACCACAGCACCAAGTACCAGTTCAGTAAAGGTAACAGAAGAGGCATGTGTAGAAAGGTCACAACTGAGTCCAACTCCATCTCACCCAGGAACACAAATTCCAAAGTAGGGCCCACTGACAAGGCACTGAATTCCAGAGCCAAATGCCATGACCATAGAAACTATATGTCTCCATAGCCCTCAGGAGTACCAGTACCTGGTGTTGTATCTACTTTGGCTGTCTTTGGGAAACTGTTGAAGTGTGCGTAAGCATGACCCTTCTGATGACCTCCTGACTTTTTTGAAAGATCTACTCATTTGTCTGTACCCTTTACTCTTTTTATTCAAGGTCTTTTTCTAGTTGCATCACCAGTTAGTGTTTGGTAGTAATCCCTCGGTGCCAGGAAGGCTTATTGCTGGAAGTCATGTCCCACACTTGGGGGAAGGTGATACATTTACATACTGAGTTTGGCTTAGAGAGTGGCCACATTTGAGCAACATGGAGGCTTTCAGGAGGTAACTCTTAGGCACCCTGCAGCTCTAGGCCTAGTTCAAATTTCAGGCACACAGATTCATAAGCATACTTATCAGTATGAAGTGTTCATTATTGGGCCATCTTTCTTCATTGGTCTTTGCCTTTGCACTTGGGGGATTGTTGCTGTTCCATTGGGGAATGTGACAGAGCTCCCCTGGGTTGGAACTCAGCATTCCCTCAGGTGTCATTTGTAACTGTAACTAATATAAAAGTACCCAACAAATATATGAACGTTTTTGTACACCCTATATACATGCCCTGGAGAACTCCCTCCCAACCATATGCTCCCCATCAGTAATACTCCATACCAGCATTCCTCCCCTGCCATAGTTGAACCCCTCTGTGTTCCAAAACTTGTTCAAAAGTGAAGTTTAATATATTACCATATTCAGTAAATAGGAAAATGAAATAGTAATGATAGATTTAATATTTAGAAATAGAATACATACTAATTTAGAAAAAACTGAAATAGAGTAAAAATAAATTGGGGTATTTAAAAATGAAAAATATAATGAAACATTGTTTTTGATGTTTCACCTTTCATCACTGTAATAGGTGTTGTCCTGTATGTACAGTGGCAAAGCAATTTCTTTAATTTCTTCCTCAATGTCTACATCCATTTTTTTTCTGATTTTTAACATTATCTTCAAAAAAGTTTTAGATCACAGCAAAGTTACATATACAATATAGGGGACTCCCATGTATACAGTACATTTTCTCCCTTCCCTAGCAGTGATCTTTTTACGTGTTCATGTTATATTTGCTGCAGTTGATATACAGATATTGAAACATAGCTATCAAACATGGCTTCATTTGGGTTTACATTATTATATATCTTTTAGACTGTACAATTTTCTAAATTTTTAGTTACATTATGGTTTACATTATGGTTTACATTTTCACCTACAGATTTTTATATATTTTTGGTGAAATTTAACATGTCCTATTTCCATCATTGCATGAGCTTGTGGAAAACTTCCATTGCCCCCCACTTACCCTGCTACCATCTATTCTATTCCTTTCTTCCCCTCCCCTCAGGACCCACAGTGACAGCCAAGCTTGAAGGACCAGATTCGCAGATACTTGCAAGAATGCTGAGGGCTTGACAAACTAGACTGTCTTCCCCATTGAGAGCCATGAATTCTCTTGAGAGACACAATTCCCTCTGTTTGAGAACACCAGGCCTTCCCAGGATGTGGGTACACCTTCCCACTCATTGTATGAGTGTCTGCCTAATGATTTAACACACTATGACAAGATGAGCACCCACCCGCTCCCTAGAAGCCTGCCCCTGTGCCAGATGCTCCTGCTTAAGTACCTTAAACAGGTAAACTTTCCTTATTTTATTTTCTAAAGAGTTTTCTCAACATTTCAGTTTCAATGACATACCCAACAATCTCCCATGTTCAACTGTTCCCCCTTACTCTCCCCCCAATTCCTTGGGCCATCTGACCCATCCTTCCAACCCTAGCCCCTCAAGCCTGCAAAGCCCCACCCCATAGTATCCCTATGCCCCTGGCTTATCCCTTCCCTGTACAAATACTTACCTCCACGTTATCAGATTTCACCCAGGTAAGCATCAGCTCACAACCTTCCTATCTTCCCCTGCCCAGTTTCTTGTAAGCCTATCTTCCATTCTTTAGCTCTCTGAGACAGTTTGGTTTGCTTATGTCATATCAGAGAGGTCATGTGGTATTTATGCTTCAATGCCTGGCTTGTTTCACTAAACATAAGATCCTCAAGGTTCATCCATGTTATCCCATGTGTTTGTACTGTATTCCTTCTTATAGTTGAGAAGTATTCATTGTATGTATATACCACATTTTGTTTATCCACTCATCTGTTGATGAGCAATTGGGTTGATTCTAACTTTTAGCAATAGGGAATGATGCTGCTATGAACATCGGTGTGCATGTATTAGTTTGTGTCCTTGTTTTCAGTTCTACTGGGTATATACCTAGCAGTGGAATTGCTGGGCCAAATGACAAATCTTTAGCTAGTTTTTTGAGAAAATGAAAACCTATCCTCCAGAATGGCTGGATCCTTCTGCATTCCCACCAGCAGTGGATGAGTGTTCCCATTCCTCCACATCTTCTCCAGCACTTGTAGTCTTCTGTTTTTTTGATAGCCACCAGTCTTATGGAAGTAAGATGATATTTCATTGTAGTTTTGATTTGCATTTCCCTAATAACGAGTGATTTCAAGCATCTTTTCATGTACTTTTTAGCCATTTGTATTTCTTCTTTGGAGAAGTGTCTGTTCAATTCTCTTGCCCATTTTTTAAATGGGTTGTTTCTTTTTATTTTTGAGATATAGGCTTTCTTTATATTTGCAGGATATTAAATATATGTTTACCAAATATTTTCTACTATTTTGTAGGTTGTCTTTTCACTTTCTTGACAAAATTCTTTGAGGTGCAAAAGGTTTTAGTTTTGAGGAGGTCCCATTTATCTATTTGTTCTTTTGCTGCTGGTGCTTTGTGTGTGAAGTTCATGAAACCAGGTACTGCAGATGGTTTCTTATATTGCTTTCCAAGGTCTTTATGGTCTTGGCTGTTATATTTAGGTCTTTGACCCATCTTGAGTTTATTTTTTTATAAGACGTGATTAGGTAATACTCTTTCATTCCTTTCTATATGGATATCCAGTTGTCCAGGCCCCATTTGTTGAAGAGGCCACTCTCTCCTTGTTGAGTGGGCTTGGTGTCCCTGTCAAATATCAGATGACTTTATATATGAGGATCTACATTAGAATTTTCAATATTCAATTCCATTGGTCAGGGTGTCTATCCTTGTGCCAATACCCTGCTGTTTTCACAACTATAGCTTTGTAGTATGTTTTGAAGTTAGGTAGTGTGATTCCTCCAATTTCATTTTTCTTTTTCAATATCTTTGGCTATTTGAGGCCTCTTTCCTTTCCAAATAAATTTCATAGTTAGTTTTTATAGTTCATTAAAAAATGCTGTGTGTATTTTTATTGAGATTGTATTGAATCCATAGCTCAGTTTGGGTAGTATAGACATCTTAATGATATTTAGTCTTCCTATCCATGAATAGAGAATATTTTTCCATTTATTTAAATCTTTGATTTCCTTGAACACTGTTGTGTAGTTTTCTGTGTATAAGTCTTTTGTATCTTTCCATTTATTCCTAGGTATTTGATTTTTCATGTACTATTGTAAATGATATTTGTTTCTTGATTTCCACCTCTGACTGCTCATTATTGGTGTACAGAAATGCTACTGATTTTTGTACATTGATCTTATAATCTGTGACTTTACTCAACTCATTTATAAGTTCTATAAGCTTTGTGTTAGACTTCTCAGGGCTTTCTATGTATAGAACCAAGTCATCTGAAAATAGTGAAATTTTGACTTCTTCCTCTCCAATTTGGATGTCTTTTATATCTGGTTCTTGCCTCAGTGCTCAAGCAAGTATTTCTAACAAAATGTTAAATAGGAGGGGTGATAGTGGGCATCTTTGTCTTGTTTCAGATCTTAGAGGGAAAGATTTTAGGATTTCACCATTGTAAATGATGCTAGCTGTGGGTTTTTCATATATATCCTGTATCATGTTCAGAAAGTGTCCTTCTATTCTGATCTTCTGCAGTGATTTTATCAAGAAAGGGTGCTGTATTTTGTCAAATGCATTTTCTGTACATAGATATAATCACATGATTTTTTCCCCTTTGATCTGTTTATGTGGTGTATTGCCTTAATTGATTGAACCATCTTTGCATACCAGGAATGAAACCCCCTTGGACATGGTGTATGATTCTTTTAATATGTTGTTGGATATGATTAGCAAGTATTTTGTTGAGGATTTTCACATCTATGTTCATTAGAGAGATTGGTCTGAAATTTTCCTTTCTTGTGGTGTCTTTGTTTGGCTTTGGTATTAGGCTAATGTTGGCATCATAGAATGAGTTAGGCAATGTTCTTTCTATTTTGACTTTTTGTAAGAGTTTAAGCAAGATTGGTGTTGGTTCATTTTGGAATGTTTGGTAGAATTCACCTGTGGACCAATCTGGCCCAAGACTTTTCTCAGTTGGGAAGTTTTTAATGACTGATTCTATCTCTTTACTTGTGATTGGTTTGTTGAGATCATCAATTTCTTCTTTCATCAATGTAGGTTGCTTATGTGTTTCTAGGAATTTGTCCATTTCCTCTAAATAGTCATTTTTGTTATCATATAGTTTTTCAAAGTATCCTCTTATGATAGACTTTATTTCTGTGGGGTCAGGGATGATATCCCTTTTCTCATTTCTTATTTTTTATGTTTGCATCTTCTTTTTTTCTTTGTTAATCTAGCTAAGGGTTCATAAATTTTATTGATCTTCTCAAAGAACCAGCTCTTAGTTTTGCTTTTTTTCTAGTGCTTTCTTGTTTTCTATTTCATTTTGTTCTGCTCTGATCTTTGTTATTTCTTTCTTTCTTTTTCCTTTGTGATGTTTCTTGTGTTTTTTTTTTTTTTTTTTTTTTACTAATTTCTCCATGTATGCAGTTAGGTCTTCAATTTTAGCTCTTTCTTCTTTTGTGATGTATGAATTTATGGCTATGAATTTCCCTCTCAGTACAGCATTGCTGCATCCCATATGTTTTGATATGTTGTGTTATCAATTTCATTAATTTCAAGGTAGTTGCTGATTTCTTTTGAGATTTCCTCCTTGAACCTCTGTTTGTCTAAGAGTGTATCTTTCTGTATCTTGGTGCCAAATGTAGGTCCCTGGCCCTTGCAGATTTCCAGCTTCATTCCACTGTGGTCAGAGAAATTATTTCATATGATTTCAATCTTTCTGAATTCATTGAGAATTTCTCTGGGGCCTAGTATGTGGTCTATCTTGGAGAATGCTCAATGTGCACTTGAGAAGAATGTATATCCTGCTGCATTTGGGTGTAATGTTCTGTATATGTCTATTGTGTCCAGCTCCTCTTATATTTTGTTCAAATATATAACAAAATATTTTTCTTTCTTGATTCTCTTTTGAGATATTCTGTCCAATGGTGAAAGTGGTGTATTAAAGCCCCTCCATTATAATTGTAAAGGCATCTATTCTTTCACTTAATTTTTCCAGTGTTTGCCTCACATATTTTGAGGCACCCTGGTTAGGAGCATAAATATTTAAGATTGTTCTTTCTTCTTGAAAGATTATCCCTTTCACTCATATGTAGTGTCCATTTTTGTCTCTCACAATAATTTTGCATTTAAAGTCTATTTTGTCTGATATTAATACAGCTTACCCTGCCCTTTTTTTGGTAATTGTTTGCTTGTAAGATTGTTTTCCAACTATTCACTTTCAACCTCCTTGAATCCCTAGGTCTAAAATGTGTTTCTTATAGACAGCATATAGGTGGGTCATGTTTCCTTATCCATTCTTCAAATCTGTGTCTCTTCACAGGTGATTTTAATCCATTGACATTTAGTATTATTATTCTCAAGAAATTACTTATAGTAGCCATATTTTCTTTGGATTTGTGTTTGTCATTTTTTTTTTCTTTTTTTCTTTTTGTCCTTTTAGTTGTTCTTACATTCTTCTCCAACTCTGTCTCTCTTGTTTTTTTTTTCCTCCTGCAGAATGTCCTTTAGTATTTCCTGAAGGGCAGGATTCTTGTTTGCATACTCTTTCTTAGTTTCTGTCTCTCTGTGAATATTTTGAACTCTCCAACATTTTTGAATGCCAGCTTTGCTGGATAGAATATTCTTGGTTGGAATTTTTTTTTTTCTTTTAGTACCTTGTCTATGTCATACCATTGCCTTCTTGACCCCGTGGTTTCAGATAAGAAATCAGTACTTAATTTTATGGAGCCTTCATTGTATGTGATGGTTCTCTTTTCTCTTGCTGCTTTCAGTATTTTCTCTTTGTCTTGAGCATTGGTTAATTTGACAAGTATATGTCTTGGGTTAGGACTGTTGGGATTTTGCTCTTTGGGGTGCATTGTGCTTCCTGTACATGTACATCTCTCTCTGTCAATACTTTTGGGAAGTTTTTAGCCATCATTTCCTCCAATACCCCTTCTGTCCCCTTTCCCTTCTCCTGTCCTTCTGAGATGCCTATAATGCATATATTTGTGCATTTTGTGCTGTCATTCAGGTTCTTAAGTCCCTGTTG
Organism: Dasypus novemcinctus; assembly: GCF_030445035.2. NCBI lineage: Eukaryota > Metazoa > Chordata > Mammalia > Cingulata > Dasypodidae > Dasypus > Dasypus novemcinctus. The sequence goes on along the minus strand of NC_080673.1, from coordinate 198,879,915 downwards.
GATTTTTTCTATCTTTTTATTGATCAACTTTACTATCCATTTGATTTCAGATGTACTGTCTTCCACATCACTAATTCTTTCCTCTGCCTCTTCAAACCTGCTATTATTTGCTGAGAGTATATTTTCAATTTCTTGGATTGTGTTGTTCATCACCGTCATATCCGTTATCTTTCTGTATATGTTTACAATTCTTGTGTATGCTCTCCAAGTCTTTCTAAATATCCTTAATCTCTTCCTTCACTTCACTAAATTTGTCCATGATACATGTTTTGAGAGCTTTGATCAGTTTTTCGATATTCTGCTCCTCTTCCTGGGTTTTAGTTTGTTCATTGGATTGAGCCATGTTTTCCTGATTATTGGTATGGTTTGTAATTTTTTGTTGCTGTCTGGTTGTCATTTTATTTTGATGGGTTTATTCAGATGATTAGCTTCTCCATCTAGTATTGAGGTTTATTTAGATGCTGTTTTTGTGTGTGTGTTAAGTCTTCTCTTTGACACTTTGCTCTTCTTATCCTATTTCCTTGTTGTTGTCTATGTTCCCTTGTAGGAAAATATTAGGGCCATGGAAAGCAAAAGAGATAAGTAAAGAAAAAGTATAATAGTAGTATTGATAGTAAATCTTAGCAGAATAACTATGTGAGATCTAGGAGAATGGAATATTAAACTCATGTAAGCTGTGTAGAGTTATAACAGTAAAAAAGTGAAGTACTTACAATAAAATGGTAAATTGAATATGGGTAAGAATATAGTATGAATTATAAGGCCAGTGTGGTCAGGAGAGAGGGAAAGAGAAAAGAAAGGGTGAATAAAATATAAAGGGTGAATAAAAGATAGAAAACAGAATAGAAGTGTTAGAAATAAAAAGTCAGAAAAAGTGTGGGTTAAACAGAGAGAGGTGGAATGTAAGAGATACAATAGATGATGGAACATAGAAAGATATAAAGGAAAGGGGACAGCATTGGTACCCAAAATGAGTACACACAGACAAGAGGAAATTGAGGATGAGAAAGCAAAGCAAATAAGAAACACTGCCTGCAGCACTTAATAGAAAAAAGAAAAAAAGAAAAAAAGAAAATAAAAAGAGAGGGGGGAAAAAAGCAAGCAAGCAAAAAAAAAAAAAAAAGGGGGGGTCATGGGGGATAATGAGGAAGGAAAGACAAAAAAATAAACCAACGATAAAAACCAGACATGGCCTCAAACAGGGAATCCTCTTTGCAATTGAATAAACTGCTTTGGAGTCTATCCTTCCCCCTTTATCCCTTCTTCACTTCCCTCTCCCAGAGCAGCAGAAAGGCTGTGTGAGGGCGCCCCTTGGAGATTCAAATGGACCCTGGTGATCTAACTCACTACAGAAAATAATGACTCTTAGTTTCTTTGAGAGAGAGCATCCACACCTTACCAGGAATCTTAAATATGCTATTGGAAACCTACAAAGCGCTTCTTACTGTCCCCCTCCCTTAGATGTACTCCAGAGGATTAGTTAATTTTCTGACTCTACCTTCTTCCAGCCCTAGTTTCCCTATCCCAGGGTGTTCAGGTAAATTGGGCTCTCTCAGCAGATTCACCTCTCCTCTCCTCCTAGCCTCTCCCTAAGCCAGCTAGTATGCTCTTCCATGCTCAAAAAAAGGGGGGAACCAGTCAAGTGAACCTGCACTCCTTGGGCCCCTCTGCACCCCTCACCAAAACCCTCCCACTTTCAGAGTTTGTCCAAGATCAGAGGGCTAAGGGAATGCCTGAATTTGGGAAGTACTTGGTTCAGGTAACATGGGCTTGGGAAAATGTGGGCTCAGGTATGTGGGTTTGGAGAATGAGTTATGGGGAATGTGGGGTTTGGGGAACATGAAGTTCAGGGGACATGGGCTTGGGGATGGCATTTTGTGGAGCATGGGGTTTGGGACTGTTGCTGTGCGACCGGTGGTGTTCAGGGAATGCTGCAGCTATCAGCCCTAGGGAAAGGGTTTTGCCTTCTCACACCTTCAGGCTTTACTGTCAGAAACTTGTGGTTTTACCTTGAGTAAGTGCTCTTTTGTTGCAGTCTCTCCAGATCAATGTCCAGACTCCCCCTGCTTTGTCAGCTCCTAAAATTGCTCACTTGGGCAAGATTCTGTTCCCACTCAGCAGGTTTTTTGCAGGAGAGATGATGAGGGTGCCCTCACTCCGACACCATCTTGCCCCCAGTTCTATAATTAATCTTAAACTACATCAGGATAGATAGGTAGAGAGAGAGATAATATAATCAGAAACAGCCAGAGAGAGAGAAAGAAGAACTAGTTGGCATGACATGAGGCATGACATGAGAACTTTCTGGCAGCTCTATGGAGTGGTCCATGTAGCAAGGAACTGTGTCCTCCTGCCAGCAGCCAACACATTGTTGGCAGTCATGAGAGGAAGCCATCTTCAAATCAGGTCCTCCAAACCATGTCAAACCTTCAGATGACTGCAGCCCTGGCCAATATCTGATTGAATCCTCATTATTTATTCTGAAACAGAACCACCTGGCTATGCAGTCTTCAAATTCCTGACCTTCAGAAACTTTGTGACATAATAAATATTTATCCATGTTTTACATAGTTTAAATTTTGGGAGACATGCACCCAACAATACATAACTAATACAATTTGCTGGCTCTACTGAGAGGCTTAAAGTGAGTGGGGCACTTTACTACCTGTTTTGTCTATTTCTTATAGTCATTCTTTACCCAAATTTGGAGAATTCTGGTATGATGTTTGTGCTCATTTTCCAGATGAGAAATGGAGAACCTAAAGATATCAAGCAACTTATCTAAGATCATACAACTAGTAAGTGATAGAGCCAGATTTCAAACAGGACCGAAGGTCAAGTGTATGGTATGTGGAGTCTCAACTCACCCCTTAGGAATATCTCTGCATCTCACATTGGGAACTTAAAACACACATAATTTTTTCCCCCAAATTAATAATTTACACTTTCCTATCCCTGTCCTTCTAGCTTAACATGAGCATTGTGAAGGTGACATCCTTTCTTAAATATCTATTAACTTATTTAATGCTTGCTCAGATAAACTTGTGACATGAATGAGATGGTAAGGAGTGACCTTGCTGGGACCCTTTTTGTGCCTTCCTCCTCACACCTGAAATTTCAGGTACAGGGTACTTTACAAACGATAAAATACCATGTGAGTATTAATCGGTGCTGCACCCTGAGGTCTATGGGTTTCCTCCAGAAGAGCATAAGTTTTCCCCTTCTAGATCTGAACAATCTAAGAAATAAATCCAGATACATTAGGAGGCAAAAAACAGAATTTTTATTGGTGATAGAAGATGGGGGGCTTAGCTTAGAGTAGAGCAAAATGACTTGATTGCTAATTCTAATAGGGTAGAATTTAGTTTGGCTTTCCCCCAAATCAAAGCCTGGGACAAGGACCTGGGTGCAGGTAGATTATTTGAGCGGTGATTCCAGTAAGCATAAATGAGGAAGTATGGAGGATGAGACTGGAAAGAAGGAAAAACTGACAAAAAGGTTTTTTACTGAGGCCACTGCTAATGGCAAGAGGGACTTGATTGCTTCAGTTCCTCTGAAAAAATAGAACAGGCCTTGAAGAATTGTCACTTGAAAGACGGAAGCTGGAACCTCTGTCTACTACTTGTCTCCCCACATTGACTGAGGATTGCCTCCAGAGTTGCAACACTCTGATATTTCTGGGCTGCATGTTTGTGCACCAAGCTTTAATGAAGGGTATTAAAAACTTATACCACTGGCAGGTTTCTCCATGCAGTGCATTGGCAGATAAAACTGGAGTATAGAAGAGCTACAAGAGCTTTCTGAAGGCAGCAAGGACCAAGACGAAAAGGGGTATGGGACTGAGTTGAGCTGAACACACCTGTCTTATTCTTCCCAAAACTAACAACCTGGCAAACCACTCTGCCTCCTCAGGAAAGAATAAGAAGAGCAGAGAAAGAATCTAATATGCTTAGGAAAAAATCTCTCTTCGTGGAAACCAAGTAGGACAAGGTTTCCCTCTCTTAGCCCTATTGATTCTATATGACCCTGTTAGAGGAAGCAAAGGAATAAATAAATAAAAACACATGATAAATATATAATTGTGACTCCCAACAAGCCCACCAGATAGGAGGTCCTTAATAACTTTCCAAACCCTGGAGTCAATAAAACTCAAAAATGATAAAAGAGCTCTTACTGATTTTTCCCTCTTTTTAAATTTTTTTTCTGGAAGTTTGGAAAAGGTCATTGTAGAAGATTGCATTATATTTCAAAAATATTTAGAGTTCCCCACAGGAAACATTACCATCAATATATTTGCTTCCATTTGATGTCTCTTTAGCAGTCGATGCCAAAAATTTTCTGTTGTTTTTAAGCCAGTTTCCAAGTGAGCAGCTCTTGTGTGATTAAGAGGAGAAAAAAATAACAACAAATAAATCATTGGAAAATGTTTAGGAGTGAGAGAGGACTGGAATATGCTGAGGCCTGCCTGTTATTCACACAGTCTACTGAAGTGTTCAGAATCAGACTTAGGAGCCAGATGCCAAGATATCCACACCAGCACACAAGCTCTGTAACCTCTTTGTGCCTCAGTTTCTTCTGCATAGGATGGGATAATAATGGTAGTTATTTCAGGAAAAAAAAATATTGTGTGGATTAAATGAGTGATTATATAAAAAGAGCTTAGGTTACAGCCCAGCACATGGCAAGAGCGTGCAAGTGTACCAATTTGCAGGACCACATTTGAGGTCATTGACACTATATGTAATTGTCTAAGGACTTTTTAGCCCATGGGTCCTCGTCTTTGGTCCTTATTGGTCTGCGGGTGAGTGCCTTTGAGTTTCATGTTTAGGGTAAAGCCTGGTGGTTCTTAGAGACACTCCTTAAATCCTGGTTCAGAGTTGTCTGTATCCTCTTTCACTGCTAGAAGGAGGCCGGGGAGAAGAGACTTGTAAAGGGAGCTCTTGGTGCAAGCACTGAAATTGGATGAGGGGCACTTGATGCAGGAGGGTGCTGACTTCTGAGAGCCAGTTTTGCTCTGGGGAACTGAGGCAGGTCAGGACAGGTAGTAGAGCAAGGAACCCCATTTGCTGAATATGCTTTGTGTGCCCAGGCCTGTGCTGGGTTTAGATATGCTTTTGTAAATACATAGAGTATTTCTCTCCTGTAGCTGCAGTAACAAATTATCACAAACTTAGTGACTCAATACAACAGGGATTTAATGCTTTCACAGTTCTGGAGATCAGAAATTAGAAGTCAAGATGTTGGCAGGGACACCTCTGAAGCCTCCAGGGGAGAATCCTTTCCTGCCTCTTCTAGCAGCTTTCCTTCGCTTGGGCTCTGTCACTCCAATCTCTGCCTCCTCTTCACATGGCCTTCCCTTTCCACTGTCTCAAATATTCCTCTGCCTTTCTCTTATAATAACACATATCTTGAGATCTTTAACTTAATTTTACCTGCAAAGACCCTTTGTCCAAAAAAGTTCATGTTCTGGGGTTTGGGGTGTGGACTTCTCTTTTGGGGACCCACCTTCAACCCACCATATGTAATGAGATGTATATATTTCACTTACATACAATTTTATTTAATTCTCCCTAAAAGGCTGGGCTGGCAGAGGGGTGTAAGGCAGAAATGCTTCTGAAAAAGCAGAGCATGCATGGGGATGGTCCCTCAGCTTTGGCTTCTTCTCTGGGCCTGAGGCCAAGTGCAGAACTCTGTAGGACCAAAGAGGGAAAGAAAGCCAAGCTCCACCCAGCCCGCTCCCCTAGGGGTTGGCTTGTTCCCACAGAGAGGCCAGATTTGAGATTATGCACATTTCTGATGGAAATGCTCTCACAGAAACCCGAACTTATGTGTGTCATTATTTCTGCTTAAATAAAATTCCAGCATACATATTTTGATTAAATTTCTTTTACCAGGAAACGACAATGTCAAAAGATCAGAGAATTACAGAGCACATTGCTGAGAAGTGTGACAAGAATGGATAAGACAGAGAGACCTCAGAAGGGGGATTTCCCTGCGCATGGCAGCTTCATCTGTGGCCGTCAGATGCATCATTTGGCCACCTGTCCAAGAGTACTGACAACTGCGTTAATGAACTGAAGACGAATTCTGCTCATTATTTTTAATCCATATGAACTCAAAACTATATTGCCTTTAACAAGCAACAGACTTAGTGGGCTGTAGCTAGCTAGAAATACTAATTAATAAACCTCTTTGCCAGGCTGTTTCCAATATTAAAATTCAAACATGGTAATTTGAATACATTGTCAAAGTTAAAGATGCACATCCAAATGCAAAACACATAACAAAGTGAATCTATTTTTCACTAATGCTTTTTTTTAAATTAGAGCAATTGTAGGTTTATTTAAAAAATCATGCAAAAAGTTAGCTTCCATACCATGACCCCCAAACACAGTTTTCCTTATTAATATTTTGCATTAGTATGGTACCTTTTCTTACAATTGATGAAACAGTATTATTATATTTATATTAAGTTTAGTCCATAGTTTACATTAGGTTTCACTCTTCATGTTATACAGTTCTGTGGGATTTTAAAATTTTTATTCTGGTAACATATATACAACCAAAATAGTTCCATTTGCACTTTCAAGTATACATGTCATTGGTGTTAATTATTTTCATAGTTTTGTACTGCCATCACCATCATCCATTACCAAACTTACTTTTCTGTCACTCACTCCAAACAGAAATTCTAATTAAGTACCTTCAGAACCAATTAAGTAATGCCTTAATTTTAGACTTCCTGCTTCCCTAAATACAATGTCTCATTTCTGCTTAAGCTCCTGATGTGGGAATTCTCTTTGGATAAAGCTCACGTGAAATCAGAACTCAATTTTGAAAATTGCCCATCACGAGAATACTAGTTAGATTGGACTAGTAAAGACAGATTTGGGAACTGGGACCCTCTGAAGGCAATGCAGTGGTTCATTGCAGTTTTTCAGTCAAAACTCTGGATGAGCTGTGGTTTGCCTGGGATAACCTGATTGACCCTGTTGTCCTAGAATACCATTCTATATGCAACTCCTTTCACTCTCAGTAGCATCCTGGTTTACAGAAGAGTTACCATAGCAGTTGCAGTCTGCTAGCCTTAGAAATTCCTGTTTGCAAGGTTGGCCTTGGCTGACATCTGAGAACAGTTGCAGGATGCAGTTCCCTACATGATATAAAACTTCCCCCCAACCCCCCCCCCCCCCCCCCCCGCCCCATTGGTGCGGCTTTCTGAACCTAGACTGGGAAAACTAGGTATTTTACATGAAACACCTGCTTTCCTTTTGGGAGTCTGGAGTATTGATGTACTCGGCAGAGGGGGTCTACACCATCAGACCTCAGTTAAAATCCTAGCTCTAAGGGGCTATCCTGAGCAGAGACATCACACTCATACTGCTGTATGTTTGTCCCTGAGGAAGAGTGCACACTGCATGACCCATCATAGAGGGAGAGAGCATTAGGGGCCGTTGCATGGATTCCTCCAGACTCAACTTGTGTCCTTTTTCCCTGATGATCCAGCTTTATATCCTAACTACGTTGCTATAATACATCTTAGCTGTGGGTACAAGTCCTGTGAATCCTTCTATCAAATCTCTAAATGTAGGGGTGGTCTTGAGCGCCTTTGACACTTGGGTTTGGCAACAAATAATATGGTCGTCCTATTTATCTTGACTGTGTTACACGGGGACCTCAGAAGTGATCAGGGCCAGGACAGTGATTTCATACGTGCAGGTGAGAAACAAGCTCAGAGTGAGTCTGTGCTGCTGACCCAGGCTCACCCAGCTGTTAAGCAGGGCAGTCAAGATTAGAATCTGTGCTCTATGTCTGCAGGCCAGGAGAATTCAATAGGGAAGAAAGTGACCCACTGGGAATCAAACCCTAGTTGACACTTTCTGGTGGGAAACTCGGGTGAGTGACTCACTTTGGAGGCTCAGGCTCTTCTCCAGTGCAACAGCAGTCACGGGACCCAACATCTGTGATTGTGGTAAGGAAGGAGGGATGCAGGCCACTGGGGCACTCACCTTGTGCAGGGCACACACAGCCCCTTTGGAATGTGAACCCTAGGCCAGTGCTTGCTCCAGACCCCCAATCTGATAGCAAAGCCGGGAAATAAATCTCAGTGAAGTCAAGGAGAATCTGTCTGTGCTCTTTGTGTAAACAGTGCTTCAGAGAGATGTAAAATGATCCAGACGAAATGTCAGCTTTTGTTTGATAAACTGTTGGGCCCTGGTCATTGGTGCTGTTCGAATTTTCACACATCCTGTCCTAACAGCAGCAAAGACAGAGCGGGTTAAGAAGAGACAAACATGTTAAGCTGACCAGGCTGATGGCTGGAGCATTCAAAACTCCCCAAGTCTCTTTAGTCAAAAAAGGCAGACCGAGATGATGACAGAGCTGATTGGAGAGTGGACGATCATCCTGTCCCAGCGGTCTGCACTCCTGTACCCTCGGGCAGCTTTTGTCTTCTCTTTCGCAGCTCTGTCATTCATTTGGCCCTGGAGTAAGGCAGTGGAGAATGAGGAAAGCTCAGCTCTAATTCATCATCAGCATCAGAGCGCTTCCCCACGAGTCCACTGTAGCAGAGACGCCTTGGCAATTAGCTGTACAGTAAAAACAAGGGTGTTAGGAAGGGGCTAGTCTACACCGTGCAGAACATTGGATCGGGTCCTCATAAACTACCTATGGGGTCAACATTCCCAATTCACAGGTAAGGAACTGAGTGAGTCCCACGTGGTTAAGGGATTTACCCCAGGTCACCCAGCTAGTAAGTGAAATATTACCAAAGCCTATAGTTTTTCCATTATTCTCTCTCTTTCTTTTCCACTTTAGTAATTTTGCCAGTTGGTGAGTTCCTGGAGGCACCAGGTCCTGTAACAAAGCAGCTTGGACAGAGTGTCTAGCTCATGGGTTCCAAGGAGTTTTCTCCTGTCTTGGGGCACCATCGTGAAGGGACTCCACTGAACTGGTCGTCCTGCCTGGTTAGGCCCTAACCCTGCACCTGCCATAAGCCACCAACGCCTTAGGCAAGCCACATCTCCTCTCCAGAGAATTTTCTTAGGCTGTGTTTTCACAGATTTTAGCAATTAGACAGGCTGTTATTTGAAAGTGGCTTAAAAGACTGAAGGCAATATGGTAAGATTTTCTAAAAAAAATAAAGATATTAGAGAAAATGTAAAATAAAGCCTAAATTCCATCATCCAGATAGGAACACTGAGGTGATAGAAATGTTCTCCCTAAGGTCCTCTGAGCTTCCTGTCGATAACCAAAAAAGAGTTACAAGGTCATCTGTATGATTCACATTGCCTATAATTTAAACGTAAGCCAAGCTATGTCCAGAATACAGTTAAGATGGTTATAGATATATTTACAGGTGTCAGATTGATCTTGTTCGAATCCTGACTCCTTCACTTCTTAGTTGTGTGATCTTGGGCAGGTTACTTACCCTCTATTTGACTCAGTTTTCTTATCTATATATTGGTATTCTTTAAAGTATTCAACTCACAGAGTTGCTGTGAGAACTGAGATATTTGTGTAAAATGATCAGAAATATACCTAGACAAATTACTCTTATTACCATGAAGATCTATAAGAATGAGGAGCTGTTTCCAAGTTCATACTGGTAGCACAGGGCCTTGGGTTTCTGAGCTTAAGTAATTTTCCGCTATATTCCACCTTAAATGATTGCCGACCATATGTTGAAATAAATGTCTTTTTTAAGACGCACACACACACATTCAAATACACAAACAGAATCAAAGCTGGCTCCCTAAAATAGAGATAAAGAAAGGCAATTAGTAGCAAAAGCAGTTTAACAATTCCTAAAAGGCAACTAACCATTGGTATCCCACAGAATATAATTTCTACTCGAGCAGAGATATTTTAGTCTATTTTGTTTGCTAATAAATCCCTGCTGATTAGAGCAATGCTTGGCACAAAGTAGATACTCAAGAAAAGTTTTTGGAACTCTGAATGTGGAAAAGCTTTACCAATGGGCACATGCTTTAATCTAGAAATCCCAAATCTTTTAAGGAAACAATAGAACTAAGCAAAGACTTAATTACAGTAATAATTATTGAGGGATTGTTTATAAAACAAAAGTTGGTGGCAGCCTAAATAGGAGACTGATTAAATATGACAATCAAACAATACAGTGGTATACCATTTATAAATAGGGGGTTTATTAAACAAGTGGCAGCCGTATAATACAATGGTATACATTCCTACATGGGGGCTGATTAAACAATGACAGCCATACTATACTATGGTGTGCCATTTATGCCCCCCCCCAAATCATTCATGTTCTGATTCTCATAAACTATGATATTGTAGATGTGATTAAGATTGAGGACCTTGAGATGAGAACATTATCCTGGATTATCTGGGTGTGTCAGGTTAATCACATAAACCCTTAAAAGTGGAGAACTTCCTCAGTTGTTATATGAGAAAGAGATGTGGTGACAGAGAAGGGTCAGTGAGATACATGTCATTGGCTTTGAAGATGGAGGAAGGGGGCCTTGAGCCAAGGGATGCAGCAGCCTTTAGAAAATGGAAAGTCAAGGAAACAAATTATTCCTGAGAGCCTCCAGAAAAAAGCAGTCTTCCCAATACATTGATTTTGGCTCAATACAAATTGGTCCAATACATTGATTTTGACCTTCAGAACTGTAAGTTAGTAAATGTATGTTGTTTTAAGACACTGTTTGGGATCATTTGTTACAGCAGCAATAGGAAAGACATATAGAATTCAAGTGTTTCCCATGTTGTGAATCAGAGGAACCCTCAAACTCAGGTGCCTACAGCAGCCAGGCAGGTAGTGTGTGAGGTGGACCTATTATAGAACACCAATGGTAAGCTGTTTTTGAGGGGTATCAAGTCTAATTACTAGCCTGTTAAGGTAATATGCAGAATTGAGGGGTGGGGGATCCATGAGCCACCAATCACTAGACTCTGCTGTAGTGGAAAATTCATTGGCATGAATGGATGCTCACAATATATTCTTAAAGAAAAATACTTCTCAAAATAGCAGAGTATAATTTTTTTTTTCCAATTTCATTGACATAGAGAAAGATCTGGAAGGATATGATCTGGTACTAATAATCATTTGTGGGGTAAGATAATAGTTATTTTAATGTATTTTTGCTTCTTTGTATATTATAATTTCTTTGCAATGGACAAAGAAAGTGAGGTGAATTGTCCCCATGTGACAGAGCTAGCAGTGACAGCTGCTTGCCTGACCTGAGAAACTCTACTTAAAGTAAATTCCATGCTGTCACCATTTTTCCATTTTCTCTTGGGTGCAGTGACAATTGCCTTTGATGCCATTTCAACCATGCCTTATTCATTCCTCTTTGGGGTCAATTCAGTTAAAAGTGTGCTGACCCCACAAAAATGGCAGTTCTCTGGGGCTGCTTCCCTGGGGAAACCTCACAATGAAGTTACAGAAGCTACAGAACAGGACTGTGCCAAAGTCATAAATCCCCCATCTTTTAAAATTAACAATACTGCATGGTAGAGAATATAATACATATACCAAGTCACATCATCCATCTTAGGGGGCTGAAAGCAATAGAATTGAAAAAGGAGACCTGAATGGAACCTTCTCTGTGACTAAGCACTCCTTGCATCACCTCCCTCCTCCTTATCTCACCTCCTGCTTTTCTCCTTTGAAGAGTTAGAACTATTCCACCTATGGGTGGAGTTTAGCCTAGTGGCAGAAAACATGCAGTCTGGAAGCAAGCAGACCTGGGATGGAATGATAGCTCCTCCCCTACATAGTTGGTGACCTTGGACATATTGGATATTTCTAATATTTAGCTTCTTCGTTTGTAAGAAGGGATGGTGACATCTACCTCCAAGTTTATTGTGAGAATTGAACTCACAGAAAGCATTTAACATAACTGCCACATCATAAGCCTACATCAAATGATCAATTAATTATTATTTATGTTCATTATTATCATCATTACCTTACAGATGATCTCTTTAGGTGACTACTTAGGAAATGCCAGCCCCTTTCCCTGATTTGCTTCTCAAGGTAGATTGTTTCATGGGAAAATATTGTTTTTCATGAATTTGACCCAGCTAAATGCCAAAAGGTTATAGAGGAAGCTATAGAATTACATATATTATACAAGAATATTATTAATGAGGAAATTGAGGCAAAGGAAAAATTAGAATAGTAAAATAGTCTCAGTTAATGGTTCATGCCCCAAATGGTTCATCCTGTAAGCCAAGCAACTATTTGGTACTCATCAGTTTCTGATTATGTGCTAAAGATTGGCTACAAATTCAGTTCAGAATTTCTCAGTTAGCAAAGCAAAGACAGAAACGAGTGCTTCCGAAAATCATAATAAACAAATTTGCTGATTAGAAGAGGCATGGCTTTTTATTCTCATGGTGAGTACTGAAAGATTTTCCTCCCATGTGCTGTTATGAAAAGGACACTGATTTAATAAGCAACATCCCCCAAACAACTCAACAGTAGATTCAATGTAATAAAAAAAATAATATCTTTGGTAAACCACAAAAGAGACCCAGCTTTCCAAAGAACAGGCTTGATGTAGGGATATTTTAGAATATCATGAAAAATAGCTTGCTTCTCTTTCTATCAAGACCATTGAGTAATGCTATCAAAGTTTCTTTGATAACAGAGAAGACTGTGCTTGGTGTCCAATTGCTGAATTCAAGTCATGTCTCTGTCACTTAATGGTTTTGTAACTTGAGGAAGTCACTGAACATTTTTGAGTATTTTTCCATCTACAAAGCTGAACAAATACTATAATATCTTTGCCCTTCTAGAATTAGAACAAGTCCAGTTTGCTCTATAAAGTACAGGAATGTAATAGTTGTTGAATGAAGGTTATATCCATCTTTCTTTTATACTTCCCCTGAGTACTCTAGTCATTAATATAAAAAATTACTAAAATGATCATTAAATCACATCATAGAGTCTCTGGAAATGCAAATGAGATCAGGAAGGTAAAAATACTCTGTACATGAAGAAACATTGAAACCAACCATTGTGATTAACTCTTTTCACAACTTTCTCAGAAGCAGTATAATTTAACAGTTTACATGTTAATCAAACAAGCCCCTGGGTTTCAACTCAGGTCTTTCCACTCCTTGATTTAACCCCATCTGTGCTTCTGTTTCCTCATTTGTGTAAAGGAAATAATAGTCTATCCTAGCCTGTTGTGAGAATAAAGTGACCAGCAGATGTAAAATATATGGCAAGGAAGGCGTTTGTTAAAGTTGTTATAGTTAGCCTTCTCATTATGTACCAATGTTTTAGACAAACAGAAGGCACCCCCCTCTGTATCCTTTTGTAAAGTCTACCAATGAAAAGCTAAGAAATGAAACATATATCCTGAACATTTTCATTAAGATTTAAACATATGTCTTCAGACTGCTGGTTGACAAAGATGGCAGCTCAAGATGCTCCAGGGCTGGCACTGTTCCCCAATAGAATATCTGAGCAACTAGAGAAAAACTGGCAAAGTCATCTTCCTCAGAATTCTGGCAAAGAGATAAATGCTTACAGTAACTGGATATGTGTCAAATCCAGAAAACTAAACTTTAAAACTGTAGGAAAGTCTCAAGGTACCTTGCTGGTTGCTACCGCAATCCATCCCTGTTATAGTGTGGTGTTGGCCAGCAGTCTAATTTTGGGTGACTGGCCCAGTTCCAAAGTGAACAGAAAAATGCTTATGTACATAGTGAAAGTGCCTATTTTATGTCAGTACCAATCTATTGGATGGTGGCCTAGAGCACTGAACCAGGAAACACTTTCCTGGCTCATTTCCTACAACCTGCTCTGTAGGCAGAAGCAGCTTGCTCACATCTACAGCAGTGTAAGAAACAATTAAATAAAAGTGGACTGAGGCAAAGCATTACCAGCTACAAGACATACAGTAGAGCACTCATGATGGGCGAAAGTTTATTTCATAGAGAGTAGAGGGGCCATTCAGATTTATGTACATGAGTGAATTTCTAAGCCATGAACCCATGCCTAGAAAAAGACACAGGCTCAGAGAAGACAGAGTGCCCTGTACTTTTGCCTCAGGTTGATATTCTTGGTAGAATGGCTAAACTCCTATTGACTAAACCATCCAGTGCATAGCCAACTTGCAAAGAATGTGAAAGGCATATTTTGCATTGCATTGCTTATTTTTCTTAGCTCCTTGCACTCAAGTAAATTTCTGTAATAACACTAGCCAGGTATAAACTTAATGAACAGTCAGTCAGGGACTAAATCCCTGAGGTACCAAATTAAATATTAAAATGTATAGTGTTAAACAAAAGGTTACAAGATAAACAAAGACACAGGAAGTGATGGTTCAGCCAAAGGAGCAAGATAAAACTTCAGAAACTATAAAGAATGCCAGACTTTGGACACGTTGAAAAAAGATTTAAAGAACATGATTTTTTATGTGCTGAAAGATCTAAATGAAAACAATGAGAAATGAAGGATATTTAGGAAAATGAATAAACAATATGAGAATCTCAATAAAGAGAGAAATTTTAAAAAGAATCTAAATAGAAACCCTGGGTTGAAGACCACAATAATTAGAAGGAAAAAACACTTAGATGGTTTCAAAAGTAGGTTAGAGCTGGCAGAAGAAAGTATCAGTGAACTCAAAGATAAGCCAACTGAAATGATTCAGATTGGTGAGTAGAAAGAAAAAAAAAAGTAAAGGTGAACAGAGCCTAAGAGACCTGTGGCGCATCATCAAGCCTATCAATATAGGCATTATGTATGTACCAGAAGGAGAAAAAAGGGATAAAAGGGAAGAAGGAATATACAAAGAAACAGTGGCTGAAAACTTCCCAAATTAAATGAAAGATGTGGATATATACATTAAAGAATCCCATGAAATCCCAAACAGGGTAAACCCAAAGATATACATACCCAAATATATAGTGGTCAAACTGTCAAATGCAAAGGACTAGGAGGGCATTCTGAAAGCTGCAAGAGAAAATCAATATGTTATGTAAAGGGGAACCCCAATAATATTAGTTACCAAGTTCTCATCAGAAATCATGGTGGCAAGAAATCGTGGGACAAAATATTTACAGTACTGAAAGAAAACAAATGCCAACCAAGAATTTTTATCTGGCAAGACTGATTTTCACAAATGAAGAAGTGATTAAGACATTATAAGAGAAACAAAAGTTGACAGACTTTATCACTACTATACCTGCCCTACAAGCAATGTTAAAGGAAGTTCTTAAGACAGAAACAAAAAGACACTAGATAGTTGATGAAAGTGACATAATGGAATAAAGTCTCTGTTAAAAGTAACCATATAGGTAAATATAAAAGCCAGTACTGTTGTTATTGCATATCTCATATGTAAATCTATTTTTTACTTCTTAAGTTTATAAAATGAAAATGTATAAGAAGCAATGGTAAATCTATGATGTTGTATGTACATACAATGTATGAAGAAACAATTTGTAACAGTTACAACAAAAAGATGGGTGGCAGATGAGAATAAGAACACTGTTTTTGTATGCTATTGAAGTTTAGTTGGATATCAACTCAAATGTGATTTTTATAGATTTAGGATGCTAAATTAAGGACCAGGTAACCACAAAGAAAATAGCTGAAAAATAAATACAAAATGAAATGAAAATAATAAAAATGGTATACTTCAAGAATTCTAATAATTATGAAAATAAGAATGAATGCAGGAATTAAATGACAAACTAGGTAAAAGACTTGCAAAGACCAATAGTAAAAAGGCAGAAGAAAACTGTGCATTATCAGTAATTAATTTAAATGTAAATGGATTAAATTCTCCAATGAAAAGACAGAGATTGATAGAATGGATAAAAAAGCATGAAACAATTACATGGTCTTTTCCAAGAGTCTTGTTTTAAATCCAAAGACACAAGTAGGTTGAAAAGAAAAGGATGGAAAAATATTCCATACAAATAGTTTCCAAAAAAAAGCTGTGGTAACTATACTAATATCAGACCAAAAAGTCAAAAATTGTTATAAGGGACAAAGAAGGACACTATATTTGATAAAATGGTCAACTCGACAAGAATATATAAATATTACAAATATATATACAAATAGCAGAAGAGAAAGAAAATATATAAAGTAAATATTGACAGATATGAAGGGAGAAATAGATAGTTGTACATTAATAGTGGTAGACTTCAATGCACCACATTCAAGAATGGACAGAATAGCTAGAAAGAAGATAAATAAGAATATGAAAGATATGAATGATACTATAAACCTATGATTTATGATACTAGACCAAGAAGATATTTATGTAGCACATTACTCAACAACAGCAGAATGCACATTCTTCTCTAGTGCACACGAGTCATTCTCTAAAATAGACTATATGTTAAATCACAAAAAGTCTCAATACATTAAAAAATATTGAAATCATAAATGTATCTCTTCCAATCACAATGGAATCAGTAACAGATGCTGGACTGGAAAATTCATAAATACGTAGAAATGAAACAGCACTCTCCTATGTAAACAATAAGTCAAAGAAGGTGTCTCAAGAGAAACTAGGAAATACTTTCAGGTGAATAAAAATGAACACAACCTTTCAGAACTTATGGGATGCAGCAAAGGAAGTGCTGAAAGGAAATTTATATCTTTAAATGCTTACATAAAAAAAGAAGAAGAATAGCAACTCAGAAACCTAACCTCACAGGTGGAGGAACTAGAAAACAGGACAAACTAAACCAAAAGTTAGTAGAAGAAAAGAAGTACCAAGATTATAGGGGCCATAAATGAAATACAGAAGTAAAAACAATAGAATCTTTAAACTAAAAATTGGTTCTTGAAAAGATCAATAAATAAAAAAAAAGAACACTTTTACCCAGACTGACAAAGAAAAATGAAAATGACTAAAGTTAGAAATGAAGGGGGGAGGGGTTATTACTGCTGACCCATTGAAATAAACAGAATTATGAGACAATAATTGTATGTCATCAAATTTGACAATCTAGATGAAATGGACAAATACCTAGAAACACATAAATTACCTAAACAGACTCAAGAAGAAATCGAAGAACTCAGTAATCAATGACTAGTAAAGAGATTGAATCAGTAATAATAATAATAATAACAATAATAATAAAAACCTTCCAAGGAAGCAAAGTCCTGGACCAGGTGACTTCACTGGTGAATTTTACTACACATCCAAGAAGCATTAACACCAATCCTGCTCTAACTCTATCAAAGATTTAAAGAGGAGGGAATTCTTCCTAACTCATTTTATAAAGCTGAATCACCTTAATAACAAAGCCCAATAAAAATACTATGATTAAAGAAAATTTTGAGCACTATCTCTTATTAATATAGATGCAGAATTCCTCAACAAAATACTAACAAACCTATTCTGGCAGCATATTAAAAATTTACACAACATGATCAAGTGGGATTTATCTCAGGTATGAAAGAATGGGTCATCATAAAAAAATGTAAAACACCCCAGTTTTCTTTTGGAAACTATTTGTATGGAATGATCATCTCGACTCATATAGAAAAAGCTTTTGACAAAATCCTGCACTCTTTCTTGATAAAAATATTTAGAAACCAGGAAAAGAAGGAAACTTCCTTGATAAAAATATTTAGAAACCAGGAAAAGAAGGAAACTTCCTTAACATGATAAAGGCATTAGCACAACCCACAGCTGACATCGTGCTTAATGTTGAAAGACTGAAAACGTCTCCCCTGCAATTGGAAATAAGACAAGGATGCCCACTCTCAACAATGTTATTCAACATAGAGCAATTAGGCAAGGAAAAAATATAAAAGACTTACTAATTGGAAATGAAGAAATAAGTCTTTCAGTATTTGCAGATGACATGGGTCTATATATAGAAAATCCTGAAATATCCACAACAAAACTATTTGAGCTAATAAATGAATTCAGTAAAGTTGCATCATATAAGATCAACACTCAAAAATCAGTAGATTTTTCTGTACACTAGTAATGGACTCTCTCAAGAAACAATCAAGAAAATATTCCACTTAAAATAGCAACTAAAAACATCAATTATCTAGGAATAAATTTAACCAAGTATGTAAAAGATTTGTATACGGAAAACTATAAAATATTGCTATAAGAAAGCGAAGACTAAATAAATGAACGACATCCTTTGTTCATAGTTTGAAAGACAAAATATTGCTAAGATGTCGATTTGACCGAAAGTAATTTACAGATTCAATGCAATCCTGATCAAAATTCCAGCAGCTTTCTTGGCAGAAACGGAAAAGCCAATCATCAAATTTATTTGGAAGAATAAGGAGCCCTGAAAGTCAAAACCATCTTCATATAGAGGACTGAAATGTGAAGCTTCACATTTGATTTAAAAAAATTCATTGTAAAACCTCACTAATCAGAACAGAGTGTACTAGTACAAGGACAGACATAAAGACCAATGGAATCATACTGAAACTTTAGTAATAAACCCTCATATATATGGCCAATTGATTTTTGCAAAGGCTGCCAAGTCCACTCAATGAAATAAGAATAGTTTTTTCACCAAATGATGTTGAGAAAACTGGATATCCATATGGAAAAGAATGAAGGTAGACTCCTCCTTCACACTATATACCAAAATTTACTCAAAATTGATCAGACTTAAATATAAGAACGCAAGCTATTAAACTTCTAGAAGAAAACATAGAAAAGTAACTTTAGGAAGTCATGTTAGGCAATGGTTTCTTAGACCTTACACCAAAGCACAAGCAACAAGAGAAGAAATAAATTAGATTTCATCAAAATTAAAAACCATTGTATATCAAAGGACTTTATTGCACAAGTAAAATAACAACTTATACAATGGAAGAAAATATTTGGAAAGCACACACCTTATAATGGTTTAATATTCAGAGAATGTAAAGAAACTGTGCAACTCAAAACCAAAAAACAAACAATCCAATTTAAAAATGGGCAAAAGTCTTGAACAGACACTTCTCCAAAGAAGATACACAAATGATCAGTAAGCCATTAGCCATTAGGGAAATGCAAATCAAAACCACAATGAGATATTTTAGACCCATCAGAATAGCTACTATTAAAAAATTAAAAAAAAACAAAGGAAAATAACAAGTGTTGTATAGAGGCTGTGGAAAAACAGGACCACTCATTCTTTGTGGGTAGAAACGTAAAATGGAGCAGCTAATAAGGGAAATCGTTTGGCATTTCCTCAGAAAATTAAACATAGCTTGCCATATGACCTTGCAATCCATGTCTAGGTATGTACCCATAAGAACTGAAAGTGAGGACTTGAACAGATATTTGCACTCTGATAGTCACAGTGGCATTATTCACCGTTGCCAAAAGATGGAAGCAACTCAAGTGTCAGTCAACTGATGAATGACTAAACAAAATGTGGTATGTTTACACAATGGAATATTATTCATCTGTAAAAATGGACAAAGTTTTTTTGTTTGTCTGTTTGTTTTGTTTTGTTTTTTCCAGGGGAGAGTGTGAACACAGTCCCTCACTACCACAAATTATGCAATTATGCAGTTGAGTGTCCCACATTTGGGGAAATTGCAGGAGTCGGCACACCCAGAGTGCAAGGAATAAGCGTTGCCCTGGGAAAACCACCTCCATGATCACGGTATCCCCCCTGCTAGGTAAGTATGAACAAAGTTTTGATGAATGCCACAACATTGGTAAACATTGAAGAAACCATGCTAGTAAATATCTCAGACACAAAAGTATAAATATTGTATGAATTCATTGATAGTATATAATTAGATATGCAAATTCATAGCCAGAAAATTGTATACAGGTT
This sequence comes from Dasypus novemcinctus, assembly GCF_030445035.2. Classification (NCBI taxonomy): domain Eukaryota; kingdom Metazoa; phylum Chordata; class Mammalia; order Cingulata; family Dasypodidae; genus Dasypus; species Dasypus novemcinctus. The sequence goes on along the minus strand of NC_080673.1, from coordinate 198,860,139 downwards.
ATCAGGGGCTGGAGTGGGTTTAGGGAATGGAAAGTTAATGCTTAAATGGTATAGAGTCTCGTTTTGGGGTGATGGAAAACTTTTGGTAATGGTAATGATAGTAGCACAACATTGTGACTGTAATTAATATTACTTAATTGTATGTTTGAATGGGATTAAAATGGGAAATATTAGGGTGTATATATTTTCATGAATAAAAATTTAAAAATAGACCAATACAACACAAAAAGTAAAATGTAATATAAACTATGGACTATAGCATAATTATATTCATCAATTTTAACAAAGGTTAAATAACACTAAGGGAAACTTTTAGTAGTAGGGAATTCTGCATATGTGAAGTTGCTATATGGGAACTCTACAAGCTGCATGATTTTTTTGTAAACCTACAACTTTAATAAAAAATGAGAAAAAAGAGCACTTGGGAAAAATGTCTTCACTACTCTTCAAAATTTAGTTTCTGCTGGAGATAAGAATGACAGCTCTGGTAGAACTCTTTTGCAAGTTTAGTGAGTGCAAAATTAAGAAGATTTCTGATGTGACAGGGCAGAATAGTGACTACTATACAGTAAGGAATGAGAGTAGGGTTGAAAATAATGGAATGTCAGGCATGCACATTTTCTGCAAATGTATGAAGGATTTATTGTGGTTCAAGGCCCTCCATTGCTCCACAAATTATAGTGATGTTTTAGTGATTTTAAAAGGAATTTGTTTAGAGAAGGAACCTTTGTATTTTAGAGTAAAATATGTTGCATTTTATACAATGACTTCCTTATTTTGACTTGGGAAGTTAAGTAGGTCATTGAAATTTTGTTAGTGAGCATGGAAGCAGCACAAACTCCTTCCAGCTATATGATAAAACACTATGGATCAACCCTGCCAACAGCACAACACTCTTACCAGATTAGCATTTTTCACTGGTGAAAACTGCTAAGTATACCATTTTACTTCATTCCACAAACATCCATTGAATTCCTGTTATGTAATAGATGCTGTTCCAGGTCTAGCAGATATATAGGTTAATAAGCCTCTGCCTTTGAGGATTGTATCTTCCGGTTTGGGAAATTTTGGTAACAGACAGTTTAATCTTTGGCCAATCCTACCATTCTGATTTCCTGTTTCTTCTGTGACTCATGGCTGGCTGTGAAGTTATAAATGGTACCTTCTATATTTCTTTCAAAATTATTTCCCCTCTAGACTATAAACCCCATGAAAGCATCCTACTTAGAGGTGAATTTCAATATCTTTTAAATGAACTTGTGTTCTAGGCACAATATTTACTTCTTCTAGCAGTATTGTGACATTGGGAATATCCTGAGACTTAGGGTAAATAGTGAGGGATACACAGGTAACAAGTGTTAGAGCTGGGGTTCAAACCAAGACTGCTGAATACCTGGTTGGAATTCAGTGAAAGCTGTTCTTGCTTTTAAGAATAAAAGTTGCCAAGGCTTTCAATGAGTACTTAAGTCTCAGTACTGAAAAAAGCATGTTTTCCCACAATGGTTTCTCCAAAGCCTTTCTTCAGAGAATGGCACCATCATCTCCAAGTTATCTGGAAACTGGATTTAGCCTTAACCCTATTTCTCTCCTCTTTACCCTATTCAGCCATCAGATCCTGTTGATTCAGTACCTGAATATCTCCCACACTTGGTATTATTCCTCAGTTCCCACCTATGTGCTCCAAGTTCTCTCCCCCTTATCCATTCCCAAGTATTTAAAAGCACAAATTGGAGCTTGTCACTCCCTGCTTAAGCCCTCCTGTGGCTCCCATAATCCTCAGGGAAAAGTACAAAGAGTTTTACCAGGAAAATCAGAGCCTGTGCAATAGAACCAACCCTGCTCCTTTCCTCTGACCCCTTTAATTCTATATTCCTACCCAGAGCGTTTTATACTAGTCACCTGGTCCTACATTAGTTTCCAAATCTGCCCAAACTTCCCACATGGCCAGGCCTTTGCTTAACATTTCCTTCACTTGAAATGCTTTTCCCCACCTTTCTATCCAGGGATAGATGCTCAAAAGGGTCGTCTCTGGACAGGCAGCCTCAGCAGCATTGGGGAACTTACTAAAAATGCAAATTTTCCAGCCCCACATCGGGTCTACTGAATCTGAAATTCTTGGACTGGGGCTCAGCAAGGTGCTTTTTAATGAGCCCTCCAGAAGATTCTGAAAGCACAGGAAGATTTGTGAACAACTGTAGTATAGAGGTCAGCTGCTAGTATGAGTATCAGTGCCAGAGTTAGTATTGGTATGGCTATGGCCATCACAGTCCAGGTTTCATGGTACAGTGGTGTTCTTTAGGGTAGACACCTACTAATGAAGTTGCTGGGCTGTGGATTGTGGTACGAGTAAAAGTTTAAATGGACAGTTCAGTGTCCAGTTGGTTAGATTTGCTGTTGATCCGCACACTCTTCAACATTCAAAAATTTTTGAATTTTGCCAGTCTGGTAGATGTGAAAAAATACATGTTTGTGTTTTATATTTACCTAGTGAATGATGAGACTCAGTACCTTGAATGGGCTCTCTTATTTCCTGTTCGTAATTGTTACACATATTTTCTTTCGTTTTTTAAAATTTATTCCTAAATCAGATTCTTATTCATAAAGTTTGCACAAGATTTAAATAAATAAGTGTGTACAAATTTCTTAGAATAGTGCTAGGCACATGGTAAGTAATAAATGTTGGCTATTCTAATAATATTAATAATGATTGATATTTGAGATGAATAAATTAGTTTTTTATTAGTAGTAGTAATATATGCTTATAAAGGATGATTTTATCTGCATCTCTTGAAATGACTGTATTGTTTTTCTTTTTAATATTTTAATGAAATGAATTACAATAGTATATTATCTATTGTTGAACTAATCTTGACTTGCTGGCAGAAACATAATTTCTTCATGATATTTGTTTTTTATACAACATTGGGTTCATTTTTTTTTAATTTGATTAGAATTTTGTCAAACAAACAGGCCCTGGCATTTGCTTAGAGGAAATATTTTAACTATTGATTTTTAAACTGTAGAATTCTTTTTATTATTTTGTCATTTTTTCATGTTTATAAACAATGGGATCATACAGTTTTCCATTACTTCTTTAGACTGTTTTGGAAATAAATGTATGTGTGTATAAATATACAATTTGTCTATTTCCTTAAGTTTTCAAATATATTAGTATAAACATTTTTCTAATCTCTCTTAATTTTATTTTTTAAAAATATTTTTAGTTGTCTTTTTTTTAAAGATACATAGATTGCAAAAATGTTACATTAAAAAATATAAGAGGTTCCCATATACCCCACACACCCTCACCCACTCCTCCCACATCAGTAACCTCTTTCATCATTGTGGCACATTCATTGCATTTGGTGAATACATTTTGGAGCACTGCTGTACCACATGCATTATAGTTTATATTGTAGTTTACTCTCCCATCCCAGTCCATTCAGTGGGTTATGGCAGGATGTATAATGTCCAGCATCTGTCCCTGCAATATCATTTACCTCTCTTAATTTTCAATCCTATTTTTTCATTTCTAATATTTTGAATTGTATGTTCCCTCCTTTTCTTTGATTAATTTCATCAGAGGGTTGTCTTAATTTTTAATCTTTTTTCAGAGTACACAACTTTTTTGTGTGGGATTTCTAGTCATTAATTTGGATTCGTATTTTTCATTCTCTTCTTTCATCTCTTTAGTTATCATTATAACTTATAAATTTGGAAGCTTAGTTCATTAATTTTTTAAAATTCATTTTTAAAAAATATTACATTCAAAAAATATGAGGTCCCCATTCACCCCCCACCACCCCTATCCCACCACTCACCCCACAGCAACACTATCCCCCATAATCATGACACATCCATTGCATTTGGTGAATACATCTCTGGGCATCGCTGCACCTCATGGTCAATGGTTCACATCATAGCCCACACTCTCCCACGTTCCATCCAGTGGGCCATGGGAGGATCTACAATGTCTGGTAATTGTCCCTGCAGCACCACCCAGGACAACTCCAAGTCCCGAAAATGCCTCTACCTCTTATCTCTTCCTCCCATTCCCCGCACCCAGCAGCCACCATGTCCACTTTTTCCACACCAATGCCACATTTTCTCGATTACTAACCACAATAGTTCATGAATAGAATATCAGTAAGTCCACTCTAATCCTTACTGCATTCCTCCATCCTGTGGACCTTGGATTGGTTGTGTCCATTCCACATCTATGTCAAGATGGGGCTTAGATTCCACATGGATACTGGATGCAATCCTCCTGCTTTCAGTTGTAGGCACTCTTGGCTCCCTGGTGTGGTGGTTGACATTCTTCAACTCCATGTTAGCTGAGTGGGGTAAATCCAATAAACCAGAGTGCAGGAGCTGACATCTGTTGAGGCTCAGGGCCTGGCTATCATATGGTCAGTTCAGAGATTCAGATCCCCTAGATATATCTTAACCCCCAGAGGTGCAATCGATTAGCGCGCGGTACTTATAAGACAGTTCATTAATTTTCATATTCCTTCTTTTTTTTAATACACTCACTTAGGACTATATATTTCCTCCTAAATATTGTTTTAGAAGCATTTGTAGAGAACTTTCTTATATAAAGGTCTAAATTTTTTTTTAAGTTTTCATGCATTTATTTAGATGCATGTGTGTGCACACAAAGAGTTGTGTACCCTTTAAATTACCCCATGTATTGAAAATTAATAAATGTAAACATTTAACATTACTGCAGTTTAGCGGTAGTAAATTAGAGTGGTTAGAGACAGAGAAGCTGGAGCAAAACTACCTATGTTTGAATCCTTGCTACCTCACCCTGGACAGACATACTCAATATTGGCTTCAGTTTCATCACCTACAAACTGGAGTTATGTGAGATCTCAGTGAGTTTATATATAATGCTTAGAATAGTACCTGGCACATGGTGAGATTCATTTGACTGCAAATATATTATTTATTTCCAATAATTATGTTGTGGCAAAAACAATGTAGTTTTTGGGATTCTTATTGTTTGAAATTGCAAAGGCTTTCTTGCTTTATGATTTACTAGAACATAATGAGTTTTCATCAATGTCCAAGTGTGCTTATAAAGCATCTACTTTCCGTTCTGCAATGGATATGGCGTCCGCCTACCACATGGGAGGTCCATGGTTCAAACCCTGGGCCTCCCTGACCCGTGTGGAGCTGGCTTATGTGCAGTGCATGAAAGAAAGTGCAGTCTGCCCAAGAATGGCGCCACAGACATGGAGAGCAACACAACAAGATGATGCAACAAAAAAACAAAGCACAGATTCCTGGTGCCACTGATAAGGATAGAAGTGGTCACAGAAGAACACAAAGCGAATGGACACAGAGAGCAGACAACTTGGGGGAGGGGAATAAAAAATAAACCTTTAAAAAAACAAACAAAAAACATCAGGGTTTATCCCTGCCGGTTTGGTCCATTTAAATCCAGTACTCAGTGATTAGGGGTCTTTTGAATCCTTCTCAGCCCCACCAGGCTGAAGCCTGTACAAGAATGAACTCTGCCCCTGGGTGCATGCTTTCTTATCACTTCTGCCCACAAATAGATGGACTTCTTCACTTTGATATCAAATCATCCATGTGGTTTGACAGAAATATAAAATATTTCTTATATTTTATCAAGCATATTTAGGAGGGGTTCCAATGAACAGAGGCAACATACTGCTCCAAATTTGGGGAAAAAGAAATTTGGCTGAGGGTTGCTGATTAGCTGTAATTATGGATGACTGCATTTCCCTGCAGGAGTTCTATGATAATAGAATATTATTCTCTGATCCTCAGGTCTCTCAACTCAAGACAGAATATATGTGGACAACAGCTCATGAGAAACTGAACGCTGCTATCAACCACCTGAGTGAGTTTGGAATTGGTCTTGCTCCAGTCGACACTTCAGAAGAGAATATGGCATTAGCCAACACTTCGGGTGCATCTTTATAAGAGACTTTGAAGCAGAGGACTTTGCTAAATCATGTCTGGATTCCTGGCCTCCAAAAACTTTGAGGTTATCAATTTGTGCTGTTTAAATGCTCAATGCTAGAAGCTTGGTTGCTGGATGTGAAGGTAGCAAAAGACTCAAAAGAAATCAATAAGTTCAGAAAAACCACCAATCACAGCAGTTTGGGCAGCAGCATACTGTTGGAGAAGAACCTTGCACTTCCTTCACTCAGGTCTTGATACTTGCTGGGTGAAATTCTTGCTCTTGCCAGTACTAGCTATTCACCACTCTTTGCTTCTTACCTTTCACCCACAGCAAGTGGTAGCTCATGGTTCTTCAATGTTGTCCAAGCAGCTCAGTTCAAAATACATCTGGCAGGCATCATCATGATAGTAGCATACTCAGATTGAGCCACATTTAATTTTGTACATGGATGTATATTGGTTGGCACATCTGTGAAAGTTTTATTTTATATCAGGTGAGAGTTACTGACCCAGCTACTCCCACTAACTTAGTTTGAGCCTTCTATGAGCTGGCTTCAGCTGACCAATGTTTCCAAGGCTCATCCACCTAAACAAGTACAGACAGAAACTTCTCACAAGCTCTAGAGGGACAAAACTTGGCTTTTAGAATCCCACAATTCCCTGCAGTTCTTCCCAGCAGCACACAGTATTTCAGAGGTCCATGGGGGATATTTACATATTCAAGCTGCTTCTCTTTCTAATGAAAGTATTGGAAACTCACTCTCTGGTTTCCTCTTCTGCCATAATCTCATATACCTATTCTGGATTCCTGATCTCTTAACCTAATTTACAATCACATGCCAGTGTAGCTTGCACTGGGAATTTCTGACAGACTTTATTTAAACCAAGCAACATAGACTTTTAAAAATATATATTATCAACTATTATTATCATTAATGAATTTTGTTTACTAAATATATTTTATCAGTAAATGACTCTGCAGAGTTTTTCTCTCGCAATTAAGTTGAATAATTATCTCCTTTTTATAAATAAGGAGACTGAGACTCAGAATGGTTTTGACCTACTCAAGAGCACATTACTAACTATGGATGTTTTTAAGACTCAAATCTTATTCTTAGCCCAGTGCTCTTTTGTTCCAAGGTTAGGAAAGGGGAAGAAAACTTACCCTCATGCATGATTAATATCATTGTAAAACCCACTCTTAATTATTTTACCCTTTTACAAACACTTCACTGCCCATTCTTCTAGATTTTTCTACAAGTCTCTCTGCTAATGATTTGGTTCTATTTTCTTCCAAAATGATATATGTTGGCCCTAAAAATGTCTCACCCATAATTGGAGACCTGACACATTTTTGTAGAAGAGGATGTAGAAATATTCCCATACAGGTAAAATACCCTTCCTGGAGTCATAGATTTTGCTAAACCATTGGAAACAGAAAAGCAAATCCACAATGGAAACGTCCTATAATTAATAGTGAGTTTATTGGCACACTGGCTTTTTGAAAGCTATGATGAAATATAAATTGTAAACATTTTCCATCATGAGTAGACCTGACATATCAGGTCATCTTCAACAGCTCCTAAAATATCCCTTGATGTGGCAATTGGGTACCAGTGAAAAATAGAGGATCATATTCCTGTTTATTTTTCCCTGAAGTCAGGTGCTCTCATCATATGCTGTACACACCAATATTCTGCATGCACCAGTGTCTTAAACTCCCCTAAACTGTCAACAGTGCCTGGCACACAGCATTGGCTCCAGAGATGCTTCATAAATAAATGTATAAGAAAACTAGTAAAATTATGGAACATGAATGAATGGGTAAATATCCTTTTAGGACTGACTTTTTTCTTGGGAAAAAAATAAACCAAAAATAATAATAACTAGTCTGTATAGTGCAAATTGTCAGACACTGCTCATTTAGTTCTTGCCACCACCACCTGACATATTGTATTATAGGTCCTATTTTATACAAGACCTTTAGGATTTAGGAGAAGTTACACATGTTTCCTAAGGTCACTTGGAAATTTATGTCTGAGCTGGGTTTGGAAACACAAGCCTTAGCCTAACAATTCCTTACTCCCTAGAAAAATGAGATATCAGCTGGTTAAGAGGTGATTCAAGATCCCAGGAAAGCTAACTAGTTTCCCTTTTTGCTTTCAAGTATTGTTTCATACCATATCAGAATTTGGCCAGGGCACGGTAGAGACTAGATCCAAGTTCAGGTTTTCTGCTTCCAAGTCAACTATCTTTTCCAAAATAAGGCCCACATAGTTATGGTCAATCTGAGAGAAGATAAGGAATAAGCAACAATTAATATTTATTTAATATCTCATGGAGAATCTGGAATTCCAGTAGGGTTTTTTTTTCCCACTAAATTCTCATAATTATCCAGTAAAATATGTTTCATCTTCTTGAAACTAGGCTTCAGTTGAGGTTCACACAGGTTAAGCAATGAATGGGCTTAAATTCACACAGAAAGTCAGAAGCCAAACAGGGATTAAGCACAAGTTTGCAACACCAAATTCCATACTTATTCCAAGGCACTACTTTTTTTTCCGAAATGGAGCTTAAAATTGGCCTTTTATTAATGTGTGCATTTGATTGAATCAGACCAAGCCATAAATAAACAGTAAAATAAACCCATGGTGAGTTTGACTCACAGTGCGGATGACTCACCACAAAAGATAAAAGCAAAAGCGGAAAGAGAAACTGATCTATGCCTCTGTGCCTCTACTTGCCACCTCAGCTGCCAGGAGGTCCTTTGGAATTCCTCTCTGGAGTTGAGGATTTTGCAAGTTGTACAACCACAGAGAGGGCAAACATCTCTGCCAATGCTTCTTTCTTTTATTTTCTTTTTTTATAAGCTCTTGTTACATGGTTCAGTTATTTCAAGTTTGCTGATGGCTTTGGGACCAAAATAGGCTTTTCTGAACGACACAGTGAGAGCAGCCTCTAACTGGGATGTGGAGCAGACAGTGAAATGCTGATGTGCCTCAGGGTCACCTTCAATGCTCTGGTTCTTGAGCTGAGGTCCAAGTGTGGATGCTTTTCTCTTTTTGAAGCTTGCATATGGTTTCATTTTGGGGTGGGATAAAATTTATAGTAAATAGTATCTCCTAATTGGATTTGGGGGAGGTGTTCTTTCTGTCATATATAAAATAAATGACCTTGTGCAGAGTATTCAGCATCTCTGTGCCCTAATGCCTCCCCTGTGGATTAGGATCCATAGTATGAAGTCAGAGGGTAGTTCTGGGCATTAATGAGCTGAGCACAGTGCCTGGTACCAAGGTGGCTCTCAATCTATGCTACTCCTTTGCATCAAATATTACTTATGAATGGGTCCCCATTGTAGATGCAATAAATCCTGGAAAGCACGTCTTCCTGATAACTTTCATAAAAGATCATCCAAATTGAAAATGCCACCCTCCACTTGTCTGTTGGGCCAGGTTTGCCATATTTGGTGGAAATGAATTATGGAGCAACTAAAGTTCATGAAAATGAAATTCTCCAATGTAATTAGGGCATGTTATTTAAAGCAAAGAAAATTGGAAACTCTGTCCTTGCATTAAGATTTCAGATTCCATGAAATTCATACTGATAGTAGTGATCATATTATAGGCAATTGTAATGATAACATTTAAGAGCGATAGAAGGGGAAATAAGCTATTACTGGTATATGCAATATGTTAGAACATATTCTAGTCATTTATCAATAAACCAACCAATTCAAAACAATAGCAGGAGAGAGAGTAATGTTTAAGCTGAACAGAATTAACAGTTACAAAATTAGTGAAATAGAGAGAGGGGGCAAGATGGCGGCTGAGTGAACATCCCTGTTAGGGTCTTCTGCAGGGAATCGGCTGGGCGGCATTGGAGACTCTTTGGGACCGGATTGTTTCGGGATTTTTGCTGGTCCGGAGGTGTCTGGACATCGATTTGGAGGGAAGGTAACAGAGAGGATTCGTCTGTGAAATATACACGGAGATCCCAGCTACCTGTAGAGGATTCCCTCCTTGGGTAGGCGGAGACGAGGCATCTAGCCCCCCTCGGTGGGGCTGAGCCAGGCCGGGCCGCAGCGGCGGACGCCGGAGTCGGGCCGGGCTGCGCCGGCGGCGAGCGGGGCCGGGCGGGGCCGAGCCAGGCCGAGCCGGGCCGCGGTAGCGTTTGGAGCCGGGCGGGGCCGGTTCAGGCCCCGGCTGCGGCCGCGGTAGCGTTTGGAGCCGGGCGGGGCCGGTTCAGGCCGCGGCTGCGGGCCGCGGTAGCGTTTGGAGCCGGGCGGGGCCGGTTCAGGCCCCGGCTGCGGGCCGCGGTAGCGTTTGGAGCCGGGCGGGGCCGGTTCAGGCCCCTGCTGCCGGCCGCGGTAGCGTTTGGAGCCGGGCGGGGCCGGTTCAGGCCCCGGCTGCGGGCCGCGGTAGCGTTTGGAGCCGGGCGGGGCCGGTTCAGGCCCCGGCTGCGGCCGCGGTAGCGTTTGGAGCCGGGCGGGGCCGGTTCAGGCCGCGGCTGCGGGCCGCGGTAGCGTTTGGAGCCGGGCGGGGCCGGTTCAGGCCCCGGCTGCGGGCCGCGGTAGCGTTTGGAGCCGGGCGGGGCCGGTTCAGGCCCCTGCTGCCGGCCGCGGTAGCGTTTGGAGCCGGGCGGGGCCGGTTCAGGCCCCGGCTGCGGGCCGCGGTAGCGTTTGGAGCCGGGCGGGGCCGGTTCAGGCCCCGGCTGCCGGCCGCGGTAGCGTTTGGAGCCGGGCGGGGCCGGGTCAGGCCGCGGCGGGTACGGAGCCGGGCAGGGCCGGCCCAGGCCGCGGTGGCGGGAGGTGGACGCCGGAGCCGGCTGGGCCGCTGTAGCAAGCGGAGCTGGGCGGAGCCAGGCCAGGCCAAGGCGGCGTGAGGAGCCGGGCAGAGCCGGTCCAAGCCTCCGCGGCGGGCGGAGCCCGGCCTGCGGAGGGGTTTCTGTTTTTTTTTGTTTTGTTTTGTTTTTTGTTTTTTGTTTTTTTTTTAATTTATTTTACTTAAATTTTTTTTTTTTTTTTTTTTTTTTTGAGCATCTGCAGTACTGGGGAGTTCGTGGGCCCGGGGCGGCCTATTGGGGGTTTGTGGGAAGGGAGGTGCTTGCAGACCCATTTGGGCAGACAGACGGGGTTTTTAGGGCAAAGCGGGGGGAAGTTGTTGTTTTAGATAGTGTTGCAATTGTGACACGTGTGTACCTGTATCTCTCTTCTCCCTATCCGTTCCCCACCGTTTGCCCATCCTCTTTTTCTTTCTTTCTTTCTTCTTGCCTTTCTTTTTTCTTTATTATAATTAGTTTTTTTTTTCTCGGTTTTCTCTTTCCCTCTTGTCCCTCATCTTCCACTTATTTTTACTTTAATTCAAGTATACAATAGGTGCTACAGGGAACACCTCACATTTGCTGGGTTTTCCCATCCTCCACTGCCTCATTTCTGTGTGAACTGATTTAGGCTACCTACACTATCCCCCTTCCCCTGCATCTTGATATCCACTATCATCTACTGTCTCTCCTATATTCCATCCCCCACCTCCCGTTCTTTGATCCACAAAGTGTCTAACTCTTAATTTCTAATACCTTTGTTCTGTTTTCTGTCTATTATCCACTCTTGAAACTATTACCTTTCTTTTCTTTTTCCCTCTCTCATGAAAACAATAGCTGTGTAGTTCATACCATATTCCTCCCAAATTCAGTCTTCTACTTCATAAAAGGTACTCTACCTACAGCTATAACTCTATACAATCTACATGAATCTAACCTCCATCCTTCCAGATCTCATATTCTTGCTTTATTAACATACATCACCAATACAACTTTACACTTTTCCCTTGCTTACACAATTGCCTTTCCCCAACACTAATACTTTCCTCTAAAGTGAACTTAACCAACAACAAGTAACTAGAATAAGAAGAAAAAAGTGGCAAAGAGAAGATATAACACCTGTGCAAAAATAACAACTAATTAACCTCCAAGAGCAGACAAAGAAGCTAAGGAACTGATTAAATTCGTCAAAATAAAGAGATGACCAGAAAGCAACAAAAATCTATGAACCAAACCAATAATCAGGAAAACATGGCTGAATCCAATCAACAAACCAATAATCACGAAGGGGAGCAAAACTTGGCACAAGCAATGAAAGATCTCAGAACATTTATCACCGACAAATTTGATGCAGTAATGAAAGAGGTTAACAACATGAAGACATCACTTGGAGGGGAAATTGCAGACATACGCAAAAACATAACAGATATGATGGGAATGAACACCACAGTTCAAGAAATCAAAAATACACTTGCAGCAAATATCAGCAGACTAGAAGAGACAGAGCAGAGAATTAGTGATGTGGAAGACAGTACATCAGAAATCAAACAGATAGTAGAAGGGGTCAATAAGAAGATAGAAAAAATCCAATTAGGATTTAGGGACCTGAATGACAATGCAAAACGCTCAAACATACGTATTATAGGCATTCCAGAAGGTGAAGAGAAGGGAAAGGGGTCAGAAAGAGTGTTGCAGGAAATAATGGCTGAAAACTTCCCAAATCTACTGAAAGAGACAGATGTACATATCCAAGAAGCACAGCGCACTCCACAAGTCATAAACCCCAACAGGCCCACCCCAAGACATATACTTGTCAAATTATCCAATGCTCAAGACAAAGAGAAAATCCTAAAAGCAGCAAGAGAAAAGAAAACCATCACATACAAGGGAAGCTCAATTAGATTAAGTGCTGATTTCTCTTCTGAAACCATGGAGGCAAGAAAACAGTGGTATGATATAGTCAAGGTACTAAGGGAAAGAAATTTCCAACCAAGAATACTTTATCCAGCTAAACTAGCATTCAAATATGATGGAGAGTTCAAAATATTTGCAGACAAACAGAAACTGAAAGAGTATACCAACAAGAAACCTCCCCTTCAAGAAATTCTAAAGGGAGTGCTGCAGGAAGAAAGGAAAAAACAGGAAAGGCAAAGTTGGAGGAGAGTATAAGACCAACAACAACAACAAAAAAGACAAAAAAAATATACAAACAAAATATGACAAACACAAATCCAATCAAAGTATGGCTAACACAAATAATTCCTTGATAGTAATAACACTGAATGTCAATGGATTAAACTCACCTATCAAAAGATTCAGACTGGGACATTGGATAAGGAAATATGACCCATCCATATGCTGTCTACAAGAGACACATCTTAGACCCAGAGACGCATGGAGATTGAAAGTGAAAGGCTGGAAAACAATCATACAAGCTAACAATAACCAAAAAAAGGCAGGAGTAGCTATATTAATATCAGACAAAATAGACTTTAAATGTGAAACAATTGTGAGAGACAAAGAAGGATACTGCATTTTAGTCCAAGGGAAAATCTGTCAAGAAGATCGAACAATCATAAATATCTATGCCCCTAACAAGGGTGCCTCTAAATACGTCAGGCAAATGCTGGAAAAACTAAGTGAAAGAATAGATACATCTACAATTATAGTGGGGGATTTTAATACACCACTATCAACCCTGGACAGAACATCTCAAAAGAGAATCACCAAAGAAACAAAACATCTGAATAGTATATTAGAGGAGCTCGATCTAATAGACATATATAGATCGCTACACCCAAACACAGCAGGATATACATTTTTCTCAAGCGCACATGGATCATTCTCCAAGATAGATCATATGCTAGGCCACAAAGAAAGGCTGAACGAATTCAGAAAGATTGAAATCATACAAAACATTATCTCTGACCACAGTGGAGTCAAGCTGGAGATTTGCAAGGGAAAGAAGCCCAGATTTCACACCACGATTTGGAAATTAAACAGCACACTCTTAGAAAAACAGTGGGTCAAAGAGGAAATCTCAAAAGAAATCAATGACTACCTTGAAACAAATGATAATGATAACACAACATACCAAAATTTATGGGATGCAGCAAAAGCAGTACTGAGAGGGAAGTTTATAGCCATAAATTCATATATCAAAAAAGAAGAAAGAGCAAAAATTGAAGAACTAACTGCACATTTGAAGGAATTAGAAAAACAACAACAAAGTAACCCAACAGGAAGAAGAAGGAAGGAAATAATAAAGATAAGAGCAGAACTAAACGAAATAGAAAATAAGAAAGCACTTGAACAGATAAACAAGACCAAGAGCTGGTTTTTTGAGAAGATTAACAAAATTGACAAACCTTTAGCAACACTAACAAAGAAAAAAAGAGAGAAGATGCAAATACACAAAATAAGAAATGAGAAAGGCGATATCACCACTGACCCCACAGAAATAAAGACTATCATAAGAGGATATTTTGAAAAACTATATTCCAACAAAAATGACAATCTAGAGGAAATGGACAAATTCCTAGAAACACATAAACAGCCCATATTGACAAAAGAAGAAATTGATGATCTTAACAAACCAATCACAAGCAGAGAGATAGAATCAGTTATTAAAAATCTCCCAACTAAGAAGAGCCCAGGGCCAGATGGCTTCACAGGTGAATTCTACAAAACATTCCGGAAAGAACTGACACCAATCCTGCTGAAACTATTCCAAACCATCGAAACAGAAAGAACATTACCCAACTCCTTCTATGATGCCAACATTACCCTAGTACCAAAGCCAAACAAAGACATCACAAGAAAGGAAAATTACAGACCAATTTCTCTAATGAACCTAGACGCAAAAATACTTAACAAAATACTTGCTAATCGTATTCAACAACACATTAAACGAATTATACACCACGACCAAGTGGGATTCATCCCAGGTATGCAAGGATGGTTCAACATAAGAAAATCAATCAACGTAATACACCATATAAACAGATTGAAGGAAAAAAATCACATGATTATATCTATTGATGCAGAAAAAGCATTTGACAAAATACAGCACCCTTTCTTGATAAAAACACTCCAAATGATTGGAATACAAGGAAATTTTTTGAACATGATAAAGAGTATATATGAAAAACCTAAAGCCAATATTGTTTACAATGGAGAAATCCTAGACTCCTTCCCTCTAAACTCAGGAACAAGACAAGGATGCCCACTGTCGCCGCTCCTATTTAACATTGTCTTAGAAGTACTTGCTCGAGCACTGAGGCAAGAACCAGAAATAAAAGGCATTCAAATTGGAAAGGAAGAAGTCAAAATTTCATTATTTGCAGATGACATGATCCTATACATAGAAAACCCTGAGAGATCTACAACGAAGATTCTAGAACTCATAAATGAGTTTAGTAAAGTCGCAGGTTATAAGATCAATGCGCAAAAATCAGTAGCATTTCTGTACACCAATAATGAGCAAGATCAGGAGGAAATCAAGAAACAAATACCATTCACAATAGTAAATAAAAAAATCAAATACTTAGGAATAAATTTAACTAAAGAGGTAAAGAACTTATACACTGAGAACTATACAAGATTGTTCAAGGAAATCAAAGAAGACCTAAATAAATGGAAGACTATTCCTTGTTCATGGATAGGAAGACTGAACATTATTAAGATGTCTATCCTACCAAAATTGATCTACACATTCAATGCAATCCCAATAAAAATCAATGCAGCCTTCTTTAAGGAACTAGAAAAACTAACTATGAAATTTATTTGGAAAGGAAAGAGACCCCGAATAGCCAAAGACATACTGAAAAAGAAAAACGAAATTGGAGGAATCACACTACCTGACTTCAAAACATACTATAAAGCTACGGTGGTGAAAACAGCATGGTATTGGCATAAGGAGAGACATATAGACCAATGGAATCGAATTGAAAGCTCTGATATAGAACCTCACATATACAACCACATAATATTCGATAAAGCCACCAAACCCTCTCAACTGGGAGAGAGTGGCCTATTCAACAAATGGTGTCTGGAGAACTGGATAGCCATATGTAGAAGAATGAAAGAGGACTACCATCTCACACCTTATACAAAGATCAACTCAAGATGGATCAAAGACCTAAATATAAGAGCCAAGACCATAAAAACCTTAGAAAGCAGTGTAGGGAAACATCTACAGGACCTTGTAATAGGTAATGGATTTATGAATATCTCACCAAAAGCACGAGCAGCAAAAGAACTAATAGATAAATGGGACTTCCTCAAAATTAAAGCCTTCTGCACCTCAAAGGAGTTTGTCAAGAAAGTAAAAAGGGAGCCCACACAGTGGGAGAAAATATTTGGCAATCATATATCTGATAAGAAACTTATAACTTGCATATATAAAGAACTCCTATATCTTGAAAATAAAAAGATAAACAACCCATTTAAAAAATGGGAAAAAGACTTAAACAGACACTTCTCCGAAGAAGAAATACAAATGGCAAGAAAGCACATGAAAAAATGTTCCAAATCTCTAGCTATCAGGGAAATGCAAATCAAAACCACAATGAGATACCATCTTACACCCATAAGATTGGCAGCTTTGAAAAAAACAGAAGAATACAAGTGCTGGAGAGGATGTGAAGGAAGGGGAACACTCATCCACTGCTGGTGGGAATGCAGAAGGATCCAACCATTCTGGAGAACAGTATGGTGGTTTCTCAAAAAACTAGCCATAGATTTGCCATATGACCCAGCAATACCACTGCTGGGAATATACCCAGCAGAACTGAAAACAAGAACACAAACCAATATATGTACACCAATGTTCATAGCAGCATTGTTCACTATTGCCAAAAGTTGGAATCAACCCAAATGCCCATCAACAGACGAGTGGATCAATAAAATGTGGTATATACACACAATGGAATACTACTCGGCTGTAAGAACAAACACACTACAAACACATGTGATAACATGGATGAATCTTGAGAACCTTATGTTGAGTGAAGCAACCCAGACATTGAAGGACAAATACTACATGACCTCAATGATATGAAATAAACAAGCTGCCCTAGATAGCAAGAGACTGAACGATAGGCTTGCAGGAAATCGGAGGGTGGAGGAAGGATATGAGCCGATGTCTGCAGGGGTGGAATTTAAGACGAGATGGTGGTAAGTATGAACACAAAGAAGAGATAAAAGGGGGGCAAGGGGTTGCCTTTGCTTGGGGCTTTGCGGGTTTGAGGGTGGCTGGGGAGGGACGGATGGGTAACGTTGCCCAAAAGTGGGGGGAGGGAGGGGTAGCATACGAACCAGGAGAGGGTCAGGTGTTGGTGGTGAGTAAAATGCCGAGAAAATCATATCAAAATATAATAAAGAGGGTTACCTGTTTAGAATGCTCGGAGGGGAGGGTCTGATGCAGGACGGGCTCCTGGGGAATGTCTAAATGCTCATTCTGCCAGAGTGGGTGACACCATGGGGTAGAAACCCAAGTAGTGAGAGTGGGGGTGGACCCACATCCTGGGGAGGACTAATGCCATCCAATAGAGGGAACTGTATCCCCCGAGAGAAAGGGTGGCTCCCAGGGCATTGGGGCAGTTGAGCAAGTTAGGCCCTGAACACTATTCCATCTATCTCTGGAAGTGGCTCCTCAGGAAACGGAGGTTGGCTATCACTGAGGGCACCAAGGTGGAAGGGAAAATGGACGTTAAATGTGTGGAACCAAAGTAAATGGGGGGTAAGAGAGGAGTTTCTTGAGAGTACACAAGGATGGATATAAAACATGTAATATTACACCATAACATATAGGAGATGACAGACTGATAATGTAAACCATAATGTAAAACATAGGATAACTAAAAATGTAAAGAACTGTGTATCCTAAAGTATGCACCATAATGTAAGCACAGATGTCACCTTGTTAGAAAGCTAATGTCTCAGACTCTGTACATCACTTTAAGTAAATATGATATGAATAGGGCGTAAGAGTATCACTGTGGAAGGGAAAAGGTTTTCTGGTGGATGTGTGGGAGTGCTGTATATTATATATATACATTGCTGTGGTCTAGGACTCCTGTGAAGAAAAGCTGAATAATTAGGGGGGGGGGGAAAAAAAAAAAAAAAGAAAAAAATAGGATGTGGAATTTTTTCAAGTCAACATTCTTTATCTAAGTTCTTTATCTAACTTTATCCAAGTTCTTTATCTATCCTTTAAACTCATCGCTATATGCCATTCCCTAGTAAGGGACCATGACATTATATTGGGCTTCAAATTTCGGGGAGTTCTGGATCACAGAGTGTTTCAACAATGGCAATGGAGGGATACTGGTATGGGATACCAATGACAGGTGATATATGACTGACAGGGAGCTGTACAGAACATATGTCCAGGGTGCATGGTAATGTTTGGATATACTCATAGTGGCAACAATTAAAAACCACAGTAGGGGGGGTACTGGGTTCCTGGCCAGTGGTGCTCTGTCGTGGTCCCTAGGGGAGCAGCGACAGTCTCCCAGGTACAGTGGTGGGGACCGGGAGGGAGTGAGGGTTCAACAGTGAGCCCCAGATGCTAATGACTATGCTTGTGAGCTGATAAACCCAAAATAAGAACAAGGCCTAGAGCAACTTTGTGCCTGGGAATTTCCTTCTGTCAGCCTTCATGTTACTCAAATGTGGCCAGTCTCGAAGCCAAACTCAGCATGTAAATGCAATGCCTTCCCCCCAGCGTGGGACATGACACCCGGGGATGAGCCTCCCTGGCAACGAGGGACCACTATCAACTACCAACTGATGATGCAACTGGAAAATGACCTTATATGGAAGGTTCAATGCGGATCAGCAGAATATCCATGTCTACATAAAATACCATGACTTTAAAATGCTGTTTGACCTAAAGTAAGGGGGAAATGGAAAGGAGAAATGAGTTTATACGGCTACGAGTTTCTAAAAAAGAGTCTGGAGGCTGGCAGAAGGTTTGCCCTCATGCACAACTGAGCAGAGTCAGAGAGACAGATAAAGCAGATACAACCTCCAGATATTGGTTCCTTTGAGGGCTAAAGAGACCCATGGGAGTTATGGTCATGGCCGATGGGGTTAACTACCAGGGCAGATGGCCCCTCTTTGGAAATGGTGTTTATGTGTGATGAATCTGGACTCAGATGGGATCTCCCTTCATAAGACTTTCATGCTAATGTGCTGGAGGTGCAGTTAATGTTGGGGTTTAAGATATATTTAGGGGATTTGAATCTCTGGACCGACAATGTGATAGCCAGATCCTGAGCCTCAACAGACTCCAGCACCTACAATCTGATTTATTGGACTTACCACACTCAGCTAAGATGGAGTTGAAGAAGGACAACCACCACACCATGGAGCCTAGAGTGATTACAACTGAAAATGGGAGGATTGCATCCAGCATCCAGGTGGAATATGACCCTCCTCTTGACATAGAGGTGCAATGGACACAACCAATCCAATGTCCACATAGAAGAGGTGGCATTGGATTGGGAAAAGTGGACATAATGGACAAAGGGTATGGGGAAAGGCAGGAAGAGATGAGAGGTGGAGGCGTCTTCGGGACATGGAGCTGCCCTGGATGGTGCTTCAGAGGTAATCACCGGACATTGTAAATCCTCACAGGGCCCACTTGATGGAATAGAGGAGAGTATGGGCCATGATGTGAACCAATGTATATGAGGTGCAGAGGTGCCCAAAGATGTACTTACCAAATCCAATGGATGTGTCATGATGATGGGAACGAGTGTTGTTGGGGGGGGGGAGAGGGGGGGTGGGGGGGTGGGGTTGAATGGGACCTCACATATATATTTTTAATGTAATATTATTACTAAGTCAATAAAAAATAAAAAAATTTAAAAAAAATTAGTGAAATAATAATGATAATAATAATTACAATACTTGCTGATAACATGCATTGAGTGTTTATCTTGAAGCAGGCAGTGGGTTAAGTGAGTTACATAAATTATGTCACTTAAAATTTAAGGTTTGAATGTGTCAGCTATACAGAGTTTATGATGTGGGGGATGAGACACTAAATTTAGACAGCAGGGGAGTATTTGGCTATGGCGCCAGAATGGTGACTGTGCTTGGTATTATCCAGCCTGGATGAACTTTCTTCTGTCCCCTTCAGAGTCCATTTCTCACCAAGCAGCAATCTAATTGCTAATTTCACCTTCCTGCTCCTTTGGTTTGTGTTATCCTCAAAGCAGAGTCTGAAATAAGGATTTGGGTGCAGAGTTTCTTTGGGAAGTGATTTTGGAAATCAAAAGTAAGGTAGTATTGACAGTGCGCTAATAGAAACACAAGAGTAGAACTGATTACCAGAATCAGACCTGGGGTGAAGTGGCAGTAGGGACCCTGTAAGTAATGACATTGAATCCTCTCAGAATTGTCCTTCTGAAGGTGGGAGCTTGTAATATTTATCCATCTACACCCAGGCCCCAGGGGATGAGGCCTCCCAAAGAGGCAGTATCTCTTTGAAGGTCTAGGCTGCCCTGAAGGTAAATTGAGCCTGTCTCAAGAAAAGCAAAAAAAAACAACAACCCTGAGGCAGAAAAGCAAAAGGCACTGATGCTCCAGTTTGAGGTGGGACACATTGGTTTGCAAGGACCCTCCTGCCAGGGCTGTGCTAAAATCAGAGGGTATGGGAAACAGAGCACCACAAGTTCAGCTATACCATGCAAGCTCAGCTCTGCTCAGGCCCATGAAGTCCATCCTGTCGCTGACCCTTTTTTTCCTTCTTTTTAAAAAATGTTTTATTCTAGTAGCGTATATACAACTTGAAATTTCCCCTTTTAACCACCTTCAAATATACAACACATATGGTGTTGGTAACATTTACATTGTTGTACTACCATCAATACCATCCACTGCCAATATCTTTCTATCACCCCAAATAAAAATTCTGCAGTAATTACTCCCCATTCCTTACTTCACCCTGATCCCAGGTGACCTGTATTCTAGTTTCTCACTCTATAAATTTGCTTATTCTAATAATTTCTTACCAGTGAGAACTTAAAATATTTCTCCTTTTTGTTTGGCTTATTTCATGTAATATGATGTCTTCAAGGTTTATTCATGTTGTATGTATCAGAATGTCATTATTCCTTTTTGTGGCGGAATAACATTCCATTGTGTATATGTGCCACGTTTTGTTTATTCATTTATCTTTTGGTGGACACTTGGGGTGCTTCCATGTTTTGACAATTGTGAATAATGATTAATGATATGAACATCAGTGTGCAAATAACTGTTCAAGTCCCTGCTTTCAATTTTTTTGTATATAAATCTAGTATGTACCTAGTATTGGCTCACTTGGTAATTCTATACTTAACTTTATGAGAAACCACCAAGTTGTTTTCCACAGCTGCTGTACCGTTTTGTAGTCCCAACAACAATAAATGACTTATGACTTGTCCATATCCTCTCCAACAATTGTTATTTTCCATATATACTTATGTTTTGAGGTACCGGGGACTGGGGATTGAACCTGAAACCTCATATGTGGGAAGCCAACACTCAACCACTGAGTCACATAGACTACTCTGAATAGGTTTTTTCATTTGTTTTTCTCTTGTTGTTTGTTTTTGTTAGGAGGCACCAGGAACCAAACCCTGAACCTCTCATGTGGGAAACTGGCACTTAACTGCTAGAGCCATGTCTACATCTCTCCATATTTTTAATAGTATCCATTCTAGTGGGTGTAAAATGCTACTGCGTTGTGACTTTTGAAAAAAATTAATTTTAAAAGCAGCTTTAGATTACATAAATGTTACATATAAATATAGGGGATTCTCACAAACCCCACTCTCTCTCCCTCCCACACTTATTTACATTAACAATATTTTTCAATAGTGTGGTACATTTGTTGCAATCAATGAACATATATTGAAGCATTGTTTCTAACCATGGACTGTAGGTTGCATTACAACTTACACTCCGCCCTACACAATTTTATAGGTTATGACAAAATGTGTAATAGCCTGTATCTGTCAGTGCAATGTCTGGTAGGACAATTTCAATGTCCTGAAAATGCCCCTATGTTATCATAGTAGTTTGAAATGGTTATGAATTCCAAAAATAGATATTAGATTATGTTTGTAAACTGGTCTGCACATAGGTATGATTAAATTATGATTAGGGATTTGATTGGGTTGCGTCCCCATCCCTTGGTAGGTGGTGGTTCACAGTTAAAGACATGGCAAAGGATAGAGTTGGAGATTTTGCTGTTGGAGTTTGGATACTGGAGTTTGAGCTGGAGCCCAGGAAGTGAACACACAGGAGAAGAACACAGAGGAATAGAGATGGTTCCTTAGACACAGCAGAAGCCCTGGGGAGATAGATAGCCATTCACCTGATCATCTACACCTGGCCTTGTGGAGAAAGGCAATGCCTAGAGACCCTCACAGTCTACAGCTGACCTTGTGGGTAAAATGGGAGCTGAGCCCAGAGGGGAATGAACCTCAGAAAGAGAGCAACCCAAGAAGCCTGAACCCTGCCAGATATTGGCAGCCATCTTGCTCTAGCACATGGCAACAGACTTTGGTGAGAGAAGTAACTTAATCTGTATAGCCTGGTAACTGGAAGCTTCTACCCCAAATAAATACCCTTTATAAAAACCAACCAATTTCTGATATTTTGCATCAGCACCCCTTGACTGACTAATACAGCATGCTTTTGGTATCCACTGCCTAACTCAATGTCATGAAGATGCTTCCCTATGTTTTCTTCTAGCAATTTCATAGTTTTGTTTCTTATATTAATGTCTTTTTTTTTCCATTTTGAGTTAATTTTCTATATGGTAAGGGTCTATTTCATTCTTTTGCATATGGATACAGTTTTCTCAGATTATTCCCCAATTGAGTGGACTTTCACGCTTGTGAAAAACAATTGACCATAGATGTGATGGTTGATTTCTGAACTCTCAATTTGATTTCATTCATCTTTATGTCTGTTCTTGTCCCAGTACCATGCTGTCTTTTTAATACTTTTTCAAAGGTTGTTTTTTATTTTTCTTGGATGCATCTTTCAGAGTGTTTTCATAGAAGTAACAACAATAAAAAACCACACACTCCCCTAAAAAATAAAACAATAATTTTTGTTACATCTAGATGTTGTAAAGTTTAGGATGTTCCAGATGTTTCCATGTAGCTCTGTAATTTAGACTGTTGTTTGGTCCAGCAAGCAAAGGTCAAAATCAAATGTCCTGTTTGTGAAATGAAAATGTCCAGTTTCTTCTAAGATCTGTTGCAAAATGTGTCTTTCCTTCACATCATAAAACTGCTGTGAAGCTCTAAGAGTTCATTTATGTATGGCATGTCACATTCACCATTTTTATTTGCTTATTTGATTTGCTTCCCTTTTTTGGACTTTTCGCTTCATGAATCTAGTTACTGGTTTGTTTGTTTTTTCATTTTAGAAACAATTTATTGAAGTATATCATTCACACATGAACATACATAAACAATAAGTGTATAGTAAAAGTTGTGAACTTACAAAACAAATATGCCATAACAGGGCTCCCATGTATCAGCCCATTACAAATACCTTGCATTGTTGTGAAACCTCTGTAGCAAAATATGAAAGAGCATCCTCAAAGTATTACTACTAATTATAGCCCGTATCTTACATTTAGAGTATTTTTTGCAAACCCACACAAATTTTTTTTTCTGTTTCATAAACCATATAATTTGTCTAAAGTGTACAATCAGTGGCATTTGGTATAATCACTGAGTCACACATTTATCACGTCAATCAATATTATAGCATTTTCATTATTCCAAAAACAAAAAACAAAAAACCAAACCATTATTATACCCATATGTTAGCACTACTATTTACATATCCTATGATGCACTTTCACCATTCCTATTCATTTTCAAACATTTCCTAACAAGTTTTTACCAATTCTGCACAGAACAAACCCCAGCTTTCTATTTTCTAACAACATTCTATTTTCTGGTGACTTATATTCTAACTATTAACTACATGGGTTTGATAATAATATTTAGTTCATAATAGCAAAATCATATATTTGTCCTTTGTGTTAGCTTGCTTCACTTGACATAATGTCCTCCAGGTTCATCCATATCATCATATGCTTCACAACTTCATTTCTTCTTATGGCTGATAATAGTCCATCATTTGTATATACCAAAGTTTCTTTATCTATTCATCAGTTAATGGACACTTGGGTTGTTTCCCCTTTTGGCAATTGTGAATAATGTTACTATGAACATTGGTGTGCAGATGTCTGTTTGTGTCTATGTTCTCAGTTGTTCTGGGTAGCAGTATTGCCTAGTCATATGGTAGATCTATATCTAACTTCCTTAGGAACCAACAAACAGACTTCCACAGTTGCTGTACCATTCTACATTTCTACCAACAGTGAGTAAGAGTTCCTAGCTCTCCACATCCTCTCCAACACTTTTAGTTTTCTGCTTTGTTAATAGTGGCTAATCCAGTAGGTGTGAAATGATATCTCATTTTAGTTTTGACTTGCATTTCCCTAATATACCTGTGATGTTGAACCCTTTTCCATGTGTTTTTTCATCACTTGTATTTCTTCTTTAGAAAAATGTTGTAGCAGTTTGATATGATTATGAATTCCAAAAATAGATATTGGATTACGTTTGTAATCTTGTCTGTACCTGGGCATGATTAAGTTTTGATTGAGGCTTTGTTTGGGCCACATCATTAGGGCATTGATAAAAGGCATGGCAAAGGACAGACTTGAGGGTTTTTGAGATTGGAGTTTGATGCTGAAGTCTTAAGCTGGAGCCCCAGGAAGTAATCACACAGAGGAAAGAGAAGCAAGCCCCAGGAACAAAGTTCCTGAGCCAGGAGCACAAAGAGGAATAGAAACAGCTCCATAGACACAGCAGAAACCCCAGGGAGAGAGACAGAGTCATCCACATGATAGTCTACAGCTGAACTTTTGGAGAAAACAGAGTAGCTGAGCCCAGAGGAACCCAGGAAGCCTGAAGCTTTGCAGATGTTGGCAGCCATCTTGCTCCAACAAGTGGAAATAGACTTTGATGAAGGAAGTTACTTATGCTTTATGGCCATGGTAACTGTAAACTCCTACCCCAAATAAATACCTGTTATAAAAGCCAACAGATTACTGTTAAATTGCATCAGCACCCCTTTGACTAATACAAAATTTGATACCAGAAGTGTGGTAGTGCTTTTGCAATTACTGAAATGCTGGAATGGCTTTATAAATGGGTAAAGGGTATGTTTTGGAGGAATTATGAGATGCTTGGAAGAAAAGACCTACAGTGCCTTGAAGAGACTGTTCATAGCAATATGAATGCTAAGGAGACTTTTTATGATGTCCTAGAAGTAAATGATGAAACTATTATTGGAAACTGGAGGAAAGGAGATCCATATTTTAAAGTTACAGAGAACTTAGCAAGATTAACTTCTGGTGTTTTATGGAAGGTAGGATTTGAAAATGGCAAGCCTGGGCATTTAGCTGAAGAAATTTCAAAGTAAACCTGGAGAACGTGGCTTGGTTTCTGCTTGCAGTCTACAGCAAAATACTGGAGAGAGACATACTGAGGAATGAACTGTCAGGCACAAAGAAAACAGAAACTAATTCTGGAAATTCCAAGCTGCTGGAAATCAAGCTCCCAGATGAAAGTGCCCCATTGGAGGACTTAACTAAATTTGGAACTTGTAAATCAGGATTGAAAATGGAGTTAGCTCAGAAAGACTTATGGAAAGTCTTACAGTTGGATGGCTTGGACCCCTGCTTCTTGCATGCCAAACCAACAAGGTTTTTGAGAAAGCCTTATGAACAAAACCACTGTCAGCTTGGACTAAAAGGGACATGGAAAGGAGAGATTGAATGAGAAACACCTTTAAGAGGAAAACCATGGAAGCTGAGATCTGGAATTAAGACATCACCTTGGGCCAAGAGAAGAACCCCACCCATGTGTACAGAGAGGGTGAGTTTGCCCCAGCAGTTGAAGAGGGTGGGTGTTCCTACCTGATGTTCTGGGAGAGTTTTACTGTCCCAGGGTACAGAGAAGGTGGGGTAAAATCCCCAAGGATTAGGGCAGTTAAGGTCAGCACCCCACAGTTCTGAGAGGGGTGGACCTGTACCCCAAAGGTTAGGGAAGGCCAGGTGGTCAACTCATTGCTCTGGGTGGGTTGAGTCTGTTTGCCAAAGGTTAGGGGGAATGTTGTCTTCCCATCACTGTACTAGGAGTGTTAAGACTCTAATCCAAAGATTGGGTAAGGTGTGGCAATCACCCCAAGGTCAGGTCTGGACCTGATCAGATGCTTGATGAAAATGGAACCAAGAAAATGGCCATTGGGCAAGCATCTGGAAAGCATGGATCCCTATAAGGCACCAAGGAGAAGAAACCATCAGCTTAAGAATGACTCTCAGGCTGAAATTGAATGGAGGGTGCCTTACAGGTTTACTGAACTGTAGAGGACCTGTGACTCATGTTCCCCCCCCCCCCATTTTTCCTTATTGTAATGAAAATGTTTATCCTTTGTCTGTCCATTTGTGTTTTGGAAACAGATAAATTGTTTTGTAAGTTGCAGAGGTCTATAACAGACAGGACTTTGCCCCAAGACAATCTGTATTTCTTAAAATTGATTGTGCTTGCATCATTACTGATTTAAGTTTTTTGTGAATATTGTAAAATCTTTTTAGAATTCAGAGGATGGAGTGCAGCAGTTTGGAATGGTTATGAATTCCAAAATAGATATTGGATTATGTTTGTAATGTTTGTAATCTGGGTGTGATTAAGTTATGATTAGGGCTTTGATTGGGCCACATCATTAGGGTATTTAGTCCTCCTCCTTGGTGGGTGGGAACTCACAGATAAAAGGCATGGCAAAGGACAGACTTGAGGGTTTTTAATATTGGAGTCTGATGCTGAAGTCTTAAGCTAGACCACCAGGAAGTAAACACACAGAGGAAAGGGAAGCAAGCCCCGGGAAGAGAGTACCTGAGCCAGGAGAAGAACAAAGAGGAATAGAGAAGGCTCCTTAGACATGGCAGAAACCCCAGGGAAAGAGGCAGAGCCATACACCTAATAGTCTACAGGTGAATGTGGAGAAAACAGAGTAGTTGAGCCCAGAGGAACCCAGGAAGCCTGAACCCTCACTGACATCATCAGCCATCTTGCTCCAACACGTGGAAATAGACTTTGGTGAAGGAAGTTACTTATGTGCTATGGCCTGGTAACTGTAAGCTTGTAACCCAAATAAATATCCTGTATAAAAGCCAACAGATTTCTGGTATATTGCATCAGCACCCCTTTGGCTGACTAATACAAATGTCTATTCAGGTCTTTCGCCCATTTTCAAATTGGGTTATTTGTCTTTTTATTGTTAAGTTATAGAATCTCTTTATATATCTCTATATCATGCATATTTGACCCTTGCCAGATGTGTGATTTCCAAATATTTTCTCCCATTGAGTAGGCTGCCTTTATGTCCTCTTCACAAAGTCCTTTGAGGTACAGAAGTGCTTAATTTTGAGGAAGATCCATTCATCTATTTTTAAAAATTGTGTTGCTCATGCTTTGGAAGTAAGGTTTAAAAGACCCCCACCTACTACAAGGTCTTTTAAATATTTCCCTACATTATATTCTAGGAGTTTTATTTTGGTCCTTGCTTTTATATTTGGGTTTTTGCTCCATTTTGAGTTTACTCTTGTATAAGGAGATAGGGATCCTCTTCCATTCTTTTGATTATGGATATCCAGTTCTCCCAGCACCATTTGTTGAAGAGACTGTTCTGTCCCAGAAAAGTGGACTTCATAGACTTATTAAAAATAAGTTGACCATATAGGTGAGAGACTATTTTTGAGCCCTCAATTTGATTCCATTGATCTATCTTTTTGCCAATATCATGCTGTTTTGGCCACTATAGCTTTATAATATACTTTGAGATCAGGAAATGTGAGTCTTCTGACTTTGGTCTTTTTTTTTTAAGGATGTTTTTAGCTATTTGGGACACTTCTCCCTTCCAAATAAATTGGGTAATAGATTTTTCTATTTTTGTAAAGTAGACTGATGGAATTTTCATTGGTATCACACTGAACCTATAAATCAATTTGGGTAGATTGACATCTTCATGATGTTTAGTCTATATATCCATGAAGATAGAGTGCCCTTCCATTTGTTTAAGTGTTCTTTGATTCCTTTCAGTATTGTTTTGTAGTTTTCTGAATACAGATCTTTTACATTTCTGGTTAAATTAATTCCTAGATATTTGAGTATTTTTGTTGCTATTGTAAATGAAATTTTTTCTTGATTTCCTGCTCAGCTTGCACATATCTAGTGTTTAGAAACATTACTGAATTTTTGCATGTTGATTTTATATTCTGCCACTTTGTTGAACTCATTCATTAGCTCTAATTGCTTTGTGGTAGATATTTCAGGATTTTCTAAATATAGGATCATGTCATCTACGAATAGTGAGAGTTTCACTTAGTCTTTTCCAATTTGGATACCTGTTATTTCTTTTCTTGCCTCATTGCTCTAGATATGACTTCTATGACTACTAAATGCATTGGTGACACTGGCTATACCTGTCTTGTTCTTTATCTTAGAAGGAAAGCTTTCAACCTTTCCCTATTGAGTTTGATGTTGGCTGTGGGATTTTCATATAATCACTTTATCATGCTGAGGGTTTTCTTTCACCTATCTTTTGAAGTGTTTTTTTTTTTAATCAAGAATGGATGCTAGGTTTTGTCAAATACCTTTTCTGCATCAATCACGATGATCATGTGTTTTTTCCCTTCAATTTGTTAATGTGGTGTATTACATTAATTGATTTTCTTATGTTGAACTACCCTTGTATACCAGGAATCAATTATGGATTAGAGTGGACTTATTGGTATTCAGCTATAGAACTATTGTGACTAGTAATGGAAGAAATTGTCACATTAATGTCGAGAAAGTGACCACAGTAGTTGCTGAGGGCAGGGAGAGGGAAGAAGAGGTGTGATGTGGGGGCATTTTTGGGACTTGGAGTTGTCCTAAATGATATTGCTGGGACAGATGCTAGACACTATATATTCTGCCATAACCCATTGAATGTACTGGGTGAGAGTGTAAACTACAATGTATACTATTATTCATGTGGTGCAGCAGTGCTCCAAAATGTATTCACCAAATGCAATGAATGTGCCACGATGATGTAAGAGATTGTTGATGTGGAAGGAGTGAGGGGGTGAGATATATGGGAACCTCTTATATATCTTAATGTAACATTTTTTGTGATCTATGTATCTTCAAAAAATACAATTAAAAATAAATTAATAAAACCCACTTGATTGTGACATATAATTCTTTTTATGTGTTGTTGGATTTGATTTCTAGTATTTTATTGACAATTTTTGCATCTATGTTCATTAGAGAGATGGATCTCTAATTTTCTTCTCTTGCAGTATCTTTATCTGGCTTTGGTATGACAGTGATATTGACTCCATTAAAAGTGTTGGGTTATTTTTCCTCTTTTTCAAATTTTTGGAAGAGTTTAAACAGGATTGGTATTAATTCTTCTCAGAATGTTTGGTAGAATTCACTTGTGAAGCCAGCTGGTCCTGTGTTTTTCTTTTTTTGAAGATTTTTGATGACTGATTCAATCTCTTTATTGTGACTGTTTTGCTCAAGTTCTGTATTTCTTGTAGAGGCATTGTAAGTTGTTTGTGCATTTCTAGGAATTTTTCCATTTCATCTAGCTTGTCTAATTTGTTGGTTTACAGTTCCTCATAATATCCTCTTATGATCCTTTTTATTTCTGTGGTGTCAGTCATAATGTCTGCCTCTCCTTTCATGCCTGATTTATTTATTTGTTTCTTCTCTCTTTTTTCTTTTGTTAGTCTTGCTTACAGTTTGTTGATTTTATTGATTTTCTCAAAGAAACAACTTTTGGTTTTGTTGATTTTACCTTTTTTGTTTTTGTTTTTGTAGCTCTCAATTCCATTTATTTTTAGTTTAGTATTTGTTATTTCTTTATTTCTGCTTGCTTTTGGATTGGTTTGCGCTTCCTTTTATAGTTTCTCCAGTTTTTTAGTTAGACCTTTGATTTTAGCTCTTTCTTCTTTTTTGATATAGGAATGTAGTGCTACAAATTTCCCTCTCAGAACTGCCTTTGCTATATCCCATAAGTTTTGATAAGTTGTGTTATCATTTGCATTCTTCTCAAGACATCTACTAATTTCTCTTGCAATTTCTTCTTTGACCTAGTATTTGTTTAAGAATATGTTGTTTAGCTTCCATATATTTGCAAATTTACCCCTTTCCCACCTATTATTGATTTCCAGCTTCATTCCACTATGATCAGAAAAAGTGCCTTGTATAATTTCAGTCTTCTTCAAGTCATTGCCCAAAATGTGTTCTATCCTCGAAGAAGATCCAGGAGCACTTGAGAAGAATGTGTAATTTGCTGATTTTGGGTGCAATGTTCTGTCTATGTCTATCAGGTCCAACTTGTTTATTATACTGTTCATGTTCTCTGTTTCCTTGTTGATCTTCTGTCTAGTTGTTCCATTTACTGTTGTGAGTGGCATGTTGAAGTTGCCAATTATTATTGTAGAGATATCTATTTCTCCTTTTACTTTTGCCAAAGTTGGCCTCATGTATGTTGGGGCACCCTGTTAGGTACATAGATATTTATGACTGTTAGTCCCTCTTTTTGAATTGTCCCTTTTATTAATATTTTATGTATCTCATCACTTTTTTTGCATTTGAAGTCTGCTTTGTCTGACATCGATATAGCTACCTTTGCTGTCTTTTGCATGAAATACCATTTTTCACTCTTTCACTTTCATCCAATTTGCATCCTTGGGTCTAAGGTGAATCTCCTGCAGACAGCATGTGATGGTTCATGTTTTCTTATCCATTCTGTCACCTTTTGTCTTTTGATTGGGAAGTCCACTAACACACAATATTATTATTGTAAAAAATTACTGACTTCAGTCATTTTATCCTTTGGCTTTCATGTGTAATATCTTATTTTTGTCCATCTTTTTACCTTTCTGGTTATTCTTTTTGATAGTATTCACTTCTACACTCTCCTCCAAGTCTTTCTCTCCTTTCTTTTCTGGCTGCAGAACTATGTTTCATGTTTCCTGCTGAGCTAGTTTCTTATTTACAAACTCTCTTAGTTTATATTTATCTGTGAATATTTTAAACTAACCATCATATTTGAAGGACAGTTTTGCTGTATAAAGAATTCTTGGCTGACAGTTTCTCTCTTTCAGTACCTTAATTATATCATACCATTACTTTCTCCCCTCTGAAAAGAATTGTCTAATAGGACATCCCTTGTATATGATGTTACACTTTTCCCTTGCTGCTTTCAGAATTTTCTCTTTATCTTTGCTATTTAATATTCTGAATATTATGTGTCTTGGGGTAAATCTAATTGGACTTAATCTAATTGGAGTATTCTGTGCTTCCTGGACACATGATATTCTCCATGAGAGCTGGAAAATTTTCACCTATTATTTTCTTAAATGCTCTTTCTGCCCCTTTTCCCTTCTTTTCTACTTCCAGAGTTTCTATAACACATATGTTGGTATACTTTGTGCTATCATTAACAGCTCTCTGAGCCCCAGCTCAATTTTTTTCCATTCTTTCTCTCTTTGTTCTCTCTTTCCAATTTCAGTTATTCTTTCCTTTACATAACCGATTCTTTCTTATATGATTTCAAATCTTCTGTTGTGTGTCTCTATTGTATTTTTAATCTCACTTATTGTGTCTCTTTTTCCATAAGCTCCTTTATTTCTCTATCCACAATTTCAAATTTTTCTTTGTGCACACCCAGTCTTATTAGTCTTTTATTTTGTTACTCATGCTTTCTTTTAACTCCTTGGTTTAATTTAGGAGATTTGTATGAACCTCATTTATGAGCTGTTTTAAGTTCATGTCTCTTCTGGAGTTTTTATTTGTTCCTTTGTCTGAGTCATATCATACTTTTCTAAAGTATGGCTTATAATATTTTGCTAATGTCTAAGCAACTGATTCTGATGCTATGCTTACTCTGATTTTTATTTTTTCTGTCTTGCCTAGAGATTTACTATTAAGTAGCTATGTGCTACCACTGTTCTTTGACTCTCAGTTCAGCTTGTTCTAGATATATATGATTGCCCCTGTTTAACTGTTCAAACCAGGGCTAAGGATCCAGTAATGGGTTGTAGACCAGTTTCCAAAGGCCTTGGAGAGGTGAGCAAAAACAGGCACCTGCTTGATTCTTTAATTTATTTACTATTATCTTTCCTTTTTCATCCACTTCTCTGGTCTGGCCAGCCAAAGATACTCTTTAGCAGACCTGTCACCTCAGACTCCAGGTGCTAGTGGGGAATGTTTTCAGTATAACTCTGTGGTGGATGGTGCAGAAGCAATATCCTCACAGCAGGCCAAGCCTCAAAAACAAACTTCTCAGACACTCTTCTCTCTTGGCTGTCCAAACTTTCCCTCCCTTTGCCTCAGTACCCAGCATGGGACAGTAAAAAGGGTATTTGAGAGGGCAAATTTTCTTTAGTCCCCTGCAGGTTCTCAGTGTAAGCAATGTCATGACCCCACCCAGACTGGAAGTGTGTGACTCCTCCAATGCAGCAGACCAAGTTCACTGGCCAACATCTGAAGTTCTTGTAAGCTGTCACTACTTCTCCCCTTTCTTGGGAAAGAGGACCCTTACAATTCCCTCAGTCCACAGCCACTGCATTCCACAGCTGCTGAAGTCCACAGACCATCATTTGCTCTGAAAGTGGGATATGAGCACCTGCAGCTTTTTCTGCAGCTTTACTCAAGGGATTTCTCAGGTAGCTGAAACTGCTTTCCTTTGCCCCTCTCTCTCCTGGATGGTGTCTCACCTACCCCTAGTTTCCTAAACTCCAGAGAAGCCCTTCCAACACTCTATGCTTGCCCACTAGTTATTTTTTTCTGGGTGATAACTGATCCCTCTGTGTAGCAGTTTGATATTATTGATGAATACTGAAGAGAAACAGTGATTATATTTGCTAAATTGGTCTGTTCCTCTTTGACAATGATACCCTTAGATTGTATTAGATTCAGAGGTTTCACTTTTACTTAATTAAATAATGAATTAAGGCTTTGATTGGGCCATGTCAGTAGGTCATTGGGTCCCTACCCCCTTGGTGGGTGAGGACTCATAGAGAAAATGGCATGGAAGAAGAGAAAGTAGGAGTTTTAAGCTAGAGCCTCAAGAAGTAAACACACAGAGAAGCAGATATGTGAGGAAAGAGAGAAGTATCCATAGAACATGGCAGAAGCCAGGGAAGAGAGATAAGCCATTCACCTGAAAGTTTATAGCTGACCTTTTTGAGAGAACAGAGCCTCTGAGCCCAGAGAGGAATGAGCTCTGGGAGAGAGACAAGACTCAACTCAACCTGCAGCTGATATTGGAAGAAGCTGGGACCATGGAATCTTAAGAGGAAGTCTGAACCCTTGCAGACATTGGCAGTCATCTTGCTCCAACACATGGCAACAAACTTTGGTGAGGGAAGTGACTTACGGTTTATGGCCTGGTAACAGTTTCTACCACAAATAAATGCCCATTATAAAAGAACTGAGCATCTGAGTCTGGAAAGAAACTAACCCCAGGAAGAGAGACAAGCTTTACACCAGCCTACAGCTGAGATTGGAAAGAGCTGGGGCCACAGAACCTTAAGGGGAAGAGGGAAGTTTGAACTCTCACAGACATCACTTACCATCTTGCTCTAACATGTGGCCAATGACTTTGGGTAAGTACCTCTTATAATACCTTGAGACCTTGAGGTGGACTCTTTAGGGCCTTGTAACTCTAATATTTTACCCAAAATAAATACCCTTTGTAAAAGCCAATAGAGATCTGATACTTTTCATCAGTACTCCTTTTGGTGACTAATACAAAATTTGGTACCAGAAGCAGGGTCATCTTTTGAAATTACCAAAATGTTGAAATTGTTTTAGAAATGTGTAACAGTTATTTTTTTTGGAGGAATTGTGAGATATTTGATGGAAAAGACCTAGATGCTTTGAAGAGACTTATGGTAGGAATATGAGTGTTAAAGAGACTTTTTAAGAGGCCTTAGAAATAAATGATAAAACTATTATTGGAAACTGAAGAAAAGTCAATCCATGTTTTAAAGTTGCAGAGAACTAGCAAGATTAACTACTGATGTTTTATGGAAGGTAGAATTTGAAAATGGTGACCCTTGGCATTTAGCCCAAGAAATGTCCAAAGTAAACTCAGAGAATGCAGCTTGGCTTCTCCTTGAAGCTTATAATAAAAAGTTAGATGGGAGAGATAAGCTGAGAACTGAATTTTTGAGCACAATGAAACCAGAAACTGACCCTAGAAGTTCTAAGCCTTTGGAAATCAAGCCCCAGATGATAGTACTCCATTTGAGGACTTATATAAACTTGGAATTTGTAAATCAGGATTGAAAATGTGGTTATCTAGGAAAGACCTATGTCAAGTCTTAATGTCTGATGGCTTGGATGCTGCTTCTTGCATGCTAAAGAAACAAGCTTTTGAGAGACCTGTGGGAACAAAATCACTGTCATCCTGGACTAAATGAGACATTAATGGGTGAGATAGAGAGGAAAACAGCCTTAAGAGGAAAACTAGGGAAGCTGAGATGTGGATTAAGATATCTCCTTGGGCCAAGAAAGGAATCCTACCCATTTGTACAGAGAGGGTGAGTTTGCCCCAGCAGTTGAAGAAGGTGGATGTTGCAGCCTGATATTCAGAGAGACTTTTGCTGCCCCAGGCAAGAGGGAGGATGGAGCACATTCCTCAAGGGTTGGGGAGAGTAAGCGCAACACCTCATAGGTCTGAGAGGGGTTGACCTGCCTTTACCATAGATTAGGGAAAGCCAGATCACCAATTCACTGCTCTGAGAGAATTGGACCTGTAAAACAGATTAGGGATAATGTTGCCTCCCTCCAATCTATACTAAGGGGATTAAGACTCAACCCCAAAGATTGGGTAAAGTGTGGCCATACCTCAATACTCTTGGAGGGTGATGTCTGGAGCTTGGTCACCACCCAGATGCTTGATGATGGCAGAATCAAGAAAATGGCCCTTGGGCAAGCCTGTGGAAAGGGCGGGTCCCCAAGAGGCCCCAGGGAGAAGAAGAAACAATCCTCTTGAGAATGACTCTCAGCCTTTGAAATCTAATGAAATATGCCCTGCAGGTTTACAGAACTGTAGGGAAATCTTGACTCATGTTTCCCTCCCAATTTCTCTGTATGTTAATACAAATATTTGTCTTTTGTCTGTCCCTTTGTATATTGGAAGCAGATAAATGGTTTTGTAAGTTTCAGAGGTCTACAGTCAGACTGGACTTTGCTCCAAGACAACTGTATTTTTTTAAAAACTGATTGTGATACAATTTTGTACTTAGCATTGTTACTGATTTAAAGTGGGTTTTTAAAAATATTTTAATGTCTTTTTGGAATTCAGAGGGTGGAGTGTAGTCATTTTATAATATTTATGAATTCCAAAAAGAAATATAGATTATATTTGTAAACTGGTAATTTCATCTGGTGTTTTGCCCTTTGATTGTATTAGATTCCGTTGAGACATCTCATTAAATTATGTTAAGATTAGGGCTCTGATCCCACCATGTCATTAGAGTGTGACTCAGCTTTGAGTCCCAGGTGACTTGAGGTTAAAACAGGCACTCAGATAGAAGTAAACACACAAAGAAGAAGAGCACAGAGAAGAGATATAGCTCAGTAGACACAGCAGAGGTCAGGGAAAAGAGATGAACTTGATAGTCTACAGATCACCTGGTAAAGAGAACTGAGCAGCTGAGCCCAGAAAGAAACTAGCTCTGGGGAAAGAGATGAGCCTTATACCAGCCTACAGCTGAGATTGGAAGAAGCTTGGACCATGGAGCCTTAAGAGGAAGAAGGAAGGCTGAATGTTCGCAGACATCACCTGCCATCCTATTCCAACACATGGCCAATGACTTTGGGTGGGAAAGCACCTCTTATGGTGTCTTTAGGGACTTGTGCCTGTAAGCTTCTACCCCAAATAAATACCCTTTATAAAAGCCAACAGAGTTCTGGTACTTTGCATCAGCACTCCTTTGACTGACTAATACAGTTTCATAACCAGACTGTGTCTTTAGACAGACAGTGGTTCTGGTTTTTGCTGCCAGGTCTCAAAATTCTGCATCAATTCTCAAAATCTTGCTCGCTGTCCTTGCATTGATTCTTTCAGTGACATATTTCTTTCCAATACACTTCTTTTCTTTGTACATTAGAATGCATTTTCTATTACTTGCCATCAAAACCCTGACTAAACAGTGTTCAACCCAGTTCTATTCAGAGACAAATAAATTCACCAAACTGTTGAAAAAGATATGAATGAGTTATAGAAGCCATCATAATTTAGTGTAAAGAAGATTACAATTAATTAAGAAATGGTAATAATGATAACAAAAGTATTAATAATATTGCCTTATACCAGTATATAGCTCTACAATTTTTATGTCTTTCAATTTTACAATCCTAGATTTCATTACGCTTTTAGCTAGTTATGTATTGTGCCATTAAGTGTTTAGTGGCCTGCTCTCTAGAACAGAAAAAGCTCTGATTAGCAGCATTTGCCAATTTCCATGGTGTAAATGCTCCTATAAAATAGCCAATTTTAAGCTACCAATTTTGGATACCAGAAGTTGGATTCTTGTGAGTTGACATGAATCAGCTCCAGCACATACCTTTATGTGTCTTTGATCAAGCCAATTAAGTTCCTCAGATTCTGTTTCTCTATCTCCATCATAAGGATTGAGGAGATAATCTCTAGGAGTCATTCCTAACTAAAATACCCTGTTAAGTGTGAGTATAAGAGTTTTGTGAAAGGTGGATTTGACATAACACAATCTCTCTGTTGGTAGCAAAATGTTTAGTAAGATTTGTGGAGTCATTGTAAGTAAAATCAGTTGAAATAGTTTAGAATGGGTGCATCATGACAACAAATGTACAATGATTAAGTTTCCATTTTTAAACAGAAAAAAATGAAATATGTTTCTACTTCAGGAATCCCTTTGCCAACTTGTTGAAAGTTTGTGGAAACAATATTTTTAGTTGATAATGAGCATCAGCGTGATCGGCAAAGCACCAGGAAGTCAGAGAATCGGAGATGCTACACGAAGTGAAAGGATAGGAAGTGCAAGCTAACGGTCTGTTCTCAATTCAGCTGGCATTAGAAGGTTTGTCTCACACTCTGGCAAGTGCACAAATCAGTTGAGAGATTTTCTAGAGTAACTAAATAAGTTCATTTAAATATTTGAATCTTAAACTAATAAAGTAATCACACTCTTAAACTAATAAAATAATCTGTAGCAGCCACTGTTGGCTGCCTACTTAATTAGATACTTCCCACCTCCTTTCTAATAGAGCAACCTTCTTGGCAACTTTAGACAATTAAGTATTTGGGAGACATGAGAACAGAACCCTCCACAGAACCCAGGGTTGGAGTAGGGAGGTGGGATGAAATTGAATCTTGATTAATTTAATGGTGATTCACTGTTGAATCTTCATGAATTAATGTCTAATAGCATTGAGTTATGTGGGACTGGTCACTAATGTCTGGCTAATGAAATGTGAGAAATAGCTATTGAAAAGACTCTGGGAAATTTTCTTTACCTTTAGAAAGGAACAGTGAAAAGTAATATTTCTTTATTGTTTTTGAAGGTTATCTTTTGCTCATGCTGCTTGGAACTGTGGCAATCATCTTGGGAACCTAAGGTAGCCTGGCTGAGATGATAATCCAGTCCATTACAGATGAAAACACAGAATAGTAAAAAGAATGCCAATCTTTGATGGATGATGCCACAGAGCCACAGAATTAACTAATATTAGAACTGTGCTACTTTGCCTTTATATTCTGTGTGATAATGAATTAGAGACATGGAAGATATCTAAAAAATTCAGTTCAATACACAGAGATGAAAATATAAATATTTGAGAAAAAACACAAGAATAATATCAAAGAAAATTATGTAAAAAATGTAGCAAACAAAGACATGGAAATAAAAAAAAAACTATTCAAAATGAAGCACAGAAAGAAAAATAGAACAAAACAAATTAACAGAATGTTAGTAAGCTATGGTATAACTTTAACTGCTTAATATATGTTAATTGAAGTCCCCAAAGGGAAAATAAGAGCAATAGAAAAGTATTTGAAGAAATAATAGCTAAAAGTTTCCAATTTTGATGTCAATTATAAACACAAAGAGTCAAGAAACTCAATAATTTTCAAATACAAGAAATATGAAGAAAATTACACTGAAGCAAATAATAAATTGTTTAAATTAGTGATAGAGAAAAAATCTTAAAATTTCAGAGGACAGAAAGACATTCTATATAGGGGAACAAAAATAATGAAAA
This sequence comes from Dasypus novemcinctus, assembly GCF_030445035.2. Taxonomy (NCBI): domain Eukaryota; kingdom Metazoa; phylum Chordata; class Mammalia; order Cingulata; family Dasypodidae; genus Dasypus; species Dasypus novemcinctus. The sequence goes on along the minus strand of NC_080673.1, from coordinate 198,821,980 downwards.
CACAGATTTTTCATTTAAAACAATGTGAGTAAACAGTTGAACAACAGCTTTAAAATACTTAGAAAAAAATTCTTAACCTAGAATTCTGTAACCTGTCAAAATACCTTTCACAAATGAAAGCAAAATAAAGAATTTTAAAGACATACAAAAGCTGAAAGAATTCTTCATCAGCAGATCTGCTACACAAGAAATATTAAAGGATGTTTTTCTGAAAGAAGGAAAAATGATGCCAGATGGACATCTCCATCTATATAAGGGAGTGAAAAGTCCTGGAAATGAAAACTATGTGGTGAAATACATGACTTTCTTCCCTTACTATTTACATATATTTGAAAGACAATATGTTTAAGCAAAAATAATAACAATAGCATAGAGGACAGTTGGGAATGATGGAAGTATACTATTGTAAGCTCTTTTTACTAACCCTGATGTTGTATAATAATTACTAGAAAGTAGATCATTATAACTTAAAAATGCATCCTATGAACCATAAAGCAACCAGTGAAATAATAAAATAGTTATAGCTGATATATTAAAATGTAAGATATTACAGAATCATAAAATAAATTCAATTAGTGCAAAGAAGTTAGAAAAAAAAGAAACAGGAAGTAGCTGGGACAAACAGAAAAATATATCAAGATGAAAGATTTAAATCTATCCATATCAATAATCATATTAAATATAAATAGGTTAAATATCTCAAATTAAAAAGCAGAGATTGCCAGACTGAGAGAAAAATAAAAATAAAGCATATCCCAACTATAAGATGTCTACAAGAAATGCTATTGAAAGACACAATTATATTAAAAGCACAAGGTTAGAAAAAAATATACCAGGTAAGCACTAATCAAAGAAGCTGGGGGATTATGTTAATATCAGACAAAGCAGATTCCAGAGCAAAGATCATGGCAAAGGGATAAATTAAACAAGAGGATGCAACAATCTTAAATATTTATGTACCAAAGAAGAGATATTCAAAATACAAGAAGCAAAAACTCAGACTGCAAGACAAATAGACACATCCACAATTATAATCAGCACTGGAGAAGACAGGGACACACCCATGAATAATAATAAACCTTGAAAAGTAGAAAAGTATAAAGATTCTTATTAATAAAGAAAAAATTATTGAATAGAAATCAATGATTATAACAATAAACAGAAAGCTATGGAGTACACTAAAGCAACTCAAAGCTGGTTCTATGAGAATGTCAGTAAAATTGATATATCTCTAGCCAGTCTGATCTGAAAAGAAGGAGAAATAGACGTCAAAAGTTTCCAATACCATGCATGAGGGAGGTAGCATCATAATAGATATTACAGATATAAAGGGATAGTAATGGAATATTTTAAACAAGTTTATGCCTATAAATCTGATAACCTAGATAACATATACAAATCCCTTGAAAGACACAGATGGAAGCATACTCAAAAATCAATAACATGTATAGGCTTATATCAATTTAAAAAGGCTAGTTTTAGTTGAAAACCTTGCCACTAAGGAATCTCCAGTTCAGATGCCTTCACTGGTTTGCATTGACCAAACACTTCATGAAGAAATAATACTTCTATACAAATTCTTTTAGAAAAATTGAAGAGGTGAAAATGCTTTTTAATTTATCTTTTAGGGTCAGCATTACACTGATATGGAATCCAAAGAAACATATTTTAAGTAAATGAAACTACCAAATAATATCCATCACAAATATAGATGCAAAATTCTAAAGTGATTGTAGCAAATCAAATCCAATGACTAAAACAGGAAAACAATCATGACAAAAGGGAATTCCCAGGCATACGACTAAGAAATATCCTAGGAAAGCAACATTGCTTTAACATTTGAAAATCAATATTTTATACCATATTAACCAACTGAAAATGGGAAATCTGCATGACCATGTCCTTATAAAGCACTTGACAAAATTCTGTAGCCATGATGTAGGGGATCGAATAATGTTTCCCATTAAAACAAACAAACAAACAAAACTACACATATATTCAAGTCCTAACCTGCTATCCTGTGGATGTGAATTCATTTGCAAACAGGACCTTTGACAATCCTATTAGTTTAAAGGAGACTTGACTGAATGAGGGTGGGCCTTCATCCAGTGTGTCTGAAATCCTTATAACCAAATGAAATTGGACTTGGAATTTGAAGCTAGAGAAGGACAAAGAGCACCTTGTGAGATGCATCCACAAGCTGAGGAATGTCAAGAATTACAAGCCAGCCAGCACTAAAATACTACAGACTCTGGGGAAAGCATGACTTGCTGATACCTAGATTGTGGATTTCTAGCCTGCAAACTGTGGACAATAAATTCTTGTTGTTCAAGGCAACCAGTCTACAGTATTGTCAGAACAGCTCTGGCAAACTAAGATACCACACTTTCTAAAAAGCAAAGTAAGAATAGAAAGGAACTTCCTTAACCTGATCAAGAACATCTAAAAAAAAAGTATAGCTGGCATCAAATTTACTGGTGAAAGGCGGAAATTCTCCCTGTTTAAGATCAGGGACAATACAAGAATACCCATTCTAATTATTTCTATCCAACATTACACTATAGGCATTTCATCCTTGCAACAGGATAAGCAAAAGAAACAAAGAAAGAAAAAACATCTAAATTGGAAAAGAAGTAACATTTTCTTTATTTGCATATGACCTGATCATCTATGTAGAAAATCCCATGATTTTTTTTAAAGAAGAGTAATCAAAATATAATTTTTAAAAATAATAAGATTTATAATAGCATAAAACATGAAATACTTGGAGACAGATGTGTAGAAACATGTACAATTTATACACTGAAAACTATAGAATATTGTTGCAATTAAAGATCAAAATAAATGGTGGATATGCTGCATGGTATTGGCACAAGGATAGACATACCTGACCAATGGAACTGAATTGAGAGTTTTCATATAAACCCTCTCATATACAGTAAACTGATCTTCGACAAGGCTACCAAGCCTATTCAACCGGGAGAAAATGGCCTCTTCAACAAATGGTGCTTGGAGAACTTGATATCCATATCCAAAAGAATGAGAGAGGAACACCATTTTACACCTTACACAAAAATTAACACAAGATGGATGAAAGATGTAAGCATAAGAGCCAAGACTGTAAAGACCTTGGAAGAGAATGTAAGGAAGCAGCTACAAGATCTTGTAATAGGAAGTGATTTCATGAACTTCATACCCAAAACATGAACAGCAAAAGAAAAAATAGATAAATGGAACCTCCTCAATATTAAAATCTTCTGCACCTCAAAGGAGCTTGTCAAGAAAGTGAAAAGACAGCCTACTCAATGAGAAAAAATATTTGGTAATGACGTATCTGCTAGGAGCCTAATATCCTGCATATATAAAGAAATCCCACACCTTGAAAATAAAAGGACAAACAACCCATTTAAAAATAGGTAAGTGATTTGAATAGACACTTCTCCAAAGAAGAAATAAAAATGGCTAAAAAGTACATGAAAAGATGCTCAACATCACTAGCTATTAGGAAAATGTAAATCAAAATTACAATGAGATATCATCTTACATCCATTAGACTGGCAGCTATTAAAATAACAGAGGACTACAAGTGTTGGAGAGGATATGGAGGAATGAGAACCCTCATCTGTTGCCGGTGGGAATGTAGAATGGTGCAACCATTGTGGAGCAGTGTATGCAGTTCCTCAGATAGAGGAACTATAGAACTGCCATATGATCCAGCAATTCTACTCCTGGGTATATGCCCAGGAGAATTGAAAGCAAAGACATGAACAGATATATGCACACCAATGTTCATAGTGGCATTATTCACTATTGCCAAAAGTTGGAATCAACCCAAATGTCCTTCAATAGATGAATGGATAAACAAATAGTGGTATATACATACAATGGAGTACTACTCAGTAGAGTATTATTCAGCTGTAAGAAGTAATATAGTATTAACACACAGGATAACATGGATATATACTGAGGACCTTATGCTGAGTGAAGCAAGCCAGGCTCTGAAGGACAAAAATTATATGACCTCACTCATATGAATTAAGTAAATTGAGCAGACTTATAGAGCTAGAGTCTAGAAGATAAGTTTATAGGAAAATGAAGGGAGAAGGCTGTGAGCCAATGCCTATTTGGGCAAAATCTATGATAAGGTGGAAGTGTGTAGTTGTGCAGTGGTGCAGGGATGCTATTAGGTTAAGCCGTGCAAGCAAGTCAGGGGGTTAGGGTGTGGAGTGTGAGTTGGACTGTCCATGGAACTGGGGGGAGTGTTGGGGGAGGAAGCAGGTGAACACTGGGGATTGGTGGGTACGTGGTTGAAACTATAAAGTTGGGAATGCTCTTTTGGCAATAGAGCAAGCTAGGGTTACTGGTTTAGGGTATTGGATGTGGGGGACATTTGGGACAGAGAGCACCTGGGTCAGGCTTCTAGGGAGTGTGTGAGTGTTCATCTTGCCATAGCATGTTACGTCAGTGGGCACAGACCCACATAATGGGCGACAAGGTGGTGGACTCCCATCCTGGGAAGCCAACTATGTTCTCAAATAGATGGGTGGCAGTCTTTTGACAGCATGTGTGGTACCCAATAGGGGAGGACAGACCAGTGTGTCAAGCCCTTGGAGTTGTTGCAAGTAACTATGAATCTGGTCCTGAAAGGAGAGAAACCTGGTGGATGCCATGGATCCTGAGAGGAGGGGAAGGGAGGAATAAAATAGATGAGACAGGTGACATTTTGAAGGCAATGGAAGTGTTCTACATGATCTTGCAATGATCAATACAGGCTATGCTAATATTCATCAAAATTTATAAAAGTGTGTGGTCCAAAATATAAACTGTAATGTAAACCATTGATCATGGTTGGTAGCTATGTTTCAATATTTGCACATCAATTGTAACAAAGGTATCATCCACAAATAAAATGATATTAATAGGGGAAGGCAGAAAAGGGGAAGGATATTGGTTATATGGGAGTCCCCTATATTCTGTACATGACTTTGCTGTGACCTAAAACTTCTTTGAAGATAAAAATGAAAAAAGTAGGACACTGGAGAAATAAATGGAAGAAAATGTCACTGAAAATATAGGACAACAGATCTACAGATAAAAGGTAAAATGTCAAAAAGTCTAAAAAATATATTTTATTATTTTTTATTATCCAAAAATTTGTTTAAATTATTTTTAATTTTTTTTGTATTTTATTTCTTATTTTTATAACTTTCATTATTATTTCTTTTTCTTAGTAATTACATTTGGCTATTTTATTGGCTTCATTTTTGAAGAAGGGTTACAACTGTGACAGGGGAGGATTATTGGAGTGGGGTGTCAGTGATGGGGGATACATAGGAGGAAGTTCACCTGGGCATACATATAAGTTATGTAAATGTGTTCAAAAGCTCATAGGGCATTGTCACGGTGAGTGGAGATTCACACAATAACTGAAAGAATAATGAATTCCCATCCTGGAGAGCTCTGCCTCATTCTCTAACGGAATAAAAAATAATTCCCCAAGTACAGAGGCAATGGCTAGTGAAGGAGGATGGTCCATTGACGGCCCTTGATATTGATGACTGTGCTTATGAACCTTTACTCTTGAAATGGAAACATGGCCTAGTATTGTAGGGTGCCTGAGAGTTGCCTCCTGAGAGCCTCTTTGTTGCTCAGGTATATTCTCTCTCTGGGCAAAACTCAGCATATAAATGCAATAACTTCCACCCAGCATGGGACAAGACTGCCAGTGATGAGTCTGCCTGGCACCAGGGGATTACTACCAAGCATCAACTGGCAATGTAACTGGAGGAAGATCTTGACCAAAAGGGGGAAAAGTTGGTGCTGGAATTGGTAGATGTACATCCAAGAGACTTGAATCTTTGGGCTGTTTATTCACGAGCTGGGCCTTGAGCATCAATGGAGTTGCAACACGTACTCTCCAGTTCATTGGACTCACCCAAGACAACTAACAAGGAGGTGATGCTGGACAACCACCATACACAAGGAACTGAGAGAGTCTACAACTGCAAGCAAGAGAGACACATCCATTGGCAGGAGAACTGAGACCCCCTCTCAATTAAAGGTGGAGTGGGCATCACCATCCTAGAATCCTCAGAGTTTGGGAATGACCTATGGACTAAAGTAAACTTACTGGTATTCTACTACAGACTTACTATGATTCTAGCAATGGAAGAACTAAATCACTGATGTGGAAGCAGTGACCACTAGACGTTCTGAGGTCAGGGAGAGGGAAAATAGATGTAATATGGGGGCATTTTCAGGACTTGGGAATTGTCCTGAATGACATTGCAATAACAGATACAGGCCATTATATATCTTGTCATAACCTACAGAATTGAGTAGGAGAGAGTGTAAACTACAAAGTAAACTATAATCCATAGGTAGTGGCAATGCTCCAAAATGTGTTCATCAATTGTAATAAATGTAGCACACTAATGAAGGATGTTGTTAATGTGGGTAAATGTGGGTGGTGTGGGGAGTGGAGCATATGGGAATCCCCTACATTTTCTATGTCACATTTATGTAATCTAAATATCTTTAAAAAAATAAAATAAAAAATGTATTAAAATATATATATGTATGAAAACTACTAAAACTAATGCATGCCTTTAGCAATGTTGTAGGATAAAAGGACAATGTAAAAATATTTAATTATTTATGCTAGGAATAAATAATCAAGATATAATTTTTAAAAATACAATTTTAAAAATTTAAAAATAAAATTTGAAATACTTGGAGACAGATGTGTAGAAACATATGCACAATCTGTACACTGAAAACTATAGAATATTGTTGCAATTAAAGATCTAAAAAATGGTAGATATGCCATATTTATGTATAAAAAGGCTCCATTTAATCAAGTACCAGTGGTTCACAAATTGATCTGGGGATTGATTCAATGCAGTCTGAGTCAAAATCCCAAAAGGCTCTTTTATAGAAATTTACCACCTTAGTGTAACATTTCTGTGGATAGGCAAAATACCTAAAATAGCCAAAACAACTTTGAAAACAAAGTTGGAAGAAAACCAATACTTTATTTTAGTACTTACGCTAAACCAGCAATAATCAAGACAGGTTAGTATTACATAAAGATCGATAAATAGACGAAAGGAATCAAATGAAGAATTCAGAAATAAATATACACAGCTTTTACAAAGTTGCAAAAGCATTTCAGTGGGAACTGTAAGTCTTTCCAATAAATGGTGCTGGTACAATTGAATATATATATAAACATAATCTTCAATATACACCTGACATAAAATACAAAAATGAACTCGAAAGGAATCCTACACCTATGAAGATGATGGTAAGTATTATGGTGAGTATCACTAACATGGCTGGTTTATGCATGGGGCAGTGTCTGAAAGGGGTGGTCTAGGGATGTAAATGTCAACTAAATGAAAGCTAGAGGATAATCTAGGGACTGAATAACAGTGAATCTGGAGGTAGATGAGGATTGTGGTTAATAATACAAATGCAAAAATGTTCTTCTATGAACAAAACAAATGTACATCATTATTTTGCAGTGGTAAGAATATGGAAATTCATAGGAAAATACAATTAATATAGCTTATAGACTATAGTTTTCAGGAATAGTGTAATATATTTACATCAATGTCAAGGAAGGTACTACAGCAATGCTAAGGTCGATAATATGGGGTATGGGATTTTTTTCTTTTGAACTAAAGGAAATGTTCAAAGGTTTACTGGGCAATGACTGCACAACTCTGTGATGAAAGTGAAAACCACTTAGTATACACTTTGAATAGAATGTACAAATCATGATACCATATAATACAGTGAACCATGTGGTAGAAGATGGACTGTGGTTAACAGCACAAATATGAGAGTGTGTTCTCATGAACTATAACAAAATGTAAAATACTAATACATAGTGTTAATAATAGAGGGTGTAAGGAAAAAAATATACTAAGTGTACACCATGGACCATTGTTATTGTTAATAATCTGATCATGTTCTTTCATAATCTGTAATCAATGTTCCACAACAATGTAAGATGTTGGTGGAGGAGTGATAATATGGGAAATCTGCATATTATTTATGATTGGTTTGTAAGTTCACAACTTAACTAATGAAAAATAAAAATATAAAGGATCCTATACCTAAACCTACAACTATAAACTTTCTGGAAGAATAAAGAGTATGAATTCTTTGTTACCTTGGGTTAGGCAAAGACATTTTAGACACAGTGCCAAAAGTGCAATTTATAAAAGAACAAATTGATCAGTTGGACTTAGTCAAATATAAAATCTTCGACTCTTTGAATGCTAATATTTGCATAGTGTGGATCTGGTAAAGAACATATATCTTAAGTATTAATATATAAAATACTCCTCCTACTCACTATATGAAAACAAACAACCAATATTTTTTTAAAAGCAAAATATTTGAACAGATATCTTACCAAATAATATATTTAGATGGAAAGTAAGCATATGTGAAGATGCTGAATTTTATTAGGTTTTAGGAAATGTAAATTTAAAGTGCTATAAGATACCACAGCACACCTACCAAAATTTTTAAGGGGAACACGTATAGCTCAGTGTTTGAGTGCCTGCTTCCCATGTACAAGACCCTGGTAACTCCTGGTTCAATCCCTGGTAACTCCTAAAAAAAGATTAAATTAAAATGACCTATGATAACAAATGGTTATGAGGATAAGCTATGGGTGGGAATGTAAAATTGGACTACCACTTTGGAAACAGTTTGGCAGTTTCTTAAAATTTAAACTTATACCATCATATCACCCAGCCATTTTACTATTAGGTATTTCATCAAGAAAACATATGTCCACATAAGCACTTGTGCATGAGCACCCATAACAATTTTATTTGCAATTGGTAAAAACTGGAAATAACCAAAGTGTCTATCAGCAAACTTGTATAGCCACATAATGGAAGAATACTTAGCAATAAAAGGGATGCACTATCGATACACTCTGCAATATGGACAAGTCACAAAATAATTATGCTGAGTGAAAGAAGCCAAACCAAAATGAATACATACTGAATGATTCCATTTATATGTGATTCTAGGAAATGCAATCTAAAATACAGTGAGAGGATACAGATTAGTGGTTGCCTGAGCGCAGGTCAGAGGACAGGGCAGGGAAGGCGGAGGAGGTAGGAATTACAAAAGAGAGCACAGAGGCTTTTATGATATGAATAATCTTTGTTTTGACTGTGGTGATTGCTATATGATATATCAGAACTCAGACTGCACATTTTAAATATGCACGGTTTATTGTATGCCAATGAAAATTCAGTGAAGCTGCTAAAAAAAAGAGGTCGAAGGGGAGGAGTAGGGAGCCAGATTATGTTCAGCCTTGTAACCACAGTAAGGAGTTTGGATCTTATTTGATGAACGATAAAGAGAAAGCACTTCAACAGCTCTTATGAGTGCTCAGTGAATGAAAGTGAAACAAAGTCATTCCATGTACAAGGCATGGTGCTAAGTGCTTTGGCTTATCTCATTTTGTCTTTCCAGTAGCCCAGAACTTATTATTTTTACTTATAAAGAATCCAGTGATCATGGAGATTAAGTGATTCCCCAAAAGACACAACAGCCATGGTGGGATTTGAATATAGTTTTTCTTGCTGCAAACTCCATTCATGCTCAACTACATAGAACATCCTACCCCCATGGGAAGGTTTTTACAATCTAGCAAAAGAGATGAAATAAATCCCCAAATAACTATAACACAATGTGGAACATGTTCACTGCCGTTTGAATGTAAAAACCAAGAGTTGTAAGAGTAGAGTGGAGAAGCGCGAGAAACATTCTGATGGAAGAAGGTGGAAAATAGGAAATCTTCACAGATAGGTCATCCTTTCCTGGAACCTTAAGAATGGGTAGGGAAGAAACAGGTAAAAAGGGAGGAAGGAAGCTTAATTGGAAGAAGAAACTGCGTAAGTAAAGCTACAGGAGCCCAAAAGTAAGCAAACTTCTTGGAAAATAGCACATCAGCTCCTTGGGAAGGGTATAGGTAATTGAAGGAAACTTAATAAAACATAGTTTTGGAAATTTTACTGGAATCAGATAATTTGATCCAGCCAAAAGCATGAAGCAAAATCAAATGTGTGTTCGTTGGATAAATGGCCAAGTTACTTTTGATAAAATGTGAGGTTGCCATGCTCTGGTTTCTAATGGTCTCTTGTTCTTGTCCTAAGAATCTTCCAGTGATGTACAAGAAATCATCTAATCAAAGATCTTATTTTATAGATAAAACAGTGGCTGAGAGAGCTGATATGATATGCCCAAGGAGTCATAGTGAATTAGTAACAAAGATGTATCTAAAACCAAGTTTAAATGCCCCAATTTACCTTTCCATTTCATTGTGTTACCAGATACCCTCATTTAGTAGCCTTCTTCCTGAGTTTCTACAAGATTTTAATAACAAGGAGTTAAAGATAGGAACGTTTGATGGAGGTGATATTAGCACAGCAAACAACACTTTGTAAGAAACAGACTGATGCTTATGCTCGTGAGAAGTCTAAAAGTAAACCAACTGGATTTCTGGATTGAGACTCTTAATATAAATGAAAATTTCACATTGGCATCTGAACACAGTATGTTATGAGCTTGAAAATATTTGGGTCTTGAACAAAGGAATGACCTTGCAATCACAGAATACACTGGGATGGGCTCATTATATGTCACTGACAGGATAAAGGAAATAAATCTAAATCATTTTTCAGTCATATTCATTCAGTATGTGAGGATCTATTTTTTTTCTTTTTTTATTGACTTTGTAATAATATTACATTAAAAATATATATATATATATATGAGGTCCCATTCAACCCCACCACCCCCACCCTGTGAGCATCTATTAAGAACTCACTGTATGCCATACATAGTCCTAGGGCAGTTAAAATGCCCCCGAAGCATGTATTTGGAATAAGTAACTGGTGTTTTTATCCCTCAAAGATCGTTCCTTGCTTATTTTAGTCCCTCTTTATGACTTTCTTTCTTTGCCCCTGTCCTACTTTATGTGATTTAGGTGGAGCTGGCAATCACAGTACCCCTTAGTTAGTCATTGGGGAGGACAGGTCACTCACCCAGACCTGCACCCAACCTCCTCCATGAGGGTCCCAAAGGGAAGCATGAGACCCAAGCTTGGCCAATCAGAACCTTTCCCTGGGAATTTATATATGACTACTGGAGACAGATTCTCTCTTCCTTTAGGGCATAAAATACAATGATTTAATCCTAGAACATCAAGTGGCCACTGCATGGCAAGATTTTAAGTGAATAAAACCAGGTTTCAAAAGGTAGCAGAGCCATAGACGAGAGATGATGAATCTTGACAATGTGATTTCCTGGAAGCAGTCATGCCTGAAGCCAGCACCACCCCAGGGATTCCCACTCACATGAACCAATAATTTCCTTTTGGTGTCTAGGGTAGTATGAAATCTGTCACTCCCAAGGAGAATATTCTAAGGCAATAATACAGAAGAAGTCTGGTGAACTCTGTGCTCAGGACTATGTTGGCAGGGGAGACTGAGTTGGAGAAACACATGTCACCTCTTCCTACTTTTGCAGAGGTCACAGTTGAGGGGACAGGCATGCAAGTTTATAATGGCAGTGCTGCATGATATTCACAATAATAGTTGTAAGGACCTAGAACACTAGAATTAAAGGATAGGTGAAAAAAGACTTCCCAGCTCTGGAGACATCAGAGCATGGTTTTGAAAAATGAATTGTTTATTACTCTAAAGCAAAACTTAGATGCAAAGTCTTTCTAGCCCAAAGGAGAAACTCTGCAAAATATGGGGGTTTCAGGTAGCTTGACACATCTGAAGACCTCTTCAAAGGTTAATGTTGTTTGCATGGGGTCACTAGAGGTGAGACTTGAAATGTAGGTAGGAGGCAGGTCGTGGAGTTCTTTAGCAGATACCATCCTATACGCAGTGGGGAAATGCAAAGATGTTTGAAGTTACATGGTCACTCAATGAAAAGAGATTTATACATTGAGGACTCAAGGCTTTAGAGCTTGCTGGAAAATTACCAGCCGACCCAGAGAAAGGATACAAATTCCCATAATGCCAGAAAAGGATGTCAGATGTAACTATAAATACACTGCTGGCAAAGCAGGAACCTCAGCTCCCTTCACCTCTAGAGGACATACTGTCCTGGTCATCAAATCCCAACAAAGGCACTTCCTTGACAAGATACCTGCTGATCTAGCAGGAGATCAAAGCAGAACCTTTTTGAAGCCCCCTATGTCATTATCATGTTTATTTTTTATTTTTTCTAAAAGACCAAGTTCCCAGGTACACTTTCCTCCTGTAGGCCCAGGCTTCATGCTTGCCTAAGTTTATTTCTGCATCTTTCTCCAAATCAGAAGGAAATTTTTCTATGAGGTCTATGGGTTCTGTCAGCTTGATGGCATGATTTTCATGAAATTTAAGCTGCTAAAGAGCTGAAACTATCTCCTATTTATCTCTGAATTCCATTTCCTAGCCCCGGACTTATCCGTAGATAGATATACACTGAATGTTTACTGAATGGATTCTTGGACCATATGCCTTCCCCACCCTTAGAATACCTAAAAGTCTTGATGCATTATTTTGCCATTAATTATCCAGCAATCAGAGGTTTGGCTTAATATTTTAAGAAGCAGAATTTTAATGAGAAATGAAGTGTAAATATTTATGTCCGAAAACAACATAGTTGCAGTTAATCGGAGCTCCAGTGTTGGAGTGTCAGAGTTTCTAGGCATTATTTCCTAATTATATTCTCTAGCTTGGATCTGTAGTCACAGTCTATTTCTACATTTTTTACATTGCCCCAATTCTGTAAGTATAAAGGTTCAGGAATAAATGCTGTGTCCAAATCTGTCCCCAAGAACTAATCTAGGATAAGCATGCTGCATCTATATAAGAAATTGAATTATATTATCTTTTGTTAAAAGATTGACTCTTTTATGCAAACCTGCTATAAATTTCTATGTATAATTGTCTAAGCAGGTATTCGTCTTCTCAAACATCTGCTAGTACTGGCAGGCCCCAAAATAAACCTCCACATTAGCAACTTGCACTTTTTAAAAAAATAATTTATCCAGAAACATCTGCTGAGCTATTTTCTGTCTCTTCTTACCACCCCACCCCCCTCCCAGGTCTGTTGAAGCAGAGTGTGCAGCTTGAAAATTTAATCTCAAGTAAGGGAGGCTTAGAAGGGAAACAGGTACTTGGCAGAAGGAAAGTAAAAGCAAGACAGAGCTTCAGCGAAGAAAATGAGGGTAGGGAGTGAGGTGAGAGCTGGGGGCGGGGGGCGGTGGATCAGATCAGGTGGAACGCTGCACTCAAATCCCACCTCTGTGCCTTCTCACCTGGGTGGACTGGGCAAGCAGCTTCACTCTGAGGCACATGTCCCACCTTCCGGGATGTTTATAGAGTGATGTGTGCAAACATGTTCACCACACACTGGCACTCAATGTTACCATTTTTGGGAAAATAATCTATAAAATGATGAATTGAGATTCTCCCTCCAAAATCACTCTGAGGTCTGGTGTACAGACAGTAAAATGGTATGTTTTGTATTGTTCTTTTTCATATCAGCTATGTTTCAGCTCATGAGAGATTGCAAACAAAGGGACATTGAAATAATCCAACACTGTCACCCAACACCCAGCCCCTCTTTCAGAGCTGAATCTACTCTTTGTCCCTTAGACTGGAAAACCTTGACACCAATAATAATAATAATAATAATAATAATAATAATGAGACTGCCTTTCACTTCTTTTGTGTTTTCACTGGCTTTACCTTAACACAGGACTCTGAGTAAACAGTGGGTGCCCAAGAAAGCACATTGGCTTTAATTCATTTGGGCCGGGCCAGGCAACAAAGATAACAGAAGTGTGGCACTTCTGTTGTGGACCTTCCCCGTGGGTGTGTGTATTCAAGAGACAATCCAGAGACCTTATCTACTAACAAGCCCTTTTATTTATTTATTAATGTATTTTTTTAATTAAATTGTCTTTTTTCTTAAAGTTACATAGATCACAAAAAATCTTACATTAAAAAATATAAGAGGTTCCCACATACCCCACCCCTTACCCCCCTACTCCTCCCACATCAGCAACCTCTTTCCCACTGAATGCACTGGGGGAGAGTGTAAACTACAATGTAAACTATTTATCCATGCAGTGTAGCAGTGCTCCAAGATGTATTCACCAAATGCAATGAATGTGCCACAAGTCCTTTTATTTTGAGACTCTGGTTCCTCCTAAAATGTGGCTAGTGCTGGGAGACAGCCTCATGCCAGTTTGACCTATTTTCCTATTTTAATTTGGATGTCCTCTCCACCAGGAGGATTTTCTCAGACATCCAGTCTCTCTTCTGTAATTTTCTAGTATTTTTTTAGTGTCTTCATGTATTACTTAAGGTAAAACAAGAGGTAATACTAATCCATTAGGTATCACTAATTTATAGTAGATGAATCTTGAAATCTCTGGACTTCATTGTGTGAGAAATCGATTTCTTGCTCAAGCAATGTGGACATGAGATTGTGGGAGAGAAAACACTTGCTCCACCGAGGCATCCAGGGAACCTGCTTGTGGAGACGCTGGTCTCATCTACAAGTAACTTCCAAGGTCACCCAGGGCATTGATGTCCTGTGGGCAGGTAGGGGAAGAGAGAGCAAGGGAGATGACACCAAAGATTTTGAGGGGCAATTTCTGAAAGTAGCATCCATCACTTTGCCTCCATGCCACTGGACAAGGTACAGACTCCTGGCTCTCTAAGGATGCAAGAGGGTCTAGGATATGTGGTCCCTGACTTGGCAGCCATTTCCTCAGCAACAGCTATGTACCTCCTTTGCCAAGAACACAGAGTATTAATAGAAGCAGAATTGCTTGGTGATTAAGATGTGGACTGTGGAATCTGCCTGCTGGGCTTATCTCCCAATTCTACCTCTTGTTCACTGATTGTTTCCTTATCTGTTAATTAGACATAGTAAATGTTAGTAGGAAATAAAAGTGTTAATACACTTAAAGGACTTAGCACAGCATCGGGATAATTGCAAAAGCTCAATGAATCTATGTTATTTTTATAAGTGCCTGGAGTAAAGTTAGGTAATACCTAGTTTTGTAGCAAAAGCCGTAGTTCTAATCTATCCCTGATCTATCATTTCTGATCTATCCCTGCTCTTCTGTGAACCACTTTTATTCATCTGCTGCTTTCCATTCTCTTTTGGCTCTAATTAACGAGTAGGTTCTCTTGCCTGCAACCAAACATCACTTACCTTGCAGTCAGGACTGTGACATACACATCCATTAAATATTTTATGTGAAATAGGTAAACTGAAAGTTTTAGCATTGAAATTCAACATTCCGATTCTGTTATTTCTTCTTAAAAGAGACACACACACAGAAATTGAAATTCTGTCTATAGTGATAAAGAGATTTCTGTACTTATTACAAATAACTTAGGTACATAGGATCTTGCAAACTGAAATAATCAAAATGTCTTTTTTTTTTCCTTTTTAAAGAAAAGAATTTTTCTAGAAAATACTATACCATAACAAGTCCCATGCAAATGCTGTTTGTTTGTTCTCTTTTGTTATTTTTCAGTGTTCTAATCATTTTTCAAAGAAGATTAATGCTTTAAAACAAATTAATTTAATGCTGATGTGTATGACCGTGAGAAGGTACACATGTTACCCTTAAGACCTGGAGGTGGGAGTGTATGCCCTGGTCCCTCCGGCTCTTTCATTCATCTGCTTCTTTCTTTAAATTATACGTGTTTGCAATAATTTCATTCTTTGGACTAAATATTCAAACACTCTAGACAAAATAAGAACTTTCTTAATTCCCATGGCCCCTTTTTCCTCCTCTGGGAGGTACCAGAGACCCAGTCAGTGCACAGCCTCATCTTTCGAGACTGCTCCTAAAAGCCTGTTGACAGTGTTTGCCCATAGCGGTTTTTGACCATGATGTTTGTTACCAAATAGCATCATACTGTTTTTTTTTTTCACTTAATATGTCTCAGAGAAGTTTACATTTTAGAATAGATCTATCTCATTATTTTAGAGACAACATAGTGTTTCATAGAATGTCAAAACATCAGCCATTTTAATAAGCATTAGTTTCCAATTTTTTCTCTTCCAAACAATGACAAGATGAACATCTGTACTCTTCATTCTTTATGTTTTTGTGGAAGTGTTTCTCCAAAATAGTTACCTAGAATTAAAAATAATGCCCAATTACCTTCCCAAAGGACTCAACAAGTGCACTTTCTTACAGGAGTGTAAAAGAATGTCTGTTTCCCAATCCTTTTGCTAAAAATGGCTATTATCAATCATTGTCTTTTTGCTAGTACATTGGTGAGGGAAAAGTATCTTATAGTTGGTTTAATTTGCATTTCATGGGGGTAGAACATCTTTTTCATATATGTGTTGATCTTTTGTATCCCTTCTATAAATTTCATATTCAATTTTCTGTTGGGTTATTCATCTTTATCTTATTGATTTGTGGGAGTTATTTATATATGCCTGATACAAGCACTTGCCTGATCCTTAGATTGCAACATATTTTTCTTCTCCAGAATTCTGTCCATTGTTGCTTCCTCTGACCCCTTCCTTTGAACTGTTCATCCCACTGCGAGTCACTTAGGCTCCTTGGCTAATTGGCTTTTGTGTTGAAATCTATGCTGCTGGGCTCCCTAATCTCACATGCCATGAAACATTTACACTCGCCTAGCTTTTGATCTTGGAAGTCACCTTTTTGTGTTTTTTGATAAAGAGGTCATAGGTCTACCTCTGGCCTGGTGCTCTCCTGAAGGTGAGACTCATGCCCCCAATCTTGGAGAGTGTGAGATGCACCATGGGGCCTGGAACCCATGACTTCCCTAAGTCAGCCTCTCAGTTCTTCACCTCAGGCTGTGAGAGATGAAGCTGATGTTTATGAGTAAGTCATAATTAAAATTCTTTCAGTCATTTTTATGACACAATTACTATCTCTCCCTAAACAATCATCATTCTTCATCATTGCTTCCAGTTTTCCAGAGCAGAGCTAATTAAATGCTCTTGTTTAAGTTAAAAGAAACCAACTAGAAACATGGTGTTAGCTGATGCCTCCCCTTCCCGTGTCCTCACATCCTGGTGTCTAGAAGGTTCTGTGGATTCCAGCCATAAGAAAATTCTGAAACTCTGAAAAATGTGCAAAGGTACAAAAAAATATTGAGGGTTTAAGAATGACTCAGGAATAGGATATCAGAGGTAAAGCGTGGAAGAAGAGGGAAGTACAGAGAGTGGGGTTGAATGTGTTTCAGTAGGCAGAGAAAATAATAGGAGTTTGCTGGTCCAGGGCTAGGATTTCTAATCCAATTCCAAATGCAATGGGAACCATTAGAGGGTGTCAATCAGTGAAGAAATATGCTCTAATATCTGTTTTGACACAATCATCATGTCTGCTGGATGGAGGATGGAGAATAGAGTGAAAGAATTTTCGAAGATACAAGTGGATGAGGATCAAAGACATGTCAATGGAGAAAGGGGGTGTATGTTCATTTTCTATTTTGTCTACTGAGGTATAAGCCAGAGAAAAACCAACATATCTTAGTCATTTTGTCTTTAGTGTTCTTTTTACAACCACCACTTACAACCTAAGATTTTGCCTTTGAAAACTGTGGCAGATTGAATTATGTACTCTGAAAAAAAATGTGTTGTTAATCTTCAACTACATCACTTGAGTGTCTGCGGTCACCCCTCGGGCTGAAGTGTGGTTTGCTGGCCTGGCGGGGGAGCGGCCGCGGTAGGCCTAATTCCGCTGCCCCCATAATAGGGTGGTTGGTCGGGCCCACCGCCACCCCTGAAGGAAGCTCGGCATGGGCGCAGAGTGCCCTCGGGTCTCCCCTTCTCGGCATCCATGCTTCCGCGGCCGCCCCTCCTCCCGGATGGCGCCACACGATGCCTGTGGGGCGGCACCCTTCTTCTTCTTTCTCCCTGCGCAGGCGCAGGGCGGAAAATTCCAGTCTGCCCTTTTCCCTTCCCCCGACAGCAGCAACAGCCAGGCGTGGGCGGGAAACTCAAGTCTGCCCTCCACCCCAGCAACAGCAGCCACCAATCCCTAAACCCTGCCCCTTCCCCCAGCAACAGCGACAGCCAATCCCTAACCACCACCCCTCCCCCATCCAGTACCGCCCACTGACCTTTCGCCGGCAACCAATCAGAACAGGGCGTGGCTTCGACCAATCAGCCTTCCCCAGCCCCTATAAAACCGTTGCCTCTCCCTCAATAAAGTGGACTTGCGTGTTTACCTTGTCTCCGCGGTAGTTCTTCTGCCATGCGCCCTCCAGTCCTGAGAGCCCCCGACAAGGGCCTGGCCTCCCTTGTCCCCAGTTCGTCGCCTGCTTCTCCGGGCGACCCCGTCAGCCGAACCGCGCAACCCCTTGTGAGACCGATCCCTCGTCTGCTGCCGGACCGACCCCTCGTCCCAAGCGGGACCGACCCCTCGTCCAGAGCTGGACCGACCCCTTGTCCACAGCCAGACCCCACCTCTACCGACCGAGCAAACCGTCGCAAGTGTCAACCCACTGTGAATCAAAGGATTTGAAGATGTTATTTTTAGTCAAGGTGAGGCCCTGCTGTACTAGAGTGGGTCTTAATTTGTCTTAGTGAAAACCTTCTTCTAGAAGCCAGGTGTTGAAGAAGTCCACACAAGAGTCAAAAGCCAGAAATCAGCAGAAACTAGCACAACAGAAACAAGGAAAGAGACAGAGCCACGTGGCAGGAGACAGAGAGGCGAGTCACAGAACCCCACGTATTACGGCAAGTCAGCTCCAGAACATACAGACTCGGAGAAAGCATAACCTCCTTGGTGCCTTGATGTTGGACTTCTAGCCTCCAAAACCCTGAAACAATAAGTGCTTATTGTACCCGCCCCCCCCCCTCCCATTGTGGGGTATTTGTCATAGAAGCAAGGAAAACCAAGACATACACATATGCAAGAAGAGGGATGTTTTAATAACAAGAAGAACCATTAATTATTATTTACTTTAAATATTTCTGGTAGGTAAAAACTATGCTCTTCAGACTTTCTATTATGATTCACATACAGGAATAATTGATCTGGTAAACATAATGGAAGTTAATTCATGAATGGAAGGAATTCTAATTAATTCTGCCAAGATTAGAGAACAATTAATTCCTCTATACCCCACATCATGCTTTATGATTTTAAAAAGTGTTTCTTTCAGATAAATTAGATTGAATAAAATTTATGTTTTATGTGAATTTTCAATACTAGTTTTTCAACTTTCACTTGATACTACAGATCTAATAAACTAATTATAATTATAATTTTAACTACCTCATATATTTTACTTTAGTCTAGTAGAGTGACCTTAGGCTTGGGGTTAGAAAAATCTTGACATACATACATACTCACATACACCTATATACAGACACCATCATTTATTTAAGATTTAACATCTTGCAAGTTGCTTACTTTCTCTAAGCATCATTTGCACATGTTATTTTTAAAATGGAAGTAATTATAACATAATTCTAAACCATAGGGTCTTGGCATGAGCAAGTGAGCTTTGGCATTATAAAGATTAAAAGATATATTTATTTTCAAAGTTTTTATTACTGTTATTATGCAACAAAACTAAATATGATTCAGCATGTTGATATATAAAAACACTTCAAGGAATGTGTTCCAAAAACACAACTTTGAAAGGTTATTTTCCAAACTATCTTCTCTAATAATCTGACGTAAATGTTGAATGTAATGCGTTATGAGTTATTCTTTTACTCAGCAATTGATTGCTGAAGTGATGAATGTACAAATATGTGATTACACCAAATACCATTGATTGTACACATTGGATGGATTTATGCTTTATTAATATGTATCAATAAAATTGTTTTGTTAAAAAAATATGTCTTATCGAATCATTCTTTTGTTTGTAAATCTTCCATGGTCCTGACTTAGTTTGCCAGAGCTGCTATGAAAAACACCTCACAATGGGTTGTCTTACACAACAAGAAATTATTACCTCACAGTCTGGAGTTCAGAAGTCCAAAACCAAGATTCACCAAGGCCATGCTCACTCCCTGTGTCAGTAACATTCTGGTGATGGCCATCCTCTGTCATATGGCGATATCTATCTTCTTAGTTCTGGCTTATTCTGATTTCTGTTGACTGCATCTGAATTTTCTCCCTTTAAAAGGTTTCCAGTCATATGGATTACAGCCCACACTGATTCAACTTGACTTCATCCAATACAGGATTTTTGAAAATACGATTCACAAATAAGAGCACATCTTAAATAATAATAACATCTTCAAAGGTCCCATTTACAAATGGGTTCACACCCACAAGAATATGGATTAGGATGTGGACACATCTTCTATGGAGGCCATTATTCAGTCTCCAGCTGTGACAGTTTGAAGTTTTGTGGATCCCAGAAAAGATCATGCTCTTAAAGCTAAACCATTCTTGTGGATGTGGAACACTTTGATTGATTTGGGCTCAGTTTGGGAGCTTTTGATTGGATTACTTCAGTGAGGCAGGATTCTGGGTGAGTCTTGGTCCTTTTCTGGAGGCTTTTATAAGCAGGAGGAACATATGGAGGCACACAGAAAAAAGGAGCAGAGACAGGGAAACCCTTAGAGGCTGAAAGATATGAGGCCCAGAGGTCAGAGGTTGGAATCAGTGGAGAGCAAAGGCATGGAAAAAGACCCCTGAGAGGCTGAGAGGCCTGGAGGAGAGGGAAGAGACCCAGACTGGCAGAACCGCCATTGTGTTTTGCCACGTGGCAGGAGTCGAGGATCACTGGCAACCAATCTTAGGTAAGACAGCATCTTGATGTTGCCTTGGTTTAGACATTTTCACAGCTTCTGAACTGTAAGTTTTAACCTAATAAATTCTCCTTATAAAAGCCAACACGTTTCTAGTATATTGCTCCCAGCAGCTTTCAGCATACAGAAACACCAACAGCTCCCCATATCCTGCAGTATGATGAATGTCTAAGAGATTTGTCATACCTCGCAAACCTTCCACTGTTTTAACTGCTCTAAATGGTCATTACTGAAATAGAAGATAAATGTATTTTTTTTTACCTCCAATGCATTTGCACATACTGCTTCTCCTTGGTTTCAATGTCCTTCTTCACTTTTTTGCCTGGCCAATGCTTATCTTTAATAACCCAGCTCTGGAACGACCTTCTGGATGATGTCTTTGGAAGCCCCTTACCTTTGTAAGATTAACCTTTCCTTTTACTTAGACAACTGTGTGCTTTGTGTGTAATTCTGTCATCTCACTTATGAGAATGTGTACCACATGAGCTATGGGTTGATGCACTGCCTTTATTTTGGAACTCAGCCAGATGCCAAACATCAGACACTCAAAAATTCTGATATAGTGGTTTCCATTGATTTGAATTTCATTAGCAAAGTCTTCCAATTAAAGTTTGACTAGTATTTATTTTGAACCTGCTTTATGTCACCACTGGGGAAGACCTAGAAGATCAAATGTAAACAAAGAGGAAGGATGTATGCCTTCATGGACCTCTCTTCTAGGAAGTAGATGAAACTTTATACAGATGTTTACAACTGAGATCGTAGACCCATCTGCTAGCTCCATGAGGGTAAGGAGCATGTCTCTTTTCTTAACTACCCTGCCCCCAGCCTGAGCACAGTGTGTACATTCAATACATACTATTAAATAATTGATTGGGCTGATCCTATCCATGCCTCACTCTTAAAGATTAGGTGAATGCTTTACAATTATGCCTATTTGAATGTATAAATCTGGAATCTGATTCCTGCATGGATCACACCAGAGTCTCTGGCTCTAATTTTAGGAGGCAGAATGTTACAGGGCTAGCAGCCATCTGTTTCCTTTGAGCAAATATGCAACTGTGAAGTGTGATTGCAGATTTTTATAGCATTCATTGCATTTTTTCATTTCAAAAGCTTTGCTTTGTTTATTGAAAAAAAAAAGTATCAAGAAAGAAATTAAAATTACCTAGAGGTAACCTCCATGAACATGTTAGTACTTTACTTTATAGCTTTGCGTTTGTGGGCAAAATGGTATACATAATAAATACATGCACACAAAGTAGCCAACAAGTCTGGAAACCTGAACACGTGCAAAATAAATGCTTTATTTATGGTACACTATAATTCTTCATAAAATACTATTACCTATATTTTCAGAATTTATGGTATATACATCTGTATATATTAACTCCTCTTAGAACTCACTGCATTCTATATATTACATGCTTTCAATATCACTATTAAATGGTTTGGTATAATAAAGCAAAGGTTCTACAAAATTCTGCCAAACATGGAGCATGTGTTTGCATGCAGACACAAAAACAATCTCACTACTTTTTCTGTAGCTCAGGGAACTCCCAAATCCACTTCTTAATACTCATGACTAGCACCTTGCATGGAAGACTGATGCAAAGATATTCTGATGCGGGATCACCAGGTGGTGTGATTGGGTTGGTGATGGCCCTACATGGCACATGGTTTAGGACCTGAGGGATCTTCAACCTCAAATGCTGCATAAATGACATTTGTTCACTGGGTTTGCAGTATTGATACAAGTACAGAAAGTCCTACACTAATCTTTCTGAATATTTCTCACTTCACCAATAACATTAATTTCTATCAACCCTTTTGTTAATTAACATATTCCTCCAGTGTAGATTTCAACAACAATATTTTTTAAGTTGCATGTAACCACTCTGAAAGTAATGATTCTTCATATGCATATGTTAGATGCTAAATAGCAGCCTGCAGTTAAATTAAATTTTACCCGCAGCCATCACACTATTTATGCTAAAGTATTTTAGAAGTAAATTACCTCACAGATAATGTAAGCAATCAATAAATATCTTGAATTAATGTACATCTCTAAGTAAATACACCTATTTGTTATATATGCATGCATCTGTAGATTATATATGTAGGCCTCCAGTTATAAATATATGCATGCCTGAACATAACAAAATTACATTATTAAATGTCAGCTTTAAATATTTTTTTTACAAAATTGGTGTTTTACAACATACACAACTTTATTGTGTATTTATATGTATTCTTCATGCTTTGTCCAGTTAACATTATATTTTGAGCCTTCTCCCTTGCTGTGAATATTCTTCAAAATCAAGATTTTTTAAAAAGCCTTTCTTTGGTTTTTTTCTTTTCTTCATATTATAGAGACCATCTGTTTTAATTCTCTAACTGCTAAAACAAATATCATACAGTGGATTGGCTTAAACAATGGAAATTTTTTGGCTCACAATTTTGAGGCTAAGAGAAGTCCAAAACTGAGAAATCAGCAGGCAATGCTTTTTTCCACAAAGATTGAGTAAATCGAGGGGTCAGACTGCCAGCAGTCTTTGGTCCTTTGCATTTCTGTCACATGGCAATGCACATGGTGATGTCTTCTCTCTCCTCTAGAATCCATTGATTTCTAGCTTCTGTCTGTTCTCCATGAAAGCGTCTCTGTGTCTAACGTTCACTTTGCTTATAAAGGACTCTAGAAATATGGCTTAAAGCTCACCTTCTCAACTTGATTCCTTTGGGACACACCTTCATTAACTTAACATCTTGAAAAGAACTTATTTACAATGGGTCCACAGCAAGAATGTAAACCAAGACCAAGAGTATGTACAAACTGGGGTAGGCAATTCAATCCATCACACCATCTCTTAAATTAAGAAATGACTACAATTTCTTGCAGGTTTACCATGTGTCAAACACTGTGCTAGTAATTTTCATACATCTTTTCATTTAAATCTCACAAATTTGTCTCAGAGGATTTATGTAGCTTTCCTAAGTTCATATTATAATGTCCAAATGTTTTCTAACATGAGATACACCCTTACTTATTATACTAAGTTGCCTTAAGTAGCTTTTGGAAACTTGATGATTGAGCAGCAAATATTGGGTGCTTACTATATTCTTAATCTCTACTTACTATATTTTCACTTGGTATGGAGCCCTTTTAAAATGTTAACTCATTTAATATTTATTCACTCTGGTAGCTGAGAGCTTTTCTACTCTGTCATTTGATCCTTTAATTAGCGACCTGAGATAGACTCATAGAATCGAAGAATTTCCGAGCTCTGGGGTCAGCTGTCCAGGTGTTCTTCTAGTACTCAACCATCTCCATTACCAGAGAACCCACTGCTTGCTGAGGCAGCACACTCCCTGCTGACTGGACTCTTTCTGCCAGAATCCTTCATTAAAGCTAGAAAATGAGGTCATGACCATGTCACAGGATCACCTGGAGACCAGGAATGGTTTTTACCAAGACATATTGTCGTGCCCCCAGAACCCTTCTGGTCCCAGAGCTACTTCTTTCCCTGATCAGATGGGACCCATTGCAATGAAGAGGTTACAATGTAGGCTTTGGAAGAAAGCAGGAATGTATTGTGTCCTACCTGCCATTAACCAGAACTGGGTAGGCCATTTATGCTGTATGAATCCTGGTCTTCTCAGATGTAAGATGGAGACACCAACACCTTCCTTGCAATGTTCTTTTTAGCTTGAGGGAAAAAGTATGCAAGGCTGTGAAGCTCCAAGGATAGCACTTAGGAAGTTCCTGAGTAACTAGTATGAGTTTCTAGTTATAATTGGCAGTGATAAAATGTTTGTCATCTATTTATTCTATGACTGTTTATTGGACACCAACTCTGTGCCATGCTCTGAAATTATCCTCCAAAGATTGCTTGGTAAGTATGGAATCTGAGTTAAGTGGAGAAAAAGGTTTGAGGAATAAAATGATGACTCCTCCTTCCTCCAAGAAGAACTCTCTCTAGGGCCCAGAAAGCTCCTTGGCATATTTTCTCTCTTTCTGTCTTCTGGAAAATGCTATAAAAATCTGCTGAGTTCAGGCTTTGTGTGTAAAAGAGGAAGCAAAGAAACAGGGGACAGACTATTATCATTAAAATTCAATCATGCTGAAGAGATTATTTATTTTTGTATTATTAAATTGAAGTTCGCCTTCCAGCCCTATCTACCTGCATCGTGCTTTGAATCCAGGGAGGCTCACATTTGAATTGCTGTTCTGCCCCTTCACTGGCTCCGAGATTTAGGGCAAATGACTTACACTCTGTGGGCTCAAGTGCCTCACATGTAAAATAGGAATAATGATGCTGGATTCACAGAGTTGTTGTGGAGATTAAATGACACAGTGTTGTAAAATACTAAGTTTCCTGAGAGGCATTAAAAACTGTTGTATATGGAGGATGATTTGGTTTCTTACCTTTTCTCACTCTTGATATCTGGGTTCCTGTCACAGGCCACAGTCACAAAATCATATCCACTGAGTACAAATTTAGTTTTAACTATCAGAAGCAATTTATTTTCTCTCAAAGTTCTTGTGAACTTTCTTTCAAAGTTCTTGTGAAACATCATGCTTTTTTCCACATGTCCTACCAAAAAAAAGGTTAGGCTCTTTCTGTTGTCCTTCAAGTTTCCAGCCCTTTCTCCAAGTGTGTGTTTGGATGAGTTTAATCTTCTTTCAAGTAACAGCTCCGAAAGGCCAGGGTGATAGGTCATGCTGTGTTTCCAAGGCTTCCTGAATACCTGAAACATGGCGGGCCCAGCATATTATCACCACCAGCCTCTACTTCCAAAATGGCTAAAAAACATCCATATCCCAAGTCCTCATTTCATGAACTTAAAACCTTGTATTTCCTTCTCTGTTTTTCCTATAATATGTTTTAAATTCCAAACAACTGTCTTCCTTCACCCTTGCACATAGACTGTGATCCTCTACTTGTCTTTACACCTATTACTGAACAGAGCAAAGGATTATAATGTGACTGGTCTGGATACCAGATACACCCCTGCTTTTCTCCACCTGCCATGTGCCTCAACAGGCTGCTTAAAATGGTCTGTCTGATGGACTGACCTGCCTTCTGGGAACTGTGCTTGGGCATTTTGGAGCAGTGGAAAGGAAGCAATGGTAAGACTTGGAAACCGCAAGAGAGTGAAGGGATTTGGGGATTTTGTTTCCCTGGCTCCTTTAGTTCTAGGTTGTCCATGTTGGCCAAATGCCTCTACCAATGGCCCCAGTTCTTTTCAGGAGGTCCACTCCTGAACAGTCTCTTTGAATATTGGTGTCACTCCCTTCCCTTGTCCCCTCAGACTTGTGGATAATGATCGCTCCTCTACTAACCTCAGCAACTAAAACATACCTTGTTGCCTTCCTTAAATCTTGATCACACCATTTAAAAAAAAACAATTTAATTATCTTTTTTTTAAGTTAATAGATTGCACAAAGTGTTACATTAAAAAACATAAGGTTCCCATATACTCCACTCCCCGCCACCCCCATCATTTTTTTAATTGTATTTTTTGAAGACACATAGATCACAAAAAATGTTACATTAAAATATATGCGGTTCCCCTATAACCCGCAGCCCCCCACCCCACTCCTCCTACATCAACAACCTCTTTCATCATTGTGGCACATTCATTGCATTTGGTGAATACATTTTGGAGCACTGCTGCACCACATAGATAATAGTTTGTATTGTAGCTTACACTCTCCCCCAGTACATTCAGTGGGTTATGGCAGATTATATAATGTCCAGCATCTGTCCCTGCAATATCATTTAGGACAACTCCAAGTCTTGAAATGCCCTCACATCACATCTCTTCTTCCTTCTCCCTGCCCCTGCAACTACCGTAGCATTCTCCACATCAATACTACAATTTCTTCCATTACTGGCCATAATAGTTCTATAGTAGAATATCAGTAAAACCACTCTAATCCATATTTTATTCCTCCATCCTGTGGACTCTGGGGTGGTGATGTCCACTCCACCTCTATATCGAGAGGGGGCTTAGATCTCACATTGATGATGGATGCAGTTCTCCTGCTTGCAGTCATAGGTACTCTTGGTTCCCTGCTGTGGTGGTTGACCATCTTGACCTCCCTGTTAGCTGACCTGGGTAAGTCCAACCAACCAGATAGTAGGAGTTGCAACTCTGCTGAGGCTCAGGGCCCAGGTGGCACATGGACTGTCCAGAGATTCAAGTCTCCTGAGTGTACACCACCCCTAGCACCAACCACAGGTTCAGTAAAAGTGACAGAAGAGGCATGTGTAGAAAGGTCACATCTGAGTCCAGCTCCATCACACTCAGGAACACAAATTCCAAAGTAGAGCCCACTGACATGGCACTGAACTCCAGAGCCATTTGCCATGACCATAGAACCTGTAGGCCTCAGGAGCACCAGTACCTGGAATTTTATCTACTTTGGGTGTCTCTGGGATCCTCCTGAGGCATGCGTTAAGTGTGACCTCTCTGATCACACCATTTTAATGAGTTACTTCCCTAATCTCATCTCAAATTATCCAATTTGGGTTTCTTTTTGCTGTTTGGACTTTGGCTGACTCAATAATTGTTGCCACAGATGGCACCAGAAAATAGCCCCTCGAAACTGGGATTCTGGAGGTAAATTGCTCATACATTTAAAAAATACTAATAGTCTCCTTTCATTAGGGGAATGGGATAAGCAGAATCCATATCATCCAGTGCAATCATGAGTATGAAAATTTTCACGATTAAAGGAACGGGGTAGAGTACAAGTGGAGAGCAAAGTTTTGACAGAGCCAAGAAAAATTAAATCATAACGAAATGGAAAAGATTTATACCTCTTACCCAATTCCTAAGGAAGCTTGCTCTTCTCGAGTTTTCAATCACATGATCAAAATCAAGTCCTTTATTACTTTAGTTACCATAAAATGGGTTTTCTGTTATTTGTCACACATACACACATGCAGGCACACACATACACCATCAACTGATACAGAAGGAACAAATGATAAGAAAGGAAGAAAGTATAGAAAGAGATGTGAAAGGTTAAAAGACTTACCCAAGTTCACAGAGCTGTTATGTGACAAAACAATCCTAGTCTCCTAACCACAGTCTGCCATTCTTTCTACTCTCCACAGTTGCCCCTGAAAGACTATAGATGGACTTGGTGGCTAACAGTTATTCAGACTTTTAGGATTCAGAAATACCTAAAAACAGCCGTAGAGCAGAGAGGAATCCAAACTGAAATTGTCTACTTGCAATTAGCAAGGAACGGGCTTGGTTAACTAAACTTTCACCAGGATCTTCCTTGATACAGACCATCAAGCATCTCCTCTCTGAATGTTTCTCTGTATCTCTCACTGTCTGTTAATAGCTCTGCTAAGCTTGAAGAAGTAGAACAAGTACTTAAGACCCTTTAACGAAGGCTTCTTTAATGTATTCGTGTGAATAATGAGGAATTATTATCCTTTTATGAGAAATATCCTGGGCAGTACACGTTAATGGGAATTGATAAGATCTAAGAAGAGCCTAATTTAGATCTTATAAACTATCATTGCTTGCAATCAGTATAGATACAATCATTATCAAGCTCCATTTCCCCTACTGAGAAGAGTATGTGCTGGATTTCCTCAGAGAATTGGGTGTCTCACACACAGAAACTGTCAGCCAACCAGAGGCAACTAGAAGCAGGTGTTGTAAGGGGAAAGAACTCCTTCAACAGGCAGGAAAACTTTACTCAAATCCCAGAGCTTCCCATGATCTTGGACAAGCCATCAATCTTCTTAGTCTGAGTTTCCTGGTCTGCAAATTGGGAATAAGTTAAATTTTGCCAACTACATGAAGAGCTTTTTGATTTTGAGTGATGCTGCATGGACACAAAGTCATCCTCATTGCCATCATCATTGTAAACATAATAATCATATTTGGCAATGTGGTCCTGGTCTCTTCTTTTTCTTTTTGTTTGATTGTTTGATTTTTTTTTTTTAATTTCTCTCCCCTTCCCCGCCCCGCTCCAGTTGTCTGTTCTCTGTGTCTATTTGCTGTGTATTCTTCTTTGTCCACTTTCTGTTGTCAGCGGCATGGGAATCTGTGTTTCTATTTGTTGTGTCTTCTGGTTGTGTCTGTGTGTGCAGTGCCATTCCTGGGCAGGCTGTACTTTCTTTCATGCTTGGCGCCTCTCCTTATGGGGAGCACTCCTTGCACGTGGGACTCCTATGCGTGGGACACCCCTGCGTGGCACGGCACTCCTTGCGCGTATCAGCACTGTGCGTGGGCCAGCTGCACACAGGTCAAGGAGGCCCGGGGTTTGAATCACGGACCTCCCATGAGGTAGACGGACACCCTAACCACTGGGCCAAGTCTCCTTCCCTGATTGTTTGATTTTATTATATGCCCTAACTACAACTACCTAAGCATAGGAATTCAGTTTTAAAAAAAATCATTCTGTCATGATTTTCTCTCCTTTCTCTCTCCCTGTCAGTTACTTTACTTTTTTTATTTTTAAATTCTTTACTTCCTTCCTTCTTTTCTTTCTTTTTTAAAAGATTTATTTATCTATTTATTTCTCTCCCCTTCCCCTCCTCCCATCCCAGTTGTCTGTTCTTGTGTCCATTTGCTGTATCTTCTTTGTCCACTTTTGTTGTTGTCAGCAGCATGGGAATCTGTGTTTCTTTTTGTTGCGTCATCTTGTTGTGTCAGCTCTCCGTGTGTGCCGTGCCATTCTTGGGCAGGCTGCACTTTCTTTCACACTGGGCGGCTCTCCTTACGGGGTGCACTCCTTGTGTGTGGGGCTACCCTACACAGGGGACACCCCTGTGTGGCATGGCACTCCTTGCGCACATCAGCACTGCACATGGGCCAGCTCCACACAGATCAAAGAGGCCTGGGGTTTGAACTGCAGACCTCCCATGTGGTAGACAGATGCCCTAACCACTGGGCCAAGTCTGCCGCCTCCCTTCTTTTCTTCATGTGTTTCAATTTTCCTTCTGGAATGACAAAGCATATATAATATTCTCTACATTCTTACCAACCCAAACATGGTCTCAGTCATCTTTTGCTGCAATAATGCTGTGTAACAAACCTCCTTGAATTCAGGGGAATAAATTTCAACAATAAGGTTATTTTCTTACTCATTTGTCTAGGTGTTGGCTGGGGTTCAGCTGATATGGGCTGGGCATGGTTGGGCTTGGCTCTGAACATGTATAAACTTAGGTCTGCTTCAGTTGTCTCTCAATATCTCTGAGCCAGCAGATAACCAAACATGCTCTTCTCGTGGTAAAAGGCAAATACGTAAGAGGGTAATCCTTACTATAAAAACACATTTTGCTTCACTGTTCACTTAATATTTCCAACATTACATTGGTTAAAACAAGTCATGTGGCTAAACCCCAAGTCAAGAAATGGAGAAATATAATCCATCAATCATGAGGTCAAAGCTAATCACATGGCAAAATCACATGAAAAATCAATGGAGTGGTAAAGGAGAAAGTATTTGTTGACCTAATATCAAACTCATGACAGATAGCAGCATTTAAAAACTCTTGCCAAACTGATATTAGATATTTCAGGTTTCAATTGCAGTTCTTTGGTACCTTCTAAGCAAATTTTTTTATGATATGATATTCTTAAATGTTTATGAAATTGCTTCTTTTTGAAAATGACTCTTTTATGCTGTTTTGCTTGTGTGTTTTTTTGTCTATTGGGATTTTTCTCTTACTGAGTTATTAAAGATCTTTATAAAGTGAATATAGTAATCATTTTTCATCTATTAAGGAAAATTTTTTGTAGGTTACCTCCTGCTATTTAATTTTGTATGCATTAGTTTTTTACTATGCAAATTTAATTATTTTTTATGCTCAAATCTATGACATTTTAGTTTATGATTTCTATTTTATGTATTATGCTTAGAAAGACCTTACCTGTCACAAGACCTGTGTTTCTATTAGTGCTATTTCATGCTTTTATATCTTATTTTTAACTAATATGATTTTTCTCCTCTGCTCCTTATTGTAAGAGAGGGATACTCCCAAGTAAATAACCAGATTTTATATTTAAGCTGAGTCTTTAAGGAGGAATTCACCAAGGGGTTACTAGACTGTGTTGGGGCTTGAGTAAGAGCAGGGGTCAAGGGAAAGCATGTTTTCCAGAGAAGAGGGAACCATGTGAGAAAGGTAGGCATGACACAGAGAGCAGAGCAGAGTACTCTGAGAGTGTTCCATGTTCATGACCACCAGTATGGAGCTTGGTGGCCAAATCATAGTGGACTGCAAAATCATGGTGAGGAGTCCACAGTTTACTCCAAGAGTGATGGGAAGGCTCATCTCATCAGGCAGAGTTATCTGTTCCATGAACGTATGTAGTCAGTCCTGACTCCAAAGACCCTCGCAGCAAGGAACAGGTTAGAGAATGAGCCCCAAGATCAGATAGTCTATTCTTGGAAGCCAGCTTGTGCTTTTGTGCTAAGAGAGAAAGAAAGAGCCTTCTGTTTCCTGCTGGGCTACTCAGCAGACCAAAGGACTGGCTCAGGGGAAGCACCGTCCCAGAGAGGAGGCACTGGGGTCAGGGAAGGAAGCCAATCCATTTGCTGCCTGGAGGAAAGGAGGCCCACCCTCTAGAGAAGCTGATTAAGCCCATATCGCATCCTGACTGCTGAGATCAAAAGGCCAGCATCCAAATGTGGATGAAAACTCTTATGAGAAAAGTGATGTCTCGATGCTTCCAGGGAATTAGCTTGAATTCAGTCAAAGTGTAGCATCCAGGGTGAGGCTCTAAAGAGAAATTCACATTAGGATGAGCAGTTTTCAGAGAGGCCAATGAGTCCATTCGGAAAGCATTAGCTGACAGTTTGGCATAGGCTAAAAGGTATGCTGAGAACTCCAGGACCGTAGGTAAGGGGACAAACAAGACCCCCATCTTCAAGGGGTTCACAGTCTCACCAGCAAGACTGGTATATATACAAATAATACTGTGACTTGTGTTAAAACAGTGATGTAATAAAATTGTTACCAGATAAAGTGAGAAAGAGATTGATTTTGACAAGGCAATCAAGGCAGCCTTCTCGGAGGAAGTAGGATTTAGAAGGACCTAGATTTATTTTCAGGGTGAAATAGCAACAATAAAAACAACCAAGGCTGACTATGTAATTTATAGGGACCAAAACAAATTGAAAATGCAAGCCCTCTTATTCAAAAGTAGGAAAAAAAGTGCCGGCAAAGTACTTGAAAAGGTATTTGGGACAAGCTTTTAATTTTTAAAAGTTCTTTCCTTTCTTCCATAGTCTCTCGCTCAAATTATCATGGTGTTTTTATAGGCTATTTAATATCATTCTCAATAAAGAACATTTAAAAGTTCAAATTATTAGCATGAATTTTACCATTCATTGTTACATTGTTTAATGCCAGTTTTAAATGTAAATATAAGAGCATTCATCTCATATTTGGGATTGTTGAAATTGTACAATTTGTATTTCATGGCTCCTGCTTGCACATGTACTTTATTCTTACCAAAACCATGGAAATACTGCAAAAACTGAACTCAACTATTTTATTTCACTTTTTGTTATGAGTGTATTCTCCCAACACTCTACCGTCGACTTACTGGCCTTCTGATCAGTGCGGAAGGACTGAAAGGAAAAGGAATTCTGGATGACCCTGTCGTTCCTTTCCCTTCTCTGACATGATTAGCCTAAGTGGTTGGTTAACACAGGGTTGAAATAGGAGCTGGAAAGGTTATAATGGGGCTCCTCAGTCTTTGCGTTTCTTAGAATGCTATTGTCTTTTTCTCCTTTTGAAGCCAGTTCTAATTTGCACCAAAAGCATGGACTCTCTGGGCTGTACACACCTTCACTTACTTCACTTCACTGAAGATGCAACATGTCTACCTTGTATTTGCCTTGAGTCTTGCTGGGCTACTATGAATTGTGGATCTGCCAGAATTCTATGCTCATGGAAATTTGCAACACCGTATGCAAATGAAGTAGCAAGGAAAGGCAGACACACATTCTCAATTTACTTCCTACTGAAGTACATGCTCTAGTTTCCCATTGGACTTCACATGCCAAACACAAGATCAAAGATACAATTATTAAAAATTTCAAGAAAGTGATAGCAGAGCATTAAACCAAGCCTGGGCTCTTTTGAGATTAGGGTCCGTTGCAACTGCACAAGACACATATCCCATGAAGCTGATCCTGAAAACAGCTATCATGTGTTGAACACAGAATTGGACTTGGCATCATGCTAAGTACTCTATATAGATTATCTCAATTAATTCTACCAGTAATCTTGTAATTTTCTCTATTTTTGAATGGGAGATATAAGACTTGGGGAGGATAACTATCTCACCCAAGGTCCCACAGCTGACAAATGCTGAAGCTGAACTCAAACAACTGCAGTCTGATGGTGAAAGCCAATTCCTGGACCACTGCTCTCTTCTCATAGCAGCAGAAGACACTTCCAGACAAGGTGGGGAAATGGGGGCTTGGTTTTATATTATCTCCATTAATCAGTCACAAAGATATTCATGTTTCCCATTTCATCAGTAGCACATCAAGTATTTGGATGAAACCTCCTCTTGAGCCATTTCAGGGGGTAGACCAGAAGTCTATTTTTATTTCTCATTATTCTTCCTTTTGTAAACATTCTCTTCCCAATCTTGACAATCCAATTGAGTCCCCAAGGTTCAGATGGAACAATACTTGGAATGTACATTTATTTAGAGAATCAAATGAGAAAAGCCAGAAGGTCTTAGATCAATTCTTACCACAAAATACGTGCTGTGTAAATATTATACAATGTTTTGTCACTACTGTTTGAAGGGCAAAAGCATGCACTCCAAGCCAAGCCAATCAAAGCATCCTTGGAACTTCGGCTGAAACTAATTCATGAAGATTCTTTTTTTTCTCTTGGATAACGAGCTCTAACAATTAAGGATGCTTATAGTTTCTAAGGGTCATTTTTTTTTAAATGTATCAATTCAATGGTTTTTATAATACTCACAAAGCTGAATAATCATCACTACTTTCTAACTGAAGAACATTATCATCCCAAATGTGAACCAATGTATATGAGGTGCAGAGGTGCCCAAAGATGTACTTACCAAATCCAATGGATGTGTCATGATGATGGGAACGAGTGTTGTTGGGGGGGGGGGGAGAGGGGGGGTGGGGGGGTGGGGTTGAATGGGACTTCACATATATATTTTTAATGTAATATTATTACAAAGTCAATAAAAAATAAAAAAATTAAAAAAAATAAATAAATAAAATGGAAATATTAGGAAAAAAAAAAAAAAAAGAAACCCTGTATCTGTTAGCAGTCATTCCACTTCTTTCTTCCCCCATCCTAGTCCCTGCTAACCAATAACTAAGTCTCAAAAAGCCTTGGTTTACTAGAGCCACTATAAAAAACACTGTACAGTGTTGTGGCTTAATTCTCAAGGGCTTTAAGTCAAGGTTTTTAGACTGGAATTCAAAAATCAAGGTGTTGACAAGACCAACCTCTCTCCCATAGTGCCTGGCATTCTGGTGAAGGCTTGCCACAATCTTTGTGGTTCCTTGTTTGTACTTCTCTTGTCTAAGGGCCATCTTGTCTCAACGTGGAGTTTGTTTAAGAGTCAGGTCAAGCAGAAGTAGGGATGAAGATGCAGAGATATGAGGAGTTTGGGTGACATTATTTGAATTCCTAGATCTAATCATATGTGAAGCTATAATCCCTTGGATTTCCAGGTACATTCCTTTTGGGTTTTTGTCACATGTAACCCATAAAGAGTTCTGATTAAGACAAAGGGAGTTATTGAAGGGGCATACTAATGTCCACACCTGTAAAGTTAAATAGAAAGCTGTAATTATTTGTTCATTCATCCTTCCATTAGTTTAATTAGGCAGCATATTTGTGCTTGCCAACCATGTCCCTGGTGTGTGATGGGTGCCATTCACAGAAAGTCCTTGGTTAAGTCTGAGATGCTAACAAATAATAAGACAATCTAAATATTGTGATAGTCAAATCTCCCAGTTTGTCCAGGATAATACCTTTTTATACCTGTTGTCCTGTAATAGTTATCAATAGCATCCCCTTTTAAAATCGAAAGGGTTTTCATTTACATGATAAGGTATATATTCACCCATACTGTGATAATATTGTACATAAAATGCAGTGGCAGTTTAAAGGAGAAAAAGAACTTAAGAATGTAATTTCCATGTGAGAAGGAATTTTGTCTGTTCTGTTCTCTGCTCTGTCCTAAATAATTTCTTGCATACAGAAGAGACTGAATAAATATTTCTTAAATGAATGAATGAATGAATAAAAGTGTAGCCTGCACAGCCAGTTCAAAGATGTTTGTACTAAATTTGAGATGTGAAGGCTGAGGAAAGTTTTCCACTTGAGAATAAATAGAGGAAACATTTGCAAAAGTAAGTTTGTGACCAAACATGACCTGCAGAGGGGCTAGAAACTGTCTGATACCCTTAGACTACTCAAAATGCAAACTGGGAAATGACTGAGGATAAATACCAGGGAATACAGTGCCAGAACCTGGGCAGTTTTGTTTGTCTTCAGAAAAAGTACAAACTTTATTCTGACGATAGGGAGCTATAAGAAGTTTTAAGGAAGGGAATAGTTAACATATTTAGGAAGAACATTTTGGCTGAAATATTTGGAGGTATTTGAAATGAGAAAAATGGGGTTAGTAAGACTAGTTAGAAGACATTTAAGAATCTAAGTCTGGACAGTAGACCCTGCTCGTCCTTGAGGAAGTTTTCACAAATCTCTTACATGCAAGATAACAAAAGTAGACAATATAAAATTATTTTATTTAATGATACTCAGTACATTCAACATAAAAGAACATTTTAAATTATATCATTCAGAGAGTTTTTGTAACATTATGTATTGCTTATTTTACAAAATGTTATTCATTGTAGATGGTATGCTTTTAAAAATAACCTTATTTGGAAGAATAAAATGATGCCACTCGTATGTCACTATGATCCTAACAATGCTACAATCCCTAAAATTTGGTGAGAATTTTGATACATGTATTAAATCATTTAGTTTATTTTCCTGGTTCTAGAAAGAGCTGATAAATTCCTGAGCTCAGGAATTGGCAATGCAGTGACAAAGGAGGGGGCGGGGCAGGTTTAGAATTGTTTAGAAAATAAAATTAAAAGGACTCATGGTAAGATATCAGAGGTAGGACCTTTCTTCTTCAATTATTTGGATAGTTCACATGCAGGTTTGAGTATTTATTCCCAGTCTAAATAATGCAAATAATTTCTACAGCTATTCATTTTTGTTTTCATATGTAGACACATCCTGCATTGATTGAAACTATCTTAATTTTTGTTATTTCCATTCCTTGGATGAGTAAGCAAAAAAAAAGATATGCCAAGCCATATTCATACACATCTTTTGGCACAATATATTCCAGAAACAAGGCACATTCCTTTTCCCTATAAGAGCATATCATTTGAAATATTTATATCTATATCTATATACACACACACTCATAATATATACATATAGATAAAGATTTTTGTAAATGCTTGGGAATCCAGAATTTGGTTTATGTTTTTGAATAATTTCTTTTTTTTTCCTTCCTTCTTTATTTTTTTTAATGTTACATTAAAAAAATACGAGGTCCCCATATACCCTCCACCCCCCTCACCCCACTCCTCCCACATCAACCTCTTTCATCATCGTGGCACATTCATTGCATTGGGTGAATATATTTTGGTGCTGCTGCATCACATGGATAGTGGTTTACATTGTAGTTTACACTCTCCTCCAGTCCACCCAGTGGCCATGGGAGGACACACAATGTTCAGCATCTGTACCTACAGTACCACCCAGGACAACTCCAAGTCCTGAAAATGCCTGCACATCATATCTTTCCTTCCCTCTCCCTACCCTTAGCAGCTACCTTGGCCACTTTCTCCACATCAGTGCTACAATTTCTTCCATTACTAATCACAGTAGTTCCATAGTAGAATATCAGTAAATTCACTCTAATCCATACTCTATTCCTCCATCCTGTGGGCCATGGGATGGTTATGTCCACTCCACCTCTATATCAAGAGAGGACTTAGATTCCACATGGATGATGAATGCAATTCTCCTGCTTGCAGTTGTAGGCACTCTTGACTTCCTGGTGTGGTGGTTAACCTTCTTCACCTCCCTGTTAGCTGGCCAGGGTAAGTCCAATAAACCAGATGGTAGGAGTTGCAAGTTTGCTGAGGCTCAGGGCCTGGCTATCACATGGACAGTACAGAGATTAAGGTCTCCAGAGTATACAACAATCCCAGCACCAAACACAGGTTCAGGAAAAGTGACAGAAGAGGCATGTGTAGAAAGTTCACATCTGAGTCCAACTCCATCACACTCAGGAGCACAAACTCCAAAGGTGGGCCTGAACTCCAGAGCCATCTGCCATGACCATAGAACCTGTGGGTCTCTGTTGCCCTCAGGAGAACCAGTACCTGAGCTTCTATCTACTTTGGCTGTCTCTGGGACCCTGATGAAGTGTGCATAAGTATTACCCCTCTGAAGACCTCCCAACTCTTTTTTGTAGACTCATAGCCATATAAACCCATTTGTCCTTTCCATTTCCCCCTTTTATCCAAAGTCATAAAGCAGGTTTTAACTTCTGATATTACATGTAGGCTGAGATATTCTGCTGGTCTGAGTTGACCCTTTTATTCAAGGTCTTTTTCTAGTTACACCATCAGCTGATGCTTGATAGTAATCCCTCAGTGCCAGGGAAGCTCATCTTTGGGAGTCATGTCCCACTGCTTTTAGGGAGGTAATACATGGCTCAGGGTCTAATATTCAGATTTTAATTTTACTCAGCAGAGATAAAGGTTGCTGCTGCTAAATCATTACCTCTTATAAGCTCTGTGTTGGAAGCATTATTGGAATACATAGGCAAGAGTCTGCTCACAGTACCCATCCCCATACTAGCACTCTAACCTAGCTATCTACAGTTTCTTTGGTAAGACAGAGGGAGAATCATGCTCATTGAAAAAGTCATTACCACTATTAACCGGGAAATCCACTTTAGTATGAATTAATCTCCATCTGAAAATCTGCCCACACTTGCCAATCACCTTTGAGAGTGCAATTCAGACACTAAGTGTTTCTGTGTTTTGTGTTGTTGTATTTGGTGTTCCATTTTATTTGTTTTTCTTGATGGTAAGGAATAGGCAGCTGAAAGTGTAAGAGGACATTGTCCCCAAAATTCCTATCCTGAAGTTCCCAGCAATAAAAGCAAGACTATCCCAGGGAGCTTAAAAAAAATAGAGATTCTTTTTTCTTCTAAGTAATTTGATGGAAGGACAACATTTATGCAGTTGTATTCACCAATGTGGGTAGAAAGCAAAGCAGAGTTATTGTTCAGCATTATGAGCTGGGGTAGAAAAGAAGGATCAAGAACGTAGATTCTGAATATGCTTGTGAGGGAGGGAGGCAAGCACTCAGGGGAGACACTGAGCATGGAAGAATAGATAAAGTCCCAACCAGAAGGCAGAATTTGTGAGTTGCAGAATATAGCAACAATTCACAGGTAGCAACAAACACACTGGCCAAGAGTGTGATAAGAGATAAAGACTTGAGTTAGCCTGAGACAGATCAGCCTAGAGACTAGAATGACTTCTAATTCAAAGGTCCAGGGCTTAAGAACTCTGCCAACACTAAAAGGAAAAGCAGACATGAGACAGAGGTAAGAGGAGAGTTTCGAGGTTTTGGGGGTGAAAAATAGCCCATTAGAGACTTAGTGTTAAGAGAATTGAAGGGCAAGATCAGTATCTAAGATGAGTGCCTGGTTGCTCCAGCTTCTTAATGGCCCCTTCCCAAATAGGTGCCCCACCAGAAGCACTATAAATGAAGTCTGTGCCTGTTCCCGGGTCCCTCAGGTATAATTGATATAAGTGCTTCACTTTGAAATATTCTCATTTCTCTGTTTGACCCCTTTGGTTTGATTCTTCCCTACCCTACTTTATCTGGTTTCTCTGCCACCACCTCACACCTGCCACTTTAATCTAAGTACTATGATGTCAAGGACCACTTTCATATTTTTCACTGTTTTTTTCCCCTTAGTGCCTGGCATGATACTTAGAAGAATGCCTGGAACATTGCAATGTTTTTGAATGGATGAATGGGTGAATGGTTATACAATTTCATATTATTCTTTGCACTAGTTCCATATCTGATGTCCCTGCTAGAATAAACAAAGAATGACAATATTCCTGCATCTTTATTTGGTATCATGGTATCAATCATCCTTTATACTTGAAATCCCCACCTAAGATGAAAAGTTAGACACAGGGAAATGTAACAGTGAAAAAGATAGGAATCTCATCATTAAATCAGAAATACAAGGAACAAATCAGAAGCCCATATCTTAAATGATGATAAGTCAACTTGATGATGCCTTTGGGTGAGAATATACTAAACCCTTCTGAACACACGTAAGGCTCAGAGTTAATGGGGGGTGGGGCAGATATCTTTAATGGGTGACTAACTGACTTTGGTGCTAGGGAAAGGCACCAAGTAGAACAGACAATACCTACAACTGCATCAAGGTTATGATTTGGGAAACCATGCTCCTCTAGCAATAGCAAAAGGGAATAAGTTGCTCTATTCTCCATTATACAGCCACACCATCTTACACCCTTAATTCATGTATCCAGGCATCATCCAAATTGAGCTCAACTGCAGTGCTACTATTCTAAGAGTAAGTCAAGACAACAAAGATTTACCCCACGCTACCCTAATGCAAGTGCACAATTTTGGTGTGGTAAGAATGCTCAGCAATGATAAGAGAGAGTCTCTTCTACCTGGACCTCGTGGGTTACCAATCTAGGAAATTATTGGATGACCACACCCTCCCTTTCTGGTAATCATTAAATGGTTAATTATTAGCTCCACCAAAATGTACAAGCTCCTGGCAAGAGCAATTCTTGGACCTTGCCTCCCCATTTCCCACCAAAATTCTCTTTTATGATACTGTAGTCACAGTGATATTCTTCCTTTTTCTTGAAAATATCAAGCTGCTTCTCTCTAAGGACTTTGAATATGGTGTTTCCTCTGGGTAGGATCCTCTTCCATCAAATTTTAGTATGAATGGCCCAGACTTATCCTTCAGGGTGTAACTCAAATGTCACTTGCAGAGAGGCCTTCTATAATTGCCCTGTCCAAAATAGTATCCCCCACAAATTCATACTTTCCATCCCAGTCCCTTGTTTATATTGTTTCTATTGTGTTTATCATGAGCTAAAATTATTATATGGAATCTTTTGTTTATTAGATAATTTGTTATCACCTACCAAAAATGTAGGCACTGTCACAGAGAGAACCGTGAGTACTCACTTCCTGCTCTGTCTTCATCATTAAGAATAGTGCTTGAAACATAATATATGTTCAATGAATGTTTATTGAATAGATGAAAGAATGAAAGAATGACTCCAACCAGAATGACAGTAGTCATACCTTGCTAGTCGAGTCCTTGGAAACAACAATGAAATGAAAGCAGCTAAACATTCAGACATTGTTGAAACCATTATCTTCCTCCAAAACCTATGCTCTTTCTCCTTTATCACCCTTCAAACCTGACCCTGTTGTTCTCCAGCTAACAGATCTCTGGCATCACCAGATAAAGCTCTGGTCTCACTTCTTCCAACTCTAGCCTCAGACCCCATGATCCTCCTTCCTGCTGAAATCCTGATGGTTCATTGGACTTACACACAGCTCTTCTTTTTGCCAAGCTTTTGCACATTCCAGGGCTTCTAGCTTTGAATGTCTTTTCCCCTCTTTGACATTTTTCTTATTCATCATCTCCTTCATGAAGTCTTTCAGGACCCCAATTATCCCATGTCTTTCTGCTTTTGTAAAAATATACTATATTTACTTCTATCTTTGCTCTCAAAATTGTGAATTTTAAGTATTTATAAACATATTAGTTTCCTGATTTTATACTCTAAGTTCCTTGCTGTCAGGGGCCATGCATAATTCACTGGCGATGCTGTGTGAACAGTAGTCAGTAAATGCATATTCTTTATTAGAGTTCTGCATTCAAATCCTGACTCTGCAGAGTTAATGTTTCATTGATCTTGGATAAGATACTTAGTCTCTGTTATTTAATTTCCTCTTTTATAAATTTGGGATGGAAAAAGTACCAATCACATGGTGCTATATTTCAAGTAAAGCACTTAGTACAGTGCAGTGGTTTCAAAGTGAAAGTACTCCATAAAAACATATTCTTAAATGCAATTGACTCCTGTAGGTGCGGACCCATTGTAAGTAGCTTTTCATGAGGCGGCTTCAGTTAAGGTGTGACCCACCTCATTCAGGATGGGACTTAATCCTATTACTGGAGTCCTTTAAAAATAAAATGAATACAGAGAGAGAAAGAAAACCATGGAAGCAAGAAGCTGAAATCATTGAAACCTGAAAGAGATGGGAGAGACCAGCAGAAGCTTCCATATGACAGAAGAGCCAAGGGTTGCAGGCATCTGGTCTTTGGGAAGAAATCATCGTCTTGAGATGCCTTGATTTGGACATTTTCCCAGACTCTAACCAAAAGTAAATACATTCCCATTGCTTAATTTCATGGTGCTTTTAGCAGCCCAAGAAACTAAAACAGACAATATCTGGCACAAATCTATTATGATAGTATCACATATTATTACTTTTTTAGTCCTATTAGTTTGCATAATGCATGGCACAGAAGCACTCAATGCATACCTGAACATAATGGGGGAAGGAAGAGAAAGAAACACAAAGTTGTAATAAAACACTCTCATTTGGATAGCACCTTACAGTTTACATACCGCTACTCAAATATAATTGTCTGATCATCCCAATCAATCTTCTAGTTAGACAGTCTCCCAGGTTATAAATAAGAAAGCAGCACATAGAAGCCAAGTGCTTTCCCAAGAATTCAAAGTC
Source organism: Dasypus novemcinctus (assembly GCF_030445035.2). Lineage (NCBI taxonomy): Eukaryota > Metazoa > Chordata > Mammalia > Cingulata > Dasypodidae > Dasypus > Dasypus novemcinctus. The sequence goes on along the minus strand of NC_080673.1, from coordinate 198,780,224 downwards.
TATAAACGGCATAGTAGAATGCAAATTCACATTTTCTGATCTGCCTTCTCTAGTTCCAGTCATCCACCATGTTTCTTATTTATTTCAATATAGCAATAAACATACTTTAAACACCAGCTCTGTGCCAGACTATGTACTGTCTGCTGTGGGGACTCAAGGACCAAGGTGTGTACTTTCACTGCAACCCTTTTATAATTGGTGAAAGATGTTGAGATTTAGACAAGAAATGATTCAGGTATTATGGTGACACCAGTCTCTAAATGTGGGGTTGGCCAGAGACAGTTTCCAAGAAAATGGGGCTTGGATTCTTTCCTCTATCTCTTCCTTCCTTCTCTCAAACTTGTTTACCTTCATTTTCCTTTCCTTCTCCTCTTTCTTCCTCCCTTACTCACCTCTTTTCCCTTCTTTCCATGCTTCCCTCCTACCCTCTCCTTGCTTTCTCGTCTCTACACCTACATTTGGAAAATACTGATTTATATCCAATGTCTAATTATTTTCATAGACATTTGAGAACCTACCATCTTACAACTTTTCCAGGCCATTCCATTAATTCTGTCACATATAATCCCAATAATCCTAGGTAGCAGTGCCCCTGTTATACAGGTAAGAAACACACCCAAAGATTACTTGACTTACCCAAGTAGACCCAAAGAACAACAAATGATTTGCAGAATTCTAAGCCATGTTGGTGCTTCCTCCCCTCCATCCCACTGTTGCCATAAAGAAAAGACTGAGCCCCACACTTTCACAACAAGCTTAATTATTGCTCCTGAAATGACTTTCTTTCAGAAAACATGGGGATCTTTTAAAAGAAAGATGAGATTATCTCATCATCATTCCCTTCTCCCCACCAGTCCCCAAGCTACCAACAATCACCATTCTCAGACTGTGTGCTTCAAATTGGGTCAACCAAACTCCCAGGGTCCAGGAATGGACATATCACCCATGCCCAGCCGGAATCTGATTTTCCTTGGTTATAGAGTCATTTGTTCTAGAGTCACCCCACTCCCACTTAGAGCAAGTGTCTGTACAGGAAAATTAACCCAAACATAACTGATTCACTAGTCCCTCCTGACTACTCTTTTGGGATAAGAGAAAAGAAGCTGATTGCTCACCTTTAACACAAGTCTAGCATTCTCCAAGGAAAAGCTACAGGCTGCACAGTTTGCCTCAGAAGTGAAAAAGTGGATGGCTGGCCAGCAACCTCTAGTCTCTTGCAGTTTTCGTTTGCATTGAGCAAAACCACTTGAACTCCTTGGAAACCGACTGGGAGCATTGCAAGGAAGAATGGATGCTTCCCGTAAAATAAAAGAAAGTGACTTCTTCTATTAACATGAGTACACTATAGAGCATCTTCTTTTTACTACTGTGTCAGAAATTTATTGAACAAAATCTATTGTTGTGAGCAGAGCATAATCAGGCATACCTCATTTCTTAAGAACAATGTTTTTTTTTTTCTTTTTGGAGTTTGTCAAATGGATTTTCAATATTTAAAGTAAAGTATAATCATCTGTGAAATTACCTATGGACTGTCAGTACATAATAAACAAAAGAATATATTGAAACATTCATCATTTCAAGTATCCGCAGTATAAAATTTATTTCAGGGCCTACTGTTACTTTCCTATTATTCATTTTTGCTATCAGAATGTGAGATAGCCTTAAGCACAACTGTAGTTTAGATGCTTTAGTTTATCATGAAGAATTATTATTTTGTTTTTAGTAAGATATAGCATCAGGATGATCATATTAAACTTACTATTTTAAGCCCATTGTATTTTATTCCTGGGATTAAGTTTTAGCCCTTTATTTTGCCCAGAAATACATTCATTAGGCACATGGTTCTACAAAATAGTGAGAAATGTAGTATATGTACTACAGATTCTTTGAGTTTGTACAACAAAGAGAAATGGAAAAGAATAGAGATGGCAACTGGATTGGTTGTGCTTCAATAATTTTAGAGGTGGAAACAATACTATTATTTTTTTTACTTTGAAGTTCTCATTTTGTTAAGAGGTGTTAGGCTCAGATTGATTAATTATGATTCTGTGAGTCACACCACTTGTAAATGGCCATGTGGCTCTCCCAAGACCTGGGTCCTTCCAAGTGACCTTAATGGCATCCAGGCATGCAAATTGTGAGGAACACATGACAATGCAAGAGATACTTTTCTCATCCTGAATTTGATAAAGATTTCATAAGTAGGAAAGAGTGAAAAATTATGAAAAGAAGGAAAAGCTTAGATGGGAGTGGAATCCTTGAAGAAGAGACTGGGTCCCAGAATCTTCTCCCCACTTTCGGTCCTGTGGGAAGCACAAGAGGGTTGAACTCCAAAGTATATAATATGGGGACATGTTTGAAGATATAACAGTCAACAGCCATGGAATTCACTGCCCTGACCAAACCTAAGGGTGGTAGGGTTGGCCAAAGATCTAGCAGAATTTCCTTGCTAAGTATAGCAGCAGTATATTCAGTATCATGGTGTGGCATGTGAGAAAAAAGGGGTCCAGGCTAAGCTCAACTTACCTGGTTACAGGGTGTCACAGGAAAGCACAGTCAAGTGTTCCATAACCTTGGAAAGATATGGATGAGAGAACAAATTGACTGGAATGCCCTCAGTATCAGGAGTGGGAAGATTAACACAGACCACTATGGAGCAATAACTGGAAGCCAACAGGAACATGGGAAATATCAGCAGATGACAGAGCAGCTTGCCAACAAGCAAGTACCCCCTTGAACTCATATAATTGACATGGCCCAATGATTTGAAATTAGAATCAACACAGAAACATGGGAAAGGGCAGGGGAAAGCCCCAACTTCACTGGGAAAACTCTGAATGCCTGGGTTTATACTGTGTTGATTAAGTTTAATTGTTCCTAACTGTGGAAGATGAGATACTACCTCAAAACAGAAATTTAGAACAGTTTTAAAAAATAATCATAGACATATTTGCCCACATCAGTACAAAAATATAAAAAGCTTTTTTTTTTTTTTCTATCTCACTGAAGATACAGTGGTAACATAAAATGAGTAGTTATGTAAAAGTCTAGTGGGACTGACAATGATAATAAAGGTAGTTTGGACAGAGCTATGGCAGACAATGCTTAGATGGATGGATGGATGGATGGATGGATGGATGGATGGATGGATGGATGGATAGGAAATCAGAAAAGAAATAGTCATACCAGATTGAAAGGAGCTATTTTCCCTGTATTTGTCCTGAACATATATAAAGACTTACCTGATATATACAGAAAATATTTACTGTATTTTTTTCATTATTTGAACACAATCAAACCTTGCCATATCTCTTGACAGAGTCTGAGCTTCTGTCAGCGATAGATTTATTCTGCGTAAATATGCACCTTCATGTGACAGTTTCCCTTTTCCTTGGTATTTTTCTTTGTATTTGCCTCTGGTGTGGGTTAATGGATGCAGAGGCCACTTCAGAACACAAAATCTGCAATGAATGTCTCAATGTCTTTATAACCTGTAATGTGTAACTGGGCACACCCATCTTAAAAACAGCCTATATTATGCTCGTACCAAGGACAAGCATTTCTTAGACTTTTGTTTTATAGCTAAAAAACCATTAGATTAGCAATGACAGCTCTCACAAAGACAAATAAAATGAGGAGCAGGAGAGAGATAACCTGGCATTTTTTGGCTAAATTGCACCAAGTTGGAAACTGGAGAGAGAATATTATTGCTGCATATTAGATATGAACTCTGTTTCTGTAGGAAATGCATCTAGACGTGGACAAGGGCAGTCACACTAAGAATGGGGTAAATTTTTCTCTGTGAAAACCTCCTGGACACTAGGCTCTTACCTTAAGATGTTTCTCCTGTTGGGAAAAGGGTTTTCTGCTGTACTCATCCCCTGACTCTCTGACCCTGATGCAATTTTCAGTATCAATAACTGGTCCCTTATTTTTTCTTGGAAAATGTTCCTTTCCTTCCTACTGAATTGTCCCAATCAATATTTCTCACATAATTATCTTTTTTTTTTAAGATTTATTTATTTATTTATTTATCTCCCTTTTCCTCCCCCCACCCTGGTTGTCTGTTCTCTGTCTATTTGCTACGTCGTCCTGTTTGTCCACTTCTGTTGTCAGCGGCACGGGAATCTGTCTTTCTTTTTCTTGCCTCTTCTTGTTGTGTCAGCTCTCCTTGTGGGTGGTGCCATTCCTGGGCAGGCTGTACTTTCTTTCATGCTGGGCAGCTCTCCTTACGGGGCGAACTCACTTCCAACCCTGTTCCCAAATATCACCTGCCCTTCTGGTGGGGACTGGCATCAATGCTGACACATCACAAGTCCTCTTTGTGATCCAAAAGAAGCAGAACTGGAAAGGTCTATAGCAAGACTATTTAAATGGGTTCACCAGTATTAAATAGTATAAGCAGTATGGAATGCAGTAGGCATTGTAGGAATCGGAATCCTTCATTAGGATCTGGGGAAGACTAAAAAATATAGGAAGACAGAAACATAAAAACAGAAAGAAAGTAGAAAAACAGGTGCTGGACTGCTCACACCTTTCATCTCACAGGTACTTCTTGATCGGCAATTCATGGTGAGTTTGCCCTGCAGTGTTTTGAAAACATTAGGTAGCTTCTGTTACACAATTACCACATCCAAGTAAACAGAAACATAACAAAGATTTTAAAAGGAGTTTTCAGGCTTTGGAAAAGAAATGGTCTTTTTGGTTATCTAATATTCAAAAGTGTCGTAGAAGACTTCAAAATAGTCAGGAGCACCTACTCTCCAGTTGGTTGGACTTTTACAGGTCAACTGACAGCAAGGTGAGGATGGATAACCATCACACCAAGGAACCAAGAGAGTCTACAGGTGCAGGTGTGAGAGCCCCATCCACCAGCCATGTGGGATCGAAGCCCCCTCTCAACTAGGTGGAGTGAGCATTGCCGTCCCAGTGTCCTCAGGATGGAGGAATAAAGTATGGACTAGAGTGGACTTACTGGTCTTCTACTATAGAATTATTGTGACTCTAGTGATGGAAAAAATTATATCATTGATGTGCAGACAGTGGCCACTGGAGTTGTTGAAGGCAGGGAGAGGGAAAAGGAAGTGTGTTATGGGGGCATTTTCAGGACTTGAAGCTGTCTTGAATGATATTGTAGGGACAGATGCAGGATATTATATCCTGCCATAACCCACTGAATGGAATGGGAGAGAGTAAACTACAATGTAAACTATAATCCATGCTGTGTAGCAGTGCTCCAAGATGTATTCATCAAATGCAATGAATGTACCACACTAATGAAAGAAGTTGTTGATGTGGGAAAACTGGAGGGTGTGGGGAGTGGGGCATATGGGAACCTCCTATATTTTTTAATGAACATTTTGTGTGATCTATGTATTTTTTAGAAATAAATGAAAAATATTTTTTGAAAAGGCTATTAGAGTAGGAGACTTAGTGCACACAGCTGTGCCTCTCAAACTATTTGTGGAAAACAAATTTTGTTTTATTTTTCTACATTACATTTCTTAAAATACAATGAAAATGAGATTAATCCTCAGCTCACACACTCGATGATCACGGCACTGTCAAAATGCTCTAAACATTTCTAAATGCTTCCTTTTCATTTGTGGACTCATCTCTGGTCAATAACTAATGTTCAGAGACTGGCATAGGTCCACAGACTCCACCATGCTCTTCTTTGCTCCCTGGATCCACCATTAATCATCAATGAGAGCTGAAGCTGCCTCATCTCTTACCTCTCACCATGGATACATAGACAGTCTCTCTCTGCAAAAGAAGGAAGGTCAGACAAGAGGGCGCGGGGAGGGGGGGTAGAATTCCCATTTTACAGATGAGAATATAGAAAGCCAGAAAGTGTTAGTCATTTGACTGATACTCCTGTGAGTAATAGATACCGGACTCATTCTCCAGCATTAACCAAAAGCATGGTGTTTATGCTGTGGGGGATTCAAGGTTAAGTGATGTCTCATGACAAAAGGATGCTATGGGGAAATACGTTTCTCTACTGTTGGTTACTATCGTCCCTTCCTGGGTATCATAATACTTATTAAATCAGGGCACTTAAAGTTCCAGGCAGTCCTCCAGAAAAGAAGTATGTTTGAATTTTGCTTTCCAGATGGATTTCACCAAGAAAGAAAAATGTCCCAACTGTGGGAAAAAAAACCCTCTTATCCTATTTGTCTGGTTGATAAGTGGGTTGACAAAGGGCATTATACTACCTGTGAGTATTCACCAATGAAATTGAGAGTTATTAGAAGAGTCAAATAGAGCACAGCACATGTATTTTTATAATACAAGTCTCATTTCTGAATATATTATATATTTATACATAAAAATTCATGAAAGTGCTTAAAAATTAAAAATCCAAGACCCACTATAATTTTAAAAGTCTGACAATCACCCATTTATTCCTCATTGCATTGAGGTACCATAGAGACTTGGCGAAGCTGTGCAGCAGCAGATTTTCCCACAAGCCCACACTTTCCAAGTTATTTGTGTGTGTTTGTGCAAGCACACATGTATACTTAGACTATGATCAGACAAATGCACCCACTTCACCCATGGTCCCAAGGATCCTTTGTAAAGCTATAAATATGGCTTTTCTGTATTGCCTGTAGCTCCAAAGGATCTTACTCTCATTTACCAACCTGGCAATAGGGTATAAAGATAGGAAAGACTAACGAGAAAAACTGGAAATAAATAGCATCAAGGGTGGTTTCAAGTTAAACTTAAATTGTTTCTTAGTTTTCCAGAGCTGTTATCACAAATACTGCAAGCTGGTTTTGGATTAAGAAGGGGAATTGTTAAATCCACAGGATTAGAACTTAAACATATCTTCTCAGAGGACACAACTCAACCCAAAATGGAAAGGTATGCATCTAACAATACCTATAAGGACATCAGGGTTTGTTGGTTATTACTAAATTGTGTTGATTCCTCCAGGATAAGAAAATGTCAACAAAAGTTAAAGGCTAAGTGTTAGAGCCAGAGAAACTCTGTGATAGCATAAAAAGATGCGCTTAACTTTTGAAGTGGAAAAGCAGATACAACTGAAGAACAAGCACAAGATTTAATTCTTAGAACAGAGAGCTCTAGAGACATTTAAATGTTCAGTTAAAACAGTTCTGTTAAAGTAAAGGCTCCAGCTGGAAAAATCTGGGACCCTGAAAAATGGAATAGAAACATCTGGGTGGATACCCTTAAGGATTTCAGTTCTGCACAGTCTCCTAGACTATCAAAGCCTGCAGAGTTGGATCACTTATCCTTAGTAAAATATAGCACTCCCTTAATGCAGGAAGATAGTACAGAGGACTATCCTTAACAAAGCAACAAGGTCTCCACTGCAGAACTGCCCCCATCTCCTCTTTTGGATAACCGACAACTTAGGTTAAACCCCAGCATAACTTGGCTGGGAATGTGCTGGGCATGATAGAAATGACAGAGATTATGACCTAAGGGAGCTACGAGAATTATCTAGCATACACTGGAATAAGCCAGAGTAGTATCCTTGGAATTGGATTTTGAGGGTGCTTGATCAAGCATGTCAGAACATAGAACAGAAAAAGCAAGAGTTCATTGACTTGATGCACTTTTTCTTGATATGGGATTTAACATTTTAGCAAAGACCCCAGAGAATAGGGAAAACTCATTGTTAGGGCAGATCTTTGAAGTCTGGATTTTGCTCAAACTGGGATTTCCTAAGTTTTTGTGATTGACAGTAGATAAAGGAAAATAGCGGCTGACAGAAGTGGACATAGTAGAATGGTTATTCCATAGGAGGCTAGAATATCCAACATACCTATGTTTCACTGAGGACCCAGAGAACATTCCATTCACAAAGGCCATTGGAACTGTTCTTGTGAGAGAGGAAATAATATTTCCAAGAATTTCAGGGCTCATTGTCCTCTTTGTTGCAGGGTAGATGTCAGACATTTTAGTTTCCTTACAGCTAAAGCAAATGCAGTGGGTTGGCTTAAACAGTGGGAGTTTATTGGTTCATGGTTTTGAAAGGTAGGAAAAATCCAAATCAAAGTGTCATCAAAATGATGCTTTCTCCCAGAAGATTGTGGTGTTCAGGAGCTGACTGCTGGTGATCCTTGGTCCTTGGTCCTTTCCTATCACATGGCAATGCACATGGTGGCCTCTGCTGGCTTCTTATTTCTGTAGACTTCCAGCTTCTGCCTGCTGTCTCTGGCTTCCTCTCTTTCTGTCACCTTACCTATAAGAACTTCAGTAATAAGATTAAGACCCATCCTTATTCACTTGGGCCACATCTTAACTGAAGTAACTTTATCAAAAAGTCCTGTTTATAAGAGTTCACACCCACAAGAATGAATTAAGTTTAAGACCATGTTTTTCTGGAGTACATAGCTCCAAGTCACCATAGTAGAAGAAATATTACAGAACTGGGTTCATTAATTGCCATGGGAGGATGGGGACCCCACAGAAGCAGACGGCAAGTGGTAGCACTTAACCATCAGAAGCCAGGAGAGTGCAGCTGCCATAATAATTAGTTAGATTGGATGGAGCAGTTCGACCCACAGGGAGTTTTGAATACAATTCATAGAATATGATTTCTCTAGGGGCAAAAGAGACAGGCTTCCAATGAGGGGTGGCTTAATATCTGCACTCAAAAGAAGACAAGAATGAAAGAGCATAAGTCTGAGGACAGCTTCTCTAATTAAAAATCAAACCTTTGTTCAATTCCTGGACATGAGCCAATTTTTAGACATGGAACCCATTGGCACAGGAGGAATAACTCTGCAACACCATGGCAAGTGCTCAGAGTAAAGACCTCCATTCCCAAAAGGAGCCAATGACCATTTACTTAGACTGTGAAAAGAGGAATCTCTAGCCCTTTGGAGGTCTTGTGGGCACAGGGTAGGGCTTGACACTGTTCCCAAGAGTCTGGAAAGATCATCATGGACTCCCTGCTAAAGGGGAGGTATGTGGGAGCCAAGTAATAAATGGAGTCCCAGCTAAAGTTCAGTTCAGAGGGTATTGACTGTGTCTTTGAACCCACCTAGTAGTCATTTCTACAGCCCAAGTGCATAACAGAAATTAATATATTTGGGAGTTAGAATAACCCTCACATTGGGTACTGTAGCAGTTTGATATTGTTTATAAATTCTGATATAAATGGAGACATTTGACAGCCTCAGAACCTTAAGCTTTTACCCTAAATAAAATTCCTATTATAAAAGCTAATACATTTCTGGTTCTTTGCAACAGCAGTCTTTGTCAAACTAAGACAATTTCTATCCAGTTGTCCAAGTCATTATATAGTACCCAGAAACCTATATAGATTCTCATTTTGGGTCACTTCTCCTTCAATGCAAATAGAAAAACCAGATTCAGTGATCATGGTTTTACCTGTTGAGAAAATTTTTACTTTCCACCTTCTTTCATGTACACTGCTAAGTAGGCTTTACTTTTCCCTCCATCATATTTGGCTTGCTTATTCAGCCGAAACTCACATATATACCAACCAAGCTTAGGCTCCTCCCCCTCAGCCACAGGTGTGATCTAGGGGAGGATGATTATGCAACTGTGGTAGGTAACGATGGGTCTGAATCACCTGGTTATGCAGCTTGCTCATACCCTCTGATCTTGCTTTGTCTTGATTCTGCATGTATCATTTCCATCTTACAGTGGACTGCTTCTGGATCTCATGGTCATGGAATTTGACAACATTTTTAAAAATTTGTATTGTAGTGAGGTACACATTACGTGAAATTTTCCATTTACTCTACCTATTGGTGTATAATTCAGTGACATCAATCACATTCACAATATTGTGCCATCATCATCACCTTCCATTACCCAAGCGTTTTATCTCCCCTCTAAACCTCTGGTAACATCTAATCTACTTTCTATCATTATGAATTTTCTTATTCAAAGTATTTTATGTAAGTGAGATCATACAATATTTGTCCTTTTTTGTCTGGCTTATTTCACTCAATACGATATCTTTAAGGTTCTTCCATGATGTGACAGGTATCAGAACTTCATTACTTTTAATGGCTGAATAACATTACATTGTGTGGATATACCATATTTTATTTATTCATTCATTTATTGTCCAACTTTTATACTTGGCGAGTCTCACAGAATCAGCTAATAATAGGGAATTCTGAATATATGGTCACTTGGTCCCTCATGGTCTAATGCTCATTCTCTATCTGGGTCCAGTAACATGATGGCAGAGTTCTTTCCTGAATGTCTTATAATTCTCTGCGACAAGTGGCATGGCCTTGTTCTTGAACCTAACAAGACAAAACTGATTTTCCCACTATGGCTCACCGTACTCTTCAAACTGCATCTTTTCCTACCACTATCATCTCTGACACTGTAGGGTCTGCTGATTGTGTGGCTGAAGTATGGGACTTCTTTTTATACTGATTGGACCTTTATAGAGACCTTTTCTGTTTCTGACCTCCCTCAAAGCCAGCAACCTTCCGTGGCACCCAAGGTAAGAAGCAGAGTAGTTTCCTGCATGTGTTCCATTTTGGTCATCTCCACTGTGATAGGTTTTACCGCCCAGGCTAAGTGTGTCAGCCAAGGGGTGCTGATGCAAAATATCAGAAATTGGTTTAGTTTTATAATGGGTATTTACTTAGAGTAGAACCTTTTAGTTCCAAGGCCCTAAAGGTCCAGAGGAATAGACCAATTCACAAACATAACCCGATATCTATTTTCGGAATTTATTTATATCAGATCCAGCAAAAGGGCAGAGACCCAAGCTGGCTCATGCCTCGCTGACATAGTCCAATCAAAAGTGTCTCATACCCACAGGACTAGAGTAGTTTAAGAACATAATCTTTCTCTTTTGGGGACTCATAAAAGAATTTCAAACTGCCACAGAAATCTAGAAGGAAAAGCAGTTGGACTGATTGAAGGTTAGAAGATCTTCCTGAAGGCACATTTGTGGACCCTGCTTGGAGACAACACTCTGAAAGAATGAATGCCATTATCCAGGAGCAGTACTGGCATAAATAAGAGACTTCTGTAAGGAAAACTGGGCCAGGAATCAAGGTATGGAAGAAGAAGTGGCCCCCCCATATTGACATGCCAGGAGTCCACAAGAGTACACTGTGCTCCCGCATCTCCGTCATCCCAGGCTCTGCAGGATTGGAATTTTTGATCTTCAAAGGAGATGCATTTTTGCCATGGAAGAGAGCAAGGGTCCCATTGAACTATGAAGGAGAGAGGGAGTTTGGAAGGAAGGAAGAGAGGATGTAAGGAAGAGAGGAAGCGTAGAAAGAGGGAAAAGACTAAGGAAGTAAATAAAAGGCATACATACAGCTCATTAATCCGAAACAGTAAGCCATTTGAAATCAGAGGTATATTTTGAAATGAATTAGAGAAAAACAACCTTAAAAGCTCTTTTCAAAATATGCAGTCCATCTTGTCTTAACTACACATGCTGTTTCCACCTATTTCTTTAGTGAATATTTACTTTTCACTTGGCCTTCATTTGAGTATGAGGCTAAAAGCAAACAAAGCCTGTTTTCTATCTATACAAGAACAAAGAAAGGAGTATGAAATTCATCTCATTGCTAACTTACAAAAGAAGAGGGCAGCCACTTGGAACTGCTAAGTGGAGCTGAATTCTTAAAATGAAGGTTGCCATAAGCTCTGAATTTGACCTTAGAGACCACTGTGCTTTGACCTCCCATGCCCTACTTACTCTATTCAATGCCTGGCCTTTCCTTCTTGATGTTTCTCCACAAGTGTTGTTTGGAAGAACAGCTGTGCACCTATTATAGCATGTGACAGTGCTCAGAGAATAGCAAAACGTGTTTCCCATGATTTTCTACCTGCTTGAGGGAACAATAAATATACAACGGAGAATGTGAAAAACTAATCGGAATAGGAGTCAAAGGACTTTTACTTACCCCTGTTACCAACTGTGTAAACTCTGACACACATCATTCCTTCTCTGAGCTTGAGTTTTCTCAATGTAAACATTGGAAGATGAAAGCACTCTATATTGTTTAAGTAGCTATAATGTGCCAAGAACTTGAAACATACCATTGCATTCAATTCAAATAATTATCTTTGTCTGTAAAGAAAAAAAAGTCTCAGAGGGAACAAGGATTTTGTCCTAAGCTACAAAGCAAGTTACAAAATATCTGTTTCTAAACTTGTTATCTATAAAACCCTATTTGCTTACTTTCTTGGCTATGGTTCAATAAGAGAAGTAACTCTAGTAGACATTTTAAACCTTACAAGTCTAAAACAGTACTTCCTTCCAATAACTGCCCCATACTTTTTCTTCTCTGCTGTTGGCAACACCATACCCCACTCACATTAGTCACCAAAGGGGTACTGATGCAAAATAAGAGAAATCTGTTGGGTTTTATAAAGGGTATTTATTTGGGGTAGAAGCTTACAGTGACCAGACCATAAAGCATAAGTTGCTTCCCTCACCAAAGTCTGTTACCATGTGTTGGAGCAAGATGGCCACTGGTGTCTGCAAGGGTTCAATCTCCCTCTTCCTCTCTGTGGTCCCAGTTTCTTCCAGTATCATTTGTAGGCTGGGATAAGGCTTGTCTCTCTCTGGGGGCTCATTCTTCTCTGGGCACAGCTGCTCTCTTCTCTCCACAAGGTCAACTGTAGACTATCAGGTGAATGGTTCATCTCTCTTCCTGGGGTCCAGGATCAAAACTCTCATCTCCCTTCTCTGCTGTGCTGTTTCTCTGTGTGTTCCTGCCCACCAAGTGGGTGGAGACTCAACATTCTATTGACGTGGCCCAATCAAAGCCTTAAGCATTATTTAATCAAGTAAAAACAAAACCTCTCAATCCAATATATTCTAATATGCCCAGAGGAACAGACCAGTTTACACACATAATCCAGTGTTTATATTTGGAGCTCATCAACAATATCAAACATCTATACCACTTAATCCAAAAATCTGGAACTCATCTTTGCTGTTTCTTTTCCCTTATCATCCCCACTTCCTCTAGTTTCATAACATTCTTTACTTTGCCTTCTCCTGGGCCCCAACCTGGCACAAGCCAATAACCTCCCCACCACTCTCTCTGCTCTCTCTCTTGTCCTTCCAATCTTTCAGAAGGCTCAGAGAGTTATTTAAAACAAAACAATCACACAGAAAAACAAACATCACCCAACATTATTTTCCTGCTCAGGAAAACCTCTCTAACAACCTCACCCATAATCTCATCCTCACTCATTTTCATTAAATTGGACACCCCAGCTTTTCATTTTCTTAAACACATTGTTTGCTTCCTCCTTATACCCTTTACTCTAATTGTTTCATCTTCTCGAGATGTTTTTCTTCCAGTCTGTATGTGCATCCTCACAGGGCTGTTTCCTATGTTGAGTCAAGTTTCAGTATAAATGTCTCCTCCTTGGAGAGACATTCTTCAACCAGCCCAATCTACATCAGCATAAAAATCAGTCTCTTACATCATCGTAGCCCTCATCACTAGCTCATATTTCTTGTTTGTTTATTTGGCTTTTTAACATTTATTCATTCATTTATTTCTCTCTTTCATTGTTAGAATGTGAGCAAAGACCTTGTCTACCTTGTGCAGTGGTCTATGCCCAGCACAAGAAAAGTGCCCAGTACAGCAGTGTTATTGCATGAACAGTTTTGCTTTACCTGGTAGCATTGTTAACGTGCATCTCCTATGAACTCGTGATTCCACTCCTTAGGATGTTGCCTAGAGAAACTGACACATGTGTACACCAGGGGACAGTTATAAGAATATTCATATCAGTATTGTTCATAACAGCAAAAACCTGGAAATAGCTCAAATTCCCATGAATAAAAAAAATGTGATATATCCATGCAATAGAATATTATGTAATAATGAAAATAAACTATAGGCAACCACATGGATGAGCCTAAGTAACATTGTTGAGAGAAAAGTAAACTGTGTAAGAATACATTCTGTATCATTCTATTTATATAAAGTACAGAAAAATGAAAACTAAATAGTCACTCTTTATCAAAATATGAGAAATTATTTTTCAATGCAGTTACCTCAACTACTGCACAAACAGTATTCCAGAGTTCTTACTGACTTCTTATGTTCACATCTGGTGTTCCAGACTTAATTTTTGCCCTGGTAAGGGTGAAATTCTAGTTCATTGTGGAATTAATTTGTATTTCCATGATTACTAATAAGAATGGCAGTATTTTAAGGGTTGTTTCACCACTGTTCACTGTTCTGGGAAATGCACCTTCAGAATTTCTATTTTCTATAGAGTTTTCTCCTATTTTTAATTGACTCCTCAGATTGTTGTCTAATTCTGGATACAAGTACTTTAATAGACATATGTAAAACAAGTATCTTCTTTCGATTTTGGTTTGCCTTTTCTTCATATTATCTTTTCATTTTAAAAAAATATTTAAAAATTTACCATGTCCAAATTTAAATTTTGCTTAATGATTTGGATTTTCTGTGTCCTGTTCAATTTTTTTTCCTACCCTGAAGTCATCAAGGTATTATTCCATACTGTCCTATAATGTTTTATAGTTTTGTCTTTCACTTGAAAGTTATTAATCTAACAACCATTGATATTTTAATGCTGTGAGGTAGAAATTTCATTTCGTTTTTTTTTCTTTGTGAACATACAATTTTCACAGCATTGCTTATTGGATATTCCACTACTTATTTTCCTACTGGTTTGCAATGCACACTCATCCTATCTTACCTCCAGAAATCTATGCAACTCTTTCTGGGCTCCCTGTTTGTTTTCATCAGGCAATTGTCATCCTTCTACCAGTGCTACCCTCTACTGATAACCTCACCCTAATAAGAATTTGTTCTGCTCTTTTGGCCATGTCTTAACTTTTCTTGAAACTGTGATTTACAGTACACACACACACACACACACACACAATACGCAAAAATATATATCATATGTATACATATATGTATAATATAGCATATATACGCATGTATGTGATTTATATATATAAAATCTAGCTTGCTAATTCTATGAAAAATTCCGTGGTAAATTTGGTGTTGATTAACTTGACTCTATGGATAAGTTTGGTAAAATAAATGTTATATCTAAATTATGCAGTCAGCCTGTCCACTTCCTTACAATGTTTCAATAAAGCTGTATAAGTCTCATAAGAGCCTGGCCAAATTTTGTTTACTTTATTCCTAGGCATGTTTTTGTTTCTATTATACATATCTTCTTATAACATTTTAAATTGATTGTTTTAGATGTATAGAATGCTCTTGAGACCTCTATATTAATTTCATAACCAGCAAGTCTACTAAATTCCAAATAGCCACATTTTCATGGTCATTTTTTTTTTCATAGATAATTATACAATCTGCAAATAATGGCTGTTTTAATTCTTTTCTTCCAATGCTTATATTTTTTTGTTTCTTTTTCTTGACTTATCATGCTACCTAGGGTTTCAAGTACAATATTGAATAGAAATGTCAAAAGCTAAAAATCCTTGTTTTGTGTCTGACTTTAAATGTGCTCCTTATATTTGCTAACAAATTTGATTTTTTGAAAAGATATTTCTTATCAAGTTGATGAAGGTCCTTTCTATTCAGTCTGTTAAAAGATTTTAAATTGCTTAACTCATGAATGGATGGTAAATTGAATCTGACACTTTTTCTTTACATGTTAAAATAAACCGATTAATGTTCTAATGTTGTCAGTCTTGCATATTCATTCCTGCAATATGAATAAACATAAATTTGTCATTATTTATATCATGTATGTATTTTTTATCTGTTCTCACAAATGAGATGTACTTGTCATTTTCTTGACTTTTACTGCCAATTTTGGGGGGAGGGTTTCACTCTCAAACATATTTTCTTACCTGTATTTAGTCTTCTCATTTTCTTTGGTCCTACATTTTCACTAGGGTGCCTCTGAGAATGAATTTATTTTTCTTTTGTGACTTTGTCTTGTTTGAGTCTATTTGGTTGTGGAATGTGAAACTTTTGTTTTTCAATAAATCTTGAATGTTCCAGGCACTGTCTTATTGAAAACTGTCTTTTTTCCATTATCTCTATTATTTTCCAGTTTTGATAAAATATGTTGTTATATTGTCATACTTCACACTCTCTTTCATATGTTTCTTTCTTTTGTCTTCCTGTGTTGAATTCGGGAAAATGTTTTAAACACTGTTTTCTAGTTCTTTAACTCATTCTTTAGTTCCTACTAAGCCTTTTGTTTAACACATCTATTTTGTTTATAACATTTAGTTACTGTAGTTTAAACTTCTATTTAAATGTTTTTAAAATCTGCTTTGCTGGGATCAGATGTAGCTCCGTGGTTGAGCACCTGATTCCTATGCACAAGGTCCTGGGTTCAATCTTTGGTACCTCCTTGAAAATAAACTGATTCATCATTTTTACTTCCTTACTTCCATTTTCAAGTATCTTTTATTTATTATTTAGCAGAATATTTTAAAATTCTGTACTTAATAATTCTGATACCTGAAATCCTTCAAGCCTGATTATCCTATTTGTGATTTTGAAGGTCTTTCATGGTGCTTTGGTATGATGGTGTTTTTATTTTTTTACTTTAGATCTTTATGCCTCTATATGTGAAGTGGGGGTGGCAAGGGAAAGATGGAAGAGAACACTGAAATGTGTGTTTGTATTCTTTGGCTCTCTGCCTTCTTTATTTGTACTTAAGGCAACCATCTGGGGACACCAATGATATATCTTTCTGATTTTATATGCCAGAGTTAGCAAAATATCTGACCAAAACCCCATGTGAATGGAGGTTCTTAGAGAAGATTTTTCCCTTCCCTCTGGCCAAAGTCTTGATGCAACAAGATGACACACTGAGATAACACAATGAAGAGACACAATGAGGAAACATAATGAGAGACACAAAAAACAGGAGCAGAAGTGGCTCAACGATTAGGCACCTCCCTCCCACATGGGAGGCCCTGGGTTTGGTTTCCCATGTCTCCTTAAAAAAAAAAAAAGATCAGACAGCCAGACAGCAAGTGCAAACTGGGAGGGCGGGGCGGGGGAGAGAAAAATAAATACAAATAAATTTTAAAATGTTTTAAAATTTCTGCTGTTAAGAGAAAAGTGAGGCAGGAAGGAAGAGAGGAAGGGAAGTAAAAGCACTAGTTTAGGTCAAAATACATATACAAATTCATATCATTAATTTTTAAATTAAGATTATAACGCAAATATTTCCAAGCCTAAAAATTTCTTGTAAGCAAAACTGTCAACTGTTAGATAATATTCCATCTTAGGACAGTCCTGTGCCATTTAACTGCCTCATATTTGTTTCCACTCTACTAATATTGTAATTGTTTATGATGATATTTTCTTTAGAAAACACACTTTTCTAATTGTTTATTAAGAATAGATTCTGAAAGGCAAAATTATTTTTAATTATATTTTGTTTACTGTTTGCCCTATTACTAGTTTAAACCAAAAAAATCAATTCAGTGGAAATATTAAAAATTAAGCCCTGTGAATGGATGAGGTGATCAACAAATTGGTAAAGATTATATGTTATGTGTGAGTTTACACATGCAAGTGTGTATGATATGTATGTGAAATGTTATTAATAGCAATAGTATGTGTGGGGATGCACATGTGTGGTTGAGTGAGTAGGAGGGAATACATGTATTTGATTATATATGTGTGTATTTGAGTGTGAATGTGGGAATGGTAGGTATATTTGAATATATGTGTGGGTGAATGTGAGAGTGCATTTGAGTGTGTGTGTGTATCTGTAAGTATTCAAGCTAAGGCTATTTCAAACTATGGTCCAGGGGTACAGTTGAGCAAAGTATTTGTGTAACTAACAGTGAAAAGTACATATTATTTTCCATCATTGATGTGAAGGAATTGGATATCACTTGGGAAGTTACTTTATTTTTTTTCTTCCCCTTTCCCTCCCCTCCCATTTCCCGCCCCTGTCCTGCTGTTTTTGCTGTGTCCATTCCCTGTGTGATCTTCTGTATCTATTTGTCTTTTTGTCTTCTCTTCCCATCTTTCTCCTCTAGGATTCACCAGGATTTGATCCTGGAGACCTCTGAGGTGGAGAGAGTTTCCCTGTCAATTGTGCCACCTCAGTTCCTGGTCTCTGCTGCATTTCACCATAACTTTTCCCTTCGTCTCTCTTTTGTGGCATCATCATCTTGCACTTGCACGGGCATTGGCTCACTGTGCAGGCACTCGATTTACTGAGCAGGCACTCGACTTGCATGCCGGCTCTGGCTCACCACGCGGGCTCTCACGTGGGCACTTAACTTGCCACGTGGGCACTCAGCTTGCCATGCAGGCTTGCTGCACAGGCATTGTTTCTCTTCTTCTTTTTCACCAGGAGGCCCCAGGGATTGAACCCAGTTCCTCTCATAGTAGCTGAAGGCCTTATCACTTGAGCCACATCTGCTTCCTATTTTATTTTTTAACTATAGGCTTCTCTGAGGTCTATTCTCAGAGATGCTGATTTTGTACCTATAGTTTAGGACTTGGAAAATATGTTTTAAAGAATGCTTCAGGTGATTCACCTACTCAGGTAAGTTGTGATGTGCTGAATTTTTCTGTCACTTTATGTCAATTAACAAATACACTCAGGGAAGGATAGTGCCATGCTTAACTCAACACAGAGCTAGTAAGTGATGGATTTAGGATTGGAGCTCAGACCCTTGCCTTCTGAAGCAGTACTGAAAATCACAGTCGTCTCCACATTGCAGTATTGATGCTTTCCCCACATAGTCTAATCACTGTTCATTAGACAGTAAACACATTTTGAACAGTGTCTTGCTTCATTGCTAGAGTTATAAAAAGAAACCTGATGGATTTCCCAAGTCTTGTGCAGCAATAAAAAATAAATATGGAAGGAAATTTAATTCCCCTGCCTCCTAACACATGCCCTCCATCCTCCACCTCAGAGGGAAGATGATTTCCATTTGAAAGGTGTTTTGAGATTGATTAGTTGAGACTAAAGTCCCACATACTCAAACGTTTGAAAATAAAGTCATAGCTCATGGCTCTTCCTGGACTCAGCCAAAGTAATGTTGAGCAGCATCTAAAGAAACATCTGTCTTTTCATATGTATGAACAGTATTTTATAATAAATCCTATAGGGTCCTTAAGATTCATTAAGAAAGAAAATCTGTATGATCATTTTAATGACCATATGGTTTGGGTTTAGGATTGTCACCTAGCTGGGGTTCCTGGAGGACCGCATCCAAAAGAAAATAGCAAACGTATGTTAGAATTCATACAAGGTTTTTTTCCTGCCCTATTTAATAAGGTTCATGTCTTTCTTTTTCCTTCTTTGAAACATTGTTCAGGAAGAGCTGAAGTTTTTCCACTCCATTTGGATGGTTTTCATCTCTTTGAAGTAACGCTACCTTGGATCTAGGAACAATTTGTGAAGATCTAAAGCTCTGGCTATCAACAGTGGGAGATTTATTTTTATCAGCTCTTTTTTTCCTCATTTGATATATGATTGGGGCCTTAAAAATATTGTTTGAATACCATGCAAAGGAATATTTGTCAAGCTGTCAGCACCTTGAGATTAATAAGAATATGGCCCAGAAAAAAACAAAAACACACACAGAAAACACAGTTGATATTATTTGAGTTTTGAAACCAACAGGGCATCAAAGTCTTTCTTCCTGCTGCTTCAAAATGTTACCAAAGCAATTACATTTTACACTCTCTTCTAACACAATGTGGGAAACTTTGTGACTTTGCAAGAAACAAAGATGTCTCTGAAGACACTTACTAATGAAAACTCAGAAAAGAGAATGGACAAAGCAACTTCTTAATCTCGGTTTTAAAAAAAGTGTAAAATGAAATAAACCAAGAAAAAGTATTTTATCCTAACATCCTAGCTAACATGGTGGTCTCCAGTTGATTAGTCAGTACTACAAACTCACCGTTCTACTGTCAAATGTCTGTAAACATTGAAACATCAATTTCAGTTGAGGAAAGAGGCACAGAATTATCCTGATGTTCACAGACACACACTCACATGACTTTTCTACTTTTCTATGCCTTTCTCCTTTCCTTTATGTAGCCAATGTTCCTAAGTCCTCCAAGATGTAAGTTCAAATCTAGAAAGCTGGAGTAAGGAGATAGCTTTATTGCCAAATCCAGCCTCCACTATTTACTAACTGTGTGATCACATGCAAGTTGACCATCTGTTTGGACTATCAATTCCCAAATGAAGATAGAGAGCTGATAACACAGTCAGGAAGCCCAAGTGAAATGAGTCCTGAAGGTTCTATAGAAACTGCAAAGTATATTATAAATATTGGTGTCATGCATCTTAGAACACTTCTCTTAAGAAGCAAAATTTTTATACTTCCATATTTTACTTGCGCATTACTATTCGCTCTGAAATAAGATTTTTAAGCTACTTCAGGCAAGGGAGTAAGTTTACCCTATCCTTACATTCTTTTTTTTTTCTCTCTTATATTCATTTTTTTTAATGACAATAATGGATCCCTAACAATAACAGAAAGTTTTGGCTGAGAAAAAAAAAAGTAACATCATTCTAAACCTGGATTAACTTGTTGGATTTTCAATTAAAAAAATATTTCAAGGGAAATATTGCAGTAATCCCTATTTTAGAGATGAAGAAACTGAGAAAGTAAGTAGCTTTCACACAATTACAGCAATCTGTTGGTGGCACTGATTTTCAAACCTGCAGGTTGATTTAAAATACCATGATCCGCACTAATACATGTAATGTCATTTCAAGGAAGAACATGACATTGCCCCATAATTGAGTGTATTGAAAGACCAACAACATAAAGCAGGTCAGAAGCCAGGGATCAGGGATAGTAGTGGTCAGTCAGCATTGTTGGATTGTTGGGTTCAGTTGACTGATTAAATATCTGCAACAGTCATGCTCACTCACTCTTGTCTTGGCTTCTTCTGTTGCATATTCATTTAGTTTTCAATAGTGATCCTATATTCCATGCCCCCTCATAGAAAAAGAATTCCTATCAAGCAAGGCCAGACATCACAAATTATTTTGCCCAATAGTGTTCTAAGCATTAACACAAGATAAAATGGCTGCAATTTAAGTCATTCTAGGGAGAACAGCCATAATTACTGAGCTCAAAGAATGCTGGCAGGGAGCACTGGACTGGGGTTAACACCAAACTTAATCCGTTCTTGGTCCTGTAATGTTGGTGATTTACTTACCTTTGTGTGTACATGAATTATAGTTTTGCAAAATGTCATTAATAATCCATGTTCTGTTTATCACACAGATGTTTTAAAAGAAGAAATAAATATTTGTCAAGTGCTGAAAGAATAAACAGATGATTGAAGGCAAAGTCAATTCTTTGATGTTGTATGTGTTTTTATGAAGGCTCAACCCTTGCTCTTCGAGAGAATGCATTTTTCTTCAGCAGCCATCCAAATGGACAATGATACTTCTCTGTCTCTCCCATAATGATATACTGATTCAAAAGGACATTAAAATGTCACAATAACTCTCATAGCCCCTTGACTCTACTATGCCCATAAGATTTGGAGAAACTTCAGGGAGAAGACTCACAATAAGAAACCAAATTTTACTGAATTATTTTAAAAGGAAACCCAGAGAAAGTGGTTATGTGTTCTATATTTTGCTTCTGATATTTTGCTTAGATGATGTCATTAGAACCCCTCTTCTCATCAGCTGAGGATAGAAATGGGAGGTCACCATTACTATACTGTGTCTTATTTCTAAGTCAGATAGAATCCCTTCAACTTATAGGTTGCTCCATTGATGAATTATACTCCTAACCAAACCACAGCTGGAAGTAATACAATTCAGCAGGAGACTTCTGGGAAAAGAGGATGCCTAAGCAGAAGAATTGTATAGGAACAGTTGGGAATACCAAGATTTGTACATCGGAGACAAAATAAAATGGTTGGTTCTGGGACAATGAGTATTCATTTCACAAAAGTCATACTAATGGTTACTGATAGGGAAAGGGAAAAGAATGAAGCGGGAGAGGAACTCACAAACCTTCTGAGGAAGTAGCCCAATTTATTTCTTAAACTGAATTTTAATTACACAGATGTTCATTTTATAATTACTTTTAATCTGTGCAGATATGGTTTATATGTTCTTGAATTGATATCTCATAATAAATTAATTTATGATTGAAAAATAATAATGGGTGAAATATTGTGAATCCAGGATCTAAATTATGATAATGGGAATCAATTACTTAATTAGAACAACAAATTGACTCTAGAATAAAATATACCATAGCCATGCACAGTTTCAACTGTTGTTTCAGGTTATCTAAAAACCAACATGACCAATTCCAGAAACTCATTGATTATCATATTTATATTATAGCAGAAACAAGAAATCAAATACAGAGGAGTTAAATTTGTATCCATTTGCAAACTGGGATTATATAACAAGTCTTAAAAGCACTCATTTCAATGAGTAGCTGTCAAAACTGAATCATAGAAATTTATTCAAGATGTTTTGTTTTACTACAGTGACATTTTTTGACAATTAAGGTCAACTTATATCAGAATTTAGAATATTTCTGAGTTTAGTGCTGACAGATACTGACTATACAAATGGACAAGAGCCAGATCATATAGGAAAACAGAAGTCTGACCCACCATCTCTGCAGTAGCCAGCCTGGCAACCTGGTATAAAGAACCAGGAGTCAGAAGACCTGAGGTCCTTGTGTAGCCCTCTAGCTAACAAGGGATGTGTGGGTTGATTTGGACAATTCCTCTGCTCTTGGCTTCTCTGTTACCCAATCATTAAAACAAGAATTTGAGATGCAATGATTTCAGAAGCTCCTTCAACTCCAGCATTCTAGTCCTGTATAACTCTAGATATGGCACCAGACTACTTTTTATTTCTGTCCTCAATTGTGCTGCTATACTGGTAGGAGAAGAGGATCATCAAATCAGAGAAAAAAAAGATCTACGAATGTTAGGAGCTGGAGAAAGAGGGGGAAAAACCTAATTTGTCTTTTACAGTTCATTTCACATGTACAGGGAGTTAAGATGGGAACAGTGTATCTCGGAAGGTAATTACATATTGTCTGCAATCAATAGAACACACCGGGGAAAGAAAAGCTACTTGTATTACACTTAGAATTAGGGGTTTCATATTGTAGCTTGAATTATCTTCAGTCTCAGCAGCTGAAGCAACACTTATGAAGTCCTAGCTTACTCCAAAGTTTCTAGCTCAAGTTTTAAAGCATCAGCCTAAAGCATCAGTTTTAAATTACGGGTAAGGCCATCCTTGGATATTATGATCAATTGTGAAGTGTGGTACAAAACTATTAACATTTAATTAACTGTTTAGATCAAATAATTAAAATATATAAATCAATGAATTGTCAGTAACAATTCCACTTCCACTTGCCTGCGTGACACAATGCTTCCTGCCTAGAAGAGGGCCTCATACAATTATTTGTACTGCTCTACAAACTGTGCTTGACGCAGAGTGTTTCCATGGGTGTGTGGCATGTGTAAGTATTGTTTCATGTCACAGAGAAATAGCAGGCTGGTCACTTGTCTGAGCGAGATCTCTTACAGGTGCCTCCACTGCTACAAGTTCAAAACTGGCCTTATCCTCTCGTCCAGACATTCACCTCTACTGTGGTCCTCATTGTAGTCACTGGACCATAACCCCCTTCCCAAATGCCCAAGCTGGGAACCTCAGAGTCATCTTTAATTGCTCCATTGTATAGGTCAGGACTCTTCTGATTGTATGAGATAGAAACATAGTCGAAACAGGCTTTTGAAAAGAGTAAATGTATAGGACTGTGTGACTTGAATTACAGCCTCTGACTCAGCTGGATCTGAGGATTATAACAATATCACTAAGCATTTGTGCTCTCTTGGCTCTGATTTCCTCTGAGCTGCCTTTGTTCTCAGACTGCTGCTCTCCACTTGGCACATATGGCAAACCCTGTGATTAAAGCAATCTTACATTTCCTCAAAGAAAGAGTATATCACCATCCCAGTAGTTCCAAATATCTTATGGCAGCCGTCACAGGTCAAGCCTAAGACACATGTCAATGACTGAATCCAAATCTATAATTAGCAGGGTGGAGTACTCTGATTGGTCAGCCTAGATTCCATGCCCAACCTCAACAATTCATCCTTGTAAAAAAGATAGCTATCAATTGTCTTCATATTACATTCATCCAATAACCAATGAAATAAGAAGTCATGTGGAGTTTACATCTTAAATATCTCTCATTTCTTCTTTCAGGTTCAACTGCCATTTTCCTAGATCAAAGCCTCAGCATTTCTCATCTTGTCACCAGTTACTGAAGCTTGTTAAATGACCAACTCATCTCTTTTGAAGAGCTTCTCTAACCCTGACACTTTTCCTGTCAACTCTTTATCAATTCCTCTCCAGGTACACTATCCTTGAGAAGCAGAAATCTATTAATGGGTCCCCAATACTATCAGGGTCCTTGATTCCTCATGTTTTTGCACAGACTTTTCAGTGTCCTTCTGTTTTAGTTTGCTAAGCTGCTGAAAGCAGATACCCTGAAATCTGTTGGCTTTAACAGCAGAAAATTATTAGCTTAGAAGCTTACAGTTTTGAGGCTGTGAAAATGCCCAAATCAAGGCATCATGAAGTGATACTTTCCTCCTGAAGACCTGCTGCCAGTGATCATGGACTTCTGTGTTACATGGCAAGGCAAATGGCAGCATCTGCTGGTCTCTCCCTTCTCTTCCTGGTTTTATTGCTTTCACCTTCTTGCTTCCATGGCTTTCTCTTTCTGCATTCATCCCATTTGTAAAGGAATCCAGTAAGAAGATTTAGATCCACCTTGGACTATGCCTTAACTGAAGGAATCTCATGAAAATCTACTTATAATAGGTTTATACCCACAAGAATGGATTAGCTTTAAGGATGTGATTTTCTGGGGTATAAATAATTCTAAACGTCCACACCCCAATCTCTGGACATATTCAATCTGTATGCAAGTTACATTCATTCCATCACAATATCCCAAAAGTCTTAAATCATTTTAGTAACAATGCTAATTACAAAGTCTCATCAAAATCATTTTCAGGTGTGATCTGTTCTGGGGCTCAAATCCACTTAGTCTGTGAACCTGTGAAACCTAAAGAACAATTGATCTACTTTTAATATACAAAGGAGGGGCAATCACAGGATAAACATTCCATTCCCATAGAGAGAAACTGGAAGGAAAACAGAGGCCAATGGTCCCAAATAATTCTGAAACCCTGCAGGGCATACTCTGTTAGATTTCAAAGTCTGAGAGTGATCTAAAGAAGGATGGTTTGTCTTCCAGGCCTGATGTAGCAACAGCACCACTCTTTCCAAGCGGTTACACAGTGGTTGTGCTCTCCCCAAACACTGGGATGAAGTCTCCAACATCTTCAAGCATTGGGGTGACAGCCAGGATCTCACCTCCACCCTTGCCCAGCATCGGGGTGGTGGCCAGCCTCTCTGCAATCCTCTAGTCGTCTGAAAAAACAGGGGTGGTATGACAGTTTGAAGCTTTTGTTGACCCCAGAAAATTCTTGTTCTTCCCTGTGCTTGTAAACCTATTGAAGGTGGGACCTTTTGATTAAATTACTTCAGTAAAGGGCCTTTGATTAGATTGTGTGACCCAAGGTGGATCTTGATTCTCTTATTGGAGTCCATTATAAACAGAGGAATAAAAAGCCACAGATATAGAAAAATGCTTCAGAGACAGAAAGAAGCACCAAGGCTGAAAGGAAGCCACTTTCACCAGAAGCTGAAAGCAATGAGGAGAGGGAAGAGCTGAGTGGACACCTCCATGTGCTTGATTGCTCAGCTGCAGTTTGGGGAGGAAGGGCCTCATGATGATGCCTTGATTTGGACTATCACAGCCTCAGAACTGTAAGCTTTCAACCTAATAAATCTCTATCGTAAAAACCAGCCCATTTCTGGTATATTGCTCCCAGCAGCTTTTAGCCAAAAAAATAGGTTATAACACTCTTCCTAAACATTGGGGTGCAAGGTCCACCTACTTCTAGTGCCAGAGCATATTCACCCTTTTCACATCTATGGCTTAGCTCACTCTCTTGGCCAGAGAAGAGGTCTTTGGTCCAAACCTCAGCATCCATTGTTCTGCTTTGAAATCATTTTTCCTTCCATTTGTCCCTTTCCTGTCCCTCTTAGTTCTGGCTGGCAGTGTTTCCTTTCATACAGATCTTGCAAAAAAACTTGTCAGTATCATACGTAGTACACAGAGGTCCAAACCATCAGACAGTAAAACTTTTCACAAATCCTTTCTGGGTAACTACATTTCCAATTCAATCTCGTACTGAAATGACTAGCTGGTTCTATGTTCAGTTAAACCCTTACATGGAATACTATTCTCCGGCAACTTGCTTTCTGGAAGCTCAAAATTTTCCAAAAGATCAATTTCTGAGTTCTTTGTGCTCAGGAGTTCAGTTGTCAGCTTGTTCTTTTCCTCTTGCATTTTACTATAAGCTGCAAGGAGAAACCAGGCAGCCTTTTCCATATTTAGTTTGGAAATCTCCTCAGCTAAATATCTAAGCTCATCACTTTAAATTCTGCCTTCCATCCAACATCAGGACTCAATTTTGGCAAATTATCTGCCACTTTAAAACAAGGATCACTTTTCTTCCAGTTTGCAATGACACTTTCATCATTCTATCTAAGGCCTCATATTTGTACCAACAGTCTTTTCAAAGCAATCTAGGTCTTTTCTATCAAGCATCTCACAATTCTGCCCTCCCCTACTCACTAGTCAATTACAAAGCCTTTTTAAATTTTTTTTTTTTTTTTTTTGCAATAGCAGCACTACTGGTACTGTTCTGGTACCAAAATCTGTTTCAGTTTGCTAGGTTGCTGAAGTCAGAATTCATGAAATGCATTGGCTTTAACAATGGGAATTTATTAGTTTACAAACTTAAAGTTTTGAGGCTGTGAAAAGGTCCAAATCAATCCATCATCAAGATGCATTCTTCCTGAAGACCTGCTGCCAGCTTTTGTGAACTCCTCTGTTACATAGAAGGACACATGGAGGAGTCTCTTCCAGGTTTTGTTGCTTTCAGCTTCTTGCTTCCATTGCTTTCTCTTTATATATTAATCCAATCTATAAAGAACTCCAGTAAGAAGGTTAAGACCTACCCTGGGCCATGCCTTAACTGTAGTAACCTCATGAAAACCTTACAATAGGCTTATAATCACAGGAGTGGATTGACTTTAAGAACATGATTTTCTGGGAGGTACATACAGTTCCAGATCATCACTCTTCCTTCCTTGTTTATCTCAGAAAATCACTGCTTATATGTCAACAAAGATGGGTACAATATCTCCCATACCATATGCTCTTCCAGAACATTGCTACTCTATATTCCAACGGAAAATCTGAGCCTGCTTTCTTTGAATCTGTGTGAGCTTGAGACTCACTAATAACTAATAAAAAGGGCAGAATAGATGCTGTGAGACTTGAGGCAGCTTCCACCTTGTTAGCCGGGATGATTGCCTTTGGAGCCCTGAGCTGCCACTGTAGGAAGTTTCACTATTCTGGGGCCACCATACTGTGAGGAAGTCCCACTTACATAGAAAGGCCACATGGAGATGTTCTACCTGAAAGCCCCATCCAAGGTTCAGGCTGACAGCCCCAGGCAAGGTTCAAATGCAGCTTTGTGAGGGAAAGTGCCTCAGGATGATTCCTGGACACCAGCCTTCAATCCTTCCCACGTCTGGCCTCAGACAACATGGAGCAGGGACAAACTTTCCTCCAAAGAGCCAGACCAATTCCTGATCCATAGAATCTGCCAGTGTAACAACATGCTTGTTTTGCTCGTCTAAATTTTAGGGTGGTTTGTTATGCAATATCTGTTTCACCATTCTTGATATTCCTTTCTCAGCCCTCAGGTTCAAGGCGGTGCTATTTTATTTTTTCTGTTCAAATTTTCTAAATACCTAACTCATATGTTCTGCTTATGTGTGGATGCCTCCATATCCTGAGCTCTGCTCTAAACTCTGAAGGCAGAAATAATTCCTTATTCACATCTGTTCTCTTCATAGTAAACAAATGATCACTTGTTGAATTAATGAGTAATTTTAACAAGTGATAGAACATAGTGTGTGGTCATTTAAGAACAGATGAAATATGAATATCTGGGAAAATACTGATAGCATCAAAAAGATTTTGGTACAAGGATATCCAGCACAAGTGTGGAAATCAGGGTTACAGGGTTGGAAATCAGAGCCTAAAATTATTGATTAGAGAAATATATGATCTCAGAATCAGGAAAACTGGAGAATTGGATATGAAAGAAAGATGAGACATTTATATAGAATTAGAACATAACTGAGGTTCAAGTTTGGAATTTTGTCACTGATAGGGGAAAATTGAGAACAGGGTCAAATATGAGACAGGCTGTCTCATGGTTGAGCCAGGAATTCCTTATCCTATAACTCCATGAACTCCCTTCACCATTTATTCTGGACCTTGGGCTCAGGCTAAAGCTACAGATGACAGTCAGCCTGGTCCAGCTGGCCTTAGAGAATGGACAGAGGGCAGGAAACCAAGCAGATGGACTAACTTCATTCAGCTTTTATAACTGTGATCAACAGATCATCTGTACCAAAGGAACTTGGTCCATTTTTTTTGGTCCTGACCCATGGTTATAGGATAATTCCATGGGAAAGATTCCTTTCTATAACTGTATCAGGAACAGAAAAGTAATGTGGCATTTGTTTTGTTTTGTTTTGTTTTGTTTTTGAAGTACTAGGGTCGGGGATTGAAACCAGGACCTCCTAAGTGGAAAGCACGTGCTCCACCACTGAGCCACATCGCCTTTCCCGAGTTAGTTTTTTCATTTGCTTTTTTTTCATTATTGTCATTGTTGTTTTTTTTAGGAGACACTGGGAACCGAAGCTGGGACCTCCTATATGTGAAGCAGTGGCTCAACCACTTGAGCCACATCTGCCCTCTGGTAAGTACTTTTATTATGCCCATTTCATAAAGAAGGAAACTAAGTCTTAGAGTAAATACATGAAGTACTTTAGGATCACAGTTAGGGGTGTCTAAGTTAGGATTTGCATAGAGTTGTCAGCTTCTTAAATCTGAACTCTAAACTAGCAAACTTCTTAAATTCAGCTTAAGTTATAATAATCAATTAAAATTCATATATGCTAATGATTATATATTTATTATTTTTTAGGCACTTTTATAGCCATTATCCCCATGGATCTCCCCCCTCAGATCTTGAACTGAACAGTACCAGTTGGAGGAAAAGACTGGCATGCATGAGGGTCATGCAGTGATGAAGAGACTGTTGGGAGCAGGAACTAGGTTTTCTGACTCTGTCTTAAGTTAAATTTACTTGACAACATCGCTTTAATCAAAAGCTGTATTACTTAAGTACCCTGGTGATCTCCCTAAATGAATTCTTCATCTGCCAATAATGCCCTTCCATATCTTCTCCTTTCTACTTTGTTTAGAAAGAATATCTTCTTTTAGTGCCCATTTTCCACTGCATTGAGGACAAGAAGACAGCTTTACTGTGAAAATAAACAATAGTTGCCCTGCAATGCAAAATGCAGGCTGAAAAATTTTCAGTCTTCAGTGTAATAGATGCCTTTCTGTGCACATGCAGGGAATTGTACGACAAGGTAATAGAGATCCCAGGGGGTTAGAAAAACCTTAATACACCCACTTTCTGAGGCTGTGAGCACAGCCAGATGTCCCTTGAATTATCTACAGATGGAAAGATAGCAGGTATTTGACTGACCTCTTAAATCATAAACATCAGTACATAAAATGATAGAGGGTGTATGTGTACATTTTATATGATTACAAATCTCATATGAGATTCTAGAATGTCTTCAATAAACATAAAGCAGAGAAGAATTAAAGTTCCTTAGTAATATTTTAATTTTTCAAATATATATAATTGAAATATATATTTTGGATTATAAATATATATGTACATACATATTTTTTCTCTATTGAAAATATTTAAATAAAACAATATTTTGTAAAGAGAGATGAGTAGACTAATTTCCTAAGAACTAGGAAAGAAAACCATGCCTTTATGGATCCTGGTTAAAGATTTAGCCACAGAGAATAAAGCATGGGGAGGGGGGCAGGGATTTCTGTTGGCCCAAGATGGTATGAAGAGAAATGAATTAAACCGTATTTAGCAAAGCTATACAAGACTTTGGCAAGTGTTTTAATACAATGATGACATTTAAGTCCTTTTATCATACATTGAAATAGAATTATCCCATTTTATGGATGAGGGAGATAAAGCTCAGAGATATTAAATACATTTTATGTTCACAGAGCTAGTAAATTATAACGTCAGAATTCAAATTCATATCTGCTCCACATTATTGGTTATAATCTTTTAGAGTTTATTTATTTCAATTTTTACTAAGATTCTGTTTTTTGTTTTGTTTTGTTTTTTTTAATAAAAGGCACTCAACTTTTAAAACTCAACTGTATTCAAAAGAAAAATAACATTGCAGGCCAACACAGTATGTCTGTTTTCTACCCAAGGCTATAACTCTGTTGTTTCTGGGCACAGGGCAATAGCACTAGACCCTATCAACACTCCCCCACCACTCATCTTCAATGGCAGGGTCTGTGAATTCCTCTCTGGTATATGAAAATTACAATTTGAAAACAACTCATCACTAATTTGATCCAAGGGTCTTTCTTTTTTAATGGGTGAGGATTGAAGGTCAGTGAATGGGCACACAATGGAACCTTGGTAAATAGTCACTGAAAAATTGAAGTTAAAGGAAAATGCTTGGTTTCTAACAACACTCATTCAGTACTAATTCATTTTGGCCCTCACGCCTCTATGAGTTGTTCATATTAACTTTATTTCTTAGAGGATACTCCTAGACTCAGGTCATTTAAGGGGCTTATTCAGGATCACAGAACTGTTAAGTGGCAGAAATGGAATCTAAACAGATCTAAATCTAAATCTAGCCCACTTTTGAAAAGCAACTACCTATTCTCCACAGGTATTGGGAGAGCTGAATGATGTGGAAAATTTGATATGGAAACCTCCTGAAAAAAAGCAATAATTTACTATATAGATATAAAACCTTATATTTATTTCAATTTTCCCAAAAGGTTTTCACTCTACCAAGACAAACTGATCATAGAGCTGCTGTTATGGGCAGAGTGAAATGATGCAGACTACCCAACGTGGTAGAGAACTATTTCCAGACATCAAATTTGTACGTTGCTATGCTGAGGTTAGATTGGGGGCAACTGCTATTCCCGTCTCTTCTGTTCCTTTGACCAGAGCCCTCGTTCTCTCATATAAAACCCTGGATTCTTCTTGGCAAAGTCTAGCTCTGCTTCTAAACAGTGGCATGACTTTAGGTAAATTGCTCCTACTGATTTATAAACTGAGAGTAAAAATAAGACCCTCTTAGGCTTTTTATGTGCTAAGAGATGAGTATAAGGCTTGGGTAGGGAGTCAGACTGCTTGTGTGGAACCTAGTTCTCCCACCATGAACTATTGGTCTTGTGCACATTACCAAACCTTCCTGTACTTCAACTCTAGTAAGGATATTCATAGTATTAAAAAATAGAGTTAAAGGATAGCATTAAAGAAGTTAATACACAGGGGGCATTGGGAACTGTGACAACACAAAGTGCTCAAGAACTGTGGGCTATGGATATTTGAAAATCAGCTAATGTCTCACAGACTTAATACAGCGATTGACTTAATACAGTACATAGAAGTAGCAGCCTTCAAAGTTAGCATGTTGCATTTCAGAAGATGTTCTCATAAGCACTGGTCCAGCTCATCTGCACAGCCATCATATCAGGCTGGAGCTGAACACCCCCTCCGTTGGAGTTGATCCTGCTGCCTCTAACACAAGTCAGGGGATCCCCAGCTCACTCAGCCTTTCCTTGTCTGGCCTTTGGCTGACACACTCCTGTTCCCAAGTAACCAGGTATGTTCATCCTGACTGTACACTTGAGCTAAACCTGAGCCTCGCTCCATTACTGTCCTGGGAAACTGGGCTGGTCAATGCAGATGCTACAAGTATTCTTCTAGCTAAGTGTTTTAGTTTCATTCCAAATGGGTTCTTCTGAGCACTAGCTATAAGATAGGTTCTGAAATGTTGTTGTAGGGGAGCAGGTTTAGCTCAGTTGGTTGAGCACCTGCTTGCCCATGTATGAGGTCCTGGGTTCAATCCCCAGTGCCTCTTTAAAAAAAAAAGTGTTGTTTTGCTTAATTTGGTTTTGAGTTTAATTCATGACCAAATGAGATGAACGAATGCTGCAGAGTAGTTTCCCTTCAATGAAATATGCAATTCATAATAATTTTATAGCTCCTAAAAAACCTGCAGAAAGCTGTTAAACTCTTCATAATTTAGTCATTCTCAAATTTATTTAACTAATGATTTCCTTTTTTATGTTACAATACCACTTTTGTTTAGCAATGCATATTTTTCATATTGTTCACATAATTGCAAAACAATAAAAATTTGAGATGAATGAGCCCAAACTCATGATCCTATATACTTTTAGGGAGAAGTTAATGGATATGGGACTGGGATTAGGCAGAGAAAGGCAGCATTTAAATATATATTATTTTGATCATTTCATGACATTGGATTGTCCTACTTCAAGGATGTTCTGCTTAGGAGTAGCTGTTTTTAAATAATTTCTCTCACTATTAATGAGGGGCATGTGAAAGTCCTCTGATGCACATCACATTTCTTCTTTTTCCAACTTGCAGGTCTCACTAGTTTGCTCTGAGAATGCTAAAATAAGAACAGATTCCTCCATTTCACCATCACTACATTTATGTACAAGTTCTTCAGAGAAAAGGAAAAGTCTACAGAATCCAGTCAGGTCAGGTAGAAGCCACATCCACATCCCCAGCATCAATAATTCCTGCAAAGGACAGAATTATCACAAGTCAGGTTGCTACTTCATCCTCCTCTGTGCTTCCTTACTTCCTGACTAAATGGACTGACCAGAGCTTCCCACAATACTGAGAGCTCTTCAGGGCAGATGATTGAAGAAATCCTCATGGATTCTCATTCTTCTTGATTTTTTTTTCCTCAGGAAGTCACAGAGAATATTGGATTTTCTCTTCCTCACCTTACTCATAGAACTCTTTTTGTGAAATGTTCCTCTGGAGACCAAGAAAAAGCTTCAGCAGCTGATTCATAATGTCCCTTTTCTACGAAACCCACCCCAGTCTCCAGCACCTCCCAAATAGAAGCAAACCCAGCCCCACATTATACTCTGGTATCAGGCAAGTAAAGATTCCCAGCAAAAACAGGAAAATAAAATTGATCTCTTTGTTCCTCTCCCCACCAATATTGCATTTCCTTTTTGATGACCCATTTGAATGCCTTTGAGCTCTCCAATTACTATCTGATGTATTTTCAGGGTTTTTATGCTCTTTTCTAATAAGAATAACTAATACCTAAATGTTATATATGGATAAGCTGAAGCTCAGTGATCTTAAACAATTTCAGTAAATTCACTTACAATAAGCAAGTGGCAGATAGCTCTTGGGGCTCGATGCCAAAAAACAAAAACAGAAACAAAAACAGGTTCCTGACATTTCTACTCATATTCTCAAAATTAGGGATGAGGGCAATGACAATGAGGGAAAGACCGAGGAAGTGATCAACATCTCATGAACATCAGCTAAGTACCAAGGGCTGTACATGGCAGAGAAGTTATTCTTCCTCCTGTAGGGCTTGCTCGTAGGGTTCTACCAGTAGGACCTCTTCCAGAAGTTGACAACTATCATAAAATTTTCATTGTGCCTGGGATCGATTAATGATTTATGGCAATATTTATAAAAAGAAAAAAGAATAGGGTGGGCAGCTCTGCAAAAGTTGAATTCAGTATCCTAAGCAAAAATCAAGAGACTGGTAAAAAGTCTGAAAGAAGAAATAATAGTAGAAATCACCCATTAATCAATGTAAGGGATCACATAACCAATCCCTCTCCTATGAATGTAGGTCCAGAGTTATAAGATATTTGACCCCAAGTTGATTCTTCTTTGGATTATTTTCCAATGTTAGTTATGTTAATATCTCACACTTATTTTGCATTCTTGTTTTCAAAGTAATTGCACATCTATTGCTCTATTTGGCTATCAAAAGGACAGTAGTCTAGGTTGATGCTATTAAAACCATTGAATATGTGGGAAAGGGGATGAAGACCTTCTCAAGGTCACACTTCTCTAAAGTGGCACCATCAGAACCAAGTTAAAATGTTCATCTTCTCTTCTATGAAGATACCACATTCATCCTTAACCTAAGTGGGCCATATGGGATTAAATCCCAATAAACAATAGTACTGAACTCATATTACCTATATGTAAAAAGATGCAAAAATAGATTGAATTACTTAATCAAGGCAGTATTTTTACAGTTTGGAATGCTACCATCTTCCCCTGTATAGGGACATTTCAATGACAATCTGCTAACTTTCCCATAGGACCATGACTCTGTTGTTTGTTTTCAACCCAAAGTAGCACAAGAATGATTTTTCTATTATATTTCACTTTTTTCCATAGTGGAAAATCCTCCTGTGATATGCCCTGGAAAATAGGAATTGGAACTTTGATTAGCAGTAGGTTGATTTTATTTTGTGGTGGTGTAAATTAATCTCTCAATGTTCAAAAAGCTCTGTCCCCACAGGATCTTATCTTTTGTGTACTTCAAAGCACAGCTTCTAAGAATGGGGAGCTATGAAGATTCAGTGTTAAACACTGAAAAGTAATAGCTTTGGTTACACACAACCAAAGACAGGTTTTAAGGTCAGATGGGTTTTTTTCATTGTTTTATTTAGAATCAAAGAGATTTCAAAATACTAAGCACTTATTAACATTTCAAACTTTGCCCTAGGTATATATTCACAAAAAAACAGTACATCTCTCTTGTATCCCTGCCCTAAATCACTCTCCATTTTCTTGTTCTTATGCATCCCTCGAGTTGCTGATTAATTTTGTCATGCTCAGAAAAAGTAGCTTGATTCCTCTGTGCACTTGCCACCACTCAGTGCTCAACCAATGTTAGGTACTGAACCTTCCCCTTCCCCCTCAGTGTTCCTGTAGCTTCTGTACAAACGTCCTATTAATAGGTATGGTACCAACACTAATTGCATGCTCATCCATCTCCCAATGGATTAGGCAGTCCTTGAGAAGTGGAATGAACTCATTGTAACCTCCATCATTTCCAGTGATTGGCAAAACCCACAGTACTTATTAAGCTCTCAGAACTTATTTATTGAATAGATGATGAATGATTGAGGGAATGGATGAGTGAATGATCTCCCTTAATCTCCAAAACAACTTTTCATGACAGATAATGGAGCTGAAAATTTTGAGATTAAAAACTAAAGATCAGAATGCTTGACTCATACCAATCGTTATGCAGACAAAACAGCTGTAGGGTTAAAATTAAAATCCAAGGTTTTATATTTCAAGTCTGCCTCTACTGAGACGCTGCAGCCTAAAGTTTGGAAAAAAGTATAGCTCTGATTATTGATTCTTGTATAATTGCTTAAATAAGAAAGTATAGGTAAGGGGATACTCAATTTTGTGTGTGTGTGTGTGTGTGTGTGTGTGACTGTGGCATAACTTTTGAAAACTAAAGAAATTCTGAAAGAGAATCTCAAGAATAATGGTTCTACTGAAATTAAGAAGAGATCTTTCAGTTCTAGATTCCCCAAAGAAAACAAGACAAGACATCAAAGGAATTTAAGCTAGTCAATAATGATACAAAAGGGTTGTGGACACAAAGTCAAAGACTTCTGGGAATGGACCTTGTGATTTCCAGCTCTGATTCTGAGGAGTGATGTATGGCAGGGCAGCTCTTTTACCAATGGGAGCAGGGATTCCTAGTCAAAGACCTACAACTCATTATCCTGTCATGGTTGCATCGATCTGAGCTGCCCTAGAATATTTGCTTATTCTACCTCCAATCAACTGGGCATTTCAAGTGGTCGTTCACCAATTATTTAAAATAATGACATAACTGAAAAATCAGATATGAACTTATCCCTTATAATAATGGACATAACTATTTTTTTCATATGAAAGCGATATTCTTAACTTGTCTTGCTTATCAGTAATCCTAGTATAATAGAATAATATGGGGTGTGATGGTAGAATACTTGGAGTTGAATACTAGCTCTGCTCTATCTAGGTGTGTGAATTTGGAAATATCTCTGATCCTCATACTCTTGACCTATAAGGTGTGGAAATCCCAATGCTTGTCTCCCAGAATGATTGACAGAACCGAATGAAGCAATGAATGCTAGCACAGTTTCTTGCAGGAGAACTGTAGAGTTGCTGTCAGCTTTCTCGCCCCAGCTCCATTCTTACTAGCACTGTGTGACCTTGGACAATGTATGCAATCTATATAATTCTGGTTGATTTTTATCTGGGAAATAGAATAAGAAATAGTAACTATCTTACAGAGCTGCTGTGGAAAGTAAGTCAAAATATGTAAAATTCTTAGAAAGCCTAATATCTAACAAGTGCTCTCAAAATACAATTTTATTTATTTTTCCAATCCTTCTCTGATAGGTAGTTTATTCAACCATAAAATGGGGATTCAAAATACCTATTACAAAATGGTAATTGTGAAAATTAAGGCTATGTATTGATCTTGTTATAAAGTTTGACGAAAATTTTGGTTATTAATACTGTGACATAGCACTGTGTAACATTAAATTCCACCTCTCTCCACCTTGTGCTTTTCTTAAAGAAGTAAAAGATAAAATGACTCACATTCAGAAGCTTTATTCAAACCACTTGACAGGACATTGCATTAAAAAGAGCTGTGCACCATGGACTTAAGTAATTGCAGTCAAAGAGCATGTCTCTTATCCATGCTCACTGGGGCATGCTGTGCTCTCCACATTCAGAAGAGTCTCTGAAGAGCTGACAGCAGTCCCCAGGTCGCAGAGGCCTTTACTACAGAAATATGACAATTGCAATGTAAATGGGTCAGGAGCCATATACATGCTATCATCAAGATTATTATTATATGATTACCATTACCTTTGTCAGGCACTGCACAAACCAATCTAGTCTAAGTTCTCAACAAGCTAACACCCAGGGCTGGGAAGAAAAGAAATACTCATATGAGACCGTGAATGAAAAGATACCATCTAGCCCCGTTTAAACCCATGTTAGGAAGCACAATCAGAATTTCTAGTCTCCAAAACAAAGAGGTTGATAATCCTCTTTCATAGGGCTGGACTCTCCTGGCTGTCTCAGTGATACTTGATGAAGGGGTGTTTGATACAGAGAAAATATCCACACCTGCTTTTCCAGTATGGTTTCCAGAACATTCTTCAGGCATCCTATAGCTTCAATTCCAATGAGGTGTTCCTTGAATGTGCTTGTTTATCCCATGATCCTACCTTTTTTTTTTAAAGATTTATTTATTTATTTATCTCCCCTCCCCCCCCACCCCAGTTGTCTGTTTTCTGTGTCTATTTGCTGTGTCTTCTTTTGTCCGCTTCTGTTGTCAGCGGCAGGGGAATCTGTATCTCTTTTTGTTGCTTCATTTTGCTGCGTCAGCTTTCCATGTGTGTGCGGCACCATTCCTGGGCAGGCTGCACTTTCTTTCGTGCTGGGCGGCTCTCCTTATGGGGCGCACTTCCCCTGCGTGGCAGGGCACTCTTTGCGCGCATCAGCACTGTGCATGCGCCAGCTCCACACCAGTCAGGAGGCCCGGGGTTTGAACCGCGGACCTCCCATGTGGTAGATGGATGCCCTAACCACTGGGCCAAGTCCGCTGCCCCATGATCCTACCTTTGCTTCTATGATGTATTTCAGCTTGGAGTGAACTACCCCAGCCCCCATGCTCACTGGCTCTGACCACCCTTCCCATGGCTTTCTCTCTAAAGCTAGAGCAGATTATCCTTTCTGTACTAAACCTTTTCACATTACCATGGGATTTTTTAAAAAAGATTTTCTCTCCTGCTAGGCTGTAAAAGATCAAGTAGCATGTTTTATCAATCTTGATATTTTAGTACCTAGTGCAACCTAAACTGTATTAGACCCTCAATGTTTCAGAGGAAGAAAACAGAAAAATATAATAAAAGATGGGAGGTAAGGGGGTTTGTGCAAAGGAAGGATGTTAAAATATGAAAACTCTATATCATCCTGTCTGAGGAAAAGTTGAAGTGTCTGTAAGGACATGAATGCCTTAGGGCAGGAAGGGGGTAAAAAGTGGATGTGTTTGTTCAGTTGACTCCAGACACCAGAGCTATGACTGGTAGATAGCAGTCAAGGGACCGCTTTCAGGGTAGTGAGTTTTCCATCCACCAAAGAGATCAAAGTGGGTTGGAGGGAAGCAGCCATGTCTCAATCAGTTGGGCTCCCATCTACCATATGGGAGGCCCTGGGTTCCCATCCTGGGCCTTGTTGTGAAAACAGGCTCCCCCGTAAGCACCACGGAGCACCGACTCAGCAAGGTGACACAACAAAAAGGGAGAAAAAGCAAAAAGGAAAAAACCACCACAGATCTTCTATGTTTTTTCCTACGGCCTTCTCTTCTCACACAGCGAATGGACAGAGCCGACAAAAAGCAAGCTGCAAAGGGAGGAGGGAAATAAGAAAGAATAATAATAAATATAGACACAAAAGAACACACAGCGAAGGGACAAGGATTACAGACAGCAAGCAAAAAGCTGGGGGGTGGGGAGGAAGTGGGTTGGACAACAAAAGTTGAGGACTGAGGATTTTGTGAGTGGAGTCAATTAAGTTTGTCCTTAGTGGGGGATAGAACACATTTCACAAAATTCCTTATGTTCTTAAGCTTCTGTGCTTTTATAATCCTACCTTCTAAGGAATTCTGGGATGAAAAAAAGAGTATGAGAGAGAATGAAAGAGAGAAAGAGGGGGAGAGAGAGACAATCTGAAGAGAGATAGAAACCAAAGAGAGAGAGTTAGTTTGGTACGAGTTTGGTATGTGGGACTCTGTATTTCCATTCCGTTTCCTGATTTATTGTTCTTATTATTAGATTTGGATCTACCACCAGGCTTTGTGCACAGTTGGGATTCAATGAGGGTTTAAGTGACTCAACTTAAATCTTTGTTCAGATTTCTTTTCAAATGTTTCTTCTCTAGAAAGCCCTTTCCTAGCCATCACTCTCTAATCTCATACTTATCTGCATTTTCTTCATAATACAAAAGCACAGCCTAAGTGTC
Source organism: Dasypus novemcinctus (assembly GCF_030445035.2). NCBI lineage: Eukaryota > Metazoa > Chordata > Mammalia > Cingulata > Dasypodidae > Dasypus > Dasypus novemcinctus. Next base: position 198,741,072 of record NC_080673.1, on the reverse strand, counting down.
ACATATCTATTTACTTGTTTGTTGCTGGTCTCTCCCAATATAATTTTAGTTGCAGGAAAGCAAGGACTTTATATGCTTTGTTCACCTCTGTTTTTCTAGTACCTAGAATAGTATCTGGTACATCAACAGCATACAGTAAATATTTGTTGAATATATAAATAAAGAAGGGGTTTCTTTGCTATAATCTGCTGTAGGCTACTTTTCCATGCTGGGCACAGCTGATAGTAATACATTTTCTTAACCTTCCAACAACCCTGAATGAAATATGATTGTCATTAACTTCCTACATTCACGCTAATTAGATCATAGTAGGTGTGTTTATTCCTAAAAATGTGTGTTATTTGACACCTCCAATATTCTTTACATCTCACTTTTCCATTCCATTCCCTGTGTTGCCTACAACCACTGAGATCCACATTTTATTGGTCATGCTCTGGAAATCATATTTCATATTTACCCACTTATTTTTGCCCATTCATTATATGTTACCAAATAATTCAGGTCCTCTTGCCTGCTGGAAAGCATGTTCCATGAAAGCAGAAGCTCAGTCTGCTGTGTGTCCCACTTACTACTGCATTCTCAGCAACTGGGGAGTCACATGGCAAAAAAATCATTATTTTGTAATATATAATGAGTGGGCAAAAATAAATGATCTCTATAATAGTTTTATAATTCATCTCACATTTTTAAAAATTTTTCAACACAAATCATCCTTCACTCTCAGTACAAATTAATATTGTTTAGCAATACCTTGTATGTGTAATTGTCATGTGTAAAAGCATTTGACTTTCTATTTCATAAAGAACTAACCATATTGACCCTTACTTCAAATGCCCTTAATACGTCCTTCTATTGCTTTATTCTCATCTTCTAAAACAACCCCATGTTTTGCCAAAATAGATAGCCTACCAATGCCCAAAGGGCCCAGTGTATCCCACTTTTTTCACTATTGCTCATGTTTGAAGTAGATACTACATAAAACTCTATTATATTTCATGATAGTAAATTGAGTTGAGATGAGGCATGGAGTAATTTTAATTTCATGGTTTAGAAAAGACTTGAATTGGACAATTTAGGAACCAGATTTTAGCAGTGACCAAGAACAATAAACCAAACTTCCTAGTACATTAGTGGAGAGTGTGTTTTGATGACATGTAGCATATAATGCCATGAAAGGCTGTTGTATGGATTCAGAGTAACCTTGATGTGAATCCTGGCTCTTTAACTAGATGCTTGTGGACAAGTCATTGGCCCCCTGTGTGCCTTAGTTTTCTCATTTATTAACTGGGAAAAATAATTCTTATTTACCTTACAGTTCATTGTACTTGATAAGCAAATGAGAAGTGATGGATAGGACAGAGCTTTGTAAGCCAGAAACTCTGGCAATGTAGGAGTTAAGTATTCTGCCAACTAACACAGTGCCTGACACAAATGTGAAATTCCCTAAATGTCTGTTGAAGAAGTGCAATTTTAAGATGCGTGTCCTCTTCTGGTCCAGTTCATTCTACTGGGCATTGCCAACCCTTTCTTGGCTGATATTGTGTTGTGTAGTTCTGGCAAAAACATAAGGATAAGAACTTTTGCTTTCTCATATATATGCAAAAAGTAAAATTTTACCTTTTTAATTCCTAGTAAAACACTAAGCAAAATCATGATTCTTTAATAAGTTTTTCTTGCAGACTGTTTATGAATAAAAATTTCTAAGGCAATTTGGGTGTTACAGAGGGTAGCATCAAGGTTGTTGACACTAAAAAAGTGCATTTCCCCAATAAAACACTTAAAAATTGTGGTGAAATAATTTATGGTTTTATTCAGATCAATATCTGTATTTACTCAATCTTGTAAGTCAGTTTTGTATAGTCACCTGAATAAGAGCTACATGAGGGCAAGTTCCGAGTCTGTCCTGTTTACTCCTTATGAAAGGATAAATGAATTAAGGGTACACTAACATCAAGTTTTTATCAGCCTTCCATAGCATGCCAGTAATAAGCTGATTATAATTATATCACCTCTTCAGCAAAGCAGGTCTAGGAGGACCAGTGCTTGCCAAACTTCATCAGCAGTTAATTGCTAAATGTCCTTGAAACTAATAACTCTCAATAAAAACCAAATATTGTATGCCACTTTACAGTTTTCAGATTTACTTCAATTAATTCCCTGAAAACTCCTGAGCCATAAGCATAATTATTACCCCTATTTCACCACTGAGACTACTCAGGCTCTGAGAAAGCAACTGGCTTGTCCAAGTCGAGTGGATCAAACACAAACAGGAGGAGGCAAATCTGAACCCAGCTAAATTCTTCTAACTCCAAATTCTATAAGCTTGCCAATTCTATAAGCAAGCCATCTTTAAACCCCTCCCCCTCTGCAAACATTTTGTAACTCAAAATCATTTTTTTAATTGTTTCCTCCTGGTCTTCTTCCAATTAATTTAGACCATTAGTCCTTAAGCAGGATGGTCTTGATCCAAAGGATGCATTTGACAATATCTGGAGATGTATTTTCCTGTTAATCTGGGAGAGAAGCATGACATCGTCGGGTGCATAGAAGCCAGGGACACTGCTAAACCTCCTACAGTGCATAGGACAGCCTCCCATAACAAAGAGTAATCTGCCCTCCAAATATCAATAGAGCCAATGCTGAGAAGCCCTGGCTTGAGGAATGAGGACCCACTGCACATCTTGGTGACTGGAGCTGGGACTTTCTCACCTGGCAGGAGGCTATGAGGGCTTCTGACCATCTCCTATGGCCTGGATTCTTAGCCACTGCTCAATGCTCAGAGAAGTCCCAGGCTCAAGCTCTAGATTCAACTGTGGTGTTTTTACAATTGAAGATGGCAGAAAATATCCATCCTTCAAAAAGTCCTCTCTGTAAGTGTCCGGTGCCAAGGAACTGTTTCCAAACTCTGGATTTCTGTGCAAGAGAGAGAGGGAATGGGAGCGAGAAGGAAGAGAAAAAAAGGGAGAGAGCAGGAGGAGAGAGGAGAGAGCGAGGAATGATTTTGAGATAGAGAAAGAATGAATTCTTAGATGCAAAGTAAAGGAGTCATATAAAAAAAGTACAAAGAGAAAAAAGAAGAGAATGAGAAAGAACTTGAATTTGGGAGCCAAGAGCATGGATTTTAATTCCACCAGCTGTGACTAGCTGTATCACCATAGGAAAATCATTTACTCTTCCTGCCAGTTTCCCCATTTGTACAGTGAGAATAATTACACAGGCCTCATAGGATGGTTGAGCATTTAGATAAAATAATATGAATATGAATATAGTGTCACGTTAAAGTAGTAATGACAGTAGCTAATATTTCCTTAGCAGTCATTACATGTTAAAGATGAATTGACTGAAGCTTAGAGAAGTTAAATCACTTGCTCAAAGTCACAGCACTAGGAAATGTCAGTACTGGGGCTCAAGTTCATGTCTGTTTACTCAGGAGCCCACACTCTCAGCTCCTGTTTATATTTCACAGATGTTAGCTAAATTATGGATTTTGTAAATTGTGAAGCCAGAAGGTGTAAGACCTGGAAATGGCCAGGAAGTAGACTGTGTGAGGGGTCAAAATGGACAGGTCAAGGGAAGTTCCTGCCACATGCAAGGGAGCAGAGGCATTATTATGTGGTGCTGGCTGTGTCGTCAGAGAATGGGGGAAGATGACCTGCTTGGATAAATGGAGCATGTAGGGCCGGAAACGCTCACTAGGTTTTGATTGAATGTCCCAGCAGATTAAACAACCCCTGCCACAAAGGTCCACAGCAGTGAGAAAGTACAATGCTATGTACTGCAGAGATGCTAAATCAGTCATCTCTGTGGAGCATTTTGTGTGACCAGATCTTTACAGGACATCCAAGGCTATCCCCTACAGCTTGCCCCAGTGCCACTGCTTCTCTCTCATCTTCAGAGAATGCTCTTGGAGTTGGGCTCCCAGGTCTCTGGTTAATTAGCCATCTGAAGGCTGGTACTCTGCTGAGGGAGCACAATCCCTTTTAACCACGAGACCATTGTTCTCTTCCCACCAGGAACTGATGACCCAGAAAGAGGCCAGATTGTACAGACACTGGCACTCTTTATTAAGCAACCTATTTTCTGCTCCAGGTCAACCAACAATGGATGAGATGGCATGGAAAGAGGGGTAATGCCTGTATAAAGAAAGGAGTTAAGTCATTAAGCAGCTATTATGACAAAGAGAGACAGCTGGACGAACTCTATGGAATCCCAGGACAGAGGCTATCACACACTGAGCAGTGGATGGGTGGTAATACCACTGTCCCATTTACTGAGTCCTGATGGGGCCATCTGTCTTGACTCTTCATCTACACAAGCCTGCACTCTGATGCCCAGCTCATCCTTAGTGCTCAATCATTGGTGGCATTTCAGAAGTTGTAAACCTTGGTTGTGCCCAATGGTAAGCTGTAAATTCTCGCAATTCTCCTGGAATGACCTCACTAATTCCCAGACTTCTTCTGCTGCTCCTCCTCTGGTTCTTGACTCTGGGCTCCATCTTTCCACTGCGACTCTACTCCTCTGTTCTTGAACTGGGTATTTACATCTTATTCACAGGCGCCCCATCCCAACTTTCAGCTCCCTCCTATGGTCTGTGACTTGGATTATTCTTCACCTCCATCTCTCATCTTTTACCAACCACCTGATTCTCCCCATTTTTAGACTCTTCTTGGACACAATTCTCTGCCTGGCAAGAATTAGGACAGTTGTAATAGCTAACCAAGATGTGTACAGATTGTGACTTTAATAATGACAAAGGTACACTGAATATCTTTAACAGAGCAGTGCTTAGAAATCAGTCTAATTTCTTATGTTTCAGAAGATACCTTAAGAATAGTTTCCTATCTTTCAAAAAATGAATGATCCTATTCTGAGTGCACATCCATCAGGAGTTGTCTGACCAGACTCTGCAAACTTCCAGAGACAGGAAAAAATATTCAGGAAGAAACAGTTTTAAATCAAGCACTTCAAACTGTTTTGGGTGTATTTCTTAGGCAGTATTATTTAAACTTTTTTTGGACAAGGAAGAAAAGGTGGAAAATGAAAGCTACACTTTCAAACTGTGGGCAACTCAGTCTTAATCCCATTGAGAAACTCTGGGAGAACTAGTGAAACATGCACCTCATGGATCTCCAGACCAAGGGTGCTGTGCTGTCCCGTGGGCAGCAAAACAAGCTCCAAGGGGGAGGAAAAGAAAAGCAGGTACTGGTGTTTGGAAGTGGAACTGGTTTGCACTGAAGTGGTAAAGTGGTGAAGGGGTATAAGCAGCACCTGCCAAAATTCTCTGTATAAATTCTTGGAGGGAAAGAAAGGACTGGCTTTTATTGAGTCCCTGATATAAAACAGGGTCTCAACGTGCCTTATATAATATCATATGCAATTTCATCTTCACAATAACTCTTTGAAGGTGTTATCAATACTCCCACTTTCATATAAGGGAGTAACCAAGACCCAGAGACCTTCCTAAAATCACGCAGCCAGGAAGAGGCAGGTAAAATTCATTTGAAGGGTCACAAAGCCCCTGCCTGTTCTACTTTCCCAGGCATGTCTGCAAGAATTCAAGCACCATCCTCTCACTCTCCCTTAGAGAAATTGCTTTTGAACTCACCGATTGAAAAGTCACTGAGGAAATATAAACAAAGGGGAAAGATCTGCAGCATTGTTTGCAGTTGGGCTGAGGCTTAGAATGTGACACTGTGAGGATTGGCTCATCTCTCTACTAATGACCTGGAAAGGAAGAAAATAGCCCTTTAATGAAATCTGTGGTTGGCACAGAGTCGGGTGATGCTATAAACACCAAGTGAGGACAAAGGAACCAGGCTGTGTGGACACCCAGTGTGCAGAGAGAAACAGAGAAGCCACTTATTTCTTCACAGCCGTATCAGAACTCACTAATGACTCAACAAAGAAAAAGGTTATTATTATTTGGGGGGTGGAGGGGCGGAGTTGGGGAGGGAGCAGGGCCAGGAGCTGTGATAAGATTTTTACCTCAGCTCTGGAGCAAATTAAACTAAGACTCCAAAAAGGAGAAGGCTGAAAGACTGAAGCAGAAATGCATTTGACAGAAGCTAAGAGCTTCGCACCGTCAAAAAAGGCTGGAGCTATTTCCAGCAGGAGAATAATTGTGGTGACATTTGATCAATGAGGAAGGAAGCAATAGATCCTTCCTTCACTGAGACTGGGGAGACCACGCCCTGACGCAGAGCTGATTTCCCATCCCCTTAAACTCCAAGGAAGAGGGGAGACCTTGCAAAAAGCTAAGGTCCTGGGGGACTTCTTATCAAATGCATGGAAGTCTTTATGCAGAGAGCTTTTCTTAAGCATGAATTGCCTGCTCTTTTTAAGGAACTCTCACATATATTATGGGGAACTTGTGAAAACTGCAGAGAAAGAGAGCTGGGCAGAGAGAGACTTAAAGAGTTGAATCAACGTGCCCAAAGTCACATTTTATAGAGTAGTCAGCTTGTCTCTCCCAAATTCTTCTGCCTTTCTGCACCCCACTTCTTGTCTCAATAAGGAGAAGGGGTAGGACTCATTCAATATATTTTTGTCCTTTTAATATATGACATGCATTGTCAAAAATAATAAAACGTTGCAGAGAAGCTCTTTATATTTACCAAACCAGTCTGATCTATAATTAAGATCTAGGTGGGGACTTAGGAGTCATACCAGCTCTGCAACTTTCTCACATCCCCACATTGGAAGCCTTTGTTCTCCATAAAAATGTGTGGGAAAACTATCTTCTACTTGATCTCTAAATGTCCTTCTAGTTCTAAAATCTCATGACTTAACCTCCCTTCCACCATTAAAAATTGTACCCGTATATTCTTTAGTTTGAACAGTGGAAAATCATCATGGAAAAACAATTCAGTCGAGAAGTGGGATCTCTATACTCCCTTCTGGTTTATGATCATTGGTCTTGGGTGGGGGAAATGCTTGTTCATGTACATAATCATTTAGTGGTTAAAAATCTACCTTACCAAATCCAATGGATGTGTCATGATGATGGGAACGAGTGTTGTTGGGGGGTGGGAGAGGGGGGGTGGGGGGGTGGGGTTGAATGGGACCTCACATATATATTTTTAATGTAATATTATTACAAAGTCAATAAAAAATAAAAAAAAAAGAAAAAAAAATCTACCTTGTCATTCAGCAGAGTGATAAATCTGAAAATACTTTAGACACTGAAAAAATAAAAGTTAACTGGCAAAATGCAAGGATGGAGTTACTGGATCAAGTCTCATTTTCTCTCACTCAGATTAGAGAATCTAAGCAATTGCTAAAATGAATTTGGAGACTCCTGAAAATTCAGCAAGAAAATGGGGGATAAAAAAGAAAGTAGGAAGAAAGAAGGAAGAAAAAGAGAGTGGGAGGGATGGGAGGAGAAATGGAGGGAAAGACAGAGGAAGGGAAAAAAGAAAGGATTTTTTTTTAGTAAATCTAGATTGTGCTTTAGTGGGGTGACCAACTCATTCTTTGGATCAATTTGGACTTCCCAGTTTTAGCACTGAAAGTACTGCATCTAGGGAACCCCCCATCAGCCCTGAATAAACCAGATGCTTGGTCACCCTAATTTTAGACTTCAGTTCCTTGCAAACTCTATACCTCTTCCAATCAGGCTGATACCAGAGTATGTAGAAAATCTTTCCCATGCCAGAAAACTCCAGGGAATTCAAAGTCAGGAAATAGATGAATGGTGGTCTGCGGTTGTTTAGTGTCCATTCCCAAGGGATGGGCTGGTGAAAGCACGCCAGACTTTCACTTAAGGCTTAGCCAAGGTCACAGGGGTGAAAGTCACAGATTTGGGACCACATCCAAGCTCTTATTTTGTCCTTTTTGTAGCATTTTTCTCCAATAAAATGTGGACTCTTTGGTGCTTTTATTCAGTAATGCATTAGCTAACTTCCCTGAAAGATTCACTTTATGCAGACAATCATTTATTTACTCATTACCATACATCCAATTATAAACATTAATTGATTTTTCAAATGTGGTTCAAATGTCACTTACTTTCTGTGGGTTCTTTCCTAGTACCTTCCAAATACATAATGAAAGTATAGACTTCATGTCTCAATTTGCCTGGGCCATTATGACAAATACTACACAATGGATTGGCTTAAACAACCAGTCTTTATTTTCTCATTGTCTTGAAGGCTGAAAGTTCAAAATCTAAGTGCTGGTAAGGTCATGAATTATCCCATTGTCAGCAGTGCTCTGGTGATGGCAATCCTCCATCAGTGGTGATAAGCTTTGCCTCTTCCTCATAAATCAGAGTTTCTCTGATTTATGGTTTACACATCTTCTGGATTCTCTGACTATATCACATTTCCTCTCTTTATATGGTACCAGGAGTATGGAATAAGACCCATCCAGATTCATATTTTTCACACCTTCATGAATAGCAACATCTAGAAAACATCCTATTTCCAAATAGGTTTAATCCCACAGGAATACAGATGAAGATTTAACCATGTCTTTCATGGGTTACATGGTTCAATCTCCATAAAACAGTAATGGACTTTTTATTAAACTCATAATCACAGATATTGGTAATTTTATTTTTATATATTTGCAAAAGTTGTTTTCACACATTTAATTGCTTAGTCCTCAAAAAGGATTTTATTTTAACTTATTATAATTTTATAGTTTATATTTCAATCGTACCTTAATTTAAAATTTAGATTTAAAACTTAATTTAAATATTGTGATATTTTGCAAGACCTTTTCTATGATGGTTCTTTATTGGATAAATGTATAATACAAAAATAAGTGAAAACATGGCCTGCACCACAGAGAACTGACAGTCTGTGCTGCAGAGAGCTGGCATAGCAAGATGACACAACAAAGGGAGATGCAAAGGAGAGACAGTGAGAGATGCAGCAGACCAGGGAGCTGAGGTGGCTCAAGTGACTGAAAGCCTCTCTCCCACATTGGAGGTCCCAGGATCAGTTCCCAGTGACTCCTAAAGAGATGATGAGAAGAGAGGACAAGCAGACACAGAAGAATGCACAGCAAATGGACACGGAGATCAGACAGTAAAGGCAGGCAGCAAATGTGGAGGGGTGGGGAATAAAATAAAAATAAATCTTAAAAAAATAAGTCAAACAAGCTCTACTTTTATGGTGTAAACTAGAAAAAGTAAAAATTACCTATTATAACCCATAATTTGGAAGATTAAGGAAAGGCCCCAAACTGAACTTTGTTGAACACACACTAGTGTCCCCTAATGACCCGGCTTGTCTTTTACTGCTACGCTTACCTCAGTGGTTATGAGCACCCATCTTGTCAATATTCTTGTATTGGTTTGGAGCTATGTTCCCCAGAAAACTCATGTTCTTAAATTCAATCCATGTGTAATGGATTCACCATGGTGTGAATCCACTGTAAGTAGGCCCTTTTGGTGAGGTTACATCAGGTAAGGTGTAGCCCAGGATGGGTCTTAATCCTATTACTGAAGGCCTTAATGAGAAGGAGAAAGAAAATAGCTACAGAGGAAATAGCTAAGATCTTAAATTCAAGGGAACCCAGAAGAGGAAAGGCCAGGAGAGGTCGCCATCTCCACTGCCATGTGACAGAAGGTCCAGAACCAGGAGTCACCAGCAGCCAGCCCCTGTATGCCAATCGTTGCAAGAAAGCATCACCTTGATGATGCCTCGATTTGGATTTCTCAGCCTCAGAAACCATGAACCAATAAATTCCCATTGTTTAAGCGAGCCCATTTCATGATATTTGTTTTAGCAAAAAAATAATTTTATAATAAAATGAAGTTGTGGGTTTCCAAAGAATCATGGATAAGATACAGGGATCCCATATAACACTCTATGACTAACATCTTGCATTAGTGTGGTATATTTGTTAAAATTGATAAAAAGCACATTTTTATAAGTATACTATTAACCATCATTCATGATTTAACTTAGGGTTTACTGTTTGTGTTGTACAGTTCCATGGTTTTAAAAAAAATGTATTCTAGTAACATATACAACCTAAAATTTCCCCTTTTAACTACAGTCAAATATATAATTCAGTGCTGTTTATTACATTCACAATGTTGTGCTACCATCACCACCATCCATTATCAAAATTTTTCCATAGTCCCCAATAGAAACCTTGTGATATTAAGCTTCATTCCCCACCCCAGTCTATTCCCTGCTAACCTCTGCCTTAGACACTGATTCTATGAGTTTGCTTATTCTAATTATTTCATATCAGTAAGATCATCACATAACATTTATCATTTTGTGACTGGCTAATTTCACTCAAAATGATGATGTCTTCAAGTTCCATTCATGTTGTTGCATGTATCAGAATTTCATTATTTTTTATGGCTGAATATTATTCCATTGTGTGTATATACCATAGACATTCAATACTTATTCAATACTAAGAGAAGAAGTTCTAGCAAGTCTACTTCATTTAAGCCATCCCAACTTATTATTAGTACCAACCAAAATTTCATACCAGAACATGAAATCCAGGGTCAAACTAAATAGCCACATGTCAATAAATTCTAACTGTACAATATCTTCATCGCCATGCTCTTACTTGGTCCCAAATCCTTAAAAACAACTTCACACTTGATCTTCTCATTATTGCTGGTAAATATTTTTGATGCCCTGCAGTTACTGTAGGGTTGAAACTATTTCCTCCTAAAGCAGGGGGTAGCCACTGTTATGGACTTGAAGAAATGTAGTAGGGAGGGTAGATCTTGAAAAAGGAGGGTGCTCACATCTAGGTTCATTGTGGAATCTGTAGATTCAAAATTATATGACTCATCAACCCAAATATCACCAACTCAAGTCTCTGGATCAATTTCCTTTTCCTGCTAGATCCTGGCTTCGGCATAAGAGACCTTTTGAGGTTGTGCATTCACTCTTATAATTGGATCATGGGCCTAATTTTCAGCATAATTTGCCCTGTGGCTGCAGGAGACAAGAGTCTCTAAAACCACCACCATGTTGGCACTATTGTTTTCACAGCATGCCTTGTGTTGCAAGTTGGTGGCTGGAGGAAATTAGTTAGCAGACCTGCAATCTATACTCTCTTTTTACAAAAAACAAAAAACAGCATGGCTCAACCAAATCTCCTTGAAAGCTTAATAATAAAAGACTTCTTTGCAATTAAACTAAAAGCATTTTATTGCAGGAGAATCCTTGTTTATAGAATGTTCTCAGTAGGGTAATCTGGTCTATATAAGATTGTTTATGACAATCAAGCCTAAAACTATGGATTTAAAGGGTATGACTCTCTGGAAAATATTATTTAAATTATAAAATTTCTGAGTATAAATGAAGGTGTTTTATGAATGAAATGTCTTCCTTCTAAGTAATAAGTAATGTAGCTGTATCTCCTTCTTATAGACCTCATATGCTACTCTGAATAAGAGCACATCTGCAATGCCAAGGAAGGACCTGGGCAGCTGAGTTTGTGGTGCTTTACCTGTGCCTCATGTTTACTTGCACTCTTGAAATTATTAGTAAAGGTTGTTACTGGGTATTATCTCTGATTCATAAGACTCTGAATTCGCAATCTGATTCTTCAAGTGATTTTAGAGAACTAGAATTATTTTATTTTCGAAGGCTTTAAATTAACAAAAGTCAGCCCAATCCAAATTCTCACAATTACTTTTGTAAGCAATCACATTGTAATCAGGTACAATAGCCCTCTACCTAAAGGGTCACAGTTTCTTCCTAAACTTCACCCTAATCAGCCACAAGTTGGAGAGTGCCACATTGTGACACTTCAAGTCAGGGCTTACCACCACTCCATTCACCACTAGCAAGAGCGAATTTATTGACGTCTTACTGATGAGTGAACCTGCTCAAATCCCACTGTAAGAATCTACTTCCTATGGATGATTCTGATACCACCTCTGTAAGTCTAGGGCAAATTCTAAGGTGGTCCTCATAACCTTCATCTCCTGAGGTACCCCTATGATTATGTTAAGCAACATGGCAAAAAAGGATTTTGCAGATATCATTAAGGTTACTAAACAGCTGTGGGGAGATTATCCAGGTGAATCCAACCTAATCACACAAATCTTTTATAAGAAGAGTTTTCTCTGGATGGCAGCAGCAGAAGTCAGAGAATCCAAATGTGAGAGGGATTTGGTGCAGAGTTTGTGAATTCTGATTGGGCTCCTGTGGGAACCTCCCACCTTGGTGCCAAATGAGCTTTAAATCAGGAAGAAAGAGTCAGAAGATGATCCTGAGTCCAAACACTCTTCAGTTTCATCTATATAAGGTGACAGCAAACTATAGCACTTGGGCCAAATCCAGCCCATTGCCTGTTTTTGTAAATAAAGTTTTACTGGAGTAAAGCCATGTGCATTAGCTTACCTGTTGCCTGAGGTTGCTTTTATGCTATTACTGCTAGGTTGAATAGTTGTGTCAAAGATTAAATGGTCCTAAAATATTTACTGTCTGACCTTTTCCTGAAAAAGTTTGCTGACCTCTGAACTATACGGTACTGATTAGAGATTTCACAGAACTGGCAGCTGATACCATGGCTGAAGGAAAAGATGATGTTGAAAGAATATAAATGGTGTAAAAAAGATGACTGAAACACTCATCAAGCCTAATTCTGCAGAATTTGCATAATAGAGGAAAAATAACCAAGAAGTTCCACAATAACTGAAATCTTAGAAAAACATTGTTAAAAATGGCAAGCCACGAATTATTTTACCGCCAAGATGTCCTAAACTGATATAAGCTAAACAACATACAAAAAAGACCACGGGCAGTAATATTTTGACAATGCTCTTTAATCATTAGTTAAAAAGGTTTAACAACAATGTAAGGTGTTGGTGGTAGGGGGAGTTATGAGAGTCCTGCATGATGTTACATGTTTGTTTTGTAAGTTCACAACTATTAGTATACACTTATTGTTTATGTATGTTTGTGTGTGGATTATATATTTCAATAAATTAATATTTTAAAAAAGACTACAGGTGATTTTATGGGAAGATGCTGTGGTTTGAAATTAGACATTTGAATGCCTCCCACCCAAAATTTATAGACATAACCTAAATGTACTATAAGATTGCGGCCACCCCTCGGGCTGAAGTGTGGTTTGCTGGCCTGGAGGGGGGCGGCGGCCATGGTAGGCCTATTCCAAACCGCTGCCCCCATAATAGGGTGGTTGGTCGGGCCCACCGCCACCCCTGAAGGAAGCTCGGCATGGGTGCAGAGTGCCCTCGGGTCTCCCCTTCTCGGCAGCCATGCTTCCGTGGCCGCCCCTCCTCCCGGATAGCGCCACACGATGCCTTCTTCTTTCTCCCTGCGCAGGCGCAGGGCGGAAAATTCCAGTCTGCCCTTCCCCCCCCCCACAGCAGCAACAGCCAGGCGTGGGCGGGAAACTCCAGTCTGCCCTCCACCCCAGCAACAGCAGCCACCAATCCCTAAACCCTGCCACTTCCCCCAGCAACAGCAGCCACCAATCACTAAACCCTGCCACTTCCCCCAGCAACAGCAACAGCCAATCCCTAACCACCACCCCTCCCCCGTCCAGTACCGCCCACTGACCTTTCTCCGACAACCAATCAGAACAGGGCGTGGCTTCGACCAATCAGCCTTCCCCAGCCCCTATAAAACTGTTGCCTCTCCCTCAATAAAGTTGGACTTGCGTGTTTACCTTGTCTCCGCGGTAGTTCTTCTGCCGTGCGCCCTCCAGTCCTGAGAGCCCCCGACAAGGGCCTGGCCTCCCTTGTCCCCAGTTCGTCGCCTGCTTCTCCGGGCAACCCCTTCGTCGCCGGCTTCGCCGGGCGACCCCGTCAGCCGAACCGCGCAACCCCTGTGAGACCGACCCCTCGTCTGCTGCCGGACCGACCCCTTGTCCCAAGCGGGACCGATCCTTCGTCCCAAGCGGGACTGACCCCTCGTCCTGAGCTGGACCAACCCCTCGTCTGCAGCCAGACCCCACCTCTACCGACCGAGCAAACCGTTGCATAAGATGCACTGCATCTGCCTGTAAAGAGGGAAGAGAGGACCCCAGTGCCAGCAAAGTCCATGAGTGTTTGCTGGATCCAATACACACTGAATGATGCTGAAGAATGTCCAGAGTCAGCTATCCAATTACATCCTTGGGATCTTACACTCTGGGATCATTTACTTTCTTTGGAAAAACTGCTCCTCCCTCAGAAATAACTTTAGTAGGACCAAGGAGAACTATCTTCTCTTCTTAAAGAAGACTTGCCCCAGGGAATAATGGGCCACATTGACTATTAATTGGTGGAACATTTTTTGTATGTATTCACATTGTTACTATCCCAGAATCATGCATGTGGTGATAAATGTTTTGAATATGCTTTGCTAATTTATTTGAAGAAACCATATATTACAATTAGTCATCTATAGACATTGTCAGGAGAAAAAAATAAATCTCAATGAAGTAATCAGAGAAACACATTTTAAGTACAGTTTTGCCTGTGAAGAATAAATTAACTTTATAGAGAAAAACATATTTTTAATTGTCAGGAATACTGTATAATCCAAATCAGTGTCACTTTATGAGTTTGTTTTTTTAACTGTGCAATATTTTAAGAAACACATGCAATTTTAACGTCGAAAAACATAAAATACTTAAGGAACTTGAATTTTTAACTTTTATTAATTTTTTGTAATTTGTCATCAAAAGAAAAGTATAAATTCAGAATACATATAAGCTGATTTCATAACAATTTTCAAACTTTTTCAAACTATGGATGATGGGAAGAAAAATAAACCTGCATTTGTACATTGAAAAAAAAAAGTTAGAATTCTCAACCTTGCTCACTCCTGCATTCCAGACTTGGCAAGGAGGGATGGGGTTCAGAAAAAAAAAAAAAAAGAAAATTGGCTAACATGAGTCAAAGAGGCAAAACTTCCATTACAAGAAATACCAGTAAATGATTCCGCTTGAATCCAGGATCCAAACCAAGATGAATCTAGGATCTGATAGACTCTAAAGATTAGAAAGAATGCAGGATCATGGCCCATGAAGGAATATGTCAGGATCTTAGGAACATCGTTATTTATCTCAAAGAACTGGAAAACTCAATAAACAATTTTTCCTCCAAGTAGAACTTTATAGGTGAGGTCTTCTATCTGCACCAAGATGAAGTCCAAGGAGTATCCGCTCATCTTATTTCTGACAGAAATACCATTCTAAAACAGAAGGGTGACTGTATTAGTCAGCCAAAGGGATGCTGATGCAAAATGCCAAAAATCAGTTGTTTTTCATAAAAGGTATTTATTTGGGTAGAAACTTACAGTTACCAGGCCATAAAGTATAAGTTACTTCCTTCACCAAAGTCTGTTGACATATTTTGGAGCAAGATGGCTGCCTGCGTCTGCCAGGGTTCAGGCTTCCCAGGTTTCTCTTTTCTCAGGGCTTATTTCTCTTTGGACTCAGGGTTCCTCTCTTCCTGGGACTTGCTTCTCCTTCCTCACAACCAAGCTCCCCTGTGTGCTTACTTCCTGGGGTTCCAGCTCAAGACTCCAACCTCCCTTCTCTGCAGGGCCATTTCTCTGTGAGTCCCTGCTCACCAAGGGGGCGGGATGCAACGTCCTACTGATGTGGCCCAATCAAAGCCTTAATCATTATTTAATCAAGTAAAAGTAAAACCTCTGAATCCAATATGTTCTAATATGTCCAGAGAAAAAGACCAGTTTACAAACATAATCCAGTACTTCTTTTTGGATTTCATCAATAATATCAAACTGCTACAATGACCAAACAGAAAAAACAAACACACTGGAATTTATATTATCAAGATAAAGATGAGGAAGAATATCCTTCTGAAAAAAACAATTGTGTACTTGGAAAAAATTCAATAAAACATCATATTAATTTCCAAATCTGATATGTTTAAAATTTAATTTCTCATTTCCCTTCCCCTATATCTGCTTCTATTATAGATTTTCCCATCTTAGGAAATGGAATTGCATCTTTCCTGTTGCTCATGCCAAAAACATAGAATCATCTTTAACTCTTTTGTTTTCTCACACCCCACATCTAACCCCATCAGCAAATCTTATCAGCTCTGTCTTCAAATACTTTGAGTCTAACCTTTTCTAACCTTCTCCATTGCTTTCATTCTGAACCAGACACTTTCACCTGAATTGTTTCCACACCTTCCTATGTGGTCATCTTGCTCCTGCTCTTGTGACTCTCACTCTAATTTCATCACTACAGCTAGAGACATCTACTTAGACTCACAAATATCTGAAACTAAATGCTAAAAGAAAATGAAAACACGCAAGTGAGTATATCGCTACTCTACTCAAAACTGTCCAATGGTTTCCTTCTCATGAAGAACAAAATTCAAATTTCTTAGAAAGAACAACATCTCCTGTCTGCCTCTGTTATTTCTAAGACTTCATAATCCACCCTCAATCACTGTGCTCCACCTACACTGTGATCTCCCTGCTATTCCTCAAACATACCTGGCACATACCTCCTGGAGTCATCTGCACTTGTGGTCCTTCCTGCCTTGAAAATTCTATTATGCATCTTTCTCTGACACCCTTTAAATCTGTGTGAAATTGTCACCTTTTCAGGGAGGTCTTACCTGACCACTATCTTTAAAATTATAATTCTTTTCCTGCTCCCAAGCTACTTTCTCATTCTTCTGTTTTTTCTTGATAGCATTTTTACCATTGAATCATCTATCTATATCCATCTATTTACCTATCTATTGTCTATCATCTGCATCTCTGCCTTAAAGTAAACACTTCTTGAGGTCAGGGATATTTATCTGTTTCCTCATGCCTAGTAAATAGTAAGTGAGCAATAAATATTGCTAAATGAAAAATATTATAAAAGAAATGCTTGTGAAAATTACATGAACACTCAATGATAAATAGTGTAAACTATGGTCTATGTGGTGTGGCAATGCTGCAGGGTGTAGTCACCAAATGCAATGAATGTGCCTATGAAAGGGAATGTTGAGGTAGGAGGAGTGGGGGCGGGGAGTGGGGTATACGGTAATCTCTTATGTTTTTAGCATAATGTTTTGTGTGATCTATTTATCTATTTAAAAAAGACAATAAAATTAGTGATAAGCAAAATAGAAATAAATGCAAGAAGAATATGTGCTTTGAAATTAAACAAATGAAAACAGACAAAAATGTACAGAAAAGTTAATAGAATGTATTGAGCAGAAAATTAAATCAGTGAGGTGGTGTTTAGACTAGAAAGGACCTCACAGAAACCTATGAAATAGCAAGTGAGGGTAAATTGGGGGAAAAAAAGATAAGGTGTATAGAGGAAACATATTCACATAATTCGTTCAAGAGCAAAAGAATTTTCTCCAAGCTAGAGAAAATAAACGAGTGATTGGGGATTGTGATGCTTTAACATTCTTTTATGAATCCCAACAAGAGAAATATTGGTTTTGAACCAATACATTCCTGTGGGTATGAGACTCTTTTGATTGGATGACATCAGGAGTGAGATATGGCTCTGGTTGAATCTCCACCCTCCTGCTGGGTCTGATATAAATGAAGACACAGAGAGAGACAAACAGGAAAAGGAACTCTGCAATATTTGATCCAACCATGTGAAAGAAAGAGCTCCAGGTTCATCCTCAGTCATGAAAGGCAGAGAAGCTGGAAGAGACTGAGACAGGAGGCCCAGAGAGAGCAAGCCATATACCTAATTGCCCACAGCTAAGTTCTGGGAGATGCTAGATTCTGGAGAAGATGGCGGAGACCTCAGCAGAGATCTGCAACCATCTTCGCCATATGGCTGGACACCAGTATTACCAGTAGCTGACTTGATAGGAGAGCATTTCTGATGGTGCCTTGATTCAGATGTTTCATGGCCTTGGAACTGTAAGCTTTTACCCCACATAAAATTCCTATTATAAAAGCCAACTCATTTCTGATAGTTTGTGTTGGCAAACTAAGACAGGGGCCATAGTAACAAATAACCGCCAGTGCCCATCGTAAACCACAGAACCCAATTTAACCCTTTACAATCATTTGTCAACTCTCTTTTATAAGCAAACACTTAGAAGCCTGACAAGCAATGGGAATCCTATGCTTCTGAAAATCAACCAAACAACAAATGTTTTGCTCAAACACCCAGCTTCCACAGATAAAATATTAATCAGTCTCCACACTCTCTCACTTCTTAGGGCCATCTAATCCTTAAACTTCCTATATAATGTTCAAGCTCTGTTTTGTTCAGAGAGACTGCTCTACAAGTACAACTCTCCCTTCTTTAGCAAGTTACATCTTGAATTTTGTTTCTGATGTGCAAGGTATTTTCTTGCTTTGTCTCCCTTAAAACTATACTCAAATGAATGGAAGAGAAACGATATTCAGGAAAACAATAGAAGAAAACCTGCCTAGGCTGAAGAGAGAATGGAATTTGTAGATTAGGAAATTTACATAATACCAGGAAATAAATTTTTAAAATATCCAACTAGAGAAATTCTTGAACCTGAATTCAAAAGAAAACACCCATGAAATGTAAATAAATAAATGAATAAATATATTACATAAGAAAAGATAAATCCAACCATTTTCATATTTATTTTAAAAAGATTGCCAAAATCTTTTTTTAAAAATATTTGCATTCAAAGAATGATGAGCTACCTAAGTTTTTATTTCTTAACCATGTTGCCATTTATATTTGGAAATTTTAGAAAAAAATAATTTATAATAGGGAACACCCTAGAAATTATACCATCCTTCCTGGGGAGGCTTTACTATCTACTCAAAGAATACTAAATAATGTTAGAGAAGGAGAAAAATAAAGACACTGAAATGGGAACAGGATTATATACTAGAGCAAAGAACAAGCATTAAACCCATTTAATGAAGGCTATTGCATTGTGTAATCCTATTGGCAGCCAGTCACAAAAGATAATGTATATAATCAAATGGGTCCCAAGAAGTTATGCAATGTGAAACCCCAATTATAATGACATGTAATTGTTACAGGAACAGTTACAGAGTAAATGCAAATATCATTAGTTCTAGCTAGAAAGAATACATAATGTAACTTAGTAATGCTAATTTGAAAGAATATCAGACTAACCCTGAGACAAGAATAAAACAATAAAGAAAATAGAAAGAATTGGGGGTAGGAAAAATACAGAAATTGCCTCATTTTGCAGGAAGTGAGTCAATAAAACTTGCTTTGGAGCAGCAGTCTTTTTAAAACTAAAATTTATAGAGTAGATTGACCATTTAAAAGTAGAAAAGGGGAAAATATGAATAAGAACATTTGAAAAACAAGAATTTCATTTAACCAACTGTGATCAATGTTATGATTTCGTGTTTTAAAATCATTTAGGTCTTCTCCATTGTACTCTGGATATGATTGAAGTGTCTGAACTCTTCCTTCCAGGTATTTCAAGATCCTGCTCCATTCTATCTCTTACAGCTTCCAATGTCACCCTCAATGCATTTTACTTGAGCTTAAGGAACTGTCACTTGCTTGATTTCCTCCATCCTATGTCTACTTGAAAGAACTTTGTCTTTAGCTTTTTTTCAAATATCAGATTTATTTTGTGTTGAAAATTGTCAAGGGCAGATGAATTTAAATTAAATGCTGATTTTTATTAATGTTTTTGTAACTGCTTTAAGTAGAGCTTTATTTCAAGAATATAATTGTCGGTATTTTAGTTCCCACGTACTCTTACCAATTGGCCGCTATGAAATCTTTGCCCATAGTGCTATCATGCTAAATGCAGATTAAATTCCTTCTTCCATCTTTCTATCTCCACAGGATATCCTGCATCCAACACAAATAAATGGATGACACTTTCATTTGAATTGTGGTGTTTGAGATAACAGAGGCAGGTGTCCAAAGAATCTTAGAGGATTCTATATCTGCTGGGTCAAGATTAGTGGGTAGGGGTGGAGTCTAGTCTTTGGGAAACATTTGACTAATAAGAGTCATAAGAAATAAAAAATATCCCCCAAATCTTGATTCTATAAAAATACCATAAATGGGTAGAAATGTATAATAAAGAAGAGGATGACAAAGGAAAGGTATTTAAAGTTGTGTCTTGAATGTCAATGACTTAGGGGATATCATTGATTCTACAGATTTGGGGAAGAGGAGGGCAGGAAGAGTTTGTTTAAGAGAAGCACAGACTCAAAGTCCAATGGATAATATGATGATACGAGTACGATGATGATGACATTAACTCAGTGTTCACTACGTGAGCATGCCCATGCCAAGTAACATACGGGAATTTTCTCATTGAATGGCACTGTGAGAGTGATCATATTCTCTACAGTTCACCTATGAAGAAATCAAGGCTCAGAGCACTGACTGGATAATGGCAGGAAGCAGGAGAGCTTTGACTGACAACAAGCCTTATCCAATACCAAGGCATGGGCTCTTAGCCACTAAGCTCTATTGACTAGCATGAGTGATTAAAGTGTGGAGGAAGGGATAGTGGGATTTAAAAAGAGGAATAATTTGAAGGAAAAAGAGGGGCAGGGAATTTCCCCATAAAAAGTCTGTCTTGAGCTGTATTAACCATGTTTCTGCTTATCATTTTGCTTGAAAAATTACAAATTGAAATTGATTTTTGTTTAAATGAGCCTTGAATGACTGAAAAGATAACAGGAATGCTTTGTTTTTCTTTTAAGATATAAATCTATGTCAAGAAAATGTAGGCATGCTAGCATTATAGATTAATATCTCCTATATGCTAATTGACTTACTCTCTGGTGTGTTCCAAAAACATGCAGAGTAGTCTATCTACTATGGAAGCATGTGTGATTATCTCCAAAGTGTTCCCAGGTGCCCAGTAAGGGCAGTGAGTGACGTACTGCCTGAGCAGAGCACGGCTGTGGGAAACGGTAGGCGTCTGGCTCCCGGGTTAACGAGGCTGCAAGGACTTATATATCCGCCAGGCAGACTCCATCTTGCATTTTTCTTATTTCTCCTTCGTCATTAGAATAGTAATAATAACATGAAGAGCTCTGAAATGTGGCCCTGGAGACACTGAGATCCCCTGAAAATAGTGTGCAGCATTTTGCATGTTTAACCTGAATGAGATAGGCCTTCCCTGCCTCATCACAGACACTCTCCAAAAGAAACACAAATTCCAATTGGATAAGTTTGAAAAGCAAGGTGCGTCTTGACTAAGGTCCTTCCATTTACTATGTCAGTCTTAGTAAAAGTTCCTACAAGGCGTCCGTAACACCTCTTCTCTACCTCTGGTCTGACCCCAACCTCCCTCCTATCTCTCTCATTCTTTTTCTCTCTCTCTCTCTTGGACACACACACACCTCCTTCAAAACTCTGCCTGTCACCTGGAACTTTACCTTGAGATGAATTACCGTGTAAAAGTTACATGATGAAAGGATTTTTAAGTCTGTTTGCAAACAATCCTCAGTGACAAGATTCTTATTGGGGTGATCTAGGTCAAGGCAATTAAAATATCTGTGTCTCAGTGTCACCATCTGTGAAATGGGAATAATAAAATTACCAATTTCATTGGTTGTGAGCATAAAATGATTTAATGGGGTACAACACTTAGGAAAGGTGTAGCATCTAGCACACATGAAATAGGTGTGAGCCACCCCAGTGATGTTTTTTGGCCAATGGAATACAAGTGGATGTGATATGAGCAGATCTTTTTATCTGCTTGCATGTTGCTTCTTGCTCTTGCTTCCCAGCCTTTTTCAATGAAAATGGCATGCCCTGGGTAGCAGCTGACCAAAGGAGGAAGAGAAATATACAAAGCATACCTGCCACCTGGAAACAAGCCCCGTTGGCCTCAGATAGAAGCAGAACTGAAAAGCACGGAAACTATTACTGGTACAAGCCACTGAATTTTGTGGTCATGTGTTTGCTGCAGCATTGTGGCAGTAGCCAAAGAACAGCTTACCTGGGATCCAGCATAATGTCAGTCGTAGCCTATCATGGACTTGGATTTCACTCTAGTCCCCTCAACCTTTCAAGATCACCAAACCTGGCCTCTTAGTTATCTCTCAAGATAGCGATCTGGCTCAGGACAAAGGCAACTTAAGACTAGGCTCATTTCTCTGGCTTCCAGGACTTCCTGTAACTTGGCTTGGTTATTCTTCACTATCCTATTAGCTCTTTTAATGAAAAGATGATTTTTGTTTTTAATTTCAAAATTTTCATAGTTTTCCCTAAGTGTTGGCTCCAACTACCTACCTCACTACTGATGGGCTAGCAAGTATTTCAGAGTAGCTTTTTCATCTGTCCTGAAGGGGCAACTTAGAACATATCCCTCAAAAGACTAACCATGTGGTTGCCCACGGATGTGATGGGAGCTGAGTCATCTCACTGACTTGTGAGGATGCTGTTCCTTGGACAGTTGATCAGAGGCCACCCCACAGGACCTCATCAGCAGCGTTCACCTATACCAGGGGTTAACCTCGTTTGTTCCGCTGACACATTTGCCAGTCAGGTGAAAACCACAGACCCCTTACTAAGTCCACACTATAGTGTGTATTCTTTAATAAATATAAAATACCCGCACCAACTCATCCCCACAAGAATAATGTCTTTTTGAATTTTAATTCAAGCTCACGGACCCCTTGTTCAGAACCCTTGCTCTAGACCACATTCTCCTTTTTTTCATAGCCTCTAGTCTGACTCAGACCCTCATCCTATCTTGCCAGGGCATAGTTAATTTTCTAATTCATCTCCCTTCCTCCACTCTCTATGCTAAAAATAAATTCTTCAAGCGTGGAAATCTGGGTGTTTGAATTTGGTAGAAGCTGCTAGGAGCAGTATACCAGGAATGGGTTGGCTTTTAAAACAGTGACCTATTAGGTTAAAAGCTTACTGTTCTGAGGCTGTGAAAGTGTCCAAATCAAGGTCTCAGCAGGAGACGCTTTCTTCCCGAACTGTGGGAGATCAGGCACATGGCAAGGTCCATTCATCTCTCCCCTCTCCCCTCTCCTCCAGGCCTTGTTGCTTTCAGCTTCTGGCTAAAGTGGCTTCTTCTCAGCTTCTATGTTTTGTTCTGGTTCCTGGAAACTTCTCTCTCAGCTTCTGGGTTCCTCTGTCTCTGCAGCTCTTTTTCTGTTTTTGTGGCTTTTTATTCCTTCATTTATAAAGGACTCCAGTAAGAGGAATAAGACCCACTCTGGGTCAAGCAATCTAATCAAAAGCCCTTTCCTGAAGGAATTTAATTAAAAGGTCTCACCTACAATAGGTTTACAAGCAAAGAAATGGATTACCTTCAAGAACAGGATTTTCTGGGATCCACAAAAGCTTCAAATTTACATCCTGGGCATGAACTCCTGCCTCTTAAAAATGAAATATCCCCTTACCTACAGGTGAAGTCAACCTTGGAGGTTCATTGTTCAAGACTCTCTACCATTTACCCCCAGCTACATTTCTTTCCAGCCTCATCCCTCACAATTTTCCCATAGATCCTTAATTCACCATAATCTTATGTTTTCTCTCTTTTTTATAGGCAACCAACATGCACTTTCAGATCTTGATGCCTTTGCTTATGATGATTCTTTTATCTGGAACACCTTTCCACTATTTTCTATCAGGTCAACTCCAAGCCTTAGTTAAAACATTGCATCACTTTTGAAGATCTTCCCTCATCCATAGACAGAATTTCCATCCTTCCTATCCACTTTGTATGTTGAATGTTTTATTCTCCCCCCAGATGGCTCCCTCATCTGTCTGCTGGTTGTCTACTCACTGTGTTTGCTCATTGTCTCTGCTCATTGTGTCCACTCATTGTCTGTGTTTGTTGTCTGCTCATCTTCCTTAAGAGGCACTGGGAACTCACATGGAAACTCCCACGTGGGAGACGGGAGTCCAGCTGCTTGAGCCATTTCTGCTCCTCCTGAATGTTTTATTTATATAAGTTGTGTTTTGATTTTTATAGCCCCTGTCTATTTTTCCTGGGAATTTTGTTTTACTCTCATTCCTTTCTCACTCCTAGAATTGGACCTTTTAGCAGAGAGATGTTCAATATATATTTTTGGAATACATGGAGGAAAACGCCAAGTAATTTTCTTTATTCACAATTGGTAAATCATGTTTTCCAATTTTTAAATAATTAATAGATCAAATATATCAATTTCTTATATTTCCAATATTTCATTTGAAAAAAATGATTTTTCTCAAAGAAATGTTGATTTTTGAAGATGTGATTTAAGCGAAGTAATTTTCTGATTAATGTTAATATTTACAATATAAATCTCCCTTTTTAACTGAGTAATACTTTTTGATGAAAAGCTGTAAAAAAGTCAAGGAAGTAAAAACAAAATCAGTCAACCTCAAACCAAAATACTAATGGTGGTTGTCTGCATTAGTCACAGAGGTCTGAACAGGAAAAGAGAAATCACTGTATTTACAGAGAGAACTAAATTCAGGGAATTAGTTATAGGGAGGATGAAAGAGATAAAGAACTCCACAGGGGGTGAGAATTCAAGGACCCAGAGATTAGCACCAGCAGAGATCCATCCCACTGTGAGGCTGGGGGAAGAGAGGGAAGCCAACCCATTGCACCTGCCCTCTGGGGTTGGAGCCACAGGATGTTGCAGTTGCTGCCAGATATGCCACTAAGGCTGGGAGGAAGGTGGGGCAGGGGAACCTTCTGGCTTCTGTTGCTGACTCCCCTTGGCCAAACTCAGCTGGAAGCTGAGTTCTCCTATGCCCCAGGGAAGAGGAGCAGGGATGGATCTGAGCAAAAGAAGGCCGAAAACAGGTACAGCTACGTTACCTTCATTTGATGGCTAGAGTCCCAGGTTTAAATTGAGGTGTAATGGAAATTCAGTAAAATTCAGACACCTTGAGTACACTTGCTAATGAATTTTACCTGTGTATACTCCTGTGCACCAGCATTCTGATCACGTTAAAAACATTTCCATCTTCCCAGAAGGTCTTTTATGCCAGTTCCCAGTCAAAAACAATTTTTCAAAACATCAGCAATCTTCCTCCCTCTCTTTTCACTGATTCACTTTGTTTGTTCCGGAACTTCATTTAAATAGTATGAAACAACAACCCCCTTTGGTCTGGTGTCTTTGGGTCAGCATTCTGGTTTTGAATTCATCTATGTTGTTGCAGGTATCATAGTTTGTATTTGTTGTTGGGTGATAGTACCTTAGATGGATGCACCAAAATGTGTTTTGCCATTCTCCTTTTGATGGAAATTTTGAGTGATCTTATTTTAGCGACTATGAATAAAGCTTCTATGAAAATTCTTTCACATGTCTTTTGGTGGGATTCTTCACAAATCAATGTTGAGATGGAGAAGACTGGGAAGACTAGAAAGCTTGGCATTATTTCTTCCAAAAATGTTATTTCAGAATCCATCAGTAATGGCTATCCAGACCTGGAGTTTTCTTTGTGAGAAGGTTTTAATTAAGAATTAAATTTCTTTGATATTCTTTTATATTCAGTATTTCTCACTCTTGGTAAATTATGTTTTATAATGAACTCGTCCTATTTTCTCTAAGTATTTAATTTCTTCAGCATATAACTGTTCATAATATCATCTTATAATTTCAATATCTTTGGGGTATCTATGATGTTCTGCTTTTAATTCCTGATATTGATAATTTCTGTTTCTTTTTTCTATTCTTAAAGACGTATCTTGCCAAGGATTTATCAATTTTTTGCATCCCTTCAAATAACCTGTTCTGAAAGAATAGCTGAATTCTAATAAGTAAATAAATAATATCTAAAGATGAAATTTAAAAAATAATAATGTTATCATGAGCTTTGGAAATATGGGCAATTCATAAGAAAAATACTGCTGAATTATTAAAAAATGGTGTAGAAAGGGCAGGAGACTGGTTTATTAAGATTTTTTCTTAATAATCTTATTCATAATGCTTTATCTTTTAAAAGTATTTAAAAAGTATTGGTTTAAACAAAATAAATACTAAATAAAAAGGTGGACCATAATATTACTTAGCATACTATAGGCACTCAAGGAATGGTAGCCACTTTAAATACTAATTTTATGCACATGTATTATAAAAACATTAATGAAACTCTAAATCTGATGAGAGAAACTTTTATCATTCTACCCCCAGACACAATATATAGTATTTATTAGTGTTTAGGTTCTTCCAAGTTTTATTTCTACATATTCACATTGTTTTTACATAGCAAGAAGCATAGTGTAAACCTATGTTTATATTTTTAAACATTATTTCAACTAAACCATTGTGTTTCAATAGTTATTTTAATCATTTCCTTATATCCCATTTGGTCAATGTGTCACAATTTTCTTATAATTCTCCAGTTGTTGGATGTCTTGTATTTTTTTTTCTGGTTATTAAAAATGTTGCTGAAATAAATAACTTTAAATATACAGTATTTTTGGCTTTTGGAAAATTTTCTTCATTTATATTCTCAGAAGCAGTTCTGCCACTTCAAAGAATATGATTGCATACATTTCTTGATAATACACTTCCATATAAACATTTTTGGCAATTCATATCACCAGCAGCATCTAAGTGTATTGATTTCAGCAAAACATTGAGACTGGCATTGCCTATCACCAGCATTTTAGTTATTGCTAAACTTAAATTTTGATAATAAATAATATGCTATTTTCATTCTAGTCCAACTGGAATTATTATTATTGTTGTTGTTGTTGTTATTATTGCTTTGAGATCTCTCATTCCCTTGGAGTTCATTCTTCTAAAAATACATTTATGACAGTCACAAGTAGCTTAGAAAGAGACAAAATATCCCCCAATAACTTCTGACCTCCTTAGTGAGAGGTTCCATAACTTTCAGGAAATACGGATCTTTCTGTTTGTTTTCTTTCTTGCCTTTGTTTGCCAGCAACTCTACTTTGGATTGAACACGGATCAATTAAAATTAACATGGGTTAATTTTACTTTGATTTTTACTTGGTTTTATTTATTTATTTTTAAAATCTCTTTCTACTTTTAATGACAAGCTATTTTGCAGACACATTCTGAGCTGGTAAAATCCTTCAAAAGAGTGCTTTTTAAAGGAAGGATAAGAAAAGAGGGGTTACTTCAACTCATTTTATAATGCCAGACAAACCTTGATATCAAAATTTGTTGAGAATATTACTAAAGAGGAAAATTATAGATCATAGTATAATTATAAAAATGTGCTTTCATTACTTGTGACAAATGTAACATACCAAGGCAAGGTGTTAATAATAGGGTAGTATATAGAAATACTGTATTTTACGTACAATTCATATGTAAACCTACAGCTTATCTAATAAAAAAAAAGATGGTTTAAAAAAAAGGTATTGACTCTTAGCTTCAAATCCACTATTCTGTACCATGCATTGTGATTCTGCAAGTCATAGTTTGATTTGTCACTTGGCTGCTTCTTATTCTATATGTCTAATTGTCTCTGGGTAGGCCTTTTGTCTATTTAAAGGGTCTTTCAAAAAGGGGACACATCTTTGTCAGTACTTGCCTGACTCAGTAGTTTGTCTTAATCGTACTCTGCATCATTTAAGGTACTACTGAATGCACTAGCCACTGTAAGTGATAAATCCCAAATCTCAGTTGCCTTACATAATATAACTTTTTTCCCACTCTCCTCACAGGCCAATTAAGGGGGTTGTGGCCAGGAGGCCTTCTATGTGGTCAATCAGGTACCTGGACTCCTTCTGTCTTGAGCCTCTGCCCTCCTTCTATTCTGAAGTGCCCTCTGTTTACCTGGTAGATGGTAATGAAGGAGAATGAATTTATTTGTGTAGGATGTTTACATGGTTTGAGCCCTCATGATGCACACAACACTTCAACCTGACGTCCATTGATCAGATATCAGTCACTTGATCATCCAGGCACAAGCAGGGTAGAAAGGGTAGAAAGGATGTTTCATCCCTGTGCCCAAGAAGAAAGGGAACTGTGTTTCACTGAACAGGTATGATGAACACATATCCAGGCTTTGGTTAATAAGTATAGTGAACACACATCCAATTTGCCTCCCTACATCTTCTACTATTGAATGCCAGGCCATTTTTTCAAATGACAAAGAAAATGAAAAAAGCACCAGCTATTTTCTCATGACAAGGAAGGATTATTTTATTTTAGATAGGAATAAAAACATAATAGTTAATGTGTACATAACACTCTCTTTGCATTGTGTCCTTCTAAATGTTTTAGATCAATTAACTATTGTAACCATCTCATCAAAATGAAATTGATACCATTTTTATTCTTTTTGTAAAATTGAAGAAACTGAGAAAGATAGAGGTTAAATGACTTTCCCAAATCCTTTTAGTACCAAAATTTGAAGTTGGCTTTGACCCAAGTTGTTTGGCTCAGGAGCTTGTTCCCCTAGCCATAACGGATTACTGACTCTTATAAAAGAATTTGGAATACGTAAAAGCACTTAGATGGCTTTACAAACTTTTATTGACTAATTCATTCATCCTTTCACTTGTCCACCAATATACATTGGAAACTTCCAAAAGCCAGGCACCATGCTTTATATCTTGAGCATACAATGGTGAAGAACCTGGCATTGTCCTGGTTATCATGGAATCATAATTCCATCTTCCACTCCTATAACATGGACATGATATTTTCATCCTCTTGGGACATAGGCAGAGAAGGAATATGCAGAAGAGTTTCAGCTGATTGGGCAAAATGCAGGTGACTCTTCCCACACATAGTTCCAATAGAGTGTTTCTATCACGCAGTTCCATGGCTTCTTTGAGGTGCAGAAGTTTGAAGGATTCGGTGGCTATAACCTTGAATACCATTACAAGTGAAGAGGTACAAGCACAAGACACAGTTGCAACCTTGGTGATGTCACAGGAGAAAGAACACATATATTTATATCCTAGTAAGTCTACAGATGAGAAAGAATGAAAAAGACAAAACATAACATTCAATCTCAAGAATTATTCCAAATTGGTATTTTATCATAAGCTCTCCAGTTCTAACTTAAACTGACAATCATCTTTCCAAACCCGGCTGTCAGCTACACTTCTGGATCAATCAGTTCTTGTGTTGCCTATTTTTTTACTGTCTCATCAAGCTCTTAGCCCTTTTACAGTCTTCAGCCCAAGTGACCAGAACACAGAACTCCGATGTGAAACACCAATTTGCATCTCACTGAAACAAGCTCAACTTATTTATTTCATTTTGTATCCTTTAAGAAGTAGATGCCAAGATAGCATTAGACATTCAACAGAGGTAGGAGCAAAGTGCCTGGAAGGGTAAAGAAGAAGGGAACAGACATAGACAATAGACCATTCAGACAGGCAATTCTGAGACCTATGAAGGGAGAGCAGGAAGGAAAGACTGTGCAGAAGAGCCTGAGAAAATCTTGGCCAAGATGACAGGCAATCCCTGAATAAAAGCTGTCAGTTGGAGGAACCCTCTTCAGTCAATAATGGGCTGACATCACTATCCTGCAAAGATATTCAGTCCTTGGCTGGGAGCAGGATGTCGGACATTGATGTTTCCTGCACAATTTCTCTTGAAAGCACATCCATGGCTGCTATACCACTCAGTAGCCCAAAAGCAACAGCGATCATATCATGACCCTCAAGACTCCTGAAAATCACAAGGACAGGCAGACATTGGCTGATGGGACACTCAAAAAAAAGCTAAGGGTGGCATTGGCAGGCAAGGTCACTCAGGTAAGAAAGAGTATGATTCCTGCCTTATTTCAAATGACTTCAAGGGCAGGCAGACAACATGAATGAGTAAAATAAAACAGATATAATTCAACTGAGAATTTGGGGGACTGCAGCAAATTGTACAGTGGAAGTTTAGCAACTCATATTTAGCTCACTCTTCCCATTGGGGATGTGCAGCCCATTTCTGCCTAATTTAAAATTTTCAGGAAATCTGTAAATCTGTACCTTTACTACACAAGCCAAACAATACATTCCTCTGGGGTGGTTTGATCTTTGGGCTGATGATTTGTGATGACTTCTAGAGGCCCTTATTAAGTCTCGACCAGTCCAAAGCTGTGTCTTCCTAAATGGTGATTTTGTCCCCAGGATCTTTTGTCCAGTTGATAACTTTCCCAGTGCTACTGCCTTCTAGAAGATATATCTAAATGTGGCACTTCCCTACAAATGACATCCAGGATAAAGTCCATCATCCTTAGTCAGATACCCAAGACTT
Organism: Dasypus novemcinctus; assembly: GCF_030445035.2. Lineage (NCBI taxonomy): Eukaryota > Metazoa > Chordata > Mammalia > Cingulata > Dasypodidae > Dasypus > Dasypus novemcinctus. Next base: position 198,711,028 of record NC_080673.1, on the reverse strand, counting down.
TTCAACATGATACCTGCCAGCTGCCCCTCCCTGATTCATCTCCCACTTTGTCCCCTATGCATGAGGCTCACCATGCGCAGAACAAATCATCTTTCATGGTTCCACCTCATTGTGTTGTCATCCAGTAATTTATTCTTCCTGCTTTGTCATATCCTATATTTTCTACTTGTAAATGTCACCTGTCAAGTTTTCTTTGATCAGTATCCCTTTTTAGCTATTGCAGGATCAATTCCTCAACCTTATGATATTTTTTGAGCAAAGCTTTCGTAGTTCTTTCTGTATTGTGCTTTGATTACTTGTGTCCTTGTCAATTTTGTTAGCTAAACTCAGTTCCTTGAGGCAGGAAATTGTATCTTATTAATCATGGTCTGTTTTTCTTGTGATTCATAATAAATGTGTGCTGATTTATTGATTAAATATAAAATAATATCATTCTATTAATCCTGCTTGTCCAGCTTAAAGGAAGGAAACCGAATGATGCGAGAGAGAGTGAGTGACAGACTGAGAAAGAAAGAGAGAAATGACTTTCTCTTTTCCTAAATAAAGGAACTGGAGAGAGACGTTTCTAGGACTTTTTATTTCAGTTCAATTCATTTCCATGGAGGACGACAAAAATCCCATTTCAATTCAACACGTATCAATGCTCTGTGGATCTAATTTTAGTTGTTTCAGAGTTTTACACCTTGCACCCCAAACTGTGAATTCCAGTTTTCTGACATGCCTGTTTCCTCAGCAGTCTTCTCTCCTGCTTCAATTAGAGCTTGTGAAAGTGTGTGTCTGGTTTAGGTTCATTCATGGCTTTGTTGCGTGAGGGACTATGTTCAGACTATGCTTGTGTGTTGTTGTTTTTTTTTTCTTGGACTGACTTTCCAAGGTTGCGAGGAATGAAGCAAATTCCTTAAGAATAAGAGTCCCTGGCTGAGTTCACTGTCACTCCCTTTCTATTTTCAATGTCTTCACAAACGCCGTTGTCCTCTTTCACGCAGGGAATTGCTGTTTCAGTACTTCAGGCTGCCTCAAAAGAAGCAAGATGGTGTCATGAGAACTTTAAACACAGGAAAACAAAACTAAGGGAGCCCTAGCCCCCATGATTTTCCCAATTTAAATGCAAATAAAGTGCATTTGACCTGTCAGTCCCACTTGGATGCTTGGCCTAGCTCTGTCATGAACTTACTCTTTTGAAGAACATACTTGACATCTCAAGGAAGCTCAGGTACCTCATAAATAAAATGAAGGTGTTGGATTCAGGGGTGCTGGATGCCTTTTAGATTTGAAGTCCTGTCCTTCTAAGATACGTGTGGTTTATGTAAAAAGCTCAAGGTCAAAGTTTGTGGAGAAGGCAGATGGGTGGCTCTGAAATGGCATGAGATGGAGTATTCCCACAGTCTAACTCTGCTACCCACAAACAACGGGACCTTGTCGAGCTCAGGAAGACTCAGGTAAAGGCTGGATAGTATCTCTTGTCTGGCATGTCAGACGAGGGGTGTGTCAGGATTGAAGGGAGGGGAACACGCTTTGTAAGCCCCGCTGTGCTGCCCACACTTGGCATGTGCTTGCTACCTGGACTCTGAGCCTGAATCTCTCAGCCCCTAGCCAGCTGAGCCTCAAGACAGGCTTGCTCCCATTTCTGGGTTGTTCAGGCTCTATCTTGTGTGGCAGCAGCCAGGACAGCTGGGCCTTTCATAAACACTTGGGTTGATGCTGCTGTTCCTGTGCCAACAGCCCAAATGGGCAACGCACAAACTCAGAGGCTTCCATATCGCTTGGCTGCTGATTGGAAAGTCCACCCCCTCCCATTTCAGGACTCAGGACATTTTTATAGCACTCCCTGGCAGGATGGCAATATTGAAAAAAAATGAAATATGCAGCATCTCATTTCTCAAAAAGCCATTTTGCCGTCACACCCTGTAATCCCTGCAATGCGTGGGCTGGGCATTCAGCTGTGATTTTTATGTTGCTGTGAAACTAGAAGCTTGGAGAAACTGCCTGTGTTGTGTGTGTGTGTATGTGTGTGTGTATTTCCACGCCTTTGTGCACCTGCATAAAAATCAGATTAAGATTAATGCTGTCTAAACCATATTCTTGAACCATATAAATAAACTCTTTGTAAAAAATTAAATAAGGCTGGTTTCTCCTAAACTAAATGGGTCTTTTTCTGAGACTTGCCCATCAACAGAAACTCTAACCATCCCCTGGCCCACACCCATTACCACTGGTACCTTTATGAAACACAGGGGAAGGATGGTTGCTCAGAATCATAAGGAGAAAATTTGTTACAATTGCTTTGAACAGATGTACTGAACAGAATTTATCTTATTCAGATACTGTGTAATAGTGGGAAAATACTGTGCAGGTTTTAAAATCATCTTGGAGGGCAAATCCCATTTCTGACACTTATTAGCTTTATCACCTTAGGAATGTCACAGCTGCAGAAGCCCTTTTCCTCTAAAGTCTGCAATGTCTAGCATATGCTCAATAAAATCTGTTTTCTTACTTTCTTCACAAATGGAATTGACTTTGAAATTGAAATATTTGATTTTATGGTAGTGTGAGAACACAGAGAATGGGGAATACCTAAAATGACTGAAAACAGAATATAAAGCCCCTGTTAATTAAAGAGTGAGGGTGAGAATGAGCAAGAAAGGAAGAGAGAGAAAAAGAGAGAGAAAGAGGGAGAGAAAGAGAATACAATAGACAGAGGATGAGAGAGGGGAAGAAAATAGATGGATTTCCAGAACTACAAATTAATGTAAATGAGAAATATTTAGGTGATAGAAAATATATTTAGATCATATAAACACAGGTATGGTTTATGAACATGTAGAAATGATCATTCAACATGAATTCTTGAAGAATTATTTTTTTCTCATAAATTTGTTCTTTCCTTTGGTTAAGTTAATGGCAAGATAGATCAGGAAAAGTGGTAGGAAGGAAAGCATTTATTGGAATTTTGGAACTCATCAAAGCATTTGGCAAGTTTTGGTGTAATAAATTCACAATATTGATCTACACAGGATCAATATAAGAATAGATAGCATTTGTACAATAATAAAAGAAAAAACAGTAAAATTTTGACATATTTATTCCTTGCCAGGCATTGTTTTAAGAACTGTTTTGAGAACTTAACTTTAATATGCCATTGAATTTTTACAACAGCTCTGTGAATTTTTACTAATATGATCCCCATTTACATGAGATGAACATGTAACAAATAGCAGGTGAATTGCTTGCCTGGGGCACTCTTCTGATAAAGACTAGAGCCAGTGTTTGAACTCAAGTTGTCCATCTCCCATCTCCTCAACCTGTGTGGCTCTCCACTGCATGCACCGGGTCTTAAATAGTCCCACATGTGCTGATTACTGGACCATATTTTATAAGGGAGGGAAGGGCCACTGGGCCTTTTGTTTTTCTGTGAATTAATTGAATGAAGACACAGAAGACATGCTATCCTACTTAGGGGAGTGTGGTAAAGTTGGTAAAGTGATGCTTACAAGATGAAATTGAGTCTAGATAAAACCAACATGAGGATGGGACTTGGCAAATTTATGTATAGACTAGAACAGAATAGGAGTACAATAGAATACAAACACGTAAGCGGTCAAAAGAGTGACATCAGTGGCCCTAAAGTTCAAAAATTAGTATAATTCTTAGTTGTAGTCAAATGGGAAAAGTGGCCCTAGGACCAAGCAGTTAGTGATCCCACTTGGTGCTGCTGTGAGACCACATCTGCGGTGCTCTATTCTCTTCCAAGAGGGTTACTGACAAGATGAGGACAAGGGATGGTAAAGAGATTGATGCTAACACAGCTTTAATTCATTCGCTTATTTATCCATTCAAATTTATGCTCCATTCACTCATTCAACAAAAATGCATTTAGTTTCTTCCAGCAACTGGGGATACAAAATGAATAAAATTGTTCCTACTCACAAATATTTTACCAACCAGTGTGTGGCAGGCACTTTGTTGCCAACCCAGAAGTTCATCCACCCTACTTCTTTGCTAATCAGTTTTCTTGGGCAGAATACTTCCAACCCAAGGTAGATAATCCCTTTTCTCTCCTTCCTCTAAGCTAGGAGTTCCCTTGGTACAATTAGGAAGTCTTCAGTTGGAATTTGGATAACTTATAACAGGGGTAGAAATAAGCAGGGGGTAGTCTGACATCACTCTTTTCCTCTTCTTTCTGCCTTTGACTATGGATCTAAAACCTGGAACTGTGTTGAACCATCTTGAAATAATGAGGTAAGGAGAAGTAAGACAAAATTCCTAAGTCCAGAAAGGTAAAGCAGAAAATTTGAAAGACCGAGGGTTCCTGCTGCTGTGAGTACATTTCTGGATTGACCCTGGACTGCCTCTCTACATCATTTGTTAAGTAAATGCCCATTGGGTTTAAAGCAGTCTTCTTTGGATTTCCTGTTACTTGCAGCTGAAAGTAGTCCTAACTGCTGCAGACTGTGACTGATAGACTTATAATGGATATTGGAATGAGAGCCATGCTCTATGCATAGTCAGAGTCCTGTGCAGCTTGAAGAAAGAGGACTGGCTCTCTCTAAAGAACTGAAGAACTAAGAGAGGACTTCTAAGGTTGTCTTGAACAACCATTGTGAGGATAGTTGAAGAAACTAGGACTCTTTACCCTAGAAAATGAAATCTTAGATAGCCTAGGAGAACTATCCATTTCATACACAGTAGAAGTTTTTTCTCAGGGTCTCTAGGGAGTAAGCTTGGATAAATGGATGAGATGTGAATACAATAGGGAGAGAAAAGATTAATTTGAATTAATAAAAATGTCTCTAAAAGGATAGTCTTAAAAATGTAGAGTGTTTGCCATCTTGGATGTGGCCATGCACATGGTGGGGATGCTACCTGGTAGGGATATAATAGAAGTACCCAAGCACATGATGGAGTTTAACTATATGATTTTTTAAGGAATTCTTCCTAGTGGGACTGATGGAGTTGGTCTTTGGCCATTTCTTAGAGCTAGCTACTTATTCCTGCAAAATATGACAGTGATGTCATTAGATATATCATACACCCAAACAAAAGACATGCTTTTAATCATAATCTATATTCCTGTGGTGTGAACCCATTTGTCAATGGAATCCTTTGAAAGTGTATTATCAGTTAAGGTACCACCTCACTGGTGAATCAGATCTTCAAAGATCCCTGAACCATATCTTTTGTGGCCCAACTGAATTAGGGTGGGCTGTTACTATATGACTGGAGACATTTTAAGGAGAAACCAGAAGTTGGAGAAAGCCCCAGGAGACCAAGGATATCGCCCTGTGACAGAGGACTGCCATCATCACATGACGTGGGGGAGACCGTGATCTTGCTGACACATTCATTTGGGGCTTTGGGCCTTTAAAACAAAGAGCGAACACATTCTGGTTGTTTAAGCCAATGCATTGTATGCCATTTATGGTAACAAACCTGGCAAATTAAGACCCTATACGAACTGCACTGACCAGGATCACACCATCAGGGGAAGGCTTTAAAAATGCATTTGATGTTGCAGGATGTTGAGGCACCACACTATCATGCTGCTAGATATATCAGATGTTTGCTAGCTAGTCACGTCATGTCTAGATGCTGCTGTGTGGATACGAGGGGATGGGGCTTGTTCAGGCTTATGATCTCAGCGTAGAGCATAATTTTCAAAAAGCTCTCCTTTTAAAAGGTTCCATTTGGACTAAAGGAAACTGAGCTGAAATGCATCTCTTTTATATTTGTTTGTGGCATAGGACGATCCCTCTGAAACCTTCTCATACGGAGCATATTATATAAAGAGCTGAGGGGTGACAGGAGCAAACAAATTACTTTTGGGGGAAAAAAAAATAAACCTCCAAATCCATGGGAGTGTATTTCACAGGAATATTTTTATTTTATTGATTTATTTTGTGTCATTTTTCATGTAATAATGGTGGCCTTGCTGTCATTTTATGCCCTGTTTAGAAGACCAGGCAACACCAGTCTTTGCCAGCATCCGAACACAGAAACTGGCCTTTAAAACCTGAACTGGGAACATTTGCAATTGTCACAGTGCATATCAAAGCCACTTGCCAGCCTCATTCTGCTTATCTATAAATTATACATGTATTGTACTTGCACGGCATTGAATTTTCTGGAGTTTAGCACCTCTGGAAACCCTTTTGACACTTGAATAAACTACTTTTGATCAGCTCAGAATACGTGGATGGCAAGAAAGGTACTTGGGGAAGAAATGAAGCAATGCTGCCCTGATTTTCTAAGCAACGGGAGGTGAGGGGCCCCGCTTTCTACCTATTAACAGAGCAGGGCAGAAGGATGGATCACAAAGGAGGAGACAGTGAATGTGAGGAATGGGGGACTGGCAGGAACGTTTGCAAGGAAAAGAATAAAAATTACATGGTGCCTTTGTGGCAGACCAAGCATATCTTTTGGCAAAATGAAAGGTAGGAGAGAAAACCAGGGGAATTAACAGGGAGTCAGAAATTGTCCTTGGAGCGTTTCAAAGCACCACACAATAATATGACCCACAGTAAATTGTTGAATTGGGAAAAAAATGGGATAACAGTATTCTGTGCCCAAAATACTCTTTTGGAATGATTTATTAATTTTATAATGATAACATTTAGTAGCACACAACCAAGTATAACCGGACTGTTCTGCAGAGTGTAATTAAAAACTGTGACAGCAATTCCATGACATGCAGTAGAGTGCGTCATTCGCTAAGATGCTAGACACAAAACCCTTAATTCAGACAGTTGTGGAATCAAGTCACAGTCCCGATGCTAACAAATGGCTGCTGGCATGATTTTAACCTCTCTAAAATTTGTTTCCTCATCTGTAAGATGGGGATAATATTTCATGTATGTCAGTACATAAGGTATACTTTAACTTATAGGTAAATAATAGATGTTCAATTAAGTATTACTTTCTTCCTTTATTTTTCATTAGGAACTCTGAGTTTTACATCATAATTTTCATTCTGGGTTTTATTATGAGATATTTGGCTGACCTTGTGGCGTGTACTGATGGGCATTTTCATCAGCAATGATTGTGGACCATAATTTCATAATATTGGTCAAAAGCCTGATTGCCTGGGTTTGAATCCCAGTTCCAATATTTGGGCACGTGATGCTGTGTGACTAGGAGCAAGTAACTTAGCCTCTCTGTGCCTCCTTTTCTTCACCCATATAATAGGAATAATGAGTATATACTTTAGAGAACTGTTGAAAGCATTCAATATTTTAATATTTATAAAACTCTTATGATAGGGCCTGGCACAGAGAAGGCATTAGATAGATGTTTGTCATATAAATAAATACATTTTGTGATTTTATGTAAGAAAAATCAATGTGCTATTGATAAAGCAGATCCTTATCTAATGCCTCCAAAGATGACAATTCATGATCACAGAAGAATTATTTTTTTTCCTTTGGAAACTGAGGATAACTGGGTGGGAACTGGGTGGGTGGCCCACTAGGTCTTTTAATGTCTAGGTGTGCCATGCTTTTAAGAGACATAGAATCCATATTCTAACCCAAAATGACACACCTGCCTTCCTAGTAGGGAAGGCAGACAAATCATAACAACTCAAGCACAACACAACAGCCTATATAAGGGAATGTGAAAGTACTGTGAATTCTTCTAAGAAGATTTATTTCAAACTAGGAGAATCAAGGGAGAATTCTCTGCAGAGGAGTATGGGTAGGTAAAGTTGGAGAAAGTCAGCTTCCAGAGCCAGACTGAAATCACTCTGGGCTGTTAGGATGGTGACAGAGGATTCTTAGAGGAGGTGACATGGACTTTGGATGCAGGAAATTGAGGCAGATTTGCATTGAGAGGAAAGACCACATTGTTCAATATTTGAGAGGCCCTGGGAATGAATGAGATAGCTCTTCTTTGAAACACAGCCCCATCCTTTCCGATGACCTTTGACAAGTCACTTTCACATTGCTGGGTCCCCTTCCCTCCTGCAAAGAGAAGGTGACACTACCTGATCTCACAGGGGTGCCCTGAGAGCTGCTGGGAGACAACATGAAAACACACAGCTGGTCAAGTCTTTGTCCCCTAGCCACCATTTCCAAACCTGCTAACCCGGTTGGAGCGGGTTCCACAGGTGCAGCTCTCAACCTCAGACAAAGACCCACATCACATCAAACATTTTATGTGGCCAATAAACAAGAAGAAATTGCCCATTATCCCACATATACCAGGCGAACAAAGAATGCTTTATTATGTTTACCTTGTTCTCCTATCATTATGCTTTCTGCTGCAATGGCCACTGAACTGTGTAACTACCGGTGGTTGTAGAAGAGATAATAAAGCTTATTAGTGTAATAGCCTGCGAGGAGCAGTAGGAGAAAAAGGTTGACACTAAATGCTCTGACAGAAGCCCTGGGACTTTAATTTCAAAATTAGGCCATTGAAGAGAAGGGGGGTCTGTTTGATTGGCATAGTATTTAGCACTAGGTCCAGAAGAAGATGATAAAGAAATGACTTATGCTATAGAGTTCAATGATTTGAGGAGAATAATATCAAGGCAATATTCCTAAATAGCATTGTCCTGCGAGAGACCCAGGCTTGCCCACTGGTGAAGAAGGAAGCATATGGGTATTGTGATTTCAGACTTGCCAAAAGAAAGAGTGATGATTATTTGCCGGGCATTGAGGAGATAACAAATAATTTCTACCATCATGCAAAAGGTGATCATTGTTCTAGGAAAAATGCAGTGGAAGGAGTGACAAAGACTGAACTTTTAGCCCAAGATTCCAGGGTCAACAAGAGTTCCATGATACTTTACTGGAATTGTAGCTGGTGTTGGGGTTTAAGATATATTTAGGGGATTTGAATCTCTGGACTGACAATGTGATAGCCAGGCCCTGAGCCCCAACAGACTTCAGCTCCTACAATCTGATTTATTGTACTCACCTCACTCAGCTAAGATGGAGTTGAAGAAGGACAACCACCACACCATGGAGTCTAGAGGGCCTACAACTGAAAGCAAGAGGATTGCATCCAGTATCCATGTGGAATCTGAGCCTCCTCTTGACATAGAGGTGCAACGGACACAACCAATCCAAGGTCCACAGAGAAAAGGTGGCATTGGAGTGGGAAAAGTGGACATGGTGGCTGATGGGTATGGGGAATGGCAGGAAGAGATGAGAGGTGGAGGCACCTTTGGGACTTAGAGTTGCCCTGGATGGTGCTTCAGGGGCAATCACCGGACATTGTAAATCCTCCCAGGGCCCACTGGATGGAATGTGGGAGAGTATGGGCCATGATGTGGACCATTGACCATGAGGTGCAGCGATGCCCAGAGATGTACTTACCAGGTGCAATGGATGTGTCATGATGATGGGAGTGAGGGTTGCTGGTGGGGGGAGTGGTGGGGTGGGGGTGGTAGGGTTGAATGGGACCTCATATTTTTTTAATGTAATATTTTTACAAAATCAATTAAAAAAAATTAAAATAAAAAAAAAAGAGTTCCATGCATGAGCTTCCAGTGGTGGATGTGTCTATTGTTGGTATTTTAGTTTGCTAAAATATGCTGAAAGCAATATGTAAGAAATGGGTTGGCTTTACAATGGGGATTTACTAACTTATATGCTTACAGTTTTGAGGATGTTAGAGTTCTTATATATATATGTGTGTATATATATATATATATATATATATATAAATTCATGAAACTAATCATTAGATAGTTATATATATATTGTCAATTACTTTTCCCAGTCATTTATTAAACTGAATTTATTTTTATTTTTAAGTAGGTGAATTCCTTTACAATTATTTTTTAAGGTCTTCTAAAATAAATATTTTCTCACTGCAAGGTATTAAAGATTTTATCCTGTATTTTCTTCTGAAAGAATTCACATTTTGGACCTGTGAAAATATGCATGGTATTGATTTTTATTTACAGTGTGGGATAGGAATATAATTATCTTCCTCCAATATCAGTGATTAATTGTGTCAATGCAATGTATTGACTATGTTATCTCCATTATATTTCAAGTTATCATCCAAGTTTAGGGCTGTTTGGGAACCTCTAATCATTTATTTCTGTCCAGTCTGGCAAAAATACCAATTTATTTTAAATACTATGATTTTTATAAATCTTATATCTCACTGGGAAATTCTTACCATCTTGATTCTTGCTTCAAATTTACCTTAAGTTTTTGTTTTCCCTATTTTCTTTCATATATATAATAGTGATGGCTTGATACTTACATTAAAATTCTCTGTGGAAATTGTATTGGATTTATAATTAATTTGAGAGATTTAAAAAATGATATTGAATATGTATATCTGTCGCACGGCTAGGGCTTGGCCTGCGACATGCAGAGAATGGGTTGACTTCCACAGCTCGGCGATGAGCCCCTAAGCCAGCATCACTGACTTAGGTTCTCCAGGTGCGGGGGACGCGCAGTAAAAACCACGGAGACTGTCAGAGTGCATGAGCTAGTCTACTTTATTGCGGAAGTACATTTGGTTATATATGGTTGGGTAGAGGGGAGGGGTAGGAGCTAGGGCGGGTAACTACGGGGCGGTAGTGGATAGGCGGAACTGGGCAGGCGGCTATGAGGTAGGCGGTGGCTAAGGGAGGAGGCAGATTATATGTTGGCACTGTGGGCGGGACTGGCGGGAAGGACAGTAACGGCTGGGAGAAGAAGATAACAAAGGCTGGGAGGAGGGGTGGAAGGAGGCAGCAACATATATCCATGAATATATTACCTTTAAACTTAATGATATATTCATTAATGTCTTTCAATAATGCTTTGAAATTTTCTCCATAAAGATCTTGCACACTTTTTGTTAAATTTATTCCTGGTGACCTTATTGTTTCGTTGTTTTGGTGGATGGCTCCTTCTCATTACATTTTCTAATGGATTGTTACTGAGGTACAGAAACATTACTGATTTTCATATGCTGATCTTGTTTCCAGCAACCTGAATTCACTATCTTGTTAGTTTAAATTGTCTGTCTTTGACATAGCCTGCATTTTCTTTGTACACAATCCTACCATTTCCAATTCTTATGTAATATCTTCTTTTATTTTATTTTCTGCATTAGACAAGATTATCAGTACTATATATACCAAATATAAATGGAGTAATAATTGGTCTTATTAATTAAATAGTTAATTTAAATTAAATTAAATACTTCAAATGTCATCATTATGCACATTTGATAAAGTCTTCACTGGATGACAATTAAGAGAATTCCCTTATATTCTTAGCACTCTAAATATTTAATTTTTCATAAATGAGGATTGATTTTTTCAAAAGTTTCTCTGCATCAATTGATATTGTGTAGTTGTTCTCCTACAATCTACTGGAAGGTTATATTGATTGCATTAATGGTTTTCCTGATTTTGAATACTTCTTGAATTTCCAGGATAAGCTCTATTTGATCAGGTTGTATTCATCTGTATCTTCTAGATTTGATGTACTAGAATTTTTTTATGGTTTTCATATCATAAGTGATTAGATATATCAGCTTAAAGATTTCTTTTTGGAAAAGTCCTTGTGTTGTTTAACTATCTAGATTATGCTAGCTGGACAGAATAAGTTAGGGATTGCATATTCCTTGTAAAATATCCCTTTGCTCTCTTTTTATTTGGGGGATAGGGAAGGCAGGGAAATTTTTGGTTACAGATTCAATTTATAGACTCTCCATTATATTGCTCAGATTTTCTGTTTCCTCTTTCAACTACAGCAGGATTTCTCAACCTCAGCACTGTCAATGCTTTGGCCTAGATAACCCTTCATTGTGCAGGACAGCCCTGCACATGGTAGGATGATAAGCAGCATCTCTGGACTTTACCCTCTTGATGCCAGCAATACCACTATTACCTTCCCAGTTGTGATGATCAGCATGTCTTGAAATATTGCCAAATATTCCCTGAAGACAAAATCTCCAAGACTGAGGACCGCAAGTAAATAATGAAGAAATTAATACCTGCAAATTGCTCAGATCCCTTTCTCACATGTACAGAGGGCCCAATACATGTTTGTATTTTCCATTGCAATTAATTTTTAAGACCTAGTTACCAAGCCTCAACTCTGGGTGAGAAGAATATTTGTCCTTCCCACTGTTTGAAAGAGATTTGGTAGACAAATTAGTGACAAAGTTTTGCCTGGCAGATGGTCGAAATGAGAATTGCTTTGCATTTTATCAAAGTGTTGTTTTTTTAAATATATTTATATATATGTGAAGTATGTAAATTTCTCAATTCAAAATAATCAGGCCTATAAACATGAGGAATATATCCTTTTAATTGGTCTGGAAAGGATTCTTCCAAAGGGAAACTTAACAATAGAAAATGTGAACATCTGAAATTTCAACTATTTTGTGAGATCCCTAGAGTTTGATTCATTTTCTTGGAAAGACCAAAGTGAAAATTGTATGTATTATCACATAAATCCCTGGCTTTTAAAGCAATAACAATCCCATCATTGCCTGTTTTCACACTGTGCTGCAATTTTGGAATTTCATAAATCACCGGGGTAAGTACCAATGAGAGACTTTTACCAAAACCTTGGACTGGACCTCACAGCTTGGGAGGCCCCTGTTCCTGAAAAATAGGAGTAATATGATCTTTGAACCAACCTTCAATTTCCTGCCCTGTGGGCCTATCTCTGGAACTCAGGGAAATTATTTAAACTTTGTGAGCCTCAATTTTCTCAACTGTGAAATGCACAATAATTGAAATATGTTTATTTCTGAAAATTCTGTCTGGGAGGCTAAAATACGATTATTTAAGGATCCTCCCTGGTGTCTTTCATATGTCGGGTAGAAACTAGGAAAGGGCTTTTGAAGGCAAGTGACCCGCATGTCGCATGTCTTTGGCATCGCCACACCCCGCTGTGTGGCCGTGGTCAGGCTGACCTCTCCACACTAGCTGCAGAGGGACACTTAGTTCCCAGCTTCGGGCTATTGTGAAGACTCTGTCATATCAGAATATAAATTCTTAGAACAGTGCCCTGCTAAGGTAAGGTGCTCAATAAATTAGCTTCTATCACTAGCCTCCTCTTCATTATTATTATCGCTAAATACAAGTTCCCGCTGCTCCACCCCCACACTGCCATGAAATGGAGTGTGCATTCTTAACAATTACAAATTGCTTTGGCTCTTGGAAGACATTTCACACTTGTTAAGAGCCCTTGCTGTCCTTTCAAATGGGAGCAACTTGCTTTCTGAAGAAGCAATGATCATCGCAGAACTAAGTAGCAGACCTCACTGGCCTGCAGGATTCAGGGAAGCAGAGCCACGTGTGTGTGGGGGGGCTCATCTCCATGAGCTTTCCTTGGTGAGACAGCCGTGACTCCCTCCTTCCCCCTCCATTCCCCATGCCCTTCCACATCAGGGGTTGGGAAAAGTGCATGAGCAGGGAGCCAGCAGGGCTACCCTGCCGCCCCTGGGATGATGGATGGGTTTCTTTTCAGACTCCCAAAGCCCGGGCTGTCTCCATCCCAGATGGGCTAAGGATCTTGTGCCAGCTTCCAAGGGCTCAGAACAATGCTGGCATGTCCCTCGGGAAGAGTCACAGAGAGCGGCTAATGTGGAAGCCTGCGATCTGCAGCTCTTCGGGAGGAATTCAGAATGCAAACCCCGTGGAGTCTTGTGGGGAGGAGAGACTGCATGGAGTTGTGCCCAGCTGGGAGCTCAGGCAGGAGGCCGCTCCCTCCGAGAGCTGCTGAAGCCAGCAACTGGCAGGGAACAAAGGCTCTAGGTAAACAGGACATTCCAGAACAAGCTCCCAAGAGATGGGGGTAATCTAATCGAGGGTCTCTACAGGCTTTGGTCAGATTTCTATTTTGGGGTAGACTCCTAACAAGAATTATATTTTTAGCTCTTAAGAGAGAGTGTGCTGCTTAAGTAAGAAGCACAAGATTGACACAGGGGACATTTCTGAATGAAATCTATTGAAGAAGTGCATGTGATGGAAATGGATAGATACAATCATAGCAAGAAAACAAAAGAACAAAAGATCCTTCTCCCCCTTACCTTTGCAAAGAAAGATGGACTGAAATCATCATAATAGAAATCATTAAATGTGTATTGTCTAGGTCTGCCGTAGTTATGTGGTGGTGAAACCAGCCCAGAATGTGGCGCAGGACCGCCTGTGTCCCTTTATGTGCTCAGCAGCAAACACGCAACCTTGCTATGCTTTTCATTAGCCACTCTCCCCTTCTGTGTCAAACAAAGAGGGGAGCTGTGAGATGTCTCTCACGAGGTGGTCTTGAGAACCAAACAAGGGAAGGGATGAGAAAGACGTTTATTGGCCCCTCATGTTTACTACTTACTATGATTATTCTAGACAATAGTTTGCTTATAGTTTGGTCCTTGTATCTAGCAATAAAGCAGATAACTTGCTCTTCAGCTACAGACTTCTGTTTTGACATTCTTCCCCCAAGGGATTTCTGTTATGATTTTTATCACTATAAATGTCCATGTTGACTTCATGAAATGGGCTTATTTCCATAAAGTTTATAGCAGATTCAATACATCTACAAGCCCACTTTGCTATAATAAAAGGTTTTATACACTCTCTGAGTTATCAGCAATTTACTCACAGGCCCCCTTGTCCCTTCATACCTAGGCTTGATATCAGCACATTTATTTTTGTTTATTCAGGTGATGGATGCAAAACTTTAGCAAACAGGCTTGGTAAACAGATTTCTCCAGAATTAAAATCCTTGCTCATCACGAGGAAATTATCTGAAGAGTCCTGAGGCAATTTACCCAACCAAATCCTTAATCTTAACGCATTTCTTAATGTGGTTAAATTTAGTTTGAATCTTCACATTTAGAGTCTTTTCAATCTCCTAATTTTGTGACTTTTCTTCCCAAGTACTCCTTCAGGAAGTGTCCAGCTCTTTTCCTCCCCCACTACACCTGAGAGTGAGGAGCCTATTCTTCCTGTTAGCCCTGCTTCTGTGACTCACTGTGCACCCCTTCTGGAATAGAGCAGAGAACATGTTCTCAGTTACTTTTTTCCTGAAAGGACAGAAACACTAACTTATTCAATTTTGTATCCTTAGCATAGAGTCTGGCTCATAAACAGGGCCAATGGATGTTTGTTGAATGAATATCTGACAAAGGAGTGCTAGCTCTATTATTTTGGTGCCTCAGTGTGTCCGTTTGAGCCCACAGAGAAGCAGATGCCAAGGCAGGGTGAGAAGTGCAAAGGATCTTTTGGAGCTGACCATGAATGTGAAAGGGGGAGTCGGTGAGGAAACCTGCAAGTCACAGCCCTATGGAAGGAGAGGAGGAGGAAGGACAGAGTAACAAGAGCCTGAGGCCACAGGCAGTAGTCTACTTAGATGCCCCTTTCCATCTTTTAGGGATCAAGATCTTCCCATCCATTGCACTTCCCTTAGTGTAAGAGACTTGTCTTGGCTGAGCATTTAACTCTCTATGGAGGTGTGACTCTATCTAGTCCTAAATCTGCTACTTGCACATTTTTTCACCCAGTACAGGATGTAAGTGTCTCTTTGTGTGCTACGAGAGGTCCTCTAGTTCCACACTTAGAAGTAACCACTTGCTAAGTGTTTCTTATTATCCCTTTATAAAGCAGCAACACAACTTACCAATAACCAATAAACTTCACAGTCTTTATTAGCAGTGTGCACCACAAAATTTATTTTTTAAGATTTATTTTATTTATTTTGCCACACACACCCCTCATTGTTTTGTTGTTACTGCCTGCTGTCTGTTCGTCTTCTTTTTAGGAGGCACCATGAATCAAACCCAGGACCTCCCATGTGGGAGAGAAGCACCAATCACTTAAGTCACCTCCAGTCCCTACTTGGTGTGTTTCTCATTGTGCTTCCTTGCTGTGTCTCCTTGTTGTATCATCTCATTGTGTCAGTTCAATGCATCAGCTCGCTGTGTCAGCCTGACATGAAACTTCATAATGGCAAGTGTGGTCCCTCAACCAGAACATTGTCCCAAGTAAGTGCCAGTGAAATATTCAGTGACTAGACTCTAACATTGTGCCAGGGAATACTTATGCACACATATCACTAAGGATAGCAGTGACTGAGGCATTCACCAATGCCATCTTGCTGCCTGTTTTCTCAGACCATCCCTGGCTCCACATGTGTCAGTTCAGGCTCCCAGGAACCAGGCACCAAGACAGGATTCAATACCCAAGAGAGTAACTGTTGGAAACACCTGTGAAGGTTAAGGAGGTAGAAGTAGGAATAGGTAGGGAGAAGATCCTTTAGGTGATGATGCAGGTCTGGCACCTATGAAGAGAGAGGGAGAAGGAAGTTGATTGAGTAGGAGGGTCTCAGAGTGTAGTATTGTCCTATGAAAATCTCTCCTAGGCCAATAGGGAGTCTTCAACCCAAAGTTGTTCATTGGAGGCATCCACATCCCACAGAAATGAGCTAGTATTGGTCTCCCCAATGTGCCTAGTCACTGGTCATGAGCAATCCTGGGGAAGAAGGGTACAACAGTTTGGAATTGTTTAAGAATTCCAAAAATAGATATTGGATTATGTTTATAAACCA
This sequence comes from Dasypus novemcinctus, assembly GCF_030445035.2. NCBI lineage: Eukaryota > Metazoa > Chordata > Mammalia > Cingulata > Dasypodidae > Dasypus > Dasypus novemcinctus. The sequence goes on along the minus strand of NC_080673.1, from coordinate 198,694,520 downwards.
GTCTATTCCTCTGGACACATTAGATTGTATTAACTTCAGAGGTTTCACTTTTACTTGAGTAAATTATGATTAGGGTTATGATTGGGCCAGTAGGATCAAGGGTATAGGGACTCACAGAGAAAACAACAAAGCAGAGGAGAGAGTGGAGTTTTGATGCTGGAGCTCCAGGAATAAACACACAGGACAAGAACACAGAGGAATAGAGACAGCTCCATAGACACAACAGAGGCCCTGAGAAGAGAGAGCCTGATAGTCTACAGCTGACCTTGTAGAAAGACCACAACAGTTGAGCCCGGAGAGGAACAACAAGCCCCAGGAGAGGGACAAGAATTATGCCAGCCTACAGTTGATATTGGAAGAAGCTGGGACCATGGAGCCAAGAGAGGAAGAAGGAACCTGAACCTTCACAGAGACTGGCAGCCATCTTGCTCCAACACATGGCAACAGACTTTGGTGAGGGAAATAACTTATCTTTTATGTCCTTGTAACTGTAAGCTTCTACCCCAAATAAGTAGCCTTGATAAAAGCCAATAGGTTTCTGGTTCTTTCCATTAGTACCTCATTGGCTGATTAACACACATGATTTCAGGACAAATATAGCAGTGGATCTAGAGAGGCACCAGATGGTCTGACATTCGACTATCTCCCAACAGCAAATGACCTGAGCAGTATATTTTCATGGCCAGCTCCTTTACTCTGTGAGATAAGCATCCTGCCTTAAATAGAGTGTTAACACATAAAGTGTGGTGGATAGATACTCTTTCCAATATACTATAGGAGGCCAACACAGATGATGCTAAGATGCTGTTTTCCTTTCACGACAGAGCTCTGGTCCTATTGATCTATCTCAAGATTATCATTCTACACAATGCAGAGCAGCACCTACCCCAAGTGACCTGAAACTTCATAAATCCTTTAATTATGCAAATAGAGTATCCTACTTCAAGCATAGAAAGACAGAGAAATGGAAGGGAAAGAGGGGAGGCTCAATGCGAAGGTATGAAATGCATTTATGTAGATGTAGCAGCCAGGCTTGGTGATGTGTGACAGTTTGAATTCCCTTACAAATTCAAAAAGATTATATCCTTAAACGAATCTATTCCTGTGGATGTGGTACCCTTTGGTTGCATTAGGTTTACTTTAGACCATTTGATTAGATTGTTTTTCATTGGACTAGTGAATAAGGCATGACTCAGGTTGAGTCTCTACCCACTTGATGGGGTCTTATATAGATGGAGACACAGAGGGAGGACCCAGAAAAGAGAATTACCTCTATATTTACCCTGCCATGTGAGAGAGGACTTGAAGATCACAAGCTGCCAAAGCTGAAACATGAAGCCCCAATGAGGCTGGGCCCAAATAGCAGCTCAAGGCTGAAGAACTGGGCTCCAGGAGTTGGTGAGCCTGGAGGAAAAGGCAGGGACCTTGGCAGAGATTGACTTCCATCTTGCTCCAACATGTGGCAGCATGCTCTGGTCACCAGCAGCTGATTTTGATGAGAAAACATCTCTGGTGGTATCTTAAGAGGACATTTTTTGGCTTGGCACTGTAAGCTTTTACTCCAAATAAAATTTCCATTATAAAAGGCAATCCATTTCTGGTACTTTGCATTCACAACCCTTTAGCACACTAGGACAGAAATTGGTACCAAGAATGGGGTTCATACTGTCTACAAGTACTAAAAATGTTGGAATGGCTTTAAAAATGGGTAAGGGTTAGATTTTGGAAGAATTGTGAGATACTTGATAGAAAAGGCCTAGATTGCTTTGAAGAGACTATTGATAAAAATATGGATGTTAAAGATTTATCTGGAGAGAAAGTGATCCTTGCTTTAAAGTGGCAGAGAACTTGGTAAAGTTGACTCCTAATGTTAGTTGGAAGACATAATTTGAAAATGATGAATTTGGACATTAGGCTGAGGAGATTTTCTAGTTAAATGTGGAAAATGAAGCCTGAATTTTCCTTGCACCTTATAGCAAAATGCAAGAGGAAAGAGATAAGCTAAGAACTAAACTTCTGGGCACAAATAAACCAGAAATTGATGATTTGGGAAATTCCAAGCTTCCAGAAAACAAGGCTCCAGAAGATAGCACCCCGTGTGAGGACTTAAATGAACTTGGAAATAGGCAGCCATTTCCTTGCAAGTGAGGACTGAAAGTGCAGTTATCCAAAAAGGACTCATGGAAAATCTTACTATCTGACAGTTTGTAGGCCTGGGATTTGAACCGCGGACCTCCCATGTGGTAGTTGGACACCCTAACCACTGGGCCAAGTCTGCCACCTGGGCCCCATTTCTTGCATGCCAAACCAACAAGCATCTTTCAAGATCTGTATGAATGAAACCATCATCAGCCTGAACTAAAAGGGACATGGAAGGGAGGGATTGAAATGAAAATGGCTTCAAGAGGAAAACTTTGGGAGCTGAGGTCTGAATTTAAGACATCTTCTTGAGCCAAGAGAGGGACTCACCTATGTGTGTGGAAAGGGTGAGTTTATCCTGGAATTTGAAGAGTGTAGATTTTCAAGCCTGTTGTTCAGGGAGAGTTTTGGCACCCCAGGCGATAGAGTGAGTGGAACATAATCCCTGAAGATTAGAAAGATTTAGGTTGCCTGCTCACTCTTCTGAGGGGGCTGGACCTCTATGCCAGAGATTATGGAGAAGTTGCTGCCATCCCGCTGAACTAAGTCAGTTAAGACTGTACCCTATAGGTTTGGAGAAAGTGTAGCTGTCATTCTAATGTTCTTGGAGGGTGAGGTCTGGAGCTCAGCTGCCATCCAGATGCTGGACGAGGGTGGAACCAAGATGGCCACCAGGCAAGTTTTTGGAATGGGTGAGCCCCCATGAGAACCCCAAGGAGAAGAAACCATTACTCTATAGATAAATCTCAGGATTTGAAATCTAATGGAGAATGCCCTTCAGGTTTTTGGAATTGCTTGGAACCCATGATACCTGTTTTCCTTCCAATTCCTACTTATCATAGTATAAACATCTTTTTCAATGCCTGCCCCTCCTTTGTATATTGGAAGCAGATAACCTGTTTTCTAAGTTTCACAGATCTACAGGCAGAGCAGAATTTTGCCCCAAGGTAAACTACATACCTATAACTGATTTTTTTATGAGATTTTATACATGGCATTGCTACTGAAAGGATTTAAAGTTTTTTGAAATATTGTGATGTAATGAATGTATTTTGCGTATAGAAAGATGATGTCTTTTTGGGATTCAGAAAGTGGAATGTACCGTTTGAAGTTCTTCTTTTGAATCCCAAAAGAATATGTTCTTAAACTAATCTATTCCTGTGGGTGTGGTACACTTTGATTGCATTAGATTCACTTTAGATTACTTGATTAGATTGCTTTTCAATGAACTATGTCAGTGAGGCATGACTCAGGTAAAATCTCCACCCTCTTGTTGGGTCTTATGTAAATGAAGAAAAAGAAAGAGGACACAGAAAAGAGAGCCACCTCTGTCTTTACCCTGCCATGTATGAGAGAGGACCTGAAGATCACTAGCACCGAAAGATGAAGCATGAAGCCCCCAAGCTCAAGGCTGAAGAGGTGAGCTCTGGGATCTAGGCTCTGGGAGGTGGTGAACTCCAAATCTTACTTTGCATTGTGGCAGCACAGCAGCCTCACCAGCAGCTGACTTTGGTAAGAAACATCTCTGATGGTGCCTTGATTTGGATGTTTCATGGCCTTGGTAGTGTAAACTTCTATCCCAAATAAAATTCCCATTATAAAAGCCAACACATTTCTGGCACATTGCTTTGGCAGCCCTTTGTCCAACTAAGACACTATGGAATATTCATGTTGAAATGGTGGGGGTTCATCTCAAGACATTTTTCCTCCTTTTTACTTACAGTTTATTATGTAAGGATAACATTTTTCCTCTTTTTTACTTATAGTTTATTATGTAAGGATAACAATTCTAGGGGGAAATTTTTTCAGTTAGGTACCTTGTGCCAGGATTAAGGCTAGATGGTTTTGCATATATTTTTATCTTATAATCTCACAGCAATTCTAAGTGGTAGTTTCCTAGTTTGACCTTTTGGACCTTAGAAAATGATGTTCTTAAGCTAACCCATACCTGAGCCTGTTAGCAGTGTGGATGGGGCCTTTTGATTAAATTCAGTTAAGGGGCTTTTGATTAGATCACTTGATTAGATTGCTTAAGGGCTTTTGCTTAGACTACGTTAGTGAGGTTTGACCCAGGTTTGGTCTCTGACCTCTTGCTAGGTCTTATATAAATGAAGAACTGGAAAAGAAACAAAATTGGAAAGGAGTGCTACTATTTTGCCCCTGCCATGTGAATGACAGGACTCCAGATTCACCAGAGTTGCAGAAAGACAGAGAAGCCCCTGAGAGACTCAAGGAGATGAGGCCCAAAGAGAGATGCCTGATCTCCCACAGCTGAGCTCCAGGAGATGAAGGGAAAGTCTGGAACCTTGGCATGGGTAGGCCACCATCATGTCTTGCCAGGTGGCAGGACGATCATCAGTAGCTGATTTGGGTAAAAAAGCATCTCTGATGGTGCCTTAATTTGGACATGTCACGGCCTTGGAACTGTAAGATTTTCCTATAATAAAATTTCCATTATAAAAGCCAGCACATTACTGGTCTATTGCTTTGCAAGCTCTGTGGCAAACTAATGTAGGTAGGTATTAACACCTTCATTTAAAAGATGTGTAAATTGAGACTCGAAGAGATGAAGACACCTGGCTGAGCTACCTCAGCATGCAAATGGCAATATTCAAAAGTATTAAACAGTTTAATCTTTCACTGTTTTTTTTCAATCTACATGCACATTTTCATTAAAAGTTAATTGCAATCAGCTATTTTAAAACTTGGAGAAACATCAGAAAACATTCTATGAATCTCTGTGCTACAGAGGTCATTTTCTGCAAGATCCAGATTATAAATATGTTAGGTTTTGTGGGCTAGGCCATCTTTGTTCAACTACTCAACTCTAATTCATGTAGTGTGTAGCAGCTTGAAATAGTTATGAATTACAAAAATAGATATTGGATTACATTTGTAAACTGGTCTGTACCTGGGCATGATTAAATTATGATTAGGGCTTTGATTGGGCCAGTATGGCCTTGAGTCCCTGTCCCTTGGTGGGTGGGGACTCACAGATAAAAGACATGGCAAAGGACAGAGTTGAGGGTTTTTGATGTTGGAGTTTAATGCTGAAGATTTACGCTGGAGCCCTGGGAAATAAGCACACAGAGGAAAGAAAAGCAAACCCCAGGAAGAGAGGAACCCTGATCCCAGAGAGAAGCAAGACCTGGGAAGAGAGGAACTCAAAAAGCCTGAATCCTCATAGATGTCACAGCCATCTTGCTCCAACACATGAAAATAGACTTTGGTGAGGGAAGCAACTTGTGCTTTATGGCCTGGTATCTGTAAGCTCCTACTCCAAATAAATACCCTTTTTAAAAGCCAACAGATTTCTTGTACTTTGCATCAGAACCCCTTTGCCTGACTAATACATAGTGCAAAAACAGACAGAGAGAGTATGTAATTGAAAGTACCTGGTTGTGTTTCAACCAAACTGTATTTACTAAAACAGACTGTGGGTCAAAATTACGCATCATAATTTGCTGACTCTTGATTTAGATTTAATAAAAAACAAAAACAAAAATGCTACAGCTCAGTGAGTTTAAGCTTACTTGCCCATGGTCCCACAACTAGTAACTGTCAGATCCAACCGCAAAACAAAGATTGCTTTCCTCCTAGTGCATAATTCCATTGTTCCATTCTGCCCATGTACCGTTTAGACATATCCTTTCTTATTCTTTAACCAATTTTTTATTAAAAACAAGATACAAATTGAGGCAGAAAGAGACAAGAATGAAAAACAGGTTATAGAGGGTCTTGAATGCCATGCTAAACAGTCATTGGGAAGCCACTGCAGGTTTTAGAATAAGTTCAGCACTGATGAATTGGGAATGCTACAGGCCAAACCTAGCAAAACACATTTGGGAGGTTTGTAGTGGACCTTGATGGGAAAAATTAAGGGGCTATAAAAGGTCTGTTGTGGTGGGCACTGATTTGGTTAGAAACAGTGTAACAAAGGAAGAAGCGCCAAGATTTACTGACTATGTGGGAGCAGAGAGACATGGTTTGTGTGGGGAGGGTGGCAAGTAGCAGGATGAGCAAGGGTAGAATTAGAGAAGTGGGGGTACATGCTTGCATGGCTGCTGTAATTGCAGACCCATTAACAAAAACCAGAAATGAAAAGTTGCTGAGGTAAAGGGAATGTACATCATGCAATTGATATACCTTGCTTTGCCCAATTCAGACACCATGTTGGATAGTTTGAGTCTAAATGCATGGGTCTTGCTCAAGCCCAAAGATAGAGACAGTTAATGCCATGTGGGTAAGAACAAATGCATCTTGCTCTCACGGTGTCCCTAGAACTGAGCATAGACCCAGGTTTCAGGATATGAGATGCTGAATAAATCTTCATTAAAAAAGTAAGCATGTGAATAAGTGGTTATCAAACTGTGTGATAAGTATTATAACAGAGATACAAAGTGCTATCAAAACATTAGAAGATGCAGCAATTAACTTCCCAGGGGAATAGTAGGAAAGAATTACTGAAATGACGGTAACATTTGAGCTGCATCTTGAGGGATGACTATGTATCAGTGAAATGTAAATGACATTCTAGAATCTCTTAATATTGTTTAAGACCTTGTACATCCTGGAAATAGAAAGTTAGAGGAAGCAAAGTTCAAGGGATAACTAGTAGCAAATTTTTGCAGGCATGATCTCATTTAATCCTCATGAAATAAGTTTAGTAATCATCTCAAATTCTGACAATGGGAGACTCAGAGAAATAAAGCATTTTTTCCAAGGGTGTAACATTATTATAAATCAGAGCTGATGTTGGAACCTTGGTCTGACTGATGCCAAAAGGAAAAGATCCACGGAGTCGTACAGTTAAAAAGATTGAAGCAGAGGGTTTATGTCAGTGAAAATAAAGGGAAATAAAAGGAGAAAGATAAGTCACTATAATCTGTAGAAGGCTTCAAATATTATTTTCCTTGAGGATCTGTTTTGATGAAGTCACAAAAATGGGGGATTCTGTCTGGTCTACCTGTTGTGAGACCAAAAATCTAAGACCTAAAAAAGCTTTTATTTTTTTTAAAGATAGAGGCCATTTTCATCTTGCTTCAAAAAGTTGGTTGGCCTTTGAATCTTGGTAAATTACCAAAATTTCCATAGCAACAGGCAATGGCTGGCTTAAGGAAGAGTTTCTGGTGCCTTGGCCAGAGCTTTACCCTAAAGATCACTGGCTAGAGTGGGATTAGAGAATACCACGCTAGCCCTCCAAACACAGCCAGCCCACCTGCCTTTCTGATAAGCAGGGGCCAAACAGCAAGAAGTAAATCTGCTTTAAATTATTTTGGCCAAAACAGACATGACTGGCTTATATTTTCCTTCAAAGAATAATGGAAATGAATGGCCCTGATTACTTGTGTTTCATACCACAGTGACCGGGAAGAACATGTTTACTACCTCTATATAAATCCCCAAGTCACATGGCTAATACAGGAATTGCTTGAAAAGCCAATCTATGTTCAGAGGCTCTCCCAGCGCCCTGGGCTGGGATGCTCTATCACCACTCTGACACTTCCGACTTGTCCACAACCTACACTTTCCCATGACAGTTCTTTGTCAAGTTTCCCCCCTTTATCTTGATGGATGGACTTGGTGGCTGTTTGCCAAGGTTTCCCCTTTTATCTTGGTGGATGGACGTGATGACCTTTTGTGAAGATTTCCCCCTTTTTCTTGGTGGATGGAATGGTGGCCATTTGTCAAGATGCTCCTCTACATCTTGGTGGATGGGTGAATGTTAACATCACCCTTGTAAGAGTCAGGCATCCTGTTGTTCTTGAATCCAGTCTCTTATTTCCACCTCTGCCCTGTACATTTTGTGTGCATGAGAAGAGAGGGACAATTTTTCCCAACTATTGTATGGGACAGACTCAGAACTCTTAGCCCAGGTGTCTTAAGGGGAATGGGATAATGTATTTAATTACTCCTGCATCTTTCTTAAAACGGCTACTTATATCCCAGGAAAGCAATGAACCAAGCTCTTCCTTGTGTATGATGGAGATTAGCTTAGCCTGGTTGAGCAATCTGACCCTATCCCTTCATTGTTTGTTTCTGATATGCATCTTCACCAGCCTGGTATTGCACATCTCCAAGAGCACCTTGCCACATAGGAACAGTCTAACTACAAAAACTGAACTCCAGATGTTTTTTACCTTATCGTTTTACTTTGCTATGAATGTCATGGAAGAGAGACCATGGCATGGGCATTTCTGCATCTCCAGAGACTAGTATAGCATTTCACACTTAGTGAGTGCTCAAAAAATATGAATGAATGAATGAATGAATGAATATTTCATATGCGTCCCCATCACAGAATAAATTGGTTGAAACTAGTATATGAATCTGGTGATATGAATAGAAAGAGTGTGTCTGCTCTTAGCAGGATTGATTCATAACTTATTTTCTTTTTTTTTTCTTTTTTAAAATTAATTAATTAATTTATTTTAATTCTTTTTTTTAATATTACATTCAAAAAATATGAGGTCCCCATATACTCCCCACCCCCCTCACCCCACTATTCCCCCCATAGCAACATTCTCCTCCATCATCATGACACATTCATTGCATTTAGTGAATACATCTCTGAGCATTGCTGCACCTCATGGTCAATGGTCCACATCATAGCCCACACTCCCCCACGTTCCACTGAGTGGGCCATGGGAGGACCTACAGTGTCGAGTAATTGTCCCTACAGCACCACCCAGGACAACTCCAAGTCCCGAAAATACCTCCACATCTAATCTCTTCCTCCCATTCCCCACACCCAGCAGCCACCATGGCCACTTACTTCACACCAATGCCACATTTTCTTCGATTACTAATCACAATAGTTCATGAATAGAATATCAGTAAGCCCACTCTAATCCATATTCTATTCCTCCATCCTGTGGACCTTGGATTGGTTGTGTCCATTCCACATCTATGTCAAGAGGGGGCTTACATTCCACATGGATGCTGGATGCAAAACTCCTGCTTTCAGTTGTAGGCACTCTTGGCTCCATGGTGTGGTGGTTGACCTTCTTCAACTCCATGTTAGCTGAGTGGGGTAAGTCCAATAAACCAGAGTGTAGGAGCTGAAGTCTGTTGAGGCTCAGGGACTGGCTATCATATAGTCAGTCCAGAGATTCAGATCCCCAGGGTATATCTTAAACCCCAGCACCAACTACAATTCTGCTAAAGTAACAGGAAAGGCTTGTGAAAAGAGATCACATCTGAGTCCAGCTCCATCACACAGAAACACCAACTCCAAAGAAAGGCCAACTGACATGGCAGTGAACTCCATCTGCCATGACCATAGAACCTGTGGGTCACTGTAGCCCTCAGAAGAACCAATACCTGGGGTTGTATCTACTTTATCTGTCTCTGGGACTCTGCTCAGGTATGCATAAGGGCAACCTCTCTGATAACCTCCCAGCTCTTTTTTAGAGACTTATTGCCATATAAACTCATTTGTCCTTTCCATTTCCCCCTTGATTTAGGTCATAAAGCATTTTTAACTCCTGTTATTATATGTAGACAGAGATATTCTGCTGGTCTGAGTTGAACCTTTTATTCAAGGTCATTTTCTAGTTACATCATCAGCTGGTACTTGGTAGTGATCCCTTGGCACCAGGGAGGCTCATCTCTGGGAGTCATGTCCCATGCTGGAGGGAAGGCAATGAATTCACACGCTGAGTTTGGCTTTGAGACTGGCCACATTTGAGCAACACGGAGGCACTCAGGAGGTAACTCTTAGGCACACTGCTACTCTAGGCCTTGTTCTTATTTCAGGTGCACAGGCTTGCAAGTATAGTCATTAGTATCATGGTCTCATTGTTGGACCTTCCTTCTTTTTTGGTCTTTGCCATTGCACTTGGGGGATTGTTGCTGTTCCTTTAGGGACTGTGATGGAGCTCCCCTGGCTAGGATTCAGCACTCCCTCAGTTGTTGTTTTTAATTGTTTCCACTATGAAAATATCCAAATATTTTTATGTACCCTGGATATATGCCCTGTAGAACTCCCTGCCAACCATGTGTCCTCTGTCAATAACATCCCACACTAGTATTCCTCCGCTGCCCTTGTTGAACCTCTCTGTGATCCAAAACTTCCTGAAAAGTGAAGCCCAATATATTGTCAGGTTCCCTTAATAGTAAAATGGAATATAGTAATGAGCTTAAAGGTTAGATATAGAATATATATTAATTTGGAAAAATTCTACATCCTATCTTTTTCTTTTCTTTTTTCTAATTATTAAGCTTATCTTCACAAGAGACTTAGATCACAGTAATTTATATATACAATATACAGTACTCCTACATATCCAACATAAAACCTTTTCCCTTCCACAGCAATAATCTTTTAACATATTCATCCCATATTTACTGTAACTGATGTACAGATATTGAGACAATAGCTTTCAAACAAGGTAACATTTGTGTTAACATTGTGGTTTATATTTTAGACTATACAATTTTCTAAATTTTTAGTTATCTTATGTTTTACATTATGATTTACATTTTAGCCTATCAGCCCCTATATATTTTTGGTGTAATTTTACATGTCTTATATCCATCTTTGCGTACTCCTGCGAAACACTTCTATTGCCCACACAGTTACATTGGTTCCATCTATTTGATACCTATTTCCCCCTCCCCTTAGGGCCCACAGTGGCAGTCAATCTTCATTGCTTAAAGAGCCATGATCAGAGATACTTGCAACAGTGTTGTGGGCTTGACATGCTCAACTGCCCTAATGCCCTGGGAGCCACCATTTCTCTTGAGAGATACAGTTCCCTCTATTTGATGGCATCAGTCCTCCCCAGGATGTGGGTATACACTCACTCTCATTATATAGGTCTCTACCCAATGATATAACCCACTCTGGCAAAATGAGCATTCACATATTCCCCAGCAGTCTGTCCAGTGTCAGATTATCCCCTTTAAGTATCTTAAACAGGTAACTTTCCTTGTTGTATTTTTGAAAAAGTTTTTCTCAGCATTATACTCTCAGTGAACACCTGACAATCTCCTATGTTCATATGTTGCCCCACCCTCCCCCCAATTTCTTGGGCAATATTACTCATCCTCCCATCCCTAGCCCCCCTCAAGCCCGCAAAGCCCCACCCAAAGGTAACCCTATGCCCTCATTGTATCCCTTCCGTGTACACATACTTACTTCCTGCTTATCATAGATTCTATGATGACTTATTTTCTTGATGTGATACTGTAGCTGCTTTGAAGACAATCTTGAATGGCCTTACTTCCTTTATAACAGCTGTGAATCTTTACTAACCTGGACTTCTAGCCTGTGTTTATAATGTTTGCCATTAGAGTACACTAATAAAAACATTCCTATGGCCAGGTATCCTTCTAAATTTCTTCTCTCCACATTTTCCCAGCTCACACTTGTCTACTTTGGGGACTTCAAAAGTTTTAGGAATGTAAAAAGATACAATGAGAATTAAAACACACACACACTTGTTGTGTCAATTGTATCTCTGTCATTCACTGTCTGTGTGATCCTGGGAAAGTTACTTTACTACACTGAGCTTCTCTTTCCTCATATACAAATGATGACAATAACCCCTGTGAAATAACATATGTTAAATACTTAGCATAATGTTCAGCACATCGTGGGTGTTTAGTAGTTTTTAAAAGAGAAGAATGGGTGATAATCCACTCACTGAATACGTATTAGTGCTTGCATTCATTCACTCAGCAAATATTTCTAAGCACTTGCCCTATTCTTGGCAACTGGTTATATTTTAGGATATAGTCACTGCAAAGTGGCCAGGTCCTGCCCTCATGTAGGCCAAACTTGCTTATTCGTGCATGCATAGGGGATTTGGGGAGGTGGCAAATGTGCCCTTAATACATGATTATTTCTCTCAAAGGAGTTGTAGCCTAATTAGGAGAGATGACCATGAGGACAGATAAGTGGCACTGAGTGCTAGTCAAAGCTCCTTTGTCCAAAATATTGTCATATGTCAGGGTAAGGAAGTCTGTCCAAAGTAGCCTTCCTGCCTGCAGACAATACTAAACCTGCTTCCTTAGGAGAAGGCACTGGACAAGGGCCAGGCGGCCAGTTCCTTGATCTTCAACCAATATAAATATTATCATCCCACTGCCATGAAAATGAAGTTCTCTACTTAATCAACATTCTCTTGATAATAAACAGTTTAACCTGAGGCCTGGTCTATGTATGGGTCCCAAGGATAGGAAGGTATAATCAACCTCATGGAAAAGCTGCCAAGGAATTATCTATGCCAGGAGATAATCTCCATGCATTTCCTAAGAAAGTTATTTATTTTAAATTTTTTTGGCATGTGCAGTCTTGGAACTCTGAGGTTATACAGTTCAGTTCCTGATACAATGGAACTTTTTTTTCGTTCATCCATTATATCCTAAAGGGAGGCAAAGATGGATGAGATTTGAAATTCTATGAAACACACCCAACTTCTTGTTTTGTTCTTTTCTTTTCTGGGTTGCTCTTCTGCCTTATAACTAGATTGCCTTGTTCTGCGATATTTGCTTATTGATCTCCAACAGTGAGCATGTAGACAGTGACAGTGTATGGTTTTTAGCACAACACTTCTGAATCAAATAGCAATCCCTGAGGCCATGCCTAGGAATGAATGCTTGTTTGTGAATCCTAGTTAAGGGATAATGTTTGGAAGAGACAATGTAGACCTACATAAGAAGAGAAAGCAAGCTAGTCTTGGACTCATCTAATTGGAAACAGCATCATGTTCAGAAATAAGTATGGACTTTGGATTGAGATAAACCTGGAATTGAATTTGCTTTCTGATTTTGTTGACTTAGTCAATTATTTAACTCTTCTAAATCTCTGTTCCTCGCCTCTAGGAGGAGAATAGCATGCCTAACTTGTAAGGTTGTTGGAAGATTTCAATGAAGTAATGTAGGTGCTTAAAACATAGTAGCTGCTTATAAATCTGATTTCTTTCCCCTATTCCTTTAATATGTTTTTTCCTCAATCTGCCTCTGAGTGTGTGTGATATCAGTTCTCCCATTTCCTCATAAAACCAACAGAATTGAAGGAAAATGTGTTGCCTCTGGTACAAGCTATTTCAGCTTGTGCACAAAAGTCTCCAGGGTGCAGCCCCTGCAGAGTAAATCCTCCCTCTCAGTTTCAGAATAGCTTTCTGTGACAGGTGTGCACAAGTTGGCTTTTAGAAGACTGCCGGCTGCAAGGTGGGAAATGGCCAGCTTCATAGCTCTACTCCCTTTCTACTGTCACTTGCACCCTTGCGGATTTCTTCATACCTGCAATTAGCAAGTGGCGGTCTTTAAAAGGGTTTGCCCCACTGTGCTTTCTACTTGTCTCTCATGGGCAACTTCAATGTGCCTTAACGCTAATAAACCTGGAATTATTCCATTTTGTCAAGTTGTAGGCTGACAGTGAGGATGAGAAATCATGAAAAACCAACGACCAAATTATCTGTTATCTTTGGGACCAGCTTGAAGTGCCTGGCAGACTCTTCAGCCTTACTTTACATTCCTAATGCGAGCATCAAATAGATTTTCATTTTCGTTTATTGGTGTGTGTTTGTTGCTTGCTTCATTTTACTATTCGGTTTAATTATTGTATCAATCATTATGCTTTCCCATGATTTGGGTGTTAGTCTAATATTGATACTTTATTATTCTTTTTTATTAAGTCCATTTCAGGGATGCAGAGTTCTAGTATATAAAATTAAACTGTACATTTGGGCCTATTTGTATATTTCAGTGCATCCCTCAATTTTCAATATCAGTAAGAAAATGGCATGTGAAACAAACCTTTATAGATTCCTAACCAAATATATCATAAGATTATCCATGTTAGCAGTGATCCATAAGTAGACATATGTTCTGATTCTATTCTGCTAACTTCCATCTCCCTATGAGCTGTCTTCCAATTGTTAGTGTCTATGAATCAGTGAATGCCATATTAGAAAGGTGATCCTCAAAGATCATTTATTTCAATTCCCTTAAAGCAACATACTTAGGAGCACCAACTATGGTTTCAGACTGCCTGGGCTCCCCGCACTCGCTGGCTATGGACAATGGAAAATTATTGCAACTTTTTTTTGCCTCCGTTGTGAGGATTAGAGAAGACAGGCTTTTTCAACATAACAGTACCTGCTGCAAAGGAACCTCTCAATACTTGTTAACTGTTATTTATTATTTTGCATGTGAGAAGACTGAGACCTGGCAAGGGAAAAATCCACCTACCCAAGGTCACACCACAAATTAGGGGATGAACCTGGGCTAAGAAATAGTTTTCCAAATAATTGATCTTCAAACCACTCTCCACTATGTCTCTGACACTTCCTTCACAGACTGAAATATCCTTTGCCTTTATGAGCTTCATGAAAAAATCCTTTGTCTAGAAAATAAATACATATGTCTTTGCCTTAGATAGATCTAGGTATATAATCTCTGACCTTGATGAAAACAAAGACCAATTGTAGACAAAGACAAATAAACACATAGTTTCAGCATAGTGTGGTCAGTGTTATAACAAAACATGGAAATAGAAGTCATATTGAGGGGTACAGTGGTCCATTTTTCCAGTTTAAGTAAGAGTAGAATCAGTACTGAAAGAGAAGATATTGCATGTAAGTCATCATGAAAGATGAGTCAGCGTTTCCTAGTAGGAAAATAATATGGTCATGGGAGTAAATTATAAGTCTACTCTTCATTTCTTCCTTCCATCATTCATGCATGCCTGAAATATATATTTATTGAGTACTGAAATTATCCCCCTGTCCAAGCTACTTTCACTTTTTCCGTTGTTTTTATTTTATTTTTTTAATTTTCTGTCTCTCTTTTGCCTACCTTCAGCTTTTATCTGGGCTATTGTGATAGCTTCCTAACTGGTCTCCCTTCATACAAATCTTACTCCCCCCACCTTATAACCAGAGGGATCTTCTTTAAATGCAAATTTGATCATGATCTCACATACCCCCATTCAACACAAGCCATCAACCCCTAGAGGATGGAAAGAACTTACATTGCTTGGTGGCTGCTTTTCTTACAGACATTTCTCATTTTACTTTTCCCCTTGCACATTTATATCCAGACTTTTTTAAAAAACTCACTAGAATATGTACTTCCTTAGGAAGCCTGGCATCAGAACCCTGACCAGGTGCCAATATATTTAAGTCCTGGTGGTATTACCAGCCTTATACGTGTTGATGACTGGTAGTCTCAATTATGTGCCTCAGAAAACCAGAATCTGAAAGAGAAAGGAGAAGAAATTACCATGCACATTACCATGTGATAGCAAAGGCAAGGACCAAGGGATCACTGGCAGCCAAGCCTAGAACACCAATCTTCGGGGAGAAAATATTACCTTGCTGATGCCTCAATTTTGGACTTCTCCTAGACTCAAAACAGTGAGCCAGTAAATTCCTGTTGTTTAAGGCAATCTGTTGTATTTGTTTTAGCATTTGGGAAACTAAGATAATTACATTTCTCTAGTTTCAATAACACCTTAATTTTTATTCTTATTTTTGTTGGGCTTCTCTAGCAGCCTGTGCTGCTTTTACTTGCCATTGCATACCAGACATCTAGCAAGTTGAATGGCACATAGTAGGCACACTATGGGATTTTGTTGATAGGTATGCCCTGTGCCTGGCACTGTGTTGGATGAAAGGTGGAGGGGAAAAAGTGGCTATAATAAGATATGCATGATACAACCCCCAGATATTGGTTCCTTTGAGGGCTAAAGAGACCCATGGGAGTTATGGTCATGGCCGATGGGGTTAACTACCAGGGCAGATGGCCCCTCTTTGGAAATGGTGTTTATATGTGATGAATCTGGACTCAGATGGGATCTCCCTTCATAAGACTTTCATGCTAATGTGCTGGAGGTGCAGTTAATGTTGGGGTTTAAGATATATTTAGGGGATTTGAATCTCTGGACTGACAATGTGATAGCCAGATCCTGAGCCTCAACAGACTCCAGCACCTACAATCTGATTTATTGGACTTACCACACTCAGCTAAGATGGAGTTGAAGAAGGACAACCACCACACCATGGAGCCTAGAGTGATTACAACTGAAAATGGGAGGATTGCATCCAGCATCCAGGTGGAATCTGACCCTCCTCTTGACATAGAGGTGCAATGGACACAACCAATCCAATGTCCACATAGAAGAGGTGGCATTGGATTGGGAAAAGTGGACATAATGGACAAAGTGTATGGGGAAAGGCAGGAAGAGATGAGAGGTGGAGGCGTCTTCGGGACATGGAGCTGCCCTGGATGGTGCTTCAGAGGTAATCACCGGACATTGTAAATCCTCACAGGGCCCACTTGATGGAATAGAGGAGAGTATGGGCCATGATGTGAACCAATGTATATGAGGTGCAGAGGTGCCCAAAGATGTACTTACCAAATCCAATGGATGTGTCATGATGATGGGAACAAGTGTTGTTGGGGGGGGGGGAGAGGGGGGGGTGGGGGGGGTGGGGTTGAATGGGACCTCACATATATATTTTTAATGTAATATTATTACAAAGTCAATAAAAAATAAAAAAATTAAAAAAAAATAATAAGATATGCATTACATAGGAATATTGATCAAATAAGTAAATACATTAAGGCAAATGGGAGTCAGCTTTCCTTTTATTGGAGAAAGGAAAGGAAACAAGGAAAGGGAAAAAATGAAATCGAACCCTGTGCTATTGGATTGGAGTTAGAGTTTTTGTATTGAATTCATTGTTTTAGATTGATGATAGATAACTAGGAAGGCAGACTTACAATAGATAGATGATAGAGATAACTGATAGCTAAATAGACAGAGATATATGATATATAAATAGAAAATATTTGATTCTATATACATATATCCCTTAGCTCCATCCACTGAGAGTGTCTGAGAACCTTAACTCTGTCCATGGGAGAGCCTTCAACAATGATAATAAGTACAACTAGCACCTAGAACTTAACTTCTAAATATTATTTTCCAATGAAAGGAAACAATATTCATTGGGAAATAGCTCATTTCAGGGCTGGAGCAAGACAAGTACGAGATAAGCATGAACTATCTTGTTATGTGAGAAACTAAGGAAGTATTAAAAGAAAAATGGGGACATGCCAAAGGAGAAAGAAGTTGAATTAAAAGGGCTTTCACTGGCCAAATCTGAGAAAGTGTGAGAATGAAAATATTAATGATTGTAAAGGACTGTGTTTCATCAAATGAAATAGGAAACCATAGTGATAAAACATAAATACATGAATAAAATAAAAGTTTGATGAGAAATGAAATAACCTCAAAGTACTTTCCACAAAATATTTATTAATTTCAAAAGGAAAAAGAGTAACTTTAGAGTAGAGAAACATGACAGAGACTGACTTAATCATATGATAAAAATGAACATATAAGTAATTGAAATTGTGTGTCACCCAATAGGATGCAGGGAGAAAAATATAGTATAACTTCTGTGATATTTCTGCCAAGAATGCATAACCCAAATATAGAGGACATTAGACAAACCAAAATTGAAGGAAAATATTACAAAAAAGCTGACCTGCAATCTGCCAAAGTTTCAAGGTCAAAAAGTCAAAACTGAGAAACTGTTAAGTTTTAATGGAGACTAAGGATACGTAATTGTTGAAACACAACTCCTGAATAAAGACCAGATCCTTTTGCTGTAAAAGACTTTGGCAACATTTAAATAGAGGGTGAGAATTAGACGGTGGTAATGTATCTATATTAACTTCCTGATTTGAATTCTTGTGCTGTGGTGATTTTGACAATGATTTTGTTTGTAGGAAATGCACAGCAAAGTATTCAAGAGCAATGGAGTATCACGACAGTAAATTTTTCTCAAAATTTAAAGGGAAAAACACTTATACTGTACATGAATATCCTATATTAGTTTGAATACTTCCAAAATGTGTGTGTGTGTGTGTGTGTGTGTGTGTGTATAATTAAGATAATCCTGGGTAGTGGAAGTAGTTCAAGTGGTTGAGTGCCTTCCATGTACAAGGTCCTGGATTCAACCCCTGGTATCTCCTTTAAAAAAAGATACTCCCAAAGAAGGCAAAAGAAAGAGAAAAAGAAGGCAAAAGAAAGCAGGGAAGGAAGAGAGGGAGGGAGAGAGGGAAGGAAGGAGGGAGGAAGAAAGAAAAGAAAAGAAAAGAAAAAAGAAAAGAAGAAAAGAAAAGAAAAGAAAAGAAAAGAAAAGAAAAGAAAAGAAAAGAAAAGAAAAGAAAAGAAAAGAAAAGAAAAGAAAAGAAAAGAAAAGAAAAGAAAAAAGAAAAGAAAAGAGAGAGGCCAAAAAAAGGCATGGTTAGAGTTCCAGATCAAACTTTGGTAAACTACTACCTATGGGTCAAACCCTGCCACAGTCCTGCAATTTGTTTTTGTGTAGTCCTTGAGCTAAGAATTATTTTTATATTATGATTTTTATCTATTTAAATAGTTAAAAAATCAAAAGGAGAATAATATTTTATGATGCTTTAAGTGAACATGAACTTCAAAGTCCAGCATACATAAATAAATTTTAGGAATGCAGTCAAATTCATTTTTTTCTTTATTTTTTAAAAAAATTTTGTTTTTTTTTGAAGATATATAGATCGCAAAAAATATTACATTAAAAAATATAAGAGGTTCCCATATACCCCACACAGCATTCTCCACAACTCATCCCACATCAACAACTTCTTTCATATTGTGACACATTCATTGCATTTGGTGAATACATTTTGGAGCACTCCTGCACAACATGGATAATGGTTTACATTGTAGTTTACACTCTCTCCCAGCACTTTCAGTGTGTTATGGCAGGATATATCATGTCCAGCATCTGTCCCTGCAACATCATTTAGGACAACTCTAAGTCCCGAAAATGCCCCCACATCCTTCATTTCTTTTTAGTCTATGACTTTTGGTAATACAATTCAGAGTTGAATAGTTGTGGCAGAGACTGTATATGGTGCTGTCATTGCTTCACACTTCTGTTCAGCCCTCCACTAACCACAGTGACACTCTTATAACTCCACAGGGCTTTAATTTCATGTGTATCAACATACGATGGAAATTCATTTTATTTTATTAATTTCCAGTGAGTGCCCATTTTGTCAAAATAAGAGAAAAGTAAACTCTGAATGTTGTCTTTAAGGTATAATGGAGTATGAATTATTTTATTATGAAATTAGTTGTCAGAGCATGGTTTTTAATATCTAATGACAAAATAGCCATGCTAAATGAATATAGTATATGATGACATTACCAGAACAGGTACTCATCATCATATTCCCAAAGTCACAGAAAGCAACAGTCAACAAAATTAGAACATTAAAAACTCAGTATGTCATCACAGAAAATTTTTTTCACCAAAAATTTAAAAAATGAAAATGAGCCTTCCAGGTAAGTTTTCGAGTGGCTCATTGGTTAGTGAAGCAGTGAAAACCATTTACCAATTGTGAGTTAATTAAGTCTTGTTTGATTACAGCTGCTGAAGAAGGGTCCAGAGAGAATAAATTTGTTTAAGATTATTAGCCTTTGGCAAGAATAATTTCTGGAAGAGTTGAGAAAAAGTCTTGATGTTGTGAGCAACATCAATGGTCAAGTAGAATACACAGCAAATGATTTCAGGTGATTTCCTTTACTTGTCACTTGATGAGCCTACAGATGTTACCAATACTGCCCCATGGTTGTGTATTTGAAGATTGACTCTGAGTTTGGAGGGATGAAGAGTTACCCTCTATGTTTAGTCTGTGTGGAAACACTATAGGTGAGAATATTTTTACAAAAGTTGAGAAAACACTTATTAGTACAACCTGAAGTGGAATCTATTAAGATGTACTATACTTGGTGGTGATGGTTAGTGTGAAGGAGAAAAAGTTTTATTTGAAAAAAATTTTTATAAAGCTTGTGGAAATGTAAAGGATTCACAGCCTAAGCTTGTTATTTATTATTAATCAGCAGATAAGTTTGTGAAAAATATTTGAATCTGTTAAGTGTTATTTGAACTAGCAGTGTCAACTGTGAACTTCATCTGTTCTCATGGACTTAAACATCATCAGTTCAGTGAATTTTTGTTAGAAATAGAAGATAAATTTCCCTGACACACAACAGTTCAATGGCTTAACAATGGTAACATTTTAGTGTGATTTTTTTAAATTCAGGGATGAGATTAAAGTTTCTCTGATCAAGAAGGACCATCCTTCACCATTACAACTAAATCATTGTATAGATTCAGAAATTAGATTTTACTGGATGTTTCTTAATGAATTCAACATAAAATGTTAAGGTGGAACAGTGAGTATATATGTATTTTATACAGCGGTTAAGTTATTTTAACAACTAATATTTAATCAGAAGTAATTTTAACCTGCTTTATGACTTCCCCTTCCTTCAAAAATCAAAACAAGGTCTCCAGTCCCACAAAAATTTGCAGCAGATAGATTTCTTGAGCTCAAACTACATAGTTCCAGCAGTGTTTTTTAGGCCCTGATACAAGTATAAAATACATTTTCATGTTTTAAAACCTATTGAACAGGGCTATTGAGAAACTTCCACCTAAACTTCAGTTGAAAGTAGTTAATGTGTAATGTAAGAAAATGTTAAAAAGTAAATGTATGGGATTGTTCTGCATGACATTGCAATGACAGATACAGACCATTATACATTTTCCCAAAACCTATAAAATTGTGCAGTGCAAAGTGTATAACATAATGTAAACTCTAGAACATGGTCAGTAACAATGCTTCTATATGCGTTCATTCATTGTAACAAACGTACCAGACTAATGAAAGATGTTGTTAATGGTGAAAAGTGTGGGAGGAGGAGGGGGTGGTGTATATGGGAATCCCCTATATGTTTATGCAGTATGTATGTAATATAAAGCTTCTTTAAAAATAAAATAAAGTGAAAAAGGCAAATGTAGAAAATAAAATTTTATAAATATCTTCCATACAATGAATATGCTCAATTAAATTCAAATGTTTATGGATTCATCTCAATATTTTACAATACATAATTGTATGAAAATATATTTTCAAAAATGAGATGTATAAAATCTCATTAGAGATTAACATTAATATATATGAACATTTGCAATTGATAATAGGAAACACTGTCTTTGAAACCCAACTAAATTGAATAATGTCTTCTCTAAAAATTAATTCCATTCTTCTCATTGGTAGACCTATATTATAAAAAATACTCAAATATTATTATTATGTTTTCAATTTCATCAATATAAAACTTTTGGTGATTTGTTTTTCTCTTGTTAAATAAGTACCTGCACAGGATCTTCAGTTTTGTCCCTTGGTCCACAAAAGTCTTAGATATTTCCTCTTTGGTCCTTCAACAGAAGTTTGCCCACCTTTGCTCTAGATCAAAGGAGACTCAAGAAACTTGGTAACCAAATGCAATGTATACTCCTTGATTGGACCTAAGTTTAAAAATAAATAAAAAGCATATATCAAGGGTATTTTGGGGACAATGGGAGAAATTTGGATACATACTGCATGATAATAATATTATTGCATAAATATTAAATTTACTGGCTGTGATGATGATATTGGAGTATATAGGAGAAACACCTGATTCTTACACTCTAACTTCTGAAATATTTACTGATAAAGTATCATGATGTTTGCAATTTAATTTCACATGGTTCGGCTAAGGAAAAGAAATATGCCAAAATGGCAACAATTTGTGAATCTACATGAGGTGTACACATGTGTTCATTGTACTCCTCTTTCAACCCTTCTTCAGTTTTGAATTTTCTAAATAAAATTGGAAAAGACAAGAGGCCATCTCCGTCCACACTCTCTAAAGGAACTCCCAGTCACTTGTAAATAATCATTCTATTTTATTTTCATCATCATATTTTTATAACAACATTTTATTGTTTGTATTCCTTTATTTGTTATCATCTCTTTCCTTGAGATAATCTAATTTTAATGAGAGTACATAGTATGTCTACATTGTTCTTTGATGTATCCCCAGTACCTAGAGCAGCAATGACACCTTGTTGCATGCATGGAACAAAATGCATTGAATAGTAGAAAGAAAAAAATGAGAAAAATAGAAAATAAATGAATACATGAATGTCAGTGTGTGGCTCACAAACACTCAGAAACTCTAAGCCATACCACTTACCTCCACCAAACTTACCCTCTGGATACCACCAGAACTAGGTTTTCTGCCTGAATAATTCCCAGTGTTCTGCTCCCTGTTTCACACCTGCTCTCACTCCACAATCTCTGTTCTCCTTGGTGTTCCCAAACTGATTCCTGATACTGGTGTTGATCTTGTCTGTGCCACTTTGGGGTCATGCTTATACTTCATATCTCTGATGTCTGAACCTATCATTGTCCTTCTGCCCTTCTTCTTGGAGCCGGCACTTCAGCTCAGCTCCCATCCATCAGAAACAATCCCCAACACAAGCCACTTCTGCCCCTGGGAATGGGGGGAATATCATCCCCTAGTCCCTGTGATAGTCATAGTAGCAATCGTCATGCCATTTAGTTTCCTTTTATTTCGCTCCCAAATTCTTTGTGGTAGATCTTCTTACCCCACCTTGTAGGTGAGAAAACTAAAACCCATGGAGATGACATACCTTGTCTGAAATTAAAGTAAGTTAGTGATAGAGGCAGAACTAAATCTCAAGGTCCCTCAATGCAGTGCTTGAGGTGTGCTTCTTCCCCTACTGGATTTGCAGCACTTATTTCCTTCTGGTCTGTAGGAGAAGCTGTTGGCAGGGATATTTGCTCCTTTCCCATGCTAATGCTCCTCACGACAGTGACCAGATACCATCCACATCAGTATCAGGCTTTCCAGGAAATTGTCGGACCTGCAGTTGATCCTTGCTTCCCTCCTCTAAGGACTCATTTAATTAAAAGGACTTGATAGCCTCAACTTTAAATACTGAACTTTCTTAAAATGTCATTATTGACTGACACCAAGAGCTATAATTAGTAAATTAATCTCTTAGCAGCCTAAAGGGAACATAGATGGACAAGGTACGCATAGAAACAACCTATAAAATCTTAAACTCTGCCAGGAAAATGTCTCCTCAGTCCCTCACTTTCCTGTTTGAGTATTTAAAATATTATTTATAGTGGTGTTGAGTCCAGTAATTTCAAGGCCAGTTGTGGTAGTTCTATTGCCTAGATTCAAATCCAGTTTCCTCTACTTATAAGCTAAAGGCCTTGAATCGACTGTGATTCCTTGTAAAGCAGGATTGTTGGACGAAGTCAGAGAAGCTCTTCATGGAAAGTGCTGAGAACTGTGCCTGACCATAGTGCTATTACTTTTATTTTTTGATATATTTATTATTGAAAACCCTTATCATGACCTACAGGACTTGGCTCTATTTCCTGGCCATCTATCATACCACTCTTCCCTCCCCTTATTAACCATTAACTGGGGCTTCCTTAATGCTTCGGAAACATGCCAAGCATGTTTCCATCTTAGAATCTTTGAAAAGTCTCATTCTCACTTCATTGAAGGCTCTGCTGAAACATTGCTTCTTCGAGTATCCACCATGTCCATTGTACGTCAACCTGCCCCATTTGCCCTGTGAAGCCCCCTGTGTCACCTCATCATTTTTGTTCCTCTACCCAGCTATGTACTTTTCTTCACGTCTAAACACCCCTTTCTAACCTGTTTCCATCTTGTCCCAGCCACTAGAGCAAGATTCTACAAAACTTTCTGAGTGTTTGTTTTTCCCCCATGTGCAATGAAGATAACAGACTCACTGGCAAGATGATTGAGAGAATTAGCAACAATATTCATGAAGTGCTTGGCACAGAACGGAATTCAACAATGGTTCCTGGCTGCCTCTTTTACCAAATGATTACCGTTGCCCTTGGAAGTTAATTTGCTGCACTAACCTGTTCTGGAAATGTAGCATTTATCTCCTAAGCAAATGTTTTAACAGCAAAACAAAAAGAGCTGTGACAAAGATCTTCCCTTGGTTATCTCCAAGGAGGCTCAGCCAGGATGCCATCATTAGCAGTTCCATTGGACCTCAGGTCAACGTGCATATTTTGCCACCTGCTGATGCCCCACCCCTGTAGTCTGCAGAGGAAACAAGACAGGCCTAATTTGTTTGATTTTGTATTTTATCCAGGTACTTCTTCAATATTGAGACTGCTAATAATTGAATGTTTGCTACTCAGACTTGAGTTATCAAACAGTAAAAGGGATACAGGCCCAGGCGAGATTGCAGCAAATTATAGGAGGCATCTTCTGGGTGATTGCTATTGTATTTAATTGTATGCTAATTATTAGTTCTGCAAGACAGTTACCCAAAGAAATAGCAAAGTAACAGTGGAAAAAAGAAGATACTAAATGCTTATATGTATCAGTCTCACAGGGCAATTTACCAAATTAAAAGATGTAAAAATAAACTGTACATGAATACCTTTAGGGGACATTGTTGGCATGGTTTCCTAGAAATGCAACCCATCAGAAGTAAATCAATTTTTTAAATCAAAAAAAGACACCCAATAATGGATTCCCTACCCAGTTGATATAATACACAGAGGAAACTGCCGTAAGCTGGTGGTGATGGAGCTAGCAACTGCCTCTGTTGTCACTGCTCCTGCCAATCACCTTCCCAAGGTACAGAGCTGATCCTAACATTCTCCTCCTATTAAGATCCGTTGACTCATTCTATTTTAATGTTAGCATGGACAACTTATAACTCTTCAACTCAGTGTCTCTTTACATGCCATTTGCCCACATGGAGACTATTTTGAACTGTTTTGGATGCATTTACTCATCTCTGGACCAACGTGCTCTTTTCTGACTAGGCTTGAACTCTGTGCTGGGTCCATAATGCCTTTGCACCTGCTCTGTTCCAAGCCCTTTCCTCCAAATCTGAAATACCCACTTTCGTGTCACAGGGAAGAGGGAAGTTTTTTCCAAGTAGCAGATAGTCACCCCTCCTATGAATTCCCACAGCCCTGGGTTCTGTTGCTAACAGAGCTCTTACAGTCCTCTATTCTAACTTACCCTCCACAAGTTCATGAGCTCCTGCAGAACACAAGCCTGCCTCCTGCTCTAGATCAAGACCACAGCGTACTTCTGGACTCTTAGCTGGTGCTCAGTACAGACCTTCTCCTTAAGGGGACCAGACTTGCCCTGCAGTGATAGAGCACAGGGGCCAGAGATATAATAGAAGAAATGCTGCTAATCTGCCTACTCAAAGCCAACCTTACTTCTCACATGCTTATCTAAAAAGAGATAGACAAGAGACACTTTGAAACCTTGTTTCACCCACTGGCCAGTCTGCCTTCTCTAACAGTGTGCACATTTCTCAATGTTGCCTCCTCCCTCTTCACCTTCCTGCCCAATCCCAGTGGACTCCTTGCTGTTTATTCCTGGGTCCATTTCCATTTCTGACTTCTAGAGGAATAGAGGAAGCAGGAAAGGAAAGAAACAAAACGAAGCCAAAAAACAAAACAAGACCTCAGCAAAAGCTCACAGAGGGTTGGCTTCAGCCTGGCCCCAGAGGGAATGCACCTGTAAAGTATTCCTCTGAGTCTTTCTTATCAAAGCAATGAAATTAGTCTTAGGCACCCCTACCTGCAGGCAAAGCAAGTAGCTTGAAGGCAGTCCTCCCAAGGAGAACCTGAGATCTGCTGTTAGAACTGAAAGAAGATTCAGGGAGAAGGGAACTTTGAGGATATACTAAACTAATCAGTAAACGGACAAATACCTAAAGAATTCAAGAAAAGCAGGAGCATAGGTAAAGTCTGCTACCGTGGCTTCATGTCCTTTTCCTTTCTTTTAATAGCTGAGGGATAAGAATATCCAGGTACCTTACAGCTGGTTAGCACACACAATGCCTGGCAGAGTGCTGTACCATCAATTCTCCCAGCTTCTCTCTAAATGCCATCTACTATTCTCTCCTTAAAAACATTGCCCCATCCATTATCCCTTTACTTTAACTGCTCCATCTCTTTTTACTTCTCATTATTTAAATATGCTTAAGGAGCAAATCAGTGTCTAAAAATAAAGAAAAGAAAGAAAGGAAGAAAGGAAGGGAGGGAGGGAGGGAGGGAGGAAGGGAGGGACAGAAGGAGGGAGGAAGGTGAGAGGAAGAGAGGGAAGGAAGGAGAGGGAGAAAAGAAAAAGAAAGAAAGAAAGAAAGAAAGAAAGAAAGAAAGAAAGAAAGAAAGAAAGAAAGAAAGAAAGAAAGAAAGAAAGAAAGAAAGAAAGAAAGAAAGGAAAGAGAGAAAGAAAGAAAGAGAGAGGGAGGGAGGATGAAAATGGAAGAATCCCTTCACTCTGAATTCTTCTCGCGAAGATTATCAAAAGACCAAGCCACATTTTCTCCACTTTTTCATTTCCTTTTCCTTTTCACACCTGTGCAATCAAGATTGTTCCCACCCCTATGGAACTCATACTACCTCATTTAATGTCAACTATTGCTAAATTCAAGGAAGTTTTTAGGTGTTTCCGTTACTCTTTCTGCCATAAGTACTAAGGGTTTACCTTTTCTTCCCCTTTTTCCAAGCTCTTTTTCCTCGTTTCCCTGACACCACTTTCTTTTGTTTGTTCTCCTTCCCCTCTGGCCCTTATTCTTCATTACATGAAGGGCAAAGCTCAGGGCCAAGAAAAATTTCAGAAGCAAAAAACAGGAAGTAGCAGGAAGTTCAATAAAAGTTCCTTGACTTAAGTAATCCATTTACCTTTGACATGTCCTTCCTGACTATAGCATGTCTCACGTGGCACTCATTAGCCTAGATCAGAAATCCCAACAGGAGGCAGAGCTGGCAGACAAGAGGACTCGCCTTCTATACATACTCAGGTAGTAATGCTGGTAGGAGGAAAGGTCACTCCAGGTTCTAAAGAGGTGTGACACCCCTTCATGTCAAGCCTCCCTAACCCACCAGCACCATCATTTTCCTGATTAGCTTTGCACTGTACCAGCAAGTAAGGGAGCTATTTGATGAGAATCCTAATTTTGTAGCAGGGTCTGAGGTGGGGAACCATTGAGATCAATGTTCTTCTGAAAGAGACAAAAAATCTTCAAATTCCTTATTTCTACCCATTTTGTTTTCTGCACTAAAATCAAAGGAAATTCTATGTTGGCTCTTTAATTATGTAAACAGTATATGTAAAGTCATGTCCACTTAGATTGCATTCTTTCACACATCTAAGGGGTTTTGAAAACATTAGAGAAAGCATGCACGTCTAATCCTTACCACTGTACTGTGATCACCAGGTTCAGACCTATGTTGTATACCCATGGGACTCTAGTAAATAGTCTTTGGGAGAATGACTGATCAAGAAAATAAACACATCAAGAAGGAATGCAAAGCGCAGTAATAAGGCAGGTAAGAATTCAAAAAAGTAGCATAGCCCAATGGTAAAACTAAGGAGTCTAGGGCCAGGCACCTGGTTTAAATTCTAGTCCCACAACTTCAGAACTGTGTGATCTTGGGCAGTTGAATTAGCTCCTCTATGCCTCAGTTTCCTCTTCTGAAAAATAGGGATAATAAGAGTTGAATTAGCTCCTCTATGCCTCAGTTTCCTCTTCTGAAAAATAGGGATAATAACCACATAGGGTTAGTAGGAAGATAATATCAGTTATAATATATAAAACTTTTAGAATACAATTTCTAGTGATAGTGAACACTGTATAAATACTGCCATTATTTTATTTACATTAATTGATGATGTCAT
Organism: Dasypus novemcinctus; assembly: GCF_030445035.2. Lineage (NCBI taxonomy): Eukaryota > Metazoa > Chordata > Mammalia > Cingulata > Dasypodidae > Dasypus > Dasypus novemcinctus. The sequence continues at coordinate 198,666,745 of NC_080673.1, read as the reverse complement.
CAACACCATTTTCAAAGACACATCACCATCTGACATCTGTCCTTTAAAGTTGGTATATTGGCTGCACCTGTCATATTTCATTTCTGCTAATTACTAAGGTAGCTAAGAGATGAGGGCAGGAATCAAACTCAGGGCTTTTACTCTAGCTTCTGAGCCCTTTCTTACCCCCACTCCCATCTGCTACTGACATTGCTTTTCAATGAATGACAGAAATATTGGAGCAGCCCATCAGCTTGGTATACCTTGAATTTGGGAGTGCTTCCAAAAGAGCAGCTCCATATGACGAGCTGAGTCACCCATTTCATTTTGCCAGGTTGACTTCTGCTGGTCAGAAGCAAGTGCTGCTGGCCAATAAATCAGTACACATGGGCTACCCTTGAGGCTTTTTGTCTCATAAGGTGAGTTACTTCTTCCTCTTTTAATTCACCTTCACTCCTTGACAGTCTGAAGACCTGCACAAGTCCTCAGAAGGAGAACAAAGCCCTTCAAGCGAAGTTGGATATGATCCAGGCACACCATCCAATCTAGGAAATGGCTTCACCCCCATCCCTTCCAGGCTGGATGGAACATTAAATGTCAAATACTGTTTGTGGACCACAGGTTTGAGGACATAGCCAAGAGATCAACTCTAAAGTGGGTCTGATAACAGACCATCTCCCCAAGCTGGAAAACATCTTTTGGAACACATTCCCTCCCCTCCCTTCCTCACCTTTCTTTGGATGCTCTGCTCAAGCCAGATGACTCTATGTATTGCTCTGTCAAAAGTGACATTCACCTATGTGACTAGTAAATATCTTATTATACCAACTGAAGTTTGTAGGACCATCACATTTATTATTTTTTTTCTTTAAATCCCTCTCTCATTTCCTATTTAAAGTTTCAAAAGAATTCTAGAGGCTTACTTGAAATTCCCAGAAAACAGGTAACAGTGCTCTAATTATAGTTGCTGCTGGTATCCTTGTGTCCCAACCCACAATGTCCTTGAGCAAGGAGGCCACGTGATATCTGGTACAGTGAGGCACAGAAAGCCTCGTGTCTCAAGTGCTAACTCAGTATATGGTCATGACCATTTCTCTTGCCATTCCCTGAGTCCCGTTTAGTTTATAAATCTGGCATAGACAGGACCTGCCTTCAACAGTTGCCCTCTCAAAATTTTAAAAGAAACCTCAAACAAGTCCTCTCTTTTCCTTTCTCTTTCTCTGCCTGCCTATTTCCTTAAGAATTTAACCCTGTGGTAGAAAATAAACACTAGGAAGAGGGGTTATTTGCTTTTTTCTTGCCACATATCTTTTTCTAAGTTAAGAGAGCATGAGCCTTGATTATCTGCCCAGAATGTCAGAATAGATGATTAAAAAGAGAACAAAGTACAAATTAATAATGATAATGTATCATGCCACTCACTTTTGTTTTTCTCAACTTCAAAACTTCCCCCAACTCAATTCCCAACTCCAGCCTCATCTAGGCTATCCTTATTATTTTAAAAATCTTGGGGAGAATGAGATGTAGCTCAAGTAGTTGAGTGCCTGCTTCCCACAAGGGATGTCCTAGGCTCAGTTCCCAGTGCCTCCTAAAAATAAAAACAAACAAGAAACAAAAACAAATAAAAAAATCAATAAAGGAAAGCCAGTGTTGTTCAGTGGTTGAACACCGACTTTCCACAAACAAGGTACCAGGTTCAATCCCCAGGAAAAAAAAAATCTTGGCATCACACTACATGCATGTTTTTGGTTGATTTCCTTCAGAAGCAGGCCTTGAGACAAAGATTTTAGTTCAAGAAGTTAACTTGAGAGGTGGTGTGAGAAGCATTGCTAGGGGAGGAGGGAGCTGAGATGATGAAAGAAAGGAAACCAACACAGGTGAATTGATGAACAGGTTATCGTGTCAGCAGCTGGACTCCATTCACCGAAGACCACTGGACAACAGGGTAGAACACGCCTAAGTTGTTCAGCTTGTATGTCAAGGTAGCTGGGTGTTTGTCCATGAACTCCTGCTTATCATCATCAGAGGCAACTTCCAGAGCACTCTTTTGTGGTCAGAGAAAGCCCTAGAAAGGGAATCATGGGCTCTTGCATTAGGAAGCCATCAGCATGCAGAAAAACTGAGTGGCAAAGGAGTACAGGCAAGACACAGCCTTGGCCACTTTCTAGTGTAGTTGGGCCTTCACAAGTTCTTCCCTGGTCACTCCAATCCACTGGCTTCTCATGATTCTAAGCTTTATTAATAATAATTGGAAATGGAAGAGATTTATTGAGGGCTCAACATACACGAGGAACTATACTGAGCACTTAATATGAAAATCTCATTTAATTCTCTCAACAATCCTTTGTGGTTGATATCATTATTACATGCATTTTAAACAGGAAAAATCAAGGCTTAGAGGATTTAAATAACTTGCCCTCCCTCACAGCTTCTTTTCTTCTTTTAAGATTTATTTATTTACTTTTTAAATTTATTTCTACCCCCCTCCCCCCTCCCCCCCGTTGTCTCATGATGTTCCAGATGGTTCAAGTGGCTTAAAGAATAGTCACATCAACTCTGGTACCTGAAATAGTGCCTGGAGTGCAGGAGGCAATCAATAAATGTGAAATATATGATTTCATGGAAATTATATATTGGTGCTACTATAGTCCATGTAATGGCGGGGAATCACATCATGGAAAAGCTAAATAACATTCCCTGGGCCACATGACTGATAAGGGATGGAGCCAAGATTTGAACCAAGGCATTCTGTTTCCAGGGTCCATGTACACGGTTACTAGGCTAGAATGTCCTAACTGATAAGAAAGGAAACACAAGTAATGACTAGATCCAATATTTAAGGAGAATTCTATGGAGACAAAGTAGAGAATAGACTGGAGATATTAGGGCAAGAATGTATTTCAATAGCTTAGGGAAGAAAGGATGAGGGCCTGCACTAAACGCATAGCTGTGGGAAAAGAAAGGAGACGGTGGATTTGGAAAGCATTTCAGAAAAAGATGGGGCTACCTGACTTTAGGTTATATCTCTATGATCATTGCTTTAATTCTGCCCACCCCCCACTAGAGTGGGGGCTCCATGAAAGCAGGAACTTTGTTATAGATGTATCCCCAAAGCCCGTAGAGTAAACATATAGTGATATCTTAATATGTGTGGAATGAATTCATGAATTCTTGAAAGACTCAAAAGACTCCAGTATGTGTGTCTCTGTACACAGGTGTTGGAATGGAATGGCTGTGGATTTGCAGTCTGTCCAAGCTGGCTTTGATTACTGACTCTGAGGCTAACAAACCTGGACTTGTTAGTTAAGCAATCTTACCATCCCTTTCTGCACCTATAATGTGTAACTTTTTATCTCCGCTGCACTGGTTGGCCATGTGGATTCAAAGAGATGACAAAAACAACAACAAGCATGTTTTCAAAATGACTCCATGAACTATTGTGATTAGTAATCGAAGAAAATGTGGCATTGGTGTGGAGAAAGTGGCCATGGTGGCTGCTGGGGATAGGGAATGGGAGGAAGAGATGTGATGTGAGGGTGTTTTCGTGACTTGGAGTTGTCCTGGGTGGTGCTGTGGGGACAGTTACGGGACATTGTATGTCTTCCCATGGTCCACTGGGTGGAATGTGGGATAGTGTGGGCTATGATGTGGACCGTTGACCATGAGGTGCAGCGGTGCTCAGAGACGTATTCACCAAATGCAATGAATGTCTCATGATGATGGAGGAGATTGTTGCTTTGGGGGGAGGAGTGGGGTGAGGGCAGTGGGAGGTATATGGGGATCTCATATTTTTTGAATGTAATATTAAAAAAATAAATAAAGTCAAAAAAACATAACAACAGAGAAGGGAAAAAAATAAAAATTCAAATAAATGACTCTTTTATAATAGGTTTTCAATAAATGCTAACTCCCTCAATTTGATCTCTCCACAATTAATACCTTGGCAAACTGAGTATAGGCTGAAGTTTGTTCTGTAGATCTGAAAAGTGACTTCTCATTTCATAGCATGTATTTTCTCACTTTGGGGAGGAAAGGACGATGGTTGGATTTATAAAGATAAATAAGGGCATTGGAAATTTTGCAATTATCTTCTATTTCTTATTTCAATCAGGATAGCTGAATCGAGGCCAGATAGGTGAATCTCTAGCCCATTGCTAACTAACTTGACGTGAGTGGTCTTAGAAAAGTTAATTTGGTTTGCAAATAATGAGTCTATTTAGGTAAGTTGAGATCACCCTTTTTCTCTCATTATGTCACCCTCTGCATTATTTGAGGAACAGTGAATAATTGAGAAGCAGTGTCAACATTCTGTGACTTACAATTTGTTTGCCACATGAGGCTGGTGAAGAATAAGTGACCTGACAATAGGAACACAAGATGGACCATGTCCAAATAAGCAAAATCCTGCTCGAATATCTCCTGAGGGGTCCCCAGAGAGAGTGGGATCATCTCTCCAGCCCCTGAAAGAGATTCTGGCACCAACAACCCCTGAGCTGGAAAATCAAAAGGTGTGCATTCTAATCCAATAAAAGGAGCCAAGTTAGAGATCTTGACAGGTAACAAGACACTCACATCCGCCAAGGTGAACAGATGGCCTCCTTCAGAGGACACAGCGCAATTGTCACTGAAAACAGCCTGTGTGAAAAGAGGGCGGATCTCCCACCCTGGGAAACAGGATGGACCCCATTTGAGATGAGAGGAAGGGAGGGGAAATTTGAGAATGAGAAATCGATTGCAGAAACGGATAACAGGGATGAAAACTTTGTCTTCAGTCTAGGATTTCTAAAAAGTACTGTTGTTGTGTATTCATTGCTGAAAGATAAAACATCCTCTCACCTAGCAGAGTATAGGCATCTGGGGATTTTAGAGAAAGAATAGCAGAATTTCAGTTTGTTTTGTTTCTAACATAGTAAGTATCCAAACCCTTTTAGACTACTGACACTTAAAATGATATCTTTCATTCTTATCAAATGACTAAAAATATAATTAGACCTATATTTTATTTTAATCGTCCTCAGAGTTGCACTTTATCCCAATATATTGTTTTGTGTATATAATATATAATGTGCATAGTTTTCAGGCAGGAGTATTGAATAGACAATTCATTTGACCTTGGATAAAACTGTGCTGAAACAAACTAAAATTCCCATTCGGGAGGATTCCATACCCATTGGAGTGCCTGAATCTTGGCAGCTTCTCCCTGCTTTGGGGACCCTCTCAGAAAGGTGGACTTCCCATGCCTCACCGAGGAGTAAGATGTACTGGATTCACTTCTGCAAACTCAGGAGGACAGACCAGATTTAGCCCATCCTCGCCTATTTACTGATAATGGCAAGAGTGGACATGCTTTCCTGTGCCCCTAAGTAATTACCAGACCTCTCCCTTTCCTCTCCTCACTCTGGGAGGCAGGTATGGAGGTGGAAGGCTGAATTACCTAATCGGCAAATTTGGGAAGAACCCACTGGGCGTGCTTGGCTCCCACCTCTGATTTCTCTAGGAGCCATCTGCCCACAGGGAGCACATGTTTCCTTCTGCTGCTCAGGCTATTTGTCTTACCTGGGCAAGCTGCTCCCACCTGCTGCCAAGGACTAGATGGACAAATCTGCTGCTAAATCCTGGAGCTCAGTTAGAAGCAAGATTGCCTCATTCTTAAAGCTACATTTTTCACTTTGGCCTCAATAATTAATGCAGGTGATAATTTAATCTCCATTATTTTCTTATTATTTCTCAAACATTTCACAAGCGGGGTATATATTAGAACCTCTTCAGAAGGCCCCCTAAAAATAACCAACAGTAAAATAAGAGTGCTATCTGAAGGAAAATTCAAAGGGAGAAACATATTTAAAGAGCCTCTGTTCTATGTACATTATCCCAGTTATCTTGAGCATGCCCTAATGAAGTAGGGTAGGAAAAATCTGACATTGACCGACTGGTTGGGATTACTAATCCGATTATCAAAAGGACACTGGGTCACAGCTACCCAGTGACTGTAGAGAGTACAATGTCTGGAACCATGTGGAATTTACCAGGGTTCCTCTTTTTAGTTCCATGTCCAACAGCAAAATGGAAAACTAGAGCAACCAAAAAAGGCAGAACAATTGAGGATTGAGACCCTTAAGGAATAAAGACTTGGCTCACTCTACAACATAAGGAAATCCTGACCTGGTTGAATGCAAATGAGCACAGAATGGGTAATGGAAGGGCAAAATTATAAATATAAATAATGACTTTTGACCAGTTATAGAAACAAGGGCTTTAGAAGCTGAGCATGTTGGATTCTTTGCTTGCGTGTGTACACATGAGGGTGTGTATATGAGCTTAAGTGTAGACACACACACACACAAACACTATTTTCTTCTCTCTCTCCTTTTACCTTATTATTTTATACACATTTTATTGAGGATACATTGCACAATTTACTCTTCAATGAACAAAATATTAGATGGGATGGCTAAATTTGCAAATTAAGCAATATAGGTCAAGGATGGATGGAGTGACTGCTTGCCAGAGATGAATACAATGGCTGTTGGAACTTTTGTTCCTTCATGTTTGGGAGAAGGTGGAAATGTCCTTATCGCTGCTAAAGAAACAATGACAAAGGAAAAAGAAAAAGAAAAAAGAAAAGGCTCTGGCTGCTAGGAACAGTTTATTTTTGTTGCCATCTGCTAAGTGTGGACACTGAGTAGTCAAAGCGGTAGAAGAGCCCAATTACCAAGCTATTGTCTTTCAACTTCAAACCTACCCTTCTTTGCTCTGTTTTTTGATGCCTGGACTGGGACTCTGCAAACCACATTTTCATTTTGCCAGCCATACCCAATCAGGCACTGCCAATTGATGGCATGAAGGAAGACGGGGAGAGTAGAAAAAGTAGGAGATATTTTCTCCTTTCTATGGGCTTACTGTTCTAGTCAGCATTACTCTAACAGAACTTCTTCACACTCACAGAAGTAGTTTGTTCTAGCAGTTTGTTAGAGTAGAAGGAATTGTTTACAGCTCGCAAATTTCCCAACACTAGTAAAAGCAGCCTCGCTGCTCCCTGTACCACAGAAGCAGGACGGGTCCTCTGAACCAACACCAGCCAGCGCCTCTTCCTGAGACATTTGGGAATTTCTGCTCTGCGATACCCCTCCTGCAAACTCCTACATTAATGGCACTCCCCTCTTCCCTTTGATCCTCCATCTCCACACCTGACTGGTTTCCTTTTTGCATTTCACTTCCTTACCACCTAACTAGCGATCATTTTTATTAACACTCGATATTTGCATTTGCATTTGCCATTTGTGTTTCTATTTAGTTATTTTATTATATCACGCTAGTGATTGTCCATTGTATTCCTTCAAAAGTGACGTACCCTACAATACATCCAATTGGGGAATTGGACGTATTTGAAATTTAGGGAATCTAATTCTGCTGGCATTTATGATGGGTTTGATATTTGTCTGTCTCCTTGACTTGAATGTAAGTTCCTCTGGGGAATTTGTTTTCCTTCTTTTCTGTTGTTTCACTGTGCCTAGATCAACGCCTGGCCCAAAACAATTTGTCTTGATAAACATTTGTTGAATGATTAAAGAATTTTGTAATTTTGGTCTGTGAGCTAATGTTAAGCTGGATTTTATTTTATTTTAAGATTATTTATTTATTTCTCTCCCCTTCCGTCCTCCACCCCGGTTGTCTGTTCTCTCTGTCTATTTGCTGCGTCTTCTTTGTCCGCTTCTGTTGTCAGCGGCACGGAAATCTGTGTTTCTTTTTGTTGTGTCATTTGTTGTGTCAGCTCTCCATGTGTGGGGCACCATTCCTGGGCAGGCTGCACTTTGTTTCACGCTGGGCAGCTCTCCTTAGGGGGTGCACTCCTTGAGCATGGGGCTCCCCTACACTGGGGACACCCCTGCGTGGCATGGCACTCCTTGTGCGCATCAGCACTGAGCATGGGCCAGCTCCACAAGAGTCAAGGGGTTTGAACCACAGACCTCCCATGTGGTAGACGGATGCCCTAACCACTGGGCCAAGTCCGCTGAATTTTATATGTAGATATTTTGAGTAACCTAGTTAAGGATGAGCCTCTCTAGAAGGACTTTGGATAGTTTTTGACAGGTACTCCAGAATTTCACCAGTCCAGGACTGCATGTGAGTTCAGGTTATTAGTTTAAGGGGGTAGTATGACTTCAACTTCCAAACTTATATGAGAGCAGAACTGTGCTAACAAATCCTCAGGAAAGATTTTTTTGTTGTTGTTGTTCCATGTAGTAAGGCAGGCCAGGTTATCTATAGAGATAAGCTTCTTTATTAACCTACTGGGTTGAAGAGAGATTGTATGTGTATATGTATATGTACATGTATATGTGTGTGTATGTATATGTGTATATATGTATGTATATGTTTATTTTTATGAAAGTTATATACTGTAGACTTATAAAGAAAAGAGAAGGCCCATGCCCTCATCATCCCCTCCCTTCAACCAATCTTCTTCAGAGTCAGTAATTTCAGGAGTTTCTTTTGTCATTTACTTCCATTTTTCAGCATAGGCATTTCTGCTATTACGTTGAATATATTACCATAAAAACTTAGGGTTCTGGAAAATGAGGCCTTAGAATAACAGGATTTACAAGAAAAAAATTAGGTCAAAGACAGACCACTCAAAATCTATGAAACTTTAAAAGTAGTGCATCAAACAAAACAATAACAGGCCTAATATCCAGGAGCTCACAATTTCTCATTCAGAATATCTACACTTGAAGTCAACCACTTCTTATAGAGACCAATTTTATCAAAATTAAAAATCTTCCCCAAGATTTAAACTTCATATCAATTCTGTTTATATTCTCTAACACAGAGGGAGATGACTTTGCAGCCACTTCATCAGCACCTACTTAGCTTCCCCAGATTCCTTAATGTAAAGGAAGTTGCAGTGATTCTAAAAGCCACTAAAATGTCACTGTTTGCTCAGAAGGAAAGCATTTTTGTAGAATTTACCAGGGTTCTATTTCAAGTTCTTCATATGTTATTAATATCCTTTTCTTCAGTTTTGAGAAATCTTGCCTTTGATAGTTTCAAAATATTAGAATGCTGGAAAAAATTGCCTATCACCCAAAATCTTTATATCCAGAGCAATCATGTATAGAGCAATTCTCATGTAAAAAATACATATTGTAGCAGACCATACTGCCCATGATTTATTAGCTTTTGATACTACCAATTGATGACCCAACATGCAAGATTAAATGATAAGGTCCTTTCCAACTCTGACTCTACATAGTTTCAGCAGCTGTTTTGATAAGTCTGTACTCAGCACTCATGCTATTTGTCTATGTAAATTTTATTGATTTTATGGATCTTTTGATTACATTTCCTCTCATATGCAGCTTACTTTCCAAGACTTAAAAATTGCTTTGCTTCCTTATTTATTTTTTAATCTGATTTATTAATTGAACACCAAAATTATGATAGACTGTAAAAATTTTCAGAGTACATGCTGTGGCAGTTTAAGATTATTTATGAATCCCAAGAAGAGAAAGATTGGTGCCTAAGAGTTACCTCCTGAGAGCCTCCATGTTGCCACATGTGGCCACTCTCTAAGCCAAACTCAGCATATAAATGCATTACCATTCCCCCAGCATGGGACATGACTCCTGATGATGAGTGTTCCTGGTGTTGAGGGATTACTAACAATCACTAACTGGTGATGCAACTAAAAAGGGAGCTTGAATAAAAGGGTCAACACAAACCAGCAGAATATCTCAGCCTACATGTTGGATAAAGTGTTAAAAACTGCTTTTTGACCTTGAATACAAGGGGGAAATGGGAAAGACAAATGAGTTTATATGGCTAAGAATTTTCAAAAGAGAGGTCATCAGAGGGGTCATGCTTACACATGGGGTTCTCAGCAGAACCCCAGAGAAAGACAAAGTAGATACAATCCTTGGTGCTGGTTCTCCTGAAGGCTACAGAGATCCACAGGGTATATGGTCATGGCAGATGGATTTGGAGCTCTGTGCCATGTCAGAGGGTCTTACATTGGAATTTGTGCTCCTCAGTGTGATAGAGCTGGACTCACATGTGACCTTTCTACACATGCCTCTTCTGTCATTTTTACTGAACCTGTGGTTGGCACTAGGGTTGGTGCATACTCAGGGGACTTGAATCTCTGGACTGCCCTTGTGCCAGCTGGGCCCTGAGCCTCAGCAGAGTGGTGACTCTTACTCTCTGGTTCATTGGACTTACCCAGGTCAGCTAACAGGGAGGTGAAGATGGTCAACCATGACACCAGGGAATCAAGAGTGCCAACAACTGCAAGCAGAGGAACTGCATCCATCATTCATGTGAAATATGAATCCCCTCTTCATCTAGAGGTGAAGTGGGCATCACTATCCTAGGGTCCACAGAATGGAGAAATAAAATATAGATTAGAGGGGACTTACTGGTATTCTACTATGAAACTATTGTGACTGGTTAATAGAAGAAATTGTAGCATTGAGATGGAGAAAGTGGCCACAGTAGTTGCTGAGGGCAGGGAGAGGGAAGAAGAGATGTGATGTGGGGCATTTTTGGGACTTAGAGTTGTCCTAAATGCTATTGCAGGGTCAGATGGTAGACTTTATATATCCTCCAATAACCCACTGAATGTACTGCGGTGAGTGTGAACTACAGGGTAAACTATTATCTATGTGGTACAGCAGTGCTCCAAAATGTGTTCACCAAGTGCGATGAGTGTGCCACAATGATGCAGGAGGTTGTTTGTGTGGGAGGAGTGGTGTAGGGGGTTGGGGTGTATATGAGAACCTCATATTTTTTAATGTAACATTTTTTTTTGTGATTTTCATATCTTTAAAAAATACAATTTACAAAAATGATGGGGTAGGGGGGTGGTGAGTGGGGTATATGGGAACCTCTTATGTTTTTTATGTTTTTTATATTTTTTAATGTAATGTTCTTTGTGATCTATTAACTTTAATTTAAAAAGTGTAAAGAAAAAGAAAGATTATGCTTATAAACTAATCTATTCTGAGTATGAAAACCTTTGATTTTATTGGATTCAGTTGAGGGCCCTTGATTAAATTTTCTGTTAAGATTAGGGCTCTGATTCCTCCATGTCAATAAGGTGTGACTGTGTGACTCAGGTTGAGTCCCCACCCTCTTGGTGGGCCAATATAAATGGGCACAAGGAAGACACCAGGAAGAGGAGAGCTTTGTCATTTTTGATCCTGGAACCCCGGGGAGAGATGAGTCATTTGCCTGATAGGCTACAGCTGAGATTGGGAAGAAGCTGGATATAGGAAGCCCTGAGAGACAAGCCCTGTGCCAACCTACAACTGAGACTGAGAAGAAGCCGGTTCCATGGAGCCTCAAGAGGAAATTGAAGCCCAGGGAAGAAAAACCAGGCGGAGATCAGTGGCCATCTTGTTTCAACATGTGACAACAGGCTTTTGGTGGGAAAGCAACTTTGAGTTATACTCTTTAGGGCCTTGTATCTGTAAAGTTTTATCCAAAATAAATACCATTGATAAGAGCCAACAGGTTTCTGGTAGTTTGCATTAGCACCACTTTGACAGACTAATACATATATGAAACCAATAACAGTTAAATTAGATAATCTCAATACTAGGTAATCCACCAGTTTATTATTTGTTTTTATTTTTCCTTGTTTCTTGTGAGATATTTCCCCTGGCAGTCTTATCACTCTGTTACTGTCTTTTGGAATTATTTTCTTCCTCTTGTTTGGTTTACTCCCTCCACTGCATTCATAAGAAACAGTCTGTTTTAGTTTCCTGGGCTGCTCAAGCAAATACCATGAAATGGTTTATCTTAAACAACAGTGACTTTTTTTAAAATAAAAAAAAATTTTTTTAATATTACCTTAAAAAAATATGAGGTCCCCATATACCCCCACATCCCTCCCCCCACTTCTCCCCCCATAACAACAACCTCCTCAATCATCATGAGACATTCATTGAATTTGGTGAATACATCTCTGAGCACCGCTGCACCTCATGGTCAATAGTCCACACCATAGCCCACACTCTCCCACATTCCACCCAGTGGGCCATGGGAGGACATATAATGTCAGGTAACTGTCCCTGCATCACCACCCAGGACAACTCCAAGTCCCAAAAACGTCCCCACATCACATCTCTTCCTCCCACTCCCTACCCCCAGCAGCCACCATGGCCACTTTCTCCACACCAATGCCACATTTTCTTTGATTACTAATCACAATAGTTCATGAATAGAGTATCAGTTAAGTCCACTCTAATCCATACTCTATTCCTCCATCCTATGGACCTTAGAATGGTTGTGTCCACTCCACATCTATATCAAAAGAGGGCTTAGATTCCAGATGGATATTGGATGCAATTCTCCTGCTTTCAGTTGCAGACAGTCTTGGCTCGCTGGTGTGGTGGTTGACCTTCTTCACCTCCATGTTAGATGAGTGGGGTAAGTCCAATAAACTAGAGTGTAGGAGTTGCAAGCCTGTTAAGGCTCAGGGCCTGGCTATCACATGGTCAGCCCAGAGATTCAGGTCCCCTGGGTATATATTAAGCCCCAGCACCAACTGCAGTTCCAGTAAAGTAAAAGGAGATACTTGTGGACAAAGATCACATCTAAGTCCAGCTCCATCACACAGAAACAGAAACTCCAAAGTAGGGCCAACTGACATGACCCTTAACTCCATCTGCCATGACCATAGAGCCTGTGGGTCTCTGTAGCCCTCAGAAGAACCAATACCTGGGGTTGTATCTACTTTATCTGTCTCTGGGACTCTGCTGAGGTGTGCATAAGGGCAACCCCTCTGATAACCTCCTGGCTCTTTTTGGAGACTCATAGCCATATAAACTCATTTGTCCTTTCCATTTCCCCCTTGATTCAGGTCAAAAAGCATTTTTAACTCCTGGTATTATATGTAGACTGAGATATTCTGCTGGTCCGAGTTGACCCTTTTATTCAAGGTCATTTTCTAGTTATATCATCAGCTGGTACTTGATAGTAATCCCTCGGTGCCAGGGAGGCTCAACCCCTGGAGTCATGTCCCATGCTGGGGGAAGGCAACACATTTACATGCTGACTTTGGCTTTGAGACTGGCCACATTTGAGCAACAAGGAGGCTCTCAGGAGGTAACTCTTAGGCACCCTGCAGCTCTAGGCCTTGTTCTTATTTCAGGTGCACAGGCTCACAAGCATAGTCATTAGTATCCAGGGCTCATTGTTGGACCTTCCTTCTTTTTTGGTCTTTGCCATTGCACTTGGGGGATTGTTGTTATTCCTTTAGGGACTGTGATAGAGCTCCCCTGGCTAGGAACTCAGCACTCCTTCAGTTGTTGTTTTTAATTGTAACCACTATGAAAATATCCAAACATTTTTATGTACCCTGGATATATGCCCTGTAGGACTCCCTGCCAACCATGTGTCCCCTGTCAATAACACCCCACACCAGTATTCCTCCCCTGCCATTGTTGAACCTCTCTGTGATCCAAAACTTCTTCAAAAGTGAAGCCCAATATATTACCAGGTTCCATTAATAGTAAAATGGAATATAGTGATGAGTTTAAAGGTTAGATATAGAATACATATTAATTTAGAAATATTAAGGTAAAAATAAATTGGGGTATCAAAAATTTAAAAATGCAAAAGCCTTGTTTTTGATATTTTGCCTTCCATCAGTGCAATAAGTATTGCCCTGTATGCAAATTGGCAATTAGTTGAGAGTATAATGCTGAGAAAACTTTTTCAAAAATATAATAAGGAAGGTTACCTATTTAAGATGCTTAAAGGGGATAATCCGATGCAGGACAGGCTCTTAGTGAGTATGTGCCTGCTCCTTTTGCCATAGTGGGTTATATCATTGGATAGAGACCTATATAATGAGAGTGAAGGTATATCCACATCCTGGGGAGGACTGATGTTCTCAAATAGAGGGCATTGTATCTCTCAAGAAAAATGGTGGTTCCCAGTGCATTAGGGCAGTTGAGCATGTCAAGCCCTCAACACTGTTGCAAGTACCTCTGAACATGGCCCTTCAAGCAATGAAGATTGACTGTCACTGTGGGCCCTAAGGGCAGGGGGAAAGAGGTATTGAATAGATGGAACCAATTTAACTGTGTGGGCAATAGAAGTGTTCCACAGGAGTACCCAAGGATGCATATAAGACATGTAAAATTACACCAAAAATATATAGGGGCTGATAGGCTAAAATGTAAATCATAATGTAAAACATAAAATAACTAAAAATTTAGAAAATTGTATAGTCTAAAATATAAAGCAAATGTTACCTTATTTGAAAGCTATTGTCTCAATATCTGCACAGCAGTTTCAGTAAATATAATATGAATATGTAAAAAGATTATTGCTGTGTAAGCAAAAATGGTTTTGTATTGGATATTTGGGAGTACTGTATTGTGTATATATGAATTACTGTGATCTAGAACTTTCATGAAGATAAGCTTAATAATTAGGAAAAAAAGAAAAAGAAAAAGATAAAATGTAGACACTGAGGAAAAAACAGTGACTTTTTGTTCACAGTTTTGAGGCAGGGAAAATGTCCAAATCAAGGCATCATCAAGGCAATGTTTTCTCTCCAAAGATGTTGGCATTTTGGGTCTGGCTGCTGGTGATCCTTGGTTCCTCTGTCACATGGCAAAGCACATGGTGGCATCTTTTGGTCTTTTCCTTCTCTACTGGGTTCTGTTTCAGTCTCTTTTTTCCTTTTGACTTTCTTTTTCTTTATCTGAATTTCATTTTCTTATAAATCATTCCAGTAATAGGAATAGGGCCCAGTCTAATTAAGATGGGTCACACCTTAATTGAAATAGCCTCATCAAAAGTTCTTACTTACTATGGGTTCACACTCATAGGAATGGATTGACTTTAAGAACATATTTTTCTGGGGTACATATAGTTCTAAACCATTATATAGTCCTTGAGAAGTGAATTATTTAAGATCCTGAATATTTGAAACTGTTTTCCTTATACCCGAATTATTTGGATATAGAATTAATTTCCTTCAGAATTTTTAAAACATTGGGTCATTCTCTTTTAGCTTCTTATGTTGTTTTTGGAGATGTCTGATGACATTCTGATTCCTAATATCCTTGTGTGTGTCTCCTGTTTACTTTCTGAAAATTTTTATAAATCTCATCTCCTAAAATTTCACAATGATGGAACTTGTTGTGGATTTTTTTTTAATTCATTGCTCCAGATTTGTGATAGATCCTTTTCAGTACTAAAACTCATACCGTTTAATTTTCGAAATTACCTATAATCCCTTAGAAAACTTCCTCTGGTTTTTGTCCTCTGCATCTGCTTTGTAAAACTTGTACTAATCAGTTTTTGAACATCCTGTGATCATCTAAATTTCTAATGCTTTATCATTTTCCATCTAATTATCTTTACAATGAATTTCTTTAACCTGATTTCCTAACCATCTCATTGAATGTTTATTGCTACAATAATATTTCAATTCTCTGATGATTTTTTATTTCCTGAATGTTTCTTTTTTCTAATCTTGTTCAACATGCAATTTTTTATCTCTATAACAACCTAAGGATAGATTTTTTCTGCTTTCTACATGCTGCCCACTTTCATCAAATTCCATTTTATTAAGTTGCTTTTTTTTAAATTAAGTTATGACTTCATTTTTTTATGTCAGAGGTTTTCCTCAAATGTATACTTAAGTTTGAGGCACTAAAAAACTGATAGGAAGCTCTGCATGTGGCCATTGTTGACTGTAATGTTTTACTATGTATCAATCAGGTAGACCATGGCCATCTCATTGTTTTATCCTCAAGTAATAGCAACTATAGCTCTATTTCTCCAGTTAAAAATCTGCTAATTTCCTGCCAAATTGGTAGAAGCCTAGCTCTCAGTATTCTGAAAGATAAGCAAAAGTTGGGTCCTGAGCATCTCCCTTCTTTTGCATTGACTTCCCAATAATCACCCTCTTTACATGAGATACCTTGTTCTTGCCCTTGACTTGTCTAGTATCAACTTTTCCAAATGGAAAATTTCCCTTCTTCTGCCAGTGGCTGACTATGCTTGCCAGCATAAATGGCTGACTGCTCCTATACAGGTTTTTAAGTAGTCCTTCTATTTTAGCCCCTCAAAAAATCCTACCATTAGAGGTACCTGGTGCTTTGAAAGTTTGAAACCTTTTCAGGGTCACCTATTTCTAATTGATTTGCTCCCTTCTCTTCCTGCATCTTGTCTATTATATAAGGTTTCAGTTTGCTCTACCAAGCCAGACACTACTAATCCACCTGAGTTGCCACTTCTAAAATTGTGTTGACATCCTTCAACTGATGCTGCTCCTTGCCATGCTCTCTTTGATCTCAGGTTTTATATTTCTTTATCATTACTTATTAAAACTTCTAGAAAAAGTAAATGTGATTCTTTATCTTGGGTTCATCCTGTGTAACCTGAAGACTTGCCTTAAGTCTTGAAGGATGAGCATGAGAATGTAAGGAAAAGATAAATTGATCATGAAAGGAACTCCACACTAAGAAAAAGGGTAAAGGAATATCAAGTGACAGTGACATGAAATATACGGACTGGGCATGTGTTAACAAGAGATGAAAACTCCATGTGACCCCCTTACTTTCCTAACATTTGTGTAGAATTAATATTTATGCAACAGTCACAGCTTTTGTCTCCAGGTTTCCACCCAAAATATTTTGGAGATTCCTTATTTCTAACACCTTCACACTCCTCTCCATTCTTTAGAAAATAAGTAGACTTTCTCTTTTTCTTCTATTTTGAGAGTCATAGTTCAGCCCTGATTTCACACAAAACTGCCATTTTTCACCTAACTTACAAATTAGCCACTCCCTCAATTCCACATTCCTTCTTGCCTCCAACCTTCCTGGTACCAATATTAAATGCACCCACCCATTTTGACATTCTGAGACCTTTTTAGCCCTCTCCATAATTTTCATTTTGGCAAAATGTCTGATTTTCTTTGTTAGCTATATCCTGGGTTACAAATACATACAATATCCTTCTTCTACTCAGAGACACCATCACAAGTAACACCTTCCCTAGGCATTCACTCACAGTGATGACAGGAACCAGTCTTTGATAACTTCTTTTTAATTTCTGCCTCTCTTGCCACTTTGTGAACACATTTTCCCCCTACCCACTGTTCCTACTAATCAATATGGAGACATTGTCCCAATTAGAAGAAAGTAGTGCTTCTTCAGGTCATTTTATTCCAATCTGTGTAAACATGTTGCTGTAATGCTACATGTCAATGATGATTCACTAGGTGAACTGTGGCCCTAGAAGCTGCACGATACAGAACCATTCTGTAAGTAGTGACCCTTATCCAGCTCATTCAAATATCACTTATTGGCATCCACAAAGGGAGTGGGACTTTTCTGTCTTCCAGATTCCTTCTAGAGAGGACCTTAGAATAAGCATAAAAGACTCACTGTAAAAACAAGGTAACATTTACTTTTATCTTAGTAGTGGGTGAGCACCCAGCTCACCAGGGCCAGGATAATGCCTTTGGAATATTAGGTGTCCACATCCATCATGTATAATTTAAATAAAAATAATATTAAATTGTAAATGAGTATAAGAAATTCCAACAAAGTTTTGGTTTGCATCACGAAGATTGTTTGCAGTGTGTTATGATTGTGCATATGTGTGTGCGTATGTGTTTAAAAAGGACTGTCAGTTATTGGATTCTTCCTTCTGCATCTGGCCTTCAGAGTGATAATGAAAATATACTCCTGGAGATCTTCCAGAATTGCCAAGATAAGTTTGCACCTTTGGTTTCTACCTTCTGTTCAGAAGGAGTCTGCTCCTTCTGCCAATATCTAGGTCTTCATTTTGTTTTTAGGTGAAATTTTCATATTTTCTGTACTGTTGCTGAATTTCACCATGAACTCTCATCCCCCTCTCAGTTCCACTTCTTATCAGCCACCAAGAACTAGAGTGATCATTTACGACTTCTCTAAAGTTTTCTTTAAATTTTATTTTATCTTGCAGTATTATATTTTTACTTTTTACTTTCCTAGAATTTATTAAATGTCTAAAATATGCCATATACCAGTTAAGTTGATTCATATTTGTTTTATCATTTAATCCTCAAAACTGCACTGCAAAATAGATGTTATCATCATCTCAAGGAAGGGGTATAGAGATTCATCTAAGGCAAGTCAGAGAGGTCAAATATTCACAGCTAGTAAGTAGTGTTCTCAAACCCAGCTCCATCTGACTCCATTCCACTAAAACTCTTTTTTAAGCTTCAGTTTGCTCCTCTTTAAAATGAGAAGCATGAGTTGGATTGTGTCTTGATGATAATATAATCAGTAATAAAAGGGTGACATTTGTTGATACTGTAGTAATTTTTCTTACATTTCCTCTAACTTTCACAAGACATTTCATGAAAGGTACTAAAATCCCAATTTTAAGAAAGAAGAAATGGTTTATTTATGAGGCTCCCTTTAGTCACAAAGGTCCCTAATTTATTTTCATTAGTCCAAAAATGAATTCTATATAACACTGTAGAATAGAAAGAACACTGTAGAACACAAAGAGAATGTAAATTCTACCATTGGGTGAGAAGGGGAGTGATGAATGAGGGCTGTAAAGGCTTCAGGAAGGAGAAGAACTTCCGAAGTGGGAAGCAGCAGTAAGGCTCTCACACATAAACATGCATTGTTTGAGGCATTTCTTACCATCCATATCCATACATAGCTAATTAATGGAAACTAGAACTTAGAAAAGAGCATAATTTAAAATAAGCCCACCTTTGAGCTATGTTCTTGTTCTTCAAGTTACCATCTTGCTACATTACGTAGTAAATTGGGTTTGATTTAAAGGAATTCACTGCATGCAGTTTTTAATGTCCCACCCTTCCTCAAAACCTCCTACTAGTTTTTGTATTCATTTCCTTCTTGAGATCCATTTTGTGATTAGTCTGGTGGTTAATATACCATCTGAAACTGCTGACATGAGACATGAGATTTCTCTTTGTAGCACCGCATCAGGTGTTAAGAACAAGTCTACAGGGAAGAAATTAATTATCTCTGCAACCCATGCCACTTTTTTTTTTAACACTTCAAGAAGAGTATTTAATTCCTTCTCTTGGTGAATTATGGAAACCCTTAGAGTGGTGAATCACCTGAGTTGGATGACAGAAAACTCTTTTAGACATAATTTTTATTCAGGGGACACCTGTATCACTGTACCTTCTGCAAGCTTTCCCATGAGTTATTTCCATTCCCATCACCCCCAGTGCACACGCATGCATGTGTATCCTTTTTGAACTTTGCTAGCAGTTCTTCTCTTAGGTGACTATCAAAATGCAATGAGCAGGGCATAACATATTACCATTTAACTTCTAGATCATTAAGTGAACGTGGATTCTATAATTCCCCATTCTTCTTAAATTTCAGTCTATCTTTCATCCTAATCCTGGCAGGTAAACAGAGGAAGCAACCTCTTAGATCATTATCTAGCACTAACTCCAGGTTTCAGGATCTATAGTGCATCCTCAGCTGGGTATAATGTGATTATGTTGGTTAAAAATCTTCATATTTCTTGTTCTTGGGGTAAGTAGACCAGACCCTTCCTATGAGTTTTTCCTGAAACCTTATTTGTTTTACCCTAGGTGCTTCCATTTTCTGCTGCTTGGATGGCTTTTGGCCTCTAGTGACTGGGGAGTCACCTCAGCTATCTTTCAGGGATTTTCTCCCTGACCAATCAGACTTCCCATTGCTCATGTTCCTCACTGCCTGGTTGTGCCCTCTTATTAGTGACAAGATGTAGAGCTGTACTTCCATAGGTAAGCTCTGTGAAATGGACATTTTGGTAAATGCTATGAGCTTGAAGACTCATAATACACACTAACAATTAAAAGACTGACCCATCTGGTAGCAAAGACATTGTTTAACCTTGTTTTTACTAATGTTTGTTATATCATCCATTAATATTTTGTGGGGAAAATGTTACAGAGAACACACTTTGATATGTAGTGTCAAGCTGATGATACATATTAGATATTAATATCCTGGAGCCATGCCACATTCACTCTGACTCTCTATTGGAGATTTCAATTCACAAATAACCTAATCCCCAAGGTCTCGTCTTTGATAGGAACCATTAGTATGGGCACATCACTAAAGGAGGTTTTATGAAGATGGCTCCAATTACTGAATATACATTTTTACCCTGGCATCCTCCTGAATATTTCTCTTTCTTTCATACCACATGTGACAGTTAGGCTGATGTGTCAACACAGCCAGGTAATTGTGCCCAGTTGTTTGTTCAAGCAAGCACTGGGCTAATTGTAATACGGGGACATTTATGGACTTTAGTCATCAGTGAGTTACTGCATAGGTGGCTGGTTACATCTACAAACGACCAGGGAGATTGCTGCCAGCAATGAGTGGTTTTATCCAATCAGCTGAATGTCTTAAAGGGAAGTGATTTCAGCATTCAGAGAGAATTTTCCAGCTTATCTCTGGACAGCCAACATCTCCTAGGAACTCATTAAAAACCTTCATTGGAACTTCTGAGCACCAGGTTTGCAGACTGCCTGTGGAATCTGGACTTGTGCCTCTTCACGGTCACATGAAAGAATTTTATAAAATCTCATACTATGTGCAGATCTCTTGTTGATTCAGTTTCCCTAGAAAACACTGACTAATATACCTGATGTCCCATCTCACAGAAAATCCTGAATCTGACTACTTTTACTTACTGTGCTTGTTCCAATCCTGGTCCAAACCTTCTTAACTAGTTCTTCTGGTTCCATCTTTTATTCCTTAGTTAGCTTTCATGAGAAGAATTAGAGTGAGTCTGTTAGAATCAGTTAGGCCCTTTACCTAAACTTATCAATTTTTCCCTTGATTCACATCTCACCTGGAATAGAAGCCTTAGCATCCTTCTGATCACCACCAACAAAAACTTCCCTCCCCTCATTCACTCCATTGTCCTACCTATTCTATCTTCATCCAGCCTACTGGCCTCCTAACTGATGTCCCTCAAGCACTAGTTATACTCTCACCTTAGGGCTTTTTTATATGCTTTTGTTCTACCAGGAAAATTGTTCCTCAAATACCTGCATTGTTTGCTCCCTTACTTCCCATAGGTCTTTTCTTAAATGCTTCCTTCTCACTGAGGTCTTTTGTGACAACCCTATTTAAAATTACAACCCAAAATACTCATCTCCTATCCTGACTTATTTTTCTCAAGATGAGCTCCATGACAGCACTGTTTGTTGTATTCATTGTTGCTACCTCTCCATTATCTAGAAAAAAGACTAACATATAGTATAGCTAGATAAATATGCTATTGAATGAAAAAATGAATTTTATTTGGATTCTAAGCCATATTTCCATTCTATTACACTCCATACCATTCACTCATTCATTCATTCATTTGCAGCCAGTGAGCATTTATTATGTCTCTGGTCTACTGCCAATTACTAAATTTATAGTGCTAAGTAAAACAGACCTGATTCTGATTATAGTTTACTTGTCAAGTGAATTGAAATACATAGGGAATTCTTAGCTTCTTTTTAAAAACATTTTAATATCCTACCCTAACAACACCAAAACTCTTTGTTTGAAGTAAAATTACAGCTAATATTTATAGGGTATAAACTCTGCCATGCAATTTGCTGATTGCTTTACATGCATTACATACATTTTCCCATTTAATCCCCTTAGCAGTTGATGAAATATGTAATAGTATGCTCTACACTTAATATGTTAAAGATTGCTCAACAGAGTAATCTTCCCATAGTCACTGAGAGCTCATAAATGGTAGAGTCCATATTTAAGTTCAGCTAATCTGCATTCTAAAGTCAAAATGCTTTTTCATCTCTCCTTCAGTTTTACTATGGATATTTTTGAGAAATGCATTAATGCCAAATGCTCTTTTGCTTCAAGTTATTTTTTTCTGTTTGTACCTATTATTCTCCTAAGGGGATCCAATGACAAATAAGAGGGTCAAGGCCATTGACCTCCTAGGCTTTGTTCTATAGTGAGGGAGTCAGACAATTAAATGAATAAACATGCAAGACACTAAAACAGGAGGAAGTGATAGAGAGGGATCCAGTGTCAAATTTAGCTTGGGTTTTGGGGAACATATCTCTGAGAAGGTGCCATTTAATTTGATAGCCAAAGACCAAAAGAATCAAGCCATGTGATCCCAGAAAGGACTTTGCAATCAAAGGGAATAGCTAGTGCAAGAACCCTAATGCTGGGATGAACTTGACCTGACTGAAAGTCAGGAGAAGCCAGTAATGTCAAGGCCATGAGTGGTAAGGTCTAAGGGTGGAACAGTAGGCAGAGATAGGGCTTTGGAAGGGGGAACACAGGCCTTTGCAACAGGGAACAGGGAGTTTGGATTTTATTTTAAGTGTTGGTAATGGATTTTAGAGAGAGACAGGAGCAGATGAAAGGAAACCAACTAGGAGACCACTAAAATAATCCGGAAGAGCAGTACATGTGTTTGGTCCAGAATGGGAGCAGTGAAAATGGGAATAAGTTTGGGAATGTGTTTTGGAGGTAGATCTATAAGATTTTTTGAGAGATTGCAAGTGAGGGGTGGTAGAAAGGGAAGGCTCAATAGCAATTCCTAAGTTTGAGGTTTGGGCTCTCCTTGTGGCTGGTGGTATCATTACTTTGATGGGGCAGGTGCAGGTTTGGGACAGGGTAGAGAGAAATGCAGAGTTCATTTGGGGCTTGGTAAGTTTGAGATACCCTCTAGTTTATCTGTACTGGATATAGTCTCTTTGACTCTCCGCATCCATGCTCTCCTCTTTTCCTTCTTTCTGTGTTCTTAGAGTCTGACCTTTGGGGATGATGTCAATAGACCCCTTGGTTTCTGTCCTCCATTGGTTTTGTCACCTTGGCTCCCTGTCTGTGTGGCTTCTGGAACTAACTGTGTCATTCTTCCAAAGTCCACATCTCCTGGCCCTTGACCCTCTCCTTAGCTACTGTCTCTAGATGCAGTAACTACTTCTCTAACCCTTTTAGGCCTTGGATATAAGTGCTCTTTCTGATTGCTGTCTCCATGGCACTGAATATTCCTCTTACTGGTTTCCAAAAACCCTACTTACATCTTTAAAAGTTATCCTTTTACTTAAATAGACTCAAATTACCCAGATTTTAGATGGATTGATGTCATCTCTTTGCTGTCAGTCCCTTGATTGATACTAGAGCACGCAGGAGAAGCCAGTAGACTAGAAGCCAATCAGAGGAGTATGGCATTACAGTGTCGGGTCAAAGCTAGCATCCAAGGTCTGAGTGCCATGACGTTATAAATGGTGCTGCAGGTCATGGCACTGGACTAGCTAGCCCAAGTAAAATTTCCCTGAACCCATAAGAGTTCAGTGCTTTTTAATCCAGCTACACAAAGAACGCACTGGCTTGCTGCTTCTTCTGACTTTCCCCAGTTTTCTCTAACAAAGGCAGTGACAAGTAATTAGCAGCCTTCCCCTTCCAAACTGCTATTGAAAGCAGGAGTTTTACTAAAGTCATTATCTCTTTAATTTACTCCTCAGGATGCTTGCTCACAAACAAGTAGCCCCCACAAGCAGGATAAAGCTTGGCTTTTTTTGAAATTTATTTTTCTTCTTGAAGGCAATGGTTGTATTGACAAATATTTCAGAAGGGATGAAGAGTGTGCATCAGATTCATCAAGGATTCTGTTAAAGCTGAATTGTGGAGGTCAGATACCAGACAAAGCATGATGATGGATTTGGTTTCAACATATCAATTATTGAGATTCAGGTGTGAGCTGGCAGGCAGGCAATTGATGCTTTACACAGAGGTATTTTGGGTATTAACAACACACCAAAAATAAAAGGCAACTAGAAATCCTCAGAGTTCCCTTGAAAAAGGAATCGCTGGGAGCTGATTTTCAAAGGGTTAAAGTAGCTTCTCAGGGCTCTGGATTAATTACATGCACTCTATCTCTCTAATTACCAAGGGAAGTGGTAGTTGCTATTATTTAATTGGAGCTGTTGTTATTTAATTTCTTTTATATTCTGAAAAGCAATTAATGGAGTGAGGAGAAGTAAGCTTTCACTTTTAAAAGCTTTCTCTCTGTTTCCCAGAACCAAATCCTGTGCGGGTTTATGAGGCATAATTCATATATCGCTTCCTTCAGGAGGATTGCCTGAATTCTTCTAGCATATGCTGGCTGCTCCCTCTTCTCTGAGATTCTGTAGAACTTCTTAGAACTGTAGTATCTCATTTAATATTTCATGGAATTCTAGGGTTCCTTGGACCCATAAATTAAAACAACCAGTGTGAGCTTACTAGTCAAACCTGGATTCCAAAAGTTCTCCTCTTTCCCCAAACTTTCTCCCACTCAAGAAATACTTGTCATTGAAAAAATAGTGCTTGACAAAGTTTAGACTGGTGCCTGTAGAATTTTAATGTGCACACAGCTCTTAGAGGAATCTGGTGAAATTGCAGACTCCGAATCACTAGGTCTGGGTGAGGCCTGAGATTCTGCATTTATAACTGGCTTCCAGGATACTGCTGGTCAACATGCTGCCCTTCAAAGAGCAAAGATTTAGAAGATACTCCATGACTTGGGAGGATTCAATAACATGGCTTCTTAGGGAGCATCTGTTCCTTTTCACTCGTTTCTATAATCCATTCCTCCGTCTTCTGACAATAGCTCCTCTTCCGCTCTTCAGGCCTGTCTGTTAATCCAGGAGTCTCAGGTCTGTCCAATCCTTGTCCATGTCTCAATTCCAGGAGAGGGCTTCTGACCTTGCCTGGGCCAAGGAATTCATTCTATGCCCATCCAGTCCAATAGATTATATTAGCAATGGGCACATGACACAATCCATTCAAATCAGAGACATTTCAAGGCTTTTCATGCTGGTCTCATTGATGTGCTTTTTATGCTGGTCTCACTGAGGGGACAAATGCCCAGAGTCACAGGCACCAAGGCGTTCTTTACAAAGTTCTGCCTGAGAGTGAAGCCAATGCAGAGGAAAATAGGTCTGAGAGAAGAAGGAGTGCATCCTGAGGGCACCATTTAATGCCTAGCTCCAGTTGTGCCAGAAGCTAAGTCAAGCTCCTAGGTCATTCTGTTGTATGAGCCAAGAAAATACCCGCCCCCCCCACCCCTTTTTGTTTTTGTAAGCAAGTTTGGGTCAAGTTCTGTCACTTGTAACCAAAAGAGTCTTGGTTAATACAAGTCTTGTCAGGGAGGATTGGGAAAGGATTAGTTGTAAAAGTCAGATGGCCTGAAGAACTTTAAATCGGTTAATAAGCTACCCTTATTAAGCTTATCAGTTAATAAGCATCTGGACTGGCACTCAGGAGTTGAAAATTCCCAGGTTTCCCAGATAACCTGATTAACCCCAAACTACTCACACAGGAAGGTGAGAACCAAAGACCTTGAGCTTCCTTGTCCACTGATGAGGGGCTCCACGGAGTCTCCTCTCCCTTAGCATCCTGCATGGCGGGTGCATTTCTTTGCATTCTTTTTACATCCTAACCCCTTCCTTGGATAGGGCCATGTCATCAGAGACACCTAGTTTCAAATCCTGCCCTTGCCTCTTGCTGTCTGAATGACCTGGACAAATAACTTCACCACTCAGAGCCTCGCATGCTATTAGCACACCTGAAGGTCTAGACAGTATAAATCCAGGCTTACTGAACTACCGTGTGAATTAATATGATGGTGCAGATGGGCCAGGGGATCCATCATGGCACGGTCTCCTCTGCTGAATAGATTCTGTGCCAGGTGTTCTGCTTACACTACTGCATCTGTTTCAGAAATGAAGCAAAGAGTAGGCGCTCAAAAATATGTGTTGGAGTTCAGTGCCTTTTCAGTGAGCCCCGGTTTGGAATTTGTGTCCCTGAGTGTGATGGAGTTGGACTCAGATGTGACCTTCTTTACATGACTCTTCTGTCACTTTTAATGAACCTGTGGTTGATGCTGGGGTTGGTGTATACCCAGGAGACTTGAATCTCTGGAATGGTATGTGCCAGCTGGGCCCTGAGCCTCAGCAGAGCTGCAATTCCTATTCTCTGGTTCATTGGACTTACCCAGAGCAGCTAACAGGGAGGTGAAGATGGCCAAACACCACCAGGGAACAGAGAGTGCCTATAACTCCAAGCTGAAGAATCGCATCCATCAACCATGTGGGATCTAAGTCCTCTCTCAATATAAAGGTAGAGTGGACAACACCATCCCAGGGTCCACAGGATGGAGGAATAAAATATGCATTAGACTGGACTTACTGATATTCTACTATAGAACTATTGTGACTAGTAATGGAAGAAACTGTAGCTTTGATGTGGAGAAAGTAGTCATGGTAGTTGCTGAGGGCAGGAAGAGGGAAGAACAGATGTGATGTGGGGGAAATTTCAGGACTTGGAGTTGTCCTAAATGATATTTCAGGGACAGATGCTGGACATTATATGTTCTGCCACAACCCACTGAATGTACTGGGGGAGAGTGTAAAATACAATGTAAACTATAATCCATGTGGTGCAGCCGTGCTCTAAGATGTATTCACCAAATGCAATGGATGTGCCATAATGATCAAAGGGGTTGTTGATGTGGAAGGAGTATGGGAGGTAGGGTGTGGGGTATGTGGGAACTTCTTATGTATATATATATATATATATATTTTTTTTTTTTAAGATTAGTTTTATTTATTTATGCCCCCCCTTGCCACTTGTCTGCTCTCTGTGTCCATTCGTTTCATGTTCTTCTGTGTCTGCTTGTCTCCCTTTGCTGTGTCATTTTGTTGTGCCAGTTCTCCACAGGCATAGGCTATCAGCTCTCCACAGGCACAGGCCAGCTTGCCTTCACAAGGAGGCCCTGGGATGTGAACCCAGGGCCTTCCATATGGAAGACAGGAGCCCAATCAGTTGAGCCATATCCACTTCCCTTATATATTTTTTTGTCTTTATTTTTTTAATGTTACATTAAAAAAATATGAGTTCCGCATATACCCCCCACCTCCCTCACCCCACCTTTATATTTTTAATGTAACCTTTTTTGTGATCTATGTATCTCCAAAAAAATAGAATTAAAAATAAATAAATATTCAAAAAAGTATATGTGTTGATGTGTTGGATAAATAATAGTAATGGTATCAGGGTCCAAATTTTCTGGAGTGCATACTATGTGCTAGGGACTATGTTAGAACTTTTACGTACATCAATTTATAGGGTCTTCATGATCACAGATGAAAAATGTAATGTATCTGTTCATGGTAAAGTTATGAAGAGACCAAGATTTGAACTCATTTCAGATTGTCAGATATTACAAGATTTGAATTCCAGATAAACTTTTTTTTTTAGTTTAACTACATCCCTTGCAACATTTGATACATATTAGTACGAAAAAAAATCATTTGTTGCTTATCTTAAATTCAAATTTAACCAGGTTCCCTTTATTTTATATTTATTTAACCTGGTGAGCCTACACTCAGGCTGTTTGATGGCAATAATGTTCATGCTTTTAATCGTTACATTCCCCTGAGAATCAGAGAGTCTAACTGTCGAGGTTCACACAGAGTTTGTAGAAATTTGTTTTTGGACTTAAGTTTGCCACACCTCTAATTTCCCACTCTGAGCCACTGCACAAGACGGCCATACAGCTTTCTTTGCCTAGAGAGGCCTCTTTATTTTTCCTGTTGTCTCGGATTGATTACTGTTTCCTTTATACTCTCAAAAACATCCCAGTTTGTTTGACAAATGATATGACGCCTCTTCCATTAAATGCCTTACTCCTGCTAAACAGCTGTATGAAGCAAATATACATGTTAGCATAATGACACATTTTTAGGCATAACTGGCATTTGTGGACACTTACAATTACTTAAAATTGTGATTTTTTATAACCTTAAAAACCAAGAACTTTCCATACCGTTGCAGGCTTTATTGTTTCCATCCATTAAGTGCAGAAATTGAAGTATGTGATTTCCAAGCCCTCCACCTCTGATACTTTAGCACCCTATATCTTGAGTGAGTCATGGCACCTAATCCCATCTCTCTTGCTAGGAAGCCTTTCCCAACTCCCCTGCCAGAGTTAGATGTACTTCGTCTGTGCTCCCATACCAGCAGGCATAACTGCACATTCACACCAATCTGCAATTGTCTCTCCATTGGATTGTAAAGGCCTCAAGGGTGATGGCTCTTTCTTTTTACTGAGATGGCAACCCTGTTGAATGAATCAAAGTATGATCACATGGATACACAAAGAAGACCCCAAGAAGACAAAGAATGCCTGGGAAAGCTGATGGGCATTTGGGACCCCCTGATGTCTTTGTACATCTGGTCCTGATGCAGGCATCTCACTGAGGAAGTTGGAGGAAGCAGCTTGAAGGCTCGAGTTCTCCCTGGCTCGCATCAGTGACTCCACATGGCCATCCTCCCAAGATCTGCAAGGGTTCCTCTGTGAGCACCTTCTCTCACACTGTGATAGTAACAGAAATGGCAATAGACAAAATATCAAACTTTTCTCCCCACTGCTGCCCACGTGCTGTGACTCCTCCAGTCTCGGTGTCCTAGAGAGAGCACGTCTGTCACATCTCATCTCCTAGGCCCATAAACGAAACTGTGTTGGGTGGAAAAATGATGTGACTTCTCCTTGGAAGGTCAGGATCCAGTCCCCAAGGTGGCTGTGACATTTCATGGTGAGTTCCATGCTAGGCAACCAAGAGCTCAAATGCCCAGGCCTACAGCAGTCCCTTTCTTTTCCTAATAGCTGCCAACATTTGTTGTGTGTTCTGATATGCCAGGACCTGCTTGGTATTGTTTCCTAAGTAGTGTGTGCATGCCTTCCTGTGTGTGTTTTAGTAATAACACACCTTTCACCTTCATAACAATCATGTGAAAATCATAATAAAAATCATATCTATTTGACAGATGAGACAGATGAGGCACAAAAAGGTTTAATAACTCTTCCAAGGTGACACAGCTAATAAGGGACTGAGGCAACATCTGAGCCTGGTCAAGCTGACAACAGAGCTGAGGTTCTGCCCTCCTGTGTGGCACTGCTAGTTTAAACTTGCACAGGCAGCTTCTCAATAGATGCTCTCAATATTGAATTCCCCCAACATCCTAGTGAGTTAATTATTATGAGCCCACTTTTACAGAAGAAAACATTGAGATTCAATGAAGTTAAACAAATTATACGAGGTCATAGAATTAATTAGTGACAGTCAGAATTCAAATCCAGATGTTTATGATATCAAAGCTGTGATCTTTTTGTCTTGCTGTGGGTGTTTATGTACCCACATTTTATAAGCAAATTAATGAATTCAGCAAATTTGTCTCAAATCCCCCATCTGTGGAGAGAGATTTTTATACTCCATGATTAGAAATGATTCTTCCAAGTCTAATAGTCTCTGTTTCGATTATGAGATTTTTTTCATTGAGCACCAGTTTTCTAGCACTGTGGGAGAAAATTAACAGAATTCCTGACCTCCAGAAAACTAATGCATGTAAATATAATGTAAATGGTATTGTCATGTCACATGATCCAAATGAGGTGCAACTTCAGAACCCAGGAACAGAGTCAAGAACAGAACAGCAGTGGGTTCATTCATTTAGCTATTGAAAAACTAAGTATCAGAATCAAGTCCTTTGAGGTGCACTAATGAAACTGACAAATAGAATCGCTTCTGATCCTGCTGCCATGAAACTTCCATCTAGTGGGGAGGCAGATGAAGAAATGAATGAGAATCCATTGCCAGAACCATTCTACGTGCTGGCGTGGGATCCCATGTGTGATGGTTATGCTTATGTGTCAACTTGGCCAGGTAATAGAGACCAGTTGTTTGTTAAAGCAAGTACTGTCCTAATTGTACTGTGTATACATTCCATGGACATTAATCATCAGGGAGTTGATTGTATCTATGTCT
The DNA here is from genome assembly GCF_030445035.2 of Dasypus novemcinctus. Classification (NCBI taxonomy): domain Eukaryota; kingdom Metazoa; phylum Chordata; class Mammalia; order Cingulata; family Dasypodidae; genus Dasypus; species Dasypus novemcinctus. Next base: position 198,636,915 of record NC_080673.1, on the reverse strand, counting down.
GATAATATCTACAATCAACTGAAGAGATTGCCTTCAGCAATGAGAGACAGCTAATCCAATCAGACAAAGGCCTTAAAAGAAGAAGAGATTTTAGCAGAGATTTCCTATCTCTACTTCAGACAGCCAGCATCTCCTGGGGAACTCATCAAGGACATTCGTTGGAGTTTCTGACTTGCAGCCTGCCCTGCAGAATTTGGACTGGTATATCCCCAGCGACACATGAGAAAATTTTACAAAATCTTACAGTATTTTCAGATATCTCCAGTTGGTTCTGCTTCCTAGAGAACTCTGACTAATATGACACGCATGGAGCACTCTACAGAGGCTTCCCAGAAACACTAAGACTAGGCTTCAACAGTGCCTAAAAATGAGTAATCAAGCCAGGCATAAGTGAAGGGAGAGAAACGTCAAGTTCCAGGCTGAAGGAACTTGCTGGCATGAGCTCCAGGGAGAATTATAAGAGTCAGGGCTCTTATCAAGAGAGATAACACAGGGAAGATCTTGAAGGACCTTGTAAGCCACACTAAAAAGCTGGGATTTGGGGTTTGCTCTAAGAGCAAGGGAAATGATTGTCTGTGAAACACTTGTAAATATGAATGCTATGTAGCACTCCTGTGGTCTTGGGGAAGTTGTTTAAAATCTCTTTTCTCAGATTCCTCATCTATAAATGGGAATATAAGACCTACATTGTAGAATTAAAGGAGATAACTCTGTAAGTTTAGGGCAGTCATTGAACAGCCAATGACTGCAGCTATTATTTTCAGGATTATTTGATCATCATTATTACCTGACCAAGATGGCCTCGATTTTCCCTTTAGCTTGACTAAACTTTAGATAGGCTTATCCGGATACTAGGCCCCTGATTTCTGCCCTACCCCAGCTCTTACACTCTCCAGGCACCTGTCAGGGGCCTAATCAGGGAGTCCCTCATCTCCATCTCCTTCTCCCCCAGCCCCTACAAGATCCAGGCGATCTAATCACAGGAAATGAAAGCATTCCGAACCACCTGGATTCAATTGCAAACTCAGTGACTCATTCACCCATCACAGTGATCAACCACTATACATCCTCCAGTCCTTTTCAACTAGTGTACCTCATCCCTTCAAAACCTCTTGTCTTTGCAGAATTGAGTTCTAGCTTTCTCCAGCAGCCCTGGATTTAGTCACCCTTGCCTATTTAACATTTCTGCTGCTTTACATACCCTACTAGATTGGTGTCACAATCCATATTTTGCAGTTGAAGAAACCAAAGCATCTAAGGGACTTGAATGGCATTACACAATTGGAACATGTTCAAATACAGGAAAATGAATAGGAATCCCCTCTTTAGCTTTCAGCATACCCTGCATCTAAAGAGATGGCTCTTGGCGTGTTTCAGATAAAAATGGGAGCAACCACATCTCTGCCTGAGCCAAATGTGAAAGGGAAGCACCCACTGGGAACAAGGAAGCTTTAATCTTGGGACTAAGCCCCAGGCAGGGAAGTGGGGCCACCTGGATAAAGAATACCAAACACATGGATGCTTTATCCAGGTTCAATGGGAGTCTGCTATTAGTGGTTGCTTGATAGTCATAGAACAAGATCAAGAGGAGTTGAATGTCTTCAGGACCTATTTCTGTTTCATTTCTGGGCATATGATGAGTTGTTCTTGAGGCCATGTTATTTCTAATGGGACATCTGGTGATTAGAATCAGAACAGCCTCTTTCTAGGCACTCTGTGGATTCTAATGAAATGGAAATAGGCTCATGTGCCAGGAAACCTGTACAAAAAAGAGACAAGACACATTAGCAGTGATGATGACAGTGATGCTAACTTTATCACTCCCTACATGCCAGCCACCTCTCTGGGTGCTTTAGCAATCATTAATTTTCAACATCTTTGCCCTTGGAGAGCTCACAAATACCCTTGGAATTCATGTCCCAGTGAGAGCACTTGGAGAGCTCACAAATACACTTGCAGTTCATGCCCCAGTAAAATCTTACTACTAAGAATTTTCTGACACCTACCCTGCTATTTGGGGTCCCCATACCTATGCTTATGTACTTCTAGGAGGGAAATGGACTTAACTTTTTGGAAAATGAAATTGAGTTTCAGGAAAATTAAATAAAACTTATTCAGAGAATAAGAGTTGGGCAGAGCCAATATTGCAACAGGCCTGTGGAATTCTTTATGCCAGAAATATTCCAGGACCTGGGGAAAAGGTAGACAGAGATGGGACCCCAAGCAGCAGCTGGACTGAGTGGTACAATTGGAATTTAGCAGGGCTGTCAAAAGGCGGCTAGACTTGATGTCCTGTTTCCACCCTATGTCTCGTACAGGACTCCCACGAAATCCTATCCAATTCTTACTTTTTCCTGGCTTTTCCATGGGGAATCCCAGCACCTGAGAGTGAAAAAACATGGCTGAGAATCTGAGTCCAGTCCCACCACCTACTAGTTCTAGAATTTTGAGGAAGTCACCATATCTTTTTGATTTCCAGATCTATAAAAAATAGGAGAAAGATTATACCAGAACCCTGTTTCATGCAGTAGGGTCCCCAGAACAGCAGTGTCAGCATAGCCTGGGAGCTTGTTGGACATGCCGAGTCTCAGGCCCCATCCCAGACATGTAGAATTAGAATTTGCATTCCAATAAGAACCCCTTTTCCCTCCCAGGAGAGTATTTTGAACTTGAAGGCTAGAGAAGTATTATGCCAAACCCTTTTGCTCTAAGTGTATGCCATCTTTGTCAGAACTACCTGAGGAGTTAGAAACAGATTCTTGGTCTCTCGTGCATCAGAATCCCTTTGGGGAGCCCTGGGATCTGGATTTTAACAAGTTTCCAGATGTTTCTTAAGCACTCCAAAGGGAGGAGAGGAGAATGTCTAAAACACTCCTGATATCTGTGCCTCGTGGCTCCTCACAAAATGCAGTTGGATTATTGAACCATTCTCTTCCAGGTTTGTGGCAAGAATTAATGGAGAAAATTATGCAAAGGTCAGCATTGCCTCATAAAGTGTAAAGCCCTGTTTACATGCAAAGCATTTTCCTGCTACACTATGATGGGAGAGAGAATGGGCATACTGCATGGCACTGAGATCTTAAGGGCGACAGCAAAGTAACAAAGTAGTTCCAGGATGGGATCACTAATGAGGAGGGGGAGGGAGTCAGGACAGAGTGAGGAAGGAAAAAATAGAAAGACAAAATCAGAAAGAAGTGTGGGGAGAAGAAAGTATGGGTAGGTGTGTATGTGTGAGAGAGAGAGATATGGAAGGAGCAAGAGAGAGTAAGAGAAAGAGCAAGGAGAGATACAAAGAGAGAAAGGAAAGAAAGCATAAAGGAAGGAAGGCAGGAAGGAGATGGGAGGTGAGGGGAGGGGAGGAAGGCAGGAAGGAAGGCAGGAAGGAAGGCAGGAAGGAAGGCAGGAAGGAAGGCAGGAAGGAAGGCAGGAAGGAAGGCAGGAAGGAAGGAAGGAAGGAAGGAAGGAAGGAAGGAAGGAAGGAAGGAAGGAAGGAAGGAAGGAAGGAAGGAAATCAGAAGCAAAGGGAGTTGCAGAGAGCCAACTCTATATAATATGGAATACGCATTTACAGAAGGCCCACTATACACAAGGGTCTTTGCATATAGCTGCCTTTCCTAGCAGATGCTCAATAAAGTATGTTAAAAACTAGCTGGGAAGCAGATATGACTCAAGTAATAGAGCTTCTGTCTACCATATGGGAGGACCTGGATTTCATCCCTGGGGTTTCCTGGTGAAAAAGAAGGGAAAGTGTGCCTGCACAGCAAGCCAGGCCAGTGAGAGTGCCTGCATGGTGAGCCAGTGCCCCGCAGCAAGATGATGATGTATCAAAAGAGAGACAAGGGGAGAGTCAAGGTGAAGCGAAGCACAAACCAGGAACTGAGGTGGTGCAGTTGATGGGGAACCTCTCTGCCCATCAGAGATCTCCAGTATTGAATCTTGGTGAATCCCAGAGGAGAGAAAATGAGAAGAGAAGACAACACAGACAGCAAAAACAGCAGGGCAGGAGAACGGGAGGGGGGAAAATAATGAAATAAAGAAATCTTAAAAAAAAATAGCTGGAACTAAATTTGAGGGTCCACATCATATAGGATCTATTTAAATCTTTTAGTTCTAACCAAACCCACATCTTTGCAGATAGACTTCACCTCTGGCAATTTTTTTTTTTTCTTCTTCTCATTATTATTATTTTTAAATGTTACATTCAAAAAATATAAGAGGTCCCCATATACCTTCCACCCCTCTCACCCCACTCCTCCCACATCAACAACCTCTTTCATCATCATGGGACATTCATTGCATTTGGTGAATACATTTTGGAGCACTGCTGCACCACCTGGGTAATGGTTTACATTGTAGTTTACACTCTCCCCAGTCCACCCAGTGGGCCATAGCAGGACATACAATGTCCAACATCTGTCCCTTCAGTACCACCCAGGACAACTCCAAATCCTGAAAATGTCTGTGGGCAGCAAATTTCTTCAAAGACAAAAAAGCCTAAGGTTGCTTCTGTGACAGGAAATCACTCTGGGGAATTTTTTGTTTTTCAAGGACCCCGGATGGAACCACTGGTTCTATCCTTCAGTTTATACCCAGGCTCCTTAGGTTGCTGCCCAGCCTTTGCCCAGCTCTGTAGTCAAACCTTTAGCAGTCCACCTTTCCCTCCAGGCACTGCTGGAACATCACTGCTTGTTCCCCCACCCCATCCATAACCCACAGGAAGCAGCACTGCTTACTCCTTTCTGGACATACAAACAAAAAACAAGCAAGAAAGAAAAGGAACAAAAATCCCTTCCCCATAAAGGCATCTCAGAATAGAGCATGGGGGCTGAAGAGGCAGTCTACATGGTTTGTTTGGCTTTCCAGAATGAGTGTGCCTCCGTTCAGCCAATCCTACATTCAAATGCTCCAGCAATTAATAGACAAGTCACCTTGGGCAACTTACTTATTCTCTGTGAGCCTCAGGTTCTCTTTCCATTGAATGGGGATAAGAAGAGTTGCCTTCCTCTCTTATGGTGAGGATGCAAGTCACTCTAGACAGTGCCTGACACAAAGTAGGTAATAAATTACACATTTTGCTCTTGTTGCATATGCTACCCCCTGCATGTTTTTGCATAGGGTGTCCCCACTTCCTGCAATTCTCACTCTGCCCTGTCTCCCCTTGCAAAGTTCTTTCTTACTTTCTAAGACCCACATCAAAAGCCACCTGCTTAAGCATTCAAGGATGCCCTCCTTGTAAGGTTAAGTGTAATCCTCAAATTGCAATAAAGGAAAAACATGCCTGAGCTCTCCTGGGGTTGCAGCCATTGATCTGCAGAGAATCCATCAGCTGCTTGCCTTGCCAACAGGGCATCATTTTGAAGTGATTTTCTGTGAGAGATCACACCATATTGATCTGGTGGCAGGCCAGAGGCCTTGCATGTTAAAATGTAAGTGTTGAGGGTTTGGGGTGAGAAGAGTCATGCAATGTCCTGTTTCCTAGCTCCCCTGGAGAACCTAGGACTCAGAGTGTGAATGTGGTGGGATCTCAGCCTGTTTCAGAGCCAGGGAAGAGACTGCCAGTCTGGATGATCCAACAGAAACCCATGGTCCATCCAGGTGCCCTGACGTTGGCCCACCTGAGAAACCAGCAGGCTCAGAGGCAGTACAGACAGCATCAAACAGCATATTATATATTAGAGAAGTTGTAAGTTTACAGAAAAATCATGCAGAAAATACAGAGTTCCCATATCCCTCCTCTCCACACCCATTATTAACACCCTACCTTAGGTGGTACATTTGATGCCCAGCATCTTTGAGGTGTTCATACAAGAAATTCAATGACTTTTCTCATGATGCTGGTGAGATAGTACTCATACACAAGAGTATTAAATATAGTTCCTAGCCTCTAGATACTCAGGGATTTGTTTCGAATTAATTAGCAAAGGGTCTAAGAGGATGTATAAGGGTTCAGGTTGGTGTAAGAACAACACTTAAGCAGCTCACCTCTCCCTCCAGCCACTGCTAGAACATCACTGCCTGTTCCCCCATCCCATCCATAACCCACAGGGAGCAGTTTGCTTACTCCTTTCTGGAAAGCTCTTGGCATTTGCATTGTTATTGATGCATTAATTTGACAGAGGGCAATTTGCCCCTCTGTCAGGTACTCTCTATCTGTGACCTTCTTGCATTACCTCTCTAACCTCTGTCTTCTGATATTTAACATGGGGGAAATTATACAAATCTTCTCCACTGTTCTCACAGGAATTGGAGATGGTAGTTGTAAATTTTCTGGCAAGTAGAAGATATGTGATATGTGGCAGCATTATTATAAATACCTATTGTAGAACTTCCCCTGCAATTTTCACATTTCTATCCCATATCACTCATCTCACGGAAGGGGAAGGGAAGAGACATTTGAATGTTTCATGTATGTTTCACAATCCCTAGCAGGAACTTTATATACAGAGATATTTTCTATTTCACCTTCATTCTAATCTACCTAATGATTTAATGAGGTAGGTATTATTGCAATCATTTTACAGATGTAAAATCTGAAAATCAGAGAGGTTTCATTTCTTCCCCAAGAGCACACAGCTAATTAGTATCCAGACCAGAATCAATTAGCATGGCTGTATTTCATTCCAAAAAGTGTGTGCTGTGTCTACTACACTATATTTGGCAGTAATGAGGGAATACCTTTGAACGAAGGTCTTAGTGTTGTGATTGAACACATAGACTCTGAATTAGAGCTCTAACACTTGCCAACTTTGTGATTTTGGCAGGGTTGCAGAACCGTTTTGTGCCTTGGTTTTCTTATCTATAAAAATGGAGATTATGAGTTAATCTTTGTGAAGTGATTAAAATAGCACCTGGCACCTAATAAATGTTACGTAAATGTTTGCTAACTAAAGAAAGTGGAAAAATGGAGGAATGACTGGTTAGGCCTGACTTAGTTGACCAGGAGAACTGCAACTAGAATTCAAGTCTTTACATCTTTGGTCTCTTCTAAATAGGTGTTCAGTAATACGTGTTGGACAAATTAATAATTCCATTGAATTAGCAGGGAAAGGTGACTCAGTTAAGGAAGAGGGGACAGATTCACAGAATTGGAAGGAAGAACAGATTATTTCTCACCTAAAAGAAGAGAAAATTTAGAACCAGAGAGCCTAAGATCTGCCCCAAATCTCACAACTAGGAAAAGGTAGACCAGATGTCAGGGATTGTTGCTTGCCCAATTGTTTTCCCTGCCTTGCATCAAGCAACCATCTGAGAAACTGAGATACTTAACTCTATGAGGTTTCCTCTGACCCAAATCTCAAGTGCATTCAGGCCTGTGCAATTTCCTTTCAGCAATAACATCTCTCTTAAAAATACCACATTTGCTTTTTCACCTGGGAGGCTCTGATTAATTGTAAAAACAATAAAATTCTGGTTCATAGAGACAGGATGTATACTGCATAATTAGAAAAGGGTGAATCACAGCAGATGGAGTATAGCACAAGTCCTCACACACAAAAAAAAAAGATGAACCACAAAGGGCAAAGAAAAAGTGACAAAAGTAAACCCAGAAACCATGAGTGAAAATAAGAGGTGTCCCTGAATAATTACCAGCTTTGGGACTCATCCCGACGTCTGCTTTGTTGCTTTTGCTTCAAATATCTCGAATTTATTCACCTTACTTGTATAATTCAGAGGGCTAATTAATCATACATTGATATTATTATTCAGAGATATTTATTGTCCTTTTTTCTTAAAGCAAATGGACCGTATTTCAAAGGTGGGTAACATAAAATCTACATGGAGTCTTTAGGTTATGTCTACTCGGTAAATAATAAGAACTATCTCTGGTTTTCTATTAAAATACTTGCTTATTATATAAGCAGTTAAAAAAGCCCTCGAGATAAATTCATAATTTTTTTCTGGGAATGTTTTATATTTTTGAGCACAAATAAGTTTCATTACAGCCTGTGGTAGATAGAATTATGTACCCCACAAAGACCCATTCTTTATCTTAATCAGTTTTCCTGTGAGTGTGAGCTCATTTGTCAATAAGATCCTTTGAAGGTACTACTAGTTAAGGTGTGGCCCAGCTGAATCAGGATGGTCCTTAATCCCTTGTACTAGAGTCCTTTCAGGAGAAGGAATTTGGATGCAGTGAGCCAGAGAAAGCTACAGGAAGAATCTGGAAATCATCAGACACAGGAAGAGCAGACACGGGAGTGAACAATCTCCGTGTGACAGGAGGTGAGATGCGGGCCAAGGAACCCCAAAGAGAGTTGCAAGCCAGCATGGCCTTGCTAACACCTGGGTTTTGAACTTCTGGCTTCTGACACCATGGATGAATACATTCCTAATCTTAAGCCAACTCATTGTGTGGCATTCATCATATTACCTGGCAAAATAAATTCCTGCTTAATATTCCATGAGAGGAAAGTAATAGAATTTATTTACTTTTTCTTTATTAGAAATTTTTGTGGTTTCTAAATTTGAAGGTTTAATGTTAGTGTGTTTAGTTCTATGCATTGAATTACTCAGTAGGGCTTGTTTTTTGGAAACACTAAGATTTTGAAAATCACGCAACACATATAGGGAGCCCTAAGTAAAACCGTGGACTGTAGTTAAAAATGCAATTATAAAAATGTGCTTCCATCAATTGTAACGAATGTACCGCAACAGGGCAAAGTGTTAATAATAGGGTAGTATGTAGGAATCCTATATTTGATGCATGATTGTTCTGTAAACTGGCAACTTCTCTAATTAAAAAAAAAAAAAAGATTGTGAGAAACGAATATTCTTGTAAGTTGCACATAATAGGATTTTGTTAATTTACAGTCAAGTTGTGGAAGTATATTGTTAGCTAAGTTCCATGAAATTAAAACAAGTTCTCTAATAAATTTCCAGGTATAAGCAACTGAATGCAAATATCACCACACCCTTAAATCATGAACAATTCAAATACTAATACAATGAAGTGGGAAAATTGAAGGAACATGAACTTTGCAATCAGACAAAGCCCGGGTACCATCCAGGCTCTGTTTGTCACTGGCAGCTTGAATTTCTACACATTCCTTTAGTCTCTGGGTCTTGCTTTCTCATTGGTGAACTGGGGTTAAAAGAACTTTCCTTGCGTGATGTTTTGAGAAGGCAGTTAGAAAATGTACATGAAGCATATAGCCCAGTACCTTCCACATAGCCCTTCTGTCCCTTACGTCCTTAATGTGTACTCTAAACTACCTTTCCCCAGGAATGTATGGATAATTACAACTCAGAGCGGCATTTATTACCCTCTGTTTTCTATATAATTACATCAGTTCTCCTTTCTAATTTATAGAGATGAATACAATGTAAAATAGTTAAATTGCATGTCTTTTTTTTTTTTTTACTAATTGCATTTTAAATTTTTAATTCACTGTCACATAAATGCTGGCTTAATCAATACAAAAGAAGTGTTATTATCAAACAATTATCACCTCTGACCTGCCAAGGCCCAGGAAAAAAAAGCCCAGCCATACTGGAGCACAGCCAGTCCCCTTAATGCTTTGGATGTGTCCATGTCTTGAGTCCTCCAGGTTTTTGACGCACTCTCCTATTGACCAGAGGGCAGCATCACCTCTTTCACAGCTCAGCTCAGGCACCAGCTCATCAATGAAACTTTTTTGGGCCTTGGGATAGAAATAATCATGTCTTCCTATGTGCTGCCACTGCGGCCCAGACAGTTGTTTCTCCTAACAGCAAATTTACTTTCCTGAACTTGTCTGTGCACATCTATATCCTCTGCTACTTGTGCACACCTGAAGGCAAAGACAGGTTTCTTACCCATGGCTCTTCCAAAAGGGCTGAGTGCAGAGTAGAGAACAGGTGTGCAGTCATGTTTTCTGAAAGGATAGGGAAATGAATGCTCCGTTGAAATGGAGTGGTGGTCCCCAAAGTTCAGTATCGATAGAATTAGGTGGAGAACCTATGGGACATTGCTTGGAGCCTTATTGGTATATTAAGCATTCTGGTTTTGCATGTTGATTTGTGACAGGTCAATATAAAGAGAATTTTTTGAAAAATGATTTTATTTACAGTTCTATAAGATAGAAAAAAGGGCATTGCACATGTAAAATAATAACATCAGTAGTATGTTTGGAGTTCTTTGTGGGAAAAGAGGCTGATTTGGTTTCCTAGGCTGGTCAAAGCAAATATCCTAAAGAGGTTAGGTTTAAACAATGGGAATTTATTCACTCACAGTTTTGAGGCTGTAAAAATGTCCAAATCAAGGCATCATCAAGGTGATGCCTTCTTCCTGAAAACCAGTTTTCTGGGGCTGGCTGCTGGCTATCCTGGCTCTTCTGTCCCATGGCAAGGAACCAGGCATCTCCTGGTCTCTCCCTTCTTTTCCAAGTTTCACTGATTTCGGCTTCTTGCTTCTGTGTTTGTTTGTTTTCTTTCTCTTTGTCTGAATTTCATTCTCTTATAAAGACAGGAGTACCCGGACTAAAAGCCATCCTGAATGACGTGGGTCACACCTTAACTGAAGTAAGCTCATCAAAAGCTCCTGTGTAAAATGAGTCCCCATCCACAGGAATGGGTTAAATTTAATAACATGTTTTTCTGGGGTACCTACAGCTTCAAACCATTGCAGGTGCTGATGGAGTTTATGAAAGATGCTCACCTGTCCACCCATGGAACAGCCACTGGGCATTTTTCCAAGCTCAAAGTTATCACAGAAAGTCTATGAGAGCCTTCCTTGGACAGTATCCTGAGAAATAGGCTGAGATACTACATGCCCCAAAACAAAAAGCAAAACAAAACAAAGTAAAAGGTTGTAATGGATATCACATTCTAAATTAATTTCTTTAATAGAACTCTTTTATTTTAACAGCCTTTTTTGTGCATCCATAAAATTCCCAGTGGGTTTATAAAGTCTGAATTAATCATCACGTCTTCCCCCACAATTTCCTAATTAATTCCAGATGAGACCCTGCTTTGATCAATTTACAGACTTCATTGTATTTAGTTAATTAAGAAATTGAAGGCATGGATTTTGTCATTACTGCAGACAGCCCCAATTGACCTGGAGTGATGTTTGATGAGCTGCTGTGAACCTAGGAAAATGGGGTCCTGGCCACTGCTCTCTTAGAAAATGGTGGATGGTTGGAAAGATAGAGCTGAACCAGACTGAGAAAAACAAGTGCTCATTATGACTTTGAAATGGGATTCAGGGCAACTGTAAAGTTTTATTCTTAAGCCAGAGAAGGGAATTAACATTGGCTGAACATTTTTAACTGTGTGTATTCAGTAATCGCTGATGTGGAGTAGGAGTTTTGTACTGAAAAAAGATTTGGTTTGAATTTTTATTCTTCCACTGCACGAGCTGTGTGATCTCATGCAAGTCATTGAACCTCTCCACTACAATTCCCTGGATGTTGAAATGTGGATGATAATATAATGTCGAGAAATGAAATCATTTTACACAATTATTGGTTCATTGGTAGAGGTTTAAAACTTGGCAATTTTCATCATTATTATCATCATTATTAGGTGCTTTCATGATAGTTTCTCTGGTTCTTAAAAAAATACCAGATGATAGTGATAATTTTCTTCTTTTACAAATGAAAAAAATAACAACTAAGCCTTAGGGAACTGAGGATTTCAAATAAAGCATTTCTGACTTCAAGCTCTGAATTCTTACAATTAATTAATGTTCCTCAAAGTGTTTGAATGAAATGATAAACTCTCCATTTATGGCAATTGATATTGGTCTCTTAAATTTGTAATATGAAGTTTTTCTTTTAAATAAATATTTAGGTAAAAAAAACTGAGTTGATTTAGAGATAGATGGTTTAAGTAAATCATTATATGGGTGGTCCATGTGTATTAGTTATCTGTTGCTATGTAACAAACTATTCTAAAACTTAGTAGCTTAGAATATTACCTCAGGGAACAATACAACTCAAGTGATTGAACTCCTACTTCCCATGTATGAGGTCCTGAGTTCAATCCCCTGTAATTCCTGAAAACAAACAAACGAATGAAAAAAAAAAACAAAACCACTCATTGGGAGAGGATGTAGCTCAGTGGTTGAGTGTCTGCTTCCCATGTATGAAGTTCTGATACTTGCTTAAAAACAAAGAAACAAAGAAACAAAAAACATTACCTCACAATTACTGTGGGTCAGGAATTGGAGTGCAGCTTAGCTGATACATCTGATTCAGTGTCCGACATAGGGCTAAAATTAAAGGTGTCTATTGGAATGGACTGTTGTTAGGTTAGGCTTGGCTGAGGCAAATTCTATTTCCAAGCTCTCTCTCTCATGGTGGTTCGTAGGTTTAGGGTTTCCATTGGCTGTTGGCCAGAAACATCAGTTCTTTGCCACATGGCCATTTCCATAAGACCTCTGACAACATGGCAACCATCTTCTCTCAGATCAAATGAGGGAGAGAATGAGACAGCCCTTCCAGAATAGAAACCACCAGTCTTTCTACAACTTAATGTCAGAAGTGACATCCATCAGCTCTGCCACATTTTATTCAGTAGAACTGAGTCATTAAAGTCAGCCTCCACTCAAAAGGAAGGGTTACTAAGAGTTCGGAACAAGGTGGCATCTTAGAGGCTACCTACCATATGCATGTTTATGGAGAAAATAATGAAAAATTTATATGCAAATGTTGAAAGTTTGGGTAACCATCTACAAAAGTGGATGTTGGCTAAAAAAACCAATCCAGTTCAATCCTGCTTTTAGTGTCTGGGAACCTGACTATATAGTACTTTCTTCAAGCTTCACTTCTAGCCCTACCCTTCTTTTAAGAAATCTTGAATCAGGACCACCCAGTCAAGCTGATCCCCAATTTCTGACCCTCAGAAACTGTGAGAAAAGATCAATATTTAATGTTCTTTTAAGCCTAAATTTTGGAGCAATGTGCTATGCCATGATAGATAACTAATACAGAATTGAATAAATTTGTCCAAGGTCACACACTGAGTGAAGCCAGAGCTGGGATAGTCTCTCAAGGTGAGTAATAACAAAACAAACAAACGAACAAGCAAAAAAAAAAAACAGAGAACTTCTATCTCTTTTCCTTTCTCCAGTCACTAGTTGGGCTCAACTAGATTCAAACTTATCCAAAGATTTCTCCAAACTGTTTCAGAATTTTACTTCCTTTTCCACCTATGAAAAGGGGAGAAAGAGTACATTGGAAGTTGTGATATGACACTGGGCATAAAGTCTGTCAATTCACATAAAACATCATAAGAATCTCAAGTTCTGTAGTAAAACCTTTGGATATCATCTAGCCAAATGTCATTATACAAGTAAGTTAGGTCAAGAGAATTAGACTTTCCCAATTACACACACTTCCTTAGTGATAGAGTCGAGTATAAACTTCAGGTCTCCTTATTTCCTATGTATTTTCTTTTGGTCAAATATAAATGTTTAAATTTGAGGGTACAAGCCACCAAAAACCTTTGATTCCCATTTCTTTCACTCCTTCCTTATCAGGTTTTGGAATGTTTTGTTAAAGTTTGTTTTTATTTTGTAGTAACAGTCTAAATGATCTTATAAGGGGTAAATTGAGGGTTTTCATTGGATGGGTTGCCTGTAATAGAAAAAGTTCATGGGATTCCACAATGTACCCAAACTCAAGGTTTGGGATATTAACCTCATGTCAATGATTTTGATATCCTATTCAGTTTTCTGCAGCAGCATTGGATGTGTTGTGTGTTTTTTTCCTCTCTCCCCGCCAGTCAATTGTCTGTTCTCTGTGTCCATTTGCTGTGTGTTCTTCTGTGACCACTTCTATCCTTATCAGCAGCACCGGGAATCTGTGTTTCTTTTTGTTGAGTCATCTTGTTGTGTCAGCTCTCCATGTATGCAGTGCCATTCTTGGGCAGGCTGCACTTCCTTTCGCGCTGGGTGGCTCTCCTTACGGGGCGCACTCCTTGTGTGTGGAGCTTCCCTATGCGGGGGACAACTCTGCGTGGCAGGGCACTCCTTGCACGCATCAGCACTGTGCATGGGCCAGTTCCACATGGGTCAAGGAGGTCTGGGGTTTGAACCACCAGCCTCCCATGTGGTAGGTGGACGCCCTATCCATTGGGCCAAGTCCACTTCCCAGTATTGGATGATTTTGACACTAGTGTTTTTTTCTGAAACTCTCTTCTCCTTTATCTATGCATACATTCTTCTACCTAGTTCTTCTCCCAATTTTCTGGACATTTCTTCTCAGTCTGTTGTCCTGAATATATATCCTCTGCCAGATCTTTGATTGTCAGAATAAGTCAGGGTTTCATCCTTGATCCTTCCGTCTTCATGCAGAATTGTCCTTCCATTCTTCACAACTGAGAATAGGTGTTACCTTCTTTGGAGGGTCTTTTCAACAGCCTCCCCCAGAGTAAAGCCTTTCCTCTTCTGTGTTAGCTCTTTACCAGTTACTTCCTTCTACTCAGGCATTTATCACACTGGGAAATTATCTGCTGACACATCTGTCTCCTCCATTAAAATTTGAGCTGTACCAGGTTAGAGCTTTGTCCTATTTATCTCTTTATCAGCAAGCAATGTCCTGCCCAGAGCATAGAAAGGAGCAAGCACTCAATGAATCCTTGACCAGCTGATTTGAATCAATCATCATGAGCATGGAAATCTTAAGTGAGGGTATTGTACTGTGTCCTCATATACAACTACTGCTTTTGTTTTCCCAACCTCTTTATTTGCGGAAATAGCTTCTCAAGAAGAATCAGTGTACACATCCTAAATGGAATCTGCTAAAACATGGCAGACATTTAATTAGACATAAAGCTGAATGAAGAAAGAGAATTGCACCTGAGTGATTGTCACAGGGGAAATCACAATTCATGCCTCCTGGGGGAAGGGAAATGTGGAAATGGAATTTATAGCCCCTCAATGACTCTGAAATTCCATCTAGGAAATGCCAGTACTATAAATTGGTGGGGTAGAGCATATTGATTAGCTTGTATTTCCACCAACAGGAAGAGGTAATTAGCATTGGCCTAGTCCAGTGTTCTCTAAGTATATTCACAGCACTCTAATATTACAAGGTGAGTCTTGGGGGGAAAATTGTCTCTCTGGATAAATGAGTTTAGGGAATGCAATGAATGCTATTCTCTTCTTCTGTTTCAGGAATCACATTTGTATGTTAAGTGATTGAGAAGTCTTGCAGCAAAGAAACCTGTTAAGTTTGAAAATTTTTCAAACTTATTGGATAACAGCATTCTATTTTTGTCTTGCCAATTATCATCCTAGGTAATTAATATTCTGTGGACAAGCCTAGAGTGCCTGGTCTTGATACTCAGAGCTTGCTTGAAACCCATATTCTTCACTTCTGCAGCTCAGAGCCCCTTCTCTTCAAACAAACCCAGCTGAATGTGTAGATGTAGTTCCACATTTGTATCTACAGTCTTGCCTGCCTCCTGCCAATGCTTGGTGGGACAGTAGAATAAATTCAATTCTTTCTCTTTTACACCGATGTCAGAAGTTTTGGGTGGAACATAAAACATATCCTGTATCATGATTATTTTCTCCCTATGTTTCTGAAGTAGAGAAAGTTGATTGCCAGAGATACAGAAGAGAAAGAATTCAGTAGACTCTCAGAAAGTAGTGATGAGAGAGCTTATGTCCCTAGAGAGAGGGAGAGATAGACTTCATTCCCCTGCATTCCAATTTCCAGTGAAGCACAGCTGAACTTCTCACCCATGGCTATAATACATTATTCCTACATACCCCTACTAAATCCTTCTTGCAGCTTTAGTGTGTATGAGTTAGATTCTGTTTCCTTCAACCAAAGTGCCTTGCCTAAGACATGAGATCATAAGTAGAAACATTTCAGTTCAAAGAACATTTACTGAGCAACTATTAAAATCCAAACCTTGTTAAGTGTTATGGGGATCAAGGAATTTTATGACAGTCCTTGTCCTAGGAAGCTTTACAAACAAGAGATAAAGTCACAGGTCCAGATTTTATCCTAATTTGGCTATTGCTAGATAAATGTGTGCTAGTGGAGCTGTATATAACTCATGATGGATATAGGCAGAAAAAAAATCCTGATACAGGTAATTATTAGGATAAATCTTGAAGTTTATGTTTTCAAGGAAAAGAAGTGCAGTATAGGAGAGACTACCTGTGCTTGGGGTCTGACGTGAAAAAAGTGATAAGTTGTGTGGAGGAAAAAATAAATGCTTATTCTAGGAACCTATAGAACTAAATGATTAGCAGTAGGAGGTAAAACCAAAGAAGTAGTCAGTAGACATATCATGGGTACAGAGAAGGGAGAGCCACCATATAATACAACCAGCATGCTAGGCTATTATCATGTGAGAGAAGTAGTATGATCTGATATCCATTTTAGAAGCATAGCTTAGGTAATTGTGTGTAAGATGGATTTGATCCATCTTGCATCTTTTGAGCAACATAGAAAGCAGAAGGATCAGTGGTGGTAGATAGTAAGAATGGACAGAAGGGGTGATTATGAATCATAGAATAATCATTTAAAGTTAATTATTAATATACTTTTAGTAAAGAAAAAGACCTGAGAGAGCTCAGAGGTAATTAGGCATCTTTCCTCCAACCTCCAAACTCCAGATTCTCTTGCTTGCCTATACACTGCATATTTCCCAACAACCTTATAGCCCCAGCCTCCAAACTGGCCTGCTTGATAGAAGCAAAGTGAGTCTAAACAGTAATGATCTCTAGATATTGGATCTTCAGGTTATAGGCCAATTCCTCAACAGATAGTGCGTGGAACTTGGACTCATGTAGCTCAGGGTCTATCAGGACGTAGGATAGGTTCCACCTAGCATAGAGTTCTCCCACCTTCAGAAAGAGTGGATTAGACTAAAACTGTTGTTTCTAAGTATTTTGTCTCAAGGTGATCTTACCAAAAGAAAATATCCCTGATATTAAAAACAAGTGACAGAGAAACCACTTTGGTTGAGGCAGAAGGTAGAAAACCTCCAATTTTCACCCCAAGCCCCTGAAATGGACCCTGAGGTGCCTGCATAGAAACCCAGATATTCCAGGAAACACAGTTTAAAAACTAGAGCATCTCAGTGGTCCTTTCCGGCTTTTGTGTAATCCTTGCATGTTTCATGGATAACTTTCTCACATCCACAAGAGCCAGCTTCTGGCCTCCAGTGTCCATGGTCTCATAGCATGGGCAGACGGATGTTCAGGCGTTAATTATGCCGCCATTTCTCCAGTAGCTGCTGGGAGAAGTCATAAATGCCAGCAGGATCCCTATAAAGTACTTCCTGTAAAAGGAAAGGCAGTGTCTTAGTATGGAAAATACATCTCCCTGGAAATCTATTCGAGACAATACTGACCCCGCCAGTTATCGTTGGTGTGACCTTGGAGCAAGAACTCGTTCTCAGTGTGTTCTTCTGTATATGGGGCTCACTAAAGTCATTCTGAGCTTCTTCAAGTTTGTGAAACTTAAAATAGATTGAGGTGTGTGAAAGGGACTTTCAGTCTACAAATAAATGTTTTTTTTATTAAAAATCTGTCAATGCCCACACATATTATGATAGAATCAAAACACTGAAATGAAAATTTTATTAACAAAAACAGCAAACATGCACTCTACATATTGAATTAGCGTCACGGCAAAATGATCAATGCCCAGCCATATGGCGAAGCGATCCTAACATGGTGTAATTGTATGAAAATTGCTGCAGAGCCAGCTATGGGTTGATAAAACCGATCCAATAACTGCTTTCTCGTTTTGTTGGGACTGCTTTCCTATTCTCACAGTAATGTGCCACCACATTTTCTCTGTTGCACTTGATAAGGGCAAATTGGCACTGTGGGATGGAGCAGAGTTTTGTTCAGTCCCACAGTTCAGCCTCCAATTGACCGGAAGAGTTGTACAAATTGTTTTCCCTTCCTTCAGAGACACTTATCAAGACCCAACAAGGAAGGTAATACGGGCCACTTGCCAGGGAGACAAATCTTTCAAAAGAGACAGCACCAAGCCCCCCAGCATAATGAAATTGTGTGACTTCGCCAGTCCTGGAGATAAAAGGAACTTTCTGAAGCAGATTGCTTAATAAGGGGTACCCAACAGAGTAATTTAGTGAAGTATTTCAAAGAACTATTCAGTCGTGCCATTGTAACCTCCCAGTGCTCGTGGGAAGAACAGCTCACTGCACAGTATTCTCCTTGATTTGTGGCTGCTTCTCCTCCTACATATATCAGCACCTCTCAGGGTAACCTTCACTAGAATTCTTGTTTTTGGTGGGTTTTTTTTTTTTTTTTTTTTTCGTAAATTACCACTTCTCCAAACCCCAAGATTAGAAATAACCATAAAAATAAATACATAAATAAATGCTAAATCCAGCCACAATTAGATGACACAGGGTCCATTGGCAGCTCCCTGGTCAAGGTGTCAGCCAGGCGACCCTATTTTTTTACTGTCTCCTATGGGTAGCAGAGGCTCTCTACCTCTTCAGTAAGCACAACTCCTTTCATTATACCAGCACCTTTAGGTCCCTAATACTTTCTTCCCCTCTTTGCCTCCTACAGTCATAAAAAAGTTAGTGGCAAAAGGACATTAAGTCCATGTAGCCTAGCACAGAGCACTTAAGCAATTTACTTAAGGTCAAATAGACAGGAAGTAGATGTGGATGATTAAAACAGCAGCAGCAGCAGAAACACAAAAACAAACAGTGATAGTGGATTTTAAACTATTATTTTTCTTTACTCTAGTGGAATTTTGCTATTTTCCATACATAATGACATATTAGAAATTGCACCAGAGAAAGTCAGTAGAACAGGAATAGTCCCCATTCTCCTCAAGTTTTCTGAGATGCAAAAGAGTCAAGCACTTAATCTTGCTGCCTTGATTTCCACTTTTTCAAGTTGAGAATAAAGAAACCTTACAGGGTGGCGGACTTGGCCCAGTGGTTAGGGCGTCCGCCTACCACATGGGAGGTCCGCAGTTCAAACCCTGGGCCTCCTTGACCCATGTGGAGCTGGCCCATGCGCAGTGCTGATGCGCAAGGAGTGCCCTGCCACGCAGGGGTGTCCTCCGTGTAGGGGAGCCCCACGTGCAAGGAGTGTGCCCCGTAAGGAGAGCCACCCAGCACGAAAGAAAGTGCAGCCTGCCCAGGAATGGCACAGCACACGTGGAGAGCTGACACAGCAAGATGATGCAAGAAAAAGAAACACAGATTCCTGTGCTGCTGACAACAACAGAAGCGGATAAAGAACACGTAGCAAATAGACACAGAGAACAGACAACTGGGGTGGGGGGGAAGGGGAGAGAAATAAACAAATAAATAAATCTTTAAAAAAAAGCAACCATACAGTATTCATAAAAATACCTACCATGAACCAGGTATATCATTTTTCTATTAGACCAAAAGGTAAGTATTATCAGCTCCATTTGACAGGTAAAAAAATGGGAGCACGAACATATTGGATAATTTGCCCCAAATTTTTCAGCCAAAATAGTATAAAGTGGGGATAAGAACCTAAGTGTGTCTGAAGCAAGATCTCACTGAGTAACCATAGGAAAGTGCCTGACAAATATAGGTCAACTGGAGACCACACTCACATACTTGAATGAAGGTTCTCTCTTAGCACTTCCTTTTCAGAGGTTGCCAAACAAAACCAAGTAATGGCCTTGTACTGTTCTAAAGAATGCCTTTGTTAAATGACTCTCAGAGTCAAAATAGGTGTTGGGATAAGGCTTTGCTCATCAGCTTTTGCTTAGATTCCCCCAAAGATGGGATGCCATTGCCTACAAGACATAGTGACGATGTCACTGCTATACCAGTATAACTTACTGCTTTTGGGTCCATCAGTTACTGATGGGTTTCAACTCCCAATGCCAGCATTTTGAGGACTGCCTTGAGCCTCCATGGTCTACAAGCACAAAATCACTGTGAGCCATGAGTATCTGGGAATTCATGTCATCTTCAGGACTTAACCAATGATGAATGCAGAAATATGAGTACTCCAGCTGCCTTACACCTATTTTGGATAGTTCTGAAGTGTGACCTTTATTTGTTTCCGAAACTTCCCAGTGGGATTAACCCAAAGTAACCCACTAAGAGACAATTCTTGATATCCTTGGCCTTCTTTTCTTCCTTATCCCACTTTCCACTTCTGTTCTGGAAGGCCCAACCTAAGACACAAGAGCTGCCCTTCCATTTTTTGACATCCCTGATTGTTAAAAAAAAATTCCCTATATTCAGTAAAACTTGGACTGCTTATAGCTCCCACCTTACAAATTTATTCTGTCCTCCAACATGGCAGAATTCACACCTAATGCCTTTCTACCTGATAGACTTTCAGATAGTTGATGATGCCTACAGGTGCCCCTGCATCTACTCTGATCCAAATTACAAAAATTTGAGTGAGATCTATTGTGCTGGGTCAGCATTCACAGCATCAGACACTGAAAATGAAGAGAAGTCATTGATGCTTTCTATCTGTGATCTGAGTGTGGAAGTTTGAGATTATTTTATGAATCCCAAAATGAGAAAGATTATGTTTTTAAACTAATCTGTTCCTGTGAGTGTGATACCCTTTGATTGAATTAAATTTGGGTGACGGGGCCTTTGATTCGTTTACTTGATAAGATCAATTTAGAGCTCTCGATTGTACTACATTGATAAGACATGACGCAGGTCAAGCCTCTGCCCGGTTACTTGGTCTGATATAAATAGAGGCAGAGAGACACAGACAGACAGAGGAAAAAGGATGCTGTCATATGAGAGAGGTTTCACCCACAGCCGAGCTGCAAAGACAGAAGCCCTTGAAAGGTTCGAAGAGCTGAGGCCCAGAGAAAGAGAGGAGGCCTAGTAAGAGATATTGCCTATGCCAGTTTGTCTATAGCTGCAGAAAGGCAGAGGCCTCTGTAGAGATTGGTGGCCATCTTCCTTTGCCACATAGTAGATGACTTTGGTGAGAAAGCACCTCTATGATGCCTTGAGTTGGACTTCTCATGGTCTTGGAACTGTAAGCTTTTACCCCAAATAAATCCCTTTTATAAAAGCCAACCCGTTTCTGGTATTTTGCATCAGTAGCTCTTTGGAAAACTAAAACAACATGAGAAGAGAAAAAAACACAAAGATTTGCCATCTTAACAAAAAAGATATAGAACCCATCTGATTCCCCCACTCTGAAGTCATAGAAATAGTATTACCTACCAAAAATCAATAAGTACTATTTGCTGAATTCTTACTATACTCTGGGAGCACAAAGTCAATTTATATGTATTATCTCATTATGTTTTTCCAAAAACCCTTTAAGGAGTCATTATTACTTTCATTATTGGTATACAGATGAGGAAATTAAAGTACAGAGTTTATCTTACTTATTCTATGTTCAATAAGCCATGCCAGAGTTGGGATTGAATCCAAGCAGTTTGATACCAAATGCCATGGTTCAAGCTATTATAAATCACTCTGTATTGCATTGCTGTAATGTATTGTTGTAAATTAATTGATGTATTGAATTATTGCTAGCATTTATTTAATAGAGTTTGAGAGTACAAGCCAGAGCAAGCTACAATCCAAATAAATATCTTTATTTTAGCTTGCAAAAATGACTATGCTATCAGTTCTCACCATGAAGAGATGGAGTGCTTTGGCCAATGGGATGTTGACAAAAACAACAGAAGCAAAGGCTTAAAAGTGCCTGCACATTGGAACTTGTTGTTGCATACTGCTCTCTAGAACCCGGAGACTGCCTTGTAAATAAACCTTTGTTACCTTACTGGAGGATGAATGACCACATGGAAGAGAGAGTTGAGCCATCTCAGCTGAATCCCCCTTAGACTGGACAGTCTACATCTGAGTTGGGTCACGCTGGACCAAGTCTTCTCAACCTTGTCCCCACTGATATTTTGGTCTAGATAATACCTTGTTGTGAAGGGATGTCCTAAGCATTATAGGATGTTAGCAGCATCCATGGACTCTATCCACAAGGTCCCTCTTTCCTGCTTTATTGTTCCCCATAACATGGGCAACTACGTGTGAAAGGAAACAAGTATTTTGAAAATTTTGTTAAAGCTTATTTGCGTAACAAATGATTCACAAATCCATCAGTGCCAAACCAAAAGTCACAACGAGCTCCATTGAGGGAGTGGAAAGGGGAAGCTTCTGGGGTAAATTTGGAGGCAAGCAAGGAAATGTTCTGATTGGGTGAAAGATTTCCATTTTGCTTTGAGGAACTTACAAAGTATGGAGCAGACATACATTGATTCTTATGGTATGTCCATTATGATGTTATCTATCCTGGACCAAAAATGGTTTGTTACAAGATGTTATTCATCTTTAATTCTGTAGGATGCATTTCTCAGAAAGTCTTCTGCAAAATCCTTTCTTAAAAAGGAGCCCTCCCAACAATGTCCAGTGCAGGTAGCCATTTTATTTTTCTTAAATTATTTCATATATAGTATAGCTTACTTCTGAATTTGTTCATATTCCCTCTTTCCTCCCAGAAGGAAAACCTTAGGCATCTCAGAAATGTTGTCTCCTTTGTTCTGTCCTATATTTTCAGTACCTGGCATATAGTAGACATTCAACAAATATTTGTAGGATAACTGCATAAATTAATTTTCATTTCACAGACATGGCCACCAAGTAACAGATATTTCAGTGGTTTGCACAGCATGACACCACAAGCAACTAGTGGACCAGAATTCAAATGCCACTTGACTTCAGATGATAATGCCAACAACTTTCCTCTACCAACTTCCAATGAAAAAATGGCTTTGCAGCTCATGGGCCTTTCAATTGGACAGACCTGGGTTTGACCCCAGATCAACATATATGTGTTTCCTTCTCTGTACGTTGGTTCTAATAATATCAACTTTGCAGAAATTGTGTGATATTTAAGGTAACATATGCAAGACAAATAGCATAATCTCTGTCATAGTTATTATTATGTCTAGGATGGAAAAGTTCCTACCCTCCTCTGCCCTGAATAAAAATAGGGATCTCAGGTGCATCCAATGCCAGAGCTTTATTGTTCTGCTTTCAAAGTCAGAGACTTTGCATAGTCTATGCTTCTGCATAGACAGCTGACCTTGAATTTCTTCTCAATTTCTGCCAGTGCCCTGGTATAGAATTGCAAGGCAATGGGAACACAGTGTACAGGGGTGAAGTTGTTTTGACTCTGACTTTAAAATGCTTAAGAGAACCATATGACTTCTCTGGGATGAGATTCTCCATTCAAAACATTTTTCCATGGGTGATTGAGCAGCCTCATGACAACTCTTGCCATTTTTGCCTTGAAGAATTCCATCTGGTGGAGCCACAAAGGCTATTGCTTGTGGAAGGGACTTAAACTTGTTCATCATACAATTGGGTAGGAGACTCATGCTTAGCTAAATTTCTCAAAAAGTAAAATTTGGTACTAGACCTTCTCAAGAAATTTCACTCACTCCTTGAAGTCTTCTTTATTGGCACTGGAGTGTATGTATGTGGGTTGTGAGTGGGTGGATGAGGATGGAAGACAAAAAATATTCCACAGGGAAATTCAACCTAAAGAATAGATGAAAAATAATGAAGGAAAATGACAAGCAAGGGCCTTCCTTATAAACAGAGGCTTCGTTGGAAATCACTTGACTATCCTAGGACACAGGAGCAAGGAGACATAATTGACATAGACACAGTAAAGTCAACCGTACCTTGTCTAAAACAAATTCTGTCCGATAAAGAGACTCAAACCACAAATGTTGACCTGGAACAATCATCACTACCAAAGATACATTGACCTTTGGCAATAAGGATCCTGGAAATACTGTCCTGGGAGTTCAGGATTCAAACAAAGAAACTAGACTATGAATTTGGCCAAAGGATTACTTTGGGTTTGGTAAAGGTTGTAGTTGTTAGCCCTTTTGTGGCTGGTCAAGGTGGGGAGTTCAATATGTCAGCATTCAGCCTTCTCCCTATCTAATCTAGAAGCAAGAAATATGGCAATTTCCTGAAAATCTCCTGGTCCACACCTTGCCTGCCCCTTGTTCCCTCAATACTCCTAGAAGAACCAGATCTACCTGCAAATAGGAAGAGTTCCTTCCCCAGCCTTGATGGAGTGTGGATAGAACCTAAGGCCTTTCTGTCTCTAGTACAGGAGCGATTTAGCCAGGGCACTCATCAGTTCACCCACCCTGTACCTAAATTTCCACTTGGGGCCACTCAAGGATGGGTCACTAGCTCTCTGTCTACCCCTTGTTTACTTTGAGACAGGTACTTGCTAAGTACTTCACATGCATTGTCTAATGTATTCCCCATTTTGTATCTAGAAGAAAGAGGCTGCTATCCTCATATGAGGAAATCAAGGAACAAAGGGATTAAATTAGTTTCTCAGTTTCATCCTCTTTGTAAGTGATGGTGATAGAATATAAACACAGAACCATCTAACTCCAAAGCCATGCTTTCAACCATTAGTTCCCTTGGTCTGTTCTCTTCTTGGTCTGACACACAATCACAATCTCCAAGCTCCTATCTTACCCAGTTCCTAGAGTTCCTTTCTCTAGGACTAGACCTTGCTCCCAGGACTCATGGCAAAACTGAGGTCGGACTTCTAGGATCTTAAAAGGATGCATATGTTAGATGCCAAGAACTATCCCATAATCAAGCCCTGCTCTGGCCTCTCAGATTACTGAGTTATCGATCAGACCTAATGCTGTGTGTAATTTTCCACCCATCCATTTATTCAACAAATATTTTTGGTACCTCACTCTATGCCAGGTAAAGTGCAAGACTCCTGAGATTCCAGAGTGAACCAAACATAGCCCACACCCTAGGATATATTATTATGGTCTAGTGGGAGAAACAGACAAAGAAATAGACAAAAGCAAGTACAAGGTGATGGGCACCATAATGAGGCTAAGCATGGGGAGAAAGTTCAGCACATAGCTATAGCTGGTGTGAGCACCTGGCCAGGACATGGACGGTCTCACTGGCTGCCCAGAAGAGGTGATATCAAAGGCTCAAAGAATGAATGAGAGGAGTACAGGGATATTGCAGTCAGAGAAGAGAAGAACAGGGGACCTTGGAACACTTCGGAAAGTACCAAGAGCTCAGTTTTGCTGAAGCGTGAGGGTAAACATTGGAGTGGTAAACAGGAGCCAGATCATGAACTAACCTTTTCATTTAAGAAGTCTAGCTTGATCCCAATGGCCAAGAGATGCCTGTGATGCAGGGGAGTGACTGGATCAGATCGGAGCCTTAGAAAATTGTCTTGACTGGAATGGGGAAAATAGATCAGAGGGGAAAGGTCTGTGCACAAGAGGACTCTCCACACCTGGCTCCACTGTTCTCAGCGTATTTCTTCACTCCCCTCACCCCACCACTGCTCCCTTCATGCCCTGGACTGGGGCTGTGCAAGACATGAGAAGGTCAGAACTCTAAAGATAAGGAATGCTTGGCTGGGTGTCAGAGAACCTCTTTGGTTTCAGAACTGGGAAAAGCTGAGCGCATAGATGCCAGGAGTTTAATATCCTCAGCTGCCCAGGACAGAGGCTAAGGCTTCAATACAGAACACCTCCAATTAACTGCAGGTGGAATATTCTAGACTAAAATCAAATTGTGTTATCCATTTACTTCTCTCCTGGCTACAGTTTCCCATTCTGCAAAGTTTAAGGGTTAGGCTAGGATAACTTTAAGGCTCCTTCAAAGATTTTCAGCTTTACACCACATAACAAATACTGATGCTTCTCAATGTGCTGTGTCTTTACCAATGAAGACAACACTGATGCCAGAAACCAGCTGGAATTTAAGTTTTTGAGCACCCACTCTGTGCTAAGCACTATGATGATTGCTTTATGTATATTATGTTCCCCAGAGAAGCCTTCTCTGACCATCTTGACTATCACATTAATCTAAGTTATCATGTATTATTACTAAAATAACTTGTCTATTTACTTTTTAATTACATACTTTTTATTATAGTAAACATATATATATATATAAATCATTTTAACCATTTCAAGTGTACATTTCTGCTACATTAAGTACACTGACAATGTTGTGTAACCTTCACCACTACCTATTTCCAGAGCATTTTTATCATCCCAAATAGAAACTTGTACCCATTTAGTGAGAATTCTCCATACTCTCCACCCCCAGCCCTTGATAACCATTATTCTGCTTTCTATCCCCATGACTTGCTAATCTAAGTATTTTAGATAAGAGAAATCATATATTTGTCCTTTGGTGTCTGATTTATTTCACTCAACATGATATCTTCAAGATTCATCCATGTTGTAACTTTTATCTCTTTACTAAGACATCATGCTGTCTACTATCATATCCTTTGAATAAAGAACATTCCTGTCTCATAGTAGGTGCTCAAAAAAAAAAAAAAGTCAAACGAATGTGTGATTTCCAAAATTATCATTCCTGAACATGGGTACAGACCCAGAAAAGTAAATTTGTCCAAGGTCATACAGAGAGTAAATTTGGAATGGAGCAGTTGGAAGTTGGATGCAAACCCAAGTTCATAATCCAAACCCCATGGTGTCTCTCCTATGATGCACTGTCTTTCCTTACACAGTTCATATCATTCTCATTATTGCTAAACTCAACCTCCTACTTTTCAAGAAGGAAAAAAAGAAGGAAAAGTCTGGGAATAGGTGTCCATGATTGCTTGAGGAAGTATGCATCATGATAGTATGCATATGTTAATAGAGACATTTATGAAATCCAATGATCATTATCACCTACCTTTGGTGTCTAGCACAAGCACTTGTCAATTTTCACTTAACACTTCTTACATTTTCTCCTTTCAACTGGATGGAAGAGGAAGTGTCTATTGTTATTGCCAAGAGGGAATTATTGACTCCATTTCTTTCTCCTTGAAGATGGAATAAACCACTTAGTTTCTAAGAACTCCTTTAAGCAATTAATATCATTTAATGTAGTGCTTATAGAGTCCTAGACTGCAAACTTCTAAAAGCTAGAGAGACACCTTGAACTTTTGATTCCTTATTTCAAAAGAAATGAAAAAGACAGAAACTTAAGTCTTCACTAATAAAGCACAACGCAGCTTTGTTTAGAGATTGGGGAGGAAAATACCATTCTCCACTTTATATATACCATAATATTATACATAATTCTTCCTGCTCTGATGAAGCAGGCTCCCTATGGAAAGATCTGTGTGGCAAGAAATTGAGAGTAGCACTGTTCAACAGTCAGGAGGTAACACAGACCCTTAGTTCAACAGTCCACAAAGAACTGAATCTTGACAATAGCCACATGAGTGAGCATCCCCAGTCCAGCAAGAGATAACTCAGGTGGTGAGGTAACAAGCATGCTACCATGGTTGGGCAGGCCCAGCACGTTGAGATGAGGCCTCGTCTCCTGCTGGGTGAGTGCTTGGCGTGGGTAGATTGTCGCCCCCCTGCTACTCTTGCCCATAAAGGCTGCCTCCTCTATCTCCACCCAGCATCCAGTCTCCATAGGGGCCGCCCTAGGGTAATCGGCCTGCCTCTCCCGCGCCTCACCAGAACCCAACCCACAACTTCCCCTTATCTTCTGCCCCAGCCCCCATATACCCCCCACCAGAATGATAACCTCACCTCTGCCCCTTTACCTAGCAACAGCCTCCAACAACCAATCGGAGGTCGCCTTCAGCTTAAGCCAATCCGCACCCCACACGTCGCCCCTTACCCTCGTACCTCACCCCCAACCATCCCCCAACCAATTAGCGGCCTCCCCTCACAAACATTGTCTTATTTGGCTTAGCCTTGCTTCCGCCAGTGCCCTAGCCTATATAAACGCTTGTCTTCCTCAATAAAGCAGACGCGTTGCCACCACTCTCCGTCTCCGCAGCATTCTTCCCGCCGCTGTGCTTCCGCCCTTGACACCGCCCGCTGTCCGTCGTGCGCCCTTAAGGTGGCCCTGGCCAACATCTTGATTACATCCTTTGAGAAACCTTGAGCCAGAGGACCCAATGGAGTCACATATGGTCTCTTAACCCATAGAAAATAAGAGATAACACATTCTGTTTCAAGCCACTGATTCTGTTTATAATTGGTTACATAGCAATAGATAGCTGACACAGGCACTGTATTAATCAGGGTTCTCTAGGGAATATCATGAGATTTTAGAAAATTATCTCATATGACCATGGGGAGGCATGAGTCCAAATTCCATAGGACACAGGCTGCAAGACAGGAACTCCAAAGAAGGTTCTACTGAGTTCTCCAGGAGAAACTGGCTATCTGAAGTAGAGATGGGAATTCTCTCTCTGACTGCTGAAATCACTTCTTTTAAGGTTTTCAACTGACTCAGACATCTCTTATTGCTGAAGGTGATCTCCTCAGTTGATTTTCAATGTCATCAGCCATAGATACAATCAACCCACTGATGACTTAAGTCCATGACATGTCCTCACAATACAATTTGGTCAGTTTTTCCTTGACCAAACAACTGGGCACCATTAACTAGACAATTTGACACCTGAGTCTAACTATCACAGTTGTCTATTACTCAAAGAATCACACAAAGAATTTTGGGGAATCAATGAGAGTTTAGTATACTTCATTGAGTGATAGACATATATTCAGCAAAAATTGGATTTAATTAAACTTAATCAGAAAAAATCCCATTAACCATTGTCAAAGGAACAAATAATTGAAGCAATTTCAATAAGAAACATGCTGGACTATATGTAAAAAAGCACAAAATGTTATTGAGGATTATAAAATAATACTTGAATGATCAGGATATAGATCATATTTCTGGATGAGAAGATGAAAGACTCTAAACTATTTCTTTTCAAATAGCTTTAAAGTAGAATGCAATTTCTTTTAAAATCACAATAGATTGTCTACTTAACTAGGAAAGATTTATGCAAATTTATCTTATAAAAATCAGTATGTAAAAATAACAGAGAATTGTTTTGAAACAGAAGTATAATAAGGCAGAGCTAATCTTATCAGCTATTAAAATGCTGTAACACTACAAAAAGTAAAAGGATATGATTTTGACCCAGTCCTAAATAGAGAGAGGGAAATACAAGAACTAAAATCCAGAAATCTTAATAATTTTATATTGAATAGATAAATTTATCAAGTTATAATTATTGATGAATTCATTCTTCTACTTTCTGGAAATTAAAAAGATGGTCACATACCACACACATACCACACACAAAAGTAAATTAATAATATATTAACTATTAAATACCTTTCAAGATGAAGAAAAACTAGAAGAAAATAAAAGTTCAAATCCCTAGAGTAGTGGTATTCAAATTTTACCAAACATATGAATCATGAAGACCTTACAAAAATACAGAATCCCAGCTCTACTCCCAAGAAATTCTGATTTACTCATGTGCATTTTTAGCAAGCATCTTTGATAATTCTGGTAATGGAGGTCTATATAAATATCATACTTTGAAAAGTATTGTTTTAGAGCAGGGGTTCTTAACAAGGGGTCCATGAGCTTGAATTGAAATTTTAAGAAAAC
The DNA here is from genome assembly GCF_030445035.2 of Dasypus novemcinctus. Classification (NCBI taxonomy): domain Eukaryota; kingdom Metazoa; phylum Chordata; class Mammalia; order Cingulata; family Dasypodidae; genus Dasypus; species Dasypus novemcinctus. The sequence goes on along the minus strand of NC_080673.1, from coordinate 198,607,512 downwards.
ATTATTCTTGTGGGCATGTGTTGGTGCAGGTGTGATATATTTATTAAATAATACACAGTATAGTGTGGACTTTGTAAGGGGTCCATAGTTTTCAACTGACTGGCAAATAGGGCTATGGAACAAAAAGGTTAGGAATCCCTGTTCTAGATGAAGAAGTGCTTTCTAAGCTGAGAAAAGTTAAATAAAATGAAGAGAGAGATGCTCAAATAGACTACTTATGCAAAATAAATGATTGAACAAAGATCTAGGGTACACAAAAACACAACATTAATTATCAGAAATCATATTTGTAGCAAATATGGCAGAGTGTTATTATCATTAATGTCAGAAAGCTCAAACAAATCAGTAAGAAAAGCACTTGAATGCCTATAGATAAATGAGAAAAGAATATGTCCTTCCCATAGTGGAAATGCATTTGTTTAAAAAGCAATGGCAAGATGTTCAAACTCACTGATAATAAAAGTCATGCAAAATTAAAATCAGCGCAATGAAATTCCATCGCTAAATATCAAATTTGCAAAGATATGTTGTTGTTTTTTGAAATGTCAGTATGGCATGCTTTCAAGGATACTAAAAGATGAAAAATCTCATGCATTGCTAATTTTTGTGTAAATTGGTGCAATCCCTGGGAGAACATTCCAGCAATATGCATCACAAGCTTTATAAATATCCACACTATTTGATACAATAGTTCCATTTTTGAAAGGCTCCTTTAAAAAGATTATATATAAGCATATTCATCACAGCATTATTTGTAATTGCAAAATTTTTGAAAGAGCTTAAATGTCAACAAAGAAGGCTGATTATGCATATCCTTTTATTTTTAGCCATAAAAAGTGATATTTGAATGTGAATATTATATCATGAAAATTTCTTACCATAAAATGAAAACTTAAATGAAGCAGGGCAAGCAATTGCCTGTATATAAAAGATGTGTGTATATTAAGACACATCATTATATTATTATAGACATTTCTATAAAGGAATATATCTTTACATTATCTGTGTATAATGTAAAGTACATGTTAAAATCACAATAGCTAAAAGCTATACATGCTTTGTCCCTCAACTGGACTAAGGCATTTTGTGCAGCACATGATTTAGTCTTCATAATGACCCTATAAATGCTATTACTACCCTTACCTTCAGATGAGGAAAACACATGAGAGAGGTCAGAGCACACATCCAAGGTCAGACAGCTGCCAGGCATGGGCTGGGATTTGAACCCTGTCTCTTTTATACCCAACTCCCTGCCTTTAATCACATTTGACATCTGCCCTTTAGAAGAAATAAAAGGGAAAACACACCCAAGAGATATTACTATCTTTGGGTATTATTGCTATTATTGTCATTTTCACCATTATTATTAGTTATCATTATCATCATCATAATCATTGTCATCTTCACTCTACTTCCTCTCATTTTCTAAGTTTTATGTAATGAATGTGCATTTACTATTAATTACTATCATCAGAAACTATTCAAAATGAAAGCAATGGTAACTATTTATGGAATTGATCCCTTTGCTAGCTGGATGAAGAATATAACACTATATCACTTACTCTAAGGAGCTTATGGAAGGGGTGAGTTTTGCAAGGTGAGTCCAGGTCTCCAAAGGGGTCTAGGCAGCGTAGAGGTCCTTCTACACAGACTCTTCCCATGGCCTCACTTTCCCGGCCTGTTTCCACAAATGTAAAATGAGGTCATTGAGTCAGATGAATTCTGAGATGCTTTTTAACTCTGTCATCGTAGGTTTCAAACAATGTTATTTAAGCTCTCATATGATATTTTCCCAAATAGAATTTCACTGGGTGGTCCACTAATCACTTTTATCTAGCTTTCTGCCAAGAAAGTAAGCACTTTTAGAAAATGTTTTGGGTTTCCTATGGAAAAGTTTTCTATTTTGCTTTCTGTACATAAAAATCCAACCACAAAAAGAGGACATACCCTAGATTATTAAGTCATCTCTCCTTCTACCTCAAGGGTCAGTCTGACAGTTGCTTGCAGGACCCTCTACTCATATCCTAAATGAGGTGGATGGGCTTCCATAATAGATTCCAAGACCTTCTAGGATGCAGCAGCTCCTCATTTAATCAATACCACACCCTGAACTGGGAGTAGGGTCTAGACAACTTTTTTTTTTCAACTATGGCTCAGACATTTCTGTAAATTACCTCTGTCAGTTCTTGTTCATCACATGTCCTTTGGAGTTGAATAGATGACATTTTGTATCACAGTTCTGCCACTTTAGGAGCTATGTGATTTATGTTCCTGAGCACCTCTGAACAACACAACCCAATCTCTATTTGCAATCTTCACACAAACTTTCAGCAATATATAAATGACTAGGTCCCCTATCTTATACCTCCTTATGCTATCAGCCAACATCTCCACATTGGAGAAACAAATCCACATTCAAGACCTTAAATGAGCTATCTCTTTGGCATGTAATGGGATGTTTTGTACTGAGTTATTACTGAGTCAAGAAATTCTCTTTCCTCTTTCTGAAATTCCTACCAATGGGCCCCTCAATAAAGCACAAGCCCTAATATAGCCAGTCATGCTGTGCTTTCCCTGTTTTTAAGGAGGGTACAAATTACCAAGTGGTAGGATTTTGGACAGGAGTAGGTTTGAAATTGAAGTCCTTAGTTTCACTTTGGTCATGTTTACTTTGAGATGTCTGAGAAAATCCATGTGGAGAAGCAAGGTGGAGAAGACAATCTGGACTCGAGATATGAAGGTGGAAGTCTTCAGCATATGGCTGGCTTAGAAGCTCTGGTACTAGATGGGATCACCTAGAAAAAAATACACAATGAGAAACTGCCCAGGGGACAAAATAATGAGGAACTCCAATATTCAACAGTGGGATGGAGGACAAGGATGTACCTAATGCAGGCAGAGAAAGGGCACTGAAAGAAAATACTGTCATAAAGGACCAGATTCATAGATACTTGCAACAATGCTGAGGGCTTGACACACTAGACTGTCCTCAGCACCAATGTTCTCGAGAGACACCCTTCCCTCTGCTTGAGAATATCAGGCCTCCGTAGGATGGGGGTACACCTTCCCACTCCTTGCATGGGTCTCCACCCAATGGTATAACACACTATAACAAGATAAGCACTCACACACCCCCTAGAAGCTTGCCCCTGTGCCAGATGCCCCCTGTTAAGCACCTTAAACAAGTAATCCTTCCTTATTATACTTTCTAAATATTTTTCTCAACATTATTGTTTCAGCGACATACCCAACAATCTCCTATGTTCATCTGCCCCCCCCAAAATCCCCCAATTCCTTGGTCCTTGAAGCAGTGAAGCTTAGGTGTCACTGTGGGCCCTGAGGGGAGGGGGAGAGAGGAATGGAATAGATGGAAGCAGGGTAACTGGGGGGCAATGGAAATGTTCCACAAGATCGTGCAATGATAGATATAGGACATGTTAAATTTCACCCAAAATGTATAAAAGTCTGTAGGCTAAAATGTAAACCATAAGGTAAACCATAATGTAACTAAAAATTTAGAAAAGTGTACAGTCTAAAATACAAACCATAATGCAAACCAAAACGGAATCATGGTTGGTAGGAATATTTCTATATCTGTACATCAGCTTTAGCAAACATAACATCCACATGTTAAAAAATCATTACCAGGGAAGGGGGAAAGGGTTCAATATTGGATATATGGGAGTCCCCTATATTGTATATGTGACTTTACTGTGATCTAAAACTTTTTTGAAGACAAAATTAAAAATTAAAAAAAAGTGTAGACACTCAGGAAGGAATGAAAGAGACTGCCTTGCCACTGTATATACAGGGCAACATCTATTACAGTGATGAAAGGCAAAACATCAAAAACAAAGTTTTATGATATTTTTCATTTTGTAATACCCCAATTTATTTTTTACTTTGTTTCAGTTTTCCTAAGTTACTATGTATTCTATTTCTAAATTTTAAACCTATCATTACTATTTCATTTTCCTATTAATTGAATATGGCAATATATTAGACTTCATTTTTTAACAAGTTTTGGAACACAGAGGGGTTCAATTATGGCAGGGGAGGAACTCTGTGTGGGGTGTTATTGATGAGGGACACATTGTTTGGAGGGACTTCTCCAGAGCATGTATATAACGTATATAAAAATGTTTGGATATTCATTGAGCATTGTCATAGTAGGTAGAGTTACAAATGACAACTGAGGGAGTACTGAGTTCCTAGCCAGTTGAGCTGTATCACATTACCCAGTGGAACAGCAACAACCCCCCAAATGCAAGGGCAAAGTCAAGTGAAGAAGGACGGTCCAATGATGAGCCTTTGATACTGATGACTATGCTTATGAGCCTGTGCACCTGAAATTTCAACTAGGATTAGAGCTGCAGGGTGACTAAGAGTTACCTCCTGAGAGCCTCCATGTTGCTCAACTGTGGCCATTCTCTAAGCCAAACTCAGCATGTAAATGCATTACCTTCACTCCAGCATGAAACATTATTCCTGGGAATGAGTCTCCCTGTCACCAAGGGATTACTACCAATCACCTGCTGGTGATGCAACTAGAAAAAGGCCTTGAATAAAAGGAGGAAATGGTAAAGACAAAAGAGTTTATATGGCTAAGAGACTTCAAAATGAGTCAGGAGGTCATCAGACTCATTGTTGTGCTTACAGACATCTCGGCAGGATTCCAGAGACAGCCAAAGTAGATACATCCCCAGGTAGTGGTACCCCTGAGGGCTATGGAGACATATAGGTTCTACAGTCATGGCAGATGGCTCTGGAGTTCAGTGCCATGCCAATGGACCCTACTTTGGAATTTGCACTCCTGAGTGTGATGGAGTTGGACTCGGGTGTGACTTTTCTACACGTGCCTCTTCTGTCGCTTTTACTGAACCTGTGATTGGCACTGGGGTGTATATTCAGGAGACTTGAATCTCTGGACTGGCTATGTGCCAGTTAGGCCCTGAGCCTCAGCAGAGTTGTAACACCTACTCTCCGGTTCATTGGACTTACCCAGGTCAGTTAACAAAGAGGTGAGGATGGTCAACCACCATACCAGGAACTGAGAGTGCCTACAACTGCAAGCAGGAGAATCATATCCATCAACCATGTGGGAACTAAGCCCCCTCTCAATTTAGAGGTGGAGTGGACAGCACCATCCCAGGGTCCACAGGATGGAAGAATGAAATATGGATTAGAGTGGACTTAGTGGTATTCTACTATAGAACTATTGTGACTCTAGAAATGGAAGAAATGGTATAGTTGATGTGAAGACAGTGGCCACGGTAGTTACTAAGAGCAGGGAGAGGGAAGAAGAGATGTGATACGCGGACATTTTTGGGACTTGGAGTTGTCCTAAATGATATGGCAGGGACAGATGCTGGTCATTATATATCCCGCCATAACCCACTGAATGCCTAGGGGAGAGTGTAAACTACAGTGCAAACTATAATCCATGTGGTGCAGCAGTGCTCCAAAATGTATTCACCAAATGCAATGAATGTGCAACAATGATGAAAGAGGTTGATGATGTGGGAGGAGTGGGGGTTTGGGTGGGGTATATGGGAACCTCATATTTTTTAATGTAACATTTTTGTGATCTATGTATCTTTTAAAAAAAGATAATTTAAAAAACTGTTAATAAAATTTTAATAAAGAAAATATAGTAAAAAAAAAAAAAAAGAAAGAAAATACTGTCTCCAAAGAAAGTATTTCAAGGGAATTTGGTTAATGGGTTACTTATTGTTGAGAGGTAAAATGACAGCTGAGAATATTCCTAGGTTCAACTGCAATGATATTGTCCTTTGGGTAGAAGACTATTGTTCTTTTCTTCACACAGTTTTCCACTTGACTGGGAATCATTCTTCTCCCTGCTCATGCCTGTGTGGCAACTTTCCTTTCCTCCCTACTCAATCTATAACTATCAACGCAGACACCAGGTGGTACACCTAATTAAAAGAACAACTTTTCATACACTTTAGGATCTCACAGCTTTATTGAGTAATTCTTAGATTGGGCAGCATCCCATTCAGAAAATAGAAGGAAGCTCTGCTGAGGAGGTGGGAAGGGAGAGCTTATATAGGGCAAACTTGGAAACAAGTGAGGAAATGTTCTGATTGTCCAATGTCATTTTCCAAATTCTATAGCAGGTCTCACAGAATGGGGAGTAGATATGCATTGATTGGTATGGTATGCTTGTCCATTCTGATAAGCTATCACCAAAACTTGTTTATCCTATCTATTTTCAAATTGATAGTTTTTGTTTTCTGCAAAATCCCTTCTCAGAAAGGGGTCCATCCAGCAATACCAAATGCAGACAGTTACCTCTGCCTGCTATCTTGAAAGCAAGGAAATGTTGTCTGTGGTCATTTCACTGCCATCTAGACAAGGGAAAAGAGAGTTTGTCTGCAGTAAGTAGAATGTTTGATGGTATAAGAGTTCCTATTTCTGGATTTTCCCATGACCTTGCTTCATTCAGATTTTAACTTCCATAAACCTGTATCCGTATAATAAATCCATCTTTATGCCTCAGACAGTTCGTTGGATTTTTGTTATTTACAAAAATCATATTTTCAACAAGTGTACAAATTAATACCATGGTAATTAATACATATTATGCAAAAGACACTGGCTATTTAATTTCCTTGAACGCTAACGATAACCTTTATTATCCCCACAATATAAATGAGGAAACTGAGACACACAGAGATTGTGTAGCTTTGTCTAAGGTTATGCAACCAGAGGGTAGCACAGTTAGGAATCAACCCTTGAACTCCGTGCCCACAGTCCATGCTCTTCACCAGTAACCACAGCTGTATAGACATCCCCTACAAGCAGTATGATCAGGAACAGAACTCAGACCTGGCAGAGTCATGGGTAATGAAGAGCAGTGCCGAGGTATTCATCCTTGGCTAGGACATTTAAAATTCTTCTTGTGCTGTAGAGAATTAATTGGTTAAACTATTATCTGTCAAATTTTGGTCTTGGATGTGTCCACTGAGGCTAATGTTTTAAAGCATTTTATCAGGTCATCATACTATGTTTACTGATTTTTTTAATGGCATCCTATAAGATACTATAAGAGAAATACTTTCCAATTCAAGCTGTTCTGCCAGGAGGAAGGAAGGAAGGAAGGAAGGAAGGAAGGAAGGAAGGAAGGAAGGAAGGAAGGAAGGAAGGAAGGAAGGAAGGAAGGAAGGAAGGAAGGAAGGAAGGAAGGAAGGAAGGAAGGAAGGAAGGAAGGAAGGAAGGAAGGAAGGAAGGAAGGAAGGAAGGAAGGAAGGAAGGAAGGAAGGAAGGAAGGAAGGAAGGAAGGAAGGAAGGAAGGAAGGAAGGAAGGAAGGAAGGAAGGAAGGAAGGAAGGAAGGAAGGAAGGAAGGAAGGAAGGAAGGAAGGAAGGAAGGATCAAAAACAGGAGCATATCTTTGTATCTTTGTTAAGGAAAGGATTTTCTTGCTTCATCAGTGATCTCAGACCCAGGGTAAGCATGTATGATCATGCAAACACAGATTTGGGAGTTCTGGGAGAAGTCAGATGAATTCAGAAAATCTGAACCAGCATGCCTCCTCAAAGGACTCCTGCTGATGCCCCTCATCTTGTGAGGTTAATGTGGTGATGTTTTCTTTCCTAAGGGCACTCAAATATAATGTGGTTCAGAGCAGGGGAAACAGTTCAGAACAGACAAGAGACTGTCAGCATCAGGCCCTGAAGGTCTACAAATGAGAAATCCTACGTGGACAGAACCTGGTGCAGCCACATAGCTGGCCATGAATCTCCCTCTCTAATCAATGAAGTGACTCAGCACATTCATCTCAGTGAACTCCACTCTTCCTGACCTTGACCTCATCACATCTATCCAGGAGAATATGATTTATGTTCTGGATAATGACCAGCATATACAGCTCCAACTTTCTTAATTTTACTACTAAAGGTCATTATCATTACTCTGTTTCTCTTCCACCACTAAAGATCAATATATTTGGAGGATCCTTATAACAGAATGGCTAAAAGCATTTGATTCTGGAGTCAAAAATGTAGGCATTGACATTCAGGCTTTACCACTTACTAGTGTATTGATATTGGCAGGTTAGCTAACATTTTGGTGTCTTGGTTTCCTCACCTCACAATAGAGAAAATATGCTATAGATTCAGAAAACAATGGTGCATGACATTATTTCCAGATACCAAATTGCAAAATTACTTGGTGTTCATTTAGTCATTCCACAAACGTTGAATGTTTTTTGTGGTCCAGACCCCAAAGCAAACATTGGTTAAACTATGGCAAGCAAAACAAACTTGGTGCCTGCCTTCATGTGGGTATAAGCAAGTGGGGGTAATAGCTGTTTATTGTATAATCATACAAATTATATTAAAGCTGCAAGTAAGAGAGCTGTTACTAAGACTCTTGATGGGAAGGTGTTTTGGTTTGCCAAAGGGGTGCTAAAGCAAAGTACCAGAAATATGTTGACGTTAATAAAAGGTATTTATTGGGGTAAAAGATTATAGTTGCGGGGAGCAGCTGTGGCTCAATAGATTGGGCTCCCATCTACCATATGGGAGGCCCTGGGTTCACATCCCAGGGCCTCCTTGTGAAGGCAAGCTGGCCCGCACCCACAGAGAACTGATGACCTGCACCCACGGAGAGCTAGTGCAGCAAGATGACACAACAAAGGGAGACAAGCAGACAAGCAGAAGAATGCTCAGTGAATGGACATAGAAAGCAGACAGCAAGCAAGCTGCAAAGGGCAGAGGTGGGGCAGATAAATAAAAATTTAAAAAAATCTTTAAAAAAAGAAGATTATAGTTGCAAGGCTGTGAAAAGTCCAACCCAAGGCACAATAAGAGGTGCTGTCTCACCAAAGTCAGCTGCCACATGCTGAAGCAAGATGGAAGGCTGTGTCTGCCTTCCCCACGAGGTTTCCTCTCTCAGGCTCAGCTACTCCGCTTTCTTCCTGAGATTTCAGCTGCAAGCTACCATAGGGCTTGTCTCTTTATCAGTCTCAGCTGTTTCACTCTCTTCCCAATTCAGCTGTAACCTATCCGGCTTATAGGTGGTCTGGTGTCCACTTGAGCTGCTCCGTGGACCCAGCCTTCTGCAAGCTTAAGCAATTCTCTCTCTCACATTGAAGAATCAAATATGACAATTTCCTTTTTTCCTCTGTCTGAGTGAGTTTGTTTATATCAGACCCAGCAACAGCACAGAGACTTGACATAAATCACACCCCACTGATGTAATCCAGCCAAATGGGTCTCACACTGAAAGGAATGGATTAGTTTAAAACATAATCTTTTGCTTTTGGGATTTGCAAAACTCAAACTGTGACAGAAGTTTTGTTGATTTAGGGTAGGAAAATTTTGGAATCTGTAATATGAAAAGAGCATGTTGTTGGAACCAAGGTGTGCGTTGTAGTGGACACCAATTGTTCTTCCTTCCTAGTTCCTACTGTCTTTCCAGAATCTTCTCATCTGATATCTGCTTCTCCCATCTCCCAGTTCTAACTACATGGTTACCAGCAGAGATATGTGTGTGTGATTACAGAGTGATTCTACAAGCTGACCACATTTGGTCAGCTCAGAAGTGGGTATCTGACCCAAGCTGGGCCAAGTGAAGCAGCCCAGTCTCTGGGGGATGTGAACTCCATCTAAAAGATGGTAATTAGGCCTGGCTGCTTTCTTGAACTGGAGTGATACAACCCAGAGGCTATTGACTGTCATCATTTTTTCTGCCTTGTAGGCTCAGGAACAGTCTGAAATGAGAAAAGAAAGTAACAAACATATGGAGAGACTCAATGGCCAGACAGAAAGAGCAAGAGCTGGTTCCTGTGGTTGAGGTATTGTTGGATTCTATCTTGGGTTCTGTGTGGTGCTCTATATCCTAATCATAACTTGATCTTTTAATTTGTGAGTTTATAAAATTTCCATTTCTTAGCTTGTCACCAAATAACAGAGTCCTAACAAACATCTCAATAAGAACAGTTACATTGAAATTATGAGGGCAGAACACTGAGTGAAATGAGTAAAGAGTAGCTAGGAGGTAAAGAAGTAAAATGACATGAATGGGGGGGAGGGAAGAGAAATTTTTTTAAAAATGACATGAGTAGACAACTTTTTCAAAACAATTTGGCTATGAAAGTGAAACCAGGGATAAGGTAATATGTAAAGTACGAAAGAGACAGCGAATGATCTCCAAACCTCTTACTTCCCTTCCATGGTGTAGGTTTGTTGCTGTAAAGCAGCTTCTAGCAAGGATGAGTCTTGGGTTTGTTTCCTTTTGTGTGTATCATTTTATTTGTTAATTTTAATAGTGGAGAGATGAGCATGCTTGAATGATGATGTTATGCTCTATAGCAAACAAATCCAAAACTCAGTGATTTAAAACAATATTTTCTTAGTTCCTGATTCTGTGGATCATTAATTTTGTCTGGGTTCAGCCAGATGGTTCTTCTAAGCCTCACTAGGCTCATTCATATATCAGCGGTCAGCAGCTGGTCAGCCGATGGTTGGCTAGGGATGGATGGTCCAAGATGGCTAAACTTCATGTATGCCAGTTGGCTTGCTTCCAGCTAAGTGATGAGGACAACTAGACTGCATTTCTCATCATCCAGTAGGTTTGTTCAGGTTTACTTAGGTTTAGGATTCCAAAAGAAGCAAGAGAATACCTTTAATGTGCTAGCACTTTTCCAGTCTTGCATCCTACTTGCTGCTGTTTTTCTTGTTTTGTTTTTGACCAAGACTTGAGACAGAATCACTGTAAGAGTGCATTACCAAATGGTGTGGATAGTGGATACAAGGGGCCATGAACAAATTGGGACCAATTTTGAAGTTGATCCACCACAAGAGGCATGAAGAATGAGTTACAGGAGAATGACATGAGATAACTGTTGGAGATGACTATGTAGCTTTCAGATCCATAGCCTTAAATGAGAAGCATCTTTACTAGGATTTCAAAAATTTAAAAAGTATCATTTTAGGGGCATTTCAAATAAAATGTTGGTGCTGATGCAGTATTTCATTTACTAGGACTCTGATAATTTATTTCTTACAGAAAGATTATAAAACCGCAAAAGGAGGCCTTCTCTTTCAGAACTCGGGACAGCCTGCTGCCAGCAGTGTGCTCAGAGCAGCCTTCTAATTACTGTCATGCTGAAGGAGGTTAAATATTTATGAAGAATGTGCTTTTTATCACCCAATCTAATTTCTAAACTCAGATTCTCTAATCTCATTGAGATGTTAATAACCCATGATTTTTTCCCTCTCCTTTAGGTTTTTTGGCAGGAGTAAAAGATCTCTCCGTTCTCATTTATCTTGTAAAGAGTGACATGTTGGTGGGCATGACTACTGCATAGAAGGTGTTGCCAAGAATGGGAAGTGGAAGAAATTGACAAGAAACCATTTTCAATTCAGCCCAAAAGAATTGTTGGTTAGTGCAGGGTAAGCAGTATTGGAGAGTGGATTTGCAGTTTTGCCTATGACGCTAATTCTGCCATTTTTGAGCTTTGTGACCTTTGACAAATATTGTACTCTCTTGACAAATTATCTCGTCATGGCTAAAATGGGGCTCGTTTTTTATACCCGACCCCATGTATTATTTTCCTATTGCTTCTGTCGTGAATTGCCACAGACTTAGTGGCTTAAAACAACACAAATTTATCCTATACTTTTAGAGGTCAGAAGTCTAAAATGGGTCAGCAGAACGGGCTTCTTCTGGAGGCTCTAATTAAAAAAAAAAAAAAAAACAACTTATTTCAGGCATTATCTTCCTTCAGAAAGGTACCCCTGAGCCCATATCTGGACACTTCTGTCCTCACCCTCCCACATGCCTCTTTGAGTGCCACTAATTTCCTATTCTTCCCTTTTTGGGGCTTCATCACACTGTCTTGAAATTATCTCTTGACTGTCCGTTTCCTCAGAGGACAGTATTTTCTTGAGGACAGGGCCATTTCTTCAACCTAATGTTCACTGCTTGGTGCACAGAAGCACTCAATGCAAGTGTGTTTTTATAAATTCCCCCCCAGGTATTTATATGAGTGTATGAGCCCCTTTGCTACCTGCACTGCTGTTCTAGACAATCAAACAGTAACAATGCTTCTAGCTAATGACAGGAATGAGTAAGGAACTTATACAGCTTTACTGAGCTATTTGGTATTGAGAAGAACAATTTCTAAAACTAAAATCAGGTAAGAAATGACACGTGAACACCAGGATGTGCTGTTTGTTTTAGAGGCAAATTCACCTTCCTAAACATCAAGATGATAAGGAGAGTGGATAGCTTCAGGCAAAGTTAAGTGATTGTCTGAGAACTGGTAATTTGTGTTTGAACACCCAACAGTAAGCCTTGTTTTACATTTAGGAGACCCTTGCCTTCCAGCTTCCCCCAGCCTCATAAAGGAGAATGAACATGCACGTATTAAAATGTCAAGGAATATTACAAGTGTATAAACTTGACTATTACCAACTGAGTTGCTGGGAAGAGGGAAGCCAGATGGCTCAGTTGAAACACTCAGCTTCACACTCTTCCAGATCTGAATTTGAATACTGGATATTCCACTTGGTCTCTACAAAGCTTTAAACAAGTCCCACCCTTTCTGAAGGTTAGTTGAGTAGAACAATAATGTAATAACTTGAACTTGTATACTTTTTATGTTTCAGGCACAATTCTAAATTCCTTACATGAATTGATTTTCTTAATCTTCACCTTCACTCTATAAGATTAAGTACCTCTCCACTCATGAAAGGGGTGAGGCACTAAGAGGTTCAGTACTATTGTCAAGTCATAAGGTGGGTTAATGGAGGAGGTTGGATGTGACCTAAGCAGCCCTACTCAAATCCTCTGTACTTTCCCCCTGTACCATGCTCATCTGAGCACCAGAGAGGGTAAACACCTCTCAGAGCTGATACAAAGGCTTCAGAAGATCATGGCTGTGGGAAAGCTTTGTGAAGGCTGTGGAACAACACCACAGCCCCCATTTCCCCCACTTAACCCCTTCCTCTCAGCCTCACTTTGTTATCTTAGGCTGATAAGTTCTAGGACTTCAAGTATACAATCTGAAATGGGTATAATGATATTGTGCATACACTGCCTGTCACCTAAAGTGGATATGAGAAACCAAGGGAGATGACAAAAGTCAAATGACTTAACTGTAGCTCTGAATGCATTTTACTGATGTAGTTAGCCCTTTATCTTTCTGTCAGCAATCTGGCTTCTCTTCTTTTATAAAGCCTTCCAGGTTTCCCTGGCCACTCCAAAGCCTTGGAGAGGTACAAAGTTATTTCATTCATTCATTCAACCAAGGTTAATTGCATATCTGCTATGTGCCAGGTACTGGGGATTCAAAGTAAACCCAACTGATAAGATCCTGGCTCTCATGGAGCCCATGTTCTAGTAAGATGTCCACAGACAGTATGCCAGTAAGAGAATAAATAAGCATGACATTGTCAGATAGAGGTAATTTCTTGGAAGAAAATAAAATAAGCAATGGTGATTAAAGGTGACCTTATTTGCGTCTGTGCATTAGAGGGAGGGGTGAATATTTAAAAGTCTTTTAAAAGAAGTGACCCTGAAGCTGAGATCAGAAGCACAAGAAGGATGTACAGGTTTGGAGTGTTCAAACCAATGAAGGAAAGCCGGTGAGGAAGAGAGACAGAGAGATGAACTGTGGTCAGAGAGGACGGCAGGATCCAGATTAGGGAATACTCAGCAGCCTGGGCCAAGAGTTTCTATTTGATTGAAATAGTAACAGAGATCCATTGATGAGGTTTAAGCAGAAGAGTGACATGATCTAAAGGAAAAGTTTCAAAACTCCCACTGGCTCCACTTTGGATGGTGGTTGATTAAAGGAGTAAGGGAGTGTATTAGTTAGGGTTCTCTAGGGAAACAGAATAGACAGGATATATCTGTAAATAGTATGGAGTTGTATAAAATTTTCTCATGCAACCATGGGGATGCACAAGTCCAAATTCCATAGAGCAGGCTGCAAACCAGGGATTTTGATGAAAGTACTTGATGAGTTCCCAGGAGACATTGGCTATCTGATATAGAGATGGGAATCCTCTCTCTCAATGCTGAAATCACTTCCCCTTTTAAGACTGTCAACTGATTGGATGAGACATCACTCATTGCTGATGGCAATCTCCTTAGTTGATTGTAGATGTAACCAGCCATCTATGCAATCAACTCGCTGATGATTAAAGTCCATGAAATGCCCTTGTATTATAATTAGCCCAGTGCTTTCTTGCCCTGATAACTAGGAGCCATTACCTGGCTGAATTGACACATTAGCCTAACTGTCACAAAAAGTTTGAGGGGCAATGAGTTCAATGTGGAAGCTATTCTTGCACTTCCATGAATACTGGGTATGGCTTGGAGTAGGAGTGGCAGGGAAGGCTTCAACAATAGCATTCAATATTTGTAAGTGGTATTTTGATATAGGTCATAAGGTCTTGTGCTCACACGTAGACTATTGACTCTTTAGGATCAAGAAACTCATCAGATTACTTCCTTCTGACCCCTTAGAGGTGTTTGAGGAAAACAAAAATCCAATAATCAAGAATAATAGCTAAAAATTTATTTCCATATGAATTGTATACTCACAGCCACCCCCTAACTTCCTACCTTTTTCTAATTCAAAAGACTTATAAACACTATACTTTGCTAGATGTGTAAATTATGAGTAAAAGTAGAAGCAATAGTTAACAAATCTAGTGCAAAATGTATTGCCTCCTGTGACAGTTTGAAGTTCTTTTATGAATCCCCAAAAGAACAAGATTACATTTTGAACTAATTCATTCCTGTGGGTGTGGGGCCCTTTTGATTGGACTATGTCAATGATGCATGACACAAGTTCAGTTTCCACCATCTTGCTGGGTGTTATATAAATGTAGACACAGAGAGACACACACAGAAAACAGAAGCTGCCATTTTATTCCAGCCATGTGAGAGAAAGGAGAGAGAGAGAGGACTCTAGGTTTACCTATAGCTTCAGAAAAACAGAGAAACCCCAAGAGGTTGAGAGAGATCTTGCAGTTGGAATCAGCAGAGTGCAGAGGCATGGAAAGAGGTCCCTGAGAGGCTGGGCCCATGAGGCAGCTCAAGACCCTTCCATATGTCTGATTGCCACAAGGCAGGATGCCAGGATCACCAGTAGCTGACTTTGGTGAGAAAGCAGCTCTGATGGTGCCTTGATTTAGACATTTCACAGCCTTAGACTGTAAACGTTTACCCCAAATACAATTCCTATTATTAAAGCCGATCTATTTCTGGTACTTTCCATTGGCAGCCCTGTGGCAAACTAAGACACCATCATTATATTTTTCTTCCTTCAACAGAGCAATTGTTTGTCACATCCACTTTAGAGATGATTGGTTAACTTTTTGGTGATCTTGCCAAGTTATATTTGTTTCTTTATTTATCTTTTTTAGGTCCATGGGATTCTTTTTGATATATTTGGGGAACAGCTGCTCCCTCTGGTCCTAAGTTTCCTGCCAGGCTCCATTTACATGCTATTGACACACTGAATTGCTTGTTTCTCACTAGATAACCCTGCATCACTTTGGCCACACAACCCCTCCCTCACCCCCTGTCCCAGGCTTCATCTCCTTATCACAAAGTATATTGGTCACCCTGGCTTTTTTTTAAGAGACAAAGGAGGAAAGGTTCCTCTGGATCATTGTTTTCTGGTTTAACCCCCAACCTATATGCCATGGGGACTGGAGGCATAGAGTGATTGTATGAACTCTCAGACCCATATATGCACCACAGTTAACCCTAGACTGTCTAAAACACCTTGTTCTTGTAAGTTCCAATGTTTTCCCAAATGCATATTAATGCTGTTTTGCAGAATAAAGTCTAAATACATTTAAAACTTTTATTAATTCATGACAGCCTTATGTTGTTTTGTTTATCTCAAAATTTACAAGCACTTTCCTATGGAGCTTACAATATGGTTAGACCTTAAAAAGTGTTCTTCACACCCCAAAAGGTTAATTCTCTGAGATACAGGCACTTGGATTCTTGTATCTGCTGGAGGGTGTGCTCTAGCATCAGCGCTGGCCTTGACTCCCACAGTGCTGAGTATAGGCCCTGGGACTCCCTAGGAAAGAAAGGAAAATCACATTCCTGGGTGTCTGCCAACGCTATGCACATTCTTTTCTAGATGTGGAATGCTAACAAATTTAATTCTCAGAACAGACCCTATGAAGAGGTATTTTCATGATGATGATGATGATGAACTCTGTTTTCATATGTAGAGGAACCTGGGGCTCAGAGGGATGAGGTAAACTGTCTAAGTTTACATCTACTCAATGACAGAGCCCAGGCTGGGCAACAGACTGACACAAAACCAGAGCACAGGTTCTCAAGCAAACCTCATGCTGCTTCAAATGAAAGTGGGTCAAGTCAGTAGATGAACAAATGACCTTGTAAAGCCATGTCTGAGCTGTCTCAAAATCTCCCCCTTGTGGCTGGGACATGGGCCCCTCGGCCTGATGCTGGCCAGCTTGCCAGGCTAAGAAAAGATAGAGCAGGAGGAGGGAGGAGGAAGTGTGTAATACCATTTGTTTCCCTAATAGTCCTGTGACACCAATATTTAATTTTCCCACTGAGGATATTTCCCATTGTGTCAGCAGAGGCAAAGAAATTGCTCATTGCGGAGAAGGGTCTTATTTATGTTTCTATTAGAGAAAGAGCAGAATGATGTTTTGCACTGATACAGTTAGTGCCCTTTGCCAAGACGAGACAGCATTTGAGGTTTATTACTTTTCCCTCATCCATCCTTACACTCTCCCCCTCTGCTATGCAGGACAGTTTGTACTGCCCTGACCCTGTCCTGAAGGGAACAGGGCCTGTGATTATCAGCCTGACCCTCCCTTCCTCGTGTGTGTCCTTGGGAAGTTACTTTCCTTCTCTGAGCTCACTTTCTGCATCTGTAAAATAAAGATGATGGCCTTACATAACCTGAGTGTTTTGAGGATTAAATAGGTTAGTACAATAGGCTGAATGATGAGCTTCCCAAATGATATGTTCAAGTCCTAACCTCCATAGCTTTGAATATGATCTGATTTGGAAAGAGATTTGCAGATGTAAACCTGTTAAGATGAGCTTGTATTAGATTAGGGTGGGCATTAAATACAGTAACTGATGTCTTTATAAGAGGAAGGAGAGGGGTTTGAGCACAAGAACACACAGATTCCCAGGGAAGATGACCACCTGAAGATGGAGGAGTACATGGCAGCTACAAGCCAAGGAACACCGAGGATTGTTGGCCACCACCAAAAAGTGGAATAGGCAAGGAAAGGTTCCCCTTCAGAGTCTCCAGAAGTAACCAGCTCTACTGACACCTTGATTGTGGACTTCTGGCCACCAGAGCTGTGTTTTAAGCCACCTAGTTTGGGGTAATTTATGGTAGCCCTAGGAAACTAATACTGTTGTAAAATGTCAGGTACAAAATTTGTTTTATAAATGGTAGCACCATATTCCACTGATTTTGTCATAGGAATTGGTAAATAGTGATAGCATGGAAAAAGCATGAGCCTGGACCTAGTTTCACCTGAGATCAAGCCCTGACTCTGCCCCTACCAGCTTTGTAACTGTGCCACCTCTCTGAAATTTCTCATTTGTCCAAGGGAGTTACACCAGAACCTGTTCTTGCCTCTATAGCTCTCTACTTCCCACTGTGAGAAATACTTGCCCCTTGCCTGCAGACCCAGCTTCTGGCTAGGTCAGTACTCAGGGGTGGGCACTGGGTCATTTGGATGCTGGGCCTACTTTAACCTATGGGCCAACAGGTGTCAGGATTTCAGTTTCATCCCTTGTGTTTGAGCCTCTGTCCTAGCAGTCCATCACCCAGAGCCTGCAGCCCTGTTTCCCTCCTTCCACTCAACCAATACTTAATTCATTTGCTAGTTGGCATGAGTCACTTGGAGTATAAAGGTGGATAAAACATGGTGCCTGCCTATAAGAAGATCAGATTTTGGGGGAAAATTAGGGAGGTAGATGGAAACTATTTATTGACTGTATTCACAGTTCTAACTTGCTTTATGATGCTTTTTTTTTTTTCCCCCAACCATCTAGGGAAGAGATGAAAAGGAAAAGATACTAATATGTTCAGATACTATGTTCATGACTTTTAGTTACAATAGACATTTCTTTCTAGCAAAATCCCTTCAATACACAAATGTTTATTCCAACACACATCATTTCTCAATTAACGTAAACCACCTCCAAGAAGAAACTGGAATTTTCAAAAGAACTGCAATTAAACGTAGGTCTTACATATGTAAAAATATCCTTAGGGTGCCACGGTAGTTCAATGCAGTCTAGCAGTACTTTGTGATGATTCCCCAATATACCCAGTGATGGTTAGGTTAATGTGTCAACCTGTCCAGGTAATTGTGCCCAGTTGTTTGGTCAAGCAAGCACTAGGCTAATTGTAATACAAGGACATTTATGGGCTTTAGTTATCAGTGAGTTTACTGTATAGATAGCTGATTACACTAGGGAGATTGCAGTCAGCAATGAGTGTTGCTTTATCCAACCAGTTGAGTGCTTTAAAAGGGGAAGTGATTTCAGCATTCAGAGAGGATTTCCCAGCTCATCTTTGGATAGCCATCTCCCAGAAACTCATCAACGAACTTTCATCTGAGCCCCTGGTTTGCAGCCTGCCTGCAGAACCTGGACTTGTGCATCCCCACAGTCATGTCAGAGACTCATAAAACCTCATACAATTTACAGATCTCTCCTATTGATTGTGTTTCCCTAGAGAACCATAACTAATACACATCCTGAAAAGAAGAAACTTTTCCAAGTGTCCTGTCTTCAAATGCAGGGAAATGTGTTTTATTGCTATGAAAGTCTACCAAGAATATTTATAATTCTAAACACAAAGGTTTATAGTTAATTGCTGGAGAGTTTCTATTTAGGGTGATAGAGCAGTTTTGGTAATGGATAGTGGTGATGGTAGCATTGTGAATGTATATTAATATCACTAAATTGGATACTTGAAAGAAGTTAAAATAGGAAATGTTATGTTTTATACATGTTATCACAATAAAAAAATAAAATACAAACGTAAAAACTTAAATGAACCAAGTTTTGCCAATTCAAAACAACTATAACAAGTCACTTGGAAAAAAATATAATTTCCTAAGAGATCCAAGAAGTTAAGATTTATCTGGACTTATCCTACCATGTTCACTCCTGTACTATTATGTATAACCACCTGTAACCACAGGAAAATGGAGTAAGAGAATATAAGATAAGGTGATTTGAACAGAACCCCCAAAAGTTCTCATATTCTAAGTTCCCCAAGGTATCAAAAATACAATCTGTTCCAGCCGATCCTGGGATTTGGGATAAAAGCATAATTCTTGCAATCATCTTTCAGGTGCTTGTCCTATTTGATGAGAATTCATCAGTAACTAAAGGTAAATGAAAACACAGCAAAGACCATGTTAATAATTTTCCTAGAGCTGTTTCATGATATAGATTTTAGAATGAGAATGTCCTTATTCTATGCTCCTATGAGGCAAATTCAGCATTCTGATGTGTGAGCTAGGCAAAACCAGTAGACCTCGTGATGAGAGTTTCTTGAAGATGCCTTGCTCCAGTCTGTGCCACTTGCAAGTTAAATCCATTTTGCAAATGTTTATCAAAAGCTTGTTCCAGAAGAAGGTATGCTGTTGGGAGGGACTGGCAATTGGGGGTAGAGAAGAAGGAAGCTGGATTGGGGCAAATAGGGGTGGCTGTGGCAAAGATGGGGAAGTTTGTCTAGAGTTAGCAGGGAGGACTGAGGAATCCTGAGCGCAGGATGATGTATCTGTCACTCTAGCTGGGATAGGTAAGGTGGATAGGAGGAAACACTGCACATGGAAGAAGAGCAAAGAAGTTGTTGCATAGAGTGATGAAAACATGCCTAGAATATGGAAAAGGTGGTTTTTATTGGAAGCATTTATAATAATTTTTTAAAAGACATTCTTTCTTTTTAATTTTGAACCCTTGCCAGTTTTGTGTGGGATAGTTATTACACTAAAATTATGGATGTTATTGATTCACACATTAATTGACTAATTTGGAAATCTGAAAAAAACATTTATGGTTAGGTTTAGGGTTAGAACCTACTACTTGGAACTTAATAGAATGACCAGAGGAGAGACTAGAGTTAAACGACATGAGGCAGGAATGATTTTTCACTGGACACAAACTTGGGTGTAAAAACAGGCAATCTTATTTTTCTACAGCTCCATTTAATCTGTATCTCAGGCTCCCTTCCAATGTGATGGCTGAAAACTTAATCCAGTCAATTCCAAGTAAACATCATTATTTCAGGTTTAAACACAGTTGATGTATTCTTTTTCTAAGCTACTGAAACTGGCCGATAAAAATCATAAGAGAGGGTTTCAGTTTTCTCATTTATAAAATGAGTTCTGTGAACACATGATCCCAAGCTCTGAGTTTCTGTGATCCACAATCACCTTGACTTTCCTTAAATGCTCACATTGTTTCTCTTCAAGAAAATGAACTTTTGAATCAATTGATTGTAGTTAATATTAAGAAAAACAGCCTCTGGGTTTTCTTAACTAACTGAGAGCAATTCCAACATGATAAAGTATTGCTCACATTAGAGCTTGGTTGAGGGTTTTGTACAGCCTTCTGGCTCATGAGATGAGAATGGTGAAATTGATGAGAATGGCATCAAAGGCAGCATGTTTGGGCAGCAAGACAAAAAATACTAAGAGAAGAGGAAGTTGTTTTTAGGGTTTGGCTAACCTCCATCAGTTATGGCCATTACTACTGCTGATATTGCTGCTTTGTAGAGTGTCCTGGTTTGAGGTTTTTGTAGACCCATTCCTGTATATGTAAGCCTATTATGTTGTATGTGGGACCTTTTGGTGAGATTCGGTTAAAGGACCTTTTGATTAGGTCACTTTCAATTAGATCACTTCAGTTGAGTGCCTTTGATTAGATTGCAGGACCCAGAGTAAATTCTAATCCTTTCACTGGAGCTTTTTATTAATGGAAGAGACACACAGAGAAAGTTGCCATTTTGACCCTACCATGTGAGAGAGAGGACTCCAGGATAGCCTCTAGCCTCAGAAAGACAGAGAAACCCTGAGAGACTGATAGGCTGGAGGTTAGACTCAGTGGAGCAGCCCAAAGCTAAAGAGACAGACCTGGGAAGAGACAAGTCTAATGCCTGATTGCCCACAGCTGAGCTCGGAGAGAAAGTGAGCCTGGAGGGGAAAGCAGAGATGGCCATTATCTTGCCTTGCCACATGGCAGGGATCCAGGATTGCCAGAAGTTGTCTTTGGCGAGACAGAATCTCTAATGATGTCTTGATTTTCACAGCCTTGGAACAGTCAGTATTACCCTAATAAATTCCCTTTATTAAAGCTAGCCCATTTCCAGTATTTTACTCGCAGTAGCTTTAGCAAACTAAAACATGGGGTGTAGGTAGAGAAAGCACCTACAGGGTGCTTCAGAATCAAACAGCCTTGGGTTGAATTCCTGTTCTGAGATTGACTTGTGGTATGTGACTCTGTTCAAACTGATTAATCTCTAAGCCTCACTTTCACCATCTGTAAATGGGTTAATATTTTCCAATATTGTCCATTTCACAGGATCATTGTGAAAATCAAATGAGATAGGTTCATTGACATTTAATAAATGTTAAAAAACAAATAACAAAATGAAAAAAAATGTAAAAAGCTGTGTCCTTTCCTTTTTGTACAATTTATATAAAAGTTTTCATTGAGGATATATATACAGTATGGCAGTTAAAATCAAAAAAAGAAAAAGGGAAGCGGACTTGGCCCAGTGGTTAGGGCGTCCATCTACTACATGGGAGGTCCGCAGTTCAAACCCCAGGCCTCCTTCACCCGTGTGGAGCTGGCCCATGCACAGTGCTGATACACACAAGGAGTGCCCTGCCACGCAGGGGTGTCCCCACGTAGGGTAGCCCCACACGCAAGGAGTGCGCCCCCTAAGGAGAGCTGCCCAGTGCGAAAGAAAGTGCAGCCTGCCCAGGAATGGTGCTGCACACATGGAGAGCTGACTTGCAGCAAGATGCCGCAACAAAAAAACGAAGTGCTGATTCCCGTGCTGCTGACAAGAGTACAGGCGAACACAGAAGAACACACAGCGAATGGACACAGACAGCAGACAACGGGGGGGGGGGGGGGGGAGTGAGAAAAATAAAATAAATAAATAAATAAATAAATAAATAAATAAATAAATAAATAAATAAATGCTAGCTATGATCTTCCTTTCCTCCACTTTCAGTGTTTCTATAGTAATAACCTTAAATAAGAAAAGATCAGTATAATAAGTCATTCAGGTATGAATTCATTTTCAAAGTAGGAAAAACTGATTAATTTGTTAATTGGATGAGTATGCTCACTGGTTAATGAATTTTATAACTTGGTTAAATTCTGTGCCTGTTCAATGGGAGTTTATGTTATGTGTATTCACTTAACAAAGATATTCATTTAGTAAATTACACGTTATGAATATTTATTTAGCAAAGTTCACTTTTTCACATTCTTATTTGAGTATTTAGAGCCCTTATGTGATTTTAGAAGTTCTATGGAAAGCAGTAAGTACAGAAAAGAGACTCCTGCTCTCTGTCTCAAACTTCCAAAGAAAAGCAAGGACTCGTTTTCTCAGGGCAATGGCCTATAAAAAGAAGCAAACATGTAATGACTTAATGAGTAAATTAATTGCTGTAGGAATGAAAGAATTAACATCAGCTGGTGAGCACAAAGAGCAGCTTCTTAAATAAGCAGACCTGACATACTGTTTTTCAAAACTTATATCTTTATGTTCTAATTTTTGCATATGTTTTGTTAAATTTCATTGAGTGCCAATTCTTCCCAGGGATTTGATTAAACATTTAGCATGCATTAGCTTAGGTCATCTTTACGTACCTTTGATGATGTTATGATCCTCCTATTACAGATGAGAATACTGAGTTGCAGATGAAATACATTTCCAGCGTCTGTAGAAGTGGGGAGGTTAGTCATTACCCCATGAAGTCAGACCCAGTATGCCAGGTATAATGCTGTGTACAATAATGGAAGTAGGCTCAAACAGAGTACAGGGGCTTCTAGTCAGTAACCTGGGCCACCCAAGAGAGAGAGGAAGAATATTTTTATAGGTGAAATTTACTTGGACTTATTTTGTGGCAGGCACTTTACATGTAATATCACCATTAGATCTCAAAATAAGCCATTGAAATAGGTAATATAATTCTCATTTTACAGATGAGGAAACTGAGGCACAAAGAATTTAAGCAACTTGCCCAAGATCAAACTAACAAGAGATGGGACCAGAATGTGGATCCAGAGTATTCAGTTCCAGAGTCTAGGATCATTACCACTTGGCCAGACTCCCACTGGAACTAGGGGCTGATGCTGCTGAAAGATTTCCTGCCCCAGAACAAACAGCTCAGATGCAAGGATAAATCTTGTTCTGAAAATGATGTCCCCACATCCATTTAGAAGTGGTGATATCAGAAAGGCAAAGGTCAGAGGTGATGTTTTATCTACTTTTCAGTTCATTGTTTAGTGGAAGACTATGAGAAGGAAGCACAAAATTACATATCATAGTATGCGGAAAAACCATTAGCAAAAACATATAGTTCAGGAAAAGTCATCAAGTGTAGCATTAGTACAGTACCCTCCCACCCCACCAGGAGTCTATCTCACTGCAATGTGGTCACCCACTCCAGGACCACAAAACCCACAGAAGTTTAGGATTATTAAGGAATCAGGATGTATTGCACGGGTATGCTTCGAACATATGGTTATAGGAAATAGTTCTTGCCACAACTATTTTGCAATGCAGGCAATTACCAATGGGTAATTCAGGGCGAATTTCCAGGTGTTCTGATATATTTCAAAAGAGTCATTTAAAGACCAGATGGGGTGGAAATATACACAGGCAATGAATATTTTGTCTGGCCCAAAATTTGATTTCTTAACTAAACCTAGGTTAGATGGAGAGAGTTAACACCTCTTTTTACTTAAAACAAAAGCGAATGTCAAACAAAGACCTGTAACTGTTTCTACAAATGATAATATTCATGAGTGGGACTGCTATGTTCTAACAGGTCCTCCTACATTTTCTTGGAAATAAAACAGTGGAAATTTACTACTAAAAGAGTTTGAGAACCCTGAATGGGCTTGAAGACTTTCAATTTGGGATGCAGAAGAGATGGTGTGGATACCAAATTAATAAAGAAAACATCAGACCTGCCCTTGTCCAAAATTAATGGTTATTTGTTTAAGTGCTCTGGAGTCAGCCATATTGCTTGGCTTTTGACATTCATAATTCCATCCAATCTATACCGCAAGAAAACCTAAGGAAGAGGTGTTTTAGTTTGCTAAAGACTGCCAAGACAATATACAGAAATGGGTTGGCTTTTACAGTGGGAATGTATTAACTCATAAGCTTACAGTTCTGAGGCTGTGAAAGTGTCCAAATCAAGGCATCCTCAAGAGATCCTTTCTCCCGGAGCTGCAGCTGTGAATGATGAGGCACATGGTGGCATCCATTTGTCTCTCTGCTCATCTCTCTCCTCTCCTCCAGGCCTAGTTGCTCTCAGCTTCTGACTTCAGTGGCTTCCTCTCAGATGCTGTGTTCCACTGATTTCACTTCTGGCTCCCAGAGACTTCTCTCTTAGTCTCTGGGCATTTCTCTCTTTTTCTCCATGTTTCTCCTGTTTATGGAGGACTCCAGGAAGAGGATTAAGACCCACACTGGGTCCTGTGATCTAATCAAAGGCCCTTTGCAGAAGTAATTAATCAAAATTGCCCACCTACAAGGTTTGCACACACAGGAATGGATTAGCTCCAAAGACATGACCTTCGTTGGTCCACCCAGTTTCAAAGTGTCACAAGAGGACACTTCTCCCTTCCTCTAGGTGTGGAAATCAAAACGCAGGAAATTAAGGGAAAAATCTAAGGTGATGCAGCTCTGCAGTGGCAGAGGCAGATCCTCACTCAATGTCACTCTAAAGCCCATTCTATTCCCAGGATAGCACCTGCTTCTCATTCTAAAATTTAAAGAAAAATCTTGTTTGCTAATTTTTCAAAATGGGACCAAATAAAGAATGATTAGAAATAGTTCAAAGCAAAGACATGAGTTCACATGGCTGAAGACAGAATTGTATGGAGAAAGAATGACCTCTTTGTCTCACGTTGTTTTTGCCTTGGGAAAGCAACCTTTGACACAGGCAATGGAAATAACTCAGGCTAAAAGGGATTTGGTTGTCAAGAGCAATGAGAAATTCCGGGAACAAAATAACAGATCTAGAAAATCAAAATGTTTTCTCTCAGTCAACAAGAACATACGGGGAAATGTCAAATTTCAGCCAGTGCTTCTGAACGGAATTTCCCAAGCCTGTCCATTGGACAGCTCACAGTTGACGAGGGAGGCATAGAAAAGGCCATCGTTGCAAGTTGGAATATCTTGTTCATTCTGGGCAACAGATTTATGGGCAAGCAATTCAAATAAATCAGAAGATGGAGCCACTAGGGGTGAGATGTATTATTTATAAAAGGGTTGATGTGCCAGCTGACATTTTACACAATTAAATGTGAACTCAGTCTTCGGCATGACCCATGAGTTAGAAATGAGTATTCTCCTGTTTTTATATAATTAAACAAAGACTCATGGTAGTCAAGTGATTTATCTGAGGTCTCAAAGCTTGCAAACCAGTTTACATTCACAACTGTTTAACTTGCCTGTCCAGGAGTGTCAGAGTCATAGGAATCTGAACTCTGTGTCACTACAAGGAAAGAAAGAAGTCCTGGAAGTGTACTGCAGTGGAGATGTCTCAGAAAGACACAGCAACTGTCTGACTTCAAGTCAGCATGACAGATAAAATCAGTCATGTTTTGGTTAAATGAGGGTTGAAGGTATCCCCAAAAACATTTCCCAGGCATGTTAAGCCAGTCAATAACTCAGAGGCCACATAGTTTGGGGAGCAAGTATGGAGAGACTCTTGAGTCCAACTGCCTAGAGCAAGTGAACCGAAGCTCTGCTACCCATGGGTCTGTCAATTTAGGTAAACCCCTTAAGCTCTTGATGATGAGTGCATTAGTTTGAGTTTACTGATAACCAGATGTCAAAATGGGATTAGATATGCAAAACATTGATTGGGGGATGGAACAGGTGAAGATGGGGAGAGCCTTCACAACTTTATGTAGGTCAGATATCTGTGAAAGGAAGAAGGTTTGGGTAAAAGGAGGAATCTTCAATAGTTTTAAGAAAGGTTTGGCTAGGCTAATGGGGTGTTATTGAACCAAATTCACCCATTAGAACAGTTCAGTATCTCACTAGAGTGGATATGGTTGCCATACTCAGTCATTGGCTGTGGGCAGCCTGTAAGAAGTGTGGTTTCATTGCAAAGGTAAATTCAGAAAGCAAAGACAACAGCTGGGATCACCAATAAATTATGCTCACTGTAGTGACATAGCTGAGTAGCAGTGTGGTAGTGCATTTATAAGAAGGAGATGATAATAACAATATGTAGTTCAGAGGGCTCTGGGCAGGATGAAGTGAGTTCATGTAAGGAGCACACCACAGTGGCTGACACATGGTGAGTGCTTACCATATATTAACTCTTTTTTTTTTTTTAAAGATTTATTTCTATCCCCTTCCCCCCACCCCCAGCCCCAGTTGTCTGTTCTCTGTGTCTGTTTGCTGCATGTTCTTTGTCTGCTTCTGTTGTTGTCAGCGGCACGGGAATCTGTGTTTCTTTTTGTTGCATCATCTTGCTGTGTCAGCTCTCCCTGTGTGTGGCATCATTCCTGGGCAGGCTGAACTTTCTTTCACGCTGGGCAGCTCTCCTTATGGGGCACACTCCTTGTACATGGGACTCCCTTACAGGGGGACACCCCTGTGTGGCAGGGCACTCCTTGCGCACATCAGCACTGCGTGTGTGCCAGCTCCACACGGGTCAAGGAGGCCCGGGGTTTGAACCGCAGACCTCCAATATGGTAAATGAATGCCCTAACCACTGGGTCAAGTCCACTTCCCTATTAACTCTTATTAAAAAATATTTTTCATGCACCCTGGTCTTTGGGTGGCAAATGAAAAGAATTCTAATTTCAAATTCACAATAGGATGTACTTGTTGATGGTCAACACCCATACTTCAATTAAATATACCATTGGTTTTAGTGCTTTGTAAAATCTTGCAGAGATAATCAGTGTGGATGCTAGAAAAGGTTATTGCTCTATAAAATGGATAAAGAGCTCAATTTTCCTGACTTGAAGGTGGTGACCATAATACTCAGTTGTCGTTGCATTGGTTCTTTATTTGTCTCTAGTTCGATTGAGGCACTTAGAATTACAAAGTCTCAGAATTAATTGGAAATGTTTAAGCCATCTCATCCAAACAGTAACTTCTGCTTGACTTTCCCAAAGAGGAAAACTGTACAGCTTATAAGGTAGGCTAGTCTTTTTTGGACTGTGTTCAGGATATCTTCTTTCTGACTCCCTATATCCATTTTCTCCATTCTTCTCCACCTTGCACTTTTCTAGAGGAGGAAGCCTCCATGGACTGCATTCTTGCTTCCAGTTGGATTAGCCAATAAGAGGTACTTTCAGGATATTGGCTGGTAGGAAAAGAGAAGTAAGGGTACTTATTTCCCTAACTCCTGTCCTAGGAGTCACCTAGAACTAGCTGGGTCCCTGATTGATGTCAAGGCAGTGGGTGCTGATAACCATCCCCTACATACCATTTCTTTTAGTAGCCCAGATTCCAGCAAACCCCTAGGTGGTTCCCTACAGCCCATCCATACCACCTGTCTTAGTTTCCTAGGGCTGCCATAAGAAATTCTCACAAACTGAGGAGCTTAATGTAACAGAGATGCATAGTTTTATAGTTCTGGAGACTTAATGTCTAAAAGCAAAGTGTCCGCAGAGTCATGCTTCCCCTAACACTCATAGGGGAGAATAGTTTTGTGACTGTTCAAGCTTCTGGTAGTTTGCCAGCAATTCATGGTGTTATCTGCCTCAGTTGTCACATGGCATTCTCCGCTCCTCTGTGACTGTGTCCAAATTTCCTCTTCTTATGAGGATGCCAGCCATACTGATTAAAAGCCCACCCTATTCCAGTATGACTTCATTTTATATAACTAAATCCATTTGCGATGACCCTATTTGCAAATAAGGTCACTGTATCAGACAAAGGGGTGCTGATACAAAAGACCAGAAGTCTGCTAGTTTTCATAAAGGGTATTTATTTGGGGTAGAAGCTTACAATTACCAGGCCATAAAGCATAAGTTACTTTCCTCACCAAAGTCTTTTGCCACATGTTGGAGCAAGAAAGCTGCCGACATCTGCCAGGGTTCAGGCTCCCTGGGTTCCTCTCTTCCCAGGGCTTGCCTCTTTTTCAGCTCAGATGCTCTGTTATCTCCAGCAGGGTCAGCTGTAGACTATGAGGCTCTCCAGTCTTTGCCTTTCTACAAGGTCAGCTGTAGATTTTCAAGCAAATGGCTCTGTCTCTCTCTCTCGGGCTTCTGCCCGGTCTAAGGAGCTGTCTGTATTCCTTTGTGTTCTTCTCCTGTGTGTTCACTTCCTGGGCTCCAGCTCAAAAATCCCAGCATCAAAATTCCAACATCAAAATCTCCAACTCTGTCCTTTGCCATGTCTTTATCTGTGATGCCCCACCCACCAGAGGGTAGGGACTCAACACCCTACTGACATGGCCCAATCAAAGCCCTAATCATAATTTAATCACACCCAGGGACAGACCAGTTTTCAAACATAATCCAATATCTATTTTTGGAATTCATAACTATATCAAACTGCTATAGTCACCTTCACAGGAAAAGTAGAGGCTAGGACTTCTTCAATATATCTTTTTTTTTTGAGGTATCAGGACTGGGGATTGAACCAGGACCTCATGTGGGAAGCTGGTGCTCAACTGCTTGAGTTACATCTGCTCTCTTCAATATGTCTACTTGAGGAGCACAATTCAACCTATTGCACCTTTGTAGTTGGTTCCTTGATAGGCCCTCCTCAAAGTATCCTAATTTTATTGTGCCCTTTGTTTCTAATTAGCACTCTGCCACAGACTTTCTAGCTAATAGAAATGTTTTCCTTAGTGTGGCAATGGAACTGCTTGTAATATCCTTTGGAGTCATACAGAAAGGGTCTCACCTGTCTTTGCAAATAATAGCTCTTCAAGTGCACACGGGCAGAACTTAACAGAAACCTGAGAATGTGACATTGCCGCTTTCAAGTCTCAGGATGTGTAACAAAGATTTTGAGAGGCATTTTGTGAAAAATCAAACACAAAAGCATAGTGTTTTCCCCAGATATCCTGTTGAGCTCAACAGCCCTTTGCACACCTTCCATTCAAAACATTTTCTAAGTCTTTTAATCATCTACTGATATTTTCAGTTCTTATCCCCTTTTAGGAAAACACACTCCCTAACTGAATTCTTGTTGATGTGAGATGTTCTCTGCTAGATTGTAAAATAAGGATTTATAGTTTTTAATTTGCCCTCAATTGACTTCCCCTTCCTCACAGTCTTCCCCAAAGATGTGCTATACATCTTTAATGTTATTACATTTTCATTTTAAATGGCTAACCAAGGGTTTGAGGGAACAAAAAGGAAAGGAGAAAGCAGAGGGGGAAAAGGGAGAATTCCATAGCCTTACCATACAAGCTCACCCAGTTAACAGTTTGCAGAAAAATTAATAGTCTTATTAGCATATGGGAGAATATTTTTTAAATATTGTAATCATATGTTCAATTTTATCCTGCAATTTCAATTAACATTATTAGTGCTTACCCATATATTTTATGCAACTTTCTGAAAAATCCTACATAAACATTATATATTGTTGGGTTTCTATACAAAAAGTTACTTAACCATATTATATCACATGATCTTATAAGTTGC
The DNA here is from genome assembly GCF_030445035.2 of Dasypus novemcinctus. Lineage (NCBI taxonomy): Eukaryota > Metazoa > Chordata > Mammalia > Cingulata > Dasypodidae > Dasypus > Dasypus novemcinctus. Next base: position 198,577,610 of record NC_080673.1, on the reverse strand, counting down.
TCCTATCTGATTTGTTCATAAGCTTTGACAATTATAAATAATGTTACAATAAATATCGTTAGAAGTAAGACTTTTTGTTGGTTCTCTTTGTTTTCATTTTCCCTCCTTAAGTTTTATTCTCAGAATTGTTTTTATGTATCAAAACAAATGTACAGTTTTCAGTCCTTGGTATCATGGAATGTGGAAGAATTTCTGTATATCCACATCTTGGCCAGCAAGCTGTTGTTATTAGGGCAAATCTTGCTAACATTTCTGTCCCACCTTTCCAGTGATGCTTGTTGTTTTGGCTAATGCTGAATCAGTTATGCAAATGATTATGGACCCAGAAGCTCAGGGTGTCAACAGTCATAGAGTGTTCTCTACCAAACAGGATCTATCCCAGGCATTATGCCAAATGAGGCTGATGCTTAGAGCAATGACTCTCATTGTATAACTATATACTTTAAGTAGGAATTTTAGTTAATTATCATATTTTTACTATTGCAATATTTAATTATATCTTTATAAATCTTTGCTTCAGGTATTGTTATTTCCTTAAAAAAGATTTCTTGAAGCAGAATTACTCAGCAAAAGCATATACTCATTGCCAAGGACCTTAATTCATTTTGCTCAGCTGCTTTGGGGAACACTTTGATCATTTGAACTTATAATTGTATATGGATGTCTTTATTGAAAGATCTTTATCAGTGTTAAGTATTCCATATATGTTTTTTAAATCTTTAATAATCTGACAGGTGAAATAGTCATTCACTTTTTAAATAATTATTCTAGAGTGGCTAAGAAATTTTCTACATTTTCACTTAGAAAATTATTTCCCTTTTGTGGGTATGAATTTTTCCCCTTGCTTCTAGCACTACGGGACTTGTGCTTATATATATATATATATATATATATATATATATATATATCCCTTCTTCTACATTTCTTGAATTTAACCACACATCCCCTCAATGTTCTCTCTTTCAAACTGTAGAGAACCAATAGCACAGAGGGCACAGAAAAGAATTTCTAGCCTGCAACTAGATGGCTGGTGATTATCAATGCATTCTCACTAGTGTTCCAGTCCCTACCTTTCTGGTATACTCTGTACCTTGGCTAACTGAATCAGTTACACAAATGATTACTGACCCTGAAGCTTGGGTATCAACAGTTATAAAGTGTAGTCCACAGACCAGGATTTGTCCCAGATATTATGCTATATGGCGCTGACACTTGCAAAAATATTTCAAGTAAAATCTAACACCTAAAAGATTCCCAAAATGTGCCTTTGAAAATGGTACCTACATATTTTGAAAGGCATGTGTCTCTAGAGAGATTGTGAGGTATAGAAAGAAGAGATTTTCCTTTTGAAAATCTCTGATAAAAGCCATTTAATTAAGCACCCTCACCTCATTTTCTTTTCTTTACTCTCCAGGATAGTTTAAAACGAACATAGTGTAGATCAAGTGCTTGTCACACTGTCCATATGCTCTATGATTAGGACAAGCTACCACATATTACTAGCTCCAACTCTGCCACTGAATAGCTGTGTGACCCCAGGTAAATAACTCAACCTGTCTGAGCTTTACATATTGATTTAGGAGGTTGGACGAGAATTTGTCAGAGAGCTCTGAGATTGAATGATAGTCAAAACTACATGAACCACAACTCCAGAAGTGCATTACAGATTAGAGAAGGAAATAAAAAAAAAAACTGTAGGAGCCACACCATTTGTTTATCTAGACCACATGATAGAGACCAAGAGCCAATGTTTGAAAGGGAAAACTGAAACCTCTGTGAGGGTTTATATGCCCGGTACTACCACAAGAGTGAGCAAGGGACAAAAGCACACTGGGGAGGGTGTGTGTGTGTCAGGGGGTAGATTCTATTTCTTTATCAGGCCTGACCCAATGCCCAGATGAAAAATCAGGAGAATGTGCAGAGTACAGTTGAGCTGAAGCGATAGACCCGAATGTGAAATTTGTAAGTCAGCAGGAAAATAATGCCAGTGACTCTTGCTTGGTACTTTGCCTGAGTTTTCCTATGGCATCCTTTTCCCACCTCAGGGGATCAGACATGCTGAAGCACTCTTCCCTGAGCTGCATATCATTGGCTCCTTCTCCTCCCTCAGATCTCAGCCTTCATTGTAGTCTACCTCCAGATGCCGTCACTGACAGCCCCATCTAAAGTCACTCACTCTCCATCATGAGCACAGGGTCCTGGGTTTCTCTTCTCAATTAATTATCACCCAGAAATTGTGCCCATGTGCATGTCCTCATGCTATTTTCAAGCTCCAAGAGATGAGGGGCATCTCCCTTGTTCCTCATTTTATCCCTAATGCCTGGCATATAATAGGAACTGTGCAAATATTTCCAAATGAATGAATGAATGAGTGAATGAATGAATGAATGAATGAACTCAAGAAGAAACCCTTTAGCAGCAGAGCTCAAGCCAGAGCATTTTATAAAGAGGAAGAAGTCATGAAAGATCCATTCAGTGGCTATCAAGGGGGAAAGAGCCATCTGTCTCTATTGGGAAGAATGGTTTATAAATGACATTAAAAAAATTATTAGAGAAGCAGTGGGTTTACAGACCAATTGTGCATAAAATACAGGATTCGTATACACCATCCCACCACCAATAGCTTGCAGTGATGTGGAACGTTTGTTCAAATTGATAATAGCACTTTTTGGTAATTGTATTAATTTTTTTTAATAGTAGTTACCTTGTAACAATTGTCACTGACTTTTTTTTTTAGCATTGCCAGTGCATGATAACAATAAAAAATCAAATCTGCTTTTAATTGATTTAATTAGTGTTTTAAGTTCTTTATAGACAAAGCGTCCTTCGTTGCCTGCCTTCCTCATGCTGTACCCAAGGCCATCTGCTCCCACAGCCCAGCTCTTGGAATGCCACTGGATTCAGAAGCAAGGCCTCTTCTATATATGGACACAGAAAATGAAATAAAGAAGGGAGAGGAACATCATAGTACTAATTTTTTGGGAGGCTGCTGTGGCTCAATCGATTGGGCTCCTGTCTACCATATGGGAGGTCCTGGGTTCGCGTCCCAGGGCCTCCTTGTGAAAGCAAGCTGGCCCGTGCCTGTGGAGAGCTGACAGCCCGCGCCTGCGGAGAGCTGGCGCAGCAAGATGACGCAACAAAAGGAGACAAGCAGACGCAGAAGAACGCACAGCTAAAGGACACAGAGAGCAGACAGCAAGTAAGCCGCGTGGTGGGGGAGGGTGGATAAATAAAATAAAAAAATAAACCTTTAAAAAAAATTTACTAATTTTCTATCAAGCATTTAATTGTTCTCTCGACAAACTTTTTCTGAGCATCTACCATGAGCGCAGTACTGTGTGAAGTACAAGCAGACAACTTTGACCGAGAACTTTATTCCGGGCTGGGGGCCGTGACACTGAATGGTAAGGTCTGCCCCGCAGATAAGGTTCACAAAGTGCTTGGGGACATCACAGAGGTGCTGAGTCATTCTACCTGTGGGGACAAGGGAAGTTAAATCCAAGAGGTAGGTGTCAATTTGGCTCTGAAGTCACATAGAATGCTACTGGATTGCAAAGGAAAGAAATGTTTTGAGCAAAGGCACAGAAGCTTGAAAACTCATGACATGATTGGAAATCCAGGCTAGTTTCTCTGGATTCTTATGTCTAGAAATTGACCAAAGAACATAGAGGAACAAAGAAAAAAGAGGCAAGAAAATTTAATTGGGCCAAACTGGCAAAACTTAAATGTTGTATTAAAAAACCAAAGTAAAAGCAAAAAGTAAAGTCATCCTCCATCAATGGGAAGCCACAGAAGTATGTAGATGGAGAATGACAACATCAGTGTGTGTTTTGGGAAGATTCTTCTCCTGGCTTTGAAGATCACAGCCAATGTGACTGACCTAAAACTCCGAGCAAACGTCAGCCAACGAAAGACGCAGAGCTGCCCGCACCATTCTCCTGATTTCTGCAATATTCCTGTCACTTTATTTACTGACACTTTTCTGAACCTCAAAAAGCCATTCATGTTTATTAATGCCTATCTATAGTCCATTCAAAGTGTGACATTAAAAAACTTGAAATTGTGTGAATTATGAGATTGCCAAGGAAACAAAAGTGTCTTCTCATTTGAAAACCTTTCAATTCTTGCAGCCTCCACAGCTACAGAACAGAAGCTCAAGGGCTTTCAAGCTCCAAAGCATTTTTCATAGGAAGAGGAAAGAGCCACGAAATATCTCAAATCCGAGGTTTGTTGTTGTTGTTGTTTCTTTTTAAAGTACAAATAAGGCAAGGTCTTCAGTCAGAGGAGCCCACTATCACTAGTATAATGACAGTGAAATATATGGCATGATGTGATTATACATCTACTGAAATGATGCATGTGCAATCACCAGGACCAGAGCAGGCAGAGAAAAATGGACAACAGGGTCAACGTGTGTGGTCGAGAGAATGTTGGTTTCAACTTGAGACAGTCCTAGATTCAATCCCCAGCCTCAATTTCCCTCCTCTAAGGAAGCATTGTTAAGTTTCAAAGTGAAGGATTCCGTGAAAGACATTATGTGTGTGTCCACACAAGGTCACATTACATTTCATCCAAAATGATAGTGCCATTGAACCCTGTGGGCTTGACTGAAGGTTCTTGGTCTTCTCAGCAAGTGTTCCAATGATTTCTTCAGTACTCAAAAGGTGGATCGTAGGCTTATTGCCCTGTGGTTGTGCTTGTCTAGCTAAGCTTAGGCTGTTATAGTAGCAACAACCCCTCAAACCTCAAACCTCAAAGACCTTATATGCAAAAGCTTGTTTCCATCTCACCCAAAACCTGCTGAGAGTCCAGGTGACTCCAGCACCTGCTTCTATTGCCCCTTGCTTTGGCTGTCTGTATGACTGGGGTGGGTGGAGTGGGCTGGGGGTGGATACACAGCCCTCCTTCCATTTGTAGCTGCCTTTTTCACTGGACCAGGAAACAATCCTGCTCCAGACAGAATTTCAGATAATCTCTCATGAAATTGACTCTTTCAGCTGGTCTCTTCCTTGCCTTCTCTCCTGTAGGCAAGTCTCAGAAAATGAAGTTTCAAAACTCACCTTAATTTCTACAATGATAAGGAACAGTGTGCAGAGCACTGTAAGTTGATTTCCTTTCTTTCAGCCTTGCCCCGCCCCAAAGCCAGACCAGCAGAAGCTCACTCAGCCACTCCCACCTTAAAAATGACTGACCATTGAAAACTATAAAATGGGTTCACATTTCCAAGCCTGTTTTGACCTCCTCAATCTAAAATTTCAAGATGTGTGGAGGGTGGGGTTGGGGTGGAGATGACTCAAGCAATGAGCTTGTAAACAGTGACTCTCAGCACCGAGGAGATGACCATCCCAAAAGGGCCTTTGGCGTTCCTTCTCTAAGGAACTTGACAAAATGTTTGCAGCTTTTAAGTGATTTTTGTTGTTTGTATCCAGAAATATTTGTTAATTCTTAAAATACTCGTTTCAGCCAGTGCAGCACCATGCTAGTTACTTAAAATTCTAGTCACATTTAAAAAGAGGAATTAAAAGAAGAGACAAGAAAAGGAAGGGAAGGGAAGAAGGAAAAAGGGAAGGAAGGAGAGAGGAGGGAAGAAAAAGTGTGGCCTTGGGACCTATGCCGATGCCAAATCGTTAGGTTTGATCACTAAAGATTGGGAAAATGGAAAACTTTCCTCTTTTTCTTACCTAAGAGAAGTTAACAACCTTTAGAACTTTTCCAGTCCTATCATTTTTTCAGAGAAGGAAATCTGAAGCCCAGAGTGATGAAGATATGTGTCTAAAATCACAGAGCCAGTGAAATTTTGTACAGCTCTTTCTCCAGCTCAGCATTGTCCAGATAAACAAGAGCTAAGATG